>NC_089500.1:25779022-27004855 GCF_036850765.1 Saccopteryx bilineata | reverse complement strand
CATATATTATTATTGTTCCTAACGTATTTTCCAAAAAGTTTTTATGAACCTTGAAACAATTTCAAAAGACATTATTCTGATTTAAATAGTAGACATCTTGGTATTAACAATTATCATGGTATCTTTTTTAAGAAATATAATTATGAATCTTATTTCTCCGTTAAGGACCATGTTGGCACCAGCTCCAGAGGGATTCCCTGATTCTCTAATCTCGTAGCCATCTGTGAACCATCATGTCATGTCAAAGTCCCATGATACCAAGTATTTAGGGCACTTTAGAACTTTATCCATTTTTTGTTATAATTTTTTCTGATGGCTTCATATATCATAGAACATAAGGAAACAAGACATGATCTTGTCTCCTCAATGAAATGGTATCATTGTGAGTATAAAGGACAGGGAACAAACTTTCTGCTTCTATTTCTTACACAGAGCATAGAAGGGAGAGAGAAGTACTTGACTAGGCAGTTTATAAAAGTCGTGAGCTTACCTTTGCCTTCAATATATTTGTAAACAGAGAGACATGAAATAATTGCAAAGTAACATTTAAAGAAAATAAGCATGATGACAAATGGGAAAATATTGAGCAAATTAAAAGTGTTTTATTATATTTATATTCTAATTAACTAAATGATATTCATAATAATCACATCATATTTATAAGGTATCATATAAGGTATCATTACCTCCTTTATCTTAGAAAAGAATATACTAAGGAACATTGAGTAATTGAAAAACCACTGAAGCTATATATTAAGGAATGAATCACCAACTTTATTCTTATCAGTCAAAGAAGGTTCAAAAGTAATTGTGTGCTAAAGTGAAGTTTTGTAGAGTAAAAACGATATCATTTGACTTTGTCTTTGTCTATGAGATCCAGGAAGAACGATGACTCTCCAAGGGAATAAGCTGGATTTTGAAGATGTTAGAAGATGATTGCAAACCTGACATGAAACTCTTAAAGGCCACTAAAAGTAAAATGAAGACAAAAAGGATTTTCTCCACTACCACTAACCTGAATTTAGAAGAAAATTATTGTATCCTTTTCAACAAATAACTAAATCTGATAGAGAGTATTTTCGCACATGTCAAAGTCAGCCAATTCCACTGTCATTCTCTATACACACCTCCCCTTGGTAACTAATCAAATGAAATGAGCCAGTAATTTAATTATTTTTCTCCTTTCAGGGCTTTCAATGCATAGAATTTGGGAGCTTATCTAGCTAATTGCTGGGAATGGTAAATCGTATAGAACAGCAATTTTCAACCGATATGCCACAAGACTCACACTGGTGTGCCGTAAGAATTTTAAAAATATTTAGTACTTGACTATTTAGTCAGGGGCTGACCTCTTTTCCCTTAGGTTGTCAAATAAACCAATGACAATAGTTAATACAACCATAGCCATCCAATATGATGAATCAAAATTATACCCATTATTTTTGTCAGATCGAGGAAAAATATATTTTTTGGTATGCGGCAGAATTTTAGTAATTGTGTGTGCCATGAAATAAAAAAGGTTGAAAATCATTGGTCTAGAGAAGGCAGAGGACTGGCTGGATCACAGATACAGAGACCTTTTGCTATAACAATATTTTTAAATAATAGATCATGTTATAGTTCCATGAGCCCCTTTGCTGCCACAAAAACAAGGATTGCCTTTTGTGCACAGAATCCAATAAAGATCAGGTAGTAGATTTCCAGTACATGAAATATACTCTACTACATTTTTCCATGTTTTTCAATTCAATTTTTATGAGCCTCTGTGGCTTAGGAAACTATGGCTAAAGGAACAGGGAGTTCTGGGTGTTTTAACAGCAAGCTGATATGTGCTATAGAATTGTAAGAATGCAATGGACCTTGGAAATCACCTTGTCCAATCTCTTCATTTCATAGGAAGTACTAGAGTATTACTTCCCAAGGATGTTCATGTCATGACAACATAGAAAGTGAATGCATTTTTATGGCACAATGGAATGATTTGTAAAGGCTGCTCGTGATCATCTGGGAGGACTGGCTGCCCTCAGCTCTGCTTGGCTAACAATATTGGGATCAATACCTTGGCACACTTATAACCTATTCACAGTACTTCAGTGTTGCTAAGGCACATCAAAGAGGAGCTCTGGTCTAGATTCACACATTCGAACAACAGGTTTGTATAAGAAACATCTGAATTTCTGACTCTCCATAATGTACTTGCATTGTCTTGGCCAACTGATCGGGAACAATGGTGAGAGGTAGGCTGGTCCTTCATAGATACGGTTTATGAGATGCAAATGGTGGTTGCTTAAGAGATTTCCAGTTGTCTTATGCGTAACCACTTAATGTCTCTACTTTTTAAATTCTCTCAAGCTTTGAAGCCTTAGAAAAGTAAATTTAAATCATTACTTTATCCTACTCTCTCATCCCCATCCACTAACTTTCATACTAATTAGACAGAATTATAATCTTTAGAATTTAAAAAAAATTAATGTAAATAACTGCTACAATCCCATGTACATACACACAAGCACTCATAAAACTCTATCCTGTGATGTTGAAAGTCTCTTATTATAATTTTTTTTAAATTATTTATTATACCATTTTCTTTAACACTCAGGCAGAGACAAGGTGTTTGCTGAGTCCATGGGTGGTCTGACCTCAGTCTCAATAGCCTTCCCTAACTAATGTCAGAAAATTTGAAAGGCATCTAAGCTCCTGATGAACTTTCAGCTTCGTCAGATTAAAACCTATATGAACCATGTCATTTTTATGTGGGTGTTTGTGGCAGTATCTAAATCAGAAACACCAAAGCAACTGGGTACTGGTATTATTAACATCCTATTCATTAGCCTTTCTTCTCCATCATAACTGTTTCCTTACTGAGTTCTGTTCCAAGCTCTGAAGAAGAGAGAGAGAAAATATAGCTGCTTATTAAACAGTTTCCTTGTATGCTGCACACTTGAGAATGTAACAAGATCCTTCTCATTTTATTAAAAAGTATTACTTTAGAAAATTCCAGGTTGAAAACAAATGACTACTGAATGACTTTTTAAAAAACATTAGGAAAACTTGCTTTTTAAGTTTGTATCACATAGGCAAAGCCTAGACTATTTATTCACTTCATTTGACTACTTTTTAATACCGGCTTTTATGAGGACACTAATGACCCTCACAGATTGTTACCCTCCAGTGAAATAATAGAACTTTGGCAGCGGCTGGATTCCAATTGAAGAGTTCTGAAACTCACTGTAAATCTTCCTGTTTTGTTGTTTTTCAAACTAGGCTTTGCCATCTGCCTTATGAATTGAATTTTTGTTGCAGTATTTCACATGATCTAAAATATGGTTATTGCCATCCATAAACTGAGGTTCCTGGAGTGTATTAATTAAGTCCAAAATATTGCACAATGTGCACAGAGCAACACAACACAAATGTCATGGCGCGACCATCCTCATAACCCTCTCCGCTTTCCATGATGGCTGTTCTCTAAAAACCCAGAGACGATTTGGTTGCAGCCGCCAACGAAGTTAAACCTGAAGACTTCAACTCAGGTGGATGAGATAAATTGAAACAGATCTTATTGCTCCCAAACAGTCTCTTGGAAATAATGGCATCTTGACATTTTATCAGTCACTCAAGCGGTCATTCTCAGCAGGATCAGCCAGAGCTTGAAGGATAGAGCCGTAAAGACAGGACTGTCAGCCATAAACATTCCTCAAAACCATGAAAACCACAAATGAGAGCTTAAGTAATGGAGGACGCGATACCCTTGATATTTCAACAATTACCTGCAACAACAGGCTTTGTTCAGAACTGTAGTCATTTTTTTCAAAAGCCTTACTTGTCAGACCCAGAATGGGGTAACAGGAGAAAGAAAGAAAAGAGGGAGGAGGGGAAAGGCAGATGACTCCTTTAAGTTAAAAAGTGAACTTGAGTTGGCTGCATAGTTAAGCCATGAAAATTTTTCAACAGGAACAAAATAAAATAAATAAATAAAAATCACCCACCTAGAGATGGATCCGAGGATGTTGATATTATTAAGGTTGCAGTGGAGCTTTGTGATCATTAGAAACACATTTACACTGCTTAGCTGTTTCCTGTGCAGCCATTCCTGATGTCAAATTACAGAGGAGAAAAATAGCGGGGAATACACTGCAGGGAGGAGAAGGTAGTAATGGATAAGAGTGTAAGTGTACGAGGGCGAAATGAATTTAACTTCATTACACCTAGGAATGTATCGCTGTGTTGTGGAAGGAGAAAGACTAATTTTAAATGGACCTGGTGCTATTATCTTGGCAATTGGGACCCAAGAAAACTAAATGAAATTGAGTATACACCATAACCCAGTCACCCAAACTCAGGAGACAGCAAACGTGGAAAGGTTAAATGCCCTAGAAATTGCATTTGTGGAGTTTCTCAACACAAGAGATTAATGGTTTCTCAAAGCGATGGATAAATATTAGCTGAAGACCATTAGCCCAGGAAAACACATCCGTGCATCACAGTTCTCGGGGCTTATCAGATCAATTTTAAATAGGTTTATCTTGGACTTTTCTAACATTTAATGAGGAACAAATTGTTTTTTTTTTCTGTTTCCTCTCCCCATGTTGACTTTTTCATATTACCTAGGAGAGAACAATTAAAACAAATGGGTCTGTGACAAAGTGTTAATATGCTTGTCTCTGAAGCAATCGGAAAGGATCATTTTATGATTGTTTCCTCCTATTACACAGTTTATCATAAGTATTTGGATTGAATAGTGGACTCTTCAGATGAGAGGAAAGTGTGACTGGTCATTTGGCTCTTTCTGCAGCCCTCAGGTAGCACACACCTAAACAATCTTAGCTTGACAAGAATCTATCTTTTTAATAGCTCTCAATCCATGTCAATCAAAATAAACTGTCAGTCAATTATCATTATATTTAACAACAATCAATGAAAGCAAATACAAAATACATATTACTATCTGGGGCCAAACATTGTGCTGAATGTGGTGGGGAATTTAGCACAAAACAAATAAAGCTCAGGTCCTTATCCTGTATACATTTAGAACCTATTTAACCAATTTTACTCATGTGATGTATTTCCATTTCTTCTATTTTTTTTAATGGGGGGTGCAATTATTTTATTCATAGCTTCTTGATTGCATGCAAGGAATACTGAAGTACAAAGCTTTCAGATTTGGCATTAACTAGCCCTGGGGGGAAACAAGGAAATGGTACCAGGAGATTGCAGAGATTGAATCGCAGCTTTGTGGCTTGGGTTCTGCCTCAGTCAGTCTTCTTCGTCTCTCTCTCAGTCTCATTTTATTGCTAGTCTCCCTCAGACACTATGTGGCCTGCTTGACCATTCTTGAAATCACAGAGTTCAAGATGTAAGTTTGCCTTTTAAAATTTCCTTTTTTTTAACTTTCTTTTTCTATGGTTATATTCTGCAGTTCAGCTAAGGATTTGCAATACCTATCTGAATCCTTTGATAAGTAACAAATAAAGCAATACAAATATTCAACCAAATGCTCCAATTGTGAAAGTAACAAGTGACATTTCTGCTCCTTCAATGAACCATGCATTTCATCTTCATTAAAAGAATCACATCTTTTATCCTATGTCAGTAACTCATAATAAAGCATCAGTAGAGTACTGCTTGTATGCTATGGCTTAGCTGACCTGTAAAGCAACTTCTCATGACCCCAATCTTTCCCACTGTGAATAGTACAGCCTGAAACAGCCTGGTCCTGCCCATATAGAAACCTTCAATGTCACAAACAAAATAGCACCGAAGGCTGTTGAGGACTGTCCATAGATTTAAATCTAAGTACATTTGTTGTCTGAAAACACAGGTCATGAGAAAAGGAAGCTTTGAGAAGATTATTTCATGAAAGAACAAAGGATAAGTCCCCTCCAGTGATCAGAAAAGCAAAAAAAATAAATAAAAGGGTCCCTTCTAGTATCAAATGAATGGAATATTCTGAGTCTTAGCAATAATGACAGTGTTTTTCATGGAGCCTTTATGTAGAGATATCTGATTGGGATAGGAGCATACTGAGATGAAGAACTATCTCCTTCCTATTGTTTCTCTTTCTCTATCTCCCCCCCCATGTTCATTTCCCTCTCACACCTGCATGAACACACACATACACATAAAAAAGTCTATCTCTCTATATATGTTTGGGGTTTTTACAACAACTACATAATTGTGTATTTTTCAAAGTTAAAAGATGGTGAAAGTCTCACATGGCTTCTAGTACATAGTTGATTTTCTATAAACATTTTAAAATCTATACTCTACAAAGAAGGATAGCTAATATCTATTCTATTGTGAGCCCTTTCAACTAGATCAGGGGTCGGAAAACATTTTGGCTGAGAGAGCCATGAACGCCACATATTTTAAAATGTAATTCCGTGAGAGCCATACAACGACCCGTATATATTATGCATTATCTAATAAAAATTTAGTGTTGTCCTGGAGGACAGCTGTGATTGGCTCCAGCCACCGGCAACCATGAACATGAACTGTAGAAAATGAATGGATTGTAATACATGAGAATGTTTTATATTTTTAACGTTATTATTATTTTTATTAAAGATTTGTCTGCAAGCCAGATGTAGCCATCAAAAGAGCCACATCTGGCTCGTGAGCCATAGGTTCCTGACCCTGAACTAGATCATAAGCCACCTTTGTCCTGCTTATAACAACAATTAAAAATATTTTGGAAAAACAGTAAATGTTCTAAAAATTGCTTGGATCCCATAATGTCCACTTGTCTCTTCTACCCTGATCATCATTCCCATCTTTTTGTTTATCTCATACTGGAATTCCCAGCCACATATCCTGACTTTAAAACTTACTTCTGGCCCACTGTGGTTCAGGTGATTCTCTGGGATTTAGTCAGGATCTTCAGATTTCTGCTTTCATATACTAGTTTTGTCTGGATTGGATGTTTTGATTATTTAGGCCAGAACTCGCAGTCCCAGTTCCTGACTCTGGGAGGCTTCATGATTACATTATCAAGATCCTGAAATCTCTCCCTTATTCACTCAGAGGTAGACCAACGGAGTTAGCTAAGGAGTAGATTAGTTAGCCAAAATTATTATAGTGATTGTTGTTATTATTATTTTTATTTTTTAATAAAAGGGAAATTCAAATCTAAAGGATAAAGCAGTTAGTTGGAAAGATGACACAGAAGTTAACCTACAAATGAAGGAACCCAACAAGAGAGGTAGAAAGCAAAAAGCATTTTAAGGCAGAGAGAAAGAATTAAGGTATTGCTGCCAGTCCTCCCTCAAACATCGAGGACACTAAGATCTTCAGGTGCATGGTATTCTGGATCCACTTGAGTCACAGGTGAGGTGATGGAACCATCTTGGTTCTCTTTTCTATTTTCTTCCTCTACTTCATATTTATAAGTATTTGCTCATCTAAATATATCTAAACATAAAAAGGTACAATAAAAATACAGTATACAAGATAAAAAATAGTACACCTATATAGGGAATGTACCATGTATGGCACTTGAAGGACTAGAAGTTGCCCTGGGTGAGGCAGTGTGTGAGTGGTCATATGTGCCTTGACCGAGGGGGGGGGGGCTACAGTAGAGTGAGTAACCACTTGCTCAAGCCAGCGACCTTGGGCTTCAAGCCAGTGACCTTTGGGCTCAAGCCAGCAACCATGGGATCATGTCTATGATCTCACACTCAAGCCAGCGACCCTGCGCTCAAACTGGTGAGCCCATTCTCAAGCCAACAACCTTGGGGTTTTGAACCTGGGTCCTCTGCATCCCAGTCTGACACTCTATCCACTGTGCTACCACCTGGTCAGACCAGAGACTCTTTTTAAAGAAATGTCACTCTTTTCAGAAATACATCCATGATGATTGCTTGGTTTATTTCTTTTGTTCATCATATATTTGCTTGTAAGCAGATAATACACCATAAACATCCCTTTCTATTAATGAAAACCTTTCATTGTTGAGATCATGTTTTCAAACTTTTTAAAGGAGTTGTTGAGGTCTGCAAAAGCTTCTGCCAAATTCTTCACTGAGACTTCTCTTGGAGATTCTTCTTTTTCTTCTGCTATAGTTTCCTTTTCTCCTGCTTACTCAGCTATTCCCGTTCCAGTTCCAAAAACTCTTCATTAATTAATTTGTCAGGAATCACCCCTAGGAGCTCCTTAATGTCATCCTCACCCATACCTGGGTTGTAGCAGTTTGCCATCTAAACCACAGCCTGTTGTTAGATAGCAAACATCTCCTTAGGCTTGGCAAACAAATCCTTTGAAGTTTGCTTCCATGGGCCATTTATACACTTCTTGGTGACATCACTCCAAGCCCAAGCAAAGTCCTTGATAAAATCATAGATGTTGTAATCCTTCCAGAATTGTAGCAGTGTCTTCCCAGTGTCTCCCTCAGTTGCAGTGATATCTTGGGCAATGATCTTCTTCAGGTAGCGGGCCTTAAAAGCTGCTGTAGCTCCTTGATTCATGAATTAGATCAAAGAGGTGGTGGTGGGAGGGAAAAACAGCACTTTGATACTGAGATGAAGATCACCAATAAAGGATGATAACAAGGGACATTATCAACGACAAGCAAAATCTTGAAAGGTATGTTATTCTCCAAACAGTACTCCACTTCTTTGACATTGCCCCCAAGCAAGCCTGTGATCCTGTCTTTGAAAGCTTTCAAACCTGGCATTGATTTGGCTTCCATATGGATGAAAGTTCTTTCAGGCATCAATTTCCAGAATAGGGAGGACCCATCCATACTGAATATTTGTTCTGGCAAAGTCATTTTCCTCCACAATCAGCTCATCTAGAGTTTGCAGAAATTCTTCAGCTGCCTTCACATCGGCACTCACAGTCTTACCACTCACTTTCACATTATATACTGAATAACTCACTTGAGTCATTTAAACCACCCAGAGCTAGCAATAAATTTAACATCAGAATGGGTTCCAGCCTTTTCTCTCAACATCTCCCGCAAACTTTTCACTTTGGCCATGATTGCAATGGTGCAGAGAGGGACACACTTCTGTGTCTGGTCTTTAAAACAAGTCATTAGAAGTTTCTGCATGTTCGACTTAGGCCCTCGTCGAATTCCTGTTAGTCTCATTGTCTTCCATGAAGCAGATTCTTTACCAGCCTCTGTCACTTTGTTCTTGTTCTTGAAGATCATAGCTATGGTGGAATAAAAAATGCCTGACTGGTGAGCAAAAACCATCACTGATTTTCCATAGTGAGAGACCTTAATCAATCTTAATTATGTGTCCAGGTCAATTGCTCTACGTGACCTCTGACTGGCAACATTACTGGTAGATTCTGTATGCTTAGGGGCAATGGTAAACAAAGCAATGTGAAATTAAATCAAGCACAAGAGAAAATGATGCCATCAGGAGACACTGTAAACACAAGCTGTATGAGGCTGCTTCCCGCAGAGCACGGCACACTGTTTTGCAGAAAAACTTTTTTTATAAGTAGAAAGAGTACACTCTAAAATAATGACAAAATATAGTATATACATAAACCAACAACATAGTTGTGTATTATCATTATCAAATACTATGCACTCTTCATAATGGTATGTGCTATACTTTTGTGGCACTTGGTTTGTTGACACCAGCATCACCACAAATGTGTAACGTGCTGTGCTACAACTTTACAGCAATGACATCACTAGGCAATAGGAATTTTTCAGCTCCCATTGTAATGTTGGTCTGTCATTTGCTGCAACATCATTCTGCGGCACATGGTTCTACTGAAGAAATTAAATTTCTGTATGATGCAGTCATTTGATAATCTTCTCCCCTATAGTTTCCCAAAACTCCCCTTCTAGTCAGCTCTTTTATGTCCTAGTAAGTAACCTGATTCTAATTCCTTTATTTTGCTCCTTTTATTTCTTGATTTTTGCTGGAGGAACATGGATACTTGGCAAACAAGCAGCTGTTTCTTCAGGTTTTTTAACATCTCATATCCTCACTAGGTCTTGCTATATTATGTCAACGTTAACTAAATCTTATCATAACTCTGCTGCAGTTGTGATGGTGCTTGTGCTATACATCTCATTCTTGTTCTAGCCTTTTATTTTTGTGTTTGATCAAATATGTTATGACCAATCAATTTCAAACTACTCAACTGTATATGGCTTCCCATTCTTTCCCCTTTTTCCTTCAAAAAATTCTACATCATTGCTTTAGAGGAATGCTTCTCAAGCTTTAATCTGACAGCAATCACCGGAGTCCTTTTTAAAATGCCAATTCTGACTCACTGTGAAGTACAGACTATTATTCCTATTTTATAGATGGGAAAACTGAGGCCTGGAGAGGGTGAGTAACTTGCTCAAGGTCACATCAACAAGTTAATCAATGGCAGAGGCAGAAACTGACTAAAAAGCAGTCTTATAGCCTAAATGCTTCATATTCACTATCCTATCTCTTTTTATATTATATTCACATAACAAAAATATAACCATACTTAGTTCTATGGCAATAAATTAACCTATTGTTCATTTAATGTTCTTACAGCTAGAAATAGCTAAGAGTTTCCTCCCAATCACTGAGAAAGGTTAAAACACAGGCAATTTAGAAAACTCACTCCCACTTGGCCTCAGGGACTAGCTAAATTGCCAGGCTTTGAGGTAGCTCCCTACAACCCACTAGCCATTAGCCATCATTGGTTGATTCTATTCTTTTTTGTTTGTTTGTTTTTGTTTTTGTTTCTTTCATTTTTCTGAAGCTGGAAACAGGGAGAGACAGTCAGATAGACTCCCGCATGCGCCCGACCGGGATCCACCCAGCACGCCCACCAGGGGCGGTGCTCTGCCCCCCAGGGGGCGATGCTCTGCCCATCCTGGGCGTCGCCATATTGCGACCAGAGCCACTCTAGCGCCTGAGGCAGAGGCCACAGAGCCATCCCCAGCGCCCGGGCCATCTTTGCTCCAATGGAGCCTTGGCTGCGGGAGGGGAAGAGACAGAGAGGAAAGCGCGGCGGAGGGGTGGAGAAGCAAATGGGCGCTTCTCCTATGTGCCCTGGCCGGGAATCGAACCCGGGTCCTCCGCACGCTAGGCCGACGCTCTACCGCTGAGCCAACCGGCCAGGGCTGATTCTATTCTTGTTTCCCCTGCCCCTTGTCCTTGTCACCCTGGAGCTGCCACTGGATCTGAAATAGTTCTCTTGGCTTCATGCCGAGCAACTGAAGGCCAACTCTGCCACTTCCCAGACCAGGCCTCCCTCCCCCCACCCCACCCCATCCAGGTAAGTCTACCCTCCTCCCACCAATCTACTTCCAAAAGGAAGTTAGTACGTTGGGCTACAAACGTCAATTCACAAAAATAAATTCAGGCTTATGAATTTGTAGTCTGCAAAGACTTGAACAAATCAGGAAGTATTTTTCTTAAGTGACCCCATCTCCTATTTGTACCCCTAATGGAGAAACTAAAATTGTCAAATCAGTGGAATATGTTGCCACCTTTTGCACACAAATAATTTATTTTAAGACTTTTTATGCCTTCAGGGTTCTCTTTTCTGGGTCACAAATGATAAAGCGCACAAAATTTTATTCATTTCTATCATGGTCCTGGGGATGTTAAAAATCACATTCTGCTTTTAATAGCTTCTCTATCAATACAGGTAGTAACCTCTTACTCAGCCTCCCATCTCTAACTGCTATTCCTGCCAGTCTGTCTTCACCGTGGAAACAATTCACTTGTGTGAACTCTCATTTATTAAGTGCAGAATGCAGCTAAGTGCTTTGCAGAATATATAGAGCATTAGCACTTTGTGAGACTCTGGTTTTGTAAATTGGTGACAATAATAATGCCTTACATTTTGTAGTTCTTTATATTTTTCAAAGGGCTTTTTGTGTTCATTATCTCATTTGATCCAAAACAACCTTGAGAGAGAAGCAGAATAAGTATTATTCTGCCTTCTTTATAAATTTATCTTAAAATGAAGGTCAGAGATGTTAAGTGGCATGTTCTGGGTTACACAACAAGTTTTGTCAGTGTTAGTGGAACTGGGGGTGACCCACAAACTCACTGTACACTTAAAAAGTTTTTAATACAGAAAAATACAAACAACAAAAAAAGCTTATGTCCACGCACCCACAATTAATACATGTTATCATTTTGTCATGGAAGGAAAGAGGGAAGGTGGGAGGGAGGGAGCAGTATTTCTGGCTGGTTAGTTCATGAAAATAAAATTTAATGTCACTCTTGAAGAACAGCTAAAATGTCAATGGCCAGGAGGAGAAGGAATTGGCATAAGCAACAGTATGAGTATATGACTATATGATAATTCAAGCCAAGTGTATAAGGCATTGGGAAAAAAAAAAAGAGGTTGACTAGAGCAGAGGACTGAAGAAGGAGATTGAGTAAGAAGTAAGTTGAGGTCAGTCCATAGGAAGTCTTAAACACCACCCAAGAAGTTTAAAGCTATTCATATTTGCATAGTTGAAGACTAACATGTAGATAGTGCTTATAGCATTCCAATCAATCCATTAATCTCAATAATAACTACCAGGCTCAGTGCTGGGGAAGTATACAGGGTGTTAGGCAGAGTGATCTCTGCCCCTGAGCTCCTACTCCACTATTAAACACCCCTGGCCCAACCTTTAATCTTGATCTCCATAGTTGTATACATAGAGTGCAAGTTTAGGATTATGATTTTTAATGCTTGACCATTCTTTCTTGAGAATATTTTTAATTTTACATTTTAAATTTTTTTATTTTAAGAAACAGCGACAGAGAGAGTCAGAGAGAGGGATAGATAGGGACAGACAGACAGGAATGGAGAGAGATGAGAAGCATCAATCATCAGTTTTTCGTTGCAACACCTTAGTTGTTCATTGATTGCTTTCTCATATGTGCCTTGACCATGGGGCTACAGCAGACCAAGTAACCCCTTGCTCGAGCCAGCAACCTTGGGTCCAAGCTGGTGAGCTTTTTGTTGTTGTTGTTGTTCAAGCCAGATGAGCCCAAACTCAAGCTGGCAACCTCGGGGTCTCGAACCTGGGTCCTCTGCATCCCAGTCCAATGCTCTATCCACTGCGCCACCGCCTAGTCAGGCTCTTGAGAATATTTTTAAGAAGACTATGATGGTAATACCTTAAATAACTAAAATCCATTTCACTGGTTACATCAATTAGCCAGAACTTTTTTTTTATTGCAATCAAAAACTGAACTTAAATATTAAGGAAATGCAAAACAATGATAGAAAAACATATGTAGTCATGTAGTTCTTTTTTCTGTTTTTAAAGCACTGCGCTATATCCATTGGAAGACTCGCACATTTAACCCAATTCCAGTATTTTCTTGTTCCCTGTCTCCATCCTTGGTGAAAAAAAGAATGGTGGAATTCTGTAAAAATTACTTGGTTAAAAAAAAAAAAAAATATATATATATATATATATATATATATATATATATATATATATATATATATATATTGAATTATGTTACCTGGGAGCCTACTGACTACATCAGGATTTCTCAGTGTTGGCAGTATTAGCGTTTTGGGTCTAATAAATCTTTGTTGGGTGGGGTAGTGGTGATGGGAAGGGGGCATCAGAGGATGAATAGCAACGCCCATGGCCTCTACCCACTGTATGCCACTATCAATCCCTTAGTTGTGACAATCGATATTACCTTCAGACTTTGCCAAATGCTCCTAGGTGGCAAAATTGCCCCTAATTGAGAATCACCAGATTACAGCACATGTGTGCACACACACACAAGGCCTCAAAAGGATTTGAACAATAGGCCTGAAACAAAACTAAGAAAAATAAATTAGCCTCCATTTTCCTAGGCTTCCTAGTTCATCAAGACTTCATTATATAATTTCATTTGCCCGAGTAAACCTATCCAAACCAATAATGGGGGGAGGGGGAAGCTGACAAAAAATAAATCCCAGCTATGAACCAGTTCACTAACATTCCACAGGCTATTATAGACAATTTTCCCCAAGAAATTAAATTCCTTTACAAAAGTACCCTGAGGATGTTAACACAAATAACTCTTCTTCCTTGAGATTATTTATCATTTTGTAGCGCTTACAAATTATACACACCAGCAGCAATGTTATACACCAATAACCACAATAATCCAGACACAAAGCAGAGCAGTTGAAGGGTATACCCTTCTAACAAAAAGAAAGAAATGGTGGGGAGGGGACAAGGAAGGAACTAACAGTGCTCTCCTCTATAGCTCTCCTCTCAGGGACATAGCTTTTCTTTTCTGTCCTCACTGTCTTAATAGATTTCATCTTCCTTTAAAAGACAAGTCACTATCTGTCCCCGAAGACAGCCGTTATCATTAAAACGCTCCGCTGGGGGCAGAGGGGCAACATTACTCAGTATGAGACAGGACATGCGAGAAGACATGTGACACTTTTCCTTCAGGGCCAGAGTTTTGGAGAATGCAGGGGCTAAGACAGGACTCCCAGAGGTCAACTCTCCTACCCTCTCGCCTCTGGCTGAGGCTGAAGTCTAAGTCATTCAAGAAGGAAGGCAGTCAACTGCCTTCATTTACATTTCTGGAATGAAGTAGTTTTTCATTTCACAGCAGTTAAAAAAAAGAGTGAAGATTGCTGCTAGAGCAATAACGTTTCTCTCCCGGTTATATCCTATGCTCACCTTAGCTATCCTGATCTGAACATCACTTATAATGATCAAGAGTCAGATGCCAGATATCCATCTGTGCAGCACGCAGGAAATACATCACTCCTGACCTCCTGTGATGGGGGTGGAATGAAGCCAGATGAAGGCCACGTGCACAGTGGTCAACTTTCATGGCGGGGCTTTTCGTCTCCCATTATTCTGAGTAGTAACCCGCATATCACAATGAAGCTGCACACATCTACAGGACTCGAAAGATAGTAATTACAGTATTTAGAGCTGGAAGGCACCTTGGAATAAAAACCTCTCTACCCCAATTCATTTTACACAAAGGGAAAGCCAGGGCCAGAGAGGTAAAATGATGCTGTCCAAGGTCATTCAGCTCATCAGTGACCCACGAGAACTGGAGCCCTGTCTCCTGACTCAGTCAAATGCTCCATCCACACTGAAGCTCAAATTGACTCCAGGAACAAGAAAGAAAGAAAAAAAGGAGTCTGTAATCAAACAAATCAGCAAGAATGAGTATTTGCTTTTTTGAGGTTTCCCAGCAGCCATTGCACTTCCTACTGGCTCTCCCATTTCCTGTCTCCTGTTCTCAGCCATTCACTTTGGATGGGTTTGGCCTCACTGCCAGCTCCATGCCTCCCTCCTTACAGATTCAGTTGCAAACCCTTCAAGGTAATTAAATTTATCAGATCGTTTTCCTCCCAGTGAAGAGAAATACTAACAACAGGAAGTCAGGCAACTTGAAGGTGGATTGGAACCAGGAACCCCAAATATACAGTTTTCTTTTGTTTGGAGCTGACCCTAAGTGTAGTTTCTAATTCTTTTTTTTTTTTTTTTTTTTTTTTTTGCATTTTTCTGAAGCTGGAAACAGGGAGAGACAGTCAGATAGACTCCCGCATGCGCCCGACCGGGATCCACCCAGCACGCCCACCATGGGCTGACGCTCTGCCCACCAGGGGGGCGATGCTCTGCCCCTCCGGGGCGTCGCCATGTTGCGACCAGAGCCACTCTAGCGCCTGGGGCAGAGGCCACAGAGCCATCCCCAGCGCCGGGCCATCTTTGCTCCAATGGAGTCTTGGCTGCGAGAGGGGAAGAGAGAGACAGAGAGGAAGGCGCGGCGGAGGGGTGGAGAAGCAAATGGGCGCTTCTCCTGTGTGCCCTAGCCGGGAATCGAACCCGGGTCCTCCGCACGCTAGGCCGACGCTCTACCGCTGAGCCAACCGGCCAGGGCTCTAATTCTTAATTCCCCAAGAGGGTTGAGGGAGCTCAAGGCTTGGGAAGAGGCCCAAAACATCCCGCCAGATGTCACAAAACAACAGCTGCAGCATACAGTCCAATTTAGTAACTCAGAATCCTCCTGATCCAACCAGAATTTAACAAGGAAGGTCTCAGAGAACTCAACTGAACGTGAGAGCTTTGGGCTTACATTCCGAGCTACTTTGTGTAAACCCTCTAAGATAAAATAAAATCCTATGTGCGCTGAACATTAATGTGTCTGTTTATTATCAGTTATGAGTTTGTGCTGCTCTGGTTATTACCAGAAAGAGAAAAAGGTCTTCTTTTTTACCTTTATTTTTAATAATATGACTCAGATAACAACAATTACATTTTATATTTTTTAATCATATAGATCACATTTGACTAGCATTTTTATACTTTCCAAAACCTAACATATGTTGTTCTCACTTGATCTTCACCAGACATTATTTTCCTCATTTTACAGATGAGGACAACTGAGTCACAGGTTCATAATGATTATCCAGGATTGCACAGTAAAATAATGATAGAAAGAGCAATCATGACATAGATTAAGACATACTTATTTTATATGATGCACAGAGGAGGTCCTTTATTTTTTTCTTAGAATCCCTCCAAATATATCATTCTGTTTCTCTGTCTTCAAAGCTTTGAAGGTTTATCTAATCTCCATAAATCAAGACATTGGTAGATCCTAAAGCAAACACAAAAGAAATGCTTTTGAAGGAACATGGAATTATGAGAACTTCTGACAGACAGGTTCATTCAAATTTTATGAGACTCTGGCTTGATGCTCCTATTGCTGATACAGGGTTTGCTATGCAGCGTGTGTGTGTGTGTCTGTGTGTGTGTGTGTGTGTACACATGTATATATCAATGTGAAGGGCAACATGTGATAGATTATGCTGTGAAAATAAAGTCAAAATCACTATTATTTTTTTATGTGGCACTATTGATTGGAATTACTCATTTATATAGTCACTACAGCACCTGAAGTCCAAAGTGACTTCCTGCCTATGAAATTTAAACTCATATTCCTACTCCTCTTTCTACTAAAGTAAACAAATAAGAGCTTTTTAGACAACAACAACAACCTTGTATCTATGACCCTAGAGGTGCTTTTTAAATTCCCAGGCCCTGGGAAGCAGTGCAAAGCCAATCAAAGGTATTTAATTCTGTCACCTAAATATTCACATACCTGAATCTACTTTTCCTATTTGTTCGTATGACCATTATCAAAGATAAGTAAATCTGCCTTCTGTATAAGTTTCAGTAAATTTAGTGATAGATAGGTTTTGAAAGAATTACTTCCCAGTTCATTCTGGAAAGAGTAAGCAAGTCAGCAGAGGTGAACAGCTGCTCATATTCCCTAGGACTTGGAAACAAAAAAGCTGCCTCAGACACTGTCATGGGAGGAAGAGATGGGGCTGGGGGTCGAATAAGCCTACACACCTCCCTTCAACCCACCAGAGCTTCAAACAGGGCAGCTCCACATCTGTAACTTATATTAGGATTTTGTTTGAGAATTAATGTGTTCAATTCTGGTTCCGCAGACACATCCTAAAAAGTTTGAGAAATCTGAGGGCCATCCAAGCAAAATGACTTGTCCCATACCACCTAGTCCTGGGAAACAAAGGTCTCAGCCCAAGGTGCCTGTGTTCCAGCATGTGCTCCCTTCACCAGTCCCCATCCTCCTGACTTCCTATCTCTCATCCCATTTAATCCTCACAGCAACCAGGCAGAGTAGGCATCCTTAGCCTTATTTTATGCATGCAAAAACTGAGGGCCAGGATGTTATAGCATCTTGGCTCCAGATGGAATAACTATGTCTCCTGATTACAAAGTCCCATGTAGTTGGTACTACATGCATCATGTCTCAATGCAAAAGACAATGCTTTTTTTTTTTAAATATGTGAGTCATGCTATTTCCCTTTACTATTTCAATTTAAACTGTCTTCTTTAGACACCACCTTGTCTCTTCTGAAACGTTCTTTGTCTTTTAGCTTTGAGTCCACTTCTTCTCTATTAAACTGTATCTGTGTTGCCCTTCTAAGATGACCTCTGCCTGGCACAGAAATCTATCCAAAAGGCCATTTGTCACACCTCATCTCTTCTCTTTTATAAAAGGGACAAAAGGCTGTCTTTGAACCCCCTTTGAAAGTGTTTTCATGCTAATCCAAGAATTACTGTTGTGTTTGTTTTCTGGCTGGTGCAGTGTGAAGCCATTCATGAGACCGCATGGACCTTGTCTCGTCACATTCCAGGCCATTCTTGGAACATTTTGGGTAAATGCATCATCGCTCTGCTGGTGGGAGACAAGTCTGTTTCCCTGCCTGAGGCTGGCAGCCAATGCATCTATGTCCTTGATTGCCCATGAAAACATCTCCAGCCATCTCTGCCAGGCAGCCCATTCCACACACAGGGAGGGGGAAGAGCAGAGTTAACAGTTCATCCAAAAAACCCAAGACCAGGAATAAAACAACCTCCTGAATGTGTATCTCTTCAAAAAACAAGGAAAAAATTGAGTTGAGCACTTCAGTCAAAGAAATGCAAGCTTTCCCCCAACAACCTGTCATTACAGGTAACAGCAATAGACCCAGAATGGGCATCAGAAACATGACCCCAGTTCTGATTCTGCCTCTAACTAGCTCTATGACTTTGGGCACATTTTTTTTATTTTGTCTTACATTATCCCTGATAAAATGGGGCCAAATTTTAAACCTCATGGAACTCTGATAAGGCTTAAGGGAAATTCTGTTCACAGATGCACTTGGCAAAAAACAAGAACCAAACACTCATTGTTATTATTACTGCTTCCTGAAAGATACTGGAGTAGAACTATGTCTCCAAAGCCAGTGTGAACTAGAAATGCCTAGGGAGCAATTCAAAAATCTAAAGTAGAAACCTCATGAAAACCTTGAGGGTTAGGGACATAGGACATGTTTTTGTTTTCATTTCCCAGGTTATCCGATGTAGTTTGCCCAGGACTGGTTTTTAGGATCTCCTGGATCATTCACTGAAGATCACCAATTCAGTGTACAGTGATTTTCAAAGAGAAAATAGCTCATCTAAGCTAAGATTGTCTGTAATTTCATCACTAAAGAGTCAGTATTTTTTCCTGGACGGTTGGCTCAGTATTGAGCATCAGCCCGGCATGTGGTTCAATTCCTAGTCATGGCATACAAGAGAAGCACCCATCTACTTTTCCATCCCTTCCCCCTCTCACTTCTTCCTCTCCTCCCCTCCTGCAGCCATTGGAGCAAGTTGGCCCCAGGCACTGAGAATGACTCCATGGTCTCCACTTCAGGCACTAAGAAGAGCTCAGTTGCTGAACAACAGAACAACTCCCAAAATGGGCAGAGCATTGCCCCCTAGTGGGCTTGCTGGGTGGATCTCAGTCAGGGCACATGCATGACTGTATCTCTCTGCCTTACCTCCTCTAATGAAGAAAAAGTCAGTATTTTGAATTACAAATAGCTTATTTTCAAAAGTGCCCTATTAAAATGTTATATAGGGGCAACACTCTAATCTGCCACCATTTATTTGTCAACCTTTATCAGTGATACTAACTGATTAAGAGCATATTTAACATACTGGAGCACAGGAAATGCATGTGTGTGTTTGAAGCTAGGATACTTTTTAGAACAATGGCTTTATTTTCAATTATGGTCACTGAACCCCACAGAGTTTACAAGTAGAGCAATCATATAATTTCACCCAAAACAGAATACTTTGAGAGTAAAGGAGGGATTATTGATATGTTAGAAATAAATCAGAGCATACTTAAACAAAGAAATAAACCTAGTTGAAAGAAATTATCTAGATCACAAAGAATATTAATATTGAAAAAAGAGGGCTAGAAACATCAGAGTGGGACTAGAACATCAGCCTCCCACGATACAGGCTATGTGGTTCAAATTCACATCCCCTTGGGCCCATGTTCTCCCTTATTTCTCAGAAACGATCTAACAGTGTATACATTTCCCCCCTACTTCTTTCCTATCTCCATAGTTGTTCCATGTTGGAGCTCCAACTCCATCACATCTGTGACACTCAGTTTATCCAGAGAGTTCACTAGTGCGTTAGACGTACCTGTCCTTTGGATGAGCAAAGACACCAGCTACACAGGATTAACAGCCGCCAATGTAAATATCAGAAACATCGCCAGGACCCAAACAAAGACAGATGTGCTTGAGGTTGTTATGAGACCCTGATGGTCCCTCTCTAACTCTCATCAGTGGTGCCCTAACTAAACCCAAGCTGCTCATCTGCCAATACCCACTGGGCAGCAGGAAAAATGTCTCTTCCCCAAATTAGGTTATCTAATATTGCTTGTCTGACAAAAGTTATTTCATTCTTGCTTTATTTCCGAGAGATGATTTCTGGGTTGGTAATGAGCTTTTACCCATACCCCTATGCTCAGTCGGCCTTAGTAACAGGTACCAAACACCAGACCTGGGATTTTAGGGGAAAAAAAATTACCTGGTTTCCAGTCCCCTTTTATGCTTGAAAGAAAATGTGTAAATTGTCAACTTGACTTGATTTTTCCTCTGGACTCACACGTATTTTCTGTAATAAGAATTTCCCCCCCTTGGTTTCACTCACCTGCAGTTTGTGGCAGGAAAAAGGGGATTAGGATTGTATTTGTCAACTTTTCAGAGCGGATTTTCTTTCAGTAAGTCTGCTATCAATTCTGTCTGCCAAAATAGCATTTTAATGTGTTACCTGCCGGTCAAGTATGTCCTGTTAAGTAAACTTTTGCCTCTGCTGTGTTTTCTGATGCTGTTTACCACTAATTTTTTCCATTGTTACCAAGCTTATTATTTTTAATACACAAATGTGGATTAGGACATTTTGATCGTGCCTCTATTTCTGTAATACAGTAGTTTCAAAGAAAGAAAAAGGAGGGTGTAGAGAGGGTAGGAAATTGAGCCTTCTCTTGCTGGAAAGACAATTTTAATGAGTTTTATTCTGTAGTTGGGGAGATGCTCTTAACCTCTTTAGCCCAGGAAGATGTGATTTCTTGACACTGAGCGTATAGCAAATGCATTTTTATCAGAGCTGCGTAAGGTGGACACCGAGGGGATTTCTCTAGTATTTAACAAAGGCATCTATTTGCAACACAAAGTAATGCTTTGTTTACCCTTCCTCTTTGTCCTGAGCATGGTATTATTCCAGAGGCATTGCTTTCTCCCTCGCAAACTGTCAGTGGCCAAGGGTACTTTTCAGCGTGTTTGGGATCATAATTGGCAGAAATGTCTGCTCACTAGTGGAGAAGAGGTAAAGGTCAGACATGACCCGGTGGGGGCCCGTCTCCAGTTTGCAAGACACAGACACCAGGGCCTTGCCCACTTTCCAAAGTTCACAAAACCTCCTCCGTATTCCAGGGACACAGCCTTTCCTCCCTACCAGATAATTAGCAGCAGCAGCAAGCCCAGACACTTGTCACTGGGCACTCGGTGGTGCTTCTTTCCTCCAAGCTCATTTCCTTGGAAGGTGAGAGCCATTATCGTAAAGAGGGATATTGTAAATTCTGTTCCTTCTGCTACACCGTGGCTCTGAGCAGAGAAATTTGTGTTTTCTGCCAGGGAGAAGAATAACATTTATTTAATGGATGCTGAGCAAAAGGTATTCACATTTCATGCTTCAGGGCTTAAGCCGATCCCAGATCAAGAGGGAATTTTTCCAGGCTCTGCAATTGTACAACTGGGTAAGTGCTTAGTGCTAATGACCCTTCTGTCCCCATCCAGGCACAGTCCAAGGTCACCATTACAGGGGTCCCCCTCACATCCCCTAAGCTCCTAAATTTGTTCTGAAACCATGTCTTACATACCCACCCACCCCTCTGGCTTCCCATACAAACTTAAACCTAATGGTACTTTTTTCAGACAGCTCCACTCCACTGAAATTCCAGTTCTACTTCAGGAGCATCCCAGACACTTCAGGAGAATCCTCCGCAGTGTTAGAGCTGAGTGTTTCTTCACTTGGCATTGAGGAGAGCAGAAAACCATGAGGGCAGAGAGAGTCTGGGACAGGAGGCAAAGGAAAGTCTTCATGCTAGAAAGATTGATCCAGGTTGGATCCATCTTTGCACTCTAAAGAGTTGGATAATCATAAATTGCTTTATCTCATTGACAGTCAGTTTCCCCCTCTATAAAAAGGAATAATAAATCCTACCTTACAGGACTGTTGTGGGGACCAAGTTAAGTCACATGTCATATGCGTAGTCCGTAAAGGACAAAAGTTAGATCACATCTCCCTTGTCTCAGGAAATTTCAATCAAGTCAGGTTCTAACACCAACTTGCTAAGTAACTTCTGGCAAGTCATTCAAATTCTCTGTGAGTTCACCTTCAAAATGAGGAAAAGAAAAACCTCTATCCTTCCTTCCCTGCAGGATTATTATAAGGATTAAATGAAATATTCATTAAAACAGAAAATTTTGCAATGCCCAAAAAAAAGGTAAGTGTTGCCAGGAAATAAAGTGACATTATTATGCTGATGCTTACTCTTATTATCTTTAATTCTAGAAATTGTGTTTTAAAAATTATTATCTACAATTAACTAGGCCCATTTGAAAGTACAATGATACCTTTCAATCACATACAGATTCAGGTCACAATGCTCTGATGGTGAAAAAGCTGACAAAAATCTTGTGACATGAAAATAGGCTTGCTCTCAGAACTGGGACAAAAGATTCCTAGTGGCTTGGTTCATACATAAAATGAATAAGTACAGGGGGTCCTCAGGTTACAAGAGTCTTGACATACAACGTTTCAAGTTTACAATGCTGACTCCCATAAAAACTCAGGTAGAATCATTTCCAGCATCTCCTGCATGTTCCTTTGGCAATCCTGATTCACCTGACCCAGTATCTCCAGCACCTTCAGCAGGTTCTCCTGCCTCTCCAGCTTCCTCCTCCCAATAAGTTACTCTCTCCCCCCTTGCAATGCCCCTTCTGGTGTGCAAGTCAACCACAGGAATTAAGGTAAGAATTTTTTATACACTCATTTTTTGTCATTTTTTTCTGTTACTATAGTACAGTAACTTTTCCCTTTTCTGTGGCTTATTTGTGTTTTTATATTCTAGATTATGATTTTACAACTCTGTTAGGATAGGTAAGTGACAAACTAGGTTGTGTTTTGACTTACACTAAAATTTGGGTTATGTCACTGTCATAGGAACGAAACTGTGTTGTAACCCGAGGATCCTTTGTACTTGGAAATTTGATTGCATCATAATTAGGCAAAAGTCTTGCATATAAGCACATGAAATATATAACAGATGCTCACTAAATGTCACATTCCAAGTATCCATGGTGGGCCAATCAGCCTTGGCTTTCCTCTTCACCCCAACTTCTAGTCTCAGCCATCTCCACCATCCCATCCACACTCTGCACTGCCCCAGTTTATAGAATCATCTGAACTTAAGAAGAATAACCAACCATTTCCAGCTGCACACACAATCCTTGCTGCTCATCTTCCCTGGGCAACGGTTCCCAGTCTCCTGGCTCAGATTCTAGTTCATAACTTTGATTCTACTGACGGTATTCTGACTTGTTCTTGGTTCCTAAGCTTTTTCTCCTCACTAAGGTCTAGGGAACTTCCATGGCCACTTTGAGGACTCTACTGTTTCCTATTAGACCTCAAATCTGCCATAATGTAAGACTGCTCTGGCTGCAGATAACAAATCCCAACCCAATTTACCTTGTGCAATAAATGTTACAGTGCTATGCTAGAATAACACAGGAGTGCCTCATAGAGCCTGAGGCTTGAATTGCCCTGGGCCCTCTCCTCACCCCTGCCTCCTTCTCCATCTCTCTGCAGTGGGCCTCCTTGCTTCTCCATCTATGTGACCACTGACAGTTTCAGGAAGTACAAGATACAAATCTAAATACCAGGAAAGAAATAAATCACTCCTTGGGGCCCAATTGCAAATTCATGGATGATGGAGACTGATTAGCCTGGCCTTGGTCATGTGCTCATCCCTGATTACACAAAGTAAAAAAGGGGTGAGCCATTGTTGACCAAATTTTGGGAAGTAGTGGGACAGTGTAAGCTGGATTCCCCAGACGTGTCCACAACACCCAGTAGGTCTCCAGAATTGACCTCAGCACCTGTTCCAGTCCCTTTAGGGCAGTGGTCCCCAATCTTTTTTGGGCCACGGACTGGTTTAATGTCAGAAAATATTTTCACAAACCCCCTTTAGGGTGGGACGGATAAATGTATCACGTGACCGAGACAAGCGACAAGAATGAGTCTTAGACAAATGTAACAGAGGGAATCTGTCATTTTTTAGAAATAAAACATCATTCAGACTTAAATATAAATAAAACGGAAATAATGTAAGTTATTTATTCTTTCTCTGCGGATCGGTACCAAATAGCCCATGGACCAGTACCAGTCCGCGGCCCAGGGGTCGGGGACCACTGCTTTAGGGGATGTATTCCTGAGCCCTCCACAGCCTGGGAGACATCATCCGTCCATGTCCAATGGCATCTAGTACATCTATTCTATTTTTGTGTTCAAGAATGGTAGTGGAGTTTCAAATCTAGGTGCTTGTGCCTCTGTGTTACACAGATTTAAGTGAAGCTACTTTTTCTGTCTTTTATTCATAGTCCTCAGCATCACTTCCAAATACGAGGCTTTGTTAGTAGGTCAAGGTCATCATAAGTGGTTCCTTAACTCGGGTTTTTTCTCAGGAGACCACTAAGCGTTCATGACATTCTTCTGGTCTGCTCTCAAATCCCGTGGCGATGTAGGCACAGACATGGCGGAACCCATCATGAACTGGGATCTTGCCACAATCATAATTAAAGAGAAGTAACTGTGGATGAGTTGTGAAGCTAAAGCTTAAAGAAAAAGGGTTTTCCTCACCATAAGATTATCATAATTACCATTTCTGGTAAACTTGATTATCCAGTCAACTAGGAATTTGGTTTTACCAAGAGCAATCCCTTTTAAAGAAGTTGTCCTGGCCCTGGCCGGTTGGCTCAGTGGTAGAGCGTCGGCCTAGCATGAGGAGGACCTGGGTTCGATTCCCGGCCAGGGCACACAGGAGAAGCGCCCATTTGCTTCTCCACCCCTCCGCCGCGCCTTCTTCTCTGTCTCTCTCTTCCCCTCACGCAGCCAAGGCTCCATTGGAGCAAAGATGGCCCGGGCGCTGGGGATGGCTTTGTGGCCTCTGCCTCAGGCGCTAGAGTGGCTCTGTTCGCAACATGGCGACGCCCAGGATGGGCAGAGCATCGCCCCCTGGTGGGCAGAGCGTTGCCCCATGGTGGGTGTGCCGGGTGGATCCCAGTCGGGCGCATGCGGGAGTCTGTCTGACTGTCTCTCCCTGTTTCTAGCTTCAGAAAAATGCAAAAAAAAAAAAAAAAAGTTGTCCCAACAACTTCGTTTTCTTTGCATGAAGACCTTTGTATTGAAGTTGCATCATAGATGTGCGGGACATCAGAGTAGTTGAAAACGGTTATGTCAGTAGTCAGGCTAGATGGAAAGCTGGCTCACTGATCGTGGCCACGGCAAGGAAGATGGTGGCAGTTTGGGTGAAGTGGGGGCAGGGAAGGAAGGAAGGAAGGAATCAGAGAAAAAGACTGAGAGCTTGGAGAGCCGCAGCAAAATACTCTAAAAATGTGGCTGAAGGCACTGTCCTGCGCCCCTTCTGCCTGAATCCCCTGGAAGAACTGACAACTGCCTGGCCTTTACAAAAAAATGAAATTGACATTTACAGGCTTAGGTTCAACAGAAACTGTAAAGTGAGGTGGTGGGGGGGGAGATGCTGCAGGCAAAGCCAGAGCCCAGTTTCCTGGATTCAGGGCAGCAGGTCCATAACTCTGCTGTGAGTGACGGGTCAATATCCAATAACTCCGAATCAAAAGCTGAAGCCTTCTAGAGTCAGCAGAGCCGAAGCTTCCTTCCGGGGATAAGTGTACAGCACCCACCCTTCTGACAGAGCTGGAGTTGCCAGTAGCCTTTAATCTAAGGAAACCACAGGCAAAGCAAACTCGGCACATGACTTTCCTACATTAATTAGCACCCTGAAGTTGAAAAGGGGAAAAATAATAATACTCTCGGGAGAGCAGCTAGAGCTCAACCTCAACTCATTTGGATTCAGGCCACAAAGGCTGCGGCAGGCACGACGGGGCGGAGCACAGAGCGCAGGGAGGGAGCGGCAGCGAGATTATTTTCAGGTCAACTGAACAGTGGTTTTCAGAAGCAAGTCATTGTTTGAACTGCGTTTCAGGATATTGATTAGGAATCATCCTTAGAAGTTCTTCATCTTTTTGCTCGGGCTCTGCCTGTCCTATTGGCAATGGGATGCGATGTGTCCTGGAACTGTGCTCAATGTGCTTGTTTCTTAAATGCAGTGAGCCTGCTGCAGGGAAATAGTTGGACAAGGTTTTCAAATGTATTTTTAATAGGAAGCCATTGTCTAGTTAAGGGGAATTAGCTAGTTTTATTTTGGCTGACTGATAATCAAAAATAAATCAGTAAGTGAAAAAATTATAAAACAATGTGTACTGTTTACTATTTATGTGGATGTTGAAGATGTACAAAACACTTTCTTTTTAAAATGAACTGAGGATCCACACATCAGACTCACAACAGCAACTCAGTGTGGTGAGGAAGGCAAAAGATCAGAACGGAAAATGGTAGACAACGAAGATGGTGAACTTTAGCTTTCTGTTCTAATTTTTCTCTTTCAAGAGAAGAATTAAAATTCATAAATCACTTACATAATTATTTATGTTAAAAATAAATTAATGTAGCCTTCTGTAGTGTTTTAAATTTCTAAAATTAAAACAAGGAGTTTGCATAGCTGGATATTGTTTCTGTCCGCTTTGCATCCAAAGATAATATTTCAAGAACTCTTCTTGGACAAAACATTCTAGACTACTGATTCTGAGATAATTATCTAAATGCTTTCTAATTTCCAGGTTAGCTATCTAGACAGCAGGAATCAAACTCTATGGAGGGAAGTATTGCCCCTTCTTCAAATCTGCTTTCAGTCAAAAAGCCCACCAACTTGAATCTCCTTATTTTTATACTTTTTGTTTACGTTGATTGCACTTTTAGCATATTTTAAAACAGTGACTTAAAACTGTATTTTATTCTCCACTTCCTTACATCTGTTATATTTTTTAATTATTATCATATACCGGTACTTTGGAAGATGCTTGGATTGACATTATTTTACCATTTCGCAAATATGGAAACTGAGACCCAAAAAGATTAATCAACTTCTACTAAATCATACCAATAGTAGTAAGGACCATAATTAAAATTCAACCCTTCTGTTTCTTAGCTTATTCATTCAACAAACATGTATTAAGCTCCAAATATATATAGACTCTTTTCTAGAATTTTTTTATTCGCTCTGGTAACTGTTTCCTAACTCTTTATCATGTAAAATACCATAATAAACTATATTACTAATTATTCTTCCATTTTGCATCCCTACTTTTTCACCTCAACTACCCAATATATCATGTCCTTGGGTAACTCCATGATATAAATTTATTTCTTTATTTCTTACAAGCTTAGCATAGTTCTGGTATATAGAGAGAACAGTGTTTATTACCTAACCAATTTACTGAAGATTATTCAATAGGCATAAAAGCCTATATCTTAAAATTAATACACAGAGCTCTAATTGTAATAAGGAGGTAGAACCGCCCCACATATGTACCATCTGTCCCAGAGATGTGGAGGAGATGTTAGAATCCAAGAGCAAAGCAGATATCGTACTTCAAAGAACATCCTCTGTGCCTATGTTACCCTAGAAACTACCCTAGGCTTCTCGGTTTAATTCTCATAGCCCGATATATAACACTGAGAACATAATCAGACTAGACCTTTTGGTTAGGACAAAAAGAGAGAACGCCTAATTGTCATCCATCAACTGCTTTTTATTGAGATTCTTTTATATGCCTAATATTTTTGATGATATCATGATTAAACACAGTAAAGGGTATGTATACCATCTTCCTCCTCAATGTGAATTGCACTTTGCAGTGTATAGTTATCTCCTTTCAAACTTAATACTTCAGCATGGCAGTTATATGCCTGAGCTCTGAGTCAGACCATCTAAATTAAATCCTGGCTCTACCACTTGCCAGCTGTGTGACCTCAGGCAATTTGCTTAATCTAGCCAAACCTCAATTTCCTCATTTGTACAATGATAATGGGGTTCTTGGGAAGATTAAAAGAGACAATTCATGTAAAGCACTTAGCACAGTGTCTGGCACTGAGTAAGCGCTCAGTAAATGTTAGCTATGCCTATCATCATCTTTAAAACCACCTCCGAGGTAGATAAGGTACACATTATTTATACATTAAAGAGAAAACTGGGGCCGAGATAAATTATGTTAGTTGCAAAGGGTGACAGAGCTAGCAGAGGCCATCGACTTCAGTGCCCACTCCAGTCTTGGTGCTAGCTCTGATTCACACTGACCCTCTGACAGTGGGGTAAGAAAAAACCACATGAACATGGGGAAAAGTACACACGTGCAAGGCACTTGAAGGAAAAAAGACTGTCCTTGCCAGCTGAGCTCTCCTCTGCTTCAGTCAACATCTGATCTACGACTTATCCACAGATGAACACATAGTGGCATTAGGGAGCTCTTCCCAATTAAGCTTATTTTCTTTCCTCTAGGCCATTCTCTGTATTTTAATCTCACGCAACAATATGTTGGCTTTTTGACAAGATGTCATGCCTTCAGATTGAGCTACATAAATAATGCAAACATATATTCAAAGGATAAACGCTATTCACTGGTATACCCAGAGGAATTATGAAGGAGGCAGAATTTATACCCAGTCTACCACAACCCCTGAACCAAGGTTTCATACGTTAGTGTTCATCTGACTTACAAATCATTGGACCCATCTCACAGATTCTGATTTAATCAGTGAATCCCAATAATTTGGATTTGTAACAAATTCCTAGCAGCCACTGCTGGGCTAGAGGCTATGATTTGAATACTGTCCAATGTCAGTGTGACCCAACACATAGTCCCCAGATAACCTGTAACCAATCATTTTATGCAACTGTCAAAATGCAGCTTCCTAAGTCCCATGCCAGACTGACTGAATATGCTTCTCCTTTGATGGGTCCCAGGAATCTGTATTGTCACAAGTATCCCCAGTGAATAGTAAGCCCATAAAAGTTTGAGAACTACTAAATTTAAAATCTGAGTTTTTCCATGACCTAAATCTTATTGTTCTATGCCCAGGATCCAACAGAGTGCTTGACTTATGGTAGCTATAAACAAATGATTTTTAATTTAAATATATCCCCTGTTTGTGTTCCTACTTCCTGTGCCCTCCCAGGTATAGCTCCCTACTCTGAATTCCTGTCTCACTGCTACACTCACTCAGTCGACATGTACAATTTATTATCTTAAAAGCATTCTTACTGTAATGTTGATTACTTCATCCCATTGTTATTAAGCCTTGTACAAACCCCTTATGCAATGAAATTTATAATCGCCAAGGACAGAGACCAAAACCCTTGCTTCTTCCATCCACAAGACTCCAAACCCAGTCAATGTGTTGTTATTTCACCTCGACATAAAATATTCATTTTGTTTTATTACATTGGACGCCTATGTTTTTATTCATTCAATAGTTTAATTGAGCACCTACTAGATGTCCAACACTTAGGAAGACACTAGGCTCTCAATGAACATATATGGAAATAATCAGTGAGTGTATACTTAGCAAATATTAATCCTCTTTTAGTTTTTTTCTCCCATATTACAACACACATACACTTCTAGAAGGCTGACAATATTCACTGGTAGCTGAAAGGGGCAAAGCTTTGATAACAAAGTGATCTCTCAGCAAAGATCAGAGAGCTTAACTCAATGAATATTCTCATCCCTACCTCACCCCAGAGAAAGAAGAAAGCCACTCTTTGCCCCGCAATCTGATGACACTTTCATATTCCCGTATCCAGTCCATGCTTTATCATAATATACTACATTGTTTTTTCACTGTGTGGCAGGGAAAGGCTATAATCAGCTTTATGGAAGTCTCTCCCAGAATCAAGTAGCTGTAGGCAAGATTGGCTGGCAGCACAACTTAAACATTTACAGATGCAAATCTAGCTGTGCAGGAGGAAAAAGCAATTTAAAAGACATTGTCAAATCTGAGAGGCCTAAATATTTCATCTTCAGTTTAGTAATTAGTAATTGAAAAGTATCCAATTAAAAATATTTTCATAAATATTTTAAAGAAAGAAACAAAGAATTAGGTTTTTTTTTTCCTTCTATAGAATTATTCCCCAAATGACAAAGCCAGGGAAAGCCGAAGGACAATTAATAACTGTCATCAAATAAATATGTTTATTTCTGAAAGAGGCCTGAAATATCAACAATCCCACCCCCTTTTAGGATGAAGTTGAGACTCCCAAACATAAGATTTACCAAAATCCACAAGCCTTTCTGGCCACCACTTCCATATTACTCTGATTATGTAAAATGTTAATAGCAGGGACTCTTAAAAACCTTAAAGAGGGCCCTGGCCGGTTGGCTCAGTGGTAGAGCGTTGGCCTGGAGTGCGGGGGACCCGGGTTCGATTCCCGGCCAGGGCACATAGGAGAAGGACCCATTTGCTTCTCTACCCCCCCCTCCTTCCTCTCTGTCTCTCCCCCCCCCCCCCACAGCCAAGGCTCCATTGGAGCAAAGATGGCCCGGGCGCTGGGGATGGCTCCTTGGCCTCTGCCCCAGGCGCTAGAGTGGCTCTGGTCACGGTAGAGCGAGGCCCCGGAGGGGCAGAGCATCGCCACCTGGTGGGCAGAGTGTCGCCCCTGGTGGGCGTGCTGGGTGGAACCCGGTCGGGCGCATGCGGAAGTCTGTCTGACTGTCTCTCCCCGTTTCCAGCTTCAGAAAAATACAAACAAAACAAAACAAAACAAAAACCTTAACGAGATAGTGTATTTTACAACAGAGAGAACTTGGGGAGAATGATGATCCAGGGTCACACAGACACGTCCTGGTCTTGCAGCCTGTCCCTTCCTATTCCTTCCTGCCTCCTGGGAGAAAAAGCCCCTAAGTTCCAGCTAACCTAAAGAAAAAAATAAAGAAAAGCAGTCTATGTCCATAAAGGATTTCAATCCAATATAAACCCCCATTTCCCGCAGTAAGCTTGCTTACAGGGAATTCCTCCTTCTACACTCTCCTATTTCTCTCAACAAGACTGAACTACGGCAGCACCACACTTGTGCTTTGGCAGATGCCTGCGATGTGCAATTTACAAGAACTGGGAAGAGTACTCTTATGCCTTGAAATCCCCCTGGCATTTGCCTATCATGGTGTCTAAAGTTCTCACCATGAAAAAGTTGATTCAAAGACACTAAAATTTAAAGTGTTTTGTCTTCAGAAGACTCCAGGATAATGCTGCCACTTGTAGGAAGGCTACTGCATGAGTCAAACAGCAGTCACGAAAGCACTGGCCCCGCAGGACCCTGAGGGAATGGGACCTCGAGCCCGAGCTTGAAGAGAATGGGCTGAAGCCATGGGTGCTGCTTAGAGAGGAAAAACATAAAGCTGAGCTCTTATAAAGCCAGATTACAGTTTGAGGAGAGCATGTAGTATGTTAAGGGAAAGAAATAAATGAATGAGAAAATAAATGAGCCACCTACTTTATATTATGGTTGACTTCAGGTGATCCTCAAGAAAAGCATAGGCTAACCCAAGCTTAAGTAATGACACACTCAGCAAGTATTGACTCCCTGTGTTTAATTGTGTTGTGGAAGGCAGAAGGGAGCTTAAGGTATGTGTTTCGAAAGAGATAGCAAATGAATAAAGAGACGAGACTGACAGCAATCTAACAACCAGAGATACAATGGATGTGGTTGAAAAGTACAATCAATGCCATTCACTGACCCCTAACAGGGCCTAGGCTGTACATTGGGTACAGGAGATGTCTTGCTGTCGTCAGAGCCTAATAGAGAAGATGGGCTTGGTACACAAATAGCCTCTGTAGGATGGGAGATGAGCCGCGGGAGGAGATACAAGCAAAATCGAAGCCATAAATGTGTGCGTTTAGAGTGGGCAGGGGGCATTACTTCTACTGCAGATAGTCGTCATTGCGCTTGTGTTCCTAAACCTGAGCCTAAACTTGAAGGAAAGGTAAGTCTCAATTGTTGAGGACTAGGGATGGGCCTTGTAGAAGGCCACACATGCCATGCACATCTGTGGGACCACAAGCAGTCCTGCTGACAGCAATGAAGAAAAGATGTGAGGATTTAGGAGCTGAGTCTTACATGACCCTGGCAATCTTGTTCTTTTCCACTTTTCAGGCATCGAGGAATAGAAGGAAACCTTGATGGGTCCGTGAAGCCTTGGCCTATTTCTCCAAAATAGCAGAGTGAAGTAGACCTATTTTAAGGCCGGGCTTCACTCCTCGACATGTAAGTCACTTAAGACAAATCATGTAAGCTCCCACAGCGTGATTCCTCATCTGTAAAATAGGGGCACTTTTACTGCTGGCATCATAGTAAGGAACCAAAATAAGAACCAAATAAAATAAGGTTTAAAAACATCCTGGACGAAGCTGCACAAATATTCATTGTCACCTTATTGTGGAACTGTGCCCAGCGTGCCTGGCGAAGGCCCATCGGCATCAGGGCAGGACACAGATTTAAAGTAGTCTGTCCTGTAAAGACCTTATAGTTGGGGAAAGTAAGTATCTACACAAAAGTAGAAGCCAAGATAGTATACGTGTGAGGTGCACCTGGCTTCTGGCATAGACACCCTCTCCCTGTACACCTTTCAAGTGGTGGCCGAGTTCATGTACGGGTGAGGTAGGGGTGAGAGGCTCTCATACTGACCCTTCTAGAAGTGTTTAGAGGGACAGAATACTGCAAATGCTTCCAGAGAAGAACACCAAGAAATATCAATAGTCTGTATACTTCTGACTGGTTAGAACTCCCTTACAGGATTATATATCTTTCAATAGAACTAATGTAGTAGCTTCTAATTAGAACATAAATACACTGCCATATATATATATATATATATATATATATTTTTTTTTTTTTTTAACACATACTTCAAAGACTTCAAAGGCATCCGGAAGGGTCTTAAGGAATCTTCAGGTAGTCCATGACCACTTCCAGAAAAGTGAAAAATAGACTCATTGGTCATCACTGTGGAGATTTCAAACTTATTATCAGGGTATTCCAAAGGATCAAGCTAATAATATGTTTAGTTTTGATGTAAATGCTTCCTGTTTCCTTAATTCACTGCATCCCAACTCTTCCTAATGAGTACAGTTGTCTGCAGACTTCCTGTACGTCTTTAAAATGAATGAGAGGTCAGGGTTACAACCAGGCTTTGCGGGCTGTCACACAGGACCCCACATTCAGAAAGGTCCCACACATCCTTTGATGCTCTTATTATTCTTAATCATCTTATTTTTTGAATTTGTATTTTATAAATAAATCTGATGGGACAATGGAGCCTTTGTGTGAACAGAGAAGAAAAACAGTAGAAAAGAACAGGCTTCACAGTTTAGTACCTGTCAACACTGTGTGGCAGCCTGGGTTGGCCGGTGTTCTGCATTCGCAGAACAGCCCTTTGGACAGGGGCCATGGAAGACTGGTCTGGCCCTGCCAGTGCTGTTTCTTTATCTCCACCTCCCCCACTTGACCTTGTTTTTAAGGCCCTGCTGTCTCCAGTCTCTTTCACTGGAGCCATGATAACTTGCTACACTGTGATCCCGGCTGTATCTTACCACAAAACTATGCTACATTTTCAGAAATATATTAGGAGGGTGATATATATCAGCTTTTTCTTAGTGTGTTGACTTGTAAGAACATTGTTAATTTTTTGTTTCAATCTATGATGAAGAAATAGCCCCTATCAAAATCAATCTAGCCATGTTTTCAAAAGTAATATAGAAGTCAAAGAAGTATTAAGAAACTTAAAAATTCAAAGTAAAAATAATGAGTTAAGATTAGAATTGAAATATCAAAATTGGCTTCTAGTTTGGCCGCTGCTTATCTAATTTCTTTCATGGGACTAAATTTGGATTTCTCTTTCACTTTTAGTACTTCAGCCCATTCTGATTTATACTGCTCACAAAAGTTAGGGGATGTTTCAAAATGAATATAAAGCAATAAAATATCCCCTAATTTTGTGAGCAGAATATTTTAAATGGGTGCAGGAACAGAGACACACCTATATGTCAACAAATGCACTTGTTAAATTCACCATCTTTAGATATTGATGTTCTATTTAGAACGCAGTCAGACAATATATAAAAGCTGAAGGGAAATGTTTCTTTGCATAACAAAAGAGCTAATGCATCAAGTTATGGTTTGTTAATGGCATTCAATTAACAAATAACTGTTGTTAGTTGATTAAAAATTAACTGTGAATAACCATTTAACATTGAGCAGTTGCAAATGTTTCTTGATTTATTAAAATTATGGGAGCTGAGGAGTCTGGGGAGAAGCTAGAAATATTTGGTTAGATTTTTTTTAATGGAAACTTTAGGCACACTGTGAAATATTTCTTCCTAGTAAATACACATTTGTAAATCAATCTTCATGTTTTAACTGCTCATGAAGAATTTTGCAGACCTCCTGTTTTAAGGGCACTTGAGAAATAAATATCTTCCAGAGAGAGAAATCCCATCAGTTTTCTTGCTGTTCTTATACAGATGGTGGACCACACTGTGAAATTTGCTGTTCTTCGATTGCTCCATTCTGCACACGCCCCAAGGAATCTCAGAATCGTAGAAACTAAAGATGTGATAGACTAAATAGGTCATCTATTCCAATAGAAATTTTACCATTTTTATACAAGACTCTTTAGAATTTACAATACAACTTACTTCCAAGGGGGTCCAAATGCTGAACAGAAAAATGGCATTTTTTCCCCAGCCACTCTAGCATCATATATTATGTTCTACTATTAATCATGTTTTTGTCTTGTGAAGATAATACACCACCAGAATGTGCACACGACACTGCTTTTCTAACAAAGGCATTAGATTCGCAGTAATCCATTTTCAGGCTCTCATCTGCAGACCCATCCTGACCCCCAACCCAATGGCTGTGTTTTCAAGACAGCTGTCTAAGGTCCCAGGAGTATTCCAAAGCTCCAGAAAGAAGGAATTTACATGTTAGTGACCTTTGTGTGCAAAATATTCAACAGTTTGGTCTCTTTAAAATCATACTTTAACTAACCAAAGTAACCAGCTGCATACATACTATATAATTGCCCAAAATTATTGCAACACATTTTTGAACACCAAGTATATGTAAAAAATAGTCAGAAACACAAAGCGATCTGAGACAAAGTCTCAAGGCTTAAAGGTTTGCATTCTTAGATAGAGGGGAATCCATTAACTATGTGAGAACTTCATACTACTAGGTATTGTGGATGCTCTTGGTTTTTGTCTGCCTCCCTTTATTCTTCATTCTTACAGTGAATATTTTCTCTGTCATTCAGATGGAACTGACCCCACAGTAACTCATACCAGTAGTTACAGACATTGGTGCAGAAATGATCAATAATCTAAATTTGAAAACAATGGTCTTCCCAGAAATTTTATGCTAGAGGTCTCTAAAATCATTGCCCTCTATCACCAAAACATCCTAAACTTTTTTAACTAGGAGAATGTGGAGCACAGGCAGTCAATGGCAACTTACTCGATATACACATAGAGCACATCTGAGAAACAAGTCAGGGTAAGTGTAGAGACTGTGAGGGTCCTGAAAATATCATTGAAATTTTTAGATACAGCGTCTCCCAAAGCTACATTCAAAATTTTTTTTTTTTTTGCATTTTTTTTTCTGAAGCTGGAAACAGGGAGAGACAGTCAGACTCCCGCATGCGCCCGACTGGGATCCACCCGGCACGCCCACCATGGGGCGACGCTCTGCCCACCAGGGGGCGATGCTCTGCCCATCCTGGGCGTCACCATGTTGCGACCAGAGCCACTCTAGCGCCTGAGGCAGAGGCCACAGAGCCATCCCCAGCACCCGGGCCATCTTTGCTCCAATGGAGCCTTGGCTGCGGGAGGGGAAGAGAGAGACAGAGAGGAAGGCGCGGCAGAGGGGTGGAGAAGCAAATGGGCGCTTCTCCTGTGTGCCCTGGCCGGGAATCGAACCCAGGTCCTGCGCACGCTAGGCCGACGCTCTACCGCTGAGCCAACTGGCCAGGGCTACATTCAAATTTTTAATTTCTCTGTTCTGCAACCTCCCACAAAAGATCTCCTTCTTTTTATTATTTTTTATTTTATTTATTCATTTTAGAAAGGAGAGAGAGAGGGAGAGAGAGAGAAACAGAGAGAGAGAAGGGGGAGGAGCAGGAAGCATCAACTCCCATATGTGCCTTGACTAGGCAAGCCCAGGGTTTCGAACCGGTGACCTCAGCATTTCCAGGTCGACACTTTATCCACTGCGCCACCACAGGTCAGGCAAGATCTCCTTCTTTTAGTTAAGATAGTTTGAGTTGGGTTTCTATCATTTGTGACTGAAAAGGATCTAATAGGTAGAGACACCTGCCAAGTGAGATACACAGATAACAAGAGTTATGGGAGTTCAGGGTAGAAGTTCAAGGGAAGACTTTCCAGAGAAAATAGAGCTTGAGCTATGCTTTCAAAAATTTGGGAAAATGGAGAGGAGAAAAGAGGCATTGCAAGTAAAATGGTATATTAAAAGGGTGAAAAGTACAAGCCCGTTTCAAGGTCAGAGACAATCAATTGTGAGTGAAATGGAAGCTATATATAGGATAAAAAGTCGGAGGTAAGGCACAAACATATAAATATGCTTAATGAATGTGGAATGCAATTGAGCATCTAAAAGTGAGAGAGAATCTTTTTAATAAGCTTTGAAAATAATAAAATTCTGGAAAAATATAATTGTCATTATTAAATATCATTACAAATTAGCTCCCCTCATAAAAGCCTTGCCATGGACCCTCTTTCCCTAGAGAGGATCCTGGCTACAAGCACAGAGAGAGAATGCAGCCCGGTGGTCCCCAGCATTGCACATGCAGTCTGACTAACCGATAGACTTGGGCATCCAGGGCTATCTCCCCAACATTTGTCCTGAAGACATAATCCTTTTAGAAAGACCAATAGAATTAACTCCATGTATAGATTGCATTCTTCTTCTCCTCTCTTGGTCTCTTATCTCTAGAAAATAATTCAATTAGATACTCTTTCTACTCATTTTCACCATCCTGAGCTTTTGTTTTTTGTCTGTTTTTTATATTCCATACCTTAACTTTATCTTGGCCTAGTGTACTGTTGCATGCACGACACAGAAGAGAAAAGCTTATAATGTTTTCTTCAGCTGCATCTGAAAACATCTTTTGTATTTATATAAAGCATAGAAACATATGTCAAATGTCAAGAGAATTATTTAGTCACCCCGACTCTTTGGGAGTAGAGGCAATAGGTTTGGAGTAGTTTATAAAAAAATTTTATAAGCCACATTAATAAGAATACATAGTTAGATTTTTTTAGAATACAGATTTGGATAGGAATATAAATTTAGGTATATAGATATTGTAGATGTAGATTTAGCTGGAGGTGTAGATAGAGGTAAGGACAGGGATGGCGATACAGAGGCAGAGATAGAAAATGTCTGCAATGAGATTACCAAGGCCTTTGTTACTGTCTTGCTCTGACCTTCTCCCCAGCAACTTCTGATCTAATTGTACTCCTTTCATTTCTATAAGGGCTGTTAAGTAACTGGTGTCTTTCACTAGAATGAACTTTCTCACGGAGGTACATATTCTGAACTTTGGACAACAATGGGTGGAAAAAATTTTGAACCATCTTCTGAATGCTGGCTGGAAAAGAACAAAAGTGTAGCTATATCTGACTAAGCTAAAGAGATCAGGCAAAACCTCTTTCCACAAATGCCACTTTCATCTGCCCATTTAGAGTTCACACTCACACACACATACATGGAGCCAGATAGAAATGACTCTGCAGTGTGCAGTAGGGGCGGGATTGGGGTGTGGTATGGAAGCCAGTTTTACAATTTCTAAAGAATTGAGCTATATTAATAATCTAGCTAACAAACACTGATTGAGTACTCACTGTGTTCTTAAACATCATATTAGCTGCATCATATGGCACATGTTTCTGTCCCTCCGTTCTAGACCACAAGCTTGCTGAATGATCTAGCTAGTGTCTTTCTATTTTTGTATTATAAAACCAAAAGCAATGTCAGACATGCAGTAGATGGTCAATATTTGCTCAACAGATTAATGGTTTGATGATTAAATAATATGCTGCGTGCAAATTATAGAATGAATATTCCATCAATGTTACTATTCTTATTATCATAACATTTAAAGAGCAGGAAGATGAAGAAGAACCTGCAAAGATTGAAAAGAGACAGATAAAAAGGTAATCAGGAAACCATGATGTCATATAAGCCATATCTCTGCCCATCATATCTTTCCTCAGTGAAATGCCCTAAAACAGTGGTCCCCAAACCCCGGGCCGTGGACCGGTACCGGGCCATGCACCATTTGGTACCGGTCCGCAGAGAAAGAATAAATAACTTACATTATTTCAGTTTTATTTATATTTAAGTCTGAACGATGTTTTATTTTTTAAAAATGACCAGATTCCCTCTGTTACATCCGTCTAAGACTCACTCTTGACACTTGTCTTGGTCACGTGATACATTTATCTGTCCCACCCTAAAGGCCGGTCCGTGAAAATATTTTCTGCCATGAAACCGGTTTGTGGCCCAAAAAAGGTTGAGGACCACTGTCCTAAAACCTCCTTGCCTGACTGACTTCTATTTGTCCTCCAAGACTCAGTTTCGGTGCTAGGATCCACCAGTTTTGGATGAATTGGTCTTAGTATGTCAGACTTCACACCCATTACCCCACATTCAGTGTTTATAGCTCCTAGAAACCACCAGAGTTGTTTCAGATCCTTAATGCAGGAGTCTGATGAGATTATTTATTATCTAGATTTTCTGCTAAACTCATTTCTTTTTATCAGCCAATATTTATTGAGTACCGACTATATGATATACACCAACATCTATGAAATAAGCAATATCACATCTCAAAATCAGCCCAAAGAGTAGGCTTTTTAAAAATTTATATAAACTAAGCTTACTTTCACACTGAAACCGTTTTGGCAAGTCACTTCTATTACCATAATAGCCCAAGCCCATAGCCATCAGTATTATAAGGAAATTGATAAAATCTGGTCATCTGTCCTCAGGCATATTCAATAAGGTTAAACACTTCTGAGAGCTCAAGTAACATGAAAGGTCCGATGGCTTGAGCCTCAGCTGTCCCTTTATGCTCTCCACCAGGAATGATGAAGGGAGAGAAGGGACAGGATTAGAAGGCAGCGGGGAAGCCTGCATGTGAGGTCAGGAAACCTGACTCTCATCCAGAGGAGAGAGAGAAGTGATCTCTAAAAGAAGATGTGAAATAGAGAGAGATTGTTTTGAGAATGTTTAAAAGGTTCAAAAGGCTTGAGCTAGGCCCTGGCTGGTTGGCTCAGTGGTAGAGCATCGGCCTGGCGTGTGGGAGTCCCGGTTCGATTCCCGGCCAGGGCACACAGGAGAAGCACCCATCTGCTTCTCCACCCCTCCCCCTCTCCTTCCTCTCTGTCTCTCTCTTCCCCTTCCGCAGCCAAGGCTCCACTGGAGCAAAGTTTGCCCAGGCGCTGAGGATGGCTCTGTGGTCTCTGCCTTAGGCGCTAGAATGGCTCTGATTGCAGCAGAGCAACACCCCAAGATGGGCAGAGCATCGCCCCCTGGTGGGCGTGCCGGGTGGATCCCGGTCGGGCGCATTCAAGAGTCTGTCTGACTGCCTCCCCATTTCCAGCTCCGGAAAAATACAAAAAAAAAAAAAAAAAAAAAAAAAATATATATATATATATATATATATATATATATATATATATATATATATATATATATATATATATAAAGGCTTGAGCTTATTTGTGGGATAGAAAAAAAGAACCAATAGAGAGGGAGAGGTTGAAAATGACAACGTCTTACAGGAGAAGTGTGGAGAGCAGCTGCCTCTTCCTCAGGAAGGTCGGGAAACCTAGGCGGAGGGAAACGGCACGGTCACCTGCTATGACATGGGCAGAGGAGGGGCTGGGGACTTTGGAGACATGAAGCAACCTCCTCAGAATAATGAGCTTTGGGAAGGCCAGGACTTGGCCTTAGCTTTGCAGAGATGCCGGCCCTCACCGTGAAGCCTGGTTGGCCGGGGAAGAAGGTGAACTCATGCCCAGCAGTAGCCTGGAAAAAAGACACTGGAAATCCATCACTTTAGCAAGTATAGAGAAAGGACAGAGACCATGGAGCCAGCTTAAGATTTTAGTTGATTAAAAGAAACAAAAACCTGAGGTATGATCTTGGAATTATGAGCCTGCAATAGTAGGGATAAATATTATTTCCAGTTTTAAGTCTGAGGCAAGAAGGTCAAATATGTTTTTTCTCATAAAGTGCTGTGTTGACAAGGATTCTAGTGGTTTATCTAGGCTTAGTAGGAAAGAATGCTATAGTCAATAGTAATATCTGCCCTTAGGAAGTAAAAGTAGGGACATATGGCAAGTGTTGGCCACCTCTTGCCTGGACTGTCTATGTGGGTAGAGAAGTCACCCAGGACTTGAGAGTGAAGAACAGTAAGGTAAGGCAAGACCCAGAATTCTAATTGCCTGAACCTAAGAAAAAAGGGAGGTTTTTTTTCCATGACAATGTAAGAGTAACAATCTGAAAACAGCAACAGGAATTAACAAAGTATAAGGCAGGTAGTTCTGCTGCACTAAGGGAGATTGTGGCATTAGGGGTAAGTCAGGTTTCCATTAAGAACATTGTTTTGATGCCCAAAGAAAAAGCGTCCTAACTAAACCATGAACTTGATCTCTCTACTGTGCCCTCTTCGGGCTTACCACAGAGAAAACCTGATTTAGCTTTGTGCCTAAATCTCTGACATGAACAGAGCATTGAATCTGATCTCACATGAATGAGTGGGTAAACATCTGACCCACCGCTCTGAAATGATTCAAAACCGTCCACGGAGAGCCCATCTTCCCATCTTCCTTAGTCTGGCTTCAATCCAGTTTCTCATTTTCTCCCACCATGCTCCTAACTTTCTGCTGCAAATAGGCTGCTGTACTCACAGCCAACTGTACTTCCCATCCGCCTTCCCGCCTCATCCCCACCTCAGTGTCCTTCTTTGTTTCTTTCCGGCTATTAAAATCTCATGTCCTTCCCAGCCCAGCCCATTACCCACTCAAATTACGAAGTCTTATGACATCACGTTTCTTTGTAATCACTTGCACCCACTGATACTCTCAGGTGGGACTATTTTAGAACCAACAACCCTGTTAGATCCTTGCACACAAGAACAAGCCACGTCTCCTACTTCTTCTCACCCCCTACGGAGCCCTGCATATACGGGACACGCAATAAATACCTGATGGATAGATGAGTGGATGAATTAATAAAAAAGTTCTGCATTATTGCCACCCTGTAATTATTTCCTTCTTTAAAAAGCAGGGATGGGGGCTCTGAGGGATTGACTCTAAGACCCAGATAAGGACCACAGCATGATGCAATAGAGGGAGGGAGGCAGAATTAAACTTTTATTCAGACCCCTGCAGACAGGTTGGCAGTGAAGAGGTGGGAAACACAACCACCTGAAGGACAGGGGTGAGGAGGGGTGGACACTCGCCCCCAAGGCTTGAAGGGTCTCTCCACCATACTCTCCCGGGGAGTGTGCCGCCTTCTGGCAAGCTCCCATTATCCCATCACTCTCTCAGATGGTGGCCAGTGGAATCGATATTCCCAAGGCTTTGAAAAGCTCCCAAATGTTGTGCTGCCATTCATTCAACAACAGGGGGAGAAATAAGGGAGGAAAAAAAACTGATGTTGGCTTCTTATTTTGCTTATGTTGTTAAAAGCCGCTCTGATGCTGCTGTTCTGGAATAGGTCCCCTCTTTCTTTGAAAGCATGCTGTGTGATAGACTGTCATTTGTCCCCTGCCTCCAGAAGAGCCAGCTGGCAGCTAAGTGCTAAAGCCAGTGACTTGCATGTGTTTTTCTGACATTTAACAAATGGGAACAGCTTGCAAATCTGCATTAACTCACTCTGTCTCACAAATAATCAGGGCCGACGCAGTGTAGACACTGGGAACATTAGCTCCGACACAAAAGAGTGAGAGGCTGGAGGTGGGGGGGGCACCGAAAACAAGTCAGCAAATAACGGATGTTTTAACGAAGAGATGAACGCCACATTCTGGTTCAGAGGGAAGAGTTTTGAAGTCATTTTTGTTTTTCAACAAGCCACTGCTAATGGTGCTAAGTCAGTCTGTCAAGGCCCAGCTTTGCAGCTTGAAGTCATCTAGCCTGCACTTCACAAATACTGATCTGTTGGTTTCTTCCATCTTGCAAATACCATTTCACATTCCTTGTGCTTCCAAGTGAAGGCTTTCTCAAAGGGGCTATGTTTTACCACACGTGGACCTTTACAAAGCTACACCACACAGTGAGATTGCCATCCCTCATCTGACACTGAGTGAATGAAAGAAAAGGTATCAGTTAGAAGGACACACATGGACAAACATGGGAAGAACAGGAGTCACATGCATGTGTTAAGTGACTGTGGTACAACTTCCTCACAGCAGCATGCCTCAGTGAATTGGGGTACATATCTAGCTCATGTTAGTATTGTGCATTTAGAATAAGTTCAGGAGCCTTTCTCATTAAGAGTGATTTGGCATTTGGGGATAAACAAGATCCATTCCTAAGTGTTTTATTCTATTTAGAAGATGGTTGTGTTTGTGGTGTTCTAATTTCTAGCCCCAAATATCCAAAGAAAATAAGTCCCTAAGCATGAATAAAGATAGAAAGAGATACACTGGGGAATTGGTTTGGCACAGGGCTTGGAGATTCTGTCTTCTGAAAGAGGCAAAATGAACTTGTACTTTTTAGAAACTTTCAGAAAGGGCATGAGGGAGCAGCATAATCTCCATCCTTCTGTTGGGTGTTTGTGCCCTCAGGCCCTCTAGAGAAATCTATGAAGAGGACTGGGGGGTGGGGTCTCATAATTATTTCCCTGAACCACAGGATTAAGACACTGTCACAAAAAAGAGAGAGATAAGTGTCCCCAACCACAAACATGAATGCCCGGGAAGGCAGCCACTTGGCCCAAGAGCAGATGTTATAGAGTCTGGTCCTGCCTAGGGTCACAGTCAAAATTCTTGAGGTGACATATGTCTGCTTTACCCTAGGACACAAGGAGAGGTTGTCAGCAAGGACCTCCTCCTTCCCTTGGTGCCTTCACAAAGGGAACAATAACCCTGAAAACCAGAACCAGCTTCAGAATCTTTTGATCTAGGGATCAAAAGGGGAAGAATTAGAATTCAAGCTGACTACTGCTGGGAAAAAAATTGTCACACACAGAAGCAATGTGGCTACTGTCAGACAGTGATCTGCAGCCCTGCGACTGAGGCTGAGATAGTTTGGCAAGTGTTCCAGCTCAGCAGGGAAGCAGAGGAGAACACCAGCAGAGGCTGGAGGTTTAGCAGCATGAGGCCAGGTGTCAGATGAGGGGCCCAGTGGCACTGAGGCTCTTCAGCCTGTTCTACAACCTTAATTGAGCTGTTTGCAATGCTGGGAAGAAAGTCAAGAGGGAAAGGTGGCTCTTTCTTCTAGCACAGTGTGTCACACATGCAACTACCATGGGACTAAACTCCATCCTGAGGAGTATCTGCATGTCCTGTGCATCTTGGCATCTCCCATGGCAGGGGTCTGAAGAAACCATGAGTTACAGTCAAATTTTATATACAGAAGATTAACATTATTTGTCTGAAATGGGAGACAGCTAAGGAATATATCCTGGTACCTTGACCAACCAGAGTTCATTACAACAAAATATGTTTCAAAATCATTATTTTCTAAATAAATAACTCAGGGTCCAAATCTTCTACTTTCTTCACCCTCTCCTTAGCTCCAAACCTAGCGTTTCCATAGTTTTTCTCTTAAATAATATTCGCACATACCTCTGCATTTTTAGTAACACTATACTAGACTAAGCTGCTGTCACTTTCCCTTCTCTACTTCAAGTGCTTCTGAATTCATCTCCCATAATTCCACTTTTAATTCCAACCAATCCACAAGGCAGAGTGTTGTCTTTTTTTTCTTCCACAAAACACAGGCTGGTCAGGTGAATGCCCTGCATAAAACTATTCAATGAGTAGTTCTCAAAATGTACTCTAATAAAATCTCTTGAGAGTGTACTGGGATATTTTTTTAATTTTCAGAAGAAGTAGCTATCTTCCACATCAATTTCAACCTTAGATTACACTAAATGTCTTTCAATGACATCATATCTTTGTGATGCTGTTTTCAATAACTGCTGTGATAGACAGTCAATATTGTATGGAAGTCAATGTGGAACAAGAAGTAAGGGTGGAGAAGTCCAATAGGATCCTAAGGTTTGAGAAGCCAGTAGGCAAATATGTCTATTTAGTAATTCAGGATATAGACTGCAGCCATAGGTCCAGGGTCTTGTTGTTATAAAAATAAAATGAAATAAAACAATGTTTATACATGTCACATTGTTGTTTCCTTAGCTATAGACCCCCAGGACATCAGCTCGGGTCCTTAGTGCCTCTTCCCCATTCTTACTGGCCCTGTATCCCAGGATGGACCCTGTGTCTAGTATCCCTTATTCCAAATTGGACAGTCCTCTTTGAATTACAGCCCTGAGCCAGAAACTGCACCTGCTACCACTGAGAAGCTCTTACTTTACACCATACCCCCATCTTTCAACAAAAATAAAGAACTGTTGAGCATTACTGTGATATTCATGCAAACAAAATTTAATATGCATAGCAAGGGAGACAGACAATAAACAAGTACACAAAGAAATAATGTCATTTTTCAGCTGGTATTAAATTATCTCATTTGTGTATTGACATCAGCTTGTATTGAACTTGAGCTAACTCTGCCTTTTGTCTGGTATTTTCTATTTCTGGCTAATCCCAAAGAAATAGAAGCCACTGCAGCTCCCACAGTCAGCTTGCCCCACATGTCTACTGGACCAGTCTCCCTCATTTCTGTCTGCTGGGTGTTACCAACATCCTCCAAACTTGAGTTAAAACTACTTAGAACATTCCTGCAATGGTCACGATTATGTGTCAACTTGGCTGGGCCACAGGGTGCCCATATATTTGGTCAAACATTATTCTAGGTAATTCTGTGAGGGTGTTTTTGGATGAGATTATCTTTTAAATCAGTGAGCTTTGAGTAAACTGGATTGCCCTCCATATGTGGATGGCTTCCTCCAATGACTTGAATGCCTGATTAGAACAAAAAATTCAGCCCCCCACCCCCAAGTAAGAGAGAGTTCTCCAGCAAACTGCCTTTGAACTTTATCTGTAACATTGGCTCATCCTGGTTATAAAGCAGATGGCCTTCGGACTTGAACTGGAACACTGTCTCTCCTGGGTCTCCAGTTTATTAGGCCACCCTGCAAATCTTGAGACATGCTAGCCTCTATAATTGTGTGAGCCAGTTCCTTATGTTAAATCTCCTCTCTCTCTCTCTCTCTGTCTCTCTCTCTCTCTCTCTCACACACACACACACACACACACACACACACTGCATATATTTTATTTCTATGAAAATCCTGACAAATACAACTCCCTATGACCAACTGGAAATTAGAAGGAACTTTTTCCCTTAAACAAAAACAAAACAAAACAAAGCCCAAGTTATCTCCGGCCAAGACAGAGGTCAAATGCTTTGTACCAATCCAATAAACACTTGCTGATTGATTGGCTCATCAACCAGCCAAAGCAACAATGACACTAATCACTAGTTTTAGGATTATAAAATGCATACAAAGACAAAAGATCAAGACATTTCACAAAGCACTTGAAGCAAGAACTATTGACTAGAGAACCAACTGGGGAAGCAGATCACATGTGCTAGGTAATTATAAGCAGAAAAACAATGGAGGGGGGCAGTAAGAAGCAGCTTATTTTATTCTCAAAATCAATGTGTCAAAAGTGGCAGAAGTGGATGGAGACTTGGATTCTTACTACCTGAATAGTAAAGTCAAGTGTAAAATGAGGACAGCAATAGCACCTATCTCACAAGGTTGTCGTGAGGACTAAATGAGAGAATGAAAGAAAAGCATTTTGATAGGCCCAAGTTTACACGCCATGTGCTCAGTAACTGTTGACTGTTTCATTATTATTTGTCTGTGCTACATCTTGAAATGTAAGGCCAGATAAGTGTCTACAAATGTAAAGACTAGAACAGAGATGAAAAAAGGAAACAGGCTAATGCAATATTATCCTGTGGAATTTTAATCCATTAACGTATCTCAAGCCCTTCCCCCACATCTGACCCACCCTCAGAGATGACTATCTGGCATCAGTTAACAGATATATAAACTAATAATGCAATTCCATGTAGAAACACTTCAGTGCCATAACAGCTTTCTGTACCCTGCTGTGGAAATTCAGGGAGAAGAAAGTAATCACTTCCCATAGGGAAATCAGGAAAGGAAGTGGGCATGGAGCCTGGTTTGGGAGGACAGAGGTCACGTGTATGTGGAGGTGAGGGAGAAACAGTATGGCAAAGGCATGGAAGAGGAGCATCTTCACTATCAGAAAGTAGTGCAGGTTGTTGGGGGCAATGGAAGAGTGAGGCAGAGTAATGACAGGTAAGTAGAAAGTGACAAGCCACTTATAAGAGGTTAAATGACTCTCCCAAACCCATACAGTCAAGATCCTATGCCCGATTACCAAACCCTGCTTTTCACTGCCCAAGTCAGCAAAAAATAAATAAAGAAAAATAAAATTAGTTGGGCTAATTATAAAGAAAATAGTATTAGGGTTTAATCCCCCAGTACTTAACATAATATTGAACATGCAGTGAGTAAGCTGATACTTTAAAATGTATTAGGAAAAGGGTAATAAAATAGCATCACATGGAAGGCTAGTTTGCATGATGGGGAATTAAACTGTTCAATGAAATTTAACCGAGGTATATCAAAATACCTCCTGACCGATATCCAGAATTATGACCGATGGGAAACACCTCGAAAGAAGTTCAGCTCCTGTAGTTATATGCCTGTCTCAGCAACCTGGAAAATTCTCATTCACACACACACACAAATCTCCCCTGTGGGGTTCCATTACTCTTATTACCCTCTAACTAAAAGACACGTAATTCTACCAAATTCTTCCTAGTAATCTACAGGCAAATTTAAATCTCAATTTGGAAAACCCTTCATAGGGTATTTGACACTAATTATCATCATTCCTATGCTCAATCTAAGCTAAATTTATAATGAGGCTTCTGGTTGGCACTTGAGTCGGACTACTGAGTCTTGTATGCACTGGACTCACTGACAGCTCTCCTGCGCAGTCAGAACACGCTACCCGACGGGCCTGCGCGGAGTCAGAACACGCTACCCGACGGGCCTGCGCAGAGTCAGAACACGCTACCCGACGGGCCTGCGCAGAGTCAGAACACGCTACCCGACGGGCCTGCGCAGAGTCAGAACACGCTACCCGACGGGCCTGCGCGGAGTCAGAACACGCTACCCGACGGGCCTGCGCAGAGTCAGAACACGCTACCCGACGGGCCTGTGCACAGCTCCCACTCCTCATGGCTCTCTTGCACATTCTTGTCTTTTCTCACCCAGCCCATCCATCATAAATTTGTAACAGGCCAGGTATATTCATATGTACATGTATATGCACATGCATATGTATATGCATATGTATGTATGCATGTATGTCTGTGTGTTATTATTTTGACAGCTTCTTCCTGGTTTGAAAACCATCATTCTTAATGCTGACAAGACCATCTGTTCATTCCATGATATATTTTCTTGTGCTTCATTCACTTTTAGTCAATTATCAGACTACAGGAATAAGCTCTTGATTTGCTCTGGTCATTTCTCTAAGAGTTGTGGGTTTTGCCAGTCTCCTGGCCATCCAGTGTATATAAAATGTGTCATCACTCTTTTCCAGGATATTTATGCATTTATTCAGGTAATATATTTATGGAGGCTCTGTTATTTGCCAGGTACTGTACTGGATTCCACTTAAATAATTAGCAAAAAGGCTAGTAAACGCTGAGTTTAGAAACTTATAAACTTTAGTTGGAGGGCAGCCTGGTATGCTAACCCAGGGGGCTGAGGTTCTAAATCTAGAGTTGCCTTTAAAAATCTGTCTATACTGCCTGACCAGGTGGTGGCGCAGTGGATAGAGCGTCGGACTGGGATGCAGATGACCCAGGTTTGAGACCCCAAGGTCTCCAGCTTGAGCAAATCCTCATCTGGTTTGAGCAAAAGCTCACCAGCTTGAGCCCAAGGTCGCTGGCTCGAGCAAGGGGTTACTCGGTCTGCTGAAGGTCCGCGGTCAAGGCACATATGAGAAAGCAATCAATGAACAATTGAGGTGTTGCAATGCGCAAAGAAAAACTAATGATTGATGCTTCTCATCTCTCCGTTCCTGTCTGTCTGTCCCTGTCTATCCCTCTCTCTGACTCCCTCTCTGTCTCTGAAAAAATATATATATATATATCTGTCTATACTTTAATTCTTCACATAAAAAAAGGGAACAGGACTGAATGAGTACTGTTCTTTCCATCTCTAAAATTATAAATTTGGAAATCTAGTCAAGATCCCCTGAAACTGTCCATGTTTTATTACATAGATAAATACCTTATTTATAATTTATTTTTTCTAATATTGGTTATCAATGCCCTTTTCAATATAACCCTAATTTACCTTTCTAATAAAATCTCCTACAATTTAACTTTTATACATTACCAAATTTTCAGGTCAAATTGATTCCCTGGTGTCTTAAAATTTCCTCCACATTTTTTCATCCCAAATCATTGCTGTTATTGTTCTTCCAATCTGGAGGGTCTTTTCCTACCATCTCTATCAAAAGACCACCGTTTTCTGTGTGGCTCAGCAAAAATGTTTCCTAACCCATAAACTTTGCCTTACTTGCTTCAGTTAATTGTGGTTGTTTTTTACACTGACCTCCCGAGCACTTTCTACCTCCCTCATTAAACCTACCATGACACATGTCCAAGATTCACATTTGTTACTCCCTACTTGCTATTCTCAAATGTACAAAACTGACTCATCTACATTCCCCACTCCGCCCCAATGTTTGTGTCCTCCTATGTGGTGTTTTCCTTGGTGAATGATAGCCTGAGAGTAGTGATGCACTAGTAATATAACAACTAGTCCTCTAGGGGGAAATAATTAAATGATAATGAGTAAGATAAAATTGAAATATTGGAACTTCATTTGTTGGTCAATAATGTAAGCCTCTCTTCCTCAAAAAATTGAAAATAGAACTACCTTATGACCCAGCAATCCCTCTACTGGGTATATACCCCCAAAACTCAGAAACATTGATATGTAAAGACACATGCAGCCCCATGTTCATTGCAGCATTGTTCACAGTGGCCAGGACATGGAAACAAACAAAAAGCCCATCAATAGATGACTGGATAAAGAAGATGTGGCACATATACACTATGGAATACTACTCAGCCATAAGAAATGATGACATCGGATCATTTACAGCAAAATGGTGGGATCTTGATAACATTATACGAAGTGAAATAAGTAAATCAGAAAAAAACAGGAACTGCATTATTCCATACGTAGTTGGGACATAAAAGTGAGACTAAGAGACATTGATAAGAGTGTGGTGGTTACGGGGGGAGGGGGGAGAGGGAGAGGGAAAGGGGGGAGGGGGAGGGGCACAAAGAAAACTAGATAGAGGGTGACAGAGGACAATCTGACTTTGGGTGATGGGTATGCAACATAATTGAATGACAAGATAACCTGGATATGTTATCTTTGAATATATGTATCCTGATTTATTGATGTCGCCCCATTAAAAAAAATTATTAAAAAATATACTAAAAAAATAAAATAATGTAAGCCTCTCCTTTTTGATCAACTGGTAATAGTTTTTTTTTTTGTTTGTTTGTTTTTTCATTTTTCTGAAGCTGGAAACAGGGAGAGACAGTCAGACAGACTCCCGCATGCGCCCGACCGGGATCCACCCGGCACGCCCACCAGGGGCGGTGCTCTGCCCCCCAGGGGGCGATGCTCTGCCCATCCTGGGCGTCGCTATATTGCGACCAGAGCCACTCTAGCGCCTGAGGCAGAGGCCACAGAGCCATCCCCAGCGCCCGGGCCATCTCTGCTCCAATGGAGCCTCGGCTGCGGGAGGGGAAGAGAGAGACAGAGAGGAAAGCGCGGTGGAGGGGTGGAGAAGCAAATGGGCGCTTCTCCTATGTGCCCTGGCCGGGAATCGAACCCGGGTCCTCCGCACGCTAGGCCGACGCTCTACCGCTGAGTCAACCGGCCAGGGCTACTGGTAATAGTTTTTGAATAAAGAATATATCCTCAAACTGTATTCTCTTCAGTATGTAACAGCTACAGAAACAACGCACTTTTGGGATTGATCTGCCTTATCAGCATCTTCTCCACCCTTGTTGTAGTGTTCTGGTTTTTGCTGTGTAAATATACCCACCATTGCTCATTTTAAGCTACCAGTGTGATATCAGTAAACACAGAGCTCCTCTCTCTGGATCCTGTTCAAGCATCATCTACTCCAAGAAGGTCCCTCATCCCCATCCCAACTATCCAAGCCACCGCCTCTGTTCCCGTATCACAGGATCTGACATGTGCTCTTTACCCTGGGTTTGAATTTCAAAGTTCTAAATAAAGCTCCTTAACTTTATAAAGGTTTATTCTCCCCACAGAAGAGGAAGTTAAATAAATAGGGAGGAAAGGAGGAAGAGAATGAGGGAGGGAGGGAGGAAAAGATAGGATCTGCCAGGAGGAAAAGGGTGGTATGGTGGTGTGCTGTTCCTTCACCAGCTCTGGGCTGCCTTCTATTGATTAAATAAGTCACCGTTTCACTGTTTTCACTGTGACAGAAAAGGCCACTGGGCTAGTGGACAATTGATTGATCAAACAGCAGGAGTGCTTCTCCCAAAATTCCCATCTTTTGAACTGGGTATATTATTATAAGTGATTTCCAGAAGCATGGATACTAGGTCAAGCTGGATCCCCCATCTGGAAGCAGCAGGAAGAAGGGGCTTTTCATCCCTGGCAGTCTGCCACTCCCCCACCATATTCATAAGGTGACCCTTCGCCTTGATAAATGGTTCCTTAGTGTTATGGATGAGTTTTTTCTGGGTACTACCACAGTCCTCAACTTACTCTTATTTTTTGCTAATGCCTTCCTCTGTCATAATCTTCAGCAGTCTACAGGGAAACATGGAAACTTGGGCTTTATACATAGTATAATACGTTCATATTCTATATGAACATACAAATAACTTCCTTCTTTATCATTTTCACTCACGGCAATTCATATAAACAATGTTCCTAATGCTCCTACAGACGACGCTGTTGTTAGTAAAGAGTATGCATGCATGGTGGCAGGGGTGCAGGGAGTAGGCACCAGAACACAGTTGGACACATCACAAAACAGAGAACTCCAGTGTGTAAAGCCCAAGTTTCCAAAACCCCATAAACCCGTGGAAAATGCAATCATAAAATCTCTGATTTAGAAACCCTGGCAACAAAAAAGATGATAAAACCTCTTCCAACCCCCACTCCCACATCCTTCCCTTTGTCTTCCTGGGTAATTTCACAGGTCCTGTGCAGAGCTAGTAGAGAATGGTGCAGGACTAAGAGTCTTGCAGAGATGGCAACACACACAAGTGCCAGATGGCGCCATGTGAAAAACCATCCTTTGGCATCACAGGGAATCATCACCCTGGCTCAAACTCAGTCAGTAACCTTGCCCCCACCTCTCTGTAAAGGGATGGCCATTTTACACATTGCTTACTTGAGAAGTTCAGCACTAGGGCCAGACTGTGAGTGCTGCCCTTTCTGAAAGATCTTTCTCATACAAAAGTATCCCTGAAGGTCCAGGCAGCAACAGGAATCCATATTGTCCAATCACAATGCATATTGAAATTCCCCATGAATAAAGCAGTAATTGTACATGAAAGGAGGACATGGTCTTATTGGGTCATCACTAACCTGCATCTCTTAACTAGACAACAAATTCTTGCTAGCAGCACTGCTTTATGAAGCACTCAACAACCACTTATAAGGTAACCCCATCTTTCACTGCTTCACAAATATGAACTTTTCGTGTCTGAGAATTTATTCAGCCCATCTCAGAATCTTCTATAGAAGTCAGAAAAGGGTCATTTTAAAAACAAGAGATGAAAAAATAAGAAGGGAGTATTTTTTCTTTGGTACACCTACTTCCAAAATTCTTCGTGTTGTTCTGAAAGATATAGAAATCACATTTATGATGTTTAAGGAAGTGGAGAGTTCCTTTATAATGTCCAACTACAACGATCTGAAGGAAGTACAAAGGCTAACAAGATGTAACTGAAATCAATTATGTTTTTTATTATATTAGTTTTCCCAATTGCAGTTTACCATAGTTTCATCCATATTAAGTTACTGCTTTTCACAACCTAGACAGAAGACATCATTCATCTCTATTTCTCAAAGGGAGAAAGAAAATCAGAGAACTTAAGTTTCCCATATATATCTGGATAAATGTTAGTGGAGCCAAAACTAGAGGGCCTTTTCATTCTTAGACCAATGCACTTCCATCTTATTACAAATTCTTTTTCATAAAAGTTTTGGAATGGTGGAAGGGAGAGGGTTTATGATATTGCAGAATACCAGAATTGAGAAAGATGGAGTAGAGAGACATTTAAAAATAAAAAGAAACAGTTTTAAGATGAATTAAGTTGTTATCAAGGCAGTTTAGCAAACCTGCCATGCAGATAAATTCTGCAATTAGAATACCAAAATTGGAATCTCAGCTCTTTCATTTATTCTAAGGGTTCTAAGACAAATAACCTTCCAAACAGTCTCAATGTGATTGTCTGTAAAATGGGGGTTATGAAAGAATCCCTTTGAAGGTTGCTATAAGGATAAAATGAGACAATGTATGTGAAGCACAGTCTAGTAAAACATAATAAATACTTAATGCGAATAAACAATTGTCATTGGTATCACACAAGTTGTAACACCAGGTAAAAATTAAAAAGAGTTAAAAAATGGTTGATATGGCCCTGGCCGGTTGGCTCAGCGGTAGAGCGTCGGCCTAGCGTGCGGAGGACCCGGGTTCGATTCCCGGCCAGGGCACACAGGAGAAGCGCCCATTTGCTTCTCCACCCCTCCGCCGCACTTTCCTCTCTGTCTCTCTCTTCCCCTCCTGCAGCCAAGGCTCCATTGGAGCAAAGATGGCCCGGGCGCTGGGGATGGCTCTGTGGCCTCTGCCTCAGGCGCTAGAGTGGCTCTGGTCGCAACATGGCGACGCCCAGGATGGGCAGAGCATCGTCCCCTGGTGGGCAGAGCGTCGCCCCTGGTGGGCGTGCCGGGTGGATCCCGGTCGGGCGCATGCGGGAGTCTGTCTGACTGTCTCTCCCCGTTTCCAGCTTCAGAAAAATGAAAAATGAAAAAAAAAAAAAAAAATGGTTGATATGAATTTATAGCTGGATCTAACAGTGCCCTTAACAGGAATCAGATTATTTGGAAAATATTCCTAAGTCCTTAACACCAAGAAGAAGGAGCAAGGGCTCCCACAACCTCTCCTTTTGTGCCTTGCTAGAATAAATAGGTCAACGAAACACACAGCTTTATATATGTATTTATAGAAAATTTTGTGTCTTGGTTGATGCATTCTTAAGACTATTGACTTTGGGAGGGCAGGGAACGAATCTTCTTCAGATCACCTGAAACCCTCCCAAAGACCAATACACTGCTCTGCACTCAGTGAAATCATTTTAATCCCTTATTTATTGATGGAAAAACATGAGGTAGTTGGAGAGATTTGCCAACAGCAATTGATCGTGAAAAATAGCAATTAAACTTCATCAAGCAAAGTCAATGGCAGGTAGAAACCAAGAAATAAGCCCTGAGAAAATGGGGAACTGAGGCAGCAATTGCTTGTTATAGAAAATACTCATAAAAGAGCATTTATCCTGTAATTTTAAACATCAAATTTGATCTTCTTGATAGCCCTGAGAAGTAGGGTAATATTTTACATATGGCAACTCTGAGACTCAGAAAGAAAGATCAGCTGGGTTTAGAGGCAAACAGTTAATAAATTAATATAAAATGACAAAGCCACTGTTTTGAATTTTTTAAAAAAGACAATAGTGTTTGAGGAAATGATTGTTTCAAATTTCTATGTTGAAAGGCAGCTATACGGGCAATAATTTTCTGGCTCTTTTCTCTATCAAAATGATAATAGTTTTAGACTGCAGGTGAATTTTGATTTTTAATGGTACCACAGTGGCTAAGATATAACATTTGATAACTTCATGGTATTGTGCTCAAAACCTGGCCCCATAGTTTGACGTGTGCGGGGGGTGGGGGGGAGGAGCTATACTCATCTAACACTCCTTCAGTCCACTATTATCCTGGGAAAAATCAGATCATGTGATAGACCAATGCTGTGAAAGACCCAGGTCTCCCCAACAGAGCAATCTAAGCAGTGAGGACTCTGGGCTTGCCTGGGAGCTTTCTCCTTTCTGTCCCCATAAACCTCTCCCATCTCTGAGCAATGCGCCTGTCAATGTCACACCATGCAGTCCGCCCTACAATGCTGTCTGAGGACCCATGCTGATCTGAGCTGATCCACCCAATTGTCCTGAAAGCCTCTTAAAATCATGTGCAATTTCTTTTCCTTGTGTTTAGGCAAGAGCAGGTGCTTGGCAAATATTTACTGATGAATGCACTGGGGCTGGGGAATTGTAATGCAATTTAATAACTGTTTGAGGGTAAACATGAAAGAATTCTATAGCAATACAAATAAAGAAAATTATTTCTGACTGGAGAAATAATACTGGACTTTACAACATAACACTCAGCCGGGGCCTGAAGGTTGAGTGGATCACCAAGAGAATTAGAACAGGTTGGATAAATGGAGGGCTGGAAGGACATTTAGGGGCAGTATAGTCCAGCAATGCTTCTCGTATGGTAAAATACCTCCATGATTTGAAAAGTAAACTCAAAATTTTCAATCACATAGAATGTCTAGGCTGATTACTATAACATTAATGAAATGACAAGTGTGGCATTTCGTTTGGTGGTATAATCTGGATCTATCCAGACCCCAGTTATGGTTTCATGCCACCTGATGGTGGCTATCTAGTCCAGATTAATATTGATGAGGACCATTCAGGGCGTCAGGGCTGGCTGGGACTTCTAATATTGCTGTCGCCATTCCAAGAATGATTTAAAAAATGGCACCTGTTCCAGGGGCCTGATGTGGAGAGACTGGGCCAGCAGGACACAGGCCTGCTAACAGGATGAGGTTGCCTGCTATTTCCCTTCTTCCATCTCCTGTTCAAATCCAAAAGAGCTCCCCATTGCCGCCACCCCTGAGAAGATAAATTTACCCAGCCCCTTTTGAAAAAGAGAAACAAAAAGGCTACTGGTCAAGTATAGTACATTGTATTAGAATCCCTAGTATCAGGGGCTCATTATCACAGATTGTTACTGTATCTTCTATCTGACTCCCTTTATGGCCTGTAAGAGATCAGTTGACTTACACTGTATAACGCACTCACAAAGCAGCCTAGTTCATCAGTGGATGTTTTTAATTGATGGGAAGTTGTGGCCCAGATACCACTTCGTTTTAACATATGCACAGTAGTACTAGCTCTGTGATTGTCCAGAAGGATATTATGCCCTTCAAACACTGGAAAACAGCATGCACTTGCTAAGTTTTCTTTCACAGACTAAAGGTCCTGAGTTCGCAAAGGAATGACTTGTCTGCTTTGTCCGCTGCTGTACCCCAGGTAGCAATGGAAGTGTGTGGAGCACAGTAGGCACTCAGTAGGACGCACTAGGTGAGTACATGAAGGATGAGTGTTTCTGCCCCGTGATGAGCATGCATTCATTTGTCTCTCTTCCCCTGCAAGTGCAGTGCCCAGAGCAGGCGGGAAAGCTCCAGGCACTGTCCCGCAAGCCTGGAGAAACGGGTTGATCACTCCTCTCTTCCTGAATGTGAAGCACCCACCAATGCAACCTAGACTGACTTCTCTTTTTAAACAATCTTATTACTATAGATTCATATGAAGTTTATTGCCACCTAAGACCCCCCTGCGATTATTTTTTCCCACAGATCTATTGTGAAGCTACATGTCCCCCAACTGAGTTTTCAGACTGAAGTGCAAGACCTTCGTATTATTCCCTGTAAATTTTGCCTTATTGGATTTAGGCCATTACACCAACATCTAAAGACCTCTCTGAGCCTTGCTTCTGACCTCTGACATACTAGATATTCAGCCTAGCTTTGTGCCACTTACGAATTTGATCAGCATTCTCTCCCTGTCCTCACCTGGTCTCCAGTAAGTAGTTGGACAAAGGCCTGGGCAGAGCCCTGAGGCTTGCGTCACTGACTTCCCTCCAGATTAATGGTCATTTATCTTGTAGCTGCATTACTGCTTGAAGCCACATGAGGAGTCACAAGAAAGAGAAATAATATACCGTCAGGATTTAGACAGAAGTACTTTGTAACCCCAGCTTATCATTTACTAATTGTGTTTCTTCTGGAGAGAGATAAGGACAAAACCCAGTATCTATTCTGCATTTATAGTCATATGTTAGCCATTAGTAAAGGGTTTTAAAATCATAAGTTCATGTCATCATTAGTACAACTTAATAAATATCATAATTCCCATTTTTACATATGTGAAAATTGAGATGAAATTAATATTGATTTTAAAAAAATTTGGAAAATTAATTATTTACCTAAAGACTTGGGGGGGGTCATTGTTAACAAAGCCCATTTGGCAAATATCTAGTGAGAACCAGACCTCCACCTCCTCTCAACTACACCATGCTTCGGGATAGGAAAATGCCTGCCTTACCTTAGATCAAAATCAATCAATAATACTTGGCAAGTATATTCTTTATACAAAACTTTTTCCTATGAGTTTCTGGGAGCACACAGAGCAAAATAAGGTATGGAATCTCCCTCAAGACGTTCACCTTTTAAATGGGAAGACATAATAGACAGCAGTGTTTTTCAACCACCAGTCTGCAGACTGGTGCCGGTCTGCAAAAGAGTGAGCCACCCTGGCCCTGGCCGGTTGGCTCAGCGGTGGAGCGTCGGCCTAGCGTGCGGAGGACCCGGGCTCGATTCCCGGCCAGGGCACACGGGAGAGGCACCCATTTGCTTCTCCACCCCTCCGCCGCGCTTTCCTCTCTGTCTCTCTCTTCCCCTCCCGCAGCTGAGGCTCCATTGGAGCGGGGATGGGCCGGGCGCTGGGGATGGCTCTGTGGCCTCTGCCTCGGGCGCTGGAGTGGCTCTGGTCGCAACATGGCGACGCCCAGGATGGGCGGAGCGTCGCCCCCTGGTGGGCAGAGCATGCCGGGTGGATCCCGGTTGGGCGCATGCGGGAGTCTGTCTCACTGTCTCTCCCTGTTTCCAGCTTCAGAAAAATGAAAAAAAATATATTAAAAAAAAAAAAAAAAAGAGTGAGCCACCCTGATGTTGTATGAAGGTTATAGACCCAGTGATCTTAGCCTAATTTGCTTATGTTCTGGGTGACTTCTGCCTTAGTGGTCCCTGAAATAATTCTTCTATTTTCACCAGTCCCCGAGTGTAAAAGGTTGAAAACCACTCCCATCTATGTGATTCAACATCCTTGTGTTAACGGTGTACCACGAGATGAGGTATAATAGTATATTAGGGCCCCAAGAGATACAGGCAAAGTGCTCCAGGGAATCGAGGAAGATTCAGACACCTGCCTAAGATCTAGCATGATGCCTGGCTCTTTGTTGGTACTCATGGTAAAGGGGAGTTTGCCCAGTAACAGAAATACTGGTTCACAGTAGAAAATTATTTTTGACCTGCAAAATAAAGAAAAAATTACAATGTGAAAATGAAGCTTGATTTTGAGAAACTAGTCAGACCTGGCTATACTCTACATCTACTCTAAGGCTCTTTATCTACACGTGCAATATGACAGCCAATAGCTACGTGTGGCAATAAAGCACTTGAGACATGACTAATCAACACTGAGATGTGCTCTTAATATAAAATGCATACAGGCCTGACGAGGCAGTGGTGCTATGGATAGAGCATCAGCCTGGGATGCTGAGAGGACCCAGATTCGAAACCCCGAGGTTGCCGGCTTGAGCGCAGGCTCACCCGGCTTGAGTTCGGGCTCACCAGCTTGAGCACAGGTCACCGGCTTGAGCGTGGGATCATAGTCATGACCTCATGGTCTCTGGCTTAAGCCCAAAGGTTTCTAGCTTGAGCCCAAGGTTTCTGGCTTGAGCAAGGGGTCACTTGCTCTGCTGAAGCCCCCACCCCCATCCCCCCGACAGGGCACAAATGAGAAAGCAACCAATAAACAAATCAGGTGTCACAACTATGAGTTTATGCTTCTCATTTCTCTCCCTTCCTGTCTGTCCATCCCTGTCTGATTGCCTGCCTGTCTCTCTCTCACGCACTAAAAAAAATAATAAATGAAAAAAAATGCATACGAGATTTAGAAGACTTAACGACAAAGAATGTGAAATATTCCATGAATAGTTTCATATATCAATTACATATTGAAATGGTAATATTTCAGATATATGGGGTTAAATAGAATATATAATTAAAACTATTTTCCACTTTTTCATTCTTTTAATGTGGCTTAGAAAATTTAGATCTCATGTGTGGCTTGTGTTCTATTTCTGTTGGACAGTGCCAGTGTTGGGAGTGGATGGCACAGAGAAGGTGCTTAGGACAGGGGTACTGAACCATACTGAGGGGTAGGAAAGGCTACTCTAAGAAACACAAACTACAAAGAGGGTGGCACAAAAGCAGAAAACTAAGGCATGCTTGGGGACAGGAAAACATAAAGACCTGTTTTGATGGTACTGTGGGGAAAGCTATAAATGCACTATTTTTTTGTTTGTTTTATTTATATCTGTATAGAAATCACCTGACTCCTTTATTTATTTATTTATTAATAATTTTATTTTTAATGGGGCAACATCAATAAATCAGGATACATATATTCAAAGATAACTGGCTCCTTTTTTAACCTACTAGCTGGAATTCATTAATTGGGGGAAATAACCATCTTAAATTACTACAAAATAATTTCTCTTTAAACAAATATTTACATGCAATCTGGTATGTCAAAATAGGACAGAGTCCTGGTTCCTCACAAACTTGTTTTGTGACATTGTTTAGATCACTTAACCTCTTGGGTTTCCACTGCCACAAAATAAGGGAGTTGGACAGGACTAAGGTCCTTGCCTTTCACTGTGGTGGGGTGCCGGGTCAGGGAATGGTCTATGGCAGTGGTTTTCATCTCCAGTTCGTGGACTGGTGCCGGTCCACCAGAAATTTCATGTGGATCTGCGAAAGAGCTGACCACCCTGATGTGGTGTGAAGATTACAGACCCAAAGATTATAGACTTGTTTGGAAAACACTGGTCTATGGGACCTAAAAGCAATAAGGTACCATCTACTTCCTGCTGATGCATGATTTTCCTTCCTCTAATCTTACTGCTGTTAGGTTTAAGCTGACTCAGAATTCCAAGAAATCTTTCTGCCATCCTTGTTAGTCCATGTTAGGGGAAAACACAAGAGAAAAGTATTGGCTAGCTCAGCACAGTCAGTCAATATAGTATTTAAGAAAAAAGCCTGCCTGACCTGTGGTGGCGCAGTGGATCAAGCATTGACCTGGAACGCTGAGATCACTGGTTTGAAACCCTGGGCTTGCCTGTCCAAGGAATACACTTCCTGCTCCTCCCTTCACCTTTCTTACTATATATCCTCTCTCTAAAATCAATAAATAAAATCTTAAAAGAAAACAAAAGCTGAGGAGTTAATGAAAACTCCATTTATTGTAAGTTTCCCTACAAATATATGGTAAATGATTGAAAATATTATTCGGTTCTCTCTTAAATACTAATTCTTGCAGGGATAGCTAATACTTGTGCTTCAGGTCATAAAATAATCATGAGTCAAGAGGGCCAAAATCTGAATTATAGTTATATTTTATTCTAAAGATATTGACCGTTTTCTCTATTAGAATGGGATGGCAAGCTGAGTTAGAGATGTACACTAATTTGATTCATGAAACTTCCAGTAGCGACACAAATGTCCTATTTGAAGACTCAGTCAGACTATTTGGGGAATATGTTTGTCAAGATTTTCATGGCACTCAGTGACAAACACCCAGTTCAAATGGTTTAAGCTAAAAAGAAATGTCTGGGTCATTTAACCAAAAGGATCAGAAATGGGGCTACCTTTGCTGAACTCACATCTCTGGTTCTTTCTGCCCACTGGCCTCATTCTTTATGATTTCAGAAAGTCTTGCTCCATGGCTGCAGGGAGGCAGAAACAAGACCACAAGTAGTTCCAGGCTTCCATCATTCCAGCTTTGCAATTCCAGAAAAGGAGATAGCATTTTATCTATCTACCTATCTAAAATCACAGAGAAGAGGTCTGATTGGCTGGTTTGAGATCCTAAGCCAGTTATATAAGACACCTGGTTGACAAGCCCTGATGACATACTTAACCTGTAACCAGAAGATTGATATACTGTGTTTGGCAGACCCAAAAGAACCACATGGAATAGAATAAGGTCAATTACTCAAAGGAAGAGACCTATTCATAGCAAAAGAAAGAGGAAACATATGCTAAGTAGGAAAAAAAAAAAAAAAGCCCAGCACGGGAAGCCACTGCCCCTTAAAATAACCAGTTTCCATAAAGGTCATAAATCTACTTCACTGTATTAAGGAATCTTCTAGTCATCTGTTGGTCCCTGACAACAGTAGTAGGTAGCACCCAATCCTCAGACTTTCTTCTGGCAATGATGAATGCCTCTAGCTCAGGGCTCCATGATAATAAAGAAACCCAACACGGCAGGCAGCAAACAGGCCTCTACTCTTGGGCCAGTTCATCGTGCCTGAGTCCCTGCCATCAGTGGGGCTTTGACTTATTTGGACCTTGTCAGCTCTGGAGCCTATTGCCTTTTGGACCTGTGACTCCCTCCCTGAAGCCTCCATGAACTCTTTCCTTTATGGTGTTTTGGCAACTTTCACATTCCCTCAACTCAGTGAGCCTCCAAGACCCTCTGCTGCCACTACGTCCACATGACCCACTAACTTCTCATGTATTGTTTCCATGTGTTTGCTATTTTGGAGTTCTTATACATGGACCTCCCCAAATTCTACCTCAAGCATTTTACCAATAATTCAGTCCCTATTTATCTCCTAATCGAATTGAGCATATTTGATGCGGTCAAAACCATAGAGCTAGTAAGTGTCCCACATGTACATTAATTTATGTGATCGAGAATAGTCTGTAAAACACACTAACGTAGATAGGCCAGAGAGTGACTTCACCGTTAGGAGGGAGGGATCTCCCACAATGCCCACCAACACTTGCCTTCCTACCATTAGACTCATATTCCATGGCTCTCTCAAATTTATGCTCTGTCTCCTAAAATGTTAACCTTCAGTTGGACTGAGTTTATCAATCCTTTCCTGAGGCAGGACTTGATAAGGACATTTGGAAAAGAGCACGAATGCTCCAAGTAACCAAGAAGAGGACCAAGAGATGCCATTGCTGAGGTCAAAGGCATTGGACCTGAGACATGGAAGAGGACTGCTGTCTCTGGGTTGCACCTCCCCAGCACATACAATTTCGGTTTCGAATTCCTTGTACTCCTAAGACCCAATCAGCTGTTCTCCTTGTGCCCTACTGGGAGTCCCTGATCCCCACTCCAGTCTTCTTTAGGACAGATATCCCTTTCATATCAGATTGTAATGATGCTTCGAACATGTGCTTATAGCAGCTCAGGAGAAAGCTGAGGCTACCTAAAGGCCAAGATTAGAGGAGACCCGAAAGAGATCAGCATCAGCACAGTGGTGACACGCTAATGGGGTTGGCAGGGCTGGAACTGGCAGATTGCCAATATCTTACCTCCCAGAGAAGAAGTAGTGGTTTGCTGGGGTTCTAAATGTTGATAGCAGCTCCAGGCCAGGGAAATGAGAGGCACAGGTTAAGCCAGGGGTCCTTAAACTTTTTACACAGGGGACCTGTTCACTGTCCCTCAGACAGTTGGAGGGCCGGACTATAAAAAAAACTATGGGCCCTGGCTGGTTGGCTCAGCGGTAGAGCGTCGGCCTAGCGTGCGGAGGACCCGGGTTCGATTCCCGGCCAGGGCACATAGGAGAAGCGCCCATTTGCTTCTCCACCCCTCCGCCGCACCTTCCTCTCTGTCTCTCTCTTCCCCTCCCGCAGCCAAGGCTCCATTGGAGCAAAGATGGCCCGGGCGCTGGGGATGGCTCTGTGGCCTCTGCCCCAGGCGCTAGAGTGGCTCTGGTCACAACATGGCGACACCCAGGATGGGCAGAGCGTCGCCCCCTGGTGGGCGTGCCGGGTGGATCCCGGTCGGGCGCATGCGGGAGTCTGTCTGACTGTCTCTGTTTCCAGCTTCAGAAAAATGCAAAAAAAAAACAAAAACAAAAACAAAAAAAACTATGAACAAATTCTTATGCACACTGCACATATCTTATTTTAAAGTAAAAAAACAAAACGGGGACAAATACAATATTTAAAATAAAGAACAAGTAAATTTAAATCAACGAACTGACCAGTATTTCAATGGGAACTATGCTCCTCTCCCTGAGCACCAATGAAAGAGGTGCCCCTTCCGGAAGTGCAGCAGGCCGGATAAATGGCCTCAGGGGGCCGCATGCGGCCTGCAGGCGGTAGTTTGGGGACCCCTGGGTTAAGCGAGATTGTCATTTCCTCTGGCATTCCAGTGAGATGTCTTGCATCATTGGGGTTTTTGTTTGTTTGCTTGCCTGCTTGCTTACTATTATTTTTCTTTCTCTTTTTTCTTTTCTTTTTTTTTTGAAGACGTGTCCTGCCTGGTCCTGATACATTTGTGGGTGATGTTCATAGTTGCTATCACCCTTTGCACCATCTGAACATGTCCAGATGAGTAGGAGGCAGCAATGAACAACCAAGCAGCCAGCTCTCATAAAGATGGATCAGACTATGGTGATCTGATAAGAAAACTTGTGAAATTCATTTATTTTTCACCCAAAAGGGTAACAGTTATTCTATCTTCAGAAATCGTCAGTGTTGATAAAGTAACCAATTGGAAGACACACTATTCATGCTTCACCCAAATGTACCGACTGGGTAAACAGAACCATGGCTCGTACCAGCAACCATAAATTTAAAGTTAGTATTTCAGGTCTATATCTAAAGAATGACAGAACATCATCTCTCCTGATTCATCCAGCCGGAATGTATCATCCTTTTTCTCCCAATCTAATCAGGAACACTTCTGCCATGTTCATTTTTCTTTATAAGTCAGAAAAGCACAGAAAAGATTTAGGCCTTCTCTCCTATACCCCTCTTGACACAGGGTGGGGGAGGAAGCCGACTGCATCAGAGCAAAAACCTCACATTCTATTCTGACCGCACCGCAGGTAATTTTGTTTTTGCCGGAATCACTTTCAAATGCTGTACACAAGTGCCATCTAGTGGTCAGGCACAAATTAACATGGCACTTCAAGAAAGAAGGAAACAGCCTTTAGTGAATAACAAAACATGCATTTTGCCTTTTTATGTAAACAAGATGGGGTTTTTTTTTCTGTATTTGTCTTCTATTTTAGAAAAAATTATTTCTTCCATAAGTTTCTCTTTGCTCGGGATGTAAGTATCTTGGCTCATCTTCCAAACTGTGCTCCTAGCCATAAAATATAGACTGGGGATATTCACCCTGAGAACATCTCCTTTACCGCCGTCACTATTCTATGCAATAAAATCCAGGTGCTTCCACAGACTCTGTACTCTTCTTTTGCAAATACTTTAGAATTGAGTAGTGGCTGAAATGAAAGAGAGACTGGGATAGAGCCAACCACAATCACCACCTCCACGTGTTCTCCAAGCCCCCCCTAAACTAACATCAGAATCTCTGCAGTCTGACTCAGACTCGCTTTTCTCGCCTCTTTTCTCCTCTGCACCCTGATGTCAAGTTTTATCTCCACATTAGCCCATCCATTGACTCCTGAATAAATCATTCATTTGAACCTCTCTTCATTTCCTTACTACAGTCCCTTCTCCCCAGTCTGTGATATTGCCTCTTCCCTTCCCTGCTTACTCAACCCTATTCATCCTTCAAGTTACATATTACCTGTCACAGGATATCAACACAGAACTATTTTAGTCTCGGTTCTCATTGAAATTGTATCCATTAGTTATTCCTGCATAACAAATGACCCCAAAGTGTAGAGGCTTTAAACTACAAATATTATTGTTCACCAGTCTAGGAGGCCTATTCAGGGCTCTGTGGTCAGTGGTAGATCATGGAGGCAGCTCTGCCCTTCTCGGTCCTGCTCTCTGTGTGTTGATGTGACATAACAAGAAATACATGTTCTCTCTTTTCCTGGTTTCCAACACAGAGCTCCTCAAACCCTCATCATGACCTAAGTAATACGAGTGCTAACAGCATCTAGCACACAAAGCTCCTAAAATCCTTGGAATTTCCCACAAAATAGGAGAGTCTTTTTTTCTAAGGAGGCAACTTTTGGTGGGTTCCTAGATAGCTTTGGGATGGGGGTTAGTCATCAGAAAGATTAAGCCATGATTATAAGCATGGAAGTTTTAACCTCTGTGGAGGGGAGAGGGGCTGGAGATTAATAATTAATGAATCATGCCTACAGAAAACCCCTTAACTATGAGGGTTGATGAACACATCCACATACTTGGAGGTGACACTGAGCCACTCCCTGGGGACAGGATTCTTCCAGACCTTGCCCTCCGTGCTCTCTTCATCTGGCTGTTCATCAGGGCCCTTCAGAATAAACCAGTGAATCTAAGTGGTATGGTCCTGAGTTCTGCTAGTCCTCATAGCAAATTATCAAACCTGAGGAGACGGTTGTGGGAACCTCCAATTTATAGCCAGTTGGGCAGAAATCCAGGTGACAGCCTGGAACTTTCAACTGAACTCTAAAGTGGGAGCAGTCTGTGGGCCTGAGCCCTTAACCTGTGGGGTCTACACTAACTCCAGGTAAATATTGTCATAACGAAATGGTAGGACACCCATTTGGCATCCAGAGAATTGGGAGTATTGGTTGATGTGGGAGGAGAAAAACAATTTGGTGTCAGAGTGTGGCGAGTAGAGTATAGAGAAAGTTTCTTATGTAACTAGTTAGTTGGCTATCGGCTGGTTTATGACGGCCACAACTAGGACAGCTGGGCTCTTCTGCTGTGTTCTCCCAACCCCTAGCAGGCTAGCCCAGGTTTGCTCACGCGGTAAGTGGTACAAGCTACTCAGAAAGGGCAGAACCACTCAAGTCTTCTCGAAGCCCAAGCCTGCAACTAGCACCCCGTCACTTCCCTTGCAATCAGTTGGCCAAGGCAAATCGCAAAATCAGTTCTGATATAAGACGCAGAATCCTCTTCTGATAGGATGAACTACAAAGTCAATTAGCACAGAGATAGAGGAAGACGTGAAGAAAACTGGCCACTTTCACAATGTGAGAGCTTATCTGAAGAACTTTATTATGTGTTCACATAAATAATAGATTTGTATGGAAGAAACTGTACTTTGCAAAGTGAAATAATTTAAGAAGAATAGTGGCATTTTTATTTTTTGCAAATCTTTTTAATACCTGCTCTAACAGGAGACAGCTAGATTCTCATATCTACTTGCATTCAATATTGCAATGTGAGATTTTGTTTATAGCACATGAAGAAATTTGGCCTCAGACAGATATGCACTTGAGAGAGGGAGGAGTATTTTAATATCAATTTCAGATAATTGTGAATATTCTTCGATACTACATCAAAACTTAACAAGTGGTCATTTCTTTAAAGTTAGTTATAATGTGGAATCCAAAACTATATTAATCACATTTCTGTACTCTGCTGCATAAAAATACCTTGGTTTACTGTGTACTTTGAGTGGATCATTTATTCATGCATGATTTTATAATATTATGTATTGATCATTTAGAAAATACTGGCTCATTGAGTTATCCAGATATTGACATAGTTATCCAAATATTGACACATTTTATTAGCCAATATGAAAAAATACATTTGTTAATGATATCATCACTGGCTTCATCAGAAAATTCTTTAAATGTTGGAGGGCTATCATTTTCATGAGGCATTTAGAAGGGGGTCTATACAGCCAATTTTTGCTTAAAAGCTCAAATATTTCCATTGGCAATAAATATTGTTCATTGTATCCTTGAAGTGACAGATTCACATTGTTCATTTTCAAAAACAAAGTCTGCCAATTTCTCAAGTCTGAATAATCATTATTTGTCTGTCAGTGTTCGGTTTCAAGCAAAATGGTATCTCATGAGAAAAAACAAACAAACCTGCTAATCGATTTCAAAAGAACTTTCCGAGTGGAAATTGGAGTGTCTGTAATGTTGGCTACACTGTCTATGCCTCTTGGCCAAATTAACAGGAGTGGCTTTCAGTCATATTTCTTGACAGGAGTTTTATTTTGGTTTGATACATCCAGAAGAGCCATGATAATAATGCCAAATTTAGTGAATCATAGAATTAGGAAATATTTTAGACCTCATCTAGTTCACACTTGGAGAAAATTCTCTCTGCAACAGACCTGACACAAGGTCATTCAGCTCTAATCATGCACTTGCAATGATGTGAATCTCAGAGTTCTCTAAGCAGCCCATTCCCGCACTCTTGGATAGCTTCAATTATTATTCAGATCTTCTTCAGATTAAGCCCAATGTTTTCTCCCTTGTTTCATGATGCAGAAGAGAACAAATCTACTTTCTCTTCCATGTGGCTAACCTCCAAGTGTTTAAACTTTCAATTTCTTTTGAGTTTTTAGGATTACTTTAATCCATACCCTTCTCCCCTTCACAAACACATCTTTTCTTATGCTATATTTTTCCCGCTAGGACAGAACCTGGTTTCTTTACTACTCTTCCTCTAGGTCCCTGTCACCTTATCATCATAGACTCTGTTCATTCACGTGCGTTTTAAAAATAGCACCAGAATACTATTAAAAGATCCTGAATTCAATTTTTGTGGATCAGAATTAATTTCCTTTCTGTACTTGTAGTGATGAAACTTATAATTGTATTTGCTTTTTTATTGGTTATTGTGTTTATTTTTCAGGAACCACATTAAACTGGGCTGATGCTGAATTAGTCTTCAAGCAAAATCTCCCTTTCCCCCAAATGAACACTGCTAATTTGGCTATCTTATTCTGCACTTGTGCAATTAATTTTTTAGACTAAATGAAGGAATTTACACACTATGCTGAGAAATTTTATCTTATAGTTTTAGATCCATTGAGACTAATCTAGACTGTAGGAATTTTTATTATCAGTTTTAATTTTATATCTGGATCAAATAATATTTGCTGGCCACCAAAAATTAGTGTCTCGTTCTTGGAGACAAAACTGGATTACATTTCCTAGCCCTCCTTTGTAGTTAGATGCAGCTCTGAGATTGACTTCTAGCCAACTGAATGTGAGTAAAAAGAGTACATACTACGTACTTTGAGCAGCATGCCTATTCCATCCTCTTTCCCTCCTTCCTCCATTGCACCTGGATGTGACAACTCACCTTTACTATACCCCAAAAATCATGCTCTCTGTGCAAGGGTGATCTTCTGACCTTGAATATCTGCCCTGAAATTATATGAGCAAGAAATAAACTGTTCAAGCTACTGAACCTGGATCTATTTATTGTAATCGCTTAGTTTACATAGCTAATATAATATGCAACATATTGATGGTAGATATGATTATTAAGATATATGACTTCATCTAAATTGATATTTTCAAGTGGTTAGAATAATAAGGAGAAATATATTGCCCACTAGTAAAATTAGGCCATCCATATGTCTATGCTTAATTTCCACTCAAGAAACCTAGTATTTCACTTCCTAAAGGATACTTTAAGTCCCTGATCTGGTCATATTGTGCTTTTATCATAAGTAAACTGCTCTTTGAAGTCCTTTCCTTTTCCCCAGGCAGAGTCAATGCCTCTCTCTCCACCGTGCTCTCTCACTGAAACCTTGCCCAAGCCTCACAACTTGTCATTCCACTTAAATTGTTTGCCTGCTATCCTTTCATTAGACTATGTGCTCCAAAGGAGAGGAGGCACATTTTATCTATCTGTGTATTCTCAGTGCTGTGTCCCAGACCCAGACACATAGTGAATACTCAATAAATGCTTGCGAATAAATAAATAAATGGATACTTTTAGATTTAAACCTGTAAGAAAAAGAAAGAGCCAGGAGATAGTGGCTCTAATGTCACTAATTTCCCATTAATGCCAAATAAAGACTGAGTCCCTGAACACAAACTTACAGGAACAGAGTAGTAATTAGTTTTCCGGAGAGTCTCTTGTACTCTGAGATCTGTGAATCCTTTCATCACCCTATTTTTGATTTGACTGCCTAGAACTATATAATATGGTGTCATAATCATGTATGACTACTTAATGTTCCAACTGCAATGAACAATCCCCTGAAACCAGAAAGTGTTCTCCAAACCTTGCACGTTCTCTTAAGATGGAAACTACTGTCTCCTTAGATTTCTTATTTGTGTTTCGATTTATTTCAGACTATTCATGACAGCCAGATGGTCTACACTAGTTGCAATTTATCACAGTGCTCAGCTGTTGCATTAAATCTATTTCTTAATGGAGAAAAATCGTTTATTATTTTAACAAGAAAAGAATGGGGCTTCGGACCTACAAAGTAGCCTTGATGTGAACTTACATGGTTCTCTACTCTAGAATTTTTGTCTAGAACTTACCTGATGGGCTCAAACTTTGTTCTGTGTCCTGTGAAAATCCAAAACTCTGATTCTTTCCAAATTCGCAGGAAATTGAGGGTGGGTGGGGTATGTCCTAATAATGACCTCTGGTTTGGAAGTATTGCTTCTCACCTTCTCAGGTACACACTCTGCATCTACACCACATCGACCAAGTATGAAAATAAGCCTCTTTCTCAGGTCCCACTGAAAATCCTATCAGACATTATCAATGACTTGGAAGAAAGGAAAAGGAAATTACAAAACACTTCAAAATAAATATCAGCCTTGCAAATAAACCTTGCTCTTTCAATATTCATTGTTTTTCCTACCTGCCACCTCACCTGCGGTGCCTCAGCCCTGTGGCTTTCCACTGGCTCTTCTCTCCTCCCCTCTCTTATCTCTCTTCTTTCTCCCATCTTAATTTCTATATCTTTTTTTTTTTTAACTCAAAGGAATGTGGCTATTTCATTTTGGGCTTCAGTCCCAATAAAGATCTCACATTTCTCTCTGAAACTTATCAAAGTACTTTCCTAAGTAATTATTTTTCTAACTGGCATTCTGTCTCCAGCTGTAAGACAATAAAACTGTAAGCCCATTACAAATGTCTGCTGCTGGAGCGGGGAGACTGATGATATGGGGACCTCAGTCATTTTGTATAAAGAGTTGTCCAAGGATCCACAGGACATCAGTTGCAGAGTACAACCCTGCTCCTCGGCCCTCTAACTCCTGACTGTTCACCATAGGCCATATCACCAGCATCTGCAGTGTGATGTAGTGCATTTTAGCAGATATACCAAGCCCAAGCAAAACCCCTCTACTATCCCTCTTTATGCCCAGCTCAGTAACTGTATACCTTCCACATACCTGTTCCTATGTTCCTGTCTTAACAAGCTGCCCACTATCTCTATCCATCTAGGACTGGGACTCCAATACCTCAGTGTATCTAAGATTAGAGCTACAATACCAGCTACAATATTTCACTATCCGGGACATTGTGATATTTCCTTGTATTACATCACTACATATTTGTTCATGTTTTTCATATCTCAGATCCTTATGATTTACATCTTGAGCTAAACCTTTAAACAGCATGATGATCATATCCTCCCCCTAATTGAAAGCTCTACAATGTATCTTGTTATTTTAACTCACATGTCCAGAGTTACTAAGGAGGCTGGACATGTTTTCTTATCTTTACTGGTCATCTGAATTCACTAGGACTAGATGACCTTGATAAAGTGTTAGAAGTTGGGATGGAGATAGGGGAAAGCCAAAAAAACCCCAGAAAACTTGAAGTGGATATATTGCTTAATTAACCATTACCAGGATGAAGTACTGAATATGCAATATCTAAATAGGGTTTGGCATTAGGGAATCCCTTCATACATATGCTGAGAAAGAATTATCTACATTTTGTCGATGAGACCAAGATATAATATGGACTATATTTAAACATTCCTCTAAACTACATCATATACATTTTATCTCAGAGTTGGGTACAGAAAGGGTTAGTAATTGTTTCAAATGACATCATTATATCCTCTCAGAATGATAATACACACACACACACACACACACACACACACACACACACACACACACACATTCCAGATGTATTGCCTTCATGTTCCAGACACCTGGATGTTTCTAAGTAGCTGGGTGCCTGGCCTCCTGCAGGTGAAACATCTGGGTGATTGACTGTATTCTTCCCTATTCATCCAAAAGTTTTGGCAGCTAGTTGCAGACAGATTGAATATCTTCCCCTGAATCGAGCAGGAGTAGCCTCTGTCAGCTGAATATTGACAGGATCCCTGGTAGAGATTTTGCCCCCAAGTCTCAGCTATCATCAAAATGTTATCTTCCAACTGCTAAGTGCTGATCTTTTACATTATAACTCAATAACAATTATATTTGCAATGAAACATTAAAAAAATGTATTTAGTAAGATGTAAGTCCTGGCAGAGGTGTCTATACATAACAGATAAAGTCAGGAAGTGATATATAAGGCAATATACTGTTTGACATCTGAAATCTTCCCTCATGACTAATTTGGGCTTTATGTATATAAAAAGATTGGAGTTGATCATCTATTGGCAATTAAATTTACATTGTTCCATATATGTGTGTGCCCATCTATTCTAATGAATACTAAATTTAAGGAATTTTCTGAGTTCCAACGGCAAAACATGCAGTTTATATTGATTACAAATTGTCTGGCATTAGCAATTACAAATAAATTACATGAACTATATCTATGTAATAAAATACATGTACATTTTTCTCCTGCATATGCATACATTATTTAGCTGTATGGCTTGGTGCATAAGAACATCTGTTTTTGCAACCAGGCTGTGTATAAATTTTGGCTCTACTGCCTTTATCTACATGAACTTGGACAAATTATTTGACCTCTCTGTGACTTTATAAATGTAAATAACAGTAGAGAGTGCATCATAAGGTCATTATCTGAGGGTTAAATGAGATAATATGTATAAGGTATGTGGCAGGTGCCTGAAACAAAATAAATTCTCAATAAACATAACAGGACCATGTATGAATGTGAATGAGTGGGTGTGAATATGTCTGCGCTTAAGCTCTGGATGTACGCTATTTCTTTTCTGAATAATAAAAAGCTTTTTAACATTGATTTCCTGAATTTTACCCTCTAAGAATTGTCATATGATTCATAGGTTATATAAATACAGGAGGAAAAAGTAAATTTAAAGAATAGAAGAAACTTTTGTTCAAAAATTTAACATAAATATCAGGGCTTATTTCTATTCACTATTGATAATTTTTCTTAAATATCACTCTGGTCATTTTGTTTTCCTGTTCAAAAATATTCATTGGCTTTGGTCAAGTTTTTCCTCGTCCATTTACAAATTATTTGACTCTGAGCAGCCAGTGTCCTCATCTAGTAACGAGAATGGGAACTCCTGTCCTATCAGCCTCTTGGAACTGCTGGGAGGATCACATGAGAAACTAGAAGACATATCTGCTGTTCTTCTGCCTAGGTCCATCTTCCCTTGGAGGAAGTCGCCCTTTATCCATCGGCATGTCTCTTGTGGATTGTCACTCACAGAGACAAGCTTGTTTCTCGTCTCAGACCTAGGCATGTGGTAGAGGCCTGATCAATTGTGGTATTCCATTCCCATGTCCTCAGCAAGTGGCCAAAGAATAAATATCCTAAGGAAAATAATCTAGCCCCAGAAATAGTCTATCCATGAAATTAGACATCAGAAGAATCTTGATAAGAAAACATTCTCTTCTTGGATCACCCTTCAGATGGAGGATGTGGACTGGGGCTTCTACTACTACCTTTAACAGCAGAGAAAGAGGGCAATCAGTGAAAAGAAGTGCACACAATGAAGAAAGAGGAAGTCCACACAAAAGCACCTTTCTGATCTTGCTGCGGCTCTAGAAGGAGTCGTTTAAATGACTTTTTTGCTACCCTGTATCACACAGTCTCCAAGCTTGTGCCTTTACTCTCATTGTTTTATTTCCACTCCTCTTATCCTGCCCCACTTCCAACAACGAATCTCTTTTCCTGCTGCATGTTCAAATCTTGGGTCCTTCCATTTCTAGGTTTTGTTTATTTCTCTACCCCTTAACTGATTTTCTTCTCCTCTTAAATGTTACCGACTACTACCATATGCTTCATATTCTGGTACTTAATGATATGCTGTAATGATACTTTTGGATGTTTTATGTATAAGTCTGTGTTTCTGATCCATACCTGCTTTTGTATGCTAGTCCCAAAACCTAACTTTATAAGACAAGCAAAGACTTGCTTACCAGCTGCTGCCTAACTTTTAAATATTCAACCCATGTTCACTGAAAAATAAGTGGATCTTTAATAGATAGTTCTTAGTGAAAAAGTTAAAAAAAAAACACAACAGAATGCTATACCAACACCATTTATAGACATTAAGCATATTGTCTAACTAAAACATGCATCTTATGAAAGCACATACAAACAAGAAGGTATACATTAAACAAAATAAAGAAGATGTAGAAGGCATAATTATAGGAATAGATTCCAATGATGAAAGAGGTTTTGCATTAACTAATGCTGCTGGTGTGTGTGAACTGAGAACATTAAAAAAGAAAGAAAGAAAGAAATCAACCCTCCACAGCTGAGGTTCCAAATGAATTCATAAATATATATCTATATTCTGGGTCACAAGTGTTACCAGGCCCATCAACATTTTTGGTAACTGAAGTCAGAACCCTCCTCAAGTGTATGTTTTGTTACATATACCCAGTTTATACAATAACAATAAAGCAAACATTACACATTGAATGGGTGTTAAATTAAGAAAATCCAATATAAGAAAATATGAATAAGTCCTGGCTGAGTGTCTTATTAGATAAATCATCCACCCAGCATGCCAGAAGTAGGGGGTTCGAACCTCCAGTCAGGGCACGTAGGAGAAACAATGAGTGCACAACTAGATGGGACCCTAAGTGAAATGGCGAGTTGATGCTTTACTCTCTCCCTCTCTCTTTCTCTTCCTCTCTCTTGCAAATCAATAAAAAATTTAAAAATACATAGGAATAAAAAATTGTAAAACATATATTAAAAAGTTTGAGAAGCAATTATTTCTATTGCCAAAAAAATGTGTCCTATTTAATAGATAATTTGCTACAAGGTATGTTTGAAATTGAGTAGTTCCGTTTATGTAATAGTATGTTTCAATTTAAATGCTCTTCTCTTGACAAAAATTTAACTCACACCAATATTTCATAAAGAAATATTTTTAGTTTTTTTTAAATGCTAGATGACAACACAAAGCCACTCAAGAAACAAAGATACATGGTGTCCTTTTTGTGTATGTGAGTCCCAGATTCACAGGGTCTGATGATGGTGTTTGTCACACTAATAATGTTAATGGCAGTAATGATGTTTGTGGCAGAGGTAGTCAAGACAGGCAAGATGAAAAACGTTGTATTTGAAATGGGTCCTTCTAAATTGTCATTTCTTCCTTTTTTTTTTCCCCCTCTCTTCTCCATTGGCAACAATAGGTAGAGAATCACAAATAATTTCAAACTGCACTATGTTCCTTGATGCAGGGCATATCTTAAATCACCAGTTCTCAACCAAAGTGTCATGCCATAGTCACTTGTTCATAATAGCTGTGAAGTTCTTTAAGATCAATCTTAGTGGAGTATAAGTAATTAGATGTTAATAAGGAAAATACTTTAAAATGTGTGATTTTTAATAAAAGAGAGTATCTGTGAGGCTCTGCCATGAACAATGCTACATTAACTCATTTTCTTTAAATATGCTCTCTTGAAAGAAGAAAAAATAAAGTTAACTATTATGTTAAAAATTGTACTCAAAGCTATACCACAACCCTATGCTGAAAACCTTCAGGGGTCCTCATTTTAAATGCCCTTTATCCCATGAGCAAGGCAAAATCCCAGCATGCATGTCCATCACAATCTCACAATCTAAATCTAATTGTGCTTTCCAAGGCAGAATTGGCACAAAAATATTTTGTCGAATTCCGGTCCTAAACTTCTGTTTGAAAAATAGAGTTACCATGGAATTCTGCTAAAAAGAAACTGTTTGTTAATTGTCATATAAAAGAGAAACAGAACCAGAGAACCATTATACAGATAGTGTTAATCGAGTATAAATCAGGCATAAGTGAGTAATACATATATAAGAACTCAGATAAATATTTTCCTTTATCAGAGCAATGCATTTAACTGATCATTTCAACATTTTTCCATCCCCCAAACTCTTTTTGCTGTGTCTGTTAACAACAAAAGAGGAGAAACTGCAAAGGGCATCCAACCTTCTAAGAATTTATAAAACCAAAAAGGGAGACATTTGGTTATATTCGTACCTGCAATAGATTGCCAGTCATTTGCAGTGCACTGAATAAAGAATTGCCATTTTCAATCCACACTGGGGAGAGAGAATGGGGAAATTCTATAGGTAAAAAGGAAAATGTCACATTCACACAAAATACAAAAAATGTGAAGTTGAGTGAAAAAAAGCAGGAAGGGGGAAAGAAGATTGTGGGTGTTGGGGGGTAACGGTGACAGAGCAGGGAGACTGAATTGAGGTTTTAATTTTAGGAGAAAGGAATTAAATTCTCTACCAGAGAAAATAAATCAAGAGTACTTTTATAGGGTGACTAATACATTAATAACCCACAGGAGAGCTGAGCTCTCAGGTGAAGCCAGTTCAAGGACAAAAGGGCAAGCTCCCACTCTCTGAATACTGTCAAGGGATCCGCAATGAATACAGAGCAGAAACACAGAATCCAGAATTCTTAGAGACGCTCGTCTGCGTCCAGAAAGTCTCTTGTGTACATCTCTGAAAGGCCTTATTATTGACTAATGAGCTTGTCTGAATCACCTATTTGCTTTATTATTTGCAAGCAAACATACAATTATGCCTGTGCTAATTTGCGATTCCAACTTTTCATTTTTAATGCAGCTTAGTTAACGCACGAAACCTTTCACAGTGTTCATGACAAAAAGGTTACTCTTTATTCTTTTGTGCCAGTGAGTTTTTTTCAAAGAGAGCTGCGCCGGATGTCATTTTCTCTAGAAACTTTTTCCCATCCTTCCATTAGTGGAACAGTCTAATTACAGCATAATGAAAAGGAGAGGCACACACGGCTGCCTGGCTTCACCACATCCACACAATGGTGCCGAACGCGTCTTAACAGTCCAGTGAACTGTCAGCGGCAAAAGTAATTGGAAATTGGGGGCTATTTCTTTGTGTACTGGTGGTGGGAGTTGTTCTTGTGCTTTGTTAATAGGCAAATCACTCTCAGGAGGTAGGGAGTCTGGAGTTAGTTTGTAAAAACTCTCTCCAAATATATAGTTTTAAGTTAAGACACTGCCTTACATGTTCCGAAAAAAATTTTTTTTTAATTATACATTAAATGACTTGGCATTTGAGGTAATGTTATCTACTGTTAATTCACCTGTTAGGAAATTGCCTCTCTCTAGAACGTGGGGTTAATAGAGTGCAAAAGACCATTCTTATCAAGGGGTGGGAGAAAGGCGATTAATTTACACTGTAAATTAAAACATAGAAAATGGAAAGAAAACAGATTCCGAGTTCTGGCCTCACTCCTGAAAAGCCATTATGTTTTGTTGGGTTTTTTTTCTGTTTTTAATTTGTTATTTTTATCCAGTTTAGCAGGCCTCTAATCATTTCAGGCAGAACACACAGCATGGATGAAACTATACATGAAAGAATATGCTTCAGGAAGCAAAATTAATTGACATTGCAGGGAACATATTCACAGAGTTCGTGGAGTTACAGCTGTGTGGCTTCTATTCACATCACAGTAGAATCATTTGTCTGTTTAATATTTGCAAAAGCACATTTGAAAAGGAAAACCATGCAGTGCTAAGTAGCCTTGTTGGCAAGCATGGATCTTCGTTGTCATATTTCACCTTTAATAAAAATAGTGATGCTAGTAATTATTAAATTCATTTGTACTACATTCAGAACCCAATGCAAAGCAATGTAGATCAGAAGATGGCTTCCAACCAGTGAGCCTAGAAATACTAGTTCACGGACCACTATGCTGCTCTTTGTGGAGATTGGTTATATAAATAAAGTCTCTGGTGAATTAACAGTGATAAATAAATATAGATAGATAGATAGATAGATAGATAGATAGATGCGTAAGTCATTCATTTTCATTTCAGGAGACAGGCCTTCGTTCTCTACTTTACCCAGCTTTAACAACTACATTTAACAACAGGTCTAGTGACACGCACAATTATAAATAAGCTACTGATGCTTAGTTTTCACTTCCCTGACTACCATCTCCCAATATCCTCATAACATCTGGTACCTCTCCAGAATCCCACATTCAAGTGCCTCAAGTTAGGCTCTGGCATTGCCCTTCTTCTTCACTGCCAAGATTGACATTGGGAATATGTGTGACTGATCGAGTGCCACCACTTACAAGTTTGGTAGCATTGGGCTGAATTTCTTAAGCCTCAGTTTTCTCATTTGTAAAACTGGGTCAGCAACCCTTTTTGGATCTGACAAAAATAATATGAGATGATGAATATAAAGCACCTATTCCAATGCCTAGCATATATAGATACTCAGTAAGTATTAGATATGATATTATCATCCCCACAGCTACGCACAGTACCTGCCACATAATTGAAACTAAGTACGTTTGTTGAATAGAATGCATGAATACAGAGGTATGAAGCCAGACTGCCATCTGCATCTGAAATAGCAGAACAAGTCATCAATCAAGTAGCAATTATTCTGTGCACAAAATATCATGCAAGCATCAACACAGTTTTCAGAAGAACATAACATTTTAGATTGGTTCAGTTTCCTCCTATGATAAAGCATAGATTACAGACACAAAGGATAAATGTTTCATGCTTTGAGAAAGGCATTAGAGGCTATTAAAAATATCATTAGCAGTCAAGGAAAAACAGAATTGTCCCCATTATTGCTACTTGGGCTTATTTGAATTGGACTTAGTTAGAAATGACTCACAATTCACCTGACAATTTTAAATGGTGGCCCAAATACACATCTTTAGCATCCATCCCACTCTATTTTCTAAAAACAAAAAATAATTTTTAAAAATAATCAACACTAGTTAATAAATTTCAATGTATTACAAAGTAAGTATTAAAAAGACAAAAAGAAAACTTAAAATGTCCCTGATAATTTACAAAACTGTCTTTAAAATAGTACAAAAATCAATGGGAACAAGATGACCCATTTAGAGAAAATAGATAAAGAGAAAGACATGATAAAAGAAAATTCTTTGGGCAAGAAAAGGGGTTTTTAAAGAAAATGAATATGGATTTGAATATAATCCCAACACTTCTTAATTGAACAACTTTATATACATCACATAGCTCCAAACCTCGGGTTCTTTTTAAAATGAAAATTTTATGTCTCTGAAAGCTTCTTGAGAGAACTAGAATAATAAATACTCCCAGCACAAAACAGCCGATCAGTAAACAGCAGCCGTGGAGGTATTGCTGGTGAAGGTGGCAGCAGTGGCCGGACAGCAGTAACAGTAAGAATAAACCCGTCTTCAGGGAGTCATATTTAACTACAAGCTAAATAAAGCAGCAATTCCATACTGCAGGGAGAAAAAATACAGTATTCTGAAATGTATTTTTTAAGTATGTAATGGAAGGGGGAAAACAAATGGCCAATAAACATATGAAGAAAAATGTTCAATTTTACTAGTAATCAGGGAAATGCAAATTGAAGAATGAGATACCATTATGTACACATCACACTGGCAAAAATTTTGAAGTGTGATGATATCACATACAAGTTTGGATGAGAAAAACAGAAGTTATAAGAAGCACTTTGGTGAGCAATTTGCAATCTCCAGTTTTAAAGCTGCAGGTCCTCTGCTGCTCTCCAGTGGCATTCCCCACCAGCGGCACTCTCGTAGCTGAGCACGAGGACAAATATACTAGCATTACTTATAACAGAAAAAGAAAAAAAGGAGAAAGCATAACTGTCTCTCAACAGGAGAATGGATATATAAAAGTGATATATTCATTAAGTAAAATATGATAGAACATTTCAAATGAATGAATCAAAGCTATATGTATCAACATGAATGAACCTTATAAGCAATTCTAAAATGAGAAATGCATTTTACTGAATGATTAGAAAAAAGTATACTACTTTGTACTGGTTCTAGAAAAGCACAAAAGAAAAACTCATGCAATGATACACACTAGATGTAAGATAGTAGATTTTCCTGGGATGGAAAGAGAAGAATAAAATTTGGCCAAGTACACAGAGTCTCTGCTATTTGATTTCTTTCTAAAAAAAAAAAAAAAAAAGTCCGAAGCTAATATGACAAATGGATGACATTTGTTAAACTTGGTCCTATGTGTTCATGAAGGCCCACATAAACACATCAGGTAGACAAATCTCTGGTCTTGCAGTCTTACAGTCTCTGGTCTTACAAATCTTACAGTCACCATCTAAAATGAAGTGACTGGACCAGCTAATCACTGAGATCCTTTCCAGCTGAGATATTCCATAACTCTGTGAAAAGAAAGACTTATGATGATGGGGTAGGCCAGTTAAGTTGTTCTCTCTGGCACTGAAAGAGGAAATTAGTTTAAATTTAAGGAGAAATACCAGACAGCTTCAGTAATCAAACAGTGTGGTACTAGCATAGGACTAATCAGATAGATCAGTGAAATAGAATTAACAGTCCATAAATAAACCTTTACGTTAACGTTCAACAAGGGTGTCATGACCATTTAATGAGAGACACCTGGATATTCACATGCAAAAGAATGAAGTGGACCTCTGCCATTATACAAAATATTAACTCAAAATATGTCGTAGACCTAAATGTTAGAGCTAAAACCATAAATTTCTTAGAAAAAGAAAAAACAAAGGAAACTTTGTGACTTTGAATTAAGCAACTCAGTATCACTCATCATAAGAGAAATTCAAAGCTACCACTTCATACCCACCAGGATCTCTATAACCAGTAAGACAGATGATATCAAGTGTGGGAGAAATGTGGAGAAATTAGAAACCTCACGTATTGCTAGTGGAAATACAAAATGGAGCAGCCACTTTGGAAACTGATTTGGAAGTTCCTCAAAGGGTTAAACATAGAGTTACCATATGATCCAGCAATTTCACTCCTAGGTATATACCCAAAAGAATTGAAAGCATATGTCCACACGAAAACTTTTACACAAATGTTTATAGCAGTATTATCCACAATAATCAAAGTGAAAACAATCCAAATATCTATCAGCTGATGAATGGATAACATATTTGGTATAGCCATACAATGGAATATTATTCAGCCTTAAAAAGAAATAAAAAACTGATACATTATACAACATGGATAAACCTTGAAAAATTAATGTTGAGTGAAAGAAACAAGACACAAAAGGTCATATATTGTATGATTTGATTTATATGAAATGTCCAGAGTAGGCAACCTCATAGAAAAAGAAAGTAGATGAATGACTGCCAAAGGGTAAGTGAAGGGTAAATGGGAGTGATTGCGAATGGGTACAGGTGATCAAACAAATGTATTAAAATTAGTGGTGATAAATGCACAGCTCAGAACATATAAAAAAAAAACACTGGATTGTACAGTTTCAAAAGTTGAATTTATAGTATATGATTTATATCTCAATAAACTGTTATTAAAAAGTTCAAAGGAGAAAATTTGGGGTTAGGGTTTTCAAAGTATACCTTGATTATTATAATTATTAGAATTGTTAGGCTTGCCTTAGAAAGCGCTAAAAAAATATGTGGGACATTGGTTTCCCAAAGACAATGTATTATAAACTGTCCTGATGCCGTCAGACATTTTTTTATCTGAAGGCATGAGTTTGGTTCATAGACTTTCATGAGATTTTTTTTCAGTTTTATTCAATAATGAACCTAAGACTTGTGTTACCAAAAATTGATTTTCATCTGTTTCTCTCTTGGGTTATATTTCTAAACACAAAATGTATTCTCTTTCTCATCAGACGTGAAGAAAACTGTGGAAATCAAAACTCAGTGATAATATATTCACCTGTCATCATTAAGAAAGGAATGATTCCATATAGGTAAATATTACAAAATAACTGAAGTTTATCTGCAGCCAAGTCCTGCAGTGCATTTTCCTTAACCACACTTAATAGAAATATCTTTAAAATGCTTTATTTTTCTGACTTCTGAAGCAGAGAATCGGGACCATACACACCTTTTCTTCATGAAACAAGGTCAGCACTATGAATGTCAATTCCCTATAATACACTATTATGCAACGTCTGTCTCTGCGTTGGTTTTGAGTGTCTTATTCTCCCCAGATGTCAACAATCACTTCTGTTGTCATTGCAGAATGCCTCTCATAAAGCCTTTTCATAGGTTTACAGAGGGATTATTTCACTTCTACCTAGCCTGCCCCCATGTTTCAACCAAACAAACTCTTTTACATCAGTTACTTTAAGAGGGAAAAAAAGGGACCTTTTTTATAGAGGAAAAAAAAGAAAAATAAAGGTCAACAATTGCCCTGCACTCCCATAACTCAGCTCCCAGCTTGACTGGAAGGTGGAAGGTCCCTGACTTCATCCATTCTTCCTTTAAGAAAGGATAGCTTATGGTGTACCTGGTGTCAAGGAGTGGATGAATCCCCATAGTGGCAGTCCCAGGGAGAATCAGAGAACATGAGGTGGGTACAAGAATTTTATTCTCATGAATTGGATAAGATGTTACTTTGAGCAGCATCGTCCTGTATCAGGACCCCTTCTCCCGCCTCCCTCCCCTTCTCACTGCTGTCCTTTTAATTAATATGGTAAGGTAGGAGTGAGGAGGGGTTAGCAGATAAGGTGGGTACAAGGCAGACAGTAGCAGGATTCCTACACTGACTTATTTCCTTCTAAGACATAAGCAAAAAAATAGTAATTAATTACAGAGGTGGTCTTCAGCCAGTTTGCACCTGTTTGGCAGAAACAATGCCTAAGGTTTTGTTGAGTTTGGCAAACCAGTTGTTAAAACGGCACTTGTAATCAGGGTTCTCTCTAAGGTGGGTGCCTGGGCAGCCACCCAATGTGGAAATCAGAAGTTTACATTCCCTACTCTTTTTTACGGTTCATCAGCACAACAGTGTATTCTAAGCACCCATAGTAATTTTTATTGATTGACTTTAGCAAGAGAGGAATGGAGAGAGATAGGAACATCGGGCTGTTTCTGTATGTGCCCTGACCACAGATCAAACCTGCAACCTCTGTACTTCAGATGATGCTTTAACCAACTGAGCCATCCGGCTAGCACTGAAATGAAATCTTTATCATCAGCAGTGCCAGACAAATATATTAGAATGGCTCTAGACATCACCCACCAAAATTGCTGTGGTTCATCTTCCAATTGCCTCCTGTTCTGCAAATGCCTCCTCTGAAGAAAGCCAATGGGTGGAAGTTATACTCCTCATTGCCCCCAGTGAGGCCTCGAGAGACCAAAAGAGTGCTTTCCTCTTAAAGTTCTAGGCTAGAAAATTGCTAACGAGGAAGCCAATCAAGAAGCAACATGGAAATATCTTAAATAACAGTTTTATTGTTTGTCAGGTATTGTTTAATTTTATTTTTAATATTTTAATATTCTTTCTTATAACATAATCTAGTTTTGTGTACCACTTTTATTGTTCTTATTTAAGTATGAAATACATGAAATAATAAACTACCTTTCAGTATGTTATCTTTTTTGTACTTAAAACAACCAATAGGATAGAGAACCGGTTGTTAAACTATTTGAATCCCACCACTGATTAATTATCATAGCATTAACTTTTTAAAATTTTATTTATTAACTTATTTTATTTTATTTTTTTTTTCATTTTTCCGAAGCTGGAAACAGGAAGGCAGTCAGACAGACTCCCGCATGCGCCCGACCGGGATCCACCCGGCATGCCCACCAGGGGGCGATGTTCTGCACCTCTGGGGCGTCGCTCTGTTGCATCCAGAGCCATTCTAGCGCCTGAGGCAGAGGCCACAGAGCCATCCCCAGCGCCCGGGCCATCTTTGCTCCAATGGAGCCTTGGCTGCGGGAGGGGAAGAGAGAGACAGAGAGGAAGGAGAGGGGGAGGGGTGGAGAAGCAGATGGGCGTCTCTCCTGTGTGCCCTGACCGAGAATCGAACCCGGGACTCCTGCACGCCAGGCCGATGCTCTACCGCTGAGCCAACCGGCCAGGGCTTTATTAACTTATTTTAGAGAGAAAGGGAGAGAGAGAAACGCTGATTTGTTGTTCCACTTATTTATGCATTCATTGATTGATTTTTGTTATGTGCCTTGACCAGCAACAGAACCCACAATCTTGGCATATTGGGATGATGCTCCAACCAACTGGGCTATCCAGCAAGGGCACAGCTTTTTTTAATTTTTTTAATTTTTTTTTTTAAATTTTATTTAATTTTACAGAGGCAGAGATAGACAGGGACAGACAGACACGGAGAGAGATGAGAAGCATCAATCATCAGTTTCTCGTTGCGCGTTGCGACTTCTTAGTTGTTCATTGATTGCTTTCTCACATGTGCCTTGACCGCGGGCCTTCAGCAGACAGAGTAACCCCCTGCTGGAGCCAGCGACCTTGGATCTAAGCTGGTGAGCTCTTTGCTCAAGCCAGATGAGCTCGCGCTCAAGCTGGCGATCTTGGGGTCTCGAACCTGGGTCCTTCCGCATCCCAGTCCGACGCTCTATCCACTGCGCCACCACCTGGTCAGGCAAGGGCACAGCTTTTTAATGTTACTTAAAGATACAACTTTAGAAAATTAGCACATTACTCTGGTTGCATTATGTTGACCAAACAGGATTATTTTTTATTCATGTATCAATTTTCATCTTTGAGTTCTGATTATTGGCATGGTCTTGGTTTCCGTTTTTTTTCTAAAGGAAAAAAATTATCTGGAGAGAAAATTTTTTCCCACACCGACCACCACATTTTCCTTCTGTCTTCCTCACACTTCAGTACTCTATAATTGCATACAAAACTTTAATAGCTTTTGCATCTGCATAGGTAGAAAATCAAATTGATAAATGTTAAAATATTACATAATATTTTGGAATATCAGGGTTCCTGTTCACTTATTTCTTTGTGCACAGATATGCTATAAGGTTGAGTATATCTGAAGCCATTTTTTCTAAATAAATAGGGTATTACATAGAAGGAACAAATTCAATTTCAGTATTTAAGATCACTGTGTGTTTCAGACAGTACAAGTATTTCTTTCAGTTATTTGTCCCTGAGTGCTTGTTGGAAGTGATTTCCCTGATCTTAATTAGAAATGTAGAATGAAAAATAATGATTTGTTAAATGACTGATATTTCAAGGTAACTTGTTGACACAACATAACCTATCATACCTGACAGGCTATAAGCCTAAAATTGGAGCAAATCTGTATGAGAGGGTGTTCAGCTTGAGATTTGCCAAGAATGGCTGTTACCTGGAAGGAAAGAAAAACATTGTAGGCTAGCATATGCAACTTGAGCAAAGGAGAGGTGTGAGTTCCATGTGAGTAAAAGAGGAGAATGACAAATGTAATGAAAGCATTAGAAAATATCAGGGAATATGGCTGGCAATATAGTATAGAACAGTGGTGGGATTCAAATAATTTAACAACCGGTTCTCTGCCCTAATGACCATTCTAAGTATAAAAAAACAATATACTGAAAGGTAGTTTATCATTTCATAGATTTAATACTTAAGAACAATAAAAGGGGTAGACAAAACTAAACTATGTTATAAAAAAGTTTTAAAATATTAATGAATATTAAATACCTAACCAAAAAAAACAATAAAACTGTTATTTAAGATATTTCCATATTGCTTCTTCTTTTTTTCTTTTTTTTTTTTTTTTTTGACAGACAGAGAGAGAGTGAGAGAAAGGGACAGATAGAGACAGGCAGACAGGAAGGAAGAGAGATGAGAAGCATCAATTCTTTGTTGCAGCTCTTTAGTTGTTCATTGACTAGTTTCTCATCTGTTTCCTGACCAGGGGCTTCAGCAGAGCAAGTGACCTCTTGCTCAAGCCAGCAACCTTGGACTCAAGCCAGCAAACTTGGGCTTCAAGCCAGTAACCTTTGGGCTCAAGCCACCGACCATGGGGTCATGTCCATGATCCCATGCTCAAGCCAGCGACCCCATGCTCAAGCTGGTGAGCCCGTGCTCAAGCCAGAGGAGTCTGCACTCAAGCCAGCAACCTCAGGGTTTCAAACCTGGGTCCTATGCATCCCAGTTTGATGCTCTATCCACTGTACCACCATCTGGTCAGGCTCCATATTGCTTCTTGATTGACATCTTCACTTGCAATTTCTTTCACCTACAGACGTAATGAACATTACTAGAGGCACTTAGAATACTTTGTTGCACAGATGAACATTAAAATAAGAGTAAGGAATGTAAACTTGTAATTTCCACATTGTATGGCTGCCCAGGCACCCACCTTAAGAGAGAACCTTGATTACAGTGTCATTTTAACAACAGGTTGGCTGAACTCAACAAAAAAGGTATCAATTCTGCCGAACCGGTGCAAACTGGCTGAATCCCACCACTGGTATACGACCAGGTCTTACAGAGCCTTCAAAACCCAGTAAAATTTAAATTTAAAATGTGAAGAAATGCCTTGATTGGCTCTATTAACAAATACTCTTTTCAATTGAAAGTATCAATTGCAAGTAAACTGATTTAAGCTACATTAAGCCAAATAGAAGAAATTATTTAAATGATATGGAGGATATTAAAAGAATCCAAATTTAGGACTGCCTCTAAGGCTCGGAAAAATGTGAGAACCCAATCAGGTTAAATGGTAGAAGTAGTGTCTCTGAATATCTCACCTCTACTTCTTTTGATATGCACTCTCTGCCTCCTCCCCCTCCAGACTAGCTTTGTCAGATTTGATTTACATATTTCAATTCCTGATACAGACTGGTCATTTCAAGATTCCTGTATCTTGCCTGACCAGGCAGTGGCACAGTGGATAGAGCATTGGACTGGAGCACAGAAGACTCAGGTTTGAAACCCCAAGGTCGCCAGATTGAGTGCAGGCTCACCAGCTTAAACATGGGATCACTGGCTTGAGTGTGGGATCATAGACATGACCTCATGGTCACTAGCTTGAGCCAAAAGGTTTCCGACTTGAAGCCCAAGGTTGCTGGCTTGAGCGCAAGGTTGTTGGTTTGAGCAAGGGGTCACTCGCTCTGCTGTAGCCCCCCCCCCCATCAAGGCACATATGCTAAAGCAATCAATGAACTAAGGTGCCACAATGAAGAATTGATGCTTCTCATCTCTCTCCCTTCCTATCTATCTGTCCCTTTCTGTCCTCTCTGACTTTCTCTTTGTCTCTGTAAAAAAAAAAAAAAAAAAAAAAATTCTGTATCTTATCCCAAGAGAGATGACCTTTGAGCACCGTATTAGGTGATAGGCCCCACCTAGACTCCTTCAGCTATAGGCCAGGAAAGATTACATCATACATAGAGGGATGCTGGAGGCTCGCTCTGCATCAAGAGTTTCCCAGAAGGGAGATTATCTTGTCGACTGCATGGGCCCCAAAAGTTGCCCACTACAGACAAGTACAATAGTGATTGTTTCTCGTTTCATATTACAGCACTTAAATATTTCTTATTCGGTTAAAGGTATATGAAATATGAAAAAAAGAGTATTTGCTAATAGAGCCAATCAAGGCATTTCTTCAAATTTTAAATATAATTCCACACAGACCTCTTAACATTAGTAAATGAAACATTAATGCTTTCTATCTGGTCAGTAATAGGAATTTTCCCTATCTTTACACATGTAAGTCAAAACTTTTCAAGCTACAAATAATATATTTCTCATATATATATATATTTTTTTCATTTGTAATTTATATCCTCTTTTGATTCAATCGTGCAAGAAATGATAGTTTGATAAGACTGAGAGGATCCTAGCCTGATAGTTGAAAGACCTGTTCTGAAATTGTAATTCCACCTATCTTGGTTTGGAGTCCTTGAGCAAAACATTTAGGCAGTCTGAATCTTTGTTTCCTCATACATATATTGATTTAAAAAATATTGAATAATCATGGTTTGTGCAACATAAGAAAGCATCCTTTCATTCAGGCTGGATACCAAAAACAAAGGGTTGACCCATGTATGTCTTCCCAAATCTCATGCCATCCTGGGTAGCAATACGATTGGCTGAGCACCCCTGGTTCCACCATGATGATGCAGGGCTCCATGAAAAGGATACTGCCCTCTGCAGCTGCATTCCTTTCCCATGGTGCTTATAGTGGGCATACAGTTAGAATGTGGACACCAGAGTCTGACCTTGGGTGTAGTTGTTCTGTGGTCGCTCAATGACAGCAACACTTGATCTTTTTGTGAAGCCAACCTGTAATTACTATGTATTGATATGAATAATTCTCCTATTCCAGAGTAGTGTCTGCCATTACTTATCAGCAAATAGAAAGGTACATATGATCTAAGTAATCCTTGCTGCCATCACTTGATAACAAGTTTAGTGCTCATGTTTTCAAATAAATATATGTTCTCCCAACGAACTGAAACTACATTAGTATAAACCATGATTCCATTTGGTACAACTTCCACTGAGATTTTTTATTACATGTTCATATCAATATTAGTGTCCCCCATTGAACTCTGAAATCCTAAGGTGAAGGTAATTTGCCTTTTTCCCTTTTGTATTACCTGAACCTTTCACAGTGCCTTGGTCAGAATATAGACATTCAATAAATATTTACTGGACAAAGAAACCACAAAATGCATTCTTGTAAGACATTCCGAAAAAAATAAATGAAGAAAGAGAAGCAAAAATTTAAAAACCAAAGCATGCAACGAGTAGTTGAGACATAATAAAGTTCCAAGTGGATTTCCACCTGCCCTAGGGAGTGTTATTTTACAGAAAGAACAATAGGGATCTTTAAGTGATATGATGTCCCCTTTCTCTCTAGTCTAGATGCTTTTGCTCTTTTTAGCTAATGTCTATAATCAGAGAGGATGTTATTTTTTTCATTTATTGTATTTGCTATTCATTTAGCTCTTTACTCTGTAAATTTATGTCTTTCACCACATTTGGAAAACTTCAGCTGTTATTTCTTTGAATAAGTTTTTAATCCCATTTTCTTCCTTATTTGGGGAATTCTATAGACTCCCCTTATTTGGGGAATTCTAATAATTATGTTGTGCAGATCCTTGAGATTGGGTTTTTTTCCTGCCCATTTTTCTATTATTGAGATAAGGTATATTCTATTGATCTACCTCCAAATTCACTGATTCCCTTCTTTGTCATCTCTACTACTGAGAACATCAAGCAAGTTTTCCATTCCAGTTACAGTATTTTCCAGTTTTAGGGGGTTTTTTAATGTGTATAAATATTTAGCTATTAATCTAGTGCTGAACTTGTCTCCAAATCTGATTTCAAAATCTTTATTTTTTAAAAACCTTATTTAAATTTTTATTACAAAAGTATACAAGTTTGTAATGGAAAAGTATAGAAAAGTATAGGAAAGTTTAAAGAAGAAACTAAAAATACCTTTAGTCTTACTACTTTTAATATTTTGGAATTTCTTTCTAGTCTTTTGTGCATTTGTCTAATTAGATGCTTTAATTGGATTCATTTGTTACATATAGTTTAAATCCTTTCTATCATCTGACCATTTTTTATGTGATTAAAACTATTAAATAAACTTATTTTAATGGCAATAGAATTTACCACTTTAGGAATAAATCTGAATTCATATAGAAAATTTCCCTTTGTTGGATATTTAGATTGTTTCTTTATTGTTTGCTATTATATATTATGCTGCAAAATATAAATTTTTAAAAATAAATGTTTAGCTTTGTATAATTGTAATTGTTATCAATATATTAGATTAGCTTTCTTGCCTTTACTTTTCATTTTGAATAATAATTCTATCCCAAAAAATTAATGCCAGTATTTTGGTCTGTCCAGTAAGGCAGAGAAATAGTCAACATCCTAGTGTTGAATGTTGCAATATGTTGTAAAAGCACATAAAATGTATAGTTATATGTAAAGTGAAAATTCCATATTTCTAGTACATATATACATCTTTGTTATTAGATGCTATACTAGAGCTCATGTTATTTTCAACAGCCTCTGTAATTTTGTTGAATGAGTAATGAGTGGCTCTTACCTGATATTATTTGATTTTTCCCACATAAGTGTAAAGGTTGTATTTCAAATAGTAAACATCTTTAAAATATACCTGCATATATGGTTTTTTGGGAAAAGGGTTTGTTTTAGGTCTTAATGGTATCATGAGAAAAAAATATTTTATATTAAGTTTTCTTGAATGACATGTAGAAAAAACATTGAACAAACAATTTGCTTGAGACTAGCCATAAGTAGCATGTAAATTAGTGAACTTTTTAAAAACATTGGTAAAAGTTATATAATTCTTTTTATTTGAGAGAAGAGGAGATAGATAGTCAAACTCCTGCATGTGCCTGACTGGGACCCACCCAGCAACCAATATCTGGGGCCAATGCTCGAATCAACTAAGCTATCTTTAGCACCTGGGGCCAGTGCTCAAACAAATTGAGCCGCTGGCTACAAGAGGGGAAGAGAGAGAGGAGGGGAAGAGTGAGGGGGAGAGAAGTAGATGGTCACTTCTCATGTGTGCCCTGACTAGGGAATGAACTGAGGACATCCATATGCCAGGCCAGAGCTCTATCCACTGAGCCAACTGGCCAGGGCCATATGATTTTCTTAAAAAGTAAATTTGTTTAGCATGAGTAAGCATAATAATTATGCTTCAGTTGAGAAGGGTACAGGACTATCAGAAAAGATAAAAAAACAGAGTTCAGATAACTTGAAAACTAAAAGAAACTGGTTACAGGCAATGTTCTTCATTTCCTAAAATGCTCAACAGTGAAAAAAACAGTCACATAAAAGAGTTTAAAGATTAAACTGCCTTAAATTGCCTTTTCTTTCTTTATAAAATAGACACACTATGGCTCTTTGTAGCCACAGATCTCTTCTGTAATTGAAATAATAAATGGAGCTGGCCAAAACCCGAGGTGGTTTGGAGTTTGAGCTGGGAGTATTGCATTTACACTTTCCAAGTTTCTTTCCCTAACTTGTGACTCTGGGGCTGAAATAATGATCTCTTTTCTTCCCCTTTAAAATAAATCTTTCCCTGCTTCTAACTACCAGGGGAATATTATGAAAACATTCAGAACTAACATTACAGAACTAACATAGCTAAAAACCGTGCATCAGCATTGTGAAAAGGCCTGTAATCCCAGGGAGAGAAAAACTCCAAACATTATCAGCAGTGCAGGGCTCTTTACTGTTGATTCTGAGAAACAGTAAGTTTGGGGTTCTTGCTGCTCATTTATCAAAAATAAGCTTTAAAAAAAAAAAAGAAATAAAGATAAAGAAGTAATCACCTGGAAAACACTTTCCATGTTACCATTCTCCTTGGTGCTCCATGACCAAGTAACCTGTCACACCCTCACAGGATGAAAGCTGACACCAGGGAGGGCAGGGGAGAAGAGCCTGTAAAGCAGGAAGGATGGAGCAGCATCTTCCAGCTTCTAGCGTGTTGCCTCCTCCTCCATGCTGCTTTGTTCACCCAAAAAACAACACAGATGTCAGTTTTACTCTGCGGAGTCTTCCCAGTTGGTGTGGAATTGAACAGCTCAAGTTAAAAGATCAGATGTCCTCAAAACAATTATGACTGCCCCCCACACGAACACCCGCGCACACACAGAAAATTAAACCAAATGCCACCATCTTGCAATGAGACCTCTGGTTTCTTTTAGTATTTGGTTACTTTCAGTAGAGTTTCACTGTGCATAGCTCTATTATAACATGCACAACTGTGAGTGTGTGTGTGTGTGTGGGGGGTAATTCCTTATTTCAAAGTCTTATCCCTTGATTATGAACTCCGTGAGAGTAACCCTGAGTCTCTAAGAGCTTGCAAAATGCCTGGCACATAGTAAGCATTCAACAGTAAAATAATTACTATTTATTGAGCAACTACTAGCTCCCAGAAATCGAGCTAAGTAATTTCACAAGGCTAGCAAACAGAGCCTTAAAGGAATTAAGTAACTCATCCAGGATCACCAGCAGGTAGTCCTAGGAGCTAGGCTTCTGGAAAGCAATAATGACTCACACTTTAATTGAATGAAAGTAGAAAGATCTTTAACTCTCTCCCCATTGTGATAACTCTGACTACAGACAGCTGATAGTTTAAACATAGAAAGCTGAAAAATCTGTCCTTTTACTATGACCAAAACACGATTTAGCATTTATGTATACAGAGTTTGCCTTAGAAATGTTTCCTGCCTTCTAGAAATCTAAAATCCAGGGTAATTACATTATGGCAGCACAGATACCTAAAGGACATACATACAGCATATAGCCTAAAGAATAAAAGCATTACCCTCTCTGTTAGTGGATCATAAAATGTTACTCAGGGGTTCACTTTTCAAGTTACACTTAAAACTACAGCAGGAACATCTAATATACCTCTTCTGAGCATGTGTGTATATACACACACACTTTTATGTACATACATCTGTAATTATATATATATACACATATACATGTATATATATATGTGTAGATGCACACATAAACACATGACATAGAGAGACAGGAAGCAATCTTCCTATTTATTGTAAACGGGCTATTTTTGTTGTTGTTGTTTTTCCAAAGTTAGAAGCGGGGCTGCAGTCAGACTCCCGCATGCGCCTGACCGGGATCCACCTGGTGTGTCCACCAGGGGGCATTGCTCCATTACAGATGGAACTATTCTAGTGCCTGAGGTGGAGGCCATGGAGCCCGGGCCAACTTTGCTCCAGTGGAGCCTTGGCTACAGGAGGGGAAGAGAGAGATAGAGAGGAAGGAGAGGGGGAAGGGTGGAGAAGCAGATGGGAGCTTCTCCTGTGTGCCCTGGCCGGGAATCCAACCCAGGACTACCATACGCTGGGCTGATGCTCTACCACTGAGCCAACCGGCCAGGGCAAAGGGCCTGTTCTAAGAATTAAATAAGATGAAGCATAAAAAGTACTTCCAATGTAGTCTCCACACTCTCAGACATTTCCCATTTCATCACACCATCAGGTGACATTCCCTCTGAGGCAGGGGTCGGGAACCTTTTTGGCTGAGAGAGCCATGAACGCCACATATTTTAAAATGTAATTCCGTGAGAGCCATACAACAACCCATGTACATTACGCATTATCCAATAAAAATTTGGTGTTGTCCCGGAGGACAGCTGTGATTGGCTCCAGCCACCCACAACCATGAACGTGAGCGGTAGGAAATGAATGGATTGTAATACATGAGAATGTTTTATATTTTTAAGGTTATTATTTGTTTTATTAAAGATTTGTCTGTGAGCCAGATGCAGCCATCAAAAGAGCCACATCTGGCTTGTGAGAGCCATAGGTTCCCGACCCCTGCTCTGAGGTAAGGTGAGCTGCATTCCCAGAGTGGAGTGCTCATGGACCTACTGAGCCACTTAGGAAACAACTTCGGACTGTTTCAAGTGCATCAAGCCTCACGTTCCCATGCCCCTCACCAGAAGGCCAGCTCATCCATCGGCACCTGAATTCCCACTCCCATTTGGCCATCCCAGCCCAGTCTGACTCAGTTCTATCCTTCTCATCCCTGAACCCTTTCCCTTACTGAACCATCTTTTGCAATCAAACAGTAACCTCAGCCTCATTTCTGAAAGCCGATCTTTCATTTGTCCTCTTATGCAATGTCTACTCAAGGCCAGGTGGCGGATTAGATAAAAGTTTGATCCCCACAGTGGCTTCCAACCATTCTCTTTTTCCCCCTTCCTCGACTGGGCACTGAAGGCACAGTACCTACGACCTGTATTGCTTTTAGGGGACTAGAAACATACTTTGATTTCTTTAAATACCCAAAATAAATAAATAAATAAATAAATAAATATGACCCAATCCAAATTATAGCCTTTTCCTAATGCAGATATACTTTTTAGCCTGACCTGTGATGGTGAAGTGGATGGAGCATCGACCTGGAACACTGAAGTTGCTAGTTTAAAACCCCAGGCTTGCCTGGTCAAGGCACATGTGAGAAGCAACTATGAAATAATGCTTTCTACTTCTCCCTCCTACCTTCCTTTTTCTTTCTCTCTCCCCTCTCTAAAAAAGTGAATGAATAAAATCTTTATTTTTTTAATGTATAGATATAGATAGATAGATATAGATATAGATACTTTTTAGTATTTTCTCACTAAGGAAGGGGCTAATATACCTAGGGCCTAGGAAAAGCATAATGTAGCCAAGCTTTAAACTCTTTGCTATCTCTGAGCTCCTGCCATCAGGGTCCAGCACCTCTTCTAATGGCCCATCTAAGGACTAGGTTTCTGCTTTTATACAATTTAAGACCTGAGTTCCTGCCCACTACTTTCCTCTCCATCCAGAGTCTAATATCCGGGGTTGGCCCAACTGTATCCAAAGACACTACTGCAAGAGGACACATTCCTAGATCAGCATTTCCACTGGATTGGAGAAGGTATGTATGTATCTGGGTGGGTGCAGGGGTGGACTCAGAGGCAAGAGCTGAACAATTAGAGGTCCAGGACATCTCAGGCTGGGGAGGGACTGGCAGGCCTGATGAGAAATGCTGAGGAAAGCAGAGAGAGGGATGGCAATTGAGGCTGAAGACAGTTCGGTGCCCGACCTGTCTGCACAGACACGTTCCAGGAACTGCAGAGGATATCGACAACAAGGATAATACTGAACCCTATATATACTATGTTTTCCTTATAAGTATACAGCTACGATAGTTTACCTCATAAATTAGCATAGTGAGAGATTACCAACCATAACTAAAAGTAAAATGGGGCAATTATAATTCACTGTAATACAAGTTATGTAAATGTGGCCTCTCGCTCTCAAAGTATCTTATTGTACTGCACTCACCTTTTCCCTTCAAGAAGGCACTTTACAACTTCTCTCCGGCACATCTGAATTACCAGCATCACTACTCTTATGCTTTGGGGGACACTTTTAAGTAAAATAGTGTGATTATTTGGAAGCAAGCACTGCGACACAGCAAGCCCCCCCCCCCCCCCAATAACTAAGATGGCTACTACGTGATTCATGACGTCTACAGCGCGAAGACGGGGACAAGAGAATGGTTCAGGTCTCGCGTGAGGAGCTGTGTGTCGCGAGATTTTATCACTACCAAAAACAGCGGCACGCTGTAAAACTTATGCTGCTTTATTTCTGGAATTTTACTTTTAATACTTTTGGACCACAGTTAACCACAGATAACTAAAACCGGGGAAAGTGAAACCGCAGGTAAAACAACAGTTCAGGGTGTCTCACCACATACTCTCTTCATCTCTGTCGCACTGAGTTCTGTCATTGAGCTGGCCGGGCTTGCTGAACCCAAAGAGGGGGTACTAGGGGGGTGAGAGGGGTGCCAGGGGTGTATGCTCACACCCGTGCTGCGGAGGGCCTTCCGCTTCAGCCCTGGACCAGCAGACCACACGCCTTTGGCCTCTAAGTGCCTGTAACCTGAAAGCCACATGTGAGTTTTCATGGTGCTTCAGTGCATCTTTTAGGAAAAGCAATGCTCGTCATAAAGGAGGGAGAAAAAAAAATCCTAAATCCTTATTTCCCCTGAAGCTTCATAAGTTCTTGAAGTGCAAAGTAGAGAGAAGGGCTCGATGCGCGTGCAGAGGGCTCTTAACACTGTAAAAGCCAGTCTGAGAGTGGCAGGCAGCACTCATTAGGCGGGCTCTGGAGAAAGCCTCTTCTTCAAAAGGCAGGAGGCAAGGTAGCCGCGGATGGGGCAGATGTGTTTGTTTTAACCTGGCCTGCATCCTGGGACTGCCAAATCGGGTAGGACGATTGCCTGGGGGTCAGAGAAGGAGCCTGCCCCAGGCATCTCCCTCTCCTTCCCTTTTTCTCTCTTTGTTAAAATACAGATTTACACCAGGAAGCAGCCCGGCTTTATAATGATGGAGATTGCCTCTGTGCAGATATAATCTCTGATTGATGGGGTGTGGGGAGGGAAGGAAAAAGACAAAAGAGAGTTTATGAATTCACTCTAAAATTCAAATCACGTCAGGGGCCTGCCAGTCTCCTTAAGCAGAAAATGGGGCAAGGCAGAGATCAGGACTGAGATCTCTTTTCTCTAAATCTATTTACTCACCTAACAATCTACTGAACTTTCAAAAGGGAGCCTTCCGTTCTTCCCACGCAAGGCGAAACAGAAATGGAGAATTTTGATTTTTGTTTTTCTTTTAATCACTGTTCCTCCCTGGGGACACTCATAGAACTGAATTTATTGGGTCGTTTTTAAAGCAGTTTTTTTGTCTAAATTGCTCCCAGTGGGATGCCGCAAGGTAATTTAGTTTACTATTTGTCTCAGTATTTAAAAGATTATCATATTAATAAAAACAGATTTGGAAATGCTCACTGTCACTCATCAAGAGGCAATTACTCAAAAGATAATCAATTTAACATCAATTTAAAAAAATTTTTTTTTAGTACCAATATCTGTCTGGCTCTGTTCTGGGACTTATTGTGATTATAAGAAAATAAAGGTCATATTCCATGCTAATCAATGTGGGGTGAAAAAGCAAAGAAACCAGCACTCTAAATAAATAAATACCAACAGGCAAAAACCATGTTCCACATATATTCTAGTGTTCCACACATGTACTGAATAAATAAAGCTCATATTTTCTATATAGTAATAGTGACCTGTAAATACAGTATACTATTTCATAATTCTGGTCCCCTTACCCATATACCACACAAATAATCTCATTCCAATAAAATAAAAAAGGGTTAGGGTTTTTTGTTTTGTTTTGTTTTTTTGCTTTGGAGGTGAGATCATTTGTGAGGCCAGGGGAAAAAAAAATCAATAAATCACAGAAAGATTCTAAGTCATGGCAGAATTATTTAAATCTCTATAAGAAAAATATGCATTTTAAAAGGATGTCACCCTGGCTGAGTTGCTCAGCTGGTCACAGCATCATCCTAATATGGCAATGTTGCAGATTTGATCCCCGTTTGGAACACATGAACCAGTGAGTGCATGAATGGGTGGAACAACAAATTGACGTTTCTCTTTCTCTCTCCCTTCCTCTCTCTCTAAAATCAACCAATAAATAAAAATTTAAATAAAAGAAAAGAAAAGAAAAAAATGTCTTCTATAGAAAAGGGGAATGCATAGCTTCTGTTTACTGCACTGAAAACCACTTTCAGTAACCCTAAGTCATCTGGAAATGCAAATACTGAAATGTATATCATCAAATGCTTATACGGTACTAAATGACTTTATGAATCAAGTACCACTAGAGACAAGATAGCATGTTGTATAATTTTACCTTCAGAATTTTTCTTTCTCTTTCTTATAATTTTTTTAAAGCTTCTTTTTTTAATTTTTATTTTATTTATTCATTTTAGAAAGAGAGAGAGAGGGAGAAGAGAGACAGAGAGAGAAGAGGGGGAGGAGCAGGAAGCATCAACTCCCATATGTGCCAGGCAAGCCCAGGGTTTCGAACCGGCAACCTCAGCATTTCCAGGTCGACGCTTTATCCACTGCGCCACCACAGGTCAGGCCTCTTTCTTATAATTTTAAGTTGTTTTGTTTCATGCATTTGTTCATTTATTGATGTATCATCCATTGAGGCCTTCATAATCTTATAAATTTTAGAAAAAAGTAAAATGATGACCTTCATACAGATATAAAAATAAACACATTTAACTATTACAAATAGTTAAATTCAATAAGAAGTTCTTATTTTTAATTTTTAACAGAGGATGATGATGATGATGCAGCAAGAAGACAGCCATCTTGCAGGGGGTCCCAATAGCAAAGTGTTTAAACAATAGATGTAAACACTACAGGATTCAACTTCAGCTATGGAAGGGAAAAGAGAAGCAAATAGATTTGAGATTGGAAATAAGGTTGACAGGAAATAATAATTTCACTGAACCTTCAAGTTGATTATTAAATTCTAGATTTCATTCCAATTTCAGGGCTGTTGGAGGTATAGTACTTGGAATCTATGATTGATAGGTTCTTGTCAAAGACAAAAACCAAACAAGGAAGAAAATTACTTTTATTCAGGCCATTATTGTAGGGAGAATACTTCAGACCCAAAGATCAGAGTTTCTCAGCAGGATGATTTCATCTTAGACTTTTACAGGGAGAAGTAGACAAGTCATAGGTAGAGAGATTTTATAGTTGGTATTGCTTTTATAATTGGGGAGGTCCTCAGTCAGTCACTAAGTAGGAACTGTTTCTCTCTGTGTCTAGCTAATTTGGGAAAGAAACAGTTTAGTTAATTATATCTGAGACCAAGAATAGAAATTTGGAGGGTCTGTGTCTGGTTTTGTCATGAACAAAAAGAGGTCCATTAGCAAGTTTTATCTAAGTCATTGGGAGAAGGGTGGTTCTTTGTAGGTAAACCATTTTTCTAGATCACAAAGAGTAGGGGTTTCTCAACCATCTCTTTTTTTCAAGAACACCAGGCTTAGATGAAGTTCAACGCTGTCATTTTCTATCTGGTTATTAACTAGAACCAAACTGTCTTGCCTCTTGTGAGTTGACATATTAGGAAACCTAACTTATTCATGTATTTGTTCATTTATTGATGTATCATCCATTGAGGCCTTCATATTCTTGTAAATTTTAGAAAAAGGTAAAATGATGACCTTCATACAGATATAAAAACAAACACATTAATAATTTTATTCCATTCATTATTCAATCAGGTTGGTTTTATAACCAGTTCAAAAAATATTCATATATTTAGATCATAAATATTGACATGAATATGCAAATCAAGGCAAAACCAGTAGTTCCAAAGATGGTGGAGGGAAGTCAACTTAGAGTTACCTGCAGGAATTATTTTGCATTGCTATTAGTTGTCTACAACTTACAAAGTGATAAAAAACTCAAAAACTAAGAAAGAATAAAATCATATAATCTGGAGGAGTGTCAATTGAAAATGCATAGTTCTTTCTTTTTTTATGCCTTGCCTTTAATGGTGAAGTCTGTACATTTTAGTGTTCTTAAACCAGGCCCTGGCTCCTCCTAGCTATAACCTTCTTTCATAGTCTTTCCTGTAAATTATAGATTGAATAGTGGTTCCTCAAAATCCTTATGTTAAAAAAAAATTCTTATGTCAAAGAATGTGGCCCTGGCCGGTTAGCTCAATGGATAGATTGTCAACTCAGTGTTCCAGGTTCGATTCTCAGTCAGGGCACACATGAGAAGCAACTATCTGGTGACCATCTGCTTCTCTTCCTCTCATTCTCCCCCTTCTCTCTTTCTTCCCCTCCTGCAGCTAGTGGCTTGATTGGTTCGAACATCAGCGTTTGTGCTGAGGATACCTTGGTTGGTTCGTGTGTATCAGCCTCAGGGGTTCAAAATAGCTCAGTTGATTCCACCATCAGCCCCAGATGAGGTTGCTGGGTGGACCTCGATAGGGGTGTATGTGGGAGTCTGTCTCACTATCTCCCTTCCTCTCCCTTAAAAATAATGATAATATTCAATATCACTAATCATTAGAGAAATGTAAATTAAAACCACGAAGAAATACCACCTCACACCCATCAGAATGATGCGCTCATTAACAAAACAACACAGAATAAGTGCTGGCGAGGATGTGGAGAAAGGGGAACCCTCCTGCACTGCTGGTGGGAATGCAGACTTGTGCAGCCTCTGTGGAAAACAGTATGGAGATTCCTCAAAAAATTAAAAATGGATCTGCCTTTTGACCCAGCCATCCCACTTTTAGGAATATATCCCAAGAACACCATATCACCGACTGAAATAAAGAAATGCACCCCCATGTTTATGGCAGCATTGTTCACAATAGCGAAGATCTGGAAACAACCCAAGTGTCCGTCAGTGGATGAGTGGATTAAAAAGCTGTGGTACATATATACAATGGGGCCATGAAAAAGAAGGAAATATTACCTTTTGCAACAACATGGATGGACCTGGAAACTATTATGTTAAGTGAAATAAGCCAGGCAGAGAGAGAAAAATACCATATGACCTCACTCATTTGAGGAATCCAAGGAATAATGAAAACTGAGGAATGGAATGGAGACAGAGGAGGGATCAAAGGGACCAGAGGAAAAGAGGACAGAGGGAAAGGGGGATAATAGGATGGGATAAACCTGAAGGGAAGGGGGAGGGTACTCTAGGGAGAGGGGCAAGGGAGATGTTGAAGGGAATATGGGGGAGGGCGGATGCATTTGGGGTGACCCTAGAATCTATGTAAACATAATTAATTAAATAAATAAATAATTATAATAATAATAATTGTTTTAAAGAATGTGACCTTATTTGGAAATAGGATTATTGCAGACGTAATTAGTTAAGATGGGCTCATCATGAAGTAGGGTGAGCCCTAATTCAATATGACTAATGTTCCTGCAAAAAGGAAAAAATTAACACTGACATGCACACACAGGTTGAAGGCCATGTGAAGTTGAAAGCGAAAATCCAGGTGATGTTTCTGTAAACTAAAGAACACAAAAGATTGCTAGCAAACCAGTAGAAGCTAAAGGAGAGACATGAACTAGATTCTTCCTCAGAGGCCCCAGAAGAGGCCAACCCTGCCAACACCTTGATTTTGGCCTTTTAGCCTTTAGATGTATGAGATTAGATTTCTGTCTCTAAAGTCACCAGTTTATGGTACTTTGTTACAGCAGTCTTGGCAAACTAATATATTCCCTTCCTACTATGTTTTGTGCTTCTTTCAGTTCCTCCTGTTTGGGAAACCCCATGCCGTTTCCCTCTTCCCAGAACACACTCTTCTTTGTTCCCATCCATGTTTCTCCCCAGTCACCTGCCTAACTTCTGTTCAGCCTTCAAATCTCTGCTTCTTGCTTTCTTCCTCTGCAAAGTCTTTCTTATCTCATCTGCACCCCACAAATGCAAATAGACAGTCTGATGTACTCCCATGGAACACCATATTACTTTTCATACTATCGTAACTAATTATAGCCAATTCTGGTTATTTATGTAGTTCTGTTCTATGAAATAGCCATGAGCACTGCGTTAGTGAATACTGAGCCACTGCTGTAATGGAACATGCAGGGTTAAGTTCCTGTGGGCCTCTGGTCCCAACATTTTTATCAATCAATACATAATCTAGTTTTATGTGTGTTTCTGTTTAAAGATAGCTATTTTCTAGATATTATGGGTTCATTAACATTGACTTCATGGCCAACTACTCTATAACTCAGCTGGAATGAAGCTTACCTGACACATCTATTTCCTTTGTAAGGTACATCACAACCTTCTAACACTTAGGAACACTTCAGCACTTACACTTGAGTGCCATTTTAAACAGTGAAGTCACCATTAAAAAGTACAGCCCTGGCAAGTTTACTCAGTGATAGAGTGTCGGCCTGTCGTGTGAATGTCCCTGGTCTCTGGTTTGATTCCCGGTCAGGGCACACAGGAGAAGCAACCACTTGCTTCTTCACCTCTCTCTCTCTGTGTATCCTCCCCCCCACCCCACGACATGGCTTGATTGAGCAAAGTTGGCCTCAGGTGCTGAGGATGGCTCTGTGGCCTCTGCCTCAGGTGCTAAAAAATGGTTCCATTCCTGAGCAGTGGAACAATAGCCCCAGCTGGGCAGAGAATCGCCCCCTGGTGGGCTTGCCAGGTAGATCCCTGTCAGGCCTCATGTGGGAATCTGTCAGCCTCCCTGCCTCTTACTAAAAAAACCAAAAAACCTACTAAAAAATAAAACAATCTGTTTAATGCAAAGCACATAATACTAAATAGATTGCAAAGAGAATACTTGTTCACAGTATGAGAGCTGCAACAAGGAGAAGTATTGACTCGTTCAATCTCAGCTGAGAATGCGCACATTATATGACTCAAAACTTTTTTCCACTCTGCACATGTCTGTAAATGATAAAAAAAAAAGCACTGTATTAATTTGGGGGTTATGGATAAATTTTAGTAAGAGTAGGTAAATTTGTAAATATGAGATCCTTGAATAATGAGGAATACTGTACTTTTTTTAGTTTTATGTCTTCCCAATAAGACTGTAACTCAGAGAGAGTAGAGACTGTATCTGTCTATGTCTATGTTCTCTGTACTCCTATGCCTGGTTAATAGCAGATGCTCAATAAATATTTGTGGCCCTGGCCGGTGGCTTGGTAGATAGAGCATTGGCTGGGTATATGGACGTCCCAGGTTCGATTCCTGGTCAGGGCACACAGGAGAAAGCAACCACCTGCTTCTCCCCCATTCCCTCTCCCCCTTCTATCCCTCTTTCCTTCCCACAGCCAATGGCTCGATTGGTTTGAGTGTGGCTCTGAGTGCTTAGGATAGCTCAGTTGGTCCGAGCCGGTCAGCCTCAGATGGGTTGCCGGGTGGATCCCAGTCAGGGTGCATGCGGGAGTCTGTCTCTCTAAATCCCTCCCCTCACCTAAAAATAATAAATAAATAAATATTTGTTAAAATAATGAATGAATGACAGGTGCAATAATAAATTCTCATGTGATTTGTGGAAAATGCAACGATGAATTAATTTTGGCTCTGGGCTACTTATAGAAGAAAACAAATGTACATACATATGCATGCCAGTAAGTATAGGGATTTCAAAAATATCTAGGAGTTTGGAAAATTTGTACCTGAACATCAAGGAGGGCTATATGTAATAAAGCTGGTTCTTGAAGTAAGTGGGATAATGAGGAAAGAATCAACTTTTTAAGGAAGATACATAGCACAAGCCATAGATATGTGAAGAAGTATGGGTTTCAGCCTGATCTGTGGTAGCGCAGTGGATAAAGTGTCGACCTGGAACGCTGAGGTCGCCGGTTCGAACCCGGGGCTTGCCCAATCAAGGCACATATGGGAGTTGATGCTTCCTGCTCCTCCCCCTTCTCTCTCTCTCTCTCCTCTCTCTAAAAATGAATAAATAAAAATCTAAAAAAAAAAAAAGAAGTATGGGTTTCATAGAAGACTTCAGTTGGCTGTAGTTTAATCAGAGAGTTCACCTTGAGAAGCAGTAGAAAACAACATACCAAAAAGGAGGCTGAAGTAAGGTCTTGGAAGATAAAGCAGTGTCAGGTAGGAGATCTGATTTCTGTTCCATAAGGTGTGATGAGCCATTGAAGGGTTCTAAGCAGAAGAGGGACAAACTGATATGTAGTTAAATGTAGGCATGAAAGAAAAAAAAATGGATTGGACTCTTATCCTGGCTTACTAGAAATCCCATTAGAAAGGTTTTATTCTTTTTAGGATGTCTCAAGTAGACCCTCAAGAGCATAGAGGTGGCCTTCAACAAATGCTTTTCCTCTTGGGAAAAGAATAGAGAAGGGGACAAGCAGATAGCAGCCACAGCAGGACGTAGCTTCCTAGGACGCCCTACCAGGAATTTAATTTGTTGTCTGTTAGCATCACAGAAGCCCCTCTTCTCTATAATTATCACATGACCTTGTAAGTTAATCTTTACAGGACACAATTTCTGTGTCTCTATATGAAGAGGGACTGGGGATGTGGATTAGTACTACTCAAAGCCAGTCTTAGCCTCACTCATTAGAAATGAAGACTCTTAGGCCCCACTGCCCACATATTGAATCAGAGTCTGAATTTTAATCTGATCCCCTGGTGAATCATATGCACACTGGGCTAAAGAAACTCCTTGTTCTCCTTTGAGAACAAATACAGTTGATTCTTCTTATTCACAGATTCTGTGTTTACTAATTTGCTTACTCTCAAAAATTTATTTGGAACCCCCAAATTAATACAGCCATCACAAACATGCACAGAGCAGTGAAAAGTTTGAGTCACTTGAGGTGAGTACATGGTCCAGCTGAGGTCAAGCAAGGCAACACTCAGTCTTCTTGTTTTAGTTCTCACACTGTAAACAAGTGTCTTTTTTACAGTGTATTTAGTGCCATGTTGTTGTTTGTTTCTTTGCTTTTCGTTTTTCTGCAATTTTTGTGTTTTTTATTAGCCCTTTCACTGTTTAAAATCTCCCAAGTGCAGTGCTGAAGTAGTATCTGGTTTTCATAAGTGCAAGAAGAATGTGATATGCCTCATGGGGAAAATACATGTGTTTATTTAGACATGGGTTATGATGCTATTGTCTGTTATTGCCCATACATTTAGTGTAATAAATCAACAATACATATTAAATAAGGTACCTATAGACAGAAACATACATAAAACAAGATTATATATTCATTATTAGATGGAATGTTGTGACCAGAGGCTCTCAGGAAAATAATCCTTTATTTTTACTAAGAGCAATGTTTCAATATTTATTAATTCAGTGCTTTGCAACCTTATAGAACCTATACCACTTCTTGGTGAAGATAAAGGCAAAATATGAATTTAGAATAGGAAAAAGGATATTCAGAACTGATAGCTTCAAAAGATATCAGAAGGCAAAGAGAAAATAACAATTTCACAAAACACCTAAAACTTTGCTCTAATTCTAAATAGTCCACGAATATGAATTCTTTTTCCTCCTGACTGTTGTGAAGAGCCCTGGCACAGAATATCACTTTTGCCTTGTTTTGTCTTTGTTCGTTCAAAAACTCTGGAGCTTTTTGGGTAAAATAGTAAACCACCTCCTCACACAGAGGACAAGGAAAGACAGGAGAAAGACTCAGGTCACTCCAGTTTGGTAAATTGCAGTTTTAATAAGCAAAGGAACTTAACCTATGATTCTTGTCTTGGGTGGCCAAAAGTTAAATAAATCTTCCGCTAGGTACCCACCTATCAGAATCTTCAAAGTTTATACAGAAGCCTTCAATGGGTTCATTCATGTAGACTATCCAGATGGTCTCACAGTACCCTAGTTTCTCAAGGTTTTATCACTGAAACTGGCTCTATTCTTGGAAATAGTGAGTAAAATGCACATTCCAAGGACAGTGAGGGGTTAGGAGCCTCCAATTGCCTGGCAGTAACATCCTTTGAATACCTCCTTCAAGAGTCTTTAAGACAGAAAGAGATAAAGTTTCAACCCTGCATCTTAACTAGATTTTATTTTTCTGAAAAGATGGAAGCCCCAGTGTTTTGTTTCTCACTTTTTCTCATTTGATTCTCTCTCTGTCCAGCCTGACAAGCACCCTTCTTTTCTGGAGAGAATATTAATTTTCAGAACTCTTACAATAATGTGAAGCTCAAATCCAAGCAGACTCAACTGGGCAATTCTCCTTTTTCTTCCCTCTCTCTCATTCCAGGGTTTCTTTTAGCGTTCTCTTAAACTTTTTGTTTTATTTCTCATAAAACATAAATTTCTACAACACAGTGATGGTCTTGTCTGCTGTTGGGCAGATAAAATGTATTATGCTCACTTTGTTAAAGATAACAGGAGGAGGCCGTGGCCCAGGTGATATTAATGTGTGTTGAGAATTGTTGTACCCTGAGGCTTGGTTTTGGGATTAAGCCTGTCCCACCCTTTTTGGTGTGAGGTGGTACAATCCTATCATGCCTCAGAGAAGTGACTTTGTATTAGAGACTTCCCTATTATGTATATTGGATTAAGGGTTTGGATTTCTACACTATAAAATGGGAACGGAGTGGGAGTTTGTCGCTCTTGGTTCCTGAGATTAGCAAGAGAGAGCAGAGGAGAACAGAGAAAGGCCATGTGGAGGAGGCCAGGAGAAGCAGCCAAGATGGTGGAGTGCTGAGTGAGATGCCAGTTTGTGTAGAGTTTGTATTTGGGATAAGGAAGGAGATGGGGAACTGAGGAGAATAAGTCTGGTGAGCTAGAAACCTTTGATTCTAGGAAACTCGGATAAATCAGTAGCTTTGTGAGCACTGAATGTGATTGGGTCTTGGAGCACAGTGTATGTTTTTACTTGCCCGCCGGGTACAAGCTAGAATTAAAGACTATGGCCCACCAGTTTGTGGCTCCGTTGTTTCTTTACCGACTGTCCGAATCCAATGTGAACCTGCATGGGCTGGGCTGTTGTGATAGTGGCTGCTTTGATGGTGGCCCTGGCCCTGGCTTCTGGCTTTACATCTGCCTCTCAGGGTTTCTGTCATTTCTTTTCATTGAATACTTACAGAATATGGGTAGGTGGCAAAATGGCTTAGAATGACTCGAGGAATCCTGAGGAATTACCTCATTATTATTATTATTATTATTATTATTATTATTTGTATTTTTCCGAAGTGAGAAGCAGGGGTATGGGCAGCAGACAGACTCCCACAGGCGCCCAACCGGGATCCACCTAGTATGCCCACCAGGGGGCGATGCTTGGCCCATCTGGGGCATTGCTCAGCTGCAATGGGAGCAGAAGGGCAGATCAAACATAATGTGGGCTGAGGATGCACTCATTGCTATGGGTTTTCTGACAACAGTGAGTTCTCAGCAATGTATAGTTACTATTGTAACCTACCCAACCATTTTTTTTAACAGTGGTTCTGTAAATAACGACTTGTAAATTCACATGTAGCTGCTGATAAACAGCCTGGATGCTTAAAAGGATTCTAGGAGCTAATCTCAAAGAAAGCAGACTCCAGCCTTCAGGCATTTTGGCTTCAGGAGATTCGCTCACCTTTGGGGAAAACCAGGCCAGTGCCTGGTTATCCAGTAGACTGTGCTGACTTGCACACAGTACCTTCAAAGAGAGCTCCAACCCCCCCTGGTTTCCTTTGTTCTGCCTCCTCCCACCCAACTCATAAAAACCCCAGCCTGCACTGAGATGTAATCAGGGGTCCCCAAACTTTTTACACAGGGGGCCAGTTCACTGTCCCTCAGACCGTTGGAGGGCCGGACTATAAAAAAAAAAACTATGAACAAATCCCTATGCACACTGCACATATCTTATTTTAAAGTAAAAAAAAAAAGGGGGGGGGGAACAAATACAATATTTAAAATAAAGAACAAGTAAATTTAAGTCAACAAACTGACCAGTATTTCAATGGGAACTATGCTCCTCTCACTGACCACCAATGAAAGAGGTGCCCCTTCCGGAAGTGCGGCGGGGGCCGGATAAATGGCCTCAGGGGGCCACATGCAGCCCGCGGGCCGTAGTTTGGGGACCCCTGTGTAAGATGGTCTTTGTGAGGAGACTCTCCCATCTTATCAGGTTGCAGGCTCTTGAATAAACCTGCTTTCCTTCCATCATTCTTTTGAACAGCAGGCAGCCAGGCCAGATTCGATATCATTGTCATCCTCCAGTATTTATAGAACAAATGAAATGATACTCTTTGGACATATGCTCTTACAGGATGACAGATTGCATGATGGCATAAGGAACACACTGAGGGATGCTACGATAGCAGCACCACATGCAGACGGGGTTACCGTTTTTTCCCTGGTGAAACTGGAGAAGCCAGTATCTAAGACAGTGCTTGGTGTAGTTCATGGCACATTTTAAGCACTCAGTAAATATTGGTTAAGTTAATGAGTGATGTGCAAAGATGCTGAGTGGGACAAATCATGTAGTTCATCCGTAATGAGTCAAGATGTTTACCTGAGAATAAAATCTACAGCGAGGCAGAGGGATCAATAGCAGTGCTAAATAACACTGAGGATACTGAAAATACTGCCATTAATAATTTATTTTCTGTTGCAAAAAAGTAAGTTCAGGAATTTCTCTGGAATATTCCATCACAGTTTGGTAGTACGTCATTCCTTATGAAGTCAGATATACCGGTCTCTGCATTTGCTCTTAGCATATACAAATCACCAACAGTTACTTTTCTGTAAAATAGGATGACAGTACCTAATTCACTAATTTGTTGAAATACATGAATTAAAATAATATACATGAAATTGCCCAATGTGTTATCTGACAGGTAGTAGTTATTCAAATGCTAGGTTTTTCCTATTTTCCTTATGTATGCTCTGTGGCAGGAACTATAGTAGGTACGGTAGTAAATAAAACTGATGAAACTTTTCCTCGTAGAGCTTGTAGTCTAGTGGTAAAGCAGACATTAACCAAATTACAGGTTTTCCCTGCTATCTGAAAGTAGCATGTTCCTGTGAAACCATTCATAAGCTGGAATGGTGTAAACTGAAGAAGCAATTATAATTAATTTTTATGGAATTTTTTTGAACATTTCTTTTCTTTTTCTTTTCTTATTTTTAATTCAGTGAGAGGGGAGGAGGCAGAAAGACAGATTGTCTGACTGGGATGCACCCGGGAGGATGCGGTGCCCATCTGGGGTGTTGCTCTGTTGCTTAGCAACTGAGCTCTTTCTTAGCACCCAGGAGGAGGTAATTGAGCCATCTTCAGCACCCAGAACCAACTCGCTCCAATTGAGCCATGGCTGCAGGCGGCAAAGAAAGAGAGAAAGAGAAGTGAGAAGCAAAGAGGTGGAGAATCAGATGGGTGCTTCTCCTGTGTGCTTGACTGGGGATCAAACCTGGGACATCCACACACCAGGCTGATGCTCTGCCACTGAGCCATCCGGCCAGCACCTTTTTGAGCATTTCCAGACCTAAAGTTCAACACACATACACAATGGCCTTCTTTTGTTCACCACCCTCAAAATGCTTAAATATGCCCGTTTTAAACTAAGTGTAACCCCCTTATGAGCTCTCTTAACCTTTTCTGGTACCTTAGGACATATCTTGGTAACAGATGCACAAAATAAATCAAGATAAAGCACAGATGCTTAGAGACTCAGTTCAAAGCAATGGCAGCTTGCTGCTGAGATGCTGAGTGTAGTTGGGCTGCCCCTATAATGGCTTGCTGCAGAACAAACACTGAATGCTATTGTTGCTTTTGCCTTTTTTATTTTTATAAATGTAAAATTTTTTATTTATTGATTTTTTTTTAGAAAGAAGGGAGAGAGAAAAAGAGAGAGGGAGAAAAAGAGGGGAGAAGTGGGAGGCATCAACTTGTAGTAGTTTCTTACCATATGTGCCTTGACTGAGCAAGCCCAGGGTTTCAAATTGACGACCTCAGTATTACAGGTTGACACTTTATTTGCTGCACCAGCACAGGTCAGGCTTTTCTTTTTCTTTTCTTTTCCTTTATTTTTTTGTGGCAGAGACAGAGAGAAAGTCAGAGAAAGGGACAGATAGGGACAGATAGACAGGAAAGGAGGGAGATGAGAAACAACAATTCTTCATTGTGATTCCTTAGTTGTTCATTGATTGATCTGTCACATATACCTTGACCGGGGTGCTACAGCAAACCAAATGACTCCTTGTTCAAGTCAGCACCCTTGAGCTCAAGCTGGTGAGCCTTGCTCAAACCAGATGAGCCCTCACTCAAGCTGGTGACCTCAGGGTCTTGAACTTGGGTCCTCTACATCCCAGTCCAACGCTCTCTATTCACTGCGCCACCACCTGGTCAGGCTGGGCTTTTTTTCTTAAAAGTAAAAATCCTCTTTAGATTTTTTTTTGGTTAGTGAAAACAGTAGGTCTTAAGTAAAAGTGAATTGGTATAACAAACTTTCAAAAAAAGGGGGATACCTGTATTGTCATAGAAACTCTTGAAAATACTGTAATATAACAATACAAGAAGGCATAGATTTTTAGTAAGATGACTTAACTAATGTTGGGGAGGAAGTGAGGTATGAGGAGTCTTCTCTGAGAGAATGATGTTAGGCTTGCAATGCAAAAATGTAATAGAAGTTTCTTTTGTAGAAGTGGGGGAGAAAGACTCTCTCAGAGTCCAACACAGTTTTGTAATTCTGAGTTGTTGAGGCTAAGAGTTTAAAATTTTTCTTTTAACATTTTGAATGAATAATATAAATAATCTCATACTTCTCACAAAATTTCTTGGCTCTCTTTTCCAAGGTCTGAGTCCTAGAGAGCACTCTGATATTTAGTGGGGGATGTCCGGGTTTGAGGAGGCACAAAGAGCTCATCCCACCATATTCCTGATCACACTTTCTAGGAGACATATTACACCGTTTCTCTTGTATAACTAAGATTCTTTACAGTAATGTCACTCAACTCCAAGTTTTCTTTTCTCACTTGTGACACTGTAAAAGGAGCTTTTCTATTTATAATAAAAACATTATGAAAAACATATGAAAGATAGACTTTTATTATTTTTAAAAGTAACTTTTACTTCCTGTTAGGTACTGGAAATATCCAGGAGAACACTTTGTAAAGTATATGATTGTTTAAACACAATGCTGTACAAATGAAAAGAATATAAAATAATATTGAATGTAAACTTCAATTGGAAGAAAGAAAAATGTTTTTTAAAAAATACCTTCTGTTTTTGATCCTTTCCCATTTGGGGCTGATCAAAGGTACCCTTTTTCAGTGGACCCTCCCAGGTCTCAATAGGTTCCTGCTCCAGGATCATTAACAGACGTTCTAAAGCCCATCATTTTCCATGTTGCCATTGGATAAATGGCCAAGAGTCTTGGCTTATGAGGTAGGATTATTCTAGCTTTCTGACAATGTTGTTTGTTCTACCATGTGATTAGATTCTAAATGATCTGAACATGTTATTAGAAAACTTATAAAGGCATTTTTTAATTGGAGCAAAAAAAATGATAAGATCATTTTAATTTCACAATATCATATTCTTTTCTTCATGAAAACTCAATAATAGATGGCAGCTTTTTAAAGCTATGAGTGTAATTTTTTATTACAAGTTCAAGAGGATAAATTGGGTGACAGAAATTGAAAAAATCAAATCTGATTATCATTATTATATGGTCCTGCACCACTCAAAGGAATGTATTATATCGACAAATTTCTTAACCATCATTAAAATCTATTATTTGAATAATTAAACATAAAACTGAAGCAAGATGGCAAAAGAAACACAAAATCAAAATGGCAACTCCAAAGGTGAATTAAATACAGAAGCAAATAGTCATTGAAGTAGATTACCACACAAAGAAAACACTTAATGCATAAAAGTTATTGTTTTACAGGCAGGCAGTAGTTTGTGGAACTGAAGGCTCTTTCTATGCAAATTGCATTGTATAAGTGGGTTTTAAGAGTTGTGAAAGAGCACATGGGAAAGAAAATATCATACTTTTCCTTTCAGAAAAAAAATGCCTAAGTCTTCCATTTTCTCAATGAATATGACTTTGCCAAGTGTACCCTGATACTCAGATCTGCTAACCCATGTCTTTCTGGTTTGTCTAGAAGGCACTGCCAGTTTTGGTTTCTGTAGCTTTTACCATGCTTCTATGGCCTACAAAAATTCTCCTATTTACTGACACATTATTTTTTCTGTTTCATATTGCCTTTAAAATTTTCAGTTGTCTTCTAAGATTTTTCCATAATAAATTTTTCATTGTCAATATTATATTCAACCTTTGAAAACCTTGTTTGACATCAAACATCATACCCTCTGCTGGAATTATTCAGGGAGAGGGCACTTGTAATTATGTTTCACTGTTGGACAGCTCTGATGATTCAAAAATTCAGTTTTTTCTGTTTGCTCCAATTACAGTTTTTGTAAGTTCCAACCATTGGTGGTAGTTATACTTAGGAATAAATCAAGTCTGCTTTATTACCTTGGGATTTTTTGTTATAGGAGAATATATATCATGTTTTCCCTTCAGTTGCCTTCCACCAATATTTTGAGAACTTACTTCGGACAAAATATTCTACATTTACTATTTACTTTTCTTTTGTTCTGAAAGGAACTACACTCCTTTAAACTTTACCTGAAAGATATATTTTTCCTTAATTACTGTAAATAATACATACTCTAGAGATTTGCCTCTTAAATGTGGCACTTAAAAATAAACATAAAAAATGGAGACTTTCATATACAGTGTGTCCGTAAAGTTATGCAGCACTTTTGGCCGGTTACAGGAAAGCAACAGAAGATGATAGAAATGTAAAATCTGCACCAAATAAAAGGAAAACCCTCCCAGTTCCTGCAGGATGATGTGGCAACATGTGTGCATGCGCAGATGATGATGTAACACCACAAATATAGTGGAGCAGCCCATGGCCATGCCAGTCAAAGTGTGGACGGTACAGAGAAAATTTCAGTGTGTTCTGTGCCTTGCTAAATTCGAATCCATGACCAAAGTGCAATGTGAATGTCGGCGCGTTTATAACAAAGCACCGTTTATAACAAAGCACCACCACATAGGAATAACATTACTCGGTGGGATAAGCAGTTTAAGTTAAACCGGCAGTTTGGTGGAGAAACCCCGTTCTGGTAGGCTATCAGTCAGTGACAACTCTGTAGAGGCTATACGGGATAGCTACCTCATGAGTGCTAAAAAATCTGTGCATGAGCCCACATCGAACTGCACTGAATAGGTATGAAACTGGGAGAGTTTTCCTTTTATTTGGTGCAGATTTCAAGTATCTATTGTCATCTGTTGCTTTCCTGTGACTAGTCAAAATTGCAACATGACTTTACAGACACACTGTAGAAGATTAAAGTTACTTTTAAATTCGGGTTTAACTTCCATTTTCTTCAGAATTTTGTAACTCTATTTACACAATGAGGTTACTGTTGAACATGAGGTATCTGAATTTATATAAAACTCCATGTGCTGGTAAAGTCCAGTGTATAAATGAAGCACTGTTAGGTTAAAAGAAGATTTTACATAGCCTAAGCTTTGAAGAGTTTCTGGAGCAGGAAAATACAGACTATGTAATCAGGAAAGCCTGAAGTTCATTTTCAAGTAGAAAGAAGCATGCATATGAGCAAAGCTACCTCAGAACACGTGAAACTGGATCTGGCAAAAACCTGGATACGACGAAAAGGTAAATCTGATGTGTAAGAAAGCATAAACCATTTTCCTGGAAGAATAGAATATCGTCAGAAGTATGAACTGATCTTTGTACAAGTTCTTACAAAAAGTACAGTAACAGTTATTTGAAACCACACGGTTTCATTCAGTACGAGAGTCTAAGCACAGTTGATGTACGCACATTACTGTGTAACAAAACTGAGTACTATCTCAACACCTAGTGAATATCAAAATATTGCCAGGCACTGCTTCTCCTGAAGAGCAGACAATGGGGGATCTCTATTAAATACTACAGTAATTTGACTACTAATTCTGGGGGTGTTTGTAAAAAGTGAAAGAAAGGGTTGATATCTATGGTCACTTTTGAGTGTTTGTATGCTGTAGTTGTTATAGACAGTAATGAAGTCTACAGAGGGCTTTAAAAATATTTTATGTTTGATGTCTGCTTTAAAGGAAGAAGGTACACTGATGGACTGTTTCTTCTAGTGTTAATAGAGACAATTGTCTTACCTACCATGTTCTTTTCAAAACACTGTTCTTTTACAAAAAAGCTAAATCTAGTATGGGTTTTAAGTTTCAATGGGAATCCAAATACGATCACGACACTGTTTCTGATAGGACAGCAACTGAATGTCTTGAATAGTGTTTGTAAAACATGAAAGACACAATGTGTTGAATATTAACAATGCATTTCAACAATTCATTAGACATGTCACTGAAAACCCACTTGTTTACAGTGTAATATTTTTCAGGAAATTGCTGGACTTCTGGCAAACTATGGTTAATTATGTATGCAGTAAAAACATAATGTTTTATAAAAGACGGAAATGGTATTCTGACACTTCTGATAGAGAAAGAAAGAGAAAGGCTAAGGAGTTCAAATTAATGTTAGGATATCTTCTGGAACTTAGTATAATATATTGCTTGATATTAAGAGCAGAATAACAGAAAGTATAGAGAAATAATTCATTTCAGTTCTAGGATACTTATGGGTTGATCTATATCATTTAGCTATCTAGAATTTTGTAAAGGCTGAGGATACCATGACAGAACATAGACTTGTTGTTTTAACAATGTCTTTTTGATGATGATTTGTTAGAAAGCATGAACCATTGTCCTAAAATAATAGAATATTTTCAGAAGTATGAACTGATCTTTGTACAAGATCTTATGAAAAGTAGAATAACAGTTATTTGAAACCACTCCACTTCATTCAGTTTGAGAATCTAAGCACAGTTGGGATATGCACATTACTGTGTTACAGAACTGAGTACTATCTCAAATTCTAGAGAATATGAACATATTGCAAGGCACAGCTTCTCCTGAAGAGCATAGCACTAGGTAACTCTATTAAAAACTACAGTAATTTTGACTACTAATTCTGGTGGTGTTTGTAAAAAGTTAAAAGAAAGGGTTGATATTCATGGTCACTTTTGAACATTTGTATGCTGTGGTGGTTATAGACAGTTCTAAAGTCTACAGAAGGCTTTAAAGACATTTTATACTTGCTGTATGCCTAAAGGAAGACAGTGCACTGATGAACTCTTTCTTCTAGTAATAATACAGAGGAATGTCTTACCTGCAATGTTCTATTCCAAGTGCTGATCGTTTACTAAAGACCAAAATCTAGTGTGGGTTTTACATTTCAATTGAAATCCAATTGTGATCACGACACTGTTTCTGATAGGACAGGAGCTGAGCGTTTTGAGTAGTGTCTGTAAAACATGAAAGATACAATGAGATGAATATTCACAATGCATTTCAACAATTCATTAGACATGTCACTGAAAACCTACTTGTTTACAGTGTGATACTTTTCAGAAAATTGCTGGACTTCTACAAAGTACATTTAGTTCTGTCCACAGTGAAATCAAAATGCTTTCAAAAAAAAAGAACGAAATGGAATTCTAATACTTCTTATGGGGAAAGACAGAAAAAGCCTAATGAGTTCATATAATGTTAGGTTAACTTCTGGAAACTAGTATGATATACTGTTTGATATTAAGTGAAGTATAAGAGAAAGTATAGAGAAACATTTCATTTCCATTCCGGATACTTCTTGGTTGATCTATTCTATATGATATAGCCATCTCGAATTTTGTAAAGGCAGAGGATACCATGACAGAACATAGACTTGTTGTATAAACATTACTCTTTAATTATGCACTTATCTTGAGCATGTACTCTCGTAATGTAGAAAATATGTCTAGATTTAGCTTAAGTACCTTGGTACGTTTCCTGTAAATGTGCAGTTAAGATTGACTTGCTTCTCATGTTAGCTAGATTATTGAAGTTACCTTTAAATTCAGGATTAACAGCTGTTTTTCTCAGCATTGTGTGACTCTATTTCCACAAGGAGGTTACTATTTAACTTGAGAAATCTGATATTATATATGTAGAAGTTTAAATTTACTTTTAAGTTTGGGTTTAACTGCTGTTTTCTTCAGTATTGTAACTCTATTTACACAATGAGCTTACTGCTGAACTTGAGAAATCTGATTTTATATACCACTCTTTGTGCTGTTACAGCTCCAGTTCATAAATGAAGCACTCTTAGGATAAAAGAAGAATTTATGTAGCCTAAGCTTTGAAGAGTTTCTGGAGCTGGAAATTTAGACTATGTAATCAGGAAAGCCTGAAGTGCATTACCATGTAGAATCAAACATACACATGAGCAAAGCTACCTAAGAACACTTGAAACTGGATTTGGCAAAAACCTGTATCCAACGAAAAGGTAAATCTGATTTGTAAGAAGGCATGAACCATTGTCTTAAAATAATAGAATAACTTCAGAAGTATGAACTGATCTTTGTACAAGATGTAATGAAAAATAGAGTAACAGTTATTTGAAACCAATCTGTTTCTTTCAATTCGAGAATCTAAGCACAGTTGGGATATGCACATTACTGTGTTACAGAATTGAGTACTATCTTAAATTCCAGTGAATATCAACATATTAAAAGGCACAGCTTCTCGTAAAGAGCAGAAAACTGGGGAACTCTATTAAATACTACAGTAATGTTGACTAATAATTCCAGTGGTGTTTGTAAAAAGTGAAAGAAAGGTTTCATATCTATGGTCACTTTTGAATGTTTGTATGCTGTGGTTGTTATAGACAGTTCTAAAGTCTATAGATGGTTTTTAAGATATTTTATGTTTGCTGACTTTCTTAAAAAATCAGGTACATTAATGAACTGTTTCTTCCAGTACAAATACTGACACATATCTTAACTGCAAAGTTCTATTGCAAGTGCTGATCATTTACTAAAGACCAAAATCTAGTATGGGTTTTACGTTTTAATTGAAATCCAATTGTGATCACAACACTATTTCTGATAGGACAGGAGCTGAGCGTTTTGAGTAGTGTCTGTAACACGTGAAAGATACAATGTGATGAATATTCACAATGCATTTCTACAAAACATTAGACATGTCACTGAAAACCTACTTGTTTACAGTGTGATACTTTTCAGAAAATTGCTGTACTTATGGCAAAGTACATTTAGAATACCATTTCTATCTTTTAGAACACATTAAGTTTTCATTGCGTACAGAACAAATCGTACTTTGTCAGATGTCCAGCAACTACGTGAAAAAAATGTAGTGAAAACATAATGCTTTCTAAAAGACAGAAATGGTAATGTGAACTTCTTATAGGGAAAGACAGAGAAAAGCTAATGAGTTGCATTTAATGTTAGGATATAATTTGGAACTTAGTAGGATATACTGTTTGATATTACAAGCAGAATAACAGAAAGGATACAGAAACATTCCATTTCAGATCTAGGATATTTCTAGGTTCATCTATATGATTTAACTATCTAGCATTTTGTAAAGGCAGAGGATACCATGACAGAACATAGACTTGTTGTTTAAACATGGCTCTTTGATTGGGCACTTATCTTGAGCATGTACTCTGCGTAACGTAGAAAATATCTCTAGATTAAGCTTTAGTACCCTGGTACGTTTCCTGTGTATGTGCAGTTTAGATTGACCTGTGGCTCATTTTAGCTAGATTATTGAAATTACTTTTAAATTCAGCATTAACAATTGTTTTTCTCAGGATTGTGTGACTCTATTTCCACAAGGAGGTTACTGTTTAACTTGAGAAATCTGATATTATATATGTAGAAGTTTATTTAAATTTACTTTTAAGTTCGGTTTTAACTGCCGTTTTATTCAGTACATGTCATTCTATTTACACAATGAGCTTACTGCTGAACTTGAGAAATCTGATTTTATATACTACTCTGTGTTCTGTTAAAACTCAAGTTCATAAATGAAGGACTCTTATGGTAAAACAAGACTTTATGTAGCCTAAGCCTTGAAGAGTTTTCGTAGCAGGAAATTCAGACTATGTAATCAGGAAAGCCTGAAGTTCATTACCATGTAGAATCAAACACACACATGAGCAAAGCTACCTAAGAACACTTGAAACTGGATTTGGCAAAAACCCGTATCCAACGAAAAGGTAAATCTGATTTGTAAGAAGGCATGAACCATTGTCCTAAAATAATAGAATAACTTCAGAAGTATGAACTGATCTTTGCAGAAGATCTTATGAAAAGTAAAGTTACAGTTACTTGAAACCACTTGGTTTCATTCATGTTCGAGAATCTAAGCACAGTTGGGATATGCACATTACTGTGTTACAGAACTGAGTACTATCTCAAATTCCAGTGAATATCAACATAATGCAAGGCACAGCTGCTCCTAAAGAGCAGAGAACTAGGAAACTTTTTTTTATACATAAATTTTTATTAATTTTAACGGGGTGACATCAATAAATCAGGGTACATATATTCAAAGAAAACGTGTCCAGGTTATCTTGTCATTCAATTACGTTGCATACCCTTCACTCAAAATCAGATTATCCTCCGTCTCCGTCTATTTAGGGTTTTTTTGTGCTTTTCCCCCTTCCCCTCTTTCTTTTTCTCCTTCCCTCCCCCCCATAACCACCGCACTCTTGTCCATGTCTCTTAGTCTCGTTTTTATGTCCCACCAATGTATGAAATCTTGCAGTTCTTGGTTTCTTCTGATTTACTTATTTCACTCTGTACAATGTTATCAAGATCACACCATTTTGTTGTAAATGATCTGATGTCATCATTTCTTATGGCTGAGTAGTATACCATAGTGCAGGGGTCCCCAAACTGCGGCCCCCTGAGGCCATTTATCTGGCCCCCACCGCACTTCCAGAAGGGACACCTCTTTCATTGGTGGTCAGTGAGAGGAGCATAGTCCCCATTGAAATACTGGTCAGTTTGTTGATTTAAATTTACTTGTTCTTTATTTTAAATATTGTATTTGTTCCCGTTTTGTTTTTTTACTTTACAATAAGATATGTGCAGTGTGCATAGGGATTTGTTCATAGTTTTTTTTATAGTCCGGCTCTCCAATGGTCTGAGTGACAGTGAACTGGCCCCCTGTGTAAAAAGTTTGGGGACCCCTGCCATAGTGTATATGTACCACATCTTCTTTATCCGGTCTTCTATATATATATACATACATATATATACACACACACACACATACACACACACACACACACATATATACATACATATATATATATATATATATATTTTTTTTTTTTTACTGTGATTAAAGCCTTTAAGCAAACTCTTGGCCAATACACCAAGAATCCATAAAGAGTAGTGTCCTTAACATGTTCACCAAGTCCAAGTAGGCACCAACACCATTCCAAATCCCTGAAAAATGCAACCCAACTCCAGTTCAGTCCGTTAGGAGCTATCACAAGGAGCAGGAGTCCAGAAAAAGTCCACAGCCAGGAAAAGTCCGCATGGCACTGGAATTGTTGTCACAATTCTATACTTTGCAGTTCACGTCTAAGGCCCAATGACCGCTGCTTCTAGCTGGTAATGATTCAGGTAGACTGGAAAAGCCATCTGCAGCAGCATGTGTGGAGATGGAGCCTCTATTCTCCTCTGCCTGGAGAGATGAGACCAGGGTGCTTTTCCCTGGAGCTCTGCAACTGTGGCATGGTAAAGAGAACCTTAGGATACACTAAGATGGGTGGCAAAGGTAGATTAATAATAGAAGTTAGCAAAAGGGGGAGAGAGAGCTCTAAATTAGGAGTAGGTCCCAGCCTGAAATATGAGTGGGGCATTGAGGTTGGAAGAATAAAGGAAACACTATATATTGAACAAAGCAGCAGAAAATAGGACTATCAACACCCACAACAGAGATCTTCGAGGGAAGAATAAAAAACCTGACTATTCAGGCAAAACATAGTTAAGTGGCCCTTGTAAAAATGAGATCAGTTTACCTGCTTCTTGGAAGAAATACCCTAGGCTCGTCCACAGTGTCGTCGATGGGGCCAACGGCTCTGGGCACATTCAGCCTTCAGTGGCAAACCCCAGCTTTCTGGGCAAGGTTAGGTCATAGGTGGCTGGAGCAGGGCTGGAAGAGACTGAACCCTCCCTTAGAGGAGCAAGGGTGAAGCCTACCTTCCAGTGTCCCTTTTCCTTACAGCAAAGGCATGTAAGCCAGGCAGGCTTTAGCTCAATGACCTTCCTTTTTACTAATGAAGCAGGACCCAGATGGTTTCCTATGAGACTTCTTTGGGGTGTTGGAGCCTTTAAGGGCATATCCTAAATGCTGGTAATTCACCTGATCTCTATTGGGCTTTTTCTGCTTCTTGGTACTTTAAAGGCCATGCTCAGAAGATCTCGCTGAGGGGTTTGACGATCCCTATCCGCCTATATAAACCTTTTTCATATATCTGGAGCTATTTGGAAAAAGATAAAACAGTGTTATTAGCTGGATCAAATAAAAGAAGATAGAAGTTTGCAGGAGAAACAGATTTGGCTTCTCCTGTTCATCAGCATTCAAAAGAAATTTAAAAATTTTTAAGTAAAAAGCATAATATGGTAGACACGTAGGAGTTCCAGGATATGACTCCCCACTTTTAAATTTTTTTTTTAAATTGACCTTAAAATATTTGCTGGGTACACTTTAATAATACCTTGACTTTAACAATTGTAAGAGATACCCATAATTTGAAAGGTTTGACAAAATACAGTAAACGCTTTTGCTACATATGCAGGAGCACTGTCAGTTTAACCAGTTTAGGAAATCCAATAATAGAACAATGCATACAGACAATGAGCTATAACATGCTTAGCAGCCTCTCCTCTTCTGACAGAGGTTACTATAAATCCAGAATAAGTAACCACTGTAACGTGGTCATAGGACTGTTTGCCAAATGAAGGTATATGAGTAACATCCATTTGCCAAAGTTGTCCTGGCAGGAGTCCTTGAGGGTTAACTCCAAATGAAGGGACAAGATTGTAGTATAAGACCCCTTGGACAGAATTTACCAGTCTGCCGTGCTGCTTCCCAAGAAAGTTGAAACTATTTACACAGGGCTGCAGCGTTCTGGTGATGAATAGTATGAGACTGAATTGCTCGATCTGTCATGGTTGCTGCGAATAATTTTCTTTTGGGTAGCTTGATCAACAAGGGCATTCCCTTGTGCTAAAGCTCCAGGGAGCATGGAGTGAGCTCGAGTATGTCCTATAAAACATGGAGCTCTGTTGACATACAAGTCTTTGAAGAAGGAGGAACTGCTGAAATAGTTCATCAGCAGTTGTCCCTAAGACAGCAGTCTTTATAGTGGAAACAACCATAAATAAATATTTGCTGTCTGTATATAGATTAAAGGAGGAATATGGCGAATGCTAAAAAGCCATGATAATGGCATATATTTCTAGTCTTTGAGCTGATTTTAAGTTGACTGTTTCAGTATAAAGTTGTCCACTGATCTGCAAAAGCAATTTGCCATTTAGTGGAAGTTTCCCAGAGCCATTGTTGTTGATCCTTTGAAAAAGGGAACAACAACAATTTTGAGGCTCAAAACCTATAAGCTGTAAGGGTTGCCTATGCCCCTTGATAATCAAGGAGTCGACAATATCAAAATATGAAAGTGTATTCCATGGGCTATTAGATGGTTCAATGTGCCCAAGCTGTAGCTGCTCTTGTACCAATTGAGCAGCTGCCCTAAGTTTCTCCTGAGAAAAGGGCCATTAGTCTACCCATACAGGATTATCTGATTTCCAAGTAATTAGGTCTGTACAATGTATTATTGGGGTAGCAGGAGCTACCAAGGCCCCTATGCTAAATTTTGATATCCTAATCCACACCTCCTAGTATTGGGTGCCATTTCTATGGGGGTAAGATTTCCTCACTGTTCTTTCCCTAGTACCTTGGTGGACAAAAATCCCCGATCAAGTATCTGAATACTGACTAAACCATTTGGACTGACAAGCAATGCTCCCGTGTTTTTCAAAACATCTCTACCCCCCAAATTAACAGGCCATCCAGGGATCGCATAAGGCTTAAAAAATCCAGAATGAGAGGCCCTGGCCAGTTGGCTCAGTGGTAGAGCGTCGGCCTGGCGTGCAGAAGTCCCGAGTTCAATTCCCTGCCAGGGCACACAGGAGAAGCGCCCATCTGCTTCTCCACCCCTCCCCCTCTCCTTCCTCTCTGTCTCTCTCTTCCCCTCCCGCAGACGAGGCTCCATTGGAGCAAAGATGGCCCGGGCACTGGGGATGGCTCCTTGGCCTCTGCCCCAGGCATTAGAGTGGCTCTGGTCGCAACAGAGCGATGCCCCAGAGGGGCAGAGCATCGCCCCCTGGTGGGCAGAGCATCGCCCTTGGTGGGCGTGCCGGGTGGATCCCGGTCGGGCGCATGCAGGAGTCTGTCTGACTGTCTCTCCCCGTTTCCAGCTTCAGAAAAAATACAAAAAAGGGGAAAACAAAACAAAACATAACAAAAAATCCGGAATGACCTTCTTAATCTTCACAATGTAAAAAACTAGAACTTTGTTGAGGGGATTTTCTCTGCCCTATACCTTGTAATTCTGTGGCTGCTGCATGAGTGGGCCAGGAAGGAGGCCAATGTAGCTTAGCAATAACAGATACATCAGCTCCAGTATCTAAAAGTCCTTTAAATTTATGCCCTTGTATTGTTAGCTCCATTTCAGGGTGTTCCTGACCTATTTTTTTTTTATCTAATTGGCAAAGTCAGAAGAGCCAAATTGCCAATTTTCTTGGGGCCCCTTTTGCAGGATGTGGCCTGAGAAGCAGAATTAGCATCCTTATACTTTTCTTCTAACTGCCTGAATTAGCACTGAGACAAATTCTTTCTTTTTTTGATTAATTTTAATGGGGTGACATTGATAAATCAGGGTATATGTGTTCAGAGAAAACAGCTCTAGGTTATTTTGCCATTTGCTTATGCTGCATTCCTATCACCCAAAGTCCAATTGTCTTTCATCACCTTCTAGCTGGTTTTTTTTGTGCCCCTCCCCTCCCCCATTCTCCTCCCTCTCCTACCCCCACCCATGTCTCTGAGTCTCATTTTTATGTCCCACCTTTGTATGGAATCATATAGTTCTTAGTTTTTTCTGATTTACATATTTCACTCACTATAATGTTATCAAGGTCCATCCATGTTATTGTAAATGATCCAATGTCATCATTTCTTATGGCTGAGTAGTATTCCATAGTATATATGTGCCAAAGCTTTTTAATCCACTCATCCTCTGACGGACACTTGGGCTGTTTCCAGATCTTCGCTGTTGTGAACAATGCTGCCATAAACATGGGGGTGCATTTCTTTTTTTCATACAGTGCTATGGTGTTCTTGGGGTATATTCCTAACAGTGGGATAGCTGGGTCAAAAGGCAGTTTGATTTTCAATTTCTTGAGGAATCTCCATACTGTTTTCCACAGTGGCTGCACCAGTCTGCATTCCCACCAGCAGTGAAGGAGGGTTCCCTTTTCTCCACCTCCTCGCCAGCACTTATTCTGTGTTGTATTGTTGATGAGCGCCATTCTGACTGGTGTGAGGTGATATGTTATTGTGGTTTTAATTTGCATTTCTCTAATGATTAGTGATGTTGAGCATTTTTTCATATGCCTCTTGCCCATTTGTATGTCCTCTTTGGAGAAGTGTCTATACATTTCTTTTGCCCATTTTTGGATTGGATTGTTTGTCTTCCTGTATTAAGTTTTACAAGCTCTTTATAAATTTTGGTTATTAACCCCTTATCAGACACATTGTCAGATATATTCTCCCATTGTGTAGTTTGTCTTTTTATTCTGTTCTTATTGTCTTTAGCTGTGCAGAAGCTTTTTAGTTTGATATAGTCCCATTTGTTTATCCTGTCTTTTATTTCACTTGCCTGTGGAGACAATTCGGCAAATATATTGCTGCAAGAAATGTCAGAGAGCTTACTTCCTATGTTTTCTTCTAAGATGCTTATGGTTTCATGGCTTACATTTAAGTCTTTTATCCATTTTGAGTTTATTTTTGTGAATGGTGTAAGTTGGTGGTCTAGTTTCATTTTTTTGCAGGTAGCTTTCCAATATTCCGAACACCATTTGTTGAAGAGGCTGTCTTTACTCCAATGTATGCTCTGACCTCCTTTGTCAAATATCAGTTGTCCATAAAGGTGTGGGTTTATTTCTGGGTTCCCCGTTCTGTTCCATTGATCTATATGCCTGTTATTATGCCAATACCAGGCTGTTTTGAGTACAATGGCCTTGTAGTATAACTTGATATCCGGAAGTGTGATACTTCCCACTATATTTTTCCTTTTCAGGATTGCTGAGGCTATTCATGTTCTCTTTTGGTTCCATATAAATTTTTGGATTATGTGTTCTATATTTTTGAAGTAAGTCGTTGGTATTTTAATCGGTATTGCATTGAATTTATAAATTGCTTTAGGTAATATAGACATTTTAATGATTTTTATTCTTCCTAACCATGAGCATGGTATATGCTTCCACTTGTTTGTATCTTCCCTGATTATTTTTATCAATGTTTTATAATTTTCCAGTATAAATCTTTAATCTCCCTGGTTAAATTTATTCCTAGGTACTTTATTTTTTTGGTTGCAATGGTAAAGGTAAATCTGATTTATAAGAAAGCATGAACCATTGTCTTAAAATAATAGAATAACTTCAGCAGTATGAACTGATCTTTGTACAATATCTTACGAAAAGTAGAGTAACAGTTATTTGAAAACACTCAGTTTCATTCAGTTTGAGAATCTAAGCACACTTGGGATATGCACATTACTGTGTTACAGAACTGAGTTCTATCTCAAATCCCAGTGAATATCAACATATTACAAGGCACTGCCTCTCCTGAAGAGCATACCACAAGGTAACTACAGTAATTTTGACTATTAATTCTGGTGGTATTTGTAAAAAGTAAAAAGAAAATTTGATATCAATAGTCACTTTTGAACTTTTGAATGCTGTGGTTGTTATAGACAGTTCTAAAGTCTACAGAAGGCTTTAAAGTTATTTTATGTTTGCTGTCTATCTTAAAAAATAAAGTACAATAATGAACTACTTCTTCCACTACAAATACAGACTCATGTCTTAACTGCAATGTTCTATTCCAAGTGCTAATCGTTTACTAAAGACCAAAATCTAGTATGGGTTCTACGTTTCAATTGAAATCCAATTGTGATCACGACACTGTTTCTGATAGGACAGGAGCTGAGCGTTTTGAGTAGTGTCTGTAAAACGTGAAAGATACAATGTGATGAATATTCACAATGCATTTCTACAATTTATTAGACAAGTCACTGAAACCCTACTTGTTTACAGTATGATATTTTTAAGAAAATTGCTAGACTTATGGCAAAGTACGTTTAGAGTGCCATTTCTATCTTTTAGAAAACATTATGTTTTTACTGCGTACAAAACTAATCGGAATTTTTCAGAAGTCCAGCAATTACCTGAAAAATACGCAGTGAAAACATAATGCTTTCTAAAAGACAGAAATGGTATTCTGAAACACCTTATAGGGAAAGACAGAGAAAAGCTAATGAGTTCAATTTAATGTAAGGATATCTTCTGGAACTTAGTATGATATACTGTTTGATATTATGAGCAGAATAACAGAAAGGATCAAGAAATATTTCATTTCAGATCTAGGATATATCTAGGTTCATCTATATGATTTAGCTATTTAGAATTTTGTAAATGCAGAGGATACCATGACAGAACATAGACTTGTAGTTTAAACATGGCTCTTTGATTACACACTTATCTAGATCATGTCCTTTTGTAATGCAGAATATATGTCTAGATTTAGCTTAAGTACTTTGGTACGTTTCCTGTACATGTGCAGTTAAGATTGACTTGCTTCTCATGTTAGCTAGATTATTGAAGTTACCTGTAAATTCAGGATTAGAAGCTGTTATTCTCAGGATTGTGGGACTCTATTTCCACAAGGAGGTTACTGTTTAACTTGAGAAATCTGATGTTATATATGTAGAAGTCTAAATTTACTTTTAAGTTCGGGTTCAACTGCTGTTTTTGTCAGTATTATAACTCTATTTACACAATAAACTTAATACTAAACTTGAGAAATTTGATTTTATATACCACTCTGTGTGCTGTTAAAATTCCAGTTCATAAATGAGGCACTCTTATGGTAAAGGAAGACTTTATGTAGCCTAAGCTTTGAAGACTTCCGGAGCAAGAAATTTAGACTATGTAATCAGGAAAGCCTGAAGTTCATTACCATGTAGAATCAAACATACACATGAGCAAAGCTACCTAAGAACACTTGAAACTGGATTTAAAAAAACCTGTAACAAACAAAAAGGTAAATCTGATTTGTAAGTAAGCATGAACCATTGTCCTAAAATAATAGAATAATTTCAGAGGTATGAACTCATATTTGTACAAGATCTTACGAAAAGTAGAGTTACAGTTATTTGAAACTACTCGGTTTCATTCATGTTCGAGAATCTAAGCACAGTTGGGATATGCACATTACTGTGTTACAGAACTGAGTACTATCTCAAATTCCAGTGAATATCAACATAATGCAGGCACAGCTGCTCCTAAAGAGCAGAGAACTAGAACACTATCTTAAATACTACAGAATTTTTTACTATTAATTAGGGTGGTGTTTGTAAAAAGTGGAAGAAAGGTTTGATATGTATGGTCAGTTTTAAAGGTTTGTATGCTGTGGTTGTTATAAACAGTTCTAAAGTCTACAGAAGACTTTAAATATATTATATGTTTGCTGTCTGTCTTAAAAAATAAGGTACACTAATGAACTGTTTCTTCAAGTACAAATATTGACGCATGTCTTACCTGCAATGTTTTATTCCAAGTGCTAATCGTTTACTAAAGGCCAAAATCTAGTGTGGGTTTTACGTTTCAATTGAAATCCAATTGTGATCATGACACTGTTTCCGATAGGACAGGAGCTGAGCGTTTTGAGTAGTGTCTGTAAAACGTGAAAGATACAATGTGATGAATATTCACAATGCATTTCTACAATTCATTAGACATGTCACTGAAAACCTACTTGTTTACAGTGTGATACTTTTCAGAAAATTGCTGGACTTATGGCAAAGTACGTTTAGAATACCATTTCTATCTTTAGAAAACATTATGTTTTCACTGTGTACAGAACTATTTGGAATTATTCAGAGGTCCAGCAATTACCTGAAAAATACGCAGTGAAAACATAATGCTTTCTAAAAGACAGAAATGGTATTCTGAAACACCTTATAGGGAAAGACAGAGAAAAGCTAATGAGTTGAATTTAATGTAAGGATATCTTCTGGAGCTTAGTATGATATACTGTTTGATATTACGAGCAGAATAACAGAAAGGATACAGAAACATTCCATTTCAGATCTAGGATATTTCTAGGTTCATCTATATGATTTAGCTATCTAGAATTTTGTAAAGGCAGAGGATACCATGACAGAACATAGACTTGTTGTTTAAACATGGCTCTTTGATTGGGCACTTATCTTGAGCATGTACTCTGCGTAATAGAAAATATCTCTAGATTAAACTTTAGTACCCTGGTACGTTTCCTGTGTATGTGCAGTTTAGATTGAACTGCTGCTCATGTTAGCTAGATTATTGAAATTACCTTGAAATTCAGGATTAACAATTGTTTTTCACAGGATTGTGTGACTCTCTTTCCACAAGGAGGTTACTGTTTAACTTGAGAAATCTGATATTATATATGTAGAAGTTTAAATTTACTTTTAAGTTCGGTTTTAACTGCCATTTTATTCAGTACATGTCATTCTATTTACACAATGAGCTTACTGCTGAAGTTGAGAAATCTGATTTTATATACTACTCTGTGTTCCGTTAAAACTCAAGTTCATAAATGAAGGACTCTTATGGTAAAACAAGACTTTATGTAGCCTAAGCCTTGAAGAGTTTTCATAGCAGGAAATTCAGACTATGTAATCAGGAAAGCCTGAAGTTCATTACCATGTAGAATCAAACACACACATGAGCAAAGCTACCTAAGAACACTTGAAACTGGATTTGGCAAAAACCCGTATCCAATGAAAAGGTAAATCTGATTTGTAAGTAAGCATGAACCATTGTCCTAAAATAATAGAATAACTTCAGAAGTATGAACTCATCTTTGTACAAGATTTTATGAAAAGTAGAGTTACAGTTATTTGAAACCACTCGGTTTCATTCATGTTTGAGAAACTAAGCACAGTTGGTATACGGACATTACTGTGTTACAGAACTGAGTACTATCTCAAATTCCAGTGAATATCAATGTAATGCAAGGCACAGCTGCTCCTAAAAAGAAGACAACTAGGAAACTTTTTTAAATACTACAGAATTTTGACTACTAATTCTGGTGGTGTTTGTAGAAAGTGGAAGAAAGGTTTCATATCTATGGTCACTTTTGAACATTTGTATGCTGTGGTTGTTACAGACAGTTCTAAAGTCTACAGAAGGCTTTAAAGATATTATATGTTTGCTGTCTGTCTTAAAAAATAAGGTACACTAATGAACTGTGTCTTCTCGTACATTTACAGACGCATGTCTTACCTGCAATGTTTTATTCCAAGTGTTCATCGTTTACTTAAGACCAAAATCTAGTGTGGGTTTTACATTTCAATTGAAATCCAATTGTGATCACGACACTGTTTCTGATAGGACAGGAGCTGAGCATTTTGAGTAGTGTCTGTAAAACGTGAAAGATACAATGTGATGAATATTCACAATGCATTTTACAATTCATTAGACATGTCACTGAAAACCTACTTGTTTACAGTGTGATACTTTTCAGAAAATTGCTGGACTTATGGCAAAGTACGTTTAGAATACCATTTCTATCTTTTAGAAAACATTGTGTTTTCACTGCGTACAGAACTAATTGGAATTTTTCAGAAGTCCAACAATTACCTGAAAAATACGCAGTGAAAACATAATGCTTTCTAAAAGACAGAAATGGTATTCTGAACTTCTTATAGGGAAAGACAAAGAAAAGCTAATGAATTAAATTTAATGTTAGGATATCTTCTGGAACTTAGTATGATATACTGTTTGATATTACGAGCAGAATAACAGAAAGGATACAGAAACATTTCATTTCAGATCTAGGATATTTCTAGGTTCATCTATATGATTTAGCTATCTAGAATTTTGTAAAGGCAGAGGATACCATGACAGAACATAGACTTGTAGTTTAAACATGGCTCTTTGATTAGGCACTTATCTTGAGCATGTACTTTTGTAATGTAGAAAATATGTCTAGATTTAGCATAAGTACCTTGGTATTTCCTGTACATGTGCAGTTAAGATTGACTTGCTTCTCATGTTAGCTAGAGTTACCTTTAAATTCAGGATTAAAAGCTGTTTTTCTCAGGATTGTGTGACTCTATTTCCACAAGGAGGTTACTGTTTAACTTGAGAAATCTGATATTATATATGTAGAAGTCTAAATTTACTTTTAAGTTCGGGCTTAACTGCTGTTTATTTCAGTACTTGTAACTTTATTTACTCAATGAACTTACAGCTAAACTTGAGGAATCTGATTTTATATACCACTCTGTGTGCTGTTAAAACTCCAGTTCATAAATGAAGCATTCTTAGGGTAAAAGAAGACTTTATGTAGCCTAAGCTTTTTTTAGAGTTTCTGGAGCAGGAAATTCAGACTATGTATCAGGAAAGCCTGAAGTTCATTACCATGTAGAATCAAACATACACATGAGCAAAGCTACCTAAGAACACTTGAAACTGGATTTGGCAAAAACACGTATCCAGCGAAAAGGTAAGTCTGATTTGTAAGAAAGTATGAACCATTGTCCTAAAATAATAGAATAACTTCCGAAGTATGAACTGATCTTTGTACAAGATCTTACGAAAAATATAGTAACACTTATTTGAAACAATGCGGTTTCACTCAGTTCGAGAATCTAAGCACAGTTGGGATTTGCTCATTACTGTGTTACAGATTTGAGTACTATCTCAAATTCCAGTGAATATCAGCATATTGTGAGGTATAGCTTCTCCTAAAGAGCAGACAACTGGGGAACTCTATGAAATAATACAGTAATTTTGACTACTAATTTCGGTGGTGTTTGTAAAAAGTATTAAGTAAGGGTTGATATCTATGCTCACATTTGAATATTTGTATGCTGTGCTTGTTATAGACAATTCTAAAATCTACAGAAGGCTTTAAAGATAAATTATTTTGCAGTCTCCTGTAAAGGAAGAAGGTACATTGATGAACTGTCTCTTCTAGTACTAATACAGATGCATGTTTTACATGCAATGTTCTATTCCAAATGCTGTTCATTTACTAAAGAGCAAAATCTAGTATGGCTTTTAAAAGTTCAACTGAAATCCAAATGTGATCACGACACTTTTTCTGATAGGACAGGTGCTGAACCTTTTGATTATTCTCTGAAAAACATGGAAGATAAAATGTGATGAATATTGACAATGCTTTTCAACAATTCCATAGCCATGACACTGCAAACCTACTTGTTTACAATGTAATATTTATCAGCAAATTGATGGACTTCTGGCAAAGTACATTTCGTTATGTACGCAGTGAAAACTTCATGCTTTCTAAAGACCAAATGGTATTCTGACATTTTTCATAGGGAAAGACAGAGAAAAGTAATGAGTTCAATTTAATGTTTGGATATCTTCTGGAGCTTAGAATGATATACACTTTATTATTAAGAGAAGAATAACAGAAGGTATAGAGAAACATTTCATTTCAGTTATAGGATACTTCTGGGTCACTATATGTTTAGCTATCTAGAGTTTTGTAAAGAATGAGGATACCATGACAGAACATAGACTTGTTGTTTAAAAATGGCTCTTTGATTATGCATGTCTCTTGAGCATGTAGTCTGCCTAATGTAGAAAACATCTCTAGTTTTAACTTTAGTGCCCTTGTACATTTCCTGTACATGTGCACTTAAGATGGACTTGCTGCACAAGGTAGCTAGATGCTAGAAGTTACCTTGAAATTAGGGGTTAACAGCTGTTTATCTCAAGATTGTGTGACTCTATAGCCACAAAGAGGTTACTGCTTAACTTGAGAAATTTGATATTATATATGTAAAAGTTTAAATTTACTTTTAAATTTGAGTTTAACTGCTGTTTTCCTCAGAATTTGTAACTTTATTTACACAGTGAGCCTACTGTTTAACTTGAGATATATGACTTTATATAGAATTGTGTGTGCTGGTAAAACTCCAATTCATAAATGAAGCACTATAAGGAAAAAAGAAGATCTTATGTAGCCTAAGATATGAAGAGTTTCCAGAGCAGGAAATACAGACTATTTAATCAGGAAAGCCTGAAATTCATTATCAAGTTGAAACAAACATGCTCATGAGCGAAGCTAACACAGAACACTTGAAATTGAATTTGGCAAAAACCCAGATACAAGGAAAATGTAAATCTGATGTGTAATAAAGCATTATCCATTGTACTGGAAGAATAGAATGCCTTCAAAAGTATGAAATGATCTTTGTACAAGTTCTTACAAAAAGTGAAGTAACAGTTATTTGAAACCACACTGTTTAATTCAGTTCGAGATTCTAAGCACAGCAGGGGTATGTACATTATTGAGTAACAAAACTGAGTACTATCTCAACTCCTAGTGAATATCAACATATTGCCAGTCAATGCTTCTCCTGAAGAGCAGACAATGGGGTATCTCTATTAAATGCTACAGTAATTTTGACTACTAATTCTGGGGGTGTTTGTCAAAAGTGGAAAGAAAGGGTTGATATCTAGGGTCACTTTTGAATGTTTGTAAGCTGGGATTATTATAGACATTTCTAAAGTCTACAGAAGGCTTTAAAACTATTTTATGTTTGCTGTCCACTTTAAAGGAAGAGGGTATACTGATGAACTCTTTCTTCTAGTACTAATACAGTCGCATGTCTTCCCGCAATGTTCCATTTTAGGTGCTATTCATTTACTAAAGAGAAAAATCTAGTATGGCTTTTAAATTCAACTGAAATCCATATGTGATCACGACACTTTTTCTTATAGGACAGGAACTAAACGTTTTGAATATTGTCTGAAAAACATGAAAAATACAGTGTGATGAATATTGACAATGCATTTCAACAATTCATTAGATATGACACTGAAAACCTACTTGTTAACAGTGTAATATTTTTCAGGAAATTGCTGGACATCTGGCAAAGAATATTTAGTTATGTATGCAGTGAAAACTTAATGCTTTCTAAAAGATCAAAATGGTATTATTACATTTTTCATAGGGAAAGACAGAGAAAGGCTAATGAGTTCAATTTAATATTAGGATATCTTCTGGAGCTTAGTATGATATACTCTTTGATATTAAGAGCAGATTAACAGAATGTGTAGAAAAACATTTCATTTCAGTTCTAGGACACTTCTGGGATATGATTTAGCTATCTAGAATTTTGTAAAGGCTGAGGATGCCATGACAGAACATAGACTTGTTGTTTAAAAATGGCTCTTTGATTATGCACATAATTTGAGCATGTACTCTGACTAACTTAGAAAACATCTCTAGTTTCAACTTTAGTGCCTTATATGTTTCCTGTTCATGTGCAGTTAAGGTAGACTTTCTGCTCATGGTAGCCACATGGTAGAAGTTACCTTGAAATTCGGGTTAACAGCTGTTTTTCTCAGGATTGTGTTACTCTATTTTCACAAAGAAGTCACTGCTTAACTTGAAAAATTTGATATTATATATGTAAAAGTTTAAATTTACTTTTAAATTCGAGTTTAACTGTCATTTTTTTCAGAAATTATAACTGTATTTACACAATGAGATAACTGTTGAACTTAGATATCTGATTTTACATAGCATTGCGCGTGCTGGTAAAACTCCAGTTCATAAATGAAGCACTCTTAGTGTTACGGAAGACTTTATGTAGCCTAAGCTTTAAAGAAAACTTCCTTTGCCTGAGTTTCTCTGGGCGGGTGGGGCGCCTCACCCAGCCATTCAAGCTAACAATCAAGCATCAGGGGAGGGGCATGCGAGCAGTTTGCCGACCTTGCTGGAGCAGGTCAGCAGATCCAATCGCTGAAATTCGCTTAATCCATGGTCTGCTCACCGCCCAACTGACATACACGGCTCTAACTGACAAGATCTCTCTCAGCTCAGCGATCTAAGACAAGAGGCGTGATATTTTTTGGTGCCTCTTGCTATAGAGGTGGGGGCAACTTCTGATTAGCAGAGCTTTCATACTCAGGGATATACGCTAAAAAGAGGGACATGCAGATGTTAAGACCTCCTGTACTGCAGGCAGCAACTAGGACTTCTTCCCAGCAAAATCAGGTTACAAAGTGCAAAAAGCCTGGGGAGAGTGGTCCCACAGAGTGCTAGGTGTGCTGAACAGGCCTGGAGGCTCATAGAAAGTCACCTTGAGAGCAATTGGCTCCCAGCCCCGCCTGATTCTGCTGGTGGCTCTGACTGACAAAGCCTTACCCAGGGTCCTGCATTGAGTGGGGATAGAGTGGGGATTTGCCAGCTCTTTGAGCCTCTTACTCCCCAGGCAGAGGTAGTGGCAGCCTCATAGCTGGATCATCAGGCTGCTAATTCAGGAAGGAGAGGCTAGGAGAGAGGGTCCGGGAAAACGGACTCTCTCATTATCAGAGCATGCAAACTCTAATAAGCCTTGACTACCAATGAGACTGAAACCTAATATATGACATCACCGTAGGGTCTCATCAATTGGAAATCCCTACCTAAGCATGCCACAGAAGCAGAGCCTGGGGTACAAAGTCACTGTAAAGCCAGTAGCCAGGCCCACCATCATAGCAGCCTGGCCCATGCAGGTTCGCATTGGATTCAGACAGTCGGTAAAGAAATAACAGAACCAAAAACTGATGGGCCATCCTCTTTAATCCTAGCTTGCACCCAGTGGACAAGTAAAAACACACACTGGGCTCCAAAACCCACTCACATTCAGTGCTCACAAAGCTACTGACTTATCCGAGGTTCCTAGAATCAAAGGTTTCTAGCTCACCAGACTTATTCACCTCTGTTCCCCATCTCCTTCCTTCTCCCTGCACAAACTCTGCACACACTGGCTTCTCACTCAACACTCCGCCATCTTGGCTGCTTCTCCTGGCCTCCTCCACATAGCCTCTCTCTGCTCTCCGCTCTGCTCTCTAATGTTAATCCCAGAAACCAAGAGAGAGCAAGCTCCCATTCTGCCCCTATTTTATAGTGTAGAAATCCAAACCTTTAATCCAATATACAAAATAGGGAAGTCTCTAACACAAAGTCACTTATTGGGACATGATGGGATTGTACCACTCCACATCAAAAAGGGTGGGAAAGGCTTAGTCCTAAAACCAAACCCTAGGCTACAAGAATCCTGTCTGCCCACAGCCTGCCCCCAACACACATTAATATCACCTGGGCGACAGCTTCTGTGTGGGCAGCGCTATCTTTAACAAAGTGAGCATAATATATTTTATCTGCCCAACAGTCACCAACCAGGAAGAGAGAGAGGATAGAAAAAGGAAGAAGTTAACCTCTCAAAATCAAGAAAAATGCACAGACTTTATAACTTGTTCTACTATTTTGTTTTGTTTCTTTCATCTTCCGGCCTTTAATATTATTTCTTTTTCCTCCACCTTGGTCCTTTTATTCTCTGCCTGTCTTATTCTTTCCTCTTCTTGAACTACACTACTCATAAGTGTTACATTTCCCATTTTATTTCTTTTCTTCTTCCTTACTCTCCATGAGGGTTACACTACAAAACCCTTAACTCTCTCTCTGTTTTTTTCTTTTTTCTTCTTTTCCTTTTCCCCGTTTTCTTTTTTCTCCCTCTATATTAGTTTCTTCTTTTCTCCTTTTACTTTTCCTCTCATTCAATCCTCAATCAAAAACAAATTATTTTATTTGGGACTCAAGTTTTTTTGTGTGTGGGATTTTGGGTGCTTTTTACTTCACTTTTTAACTCATTAGAATTCCTCCCAACCTAGGCTCTCCATTCTATTTAGTTTTTTCTACAATTAATACAATAGTAATTTTTTCCTTTTATTCTGTTTCCCTCTTATCCCTCTAATTATATCTCTTAGTCGACCATCACTTACAAGCAAATCATTTTATACTTGACCCAAATTTTTTCCTTTTTTGCATGTTATGGGTCCTTAACTCCTTCTTTGCCCCTTGAATACTTCCCCCCAACTCAGGCCCTCCATTATAGGTAATTTTTGTTCCATTTAACATAATATAATTCACAGTTCATCATGATATTTTCCTAAGGAGGAGGGCATAGGAGGGGAAGAGAAGAAAAAAAGGGGAAATAATAAATTATTATTTTTTATTATTATTTTATTATTTTTTCCAAATTTTTTTACTTTTTATTCTTTATTAATTTTCATTAGTGCTATCAACAAGACCACCTTCAGATGCCATTAAGAAAAAGGAAATTGAATATCATGGATACAAAAGATAGAAAAGTAGCACAGATAGATGTGGAAAAATCTATGGAGAAAAAATTTAATATATTGGAAACCTTGGAGCTAAATGACAGAGAATTTAAAATAGAAATCCTAAAAATACTCATAGATATACAAGAAAACACAGAAAGGCAATTTAGGGAGCTCAAAAAACAACTCAATGAACACACAAAAAATATATTACCAAGGAAATTGAAACTATAAAAACAAATCAAACAGACATGAAAAACTCAATTCATGAACTGAAAAATGAGGTAACAAGCTTAGCTAATAGAACAGGCCAGAAAGAAATTAGGATTAGTAATATAGAAGACAAGCAACTTGAGGCACAACAGAGAGAAGAGAGAGATTCAAACATTTTAAAAAATGAGAAAGCCCTACAGGAATTGTGTGACTCCATCAAAAAGAATAACATAAGAATAATAGGTATATGAGAGGGAGAAGAGAGAGAAAATGGAATGGAGAATTTATTGAAACAAATAATAGATAAGAACTTCCCAAGCCTGTGGGAAGAACTAAAGCCTAAAATTCAAAAAGCAAACAGAACACCGAGTATTCTTTTTTTTTTTAATTTATTTATTCATTCATTCTTTTAGAGAGGAGAGGGAGAGACAGAGAGAGAGAAGGGGGGAGGAGCTGGAAGCATCAACTCCCATATGAGCCTTGACCAGGCCAGCCCAGGGTTTCGAACCGGCAACCTCAGCATTTCCAGGTTGATGCTTTATCCACTGCACCACCACAGGTCAGGCAACACCGAGTATTCTTAACCACAAAAAACCTACTCCAAGGCACATCATAATGAAATTGGCACAAACCAATGACAAAGAAAAAATTCTCAAGGCAGCCAGGGGAAAAAAGAATACAACATATAAAGGAAGGCCTATTAGATTATCATTAGATTTCTCAGCAGAAACTCTACAAGCTAGAAAAGAGTGGACCCCAATATTAAAAGCCCTGAAAGAGAGGAACTTTCAGCCAAGAATACTATACCCATCAAAGCTATCCTTCAAATATGAAGGAGAAATAAAAATATTCACAAATACAGAAAAGATGAGGGAATTTATCATCAGAAAACCCCCTACTCCAGGAAATACTAAAGGAAGTTTTCCAACCAGATACAAAGAACAAAACAAAACCACAAGTAAAAGCTTCACCAAGAACACAGGAAAACCTAATTTAAACTGTGACAACAAAAACAAAAAAAAAGGGGGAGAGAATGGAGATTAACAGTAGCAAAAGATGATGGAGTGCAGAAACATTCATAAGATAGGGTACTACAATGAAAATGGTAGGTACCCTTTTCATTACTTAATGGTAACCACCCTTGAAAAAACTACCACAGAAACACATGACTTTAAAAAGGTAGCAACAGAGGAAAGAAGTATGGAATACAAACAAACAAAAACAAATGATAAAAAAACAAAAGAGAAGAATCAAACAAGATAGAAAACTAACAAAACGCAATTTATAAAATGGCAATAGGGAACCAACATGTGTCAATAATTACACTAAATGTAAATGGATTAAACTTACCAAGAAAAAGACACAGAGTAGCAGAATGGATTAAAAAAGAAAATCCAACTGTATGCTGCCTACAAGAAACACATCTAAGCAACAAGGATAAAAACAAATTCAAAGTGAAAGGCTAGAAAACAATACTCCAACCAAATAACATCCAAAAAAAAGCAGGTGTAACAATACGCAAATCTAATAATGCAGACTACAAGACAGCAAATGTACTCAGAGACAAAAATGGTCATTTCATAATGATTAAGGGGACACTGAATCAAGAAGACATAACAATCCTTAATGTATATGCACCAAACCAGGGAGCACCAAAATATATAAGACAGCTACTTATTGACCTAAAAACAAAAACTGACAAAAATACAATCATACTTGGAGACCTCAATACAATTATGATGGCTCTAGATCGTTCATCCAAACAGAAAATCAATAAAGATATATTGGCCTTAAATGAAACACTAGAGCACCTGGATATGATAGACATCTACAGGACGCTTCATCCCAAAGTGACAGAGTATACATTTTTCTCTAGTGTACATGGAACATTCTCAAGAATTGACCATAAGTTGGGCCACAAAAATAACATCAGCAAATTCAGAAAAATTGAAATTGTACCGAGCATATTTTCTGATCATAAAGCCTTGAAACTAGAATTCAAATGCAAAAAAGAGGGGAAAACCCCCACAAAAATGTGGAAACTAAACAACATACTTTTAAAAAAATGAATGCATGGGCCCTGGCTGGTTGGCTCAGTGGTAGAGCATCGGCCTGGTGTGCAGGAGTCCCAGGTTCGATTCCCAGCCAGGGTACACAGGAGAAGCACCCATCTGCTTCTCCACCCCTCCCCCTCTCCTTCCTCTCTGTCTCTCTCTTCCCCTTCCACAGCCGAGGCTCCATTGGAACAAAGATTGCCTGGGCGCTGAGGATGGCTCTATGGCCTCTGCCTTAGGTGCTAGAATGGCTCTGGATGCAACAGAGTGACGCCCCAGAAGAGCAGAGCATCGGTCTCTGATAAGCATGCTGGGTGGATCCCAGTCAGGTGCATGCGGGAGTCTGTCTGACTGCCTCCCCGTTTCCAGCTTCGGAAAAAATGAAAAGAAAAAAAAAATGAATGGGTCAAAGCAGAAATAAGCACAGAGATCAAAAGATATATACAGACAAATGAAAATGACAATACAACATATCAGAATCTCTGGGATGCAGCAAAAGCAGTAATAAGATGGAAGTTCATATCACTTCAGGCCTCTATGAACAAACAAGAGAGAGCCCATGTAAACCACTTAACTTCACACCTTAAGGAACAAGAAAAAGAATATCAAAGACAACCCAAAACCAGCCGAAGAAAGGAAATAATAAAAATCAGAGCAAAAATAAATGAAATAGAGAACAGAAAAACTATAGAAAAATTAATAAAACAAGGAGCTGGTTCTTTGAAAAGATCATCAGAATTGACAAACCCTTGGCAAGACTCACCAAGGAAAAAAGAGAAAGGACTCATATAAACAAAATCCAAAATGAAAGGGGAGAAATCACCACAGACATCATAGATATACAAAGAATTATTATAGAATACTACAAAAAACTATAGCCAACAAATTCAACAATATATAAAAAAATGGATAAATTTCCAGAACATTGCTAGACTGAGTCATGAAGAATCAGAAAGCCTAAACAGACCAATTGGCTGGGAGGAAATAGAAAAAAACTATTAAAAACGTCCCCAAAAATAAAAGTCCAGCCCAGACAGTTATACTAGTGAATTCTATCAAACATTCAAAGAAGACTTGGTTCCTATTCTACTCAAAGTCTTCCAAAAAATTGAAGAAGAAGCAATACTTCCAAACACATTTTTTTTAAGTAACAGATTTTATTCGGGTTTTCTTGTTTGTTTTTTTACAGAGACAGAGAGAGAGAGTCAGAGAGAGGGACAGATGGAGATAGACAGACAGGAATGGAGAAAGATGAGAAGCATCAATCATCAGGTTTTTCTTGTGACACCTCAGTTGTTCATTGATTGCTTTCTCATATGTGCCTTGACAGTGGGCCTTCAGCAGACCGAGTAACCCCTTGCTTAAGCCAGCTACCTTGGGTCCAAGCTGGTGACCTTTGCTCAAGCCAGATGAGCCCGCACTCAAGCTAGCAACCTCAAGGTCTCGAACCAGGGTCCTCCACATCCCAGTCCAATGCTCTATCCACTGCACCACTGCCTGGTCAGGCCAAACACCTTTTATGAGGCCAACATAACCCTCATACCGAAACCTGGCAAGGATGGCTCAAAAAAAGAAAACTACAAACCAATATCTCTAATGAATACAGATGCTAAAATACTGAGCAAAATACTAGCAAATCGAATACAACAACATATTAAAAAAATCATCATCAAGTGAGTTTCATACCAGAATCTCAAGGATGGTTCAACATACATAAAACTGTTAACGTAATACACCATATCAACAAAACAAAGAACAAAAACCACGTGATCTTATCAATAGTTGCAGAAACGGCATTCAATAAATACAACACAGCTTTATGTTTAAGACACTCAACAAAATGGGTATAGAAGAAAAATATCCCAACATGATAAAGGCCATATATGATAACCCATCAGCCAACATCATATTAAATGGCATAAAACTGAGGACTTTCCCGTTAAATCAGGAACAAGACAGGGTTGTCCACTCTCTCCACTCTTATTTAACACGGTGCTAGATGTTCCGGCCAGAGCAATCAGACAAGAGAAAGAAATAAAAGGCATCCATATCAGAAAAGAAGAAGTAAAGGTACCACTTTTTGAAGATGATATGATTCTATACATCGAAAACCCAAAGACTCCACAAAAAGATTACTAGAAACAATAAACTAATACAGTAAGGTCGCAGGATACAAAATTAATATACAAAATTTCACAACTTTTTTATATGCCAATAATGAAATATTAGAAAATGAACTCAAAAAAATAATCCCCTTCACGATTGCAACAACAACAAAAAATACCTAGGAATAAACATAACAAAGAATGTAAAGGACCTATATAATGAAAACTACAAAGCATTGTTAAGGGAAATCGAAAAAGATACAATGAGATGGAAGAATATTCCTTGTTCTTGGATAGGAAGAATAAATATAATCAAAATGGCCATATTGCCCAAAGCAATTTATAAATTTAATGCAATTCCCATCAAAATTCCAATGACATTTTTAAAAGAAGTGGAACAAAAAATCTTCAGATTTATATGGAATTATAAAAAAACCCAAATAGCCAAAGCAATCCTAAGGAAAAAGAATGAAGGTGGGGGCATTATAATACCTGACTTCAAACTATATTATAAAGCCACGACAATCATAACAGCATGGTATGGCAGAAAAATAGACACTCAGACAAATGGAACAGAATAGAAAGTCCAGAAATAAAACCACATATATATGGTCAAATAATTTTCGGTAAAGTGGCCAACAACACACAATGGAGAAAAGAAAGCCTCTTCAACAAATGGTGCTGGGAAAACTGGAAAGCCACATGCAAAAGAATGAAACTCAACTACAGCTTGTTCCCTTCTACTAAAATTAATACAAAATAGATCAAAGACCTAAATATAAAACTTGAAACAATAAAGTACATAGAAGAAGACAAGTACTAAACTCATTGACCTGGGTTTTAAAGAGCATTTTATGAATTTGACTCCAAAGGCAAGAGAAGTGAAGGCAAAGATAAATGAATGGGACTACATCAGACTTAGAAGTTTTTGCTCAGCAAGAGAAACTGACAACAAAATAAACAGACAGCCAACTAAATGGGAAATGATATTTTCAAACAACAGCTCAGATAAGGGCCTAATATCCAAAATATACAAAGAACTCATAAAACTCAACAACAAACAAACAAACAATCAAGTGGAGGAATGGGAGGAGGATATGAACAGATGCTTCTCCCAGGAAGAAATACAAATGGCCAACAGATATATGAAAAGAAGCTCATTTTCATTAGTTATTAGAGAAATGCAAATCAAAACTACAATGAAGTACCACCTCACACCTGTTAGATTAGCTATTATTAACAAGACAGATAATAGCAAATGTTGGAGAGGCTGTGGAGAAAAAGGAACCCTCCTTCACTGTTGGTGGGAATGTAAAGTAGTACAACCATTATGGAAGAAAGTATGGTGGTTCCTCAAAAAACTGAAAATAGAACTACCTTATGACCCAGCAATTCCTCTACTGGGTATATAACCCCAAACTCAGAAACATTGATATGTAAAGACACAAGTAGCCCCATGTTCATTGCAGCATTGTTCACAGTAGCCAGGACATGGAAACAACCAAAAAGCCCTTCAATAGAATACTGGATAAAGAAGATGTGTCACATATACACTATGGAATACTATTCAGCCATAAGAAATGATGACATCGGATCATTTACAACAAAATGGTGGGATCTTGATAACATTAAAGGGAGTGAAATAAGTAAACCAGAAAAAAACAAGAAATACATGATTCCATACATTGGTGGGAATAAAGACGAGACTAAGAAACATGGACAAGAGTGTGGTGTTTATGGGGGGAGGATAGGGAGAGAGGAAGGGGGAGGGGAAGGGGCACAAAAAAAAACTAGATTGAAGGTGAAGGAGGACAATCTGACTTTGGGTGATAAGTATGCAACATAATTGGATGACAAGATAACCTGGACATGTTTTCTTTGAATATATGTACCCTGATTTATTGATGTCACCACATTAACATTAATAAAAATTTATTTAATAAAAAAATAAGAAGACTTTATGTAGCCTAAGCTTTGAAGAGTTTCCAGAGCTGGAAATACAGACTATTTAATCAGGAAAGCCAGAAGTTTATTACTAAGTAGAAACAAACATGCTCATGAGCAAAGATACCTCAGAACACTTGAAACTGGATTTGGCAAAAACCCAGATACAACCTGACCTGGCAGTGGTGCAGTGGATAGAGCATCGAACTGGGATGCTAAGGACCCAGGTTCAAGACACCATGGTGCTAGCATGAACGTGGGCTCATCTGGTTTGAGCAAAAAGCTCACCAACTTGGACCCAATGTTGCTGGCTCGAGGAAGGGGTTACTTGGTCTGCTGAAGGCCCACGGTGAAGGCATATATGAGAAAGCAATCAATGAACAACTGTGTCGCAATGCGCAATGAAAAACTAATGATTGGTGCTTCTCATCTCTCTGTTCCTGTCTGTCTGTCCCTGTCTATCTCTCTCTCTGACTCTCTCTGTCTCTGTTAAAAAAAAAACGCAAAAAAACAGATACAACAAAAGGTAAATCTGATATGTAAGAAAGCATTATTCAATGTACTGGAAGAATAACTTCAGAAGTATGAACTGATCCTTGTACAAGTTCATACAAAAAGTAGAGTAACAGTTATTTGAAACATCACGGTTTCATTCAGTTCAACATTCTAAGCACAGCTGGAATATGCACATTATTGAGTAACAAAACTGAGTACTATCTCAACTCCTAGTGAATATCAACATATTGCCAGGCACTGCTTCTCCTGAAGAGCAGACAATGGGGTATCTCTATTAAATACTACAGTAATTTTGACTACTAATTCTGGAGGTGTTTGTCAAAAGTGGAAAGAAAGGGTTGATATCTAGGGACACTTTTGAACGTTTGTATGCTGGGGTTATTATAGACATTTCTGAAGTCTACAGAAGTTTTTAAAGATATTTTATGTTTGCTGTCTGCTTTAAAGGAAGAAGGTACACTGAAGAACTGTTTCTTCTAGTACTAATACAGACGCATGTCTTCCCTGCAATGTTGTATTTTAAGTGCTGTTCATTTACTAAAGAGCAAAATCTAGTATGGGTTTTAAGTTCAACTGAAATCCAAATGTGATCATGACACTTCTTCTGATAGAACAAGAGCTGAATGTTTTGAGTATTGTCTGTAAAATATGAAAGATACAATGTGATGAAAATTGACAATGTATTTCAACAATTCATTAGACATGAAACAAAACCTACTTGTTTAAAGTGTAATATTTTGTAGGAAATTGTTGGACTTCTGGCAATGTACATTTAGTTAGGTACACAGTGAAAACCTAACTCTTACTAAAAGACCAAAATGGTATTCTGACACTTCTGATAGGGAAAAACAGAGAAAGGTTAATGAGTTCAAATTAATGTTATAATATCTTCTGGAGCTTAGTATGATATACTCTTTGATATTAAGAGCAGAATAAGAGAACGTATAGAAAAACATTTAATTTCAGTTCTAGGATACTTATGGGTTGATCTATATCATTTAGCTATTTAGAATTTTGTAAAGGCTGAGGATACCATGACAGAACATAGACTTGTTTAAAAATGGCTCTTTGATTATGCACATATCTTAAGCATATACTCTGCTAATGTAGAAAACATCTCTAGTTTTAACTTTAGTGCCCGTGTACATTTTCTGTACATGTGCAATTCAGATGGACTTAATGCTCATGTTAGCTAGATGCTAGAAGTTACCTTTAAATTCGGGGTTAACAGCTGTTTATCTCAGGATGTGTGACTATTTCCACAAGGAGGTTACTGTTTAACTTGAGAAATCTGATATTATATGTGTAGAAGTTTAAATTTAATTTTAAATTCGGGATTTTACTGTCATTTTTTCAGTATTTGTAACTCTATTTATACAATGAGCTTATTGTTGAACTTGTGGAATCTGATTTTATATAGTACTTTTTGTGCTGGTAAAACTCCAGTTCATAAATGAAACACTCTTAGGGTAAAAGAAGACTTTATGTAGCCTAAGCTTTGAAGAGTTTCTGGAGCAGGAAATACAGACTATTTAATCAGGAAAGCCTGAAGTTCATTACCAAGTAGAAACAAACATGTTGATGAGCAAAGCTACCTCAGAACACTTGAAACTTGATTTGACAAAAACCCAGATAAAACTAAAAGGTAAATCTGATGTGTAAGAAAGTATTAACCATTGTCTTATAAGGAAAGAATATGTTCCAAAGTATGACCTGATCTTAATTAGAGTAACAGTTATTTGAAACAACTAGGTTTCATTCAATTCGTAGTCTAAGCAAAGTTGGGGTATGCACATTACTATGTAACAAAACTGAGTGCTATCTCAACTCCTTGTGAATATCAACATATTTCCAGGCAATGCTTCTACAGAAGAGCAGACAACTGGGTAACTCTATTAAATACTACAGTAATTTTGACTAGTAATTCTGGTGGTGTTTGTAAAAAGTGGAAAGAAATGGTTGATATCTATTGTCACTTTTGAACATTTGTATGCTGTGGTTGTTATAGACAGTTCTAAAGTCTACAGAAGGTTTTAAAGAGATTTTATGTTTGTTGTCTGCTTTAAAGAAGGAAGGTACACTGATGAACTGTTTCTTCTAGTACTAATACAGATGCATTTCTTACCTGCAATATTCTATTTTAATTGCTGTTTGTTTACTAAAGAGCAAAATCTAGTAAGGGTTTTATGTTCAACTGAAATCCAAATGTGATCCCAACACTTTTTCTGATGGGACAGGAGCTGAACGTTTTGAGTAGTATCTGTGAAACATGAAAGATTCAATGTTATGAATATTGAAAATGCACTTCAACAATTCATTAGACTTGTCACTGGAAACCTACTTGTTTACAGTGTAATATATTTCAAGAAATTGCTAGACTTCTGGCAAAGAATGTTTAGTTATGTATGCAGTGAAAACATAATGCTTTCTAGAAGACCAAAATGTTATTCTGTCACTTCTGATAGGAAAAGACAGAAAAAAGCTAATGAGTTCAATTTAATGTTAGGATATCTTCTCGAGCTTAGTATGATATACTTTTTGATATTAAGAGCAGAATAACAGAGAAGACAAGATGGCGCTGGTGCAGCCAGATGTACCAACATCCATCTCCCAGAACCAAAGTGGACTACAAACTAATTTTAAGAACTATCATCTGGAAAAACCAATTTAGGACTAAACTAAGAGTACTCTTCAACGAAGGAACACTGAAGAAGCCACACTGAGACTGGTAGGAAAAGCGGAAACACGGAGAGGGCTGCCCAGCTCCCCAGAGCGAATGGCAGCCGGGAGAGACTCGCGTGGTGGGAAGTGAGATTACAGAGAGGGGAGGGACCTGAGTCCCAGAAACAAAGCCCCAGCCCAGAGCCGAGAAGAGGCATATGGACACTATTTAGCTGGAAACAAGTCAGGATACTGTTTGTGAGAAAGAGACTGATTTCTCAGACCCAGGATTCTTCTTAATGGGACCGCGCAGAACACCTCTCTCACAAACACTCACCCGGGGCTATGGGGAATGGGAGAGAGGAGAGGACTGAAGTAGCAGGAAGAGAGTGTAATCTAGGAGGCACAGTAGGAAACATTTGGGGAGACAGCCACCCTAACCCCTGGGATGAGTCACTCCCCAAATATGAAGTGAATATTTCCCCGGAAACAGCAAAACCAGAAAAGGGAAGCAGGACACCAGCCAAACAAGCTCTTCCGTGGCACTCAGAGCAGAGTTGCTTAGAAGGAGGGAGCTTTCGGGTCTACAGTAGTGAGTGTTAGGGTCTGAGCTGCAGCACCCGCACCCACATGGCTGAGGGCTTGCCAGAGGGCAGGCGGCTGCGCAACGCAAAAGTGCAGTTCTTTCAGCAGGGGCAGAAGCCGGCTGGCCGCCACTGGGCCCAGGTGTGAGCTCAGTTTTGCCCAGCTTGGGAGGAGGGGGTGTACAAAATTGGTCAAGCCCAGCTGTGGGTTGCCTGTAATCCAGCCTGTGGGAGAAGGGTGGGAGCCTCAGAAGGGGTGGAGACCAGCCCTTGAGCAAGGCAGCAGGAGCACAGCCTTGCCCCGCCCGCGGAACCGAGGCTTGTGGCCTCACTTGGGAGCCAGCTTCTCTTGCAGTGGTGGAGCCAAAAGCCCAGAACAGGCAGAGTTCCACTACTGAGCTGAGTGTGGGCACGCAGTCCTGTCCAGCCGGTAGAGCCAAGGCTAGCAGCAGTTCCATGAGCAGGCTCCTCCTGCAAGGGCAGGGCGAAAGCCCAGAAACAAGCAGAGACCTGCTGCTGAGCAAAGGTGCTCGCCACTGCCCTCAGGGCCGAGCATAACGTCACACATGGGGGAGGGGCAAAGGCCAAGGCCACCAAGGCTTGTGCACCTGAGCACGTGATCACAGCCACTCCTGTGAAAAAGAGGTGAAAACCAGAGCAACAACCCCAGAGGGCAGGCACTGGAAACAACATAGACTTGATGTTTAAAAATGGCTCTTTAATTATGCACATATCTTGAGCATGTACTCTTCCTAACCTAGACAATATCTCTAGTTTTAACTTTAGTGCCCTGTATGTTTCCTGTACATGTACAGTTAAGATGGACTTGATGCTCATGTTAACTAGATGATTGAAGTTAATTCTAAATTCTGGGTTAACAGCTGTTTTTCTCAGGATTGTGTGACTATATTTCCACAAGGAACTTACAACTTGAGAAATCTGATATTATATATGTAGAAGTTTAAATTTACTTTAAAATTCAGATTTAACTGCTGTTTGCTTCAGGGTTTTAACTATTTACACAATGAGCTTACTGTTGAACTTGAGGAATCTGATTTTATATAGTACTCCATGTGCTGGTTAAACTCCAGTTCAGTAATGAAGCACTCTTAGGGTAAAAGAAGACTATGTTGCCTAAGCTTTGAAGAGTTTATGAAGCAGAAAATACAGACTATAAAATCAAAAAAGCCTGAAGTTCATTACCAAGTAGAAACAAACATGTTCATGAGCAAAGCTACCTCAGAACACTTGAAACTGGATTTTGCAAAAACCCAGATAAACAAAAAAGTAAATCTGAAGTGTAAGAAAGTGTTAACCATTGTCCTGGAAGAATAGAACATCTTCAGAAGTATGAACTGATCTTTGTACAAGCTCTTACAAAATGTGCAGTAACAGTTATTTGTAACCACACGGTTTCATTCAGTTCGAGAGTCTAAGCACAGTTGGGGTATGCACATTACTGTGTTACAGAACTGAGTACTATCTCAACTCCTAGTGAATATCAACATATTGCCAGGCACTGCTTCTCCTGAAGAGCGGAGAACTGGGTATCTCTACTAAATACTACAGTAATTTTGACTAATTATTCTGGTGGTGTTCGTCAAAAGTAGAAAGAAAGGGTTGATATCTATGGTCACTTTTGAAAGTTTGTATGCTGTGGTTGTTGTAGACCGTTCTTCAGTTTACAAAAGGCTTTAAGAATATTTTATGTTTGCTCTCTGCTTTAAAGGAAGAAGGTACAATGATGACTGTTTCTTCTAGTACTAATGCAGACGCATGTCTTACCTGCAATGTTCTTTTCCAAACTCTGTTTCTTTACTAAGGAGCAAAATCTAGTATGGGTTTTACGTTTCAGTTGGAATCCAAATGTGATCACAACACTGTTTCTGATAGGACAGGATCTGAACTTTTTTAATTGTGCCTGTAAGATGTGAAAGAATCAATGTAATGAATGTTGACAATGCATTTCAACAATTCCTTAGACATGTCACTGAAAACCTACTTGTTTACAGTTTAATATTTTTCAGGATATTGCTGGACTTCTGACAAAGTATGTTTAGTTATGTACGCAGTGAAAACATAATGCTTTCTAATAGATCAAAATGGTATTCTTTCACTTCTGATAGGGAAAGACAGAGAAAGGCTAATGAGTTCAAATTAATGTTAGGATATATTCTGCAGCTTAGTATGATATACAGTTTGATATTAGGATCAGAATAAGAGAAAGTATAGAGAAACATTTCATTTCAGTTCTAGGATACTTCTGGCTTCATCTATATGATTTAGGTATCTGGACTTTTTTAAAGGCTGAGGATACCATGACAGAACATAGGCTGGTTGTTTAACAATGGCTCTTTGATTACATACATATCTTGAGCCAAGTACTCTGTGTAATGTAGAAAATATCTCTAGTTTTAACTTTAGTGACCTTGTAACTTTTCCTGTACATGTGCAGTTAAGATGGACTTGCTGCTCATGTTAGCTAGATGATTGAAGTTACCTTTAAATTCGGGGTTAACAGCTGTTTTCCTCATCATTGTGTGACTTTAATTACACATAGAGGTTATTGTTTAACTTGAGGAATCTGATATTATATACAGTGTGTCCATAAAGTCATGGTGCAATTTTTACCAGTCACAGGAAAGCAACAAAAGATGAGAGAAATGTGAAATCTGCATCAAATAAAAGGAAAACCCTACCAGTTATTGCAGGATGATGTGGCAGCTTGTGTGCATGCACAGATGATGACGTAACATAATGTATACAGCGGAGCAGCTCAGGGACATGCCAATCAAGATGTGGACGGTACAGAGGAAAGTTCAGTGTGTTCTTTTGCTTGCTAAATTCGAATCTGTGACCAAAGTTTAATGTGAATGTCGGCATGTTTATAACGAAGTGCCTGCACATAGGAATAATATTACTCGGTGGGATAAGCAGTTGAAGGAAACCAGCAGTTTGGTGGAGAAACCCCGTTCTGGTAGTCCATCATCAGTGATGAGTCTGTAGAGGCTATACGGGATAGCTACCTATAGAGCACTAAAAAATCTGTGCGTGAGCTTACATCGAACTGCACTGAATAGTTATAAAATTGAGTTTTCCTTTTATTTTTTGCAAATTTCATGTTTCTATCATCTTTTGTTACTTTCGTATGACTGGTCAAAAGTGCACCATGACTTTACGGACACACTGTATATCATCAATAATAAAAAAAATGAATTATTAAACAGTATTGGGCACTAAGGGGCAGGGTTGATACAGAAGTTTATTGGCACACTATTCTTGTCTTCAAAGTGTTTCAATCTAATTGTTGTTTGAATCCATGAAAGTCCAAAAGACCAGAGTAACAGGCTCTATTGAAAGGAAGAAAGGAACCCTGCCAGGCACTTCTCCGGGGGAGAAGAGCACCAGTTACAGACTAGGGGTGAATCATATAGTGTTTGGGAGAGCCTGGGTGGATACTGAGGCAAAAGTTCTGGTATATCCAGAATGCTCCTCCTTGGGGGGCTTGCCAGCTTCTTGGAATTCCTCTGTCTCAGGGGCAACAGTCCAGTAAGGGTGAGGTCTGACAGATAAGTGGAACATCAAGAGGGCAGTTTGGAATCCCTGTATCTATCATTTCTCAACTCTGTGGTTACATATAAAAAGAAAGGTAGTTATTAATTTTATAATATAAGGTGAGGGGTGATGAGGAGAAAGAGGAGAATAAATTGGAAAATTACTGCTTCTACTGGAGAGAACTCAAGAAGGGAACCTTGCCAAGCCAAGTCCCTCATCCAGTTAAGAAGGTTGTCAATTTCCATGCTGTGAGGTCTGAACCAATGTTCTCGGAAAACCTGAGTGAGGAAGTAAAAAAAAGAAAAAAATTTGCGAGGTAATAATTGTTAGTTGCTTGCTGTGAGTGCCAACTGGACAGAGTGACATGGTGATACATGGTCTCCTGGATGAGCCTCATGAGATGTGCTGGTCTGGTTCCTCTCAAATGGGAGGATATGTGGAGATTTTTAGAGACAGGGAACCTGTTGGTGTAAGTTTTAGAAGGACTGAGTATGTGTGGTTTAAAAGGAAGGAGGTTTGGAGAACATTCAGGATGGAACTTCTTGGGCTGAGGGGCAGCTTCTTCCTGCTGTCATTGCTACCTATTTGATATTTCCCTTGTGAAGTTCTCCTTGGGGTATTGGGAAATAGGAGTGTAGGAGCATTTGATTGTAGGTAACCCTAGAGATTTCTCTCATCCTGGCCTATAGGATCTTGATAAAGAAGGGGGCAAGTATTTGGAGATCAGGAATGCAGAGATAACGAGGGTTGTATAGTGGGGGGTGAAAGTTATTCCATGGTAAAGTTAGAGATATTCTTTCCTGGCAGCCCTGGAGAGGGCAGTTAGTTTGAGCTAAAAGAAATGTTTCATGTTCATTTGTAGGCACTTCTTCAGCCAAGAAGACTGAGCAATCTTGTCCCCTTACTATGTGAAGGGTAAAAAGACTGAGAAGCATTAAGAGGTGAATGCTATTCTTTTCCTAGTTCTTCAGGGGTATGGGAAAGCTTTAGGGTTAGGGGACCTGTAGGGGTTGAAAGATAGGATTTAGGAAGTTTGCTGATACAGGGTTTCAGATTTTTCTCTTTCGCAAGGGCAGGTTTCAGGGTTGGTATGTAGGTTTAGGTAGATTTTTCCAATTTTCTGATTGACAAAGGTCTGCATTTGGTTCTGTACGAAACTAGTGAACAAACGTAAGAGACAGGGTCCAAAAGTTAGAAAAATAAATAGGAGAGTGAGTGGACCAATGAAAGGCAATAGTCAACACTCAGTTTGTGTGAAACCACTGATTCCATGTTTATGAATTCGCTTGGCTTCAGAGAGAGAAAGAGAGAGAGAGAGAGAGGGAATAAGACAGGGCAGTGTGGCCAGTCCCCCTGTCCCTAGACCTACTTTTGTAGAGATTTCTAAAGCAACAAGAAGAGAGATTACCTGTACAGCTTATTTGGTCCATAGATTGATGGGCAGTGTTCTGGGAACTGGAAGAAGCTCATGGGGTGGGATTAGATTGATATTGGGGTGAGATAGATTAGGGTACAGGTTTTTGTCCAGTTAGTAAGGAGACACATATAGGTGTTGGTCCCACAGAAGTAGAAAGACTTTGATTAGGTGAGGCAGGCTGAGAGGTGAATAGATAATGGAAGGACAAGGGGTCAGTTTTGTTTCTCTGTTTCTGAGCTCCAGATGGTCAGGGTGAAGGAAAGAGCCACCCTTAGCAGCAATGGGAGTTGTCAGGATCATGGTGTGTAGACATGTCCATGTGAAAGTTAGTCCTTGGGTTATGTAATGCTGGAAGCACCTCTTGGACAGTCTTTGAACAGTTTGCTGAGTAACCTGTAAATCCTGCAAGTGCTTAAGAAAAGGGTGGTTACATTTCTACACTTTGAAGTTAGAGTTTAAGTCCTAATGACCACTGCTTCTAGCTAGAATTAGCAGCAGGTCCCAGCCTATAATAGGCATGGGACATTGAGACTAGAGGAATAAAGGAGATACTATACATTAAATAAAGTAACAAACTCAGACTGTCAATACCCACAGTAGAGATCTTTGAGGGATAAATAAAATTCAAATATTCAGGCAAGCATAGTAGATGGCCCGTGTGTTTACAAGAAATAAGATCAGCTTATCTGCTACTTGGAAGAAATACCTTAGGCTCGTGAATGATGTCCTTAGGCCTTCAGTGGCAATTCCCAGCATGCTGAGCAAGGTCAGGTCACAGGTTGCTGGAGCAGGGCTAGAAGAGACTGAACCCTGCCTCCATGGAGCAAGGGGGCAACTTACCTTCTTGTGTCCCTCTTTCCACAGCAGAGATGTGTCCCTTGATGGAGCCAGGAAGCCTGGCAGGCTTCAGTACAATGACCTTTCTTTCCACTCTGGAGCAGGGCCCTGATAGAATCCTATGAAGCCCTTTAGAGCACTGGAGCCTTTAAGAGTGTATGCCAAAAGTTGGTATTTCCCAACTTCTTTTGGGCCTTTTTTGTCTTTTCTGTTACCTCCTTGGCCATTATAGACCTTAAAACCATGCTCAGAAGATCTCACTGAGGGGCTTGACTAAGAGAGAAAAATTTGGGAATCCAGCATTTATAGAAGCCTATTAGGCTGAGTAAAGAAAAGATTTGATTTGTGGTGGTAGGTGGTTGGAGACTGCAAAGGGTCTGAGTTTGATCTAGGGTGAGACTTCAGGTTGTGGGGGTGAAGGCAGTGCCTAGATAGACTATGGACTGAGAATGAAGTTGAGCCTTAGTAGAGAAGACACAATATCCCTTTACAGCAAGGAAGTTAAGGAGGGTGGTGGTGTGTCTCCTTGAGGCATGCAGGGAGGGGCTGCAGAGGAGTAGATTATTTACATATTGTAAGAGAGTACTAGTTTTGAGATCGCATGCTGCTAAATCCTCAGCTAGTGCTAGTCTAAACAGGTGTGGGCTGTTTTTGATCCCCTGGGGTAAGATAGTCTATGTAAGTTGCTGGGCTGTATTAGTGTCCAGGTCAGTCCGGGTGAATGCAAACCGAAAGTAAGAGTCAGGGTGTAGAGGAATGGTAAAGAAGGCATTCTTGAGGTCTAGGATCCTGAAGTGAGTGGTGTTTGAAGGAATGTGTGACAGTAACTTGTAGAGATTAGGGACTACAGGATGGAGGGGAACTATTGCCTCATTGATTAGGCGTAAGTCTTGTACAAGGCGATAATCCCCTGAAGGTTTTTGAACAGGAAAGATGGGGGTATTGCACAGAGAGTCCATGGGGATGTGTAAACCTGGTTTAAGAGGTGGGTAATTATTGGTTTAAGGCCTTAGAAACAGACACAGTTACACATTAAACAAAGACTTACATAAAAGTTATGAATTAAGGAATTTAAATGAGCGCACTTTACTTCTTTCAATTCAAATTTTACTAGAAATATTTTCTGACAAACAAAGAGACAAGACGGATGTAAAGCCAACAGCCAGGACCACCATGATCACAGCAGCCTGGCCCATGCAGGTTTTCATTGAATTCGGACAGTCAGTAAAGAAACAACGGAACCAAAAACAGATGGGCCATCCTCTTTAATCCTAGCTTGCACCCAGTGGACAAGTATCAATAAAAACACACACTGGGCTCCAAAAGCCACTCACATTCAGTGCTCACAAAGCTACTGACTTATCCGAGTTTCCTAGAATCAAAGGTTTCTAGCTCACCAGTCTTATTCACCTCTGTTCCCCATCTCCTTCCTTCTCCCTGCACAAACTCTGCACAAACTGGTTTCTCACTCAACACTCTGCCATCTTGGCTGCTTCTCCTGGCCTCCTCCACGTGGCCTCTCTCTGCTGTCTCCTCTAATGTTAATCTCAGGAACTAAGAGCAAGCTTCCCGTTCTTTCCGCATTTTATAGTGTAGAAATCAAAACCTTTAATCCAATATACAAAATAGGGAAGTCTCTACTACAAAGTCACTTATCTGAGGCATGATGGGATTGTACCACTCCACATCAAAAAGGGTGGGAAAGGCTTAGTCCTAAAACCAAGTCCCAGGCTACAAGGATCATGCCTGCCCACAGCCTGCCCCCAACACACATTAATATCACCTGGGTGATGGGCCTCTACGTGGGCAGCGCCATCTTTAACAAAGTTAAACAGATTACTTACTCTCATAGTTTAATATACAATTCTGTTTTTTTAAGTTTTTCGAGATGGCAGGGAGTTATCAGCATAGAGGGGAGGAAGAGAGAAAGCAGACGGATGGACAGTGTGAGCAGCTGGATGGAAAGAAGGAGGGTCAGAAACTGCAAGAGGAGGAGTCGGAGTCAGAGAAGAGACAAGCACCACTGCCGGAGCCACAGCTTCTAAGGAGGGGAGAGGGGATGAAGAACACAGTGGAGAAGGGAGAAGCCCCTAGCCAGCAGGGGAGGGGAAAGAGGGAGTGTGGTATTTGCAGGTGAATGAGAATCAGGTTTCTGCAAAGGGAGGGGGCTCTTGGAGGGAAGAGACTCCAGTTGAAGAGATCTGCAGAGGGACCAAAGAGGGGTCCTGAGAGAGGGGTGCCCTCAGGGGTAAGGCAGAAGAGAGTTTTGGGAGTCCACAGAGAAGGAGAGATTAGGAGTGAATGTTTTAGGTGAGGTTTCTTTGGCCAAAAACGGCCTGCGTGTAGAACAGAAGGCACAGAAAATTAAGGACAGGAGAGAAGGGAGAAGCAAAGCCCGCACGTAAGGAATCTCTGATGCCCTCCCCATCTGGTGGCAAAAGTTGTCAAGATCTCTTAGGATATTTTAATGGTAGTAGAACGCAACCTGGCTAGGTGCCTACACTTTCGAGAAAGTCCATAGAAGCTAGCCGCTCAGAGTAGAAACCTCCCAAACTGTGAACCTTAGAGAGTAGGGTGAGTGCCGAAGGAGTAGAGGAGTCCCAAAGGAGTAGAGGAGTAGTCGCTGAGGCCTGAGATTGGGAGGAGCCCGTGTTCCGAGGGGAGTCTGGCTGGATGGTTTGGACTGGGAGGAGCCCACAGTAGAGGAGACTGGTGAAAGAAGGGGGCATCCCTGCCTTCAATCACAGTTCCGAGAGGAGAAAATCTCCGTAGAAAGTGAGTCTCAGACAAGAGGTTGTCACCCCAAGGCTGAGATCTCAGGATGTAGGAGAGAGGCCTGCTAGGCGTGCCTAGACTTTTGTAGAAGTCCATAAAGGAGTAGAGGCAGACCACCCGTAGATATGGGGTCCGAAGTCAAAACCGTCCAACCAGGAAGGGGTGTTTTGGAGAGAAATTTGGAGGCCAACCGGGGAAGGGGAGGGAGAAGCTCCTTACCTTCTGGTCCAGCAGGGGTTCAGGACAGGGTTAGACTGCTGGCGAATCAACCTACACTTGTACATCCAAATAGAATCAGGGCGTAAACCTGGGACGAACTGCCACTGCCCATTGCTTCCCTGGTTGTAAGTTTGGACGGCAAAGAGGGATCATCCAGACAGTACCCTGTCCTGGGTTTCAGCACCAAATGTTGGAATCCATGGGAGTCCGAAACACCAGAGTAACAGGCTTTATTGAAAAAAAGAAAGGAACCCTGCTGGGCACTTCTCCGAGGGACAAAAGCACCGGTTACAGACTAGGGGTGAATCATATAGTGTTTAGGAGAGCCTGGGTGGATACTGAGGCAAAAGTTCTGGTATGTCCGGAATGCTCCAACTTGGGGGGCTTGCCAGCTTCTTGGAATTCCTCTGTCTCACAGTAAGGGTGAGGTTTGACAGATAAGCAGAACATCAAGAGGGCAGTTTGGAGTCCCTGTATCTATCAATTGGAAATGAAGATTACAATTTTAGATAATATTAAATATTATATAGACAAGCATGTAGGAGTTCAGAGTTTAGAAATCTGAATTCTAGAGTCATTAATGCACGTTTCTGGGTTTTAACTGGGCTTTTGTCTTGAAAGCTCCAGTGGATCTGAAAATACCCAGTTCAAAAAACATCCAAGTATTCTGTCCAAAGTGCCATAAACATTGGTAATGCCAACCCTGGAACTCCGGTGTTTTTTTGTTTGTTTTTGTTCTTTGTCTAGTACTTCCTCTACTCTTTAGAGTTTAGATCATTCAGAGGAAATCGTTGCTTGATATAGCAAATTTTTAAAATTTAATCTACAGTTTTTGGAAAGACCACTGAAATTTGAATTTGGCAAAATTCTAATTATGTGACTGTTCCCTATTTAGCCTGTAGGCAGTGAAAGTTGTTACATTTCTTTCCCAAACAATTTTTCTCTTACTGGTTTCCCAAATGCCTCAAGTTCGTTTTCCTTAAAAAAAAAAAAAAAAAAAAAAAGTCTCGTCAAAACAGGAAGAATAATACAATACAGAAAGTCTGGAAAATAACCTGATTGGTTGTTTCCGAATTGTCATTTACCCGTAAGCAAGATGGAGGGCGCCTTTGCACATGCGCGGAGAGAGAAAGCTTAGGCGGGGAGTTCCGGCGCGGCGGGTTACGTTTCAGTCAGGGATTGGCGGCGCCAGGGCTGAGAGGCGGGACCGGAAACACCCGTGTTGTGGGACGCAGCCGGTTTAATCCAAACATCTTTCCAGTGCCTTGGTTCTAGCGATAGGTGCAGCTTTACACAGGTGCAATGGGGGAAGCGGAGAAGTTTCACTACATCTACAGTTGTGACCTGGACATCAACGTGCAGCTTAAGATGTGAGAAACTGTGGGGACAGGGACTGGATTGTTGGCGCTTAGGGACCGGGAATGAGGGCTCTGTGGGTTTGGAGAGAGGATGGTTACTAGTTTGAATGCTGGCCTTGGGGGCAGCGGGAAGGGCTGTGGCCAGGACTGCGGAGGAAAGCGGGAGCGCAAGACGGGGGCGACGGGAGGATTGAGGACGTGGTCTCAGGGAGGACAGCGGTAGAAATAAGCCCTTAACTCGCACGGTGTTTTACTTCCTTCAAAGCATTTTGCTATGCACAGCAACCTTTTGAAGCATTACTAGCTCATTTGACAGATGAAGAAATTAAGTCTTAGTAAAGTCGTCTCGCAGCTAATTGGAAGATCTTTATTGTAGACTCTTTAGTTGGTGCAGATGAGAAAGCTGAGAAAAAAGATGAGCACGTGGATGCTCAGTAGAATGAGAAGCACGGGAAGTGTTAGAGGATTGGGGTGAACCTTTGGAAAGCCTGGCATTGTTTCGCCAGAGAAGTTGGGAGTGAGTCTGAGAGGAGGGTGCCAGTTGCAAAGAGACCAGACAATAGGAGAAAAAGGCCTTGCAGGAATATCTTGGGGCATCAGGGTTGAAGTAAAGGCCAAGGGCATGACATCGTGAGATGAAAATAATGGAACTGAGGTGTGGCACCGGTAGGACCGAGTTGGAAATGATGTCCATTTTAAAGCAATCTTGGAGGAGTATTTTAATATGCAAAAATATCACACATTATTAATCACAACATCTTTCATAATATATCAGAATTTAACAAATGTTCCTCAGTCATAGGTGCCTTTGAGTGAATGTTTCTTTTTATTGTCAGAAGTTACCTAAGATTGACAATTTGCTATTCTTTTTGAGTGATGTTAAGAATAATATATCAACAACGTACTGTCCATTTGTGTAGTACTTTATACATTCATTTAAGGTAATTTCTACATGATAACATCACTAGATGCTTATACAGGACCTGTATGCCATCATCTGGTCCAGGGCTTTCCTTTAGTCACTTTCCTCTGTTTTTCTTGGACATATGAATGTATTTTTGAAACTTTTGAACATTAAAAGGAAAGAAAAGAACTGGTCCATTATTAACAGATACACACATTGAATATTTTGAGGCAAAGATAAAATATTCATCAGAAGTTTGGTAAAATTTAGTACTAACCATCTTTTGGCTTCTCAGACTGGCATTGTTGGTTTTTTTTGGGGGGGGAGGGAGCTGCAGGTATCAATTCAGAATCATCAAGTCAGAAAATAGTAAATTCTTTAAATATGTTTATTCTCCCCAGGTCTTTTCATCTGTTTCTGTGGTTTTAATAACAGCTTGCACTTTGATGTCTCTTTTCTTAGCACTGTCATTGAATATCAAACTGTCCACAAGACGTGGTCACTTTGGATGTCCCACAGCACTTTAAAAGCAACTTGTCCCAAACTGAGTACATCATTAGGCTGCCTCGTTAACTCTGAATTTCCTACATTGTCTCATCCTATTTTGGTGATTGTTAGCAACATTTATTGAGTTTGTTAAGACAGAAAACTCAGAGTCATGCAGACACCATCCCTTACCTTCTCTGTTTAATCAGGCACAAGTTGTCTTGAATCTACTTGCTAAATATCTTTTCTACCTTACTGCCCTAGATTATCTTTTCCCTCTCTAATTTTGACTGAAAATCTAACTTATCTTGCTTTTGGTAAGATCTTATTAGATGTAAAGGTAACTTTAATTTCATGTACAGGAAAATGTTTAGGTAGCGTAAGCTTGCTTTGACACAACCATAAACTCTTTAGTATTTGTCATTGTTTGCTTAAAAAATGTTTGTCTAAACATTATTGTTCTTATACTTCCAGAGGAAGTTTGGAAGGAAAGAGAGAACAAAAGAGTTATAAAGCTGTTCTAGAAGACCCTATGTTGAAGTTTTCAGGACTGTACCAAGAGACATGCTCTGACCTTTATGTTACTTGTCAAGTTTTTGCAGAAGGGAAGCCTCTGGCCTTGCCAGTGAGAACATCTTACAAGGCATTTAGTACAAGATGGAAGTAAGTAGTTTTCTTGCATATGGTGAGTTTCCGACTGTCCTCCCATTTCTTTGTAAATGTTGTATGATTTGGTAATGATTATAGAGAAATTTTTAAAAATTTCTTTAATACTTATAAGCATTAATTGAGTAGTTTAAAGCAGTAACCTACTTAAATAGAATAAAGTATTAAATATAACTCAGTTAAGATGGAAGTGAACTTCTTTGTATTCAATATGTTGACATATTTTTAGAAGAACTTGATTCACAAAATGATTCAAATTAAAAACACATGCATAATGTAACATCTTTAAATTTTCATTCTATGCCTTTGAACACAAAAACACTTCTTGATAGTCTTAAAAGTTGTCCAGTCAGATGTTTGGAGCTCAGATCTTTAAAGGCAGATCTATTATCTGTTTGGATCATATTTTATTATATGAAACTAACTTTTTTAAACTACATGGTTTATTGAGCATGGTACATTAGCAAACCATTATCAGGATGCAAGGCAAATATAATGAACATGAATTTCCTGGTTTTTTGGAACAATATTGTGGGTCCAACATTTAACCTTTTAATACTGCTTATTTGATAGGTTATATGGTGTTGTTTTTTTTAAAATTGATTTTAGAGAGTAGAAAAATGTTTATTTTTAAAAAAGATTTGAGAGAGAGAGAGAGAGAGGCAATGAGAAGTATCAACTCAGAGTTCCTTCACTTGAGTTGTTCATTGCTTGCTTGTTGCTTGTATGTGCCTTGACTGGGCAAGCCTGGGGTTTTGAACCAGTGACCTCAGTGCTTCAGGTTGATGTCCTAAATGCTGTGCCACCACAAGCCAGGCGAAAAGCATTAATTTGTGTATTCATTGGTTGTTTCCCATATGTGCCCTGACTGGGCAGTGAACCCACAACCTTAGTGTTTTGGGACTATGCTCTAACTGACTGAACTAACCGGCCAGAGCCTATATGGAGCAGTTCTAATGCTTGATCTACGAGTGTTATTCCATACCTTGGTAGGCTAGCTATGGGATATACCTGTTGTGTGCTGCTAGGAAGTAGCTTATGCCCACGGTGTTCATGGAAGACAAGGTATGGCCACATGGACTGCCAGGCTCTGCTGGTAAGGCTACAACCCTATGTTTATTCTGGAAAATTTTAAACCTTATATAATGGATTTATAAGTCCATTCACCTAGTTTTGATGATTACTAACTCAAGGGCAATCTTGTTTTATCTTTACCAATGTTAATTTTGAAGCAAATTCCCAATATATTATCCTAATTGTAAATATTTATGTATATTTCTTTTTAACTACATACATAATTGCACTATCATTACACCTAAAACAACAGACCAAAATTTCTTAATTGTATCAAAGGTGGTTATACCAGAGTCAAGATATCTACAAAACCTGGAATTGTATGCAGAATTTTGTGTGCTGTTTATTTTTACAGGAACAAAGCTAAAAGCTTATTAGATGTCCTGGGGTAGCTTGCGACGCCAAAAAGACTTAGACTCACTAATTTAGTTCTAGAAAGTCAACATTTACAAATTGTGAACAGTAGGACTTAGGAGTGCATTAATCATACTAGAGAGTTAGTACAGTGTGTGTAAGGGTCAGGGTGCATGGTAGGAGTCAGACCATCTGGACTCAGGCTTTACGGTTTTACAGTGCAGTGAAAGTTGGTAGGTGAATTTAGTCTTGAGGTAATGAAGGTTGGGGTAGGGATGATGCGTGGGGAGGTAGAGAACAAAATGATGTTCAAAATATACAGCTTTTTTTTTAAATTTTTTTTTTTATTTTTTTGTATTTTTCTGAAGCTGGAAACGGGGAGAGACAGTCAGACAGACTCCCGCATGCGCCCGACCGGGATCCACCCGGCACGCCCACCAGGGGGCGACGCTCTGCCCACCAGGAGGCAATGCTCTGCCCCTCCAGGGCGTCGCTCTGCCGCGACCAGAGCCACTCCAGCACCTGGGGCAGAGGCCAAGGAGCCATCCCCAGTGCCCGGGCCATCTTTGCTCCAATGGAGCCTTGGCTGCGGGAGGGGAAGAGAGAGACAGAGAGGAAGGAGGGGGTGGGGGTGGAGAAGCAAATGGGCGCTTCTCCTATGTGCCCTGGCCGGGAATCGAACCCGGGTCCCCCGCACGCCAGGCCGACGCTCTACCGCTGAGCCAACCGGCCAGGGCCCAAAATATACAGCTTTTGATGTTTGACCAGATCTTTCCAGAATTTCTAAACTAGCTAGGGTAGTTTTGAAACTCTTTAGCTACAGATTTGTTTTCTTAAAAAGAACTCTTCTGTAGAAACTCAGTATATATAACAGGTTAAAGTACAGTACTTTGTTTAAAGGTGTGGGAAGCCTGGTGTTGGATTGCAAATGATTTAAGGCTTGATTGCTTGATGATAATATATTGTCTCCTGGTCAAAGGGCAGACACAGGGGTGAGAATTTTTACCTGCTGATCCATAGGTTGCAAGATTGAAGTCGTGTTGGGTGGGAGGTAGAGGACTTTCATGAATTTGAACTCATCAGGAATGTCATCTTCAAGACCAGGTGGGTGGGCTGGAGCATTTTCAAGGATTAGTAATGCTTTCATCGGGAGTTTATTTTCTTGAAGATATTTCTTCACTGCAGGACCAAAGATGAGATTTACCAATTCAATAAAAAACTGCCGCGTAACCTATGCCCTAGCATTGGCACGCCACATAACCTGCAGTTTTTCTTTAAGAATCTTGTGAGTCTTAAAGGCTGGAGGATTTTCAGAATGATACAGTAGCAGTGGCTTTACTTTACAGTCACCGCTAGCATTTGCACACAATGCAAGGGTCAGATGGTACTTCATGGATTTATGGCCTGGCAGCTTCTTCTCCTGTGCAATGATGAAAGTCCTCTAGGGCATTTTTTTTCCAAAGCAATCCTGTTTCATCACAGTTGAACACTTGTTGGGAGATGTAGCCTGCCTATGCGATAAGCACAGCAAAACATGCGATGTACTCCTCGGCTGCCTTAACATCAGCACTCGCAGCTTCACCATGCCTCACCACCCAGTGGATGCCAGATCTCTTCTTGAAATTTTCAAACCAGCCGTGACTTGCCTTAAACGTATCTTCTGCCTCTTTTGAGGTTGATGATTCTTCAAGTTGCAGTAAATAATACGTGCCTTTTCGCATATTACAGTCTTCGTCACTGTATCTCCTGCCAGCTCTTTCTCTTTCACCCACACCAGCAGAAGCTTCTCCATTTCTTCATGGATATCTGTCCTTAATTGGGACAGAATTGTAGTTCCTTTTGCTGGATTTGCGCTTTTGATGGCATCCTTTTGTTAAGGATCGTACAAATTGTAGATGTATTGTGGTCGTACAGCTTTGCCAGTTCAATCACGCTCATGTTTTTCTATTATTTCTTGCTTTACTTCTGTCGACATCATTCTCTTCTTCTCACCACTGTCCTTTACTCTCCCATTCTTCGACCCCATGATAGCACACAAAAAAAAGTTAGTAAAAAATGCAAAAATGATGCAAGAACAGGTACAGCGCACGAGATTCAACTTGATTCTGCAGGTAACACATGAGAAAGAACAAGATGCTGGTGTTGTGCTGCCGGTACTGGATCTGTGCGCCAACTAGTGGCAGCTTCCTGAATCATGACTCGTATCGGAATTTTGCTCAGATCTTAAACAAAAATATCGACTGAGTCACAGCTCATATCTTTAAAAAAAAAATTTTGTATGTCAGTCTGCTCGTATCTCAAGGTACCACTGTATACAAACATGCTTTAAAAGCACAAAAAACTAATAGCTAAGTGTTATCATTATTAATGAAATAACTTGAGGAACAGAAAAATCTCATGTAAAAAAATGTCACGTTTGTCCTGAGCTGTCTGGTAACTTCATATTACAAAGGTAGTGAATAGTCTGCTTTAGTCTTTTTCAGGCTTTGGTTTTCTGCTTTACTCAGGCATATTATAGGACCATGTTATCCTTAGCAGTGTTTTGTATAAAACCTGTATTCCAGGCAATGCTTATAGACATTCACAGTTTGGTTCAAAACAAGTTTGGTTATAAAGAGGGTTTAGTGTTTCCTGACCAGGTGGTGGCACAGTGGATAGAGCATTGGCCTGGGATGCTAAGGACCCAGGTTTGAAACCCTGAGGTTGCTGGCTTGAGTATGGGGTCACTGGCTTGAACGTGGGATCATAGACATGACCCCATTGTCACTGGCTTGGCTGGACTGCCCCCCACCCATCAAGGCACATACAAGAAAGCAATAGCAAACAACTAAAATGCCACAGCTATGAGTTGATTCTTTTCAATCTCTTCCTTCCTGTCTATCTCTGTCTGTCTCTCTCACAAAAAAAAGTGTTTTCCAAAATTATTATTAGTATTATATTCTTTGAGTCTGAGTGATATTTTGGTTTTTTTGGATTAAAAGCTTTATCACTGTTATTTTTTATGAGCTCTGTTTTTCAAAAATATTTATTTCATGTGTTTTGTATTTAAAATTGAAATTGCCTAGGGCAAAATTGAGGTAACTGTCACATTCATTTTTGTAGTACTGACTTAATCTTTTGGGACATTTTCTCTGGCCAAACCTTCTCATATGGTTTGTTAATTTTAAAGAGGGCTTTATATCTATAATACATGTTTACATTGACTTTATTTCCATAGCTGGAATGAATGGCTGAAACTGCCTGTGAAGTACCCTGACCTGCCCAGGAATGCCCAGGTGGCCCTGACTATCTGGGATGTGTATGGACCAGGGAAGGCAGTGCCTGTGGGTGGGACGACGGTTTCGCTCTTTGGAAAATACGGGTAAGCATGCTCTTTTCCTGATCTATAGGGGTGTTGTAGTTTTCTGGTCCTTTTCTTTTTGGGAAGCTCTAATAGTTTATGTCCAGACTGGTTCTGTGTGTACATGTTTGGCACATGACTCCGTCATTCTCCAGACTGAATATGATGGATTTTTGATAGGGTATGCTGATAGATTAATTAAGAAACGCAGTTTATGTTACTCTGCTGTTAGTGATTGGTAATGTGATCCCCACTAGAAAATAGTCATTGGAAATCAGAGTCTTGCTTTTAGGAAAAGTGCTATATGCCATATACTGTAACAGCTTTGCTTTTCTGCTTCATCATACTAGTGATAAAAGGAAAATAAGCAGGGTTAAAAAGCACTAATATGCTAATCGTGGTAACGATTATAATAGAAAAGTTAATTCAGCTTTTAAAAATTTACAGATAATAAAAGTTTATTTTGAACAAAACAAAACCCATATTTCTGTCCTTTTTCTCTTGGAAAGGAGATTCACTGTTTATCCTTAGAAAAATTGTTGATATTCTATTACTTATTCTGTGTATATTAATTGGATCTTTTCTTTAAAGAACGTGGTCTTTTATCAAGTATTGAGTTAGCTTTGTATACAGTTATTTAGTAAGGACAGATCGTGCATGTTTTATTTTTTCCCTTTCATTTATTTTAAGACTGAGTTGGTACCCTGGTAACCTGCAAAGGTAGTGAGTGATTGATGGTTTTCTGTTTTTTGTCTTTATGTTTTATCCTGAACTTTATAGTCTTAAACATTTTTTATCTTTATTCGTTATAATGCCTCTCTTATAGGAACCCCTTCAAGTTGATCCCATGTCCTTTCGATAGTACTCTAACAGACATTAATAGCTTCTGTGCTTTCTCTTAGACAAGCTATTCCAGCTCATCGGGACGTTTCTGCCTGAGATCTGGTGTCTTTGAAAAACATCCTTGTTCCTTTCATTGCCAAACAGTAGAGACTTTCGTCTAAATATTACCAAACTTCTTCATTTTTGTTTATTTTAAAGTTGGGAAATGTGTATCTCCTGAATTAATTTTCACATCATTAAATATGAATGGTCATATTTTGATATATTCATTTGCTCTTTGAGATTATATTCCTGTGAATTGTTTTTGAAGTCTTTGGCCCACTTTTTAAAATTGCAATGTAGTTCACCATAAAATTATTGACATTGTTTTGAGTTGTTGTTTTTCTTATTAATGTAGTGAGGGGGTCTTTGTAGATTAAAAAAGTCATACCTTTGTGTGTTTCATGCTACAAATACTGTATTTTCTGTTTGACATTTTCTTTTTAATTTCTTAAATATTTGTTTATTTACTTACTATTCATGGATCTTAAATTATGAAGTAGAATTTATCAGCTTTTTTTTTTTTTTTTTAATAAATTTTTATTAATGGTAATGGGATGACATTAATAAATCAGGGTACATATATTCAAAGAAAACATGTCTAGGTTATTTTGTCATCAAATTATGTTGCAAACCCCTCGCCCAAAGTCAGATTGTCCTCCGTCACCCTCTATCTAGTTCTCTGTGCCCCTCCCCCTCCCCCTAACTCTCTCCCTCCCTCCCTCCCTCCCATGTCCTCCCTCCCCCCCCACCCTTGGTAACCACCACACTCTTGTCCATGTCTCTTAGTCTCATTTTTATGTTCCACCAATGTATGGAATCATGTAGTTCTTGTTTTTTTCTGATTTGCTTATTTCACTCCTTATAATGTTATCAAGATCCCACCATTTTGCTGTAAATGATCTGATGTCATCATTTCTTATGGCTGAGTAGTATTCCATAGTGTATATGTGCCACATCTTCTTTATCCAGTCTTCTATTGAAGGGCTTTTTGGTTGTTTCCATGTCTTGGCCACTGTGAACAGTGCTGCAATGAACATGGGGCTACATGTGTCTTCACATATCAATGTTTCTGAGGTTTTGGGGTATATACCCAGTAGAGGGATTGCTGGGTCATAAGGTAGTTCTATTTGCAGTTTTTTGAGGAACCACCATACTTTCCTCCATAATGGTTGTACTACTTTACAGTCCCACCAACAGTGAATGAAGGTTCCTTTTTCTCCACAGCCTCTCCAACATTTGCTATTACCCGTCTTGTTGATAATAGCTAATCTAACAGGAGTGAGGTGGTATCTCATTGTAGTTTTGATTTGCATTTCTCTAATAACTAATGAAGCTGAGCATCTTTTCATATATCTGTTGGCCATTTGTATCTCTTCCTGGGAGAAGTGTCTGTTCATGTCCTCTTCCCATTTTTTTATTGGATTGTTTGTTTGTTTGTTGTTGAGTTTTATGAGTTCTTTGTAAATTTTGGATATTAGGCCCTTATCTGAGCTGTCGTTTGAAAATATCAGTTCCCATATAGTTGGCTGTCTGTTTATTTTGATATCAGTTTCTCTTGCTGAGCAAAAACTTTTAATTCTGATGTAGTCCCATTCATTTATCTTTGCCTTCACTTCTCTTGCCATTGGAGTCAAGTTCATAAAATGTTCTTTAAAACCCAGGTCCATGATTTTAGTACCTATGTCTTCTTCTATGTACTTTATTGTTTCAGGTCTTATATTTAGGTCTTTGATCCATTTTGAATTAATTTTAGTACACGGGGACAGGCTGTAGTCAAGTTTCATTCTTTTGCATGTGGCTTTCCAGTTTTCCCAACACCATTTGTTGAAGAGGCTTTCTTTTCTCCATTGTGTGTTGTTGGCCCCTTTATCAAAGATTATTTGACCATATATATGTGGTTTTATTTCTGGGCTTTCTATTCTGTTCCATTGGTCTGAGTGTCTATTTTTTTGCCAATACCATGCTGTTTTGATTATCGTGGCCCTATAATATAGTTTAAAGTCAGGTATTGTAATGCCCCCTGCTTCATTCTTTTTCCTTAGGATTGTTTTGGCTATTCGGGGTTTTTTATAGTTCCATATAAATCTGATGATTTTTTGTTCCATTTCTTTAAGAAATCTCATAGGGATTTTGATGGGAATTGCATTAAATTTGTATATTGCTTTGGGTAATATGGCCATTTTGATTATATTTATTCTTCCTATCCAAGAACAAGGAATATTTTTCCATCTCATTGTATCTTTTTCGATTTCCCTTAACAATGCTTTGTAATTTTCATTATATATCCTTTACGTTCTTTGTTATGTTTATTTCTAGGTATTTTATTTTTTTTGTTGCAATCGTGAAGGGGATTATTTTTTTGAGTTCGTTTTCTAATATTTCATTGTTGGCATATAGAAAGGCTATGGACTTTTGTATGTTAATTTTGTATCCTGCGACCTTACTGTATTGGTTTATTGTTTCTAATAATCTTTTTGTGGAGTCCTTCGGGTTTTCGATGTATAGGATCATATCATCAGCAAAAAGTGATAGCTTTACTTCTTCTTTTCCGATATGGATGCCTTTTATTTCTTTGTCTTGTCTGATTGCTCTGGCCAGAACTTCTAGCACCACGTTGAATAAGAGTGGAGAGAGTGGACAACCCTGTCTTGTTCCTGATTTAAGGTAGAAAGTCCTCAGTTTTATGCCGTTTAATAGGATGTTGGCTGATGGTTTATCATATATGGCCTTTATCATGTTGAGATATTTTCCTTCTATACCCATTTTGTTGAGAGTCTTAAACATAAAATTGTGTTGTATTTTATCAAAAGCCTTTTCTGCATCTATTGATAAGATCATGTGGTTTTTGTTCTTTGTTTTGTTGATATGGTGTATTACGTTAACCGTTTTGCGTATGTTGAACCATCCTTGAGATTCTGGGATGAATCCCACTTGATCATGATGTATTATTTTTTTAATATGTTGTTGTATTCGGTTTGCCAGTATTTTGTTTTGTATTTTAGCATCTGTATTCATTAGAGATATTGGTCTGTAGTTTTCTTTCTTTGTGCCATCCTTGCCAGGTTTTGGTATGAGGGTTATGTTGGCCTCATAAAATGTGTTTGGAAGTATTGCTTCTTCTTCAATTATTTGGAAGACTTTGAGTAGAATAGGAACCAAGTCTTCTTTGAATGTTTGATAGAATTCACTAGTATAACCGTCTGGGCCTGGACTTTTATTTTTGGGGAGGTTTTTAATAGTTTTTTCTATTTCCTCCCTGCTGATTGGTCTGTTTAGGCTTTCTGCTTCTTCATGACTCAGTCTAGGAAGGTTGTATTGTTCTAGGAAGTTATCCATTTCTTCTAGATTGTTGTATTTGGTGGCATATAATTTTTCATAGTATTCTACAATAATTCTATGTATATCTATGATGTCTGTGGTGATCTCTCCTCTTTCATTTTGGTTTTTATTTATTTGAGTCCTGTGTCTTTTTTCCTTGGTGAGTCTTGCCAAGGGTTTGTCAATTTTGTTGATCTTTTCAAAGAACCAGCTCCTTGTTTTATTGATTTTTTCTATAGTTTTTCTGTTCTCTATTTCATTTATTTCTGCTCTGATTTTTATTATCTCCTTTCTTCGGCTGGTTTTGGGTTGTCTTTGTTCTTCTTTTTCTAGTTCCTTAAGGTGTGAAGTTAAGTGGTTTACTTCGGCTCTCTCTTGTTTGTTCATATAGGCCTGAAGTGATATGAACCTTTCCTCTTATTACTGCTTTTGCTGCATCCCAGAGATTCTGATATGTCGTATTTTCATTTTCATTTGTCTGTATATATCTTTTGATTTCTGCGCTTATTTCTTCTTTGACCCATTCATTTTTTAGAAGTATGTTGTTTAGTTTCCACATTTTTGTGGGTTTTTCCCCCTCTTTTTTGCAGTTGAATTCTAGTTTCAAGGCTTTATGATCAGAAAATATGCTTGGTACAATTTCAAATTTTCTAAATTTGCTGATATTGTCTTTGTGGCCCAACATATGGTCAATTCTTGAGAATGTTCCATGTACACTAGAGAAAAATGTATACTCTGTCGCTTTGGGATGAAGTGTCCTGTAGATGTCTATCATATCCAGGTGTTCTAGTATTTCGTTTAAGGCCACTATATCTTTATTGATTCTCTGTTTGGATGACCGATCTAGAGCCGTCAGCGGTGTATTGAGGTCTCCAAGTATGATTGTATTTTTGTTAGTTTTTGTTTTAAGGTCAATAAGTAGCTGTCTTATATATTTTGGTGCTCCTTGGTTTGGTGCATATATATTAAGGATTGTTATGTCTTCTTGATTCAACTTCCCCTTAATCATTATGAAATGACCATTTTTGTCTCTGAGTACTTTTTCTGTCTTGTAGTCAGCATTATTAGATATGAGTATTGCTACACCTGCTTTTTTTTGGGTGTTGTTTGCTTGGAGTATTGTTTTCCAGCCTTTCACTTTGAATTTGTTTTTCTCCTTGTTGCTTAGATGTGTTTCTTGTAGGCAGCATATAGTTGGATTTTCTTTTTTAATCCATTCTGCTACTCTGTGTCTTTTTATTGGTAAGTTTAATCCATTTACATTTAGTGTAATTATTGACACTTGTGGGTTCCCTACTGCCATTTTATAAATTGCTTTCTGTTAGTTTTGTATCTAGTTTGATTCTTCTCTTTTGTTTTTCTATCATTTGTTTTTGTTTGTTTGTGTTCCATACTTCTTTCCTCTGTTGCTACCTTTTTTAAGTCCCGTGTTTTTGTGGTGGTTTTTTTAAGGGTGGTTACCATTAAATAATGAAAAGGGTACCTACCATATTCATTGTAGTACCCTATCTTATAAGTATTTCTGCACTTCATCATCCTTTGCTACTGTTAATCTCCATCCTCTCCCCCCTTTTTTTCCTTTGTTGTCACAGTTTAAGTTTGGTTTTATTGTGTTCTTGGTGGAGCTGTTACTTGTGGTGTTGTTTTCTTTTGTTCTTTGAATCTGGTTGGAAAACCCCCCTTAGTATTTCCTGGAGTGGGGGCTTTCTGTTGATAAATTCTCTCATCTTTTCTGTATTTGTGAATATTTTTATTTCTCCTTCATACTTGAAGGATAGCTTTGATGGGTATAGTATTCTTGGCTGAAAGTTCCTCTCTTTCAGGGCTTTAAATATTGGGGTCCACTCTCTTCTAGCTTGTAGAGTTTCTGCTGAGAAATCTGATGATAATCTAATAGGCCTTCCTTTATATGTTGTACTCTTCTTTTCCCTGGCTGCCTTGAGAATTTTTTCTTTGTCATTGGTTTGTGTCATCTTTATTATGATGTGCCTTGGAGTGGGTTTGTTGGGGTTAAGAAAACTTGGCGTTCTGTTTGCTTCTTGAATTTGAGGCTTTAGTTCCTTCCACAGGCTTGGGAAGTTCTCGTCTATTATTTGTTTGAGTATATTCTCCATTCCATTTTCTTTCTCTTCTCCCTCTGATATACCTATTATTCTTATGTTATTCTTTCTGATGGAGTCAGACAATTCCTGTAGGGCTTTCTCATTTTTTATTATTTTTGAGTCTCTTTCTTCTTCTCTCTGTTGTGCCTCAAGTTGTTTGTCTTCTATTTCACTAATCCTATCTTCAATCTGGGCTGTTCTGTTAGCTAAGCTTGTTACCTCGTTTTTCAGCTCGTGAATTGAGTTTTTCATTTCTGTTTGATTTGTTTTTATAGTTTCAATTTCCTTGGTAATATATTCTTTGTCTTCATTGAGTTGTTTTCTGATCTCCCTATATTGCCTGTGTTTTCTTGTATATCTCTGAGTATTTTAAGATTTCTATTTTAAATTCTCTGTCATTTAGCTCCAAGGCTTCCAATATGTTAAGTCTTTTCTCCATAGATTTTTCCACATCTATTTGTGTTACCTCTCTTTCTTTTGTATCCATAATATTCGATTTCCTCTTTCTTATCGGCATCTGAGGGTGGTCTTATTGATAGCACTAATTAGAATTAATAAAGAGTAAAAAGAAAAAAAAAAAAAAGGGTAAAACACCCCACAAAAAAAACAGTAATAATTTATTATTTCCCCCTTTTTTTCTCTCTTCTCTTTCCCTCCTCTCCCCTCCTCAGGGAAATATCGTGCCTATAATGGAGGGCCTGATTTGGGGTGAAGAGTTCAAGAGGCAAAAAAAAGGGAGTAGGGACCTACTAAATGCAAAAAAAAAAAAAAAAAAAAAAAGTAAGAAAATTTTAGACAAGCATAAGATGATTTGCTTGTAAGTGATGGTCAACTAAGAGATATAATGAGAGGGATAAGAGGGAATCAGAAAAAAAGGACCAAAAAAGAATAATAAAGAAGAAAAAATAAAAATAATAAGTAAAAATCTGTTGTATTAAGTGGAGCGAAGACTAAATACAATGGAGACCTTGGGTTGGGAGGACCCAAAATGCCACAAAAATAAACAAACAAGAGAAAAAAAATAAAAACAAAAGCAAAAAAGAGAAATAAAGCCAAAAAAAAGCCTTGAGTCCCAAATTAACTAATTTGTTCGTGATTGAGGATTATATGGGAGGAAAGTAAAATGAGAAAAGAAAAAACGAATAGAAAGGAAAAAATAAGAAAAAGAGAAAAACGAAGGAAGAAATAAAATAGGAGGAGAAAAAAACAAAATAAAGCAAGACAAAAAAAAACAAAAAAAAAACAAAAGAGGAGAGAGTGAGAGTTAAGTGTTTTGGAGTATAACCTTAAAGGAGGGTGAGGATGAAGAAGAAAAATAAAATGCAACACTCATGGGTAGTGTAGTTCAAGAAAGGGGAAGCATAAGATGGGCAGAGAATAGAAGGACCAAGGTGGAGGAAATAAAGGCAAAAAGATAGAAGAAACAAACAACAACAACAACAACAACAAAAAAATTAGTGGATCAAGTTGTAAAGTCTGTGGGTTTTTCTTGATTTTGAGAGGTTAACTTCTTCCTTTTTCTTTTCTCTCCCTCTTCCTAGTCGGTGACTCTGTACCCCAGGCTCTGCCCCTGTGTCACTCTTAGGTAGGGATTTGCAGTTGATGGGATTCTATGGCAATGTCATATAATTGGCTTTAGTCTTGCTGGAAGTAAAGGCTTGTTGGCGTTTGCAGGGTCCAACGATGAGAGAGTTTGCTTTCCTGGATTCTCTTTCCTAGTCCCCCCTTTCTGAATTAGCAGCCTGGTGATCCAGCTATAAGGCTGCAACTGCTTCTGCCTGGGGAGTAAGAGGCTCAAAGAGCTGGGAAATCCCCACTCTATCCCCACTCAGTGCAAGGCTTTGGGAAAGGCTCTGAGAGTCAGGGCCTCCAGTGTAATCAGGCGGGGGTGGGAGTCAATTGTTGTCAAGGTGACTGTTCAGCGCCTATCATTTAGTTGGACCTCTCAACCCAGGCTTTCCACACTTTGTAGCCTGTTTTTGCAGGGAAGAAGAGGCACTAGTCTCTGCTTACGACTAGTGTAGTATAGACCTTATTATCTGCCAAGTCCTTCTTGTTAGCGTTTATCCCTGAATATGGAGGCTCTATCAATCAGAAGTTGCCCCCGCCCCTTTAGCGAGAGGCACTAAAAAATATCACGCCTCTTGTCTTGGATCGCTGAACTGAGAGAGATCTTATCAATTAGAACCGAGGGTGCGCAGATTTCATGGGTTAAGCTAATTTCAGTGATTGGGTCGCAGCTGTGCTTCCGAAGGTATTTTAGGCTGCCTGCGCGCGCCCCTCCCCCAACGCTTGATTGTTAGCTTGAATGGCTGGGTGAGGTGCCCCGCCCACGGAGAGAATCTCCCAAGCCTCTCCCGCTCGCCCTGCCGCTGGCGGCTGGACCGCACCAGGTGCAGGATAATGGAGCCCCCTGGGTGTGCGGGCCAGCAGGGCGCCCTGGGCGCGTGGAATGCCCAAGGCACGCGCGCGAATGGGGCGCTCCGGGCACCGGTGGCCGGCGACCTCCACTCGCAGTGTGCGGGCCGCTGGGAACGTCAGCGGTGCTCAACCGGACCGGGCGCGCGCGCGGCTCATGGCGGCCGCTCGCGGTGGCAGTTCGCGGCGGCGGCGGCGGCTCGCGGCGGCTCGCGGTTCCCAAGTATATGGGCTGACTCACCGCAGGCGCACTCCCTCGCGGCTTGAATGAGCGTCGCTGCTGCAGTAGCTTCCTCCACACCCTCGTCTCTCAGATTCAAGTGATAACAGTCCTTTTGCTTTCAATTTGTGTGGAACTCTGGAATGCTCCGAGGATAAATTTTTCTGTTTCTAGCTGATAAATTTGTTGTGATTTAGGGGAGAGCTGTCGGACGCGCTTCTCACGGTGCCATTTCCGTGACGTCACTCAGAATTTATCAGCTTTTAATGGCCTGTGAATTTAATTTTTAAAAAGTTCTTTCCCAGTTTTAAAAATGTTTTTTTTCTGTTATGGTTTTAATTCTTTACATTTAAATCTTTGATTCTTCTAAAATCACTGTTGTGAAAGGAGTGATTATTGGGTTAGCTTTTTTTTTTTTTTTAACAATAGTTGGCTATTTATTTGTCTCAATACCATACATTAAGCCATTGTTTCCAACTGTTTTGAAATGGCATTCTTATGTGTTCATTTCATTATATATTGACATTGAAGTGAAAAAGTGTAGTATATTATATGTGGTTAGGAAGGCAGGTAATAGAACTAGATTATCTGGGTTGAAATTCTGGCTTGTTTGCTAAATATATATGCCCTTGGAGAAGTTATTTAATCTACCTATGCCTCAATTTTCTCATCTGTGAAATGAGATAACAATAGTATTTAACTCATGAGGTAGTATATGGTGATTAATTACTAAAGGCATAATGAGTTTAATGAGTGCTCAGTAAATATGAGCTATCATTTCTGAACTAGTCTGTTAGTTTTAAATACTATTATACATTAAAATGTTTTAATAGATAGGAAGAGTCTTCCTCATTAGTCCTCTTTTTAGACTTTCTCTAGCCATTCTCTTTGTTTTGTCAGACAAATATTGCCATTATTTCCTCAATTTATATAGAACTCATTGTTATTTTGTTGGGAAATTGTATTACATCATATGTTAAAGAGATAATTGACACTTTTATAGTACTGAATTATTCTATAGGAATAGTGTATGTCAGAAAGGCTTAAATTAAGCTCATGAATAAAATCTAGGTGTGATTCCATTTAGAATAGCTTGAATGCATAGTATTGTGTAGGTATTTTAGTTTAATGTAGCTTTTATAGAGATACTTGTAATTGGAATCTAGGCAGGAATAGTAGGTTAGACATAGTCTGATGCTTTGATAAAATATCAAGTTACAGTAGAATGGACGTGCTACTAAATCAGTTCTGTTCCTTTCCCAGAGTGATTGTCCCTTTTACCTTTTCTTGGGTGGGGTTTTCGTGCCACAGAGAGAAAGCATACAGTTTATTTCTTAGTCTTAGTGGTTAAATGTTCTTGAGAAGCAGTCAGATAGACCTCCTGGTCTTTTTTCCTGGCCTCTTTTTTGTTTGTTTTTTGTTTTTCATTTTTCTGAAGCTGGAAACGGCGAGGCAGTCGACAGACTACTGCATGCGCCCGACCGGGATCCACCCGGCATGCCCACCAGGGGGCGATGCTCTGCCCCTCTGGGGCGTCACTCTGTTGCGACTAGAGCCACTCTAGCGCCTGGGGCAGAGGCCAAGGAGCCATCCCCAGCACCCGGGCCATCCTTGCTCCAGTGGAGCCTCGGCTGCGGGAGGGGAAGAGAGAGACAGAGAGGAAGGAGAGGAGGAGGGGTGGAGATGCAAATGGGCGCCTCTCCTGTGTACCCTGGCCGGGAATCGAACCCGGGACTCCTGCACGCCAGGCCAACGCTCTACCGCTGAGCCAACCGGCCAGGGCCTTTTCCTTTCCTCTTTGGAAATGGTTTACCTTCTGGAATGTTAGCAGGAGGCTCCCTCATAAGAATTCCTCTTTAGTTCTCAGATGCGCTGTTGATGACCGTAACGTAGGTTCAGGAGGCACTAACTAGAGTATGGAAGTATGATGAAATGACTGACGAAAGCAAATAAACTCTCAGATTGACATTTCTGATACTGCTTCTCTCAGATTTTGGAAAGTTTTTGAAAAGTACATGAAATCAGTAATAATATGTCTTTGTATAAAATGAGCTGGTAAGCTCACTTAAAAAGCACCTTCCTGTGTTCTGAATAATTCTTGGTGGGGCCCAAGAACCAGCATTTGTAATAAGCATCCCAGGTGATTCTGTGAAGGGTGGCTGTGGACCACACTGAGAAACACCGCACTAACCTTTTTATAGCTGTCTTGGTTTTTCATGCAGTTCTTTTCAGAGCTTTCTTCCTTACTCCATCCTCTGCTACCCACTTTGTTTGTATTTCTGTGTATATCCCAGTAAAGTAATAATTTCTTTACCTTGGATCCAAACATGCTAGGAACATGCCTGAAACATAAATCAGGAGTATTTGTTTTAGTTTAAGAAGTAATTAAAGCCCAAGGATTTTCACAAAGGTACTAGTAGCAGTAAGTGGGGGTTAAATTTCAATTAGTTTTTCTGGTATGAAATGATAAGACTGAATCTTGAAGAGTCATCTGTTTTATCTGAACTGGGAAAGTAGTTCATGCTGTTGCTCCGTATCCTAGCCACATCAGATGTTAGATACCAGTGAACCATGTTGGAGAGCAGCCTCGATTCTGTGCGATTACCTCTGAGGGCAGGGTTTCTCCAAGGTGAGTCATTGATTTACCACTCTCAGAATTTTTGCTAGTACAGAAGTATGTACTAAGTTCATACTCTTATTTACTTGATATTGTTATTTATACTAGCTCACTTTTTTTTACTTCTATGTAATTTAAAGAAAAAAAATTAATATCCTGCTCTACATGGAAAACAAGTATTATTTAACATTGATAATGATAAAAAATAAATACCTTGAAAATAACTATGTTACTAAACATTAGAAATGGAAACAAAACCCCTAGTGAAATAGAAATGATAAGAAGCTTTGCAAATATGTATAGAATACCTATTCAAAAAAGTCCGTTAATTTGAAAGGCTGTTTGTGCCTAGACAGTTGTAGGGGGATATTCAGCTCACTGTCACTTAATTTAAGGTCAAGATAAGATTTTACAGCAACATTTTTTTTTAGCCAGTTGAACTTCTATGTGGTAGTAGGGCAATTGATAACATTAGGTATTAATAGAACTCTATGGATAATTTGAACAGTGTAGAAGAAATGCAAAAATCCTAGACTACTTTCTCCTCTGTTTCCTCTAGGCTGATGGTTTTACTTTCCTTCATGGAATTGGAAGACAATGTACGAAATTAAAATTATGTCATTTTCTCTGTGTCCTGGGGCCTTTCCTTGTGGAGATGAGCCCAGGGGTTCTCTAGCTGATACCGGAATTCTTGTGCAGCTTTGGGTTGTGGAAGGGTGTGATGCTATTCAGGAGTGCCAGATGTTGCAGCAGAGTACAGACTTCTACTTGTACCTCCACACAGCTGCCTGTGTGCGGTGCTGCTGATAGCCTGGCAGGGGAGCCGCTGAGTCTTTGGGGTGGCCTCAGCCAGAGGGCCTGCACAGCTTCTTCCACCTACTCGTAAACATCGTGTCATTTTCCTCCACATTCTCATGACTTAGGGGAGCGCTAGTTTCCTCAAGTGTTTCTTAGGCAATGAAATAACACCAGATGCTCCCCATCTTTTTCCCTAGAGTCCTGGTGTGGATATAGTAGCTCTTAAAAAGTGGTCCTCAAAGTGACTAATAGTTGCATTATAGCATTGGGAATCTTGTGACTATCAGCTCTTACTATTTGCTAATACCTGTTTTTTATATACTTGCTTGAGTCAGTGTGAAACTAATTGTTGGAGAATACTGTAATTAATAATTGAAAGACTGATTTGTTAGGATATGGCTCGAATAACTAATTGTCCTCATTTTGAAAGTCTAGCTTGTGAGACTTCTAAGGAGGTAAAGAATGGATTGATCATTAGATTGACTTGGCACAGAACCCCAGGCGAGCTGCAGCTTTCTCCTGCAGATGTTTTTTCCAGTGTGGGTCTGAAGCCGGGGCAGGCGCTGCTGTAGTGGCTTGGCTTTGGGAGTCAGAGAAGCAGCAGCAGCTGTTGCTGGGGCCTCTACTGGCATCTGAAGGAGGGCCTGCTGTGGAGTTTCTTTTGTCTTGCCTGCTTGTCTTAATTTCCCAAGTGGATGTGATGCTCTGAGCATCTTCTGGCTTGCCACCTGGAGGCTGTGTATAATTCTACAGAGGTTCCATTAGCGTCAAAAGAAAGTAATATATTCACTTGATCATTTGAGTTACTTGCCGTTACTCCTGCTCTTCATATCCCCTATCCTTAAATCTTCTCTCCAGATCCATCCCAAGGCACCTAAATCATTTAGTAAACTGACTTCCTGCCAAACGTACTTATTTTTGATTTAGTTAAGTTCAGCCAGTCAAAGTATTCACTGGGGTAGAAGGATGTGAAGAAAATGAAGGGAGACCTGATGTTTCAGAAGGTACATTTAAGGAAGGTATATTTAAGGATATTCATTTAAAGTGATATTATTTCACTGTACAAAGTTTCTTAGGGACTAAGCAGGTCTGCTTGATATTGAGTCCATATCTCAATTAGAGGGGAAAGGAAATGAAAGGCTTGTTTATGTGCTTTTTTGTAATGTAACATTTTTGATCTCTAACATGGTAAACATTAAAAATGTTGATTCCTCACAACCAGTCAGGGCATTTGCTATGGGCCTGTAAGGTAAGCTTTTGCAGACATAGTTGCTGTATATTACCTGTTTATTGCCAACCTTAGAGACCTTGCAGTAGATATGGTCTTTAATCTTATTGTGCTCATGAGCTTATAGCTATCCTTTATAGTTTTCTATCTAAGTGTTTATGGCATCATTACTTTGCATAATGTTCAGTGAAAATTCTCTTTTATTACTTCAGGAAAATCTGTGGAGAAATTTTCTATTAGTGAGAACATGATAATAATAGTTTAAAAAATTTATGTAAAACTTTTACAGTTAAGTGCAATTTTTAAAAGATGGGAAATGTGTCAATATATATGCAACATGTACCTTATTTTAAAAAAATATTTGATGAGTGTGCAAAATGCTTTAGACTTGCCTGTCCACCCGCACACACCTAGTCTTACTCTTTCTATGCGGTTGACATGGAAAGCTTGGAAAGGATGCTATTTGAGCAGACTTCATTGAACAGTTTTGTTTAAATAAAAGAGAGAGAGAGAGAGAACACACTAACAATTTTTTTATCTTCCTCCCATTAGGAAAAAACAAAAACAAAAAGCTCAGGAACTTGGCATTAATATATCTAAAAAAACCCCAAAAAACAAAACAGTTGTCCAAATTCCTTTATGAGTTTGTTCACCATGTATTTTAGATCTTTTTGGTAGTTTTTTGAAGAAAAGATAATAATTAAACGTCATGAAGTTTTTCACTGTAAAGCAGGATCCACCAGGCTCAGAGTGAGTTTCTCACTGTATGTTTTGTAGACATGGGAATTTTTTTCTTACATGAATTTACTGTTCTTTTTCCCATAAGACCTTGCTCTTATAGAAAGGAAGACAGGAGAAAGATCAACCTGTACCTAGTGAAAAGGATAATAATAGTTAACATTTACTGAATACTAATTGTGTGTCAGGTCCTACTCTTAAGTACTTTTACTTGTGCTGATTTAATTTTTATAATAGCCCTGTAAGGTACAAGTACTCTTTATAATCCCATTTTATAGATGAGGAAACTGAGGCACAGAGAATTTAAGCAATTTATCCAAGGTCACATAGGTCATAGATGGCACAACTTAGATTCCAACCCCAGCAGTTTGGACAGTCACTGTGCTGACTTGTCCCATAGACAATTATGTAATTATTTAAATTTTGTTTCAGTCATTATAAAGGTGATATTCTTTCATTGGGTAGGAATTTGGTCTCTATTATTCCCAAGATCTCCAGTGAAGTGATTAAGAGTGTTTGATCCATTCCCGATCCTTCCATTTGTCCAGTGTACCTTCAGAATCTCTGTGATAATACTGAAGGCTTGGAGGAGAAAAGAATAGCATGTGAAACAGTGTTACATGGATTTTAGTTGCTTAGGTAATTGCTTTACAACCCACTGGAGGTTTAAAGCTTGGCGAGAGACACGCATTTCCTAGTGTGGAATTCTCTGTTTAGGGATCTAAAGTTTCCTGTAATGAACTACATTAATTTGCTTCTACCCTGAACATTCTCTTTTTGCCTAGCATGTTTCGCCAAGGGATGCATGACTTAAAAGTCTGGCCTAATGTAGAAGCAGATGGATCAGAACCCACAAAAACTCCCGGCAGAACAAGCAGTACTCTCTCAGAAGATCAGATGAGCCGCCTTGCCAAGGTAAAAAGGAACTTTTGGAACAGGTGGAAAGCTCTGAGTAATGTCTGTTGTGGTATAAATTAACATGATTAATTCTTCCAGTTTTTTGTTTTGTTTGGTTTTAGAGAGAGAGGAAAAAAGACTTATACCTTCATTGGTTGATTTTTGTATGTGCCCTGAATGAGGATTGAACCCCACTCTGAGATTTTCAGCCAGAGCCCAGACTATTTTTATTTTTATATTTAAATTTTTAATGGTTTTATTGAAATAGAATTCATATATAAAATTCACTGTTGTAAAGTGTAAGGTGAATGTTTTACTAAATTTGTAACTGTGTATCCATTAGCAGTCCTTCTCCACTCCCTCCAGCCCCTGGCAACTGCTACTCTGCTCTCTGTCTTCATGAATTTTCCTATTCTGGATATTTCATGTAAATGGAATCATATCATGTGGCCTTTTGTATCTGGGATTCCATCAGATTGGACAATGGAGAACTTTTGGAGATATTTTCAAGATGACCACCAGCCTCTTTTGGTGACATAGTCTTCAAGACACATTAGTGAGTCTTACGTTGTTTGAAAGGGAAGGTTCCATATACTGTTAGTCTATTATTCTCTTTCCACTTCTACTCCTGTTTTTGTAAGCAGATTTAGTGATTCCCTTTTTATTTCAAAACTGTTTTAAGTCTTTTCACTGAGAAATACAAAAGCTAAGCTCAAATCTGTGCTTAAATCAGAATGATGTAACTTATTTTGTCAATACCTGTTCACAAAACACTATGCTAAGTACTGTTTTAAGATCTTTTTACAATTATTTAATTAAGAGACTTTCATTTCATTCTTACATGTAATTTTCTGCCGCCATCTTTTTAGTGTAGGTGACTCTTTAATGTCTGTAGGTGGTTTTGATACCAAGCCTTTTCGGCTTGTTGCCTCCACATATATGGAAGAAATATTAATTATAAAGCATCACTACTTACATCGGCTAAGCTTTGTACTTCACCATAAAATTTTTGTTATCAAGTCCATTCTGTGAATTTTTTGTAGTTCTTTTATGGAAAAATGATTCATGGCTTTCTAATATGCTTTTTAAGTAAATTACTATTATCAATGTCCTCTATAATTAAATAAGTAGTTTAATTTTCAATTCAGCTACTCAATCAGATATTTTTTTTATATTCTTACATGGGATATATGAAATTTCTTGAGCATTTCATATGTCTTTTTAAGAGTTTGTCTTGGTGATGAACTTTCATTTAAGCTACTCTGACTTTTTTAAACTTTGAATAGTTCATAGAAATTTTGTAGCTTGTGTTGAAGAAGCAAATGCTCTTCAATTGCTTTATTGAGAAAACCAACAGCATTGTGATTCATATTATGGTCTAAGTTCTAAAATTGAGGAGAAAGAGACAGAGTTAGGAAATATAAAGCTGTATAGTTGTCCACTTTGGTTCTCATTAAATGAATTATTTAGGCTTCTATTAACGTTATTTTTTTTAATTTTTTATTTTTGGTGAGAAAGAGAGAGGGATAGACAGACAGGAAGGTATATGCCTTCACCAGGGGTGGAGGACTCCAGCAGAGTGAGTGACCACTTGCTCAAACCAATGACCTTGAGCTCAAGACAGCGACCTTTGAGCTGAAGCCAGCAACCACGGGGTCATATCCATGATCCCATGCTCAAGCTTGCAACCCCTCACTCAAGCTGGTGAGCCTCACTCAAGCCAATGACCTCAAGGTTTCGACCCTGGGTTCTTAGCATCACAGGCTGATGCTCTATCCACTGCGCCACTGCCTGGTCAGTCCATGTTCTAATTCAAAAATAATTTTTAGCGACTATGACATTCTTCAAATAGCAGTATATACAGCACTGGAATTTGTTTGAACTGGACTTCTAGCTTTCTAGTGTAGCACAGTGTTGTAGTATACATTTCTCGTTTCTAACTTTTGAATTTTATGGTTGGGAAATAGGTATGACTTGCTAATGATCAGCTTTTAATGACTTAAAGAATACCCCTTAAAAATCATATGGGTTTATATTTATTTTTTCGGTTTTCTGTGCAGTGTTGCAATTCTAGAAGCAGTGACTAAATGTGCAAAGCTATGTGAGGTGTTGGAAAGAAGCCTTCTTAACATTTTTGTTCATTGGTAACAATCATCATCAACAGTCCAGATTTTTTTTATTGGAGAGTATGGCAAGTCGGGTCATCTTTTCAAGAGATAGTTATTAAAATTCATACGGTGTCTGTATTGCCCAGGGTAGTTAACAGTTTTTAAGTAGGGTGTTTATGCATTGGTTTCTAAAATTTTAAAATAGGAATAAAAATTAATGAGAATAAGCATCTTACAGTCTCTATGATGCTAATTGGAGATGAGCTTTTGTCAAAGTACTTTGTCCCTAATGGAATTATACTTTTTACTTGAGTGGAGACTTCAGCGCTTGCTATACTGTGACAGCTCATATTAGTGTTAACTCATGTTCCCTAGAAACTGTAGTAAACAGAAACCAATAAAACCAGTAATTACTTTCTCAAGGGGAAAAATGCATATGTTGGAAGCATTGTTGGAGGAATTGTTCCCTCTTTGAACGAAGCTCTGTATTTCTTGGCACTTTGGGTAAACATGTCCCCTTCTTCCCTGCTCAGCAGTTGGTCATATTCTTTGAGGTTCCTGAACCCGTTATATCCCTGCTACTCTTAAAGAAGATTGTGTTCTAAAAGTGATGTCTTAGTTTTGATGAAATTGGAAACTTGGGCACTTGCGAGTACTTTGCAGTGGTAAGAGCACTATAGTGTGAGTCAGATTTGCCGACTCAGGAAAATTGTTTCCGAGCCTGTAAAATCAGAATTTTAGAATGAATGACATTTGAGGTTCTGTGTTGCTATTCATATTCTATAATTCTAAAGGCATTAAAATAGTAAATAGTCGGGATTCTTTTTATACCTGATTTTGTTATTACTTTAGTAGCGAATAAACATGTGATCATCAGTTTGTATTTGTGAACTAGTCTTGTTCATGCCATTTCTTTTCTTCCATGCATAGGCCTAGAGCAGTTATAGTCAACCTGGTCCCTACCGCCCACTGTGGGCGTTCCAGCTTTCATGGTGGAGCAACCAAAGTATAAATAAAAAGATAGATTTAACTATAGTAAGTTGTTTTATAAAGATTTATTCTGCCAAACTTAGCGAAAATCCGACATAAAGTTCTTGGTAAGTAATTATTATTATATATTTTTTTGTTTGTTTGTTTTTTGTATTTTTCTGAAGTTGGAAATGGGGAGGCAGTGAGACAGACTCCCACATGCGCCTGACAGGGATCCACCCGGCATGCCCACCAGGGGGCGATGCTCTGCCCATCTGGGGTGTTGCTGTGTTGCATCCAGAGCCACTCTAGCGCCTGAGGCAGAGGCCACAGAGCCATCGTCAGCTCCCAGGCCAACTTTGTTCCAATGGAGCCTTGGCTGCAGGAGGGGAAGAGAGAGACAGAGAGGAAGGAGAGGGGGAGGGGTGGAGAAGCAGATGGGCGCTTCTCCTGTGTGCCCTGGCCGGGAATTGAACCCGGGACTCCCGCACGCCAGGCCGACACTCTACCACTGAGCCAACTGGCCAGAGCCATTATTATATGTTTTAACTTGCTGTAACTCTGCTTTATAAATTTTATAAAGTAAAGTTACTTCCCTACTTTATAAACCACCATTACTGTGAAACCAGTGGGCAGTTAGAAAATTTACTACTAACAGAGATACAAAAGTGGGCAGTAGGTTTAAAAAGGTTGACTACCCCTGGCCTAGAGCAAGGTGTTACTTAGGGCCTGCCTGATGTGAATAATGCAGCTATGCCCTTAGATTTTGTTTTTGTTGTTGGATTAGTGTCTGTTTCTTTACTTAAATTTTTTAGACTGGACTCCTGAGTTTGTTTTCCTGGCTTGTACCAGAGGAGTTATACTTTGTTCTTAACTTCTAAACTTAAGAGAAAGTATACTTTGATATTTGTTATGTTCTGAATGTAAGACTACTTGTTTTGTTTAAAACTGTGTCCAAATAGCTCTCTTTCTCTCTCCTTCCCTATCACTCCTTCTCTCCCTTCACCACCCTTTTTTCTGGGTCCACATTAAAAAGTTTGTTCAGTTAGATTATCATTCTCTCCCACAAAATATTTTGAAATTATTTTTGGTACAATGCACTTTTAAAGATAGGGAAAGAATGTATATGTTCATGTTTCTATTTTCATACAAAAGGAGCAGAAATTTAAGATGTAATACTTGGATTTTTCACACTCCCATTTTAAGACAAGAAGTGAGTACTCAAGTAGATGAGGTGGAAGTGGTTAGGACGCAACAGTCTGTTTCTTGTTGCACTGTGGTTTTCTAGCCAGCGATTCACCATGATGTTTCTAATTGGTGAGAAGACAGTTGGCTAAGAGGAAAAAGGTGTGCATAAATCTTAATAATAGGATAGCATAGTTGCCCTGCCTTGTACCCATGAGCCAAAATAAATAGCATAGTGACAGTGTTCAGTCTGCAATGTAAGAAACTTTATTCAATTAGAGAATTGCTAAATAGCTTCCTGGGGATAGTGGGCCGAGGGGGCTGGGAAATGAAGATGAACTACTTAACAGTCTGCGGAAAGATGTGCTAGGTAATCATTAAACAACCTCAGACTTGAGCTTGATTAAATATTCTTACTCTGACTTATAGTTCAGCTATGAAAGTGGAATTATAACTGCAATATGAAAAACTGAAGTTTCAAAGCCTTATTTCTAGGTTTAACATTTTAAAAAATCAAATCATTTCAGAAAGAATTTTAGTGGAATTAAGCTCCCTAATGATTTTGCATCATTTTGCAAACGTGTAGTTTTCTTTTGAGGAAAAATGTGTGAAAAAAAGGAGACAAAACTGAACAGTCTTTGGTTTAGTTATAGTTTCTATAACTGGATTTCTTAGACTTAGTAGAGAATAGGAAGAAATGAATGTACTAAAAGCATTCCCCCCCTTCCTCATTATCTTCTCTTTCCCATCTCTGCATCTCCCTAGTTAATTTTTAATACTAGAGTATCTTTCTGTTGGAGTTGATTTGTGAAAATAATCAAAGGCCAGACTTCTGGGACATTTATTACACTTTCAATGTCCATGTCCCAGCCTTTTAACAACTGTGGCCTTGAGCAGATTTGCCCATTGTTCCCATCTGCTCTGTTTTTCAGCGTGTCATATTTTAAGAGTTTTATGACTAGGATGCATATTCAGCTGGGGTTTGGATGTGACTACCAAGCTTTAGTGTTTGATTTATATTTGAGGCCGTGTCTTCAGACGTGAAAGGTTAGTGCAAATGCATGCTTCTCTGCTGTCTCCTTTTCATTTTAGCATCTCTGCTTGACGCGTCTGGGAATGTGCTTTAGTTTCTGTCAATTTGATTAAGAGGTGGCAAAGAGAAAGTAACGACTGGATGAAAAATGTTTTGTGGTGTGAGTGACACAGTTAAGTTGGGGAATGGTGAGCAGTGTGTAAGTGAGCATTGGTACAGGGAAGTGTGGTGAGATGTGATGTTTTAAACTGGCCTTCAGATTGCCCACATGTGGTCACTCTGGTCCAGGGTCGAGACCTCAGGTTTATTGCAATAGGAACTGGGTTTTTCTAGTTCATCCTGAAATACGAATTATCTTGAGAGTAGGTTCATATCAATCAATTCAAGGGGTTCTTTATAATCTAGAGCTGTACTGTTTAAGTCACAATTCACATGTGACAATTTGTTTTAAGTTAAAGTTAAATAAAATTTAGAGGTTTATATTACCGTGATTGTGTTGTAGTCACATTTCAGGTGCTCAGTAGCCACATGTGGCTAAGTGGCCGCATACTGGACAGTGCCGCTGTGGAATATTTCATTATTATTAAAAGTTCAGTTGGTTAGCAGTGGTCTGGTGTGCCAGTTTGCTAATTTGTAATGGATGACCAACCGTATTATTGCCTTTCTGCTAATCACATTACTTGTATCTTCTACCCAAGACACCATTTTTCAAGGTACCTTGGAATTTAAATTAGTCTTCTGAAGATGATTGATTTCTTAGTGAGCCATGAAGGAGCAAGAAAGTTTGTGAGATATTTCTCTCATTTTGAGGGAAATCTTAAAAGGATTTTCTCTCTGGATATTGTCTGTCTAGTTAGTTGCAGGATTACTTGAATGTGCTGGTTACACTGCATCCTTTGAATAAATGTTGACAAGTTTTGACCACAAAACAATCCTTTTAAATTGAGATTAGGGTATCAGGAATGTTTTTGGTCACCTAATTCAGTGAGGTGAGATTGAGACTCTTTATGTTAAATTATTTTATAGTACTAATTAACCTGCTGAAACATTACCCTTGAAAGGAAATGGTTTGCATTCAATGAATGGTACTTCTCTTGAGGTATTAATTAGAGTTGATCACTGAGAATTTTAAGCATGTGGACAAGTTTTTTTTTTTTTTATCTCCACCATCATTACCTGTGGAAATCACACTTTTAAATGTTGGAGACAAAGTATATACAGGAGGTCCTTGGGTTATAACAGCCTCAACATATAACGCTTTGGAGTTTATGACACTCACTCACATAAAAACTTTAAAAAGTTGAGACGTGAGTGATTCGGCTTACACCGTTAGTGTCATACTTACAGGATGTGTGGGTGAACTAGTTGGGTGCACACGATGGAAGAGTACTCAGTAATGTGGCATTTGAGTGAGGGAGTGGCATCTCCGGTACACTTGCCTGTGTCACTCTGGACTGCTGAAAGGTCAAGTGTTCCATTTGTATTAGGCTAGAGTGTGTTTCGACTTACACCAAAATTCAGTTTGCATCACTGTCATAGAAATGGAACTGTGTTGTAATTCGAGGATCTCTGTACCAGATTGATCCTGTCATTAGTTCTATTACGAGGAGTAATAAGTATAGTAATAATCATCTTGCACGTATAAAGTACTTTAATATTTATAAAATCCTTTAGCCTAGATTGAGAACTAAAATGGAGAAACGGTTAAAATCATGGCTTTGGAGATAATTTTTCACTCCGATTCCAGTTGTGTCTTTTGTTTAAATGTGATATTGGATTAGCTACTCAACCTTTAACAAGCCATGTAATCTTCTGTAAATCAGGAATAATAGTTATAGCTACCTTTTTGTTGTTGTGAAGACTATGAGTGAAATAAAATATTTTAAGGATTTAGTATATTGCCTGGTAGTACTGAGCACTAATAAATGTTAACTGTTGTTATTACTTTATCTTATTTGCTTTCATTGGCTTCTAACAAGTGTAATGATTGGATTTGTAACTTGGGAGGGGGATGCCCCCCTCTACACTTCTTGATTTCTGTGGTGGACTAATAAAATTGACACAAGACCAGGAGAAAAACAATTTAATATGTGGGTATGGTAGATAATCGATGATGCTATTTCAAATGATGAACCAGCTGGCTTTGTATACTTTTTAGACAAAGAAACAACTAATTTGTGAACAAACGACAGGACAAAGGCACTTTACGTTTGGGTGCTCATTAAAGAGGACTCTAAACAAAATTTGAACTTGGGTAGTAAATTAGCAAAGGAGTAACAAGGTTTGTTTCTGTAAGTTTTTTGGCCCTGGATTCCTTAACTCTAGGCTTATCTCTTAGCCCCTCTGGAGTGAGGAAGCCACTTCTCACAGGGGAGATTTGTTTCCTGATTCAAGGAGACAAGTTAGAGTCCTGTTCCCATTTTGCATTGGCTGCTTGTCAAATAACTTTAATTCAGAGTAACCAGAATGCCCCTTTGGGATATTTGGGGGCAGCCTACTCCGGGCCCTGACACAGAATTCATGAAATGTATATGGTTTTTAAACTTATGAAAAGATAGAAGCTTAGAGAAGTTAAGTATTTTAAGTTTTATACTTACAAAGTTTTTGAACCAGGACTTAAAATCAGGTCTTTAAATTCTTTATGTAAATGTCTTTTCAAAGGTAAGTGTTCATATCCAAATCTTGCACACCTGCAGGTCCTCAGATCTGGCATGAGAGATGGGGCCCAGTAACTCAGTGCACAGCAGCTAGGCTGTGGTGAGAGGACACCAGTACCTGTCTGTGCTGTGAGTGGACTGGAGCTGTAAACAATACTTAAGGCCTCAACTGGTGTTAATGCATAAAGTAGAAGCAATAAAAAAAGTCACTTTTAAGATCTTTTTCAGCCTTGAACCTCAAAGAAGCAAAGGAAATATGACTGCACCGCCAGTCAGGCAGCATTAGTTTTTAAATGATATATTATTTTTTTTTCTTATTACAAAGATAATACATATGTTCTACCATAGTAGAAGATTGTTAAAGTACAAACACTATAAAAATCACCTATGACCCTCTGCCTAGAAATAATTATCGTTAATATTTTGGTTGATATGCTTTTAGTGAATTAACATGTGTGTTATATATGAATGTACATATTTGTAGATATTTTTTAACTGGGATCATGTTGTATGTGTGGGTAATCCTACTTTTACACGTGATAGTGTGACAAAATTGTTTCAGGTCACTTAAGATACAGCAGATCCTCAAATGATGACATTTCCTTATAATGTTAATTAGGTTCCATAGGAACTTAACTCTTGTTTATTTCAATTAGCCTAAGGGAAATTGGTTTTGTTACAGATCATTTTGCTTTAAAGTCACAGAACCTATCAACAGCGTTAAATGAGGACTTACTGTACTAATATGTCTGTAAAGATTCAGAATGTTTGCAATTATGTGCTTTTGTAAAGCTGTTATCCACTTTAAATTTTTTGTTGGCTTGAAAATAAAAAGGCTTTTCTTTTGAGTTGTTTTTAGTTGGCTTGATTTGCTCAGATACAGTATTACCAAGTTATCAGGCATAGTTATAAGGTATTGTGGGTGCCTAAAATCAGAATCAAGCTTGTATATACATCTTTTTTTTTTTTTTTTTTCCTGAAGCTGGAAACGGGGAGAGACAGCCAGACAGACTCCCGCATGCGCCCGACCGGGATCCACCCAGTACGCCCACCAGGGGTGACGCTCTGCCCCTCCGGGGCATCGCTCTGTTGCGACCAGAGCCACTCCAGCGCCTGGGGCAGAGGCCAAGGAGCCATCCCCAGCGCCCGAGCCATCCCCAGCACCGGGCCATCTTTGCTCCAATGGAGCCTTGGCTGCGGGAGGGGAAGAGAGAGACAGAGAGGAAGGGGGGGGGTGGAGAAGCAAATGGGCGCTTCTCCTATGTGCCCTGGCGGGGAATCGAACCCGGGTCCCCCGCACGCCAGGCCGACGCTCTACTGCTGAGCCAACCGGCCAGGGCCGTATATACATCTTTGAATTTTGTATTCTATCAGTTATATTCTTCTGTGTTCATCTTGTTTCCACAGCTAGATACTAAACTTCCTAAGCAAGTATATTATCTCTTAAGCAAACAAAACTAACTCACCTTTCATAGCCTCTGTGTACTTGGGCCACATATCTGGTATTGTTTGATAAATACATGTTCATAAATGTCTTTTTTGTTTTTTAATTTTTAGATTTTATTTAGAAAATCAACTTTAACAGGGTGACATTGATCAATAACAGTAAATAAGTTTCAGGTGAACATTTGATTATGTTGTATACCCATCACCCAAAGTCAAATCATTTTCCGTCACCCATTGATGTCTTTTGTAAAGATACAGTACGTATATGCATATGGAAGAAATTGGCTAAGGAGATTTGTAAAGCAAAAATCATTTTTCTTTACTTTTATTTTGAGTCTATCTCTCCCCATTGACCTCTCTACAGATTCTGTGGCAGACTTGTAATGGTAAACTTTATTTTTCAGTCCTTCTCACTCTTTCCTTTTTCCCTTCAGGATTTTTAAGTGTAATGTCTACTAGATCATGATGACCTCAGGAAAGTTGATTCCAGTAAGCATTTCATGTATGTATAGAACTTCCTACTCTCCACCTTGAAGAGAACTTACTTATTTATTTAGTTAAATGTTTACTGAGGTCTACCATACTGATCTTTAATGCCTGGGCTCATCATGCTAACTGTTATGCTGGCAGACAAGCTATTTCCTCTTCCTGGAGGATTTCATCCTTTTTGTTTGGCTATTGGCTTATCATTCAAGTCTCTGGTATGAGTAGTACCTTTGTCCAGCTTCCTTTTTGGGTATCACTCTATCCTCCTTTCCCCATCATCAACTCCCACAAGCTCTTGAGCAGATTTCCAAATATACAAACATTTGTTTTCCATTCTGTCACCTTTCCACATTAAAAGGCCTTTCAACAACTACAAATATTCACTGAATGAATAAATGTGAGATTCTATCAGCCATTTGTAGTTCACACTCAAGAACCTTATAGCCCAATATGGCAGATGTAAATAAGGAACAATGAATTGTGAGTTGTGCTGACCATGGAAATCTGTCTGTTCCCAGGGGTCACTGTATGGTTTGACACTGTTTTTCCTGCTGTTCTTAGTCTGTGTATATATAGTATAGCAAGTTGGCCTATTTTTAAGTCCATTCCTGGTACTTGTATTGAATACCTACTAATCAGAGACATTTTCTTCAAACACATATTTCTGTCCTTCCATTAAATATGATAATACATGATTAGTATTCCAACTAATGTTGCTTTTGGTTCTTACAGATTTTTTAGTTAAGTAGCTTTTAAAACCCCTTGCTGTTTAATTTTTGAGGACGTTAGAACTGAATAATTATGCTGTTATTTCTGTGATGGTGGTCTTCTCCTCCAAGCTCTATGTGACTTCTTGTGAATCCCGTGGAAACATGCGTTCCTTATAAAGAGAGAATGACACTCACCGATTTCTCGACCTGCCTTCCTCCTAGGACGGGCACCCTGGTGAGGATGATTTCTTCACACGTAATTTGAAACAGATTTTGCTGGTTTTACCCTGCTGTTTAACAGAATGCACATTTTCTCTTTTGAAAGATCTAGGTCACTGACATTTCAGACCCAAACGAAATATAAATTGTTAAAAGTTCGATTTTGGTCTTCATTATGTTTAGACATCCCTGGCCTGGAGAGAGAGAACAAGAAGCTGCTCTGGACAGATGAAAACACCAAGTCTATCTGCAGTGTTATTGGCAGACATAGATTATGGCCAATTACAATAGCTGCTAACAATTTACACAGTACTTTATAGTTTCAGAACACAGTACTTTATAGTTTCAGAATACATACATTCTAGTAAAATATTTTCATCTAATATTGAATCTGAGTCTGTGGTTTGAAGAACTGAAAAGGGCATTTGGAGTGAAGTGTGTCAGCTGGAGAGCTGGAGGAGATTATTTTGGAGAGGAAGGCAGGGGCCAATCATTTAGGAATTATGCTTGCTGATTCTAGACTTTCCCTGCTGCCTACAGTCCAGCCAAGAGATGACGTTGCCAGCTCCAGGGTCTCTCTCTATTCTTTTGCAATTGAGCAACCAGTTGTACTGTATGCTTTGACTTTCCAATATGTATGTGCTGTGCTTTGTAGTCCCCAAAGATGGTCCTCAGTGCAGCATGCCTCTTGATTCTCACAGCATTCTGCGTTTGATCTTCACTAGCCCTGTGACTCCTTTTAACAGGCCAGTGCAGCTGAGGTGATGCTATGCCTGTTTTCAGCCTGACCTTAAGACAGCTTGATAGCTTCTGCTTCTGCACTTTGGGTACAGTGAGCCACCATGTAAGCATTCTCACTACCCTGCTGGGAAGTCCACTTGGAGAGGAGAGGGAGCAACACTTGAGAGTTCAGGCAGAAGGAGAGAGACTCCATCACCCTTAATTCCCAGCTGAGCCCACCCTTCCCCACAAAGGCATTAGAAATGATGACAGTTTCATGAGAGACTGTTACACCAATAGAAAAAAAAAATCCAGATGCCCTAAAAAAAAATGACCTCTTGACTTCTCCAACAATCATGAGAAATGATAAAATAAGTGTTGTTTTGAGGCACTAAGGCATAGGGAACTTTGTTTCATGGTAATAGGTAAATAGCACAGGTGGCTAGGGGACATTTTGAGTGGTAACTTTCCAGTACTGCAGAAAGTATAAATCTGATTCAAGCAGAGAAATCTCTAGAAGTTTTGCTCGTAGTCTTAGAGTCTGGCGCAGGAGACAGACTTGTGAACGGTGATAGCGTGAGTGCTGGTACCTTACTTTGCAGCTGATTTTGCATTCAGCTCTACTGTACTGACTTTTCCTTATGGGGTAGATTGATTTTTCTTTCTTTTTCATTGTAGTATTTTATACTGTGTGTTTACTGTAGTTTCTTAATTCCCACTGTTGAAGCACATTTACATTTTTATGTCTAAATTTTCAGTATTGCAAATGGTGCCCAAATGTGACTGTATCTAGGATCATTTAAATTTCTCCAAACTGGCGTTATCAGTTTATGACACTATTGTCTTGATCATATGTTCTTTGGTTGCTATTTGAAAGGTTGACAATGGTCATCTTTAGTACTCATGTAATGAAGCCAGGAATAGCTGTATAGGAAGAATATATATAAGAAGCAACCATGAATTCTGGAGTGAATGTAAATAACTTTTTTTTTTTTAAGTGAGAGGAGGGGAGACAGAGAGAGACTCCTACACATGTCCCCACCAGGATCCACTCATCAAGTCCCCTACCAGGTGATGCTCTGCCCATCTGGAGCTATTACTTGGTAACTGAGCTATTTTTAGTGCCTGAGGTGGAGCCTCCACAGAGCCATCCTCAGTGCCAGGGGCCAATTCGCTTGAACAAATTGAGCCATGGCTGCAGGAGGCGGATTGGGGGAGGGTGGGTAGAGAACCAGATGATTGCTTCTGTGTGCCCTGACTGGGAATTGAACCCTGGACATCCACATGCTGGGCCGACACTCTATCACTAAGCCAACTAGCCATGGCTGGAAATGACTTTTTAAATATGTTAGATGGCAGATTGTGAACATTTAAAACATTTTTTAAAATTGCTTTTCTTTAAAAAAACATAATGATGACTCACTAGCAAAGTCTTTCTTGTCCTGATAGTTATGTATGATTTCTGTTATGTATGGGAATGTATCAAATATGGCAGTGACATGACCATTGTAGAGCAGTTTTAGCTTCACAGCAATATCAAGAGGACGGTGCAGAAATTTCCCATATACCTTCTGCCCCTACATGTGCATAGCTTCCCCTTTTATCAACATTTCCCACCAGAGCTGCACATTTGTTACAGTGGATGAACCTACACTGACACATTATCATCTCCAAAGTACCTAGTTCACTCTAGGGTTCACTCTGTGTGTGTACATTCTATAGGCTTGACACGTGTAATGACAGGTAGGCATCATTACAGTATCATTCACAGTAGTTTAGTGTCCTAAAAATCTTCTGTGCTTCGCCTCTTCAACCCTACTTTCCCTCTTAACCCTGAGCTACCATTATCTTTTTATTGTCTCTGTAGTGTTGTATTTTCCAGAATGTCATATACTTGTAATCATACAGTGTATATATAGCTTTTTCATATAGGATTCTTTTATGTAGAAATATGCATGTAAGGGTCTTCTATGTCCCTTTTTTCCCCCTCCAAGCCTTTTTGTGGCTTGATTTTTATTTCATTTTAGTGCTGAATAATATTCCATTGTCTGGAGTACCACAGTTTGTCCATTCATCTACTGAAAGACATCTTAATTGCTTCTAAGTTTTGTCAATTATGGATACAGCTGTTCTAAACATTCACATATAGGCTTTTGTGTGGACCTAATCTTTCAACTCCTTTAGATAAATACCAAGGAATACAATGCCTGGATCATATGCTAAGATTATATTTAGTTTTGTAAGAAACCTCCACAGAATAGTTGTACTGTTTTGCATTCCCACCAGCAATGAATGAGAGCTCTTGTTCCATACCCTCACCTGCATTTGGTATTGTCAGTGTTTCAGGTTTTCGCCATTCTAATAGGTGTTTAGGGATATCTTGTTTTAATTTGCATTTTTCTGAAATATATGATTTAGAATTTCATATTGCATGTTTGTCATCTATATGTCTTCATTGGTGAGTTGTCAAGGGCCCATTTTTTAATCGTTTTGTTTATTATTGTTGAGTTTTAATACTTTTTTTATATTTTTTAATTAACAGTCCTACATTAAATATGCCTTTTGCAGCTATTTTCTTTCATCAGTGCCTTATCTTCTTAAGCTCTTGGCAGTGACTTCTTTTTTTTTTTTTTTTAGAGAGAGTCAGAGAGAGGGATAGATAGGGACAGACAGACAGTAACGGAGAGAGATGAGAAGCATCAATCATCAGGTTTTTGTTGCAGCACCTTAGTTGTTCATTGGTTGCTTTCTCATATGTGCCTTGACCGTGGGCCTTCAGCAGACCGAGTAACCCCTTGCTCAAGCCAGCGACTTTGGGTCCAAGCTGGTGAGCTTTGCTCAAACCAGATGAGCCTGCACTCAAGCTGGCGACCTCAGGGTCTCAAACCTGGGTCCTCCGCATCCCAGTCCGATGCTCTATCCACTGCGCCACCGTCTGGTTAGACTTGACAGTGACTTTCATAGAATAGAAGTTAGTAATTTTAATTAAGTCCAACTTAATCAATGATTTCTATCATGGATCATGTCTGTGGTGTTCATCTGAAATATTGTGACCATACCGAAGGTCATTTAGATTTTCTCCTATGCTATCTTATAGGAGTTTTGTAGTTATGCATTATACATTTAGGTCTGTGATTTATTTTAAGTTTTGAATGATGTAACTTCTGTTTTTAAGTTCATTTTTTTTCATATGTAAATGTCTAGTTAGTCCATTTGATGAAAGGACTATCTTTGCTCCATTGTACTCCTCTGCTCCTTTGTCAAAGATCAGTTGACTATATTTATGTGGGTCTATTTCTAGGCTCTGTATTCTATTTTATTAATATATTTCTTTGGTCTTTTGTCCGTACCAAACTGCCTTGATAATCGTAACTTTACGATAATTCTTGATGTGGGTACTGTCAACCCTCCAATTTTGTTCTTGTCTTTCAACAGTCTGTTGGGTATTCTGGATCTTTTTTCCTCTCCCTATAAATTTTAGAATCATTTTGTTATCTACAGAATAACTTGCTAGGATTTTCACTGGGATTATATTAAATCTATATATCAAATTGGTCACGAACTGAAATCTTGACAATTTTGAGTATTCTTATCCGTGGACGGGAGCATCTCTCCATTTGCTTAGTCTTTTTTTTTTTTTTTTTTTTAATTTCATTTATCTCAATTTCACTTTTCTGGGTTCTAGTATAAATGATGCTTTTTTTTATTTTTTTTTACAGGGTCAGAGAGAGAGTCAGAGGGATAGGTAGGGACAGACAGACAGGAACGGAGAGAGATGAGAAGCATCAATCATCAGTTTTTCGTTGAGACACCGTAGTTGTTCATTGTTTTCTCATATGTGCCATGACCGCGGGCCTTCAGCAGACTGAGTAACCCCCCCGCTCGAGCCAGTGACCTTGGGTCCATGCTAGTGAGCTTTTTGCTCAAGCCAGATGAGCCCGCGCTGAAGCTGGCAACCCCGGGGTCTCGAACCTGGGTCCTTCCGCATCCCAGTCCGACGCTCTATCCACTGCGCCACCGCCTGGTCAGGCTAAATGATGCTTTTTTTTTTTAAAAAAGGAGCTTTATTGAGATATTATTTACATGCCTCTGTGTTTTTAATTTCAAACTCCACTTGTTGATTGCTGGTAAATAGGAAAGTAATTGACTTTTATATATTAACCTTCTATTCTGCAGCCTTGCTATAATTGCTAATAGCTATTAGTTCTAGGAGGTTTTTTTTTTGTATATTCTTTTATATTTTCTATATAGATGATTGTGTTATCTGTGAACAAAGACATATTTCTTTCTTTCTTCCCAGTCTCTCACTACATTAGCTAATACTTCCAGTATGATGCTGAAAGGGAGTGATGGGCAGCACTGTTTTTCCCCTCCTTCCTGTGAGATCAGTGTTAAAATGCTTTCATTATATTTATTCTGCAGCTCACCAAAGCCCATCGACAAGGACACATGGTGAAAGTAGATTGGCTGGACAGATTGACATTTCGAGAAATTGAAATGATAAACGAGGTGGGTTGTATCTCTCTTTTTTATTTTAAAATATTTTCTCTCAAGTATCTAAATCAGTAATTTTTTGAGGAGACTTATATATTGTCAGGTAACTCACAAATGGATTACTGGCATAATGTGTAGTTTAGGGAGTTCTAAGCTAATAAGTGGAAAACTTGGGATATCTTCCTTTCTTTTATCTTAATGGTATGTTCAGCCGTGAAGTAAGTCCTAGATATTATAAGTATACCTAATATTATAATAAATTACAGACGCCTGTGTGAGTTTGATGGCTCACTGTGTGTTTTTTCTCCATATGGCAGCTCATGTTCAAGCTCTTTAGCAAATCCTCTCCCCAGTTAAGATAATTCTTGTCTTATGTTCTACATGTAGGACTCTGCACCCTTAATCAAGTTGCATGGTTCAAGTAGTTGATTTCTCGATGTTATATATTGGTCTAGACCCCTGGTCGGCAAACTGCGGCTCGCGAGCCACTTGTGGCTCTTTGGCCCTTTGAGTGTGGCTCTTCCACAAAATACCATGTGCAGGCGCTACCTTGATAAGGAATATACCTACCTATATAGTTTAAGTTTAAAAAATTTGGCTCTCAAAAGAAATTTCAATCGTTGTATTGTTGATATTTGGCTCTGTTGACTAATGAGTTTGCCGACCACTGGTCTAGACTATGATTACTTAAAAGATGACTTCAGTGAAACTGAAAATGTTAGAACACATTTTTTTCTTTTATGTGTATTTATATAGAAACATTTGATGTTTGGCCTAACATTTGGTGTCTAGAGAGCAGACATAACAATAATATTAATCACATTAGAAAGAGAAAATACCAGTTTTGTGATATGCCTTGCTTATAGAGACCACCATAGGTCACTGTTCTTTGAAAAGTTTTCAGGAGGTGGGAAAAGACAAATATTTTTCATTATTATAGTAAACACTTTTTAAATTATTTAATTTAAAATAATTTTTTATATTTTTTTGTATTTTTTTCAAAGTTAGAAGCGGGGAGGCAGTCAGACTGACTCCTGCATGTGCCCGACCGGGATCCACCCGGCATGCCCACTAGGGAGTGATGCTCTGCCCATCTGGGGCGTTGCTCTGCTGCAGCTGGAGCCATTCTAGTGCCTAACATGGAAGCCATGGAGCCATCCTTGGCACCCAGGCCAACTTTGCTCCAATGGAGCCTTGGCTGTGGGAGAGGAAGAGAGAAATAGAGAGAAAGAAGAGGGGGAGGGGTGGAGAAGCAGATGAACGCTACCCCTATATGCCCTGGCCGGGAATGAAACCCGGCAGAAGTTACATTCTGACTTTGTTTCTTTTTTACAAAACAAACTAGTGGTGTTTAACACCATTTATATTTAGGATGAATATATTGTTCCAATTTTATTCATAATATATTCTTATATGTCAAACTGAAAGAAAACTTTACTGAATTTTTATAATAGTCACATTCCAAAAATAGTTTAATCAAAATGTTTCACTATTATTTTTTATTCTTCAACTTAGGTTCCCCTAGGATAGAAAATGTAAAGTTAGAGCTTACTTTGTCCAGCCTTTCTCATTCTCCCCAACCCCAATCCTTAAAAGATAGGAGACCATTATACCAAAATAGACTGTAGTATACTTTATAAAGCTGAACAATTTAAGTGACCTCTTTAGAACTTTATATGGTTTCATACATATAGATTTACCATTTTAAAAACTGTTTTGGGACAAGACTAAATTCTTTTAGACCTCATTTGATTTTCACTTCTTTATTCACAGTATTTGCTTTTTTTAAAAGGGACAATTTGTATGTTGTGGAGGAAGTAACTTTCCCAGTGTATTTAAAAAAATTGATAAAAATTTACAGATGACTGCACATCATCTCAAGGCCATTTATAAATTGTGAAAAACTTATAAAGATTATATCTATTAAGCTCAAATTAAGTCCTTAGTTACATACTTTGTTTAACTTCTGATTTTAGTAGTACTGGTATTAATAGTTATAGTTAGGATTAGTCATATGGTTTAAGAGTGAACTGTTCTTTGCTTAAAATTGTTAGAAGTATAAAACATCTTTATTTTTGAAATTAAATAGTTCTCATACAGTGTGTGCAAAATACCATCAAGATTTTATATAATAAAATTCAAACTACTGAATAAACCATCAATGTCATTAAGTTTTAAGAGGGACTTACAAGTGAGGAGTAGTCGGTACTGGGTAAGAGTAGCGCTGCCTATAGTAAAATACCAGTAGTGCTCTATAAAACAGTGCATTTGTAATAATGAAATGAAAATTTGTTACATTTTAAGGTGTACCTTAATAGGTTTATGTATTACTGAATAATGATACATACTGATCCTTTAAGAGAATGTTAAAGATGATTATTTTTCTTGTTTTTGTTTTTTTAGAGTGAAAAACGAAGTTCTAATTTCATGTACTTGATGGTTGAGTTTCGATGTGTCAAGTGCGACGATAAGGAGTATGGGATTGTTTACTATGAAAAGGTATTTGCCTTTGAACTGTTACCACCTAAAGTAGAGAGGAAGGGGTAAAAAACATTAAGAAAGTTACTATTGTTCCCACCGAGATGAATTATTTGGTTGCAGGATAGCAGCAGACAGGTGTTAGCAGCAGCTGTTTATGTGTACACAAATCAAATCATGTAGCAACAAGATTACAGAAGCCTAACATTGTTTATTAATTTATTAGAAAATCAGTCTTATAAAGAAAGGGAAATGTATGAGTGAAATTTTATCACCAGTGCATTTTAATAAAATTACATTTCACATTTTATACCATATGTAATTTCATTAAAAGTAATATTCACAACCCATATGAAGTTTGTATGCAGAAACATGCTAATGGAGTTGATAGTTTCGCACATTGCAGATATGAAGGATCTTTCAAAAGACAGTTTTGATGATAGAAGAAATAGTAACAGAGTAGAAATTAGGTGAATTTCAAGTATTTTTGAAAAAGTTGACCTTTTTCTACTGCTCCTTGAAAAATTACCTATAAATTAATACCTGTGTATCTACCCTGTCGTATTTCCACTTAGTGTAAAGATTGCTGGGCCAGTGTATTGAATCTAATGGAAATAGACTTTCTTGTCACCTGTCTTTTGTGACAGATAGCCTTAGTGAAGATTACTTGTCACAGTTGGGCTGATAAATGTGTTTTCTGGTGTTGTGACTGAGAACCAGCCTGTTAAACAACGCTGTGGGAATTTGTGGTTTTCTCTAAGACTCAATTACTGAACTAAAGTCAAGTCACAATACCTCCCCTCTTCCTATTTCCTGATTTTGTTGCACATATCTAAATTTGAAAAGACAGCAGCATTTGGAAATTGATAGCAAAACTTTATTCTAGGTGTATAGTTGTGAGGAGATGAATTTTTACTTTAATTAGCTTAGCCTTTTCTAGTATGTGTGCAATGACATTTTATTATGCTGAATTACCTTTCTTTCTAGAATTGGATAAAAATAAAAGCCAACATTCTTCAAAGATGACAATACCAACAAAATCAGACAGCTTTATTTCTTAAGAACTGAAGGATTGATTCTCGTTATTCCAGTTTGCATTGTGTTGAGTAGACACCGCTTCTCACCCTTTGAGAAGCAGTGCTGATGAGTCTCTCGCTGTGTATAAATTTGAGTACCATTATTCCACTCTTAAAATTCTGCTTCTCTGAATGGGGCTTAATTGTTGTTTATTTGAAGTTACCAACATCCATTTAGTGGTTTTTCCAAGTGATGTAATTCATCCATTGTACCATATTTTAATTATGTTCTGGTTTCTTATTCCAAGTTTGACAATGAGAACATAAAATTTTTGACCCAGTGTCATTATAAACAAAGTATAAAAAAAAAAAAGACAGTGTCTATCTGCTGATTTTCAGATCAAATATCTCTAAAAACTATTACAAATCTCTATTGTTAGGTTTTATTTTTCTCAAAATATTTAATCAGCAACAAAAGATGGAAAAATAATGTATTTTAAAATGTAATTGAAAGATTAATTTTTGAAAGGAAAGAATGGCATTTACTGAATAGAATTAAAATATATTGGTGTTTACATTATTATGTATTGTTTTTTCTTACCATTTTGTTAATTTTACTCACTTTTTAAAAAAAATTTATACACTGTAATCCAGGATGGTGATGAGTCATCTCCAATTTTAACAAGCTTTGAAATAGTGAAAGTTCCTGACCCTCAGATGTCAATGGTGAGTTACTGTCAAATTGAACGTTTCTTCACTCCAGAGTAATTATGACTTTGGTTGACTTCACACTTTCTCTTTAAAAAGTTTATCTGTAAGTCCCTCAGTTATCTAAAAAAAAATTATCAATCTACTTTAGCTACCTGGAATCAACTTCAGCTGGGATTTTTTACAAGAAAAATTAAAATGTAATAGTAAGGTCATGATAGTGTAGTGGTGGGAAGTCATTTTATTTGAATTACTGAAAGAGCCAGGAAATGTAGTCTTGAATGAGGACTCAGAAAACAGGTGCAGGCACACCTTGGAGATGCTGTGTTTGTTCCCCCACCACAGTAAAGCAGATGTTACAATGAAGCAGGTCACACAAAGTTTTTGTTTCCTCAACCTCTGCTAGCTTCAAACTTTTCTTCTCCATCTGTCTCACCTCTCTCAGCCTTCTTAGTCTTGAAGAGAGTTGGAGCCTTGCTCTAGATTAGACTTTGGTTTAAGGGAATGTTGTGGCTGGTTTGATCTTTTCTTCAGACCACTAAAACTTCCCCCGTGTCAGCAGTAAGGCTGTTTTTATTTTTTTATCATCTGTTTCTGTGTTTTGTATAGTAGCCCACCTTTTTTTTTTTTTAATTTTCCCCTAGTTAGAAATGGGGAGGCAGTCAGACAGACTCCCCGCAGGTGCCCGACCGGGATCCACTTGGCACGCCCACCAGGGGGTGATGCTTTGTCCATCTTGGGCGTTGCTCTGCTGCGGCTGGAGCCATTCTAGCACCTGAGGCGGAGGCTACAGAGCCATCCTCAGCGCCCGGGCCAATTTTTTCTCCAGTGGAACCTTGGCTGCAGGAGGGGAAGAGAGAGACAGAGAGGAAGGAGAGGGGGAAGGGTGGAAAAGCAGATGGGTGCTTCTCCTGTGTGCCCTGGCCGGGAATCACACCCGGGACTTCCACAGGCCGGACCGGCACTCTACCGCTGAGCCAGCTGGCCAGGGCTATAGTAGCCCTTTTAATAGTTTTTAAGAACTTTCCCTTTGTATTCATGACTTAACTTACTGGTGCAGGATGCCCAGTATTTGACCTATCTTGGCTTTTGATGTGTCTTTCTCACTAAGCTTAGTCATTTCTAGCTTTTTATTTAAAATGAGAGATGTGTGACTCTCCATTTGCATGCTTGGAGGTTACTGTGGTTATTAACTGAGATAATTTCAGTATTGTGTGTTGGAATAAGGAGGCCTGAGGAGAGGGAGAGAGATGGGGGAACTGCTGGTCAGTGGGGCAGTCAGAACACACACAACATTTATCAGTTAAATTTGCTGTCTTATATGGGTGGGTTTGTGGTACCCCAGAACAAGTGTAATAATAGCATCAAAGATCACTGATCACAGACCACCACAACAAATCAAATAACAATAAAAAAGTGTGATATATTGTGAGAATGACCAGAATGTAACACAGATATAAAGAGTGGGCAAATGCTATTGGAAACTGGTGCCTCTGACTTTTTGACTCAGGGTTGCTAAAACCTTCAATTTGTTTGAAAAAAATCCCCACAAAACCCCGCAATATCAGTGAAGTTTAATAAAGCGAAGCGCAGTGAAACAAGGTATGCCTGTATTTGAAAGATTGCCATCATAGAGAAGGGGAATTGGTTTATACCAGGATGTAATAGGATCGGTGGTGAAAATTTTAGGAAAACTGGGCTGGTTGCAAAATACGGAGGATCATTGTAGCTATTAGAACTATTCAATTTGAATCATGATGTCTTAGATGATTTTATACCTACCAATTGAATTTTTGAGATGATAGTTTTTTCTTGGATATAAAGAGTAAGAATTCCCACTTTGCAGTCCTGACTGGGTGGTTCAGTGGATGAAGCATCATCCTGGATACCTAGGTGGTTGGTTCCATCCCCATTTAGGGCACATAACATATAAGAAGCAATCAATGAGTGCACAACTACACGGAACAACTAGGTGAAACAATGAGTTCATGCTTCTTTCTGTCCTCCTCTCTCCCTCTCTCTTCAGCAGAGCTTTAATTAGATGACTTTAGTTTTAGAAAGTTCCAGGCAAAAAATCCTTTTAACAGTATAATAGATACCATGATATTCATACTTATAACTCATTTACATCACTCTAAACCATTTCGTTCTGATTTTATGTATTTCTAATTAGATTATTTATCTTCCTAATCAGAACAAAGTAGATTAAAAGTAGCACATTGGAAGATGAAAATATGATGACTGAGGTAAATACATCAGGAAGTAATATAATGGCTGATACCTAACCTCAGACAAAGAGATAGGGGGAAAAATGTACAAAAGGTTAGGAATAAAGGTCACTTGGGAATCTTTTAGAAACAAAATTCCTAAATACCTTCACAGAGCCTATGCACAGCATACTAAAATTGAGTCAATATATCTAAATTTGACACTGACCTTTCATTATAAAATCAAATTATATTTTGCATTCAGGATATTTGAAACATACAAATAGAGGCACTCTGGTTACCTTTAAAATGGCCATGAGTAAACAAGTTTTGTCTTATTGGACCCATAGATACTGCTTTTGTGTAACTCCTACCAGAATGTCAGAAAAATGAGATGTCTGTATATTTAGTGTGTTCTTTTCTAAAGAAAATTTGCATCAATACTTAGTTCTAGCTTTAACATTATGGATTGTGTAAGTTTAAAAAAAATGGACTGAGGACCCTATTAAAGTTTTTAGTTTTAAATGAAGCAAGCACAAACAAAAGAAAGGTTGGGGGGGGAAAAAAGGCAAACTACTCTCCTTACCTCCATTGCATAAAAATTGAGTTCAGTATTTAGCCATGATTGCTCACTAAATAGAGGAATATATTTTAACAAAGTAACTCAACATGGCATTGAGCTGGTACCAGGCATCAGGCAATAAAAATGACTGTAAAACTTTGATAAGTACAGTTTGTACATGTACAGATAGACAGGTGGAATCGAATAAAAAGCTCAGAAATGGATTCAAGTAAATACAGAAATTAGTATATGATAAAAGTGGTGTTTCGTCACTGAAGCATAGTGCTGGGGAACTGATTAGCCATTTGGAAAGCAGAGTTATACCTCATACCATTCATAGGGAAAAACTCCAAATGAATCAGGAATTTATTATTAATATTATTATTTTGTATTTTTCCGAAGCTGGAAACGGGGAGAGACAGTCAGACAGACTCCCGCATGTGCCTGACCGGGATCCACCCGGCACGCCCACCAGGGGGCGACGCTCTGCCCCTCCGGGGCGTCGCTCTGTCGCGACCAGAGCTACTCTAGCACCTGGGGCAGAGGCCAAGGAGCCATCCCCAGCACCCGGGCCATCTTTGCTCCAATGGAGCCTCTCTGTGGGACGGGAAGAGAGAGAGACAGAGAGGGGGGAGAGGGGGAGAGAGGGAGGGGTGGAGAAGCAGATGGGCGCTTCTCCTATGTGCCCTGGCCGGGAATCGAACCCGGGACCCCTTGCACGCCAGGCTGACGCTCTACCACTGAGCCAGCCGGCCAGGGCCTGAATCAGGAATTTAAATGGTAAAAAATGAAACTGCTGGTCCTGTACCCTCAGTGTAGGGAAAAACTTTCTAATGATGACTCAAAAGGCAGGAAAAGAAATGCTTGATAGATTTGACTGCATTAAAAAATTGACTGCATGGCAAAACCACCAAAACGAAGTTAAAAGACAGTTGATAAATTGCATTCTTTTTTTTTTTTTTTTTTTTTAGAGAGGGGGGTGGAGAGAGAGAGGAGAGAGAGAAGGGGGGGAGGAGCAGGAAGCATCAACTCCCATATGTGCCTTGACCAGGCAAGCCCAGGGTTTTGAACCGGCGACCTCAGCATTTCCAGGTCGACGCTTTATCCACTGCGCCACCACAAGTCAGGCAAGACAGTTGATAAATTGCGAGGCAGTGTTTGTGACATACATCACTGACAGAGGGCTGAATATCTAATGTGTAAAGAACTTTTAAATACTGAAGAACAAAAGACCAGAAAAACAATTGAAAATTTGGAAGACAGTTCATGTATGCAGAAAACTTTTTTAAGCAAAGACAGTGTATTTAAAACAAATGATTTTGGCCATCGGTAACATTGTCAATACCAAATATGTATATTTAATTATTATGGTCATTATCCCTGCTCTCAAGTGACTATTGGATGTTAAACTGTTAAGAAGATGATAGTACAATGTGTCACAAGGTGTTAGTAGCTCATAAGAAGAGGGAATGATTTAGTCTGGGTTGTCAGGGAAGGTCTTAGAGAGAAGGTGGTATTTGAGTGGTTAGAGAATATTACAACATTGAATAACTGGAGAAGGAGAGGTAGATGTTTTAAAAAGCTGGAATGGGCCTGGCCTGTGGTGGTGCAGTGGCTAAAGCGTCGACCTGGAATGCTGAGGTCGCTGGTTAGAAACCCTGGGCATGCCTGATCAAGGCACATAAACAAGCAATCAGTGAGCAATGAAAGTGAAGCAACTATGAGTTGATACTTCTCACTTCCCCCTCCTCTCTCTCTAAAATCATTAAATAAAGTCTTTTTAAAAACTGAATGATATCGTAATAAAATTAGATAAAAAAAGAAAGCTGGATTGGCATGTGCATGTTATGGCCCTAGTAAGGCATAAAGCATGCTATTTCCTTATCTCAAAATGGTGATACATTTCTAAAACATCGGAGGCTAAAGTTTTAACCAAAATAAAATATTCGATATGATTGAATGGTCTTAAGTAACTATTTACTTTTCTTTTTTTTTTCTTTAGAGAGGGAGAGAGATTGAGTGACAGATAGGGACAGACAGGAAAGGAAGGAGATGAGAACCATCAACTCATAGTTGTGGCACCTTAGTTGATCATTGATTGCTTTCTTATATGTCCCTTGACTGGGGGGGCTTCAGCCGAGCCAGTGATTCCTTTGTCAAGCCAGCTTCCTTGGGCTTCAAGCCATCGACCTTAGGGCTCAAGCCAGTAACCATGGGGTCATCTCTATGATCCCACACTCAAGCTGGCAACCCCATGCTCAAGTTGATGAGCCTGCACTCAAGCCGATGAGCCTATGTTTAAGCTGGTGACCTTGGTCTTCAGCATTCTAGGTCAACACTGTCTACTGCACCAACTGCCTGATAAGGCTTACTTTTCTAACTAACTATTGAAGTTTCCTTTTGATGAGATCTCCATTGTTGATATTTTTAAATAATTAATAGGAGAACTTGGTTGAGAGCAAACACCACAAGCTTGCCCGGAGTTTAAGAAGTGGACCTTCTGACCATGATCTCAAACCTAATGCCACCACCAGAGATCAACTAAACGTAAGAATTTATAAAATATTACTATAAAAATAATTAAATGGATATTTTGGTTACAATCAATGTGGTACCACTTCACTTAAATATTATTCAGATATTCCCCTACCCCCAGATTAATGAATTACAATAATTTCAGCTATCCGTAGTTTTATTATATTGAGGCTTTCAGAAAATATATTCGTCCTGAAGCCAGAGCTACAAGTAGTACATGCTTTTTGATAAGTGCTCTTAGAAGCGGGCTGAAGGCACATTGCCTGAGAGGCCTTGCTGTGCACACACGCCTTGTTCTGCAAGTTGACTGGACAAGGAAACATTTATTGTTTGGATTTTTCTGTTTGAGGGCAGAGGCTTTAGTTATATAGAGCTTTGGTATAATTACATTAGTCCTATAATTATATACTTTTATATGGACAATGACTTTTCCATCTTATCTTTTTCTCCCTTTATATTCTATTATTTTTGGACTGATAAGTTTAGTAAAGTTAAGTCTTACTCAACTGCATGCACATTTTCCTTGCTGCTATTAGTTTCATAATAGAAATATTTAAATAAATTCAAAATTGTAAATGAAATGGAAATATATAGGAAGAATACATTTGACAAAAGTAATTCTTTTTTTATTTTTGTTGTAGATTATTGTGAGTTATCCACCAACCAAGCAGCTTACATATGAAGAACAAGATCTTGTTTGGAAGTTTAGATATTATCTTACTAACCAAGAAAAGGTAAATTTCTTGAATGTTTTCATACATCAAATGTATCTACAAAGTTTGTTGCTGATGAACAAGATGAAGCAAAACTTCCATGGAAATAAGAGAAAAATGGTCAAATTTTTTACTAGTTACAGAACAGTATATTTGATACTTCATTTGAAAAAAAGTTATAGATGTGTACACACAAAGACACATAGAGCCATTTGATAATCTGTAGTCAGCAGCTGAATGAGAAAGGTCAGAGAGAGACGATTTAGTTCTGGCACTGTAGCTTTTTCTTACTAGGTAAGGTGAAGGAAATTGCTTTGGAAGCTTGGTTTCTTTATTTTTCTTACGATGAAACCCTCCTTCATAGGCGAGATAATACAGGTGAATAGCCTTGCTAAGTATCTGGTGACTAATAGGTTCAGAGTAAATGTTGATTCACTTCTTTGTCTCACCTCTTTGAGCCTGGATTGACTAGCAAAATATTTACATCATTAAAGAAACTATAGAATTCTGGAGGAGGTGTGGCTAGAGAAAGTATGAGAAACTAATTTGAAATGTGTAAATTGAGTTGGTAGAGTGCCTGCCAGCTTGGAGAGCAGGACAGAGGCTAGGTCAGAACTAGGCATTTGGTTTCCATAATAAAACTAGGTAGAGAGTTTCTGGAGAAACAGAATTAGGATGAAGCTGTCAACACTAGACTTGAGTTTGCAGGCTCATCTTGAATCCTTAGTATTGCCACTCTGAAGCTTTTTACTGCAAGCAGAGTACTTCACCTGTCAAAGCTTTCATTTCCTTATATCTAATAGGAGTTGATTAAATGATAGTGAACGTGATAGTCTGTAAATTCTTAGGAGACTGGTTCAGGACTAACCCTTAAAATATTATAATAATAGCCAGTATCTATTAAACAGCCATTTATGCTAGGGATCTTTCATATCCCACAACAACCCCACAATTTAGATATTTTTGCTACAGTTCTACGGTGAGGGAAGTTGAGTCTTGGGTTAAGGAACCTGTGCAGAATCACAAAGTTTGTCAGTGCTGATCAGTATGCTCACATTTATGAGTTAGAATAGAAGATAGTTGGTGAAGCAAAAGGGAGGATTATAGATAAAATATTGCAGTGTCATGCACATGCCTTAGAAATTATGAAATGCATTGTGGGTAAAACAGAAGCATAAGGAAAATTAGTGTCTGTCTGAAAACTATTCTACAATTATGTGCGAATGAATGAATAAATATGTTTTACAGTCTCTTGAGATGGTCTTTAGCTGCTTTAACTTGTTTTTCTGAAATAATTATATTAATTTCAAAGGTAAAGATAAAAATCCATTTGTAGCTCATCTTTACTCTTCAGCTATGCCTCTTTATCTTTTATCGGGGCCTTTGAAAATTCTTTGTAGTTGAATCATCTTTTTCTCTTTATATTCATAACAAGAATGAGAGAAGAATTTTAAATTTACTAGATCTTTGAGAGTTATTCTCTTCACCACAGAAAAAGGAAATATCAGTAGAATCACAGGTTTGTGATTTTGTGTGATATAAAAAAATGAGTTAGGGTATGATACTCTGTTAAATGAAGAATAACTGGTCACAAAAATTGTATCTTGAATGCAGAACGGTCTTGTCTAAAATGCACAGCAAGGTATTGAATTAAATTGTTAGGATGTATAGACTCAAGAAGCATAGAATAGAGTTACAGAGCAGAACTGCCGTAGATGGAAAGGCTTGCAAGAAAAATTGTTTGTTTAAAATGTAGTCACTTCCCACTGAAATTCAATTACTTCTAGATATGTGCAAAAGAAATCAAATGCTCAAGTGATATAAAATATATGACAGGTTTTGCTTAACTAGTTGATTTTAAGTTTTCGAAAAGTGGATGATGAAACTTCAATTCTCAAGACATATTACGGGATCCTTATGATCACCAGGGTTGAGTGAACGATATTTTTTAATGTTCAGGAAGCACTTTTCAGTATATTGGCCTTGAAGTGACCAGAGAACTTATTTACACAGCCACATAGGTGTCTTTGTAGTAATTTAAAATGGATTTTTCAGGAAACAGATATTCCTGCACCTTGTCCCTTAGATTTTTTTACGTAAAGAAATTCCTTCAGGGTTGGTGTCCAGGAGCCTTGCTGTAGGTTAGTTGGATTCTGGGCCCTGAGGCTAAAATTATTTTCTGGAGAGAAAGCAGTGCTCAGAAAACAAGTTGGTGGAAATTGGTTCTAACAAATTCATATCTACTTATTTTTTTATTGTTTGGTCTTTCCACCTATGTTTTCCTACATGACCGTGTGCCAGGGCTTGCTGGCACCTACAGTCTTCAGTGCTTCAGATGACAATCTCTAGTTTAGACTTGCTGTTGCACCTAGAAAGTTCACAGTAATAACTTTGTCCATCAAAATCAGTTAAACTTATGAAGCATTTTTAAATTTGTGGTCCATAGTATTTAAGAAGTGATTCATTTCTATGGAACCCAAAAGATGACTATTATAACTTTTCAAAACTAGTGTTTATCATAGCCTTTCTTGTAAAAATGTTAATTAAAAAATAACTGTTGCCTGACCAGGCAGTGGCACAGTGGAAAGAGCATCGGACTGGGATACAGAGGACCCAGGTTTGAAACCCCAAGTTCACTGGCTTGAGTGTCGGCTCATCCAACTTGAGCCCCAGGTCGCTGGCTTGAGCCTAAGGTTGCTGGCTTGAGCAAGGGGTCAGTCACTGTGCTGTAGGCCCACCCCCCCATCAAGGCACATATGAGAAAGCAATCAACGAACAACTTAGGTGCCGCAACAAAGAATTGATGCTTCTAATCTGTCTCCCTTCCTGTCCCTCTCTGTCTCTCTGTCACACACACAAAAAAGGATAAATGTTACGTTAACTTGATGCCTTTCCATTGTATTTGAAAAGGCATGTGTGGTGAAATAGTGATACATTGAATGTTCTGAAGAGGCTGCTTCTGAAGCAACTACTGAGACAGTGAGAGCAGGTAGACAACCATGGTGGGAACAGATTCAGTTCAGCAAACATTTGTTGTTAACTCTTGACCTAGTATTATTGAGAACTATGGGCTTGCAATATCATTTTTATGTTTTCATATAAATTAAAACTGTTGGGGCAAGGATATTTATTTTATTTTATTTTTTTAATTTTTTTTTTTATTTATTTATTCATTTTTTAGAGAGGAGAGGGAGAGACAGAGGGGAGAGAGAGAGAGGAGAGACAGAGAGAAGGGGGGAGGAGCTGGAAGCATCAACTCCCATATGTGCCTTGACCAGGCAAGCCCAGGGTTTCGAACCGGCGACCTCAGCATTTCCAGGTCGATGCTTTATCCACTGCGCCACCACAGGTCAGGGGGCAAGGATATTTATATACAGATAAAATGGAAAAGTACAGGGTAGGAATTGAAGGTCACTCCCTTAATAGACAATTAGGAGATTGCTGTAATGAACATGGAGCAGAGAGCAAGGTCCCTGCGAGATGAGAAGGAAGTGTCCCCGAGCAGAGACTGGTCTTACGGGTCCAGTAAGCTCTTGAGGTGCTTTTGATTTGATGATCATTCTCATGGGGGGGGAGGGGGAAACATGAGTATACCAAAGTGTTAGTTCGGTTTAGAGACAGAGTCTCTGAACCGTTCATGAATGGTTATGAAGTAAAAAAGATGGAGTACATTTGTGATGAGCCTGGAATTCTGTGCCTGGGAGTTGTATTTTACCGGCAAGAGGAAACCATTAAAGCAGCAGAATGTGTCTTAGCAAGTGCCATTTTAAGGAAGACAAACCAGGGTAGATTGGAGCAGAACTGAGAATGAAAAAAAGACATAATTAGAAGACAGTGTACTGATTTGGAGAGCTAAGTGGGAGGTCAGCTTAGAGGGAAATGTATGAAATGTCTAGGTGACAACTCTCGGGGTTTGTCTGAAATAAGGAAATACAGCAAGTTGAAGGATCAAGGTGAGGAGATACTTTTATTTTGGAATGTTTTGTATTTAATTTATTAGAAGAACAACTGTGATACTGTGATATAATAAGGTATGTACATTTGATCTGTGATTCCTGGCATAGTTTCTAAAACCCTAGGATTTGCTGAGTGGTAGTAATAAACTCCATGCATTCCACCACACCTACGTTTATGCTAATGAGGTGGCTCTTTTAGGGTGGGGCTGATTGCCAGAGGAACCAACCCTGTGATCAAAGGATTGGAACTTTGAGCCCCACTCCCAGCTCTGGGAGAGGGTCTGGGATGGGATTAATCACCAGTGGTGAGAGATTAAATAAATCATGCCTATGGAATGGAACCTTCAAAAAAACTACGCATTGCGGTTCATAGATCTTCTGGGTTGGTGAACACATCATGTGACAGGAGATAGGCACTTCAAACTATATGGGTACAGGACTCTTCCAGACATTGCCTATGTGTCTCTTCATCTGGTTATTCATTTGTATCCTTTAAAATATACCAGCAGTAATAAGTTAAGTGTTTCTCTGAGTTCTGTGAGCCACTGTAGCACATTATTGAACCTGAGGAAGATGTTATGGTAACTCCTGATTTGTAGCCAAGTCAGACAGAAGTTTGGGCATCTGAAATGGGAAGTAATCTTGTGAGACTTAACGCTTAACCCTTGGATTCTGCATTGACTCCAGGTCATTAGTATCGAAATTGAATTAAAGTGTGGGACACCCAATTGGTGTCCTCAGAAGATTAGGGGGTTGGATGGTGTGGAAAACTCAAGTTTAGTATCAGAAGTGTCTTGAGTAGAGGAATAGGTTTTCCTTTAGCAACAAAGTAGAAATTTCCAATAATCGTGTGGGTAGAAGTTAAAATTAGAAATATATAGCCCTGGCCGGTTGGCTCAGCGGTAGAGCGTCGGCCTAGCGTGCGGAGGACCCGGGTTCGATTCCCGGCCAGGGCACACAGGAGAAGCGCCCATTTGCTTCTCCACCCCTCCGCCACGCTTTCCTCTCTGTCTCTCTCTTCCCCTCCCGCAGCCAAGGCTCCATTGGAGCAAAGATGGCCCGGGCGCTGGGGATGGCTCTGTGGCCTCTGCCTCAGGCACTAGAGTGGCTCTGGTCGCAACATGGCGACTCCCAGGATGGGCAGATTATCGCCCCCTGGTGGGCAGAGTGTCGCCCCATGGTGGGCGTGCCGGGTGGATCCCGGTCGGGCACATGCGGGAGTCTGTCTGACTGTCTCTCCCCGTTTCCAGCTTCAGAAAAAAAATGGAAAAAAAAAACCAAAAAAAGAAATATATATGATAAATACAGCTCTAAAGTGATTGCGCTTTTGATTGTAAGAATATGAAATACCAGTGAGGTGATTCTAAGATCAGAGGGAGATTAACAAATATATAGTTATTGCTATTAAAATATAAAACATGATAATAAATGCAATAATATTAACATTTGATGTTGGATTCAATATAGAAATAGAAAAACAATAATAATTGGATAATAAAATGATTAACATTTATCAAATATTTATTATGTAAAAGGTACCGTCCTAAACATTTGCATTCAATCTTATTTCATTTTCACCACAACATTCTGAGACAGGTCACTTATAATTTAAATAATGTGCTCTAAGTGACTAAGCTAATAATTGATGGAGCTGGGAATTAGGATTGACCCCAAGCACACTGGCTCTAAAGCTTGTGTGTACACCCCTGTTATCTTTGGAAGCTCTAGGGACAACATTACCTTTGAGGCCTGTACCTTTACATAGATCACTAAGCATCTTTAATGGATTTAAGGGGAAGTATCATTACTATTGCTGCCTTCAGATTCTCATACTTCTATCTCATTCCTTCCTCAATCTACTACCTCCTTGTTTACATTTGTAACATTTAGCATTATAAAGTTGTGGAATTCTTGTACAGTCCTTAGGTTTCTTGGCAGTAGTATATGTCGTAAATCTTACTAATAGGTCTATAAATCATAGAATCTGGGAGATAGATTGTTTCAGTTATTGAATTGAGTATATCGGCATGCTGCAGGATTTGCTTATAACAAGCACATAGCCACACGTTTCTATTTAGGCTGCTGATGTTCTGTGCAATGGAAAACCTTTCGCTGTAGTGATCTAAGAAGTATTGCTTTGTTTCCACACTTCAACCTAGAAGTACATTTTAGAAGTGGAAAATAATTGCTTGAGTCCATTACTAGGGCAGTTTGTGTTGTTATTTGGAGCGGGAACAGTGTACTAAACGCCATGCAGGAGGTGCAGAAGAGATAGATCGCTACTCTTGGGGAATGCAGACTCCAGAGATAAGGGTGCCCTCAAAAGCATTTGGCAGTTAGAAGAGCATCATTTAAATCAGGGGTCTCAAACTCAACTCAGCATGTGGGCCGCAGAGCAAGATCACAGCCGTTCCGCGGGCCGCACTAGGTCCACAAAAGGCAACTGTTACGCAACACTTTTCTCACTGCAGTTGAAAACAAAAAAAAATCAGTACAACAACCACAATCGTACATGCAGTTTACTCAGTGTCACAAAATGACCAGAAACTGTAGTTCGCATCACAACTGCTGTTAACTAAGCTAATATCTAGCTAGGATGGATGCTAGAGAAATGAAAAATACAAGTAGGCCCCTAGGCTTAATTTTATCCAAAATATTTTGAACTTCGTGGATTAGTCTGCGGGCCGCACAAAATTGTTCGGCGAGACCCCTGATTTAAATGAAGGTTTAAATAAGATTGAGGTAACTATTAAAGGAAGCTGAAAGTTGCCAGCAACTTCCTGGGCAAGTTGAATTTTTGGCAGGTATGCATTTATTATGTATGTAGCCGCGAGTTATATGCACCAAGGTACTTTACTTATGTGACAATCTGGTGAAGACTTCAGTATGCTATCTATCCAAAGAAGCGAGGTTCCAGAGAGATGCTACAGACAGCTAGTTGAATCATAGACTGTTTGCTACTGCTTCAGTGTTTTGTTTTGTTTTATGCTTGTTCTTGTGAAGTTTTTACTTGGTTGTCCTTTTTTAAATAGTTACTTCTAGGTGCAGAGAGACATAATATAATCAATTTCTTTTGAGTCCTTAGGTATGTATGAGTATCGAGGAAACCCAGTGACTCCGGAGAAGTGTTCAAGAGTGGGCTTAGTGATGAGGAGTCTATTCTCACTTGGCTTTGGAATTTTTCATTCATTGGCTACTTTATATTATATCACATGTTGATGTTGCAAAATGAAGGTTGTCTCAAAGGCATCTCAGAATTCGTGAGATCTGCCTCAACTATTTTCACATCTTGAGGCCTAACGTATTTTAATTTCTTTTTAATAATAATGCGAGCTGAGTCTTTTTTTAAAGATTTTTTATTTTTATTTATTCATTATAGAGAGAGAAGAGAGAGAGAGAGAAGGGGGGAGGAACAGGAAGCATCAACTCCCATATGTGCCTTGATCAGGCAAGCCCAGGGTTTTGAACCGGCAACCTCAGCATTTCCAGGTTGACACTTTATCTACTGCGCCACCACAGGTCAGAGGCCTAACGTATTTTAAAATAACAAAAGCATAGTGAAGAAAGGCTAAAGAAAATTTAATAATTCATAATGCTTTGAAAGTAGTTTGATCTGTAAAGTTTCAGCCAACATGCTTTTTTTTCCTGCCCTGTGTTACTTTCCTAGAATTGAATGTATAACCTTGTTTAGTGATTACATAGGGAGTCTGCCGTTGAGTCTGTGACTCTTCCATCACGACCAAGTGGATCTCTGCCTCGTCACCCATGGACCTTCCCTACCCCAAATAATAGGTGGTTGTTTCTAATTTAAAAATCTTTTCTGATTTTAGGCTTTGACAAAATTCTTGAAGTGTGTTAATTGGGATCTACCTCAGGAGGCCAAACAGGCACTGGAACTTCTGGGGAAGTGGAAGCCAATGGACGTAGAGGATTCCCTGGAGCTGCTGTCCTCGCATTACACCAACCCCACAGTGAGGCGCTACGCAGTGGCCCGGCTGCGGCAGGCGGATGATGAGGTGCGTTGTTGTTCTTTCTTTGGGTACATTTTAAACTAGAGCCTGATTATAGACTCAAGAGTGTGTGTGTGTGTGTGTGTGTGTGTGTGTGTGTGTGTGTGTGTGAAGGGGGGGCAGATTTTTTAGAAGCGAAGAGGATATACTAGATGTGTTTTCAGAAGTAAACTTAAAATATTCCTCCAGGGACTTCTCTGTGAAATGAAAATTTACTTCCTGATCTGTTTTGTGATAGGACAATCTCTCCCAGCACATTTACCTGGCAGCAGAGCTTATACCTTCTGTCTGGAAAAAGGAATTCTAATGAAAAATGGTTTAATGTAGCACCAGCTGGGGAGTAATTCAGATCCCCTCTATTAGTCGGTACACAACAAGCCACCTTTAATTGTAGCCTTGAAAAGTCCTTTTTAAAACATAGAGATGCGTGGTCATCTTATTCGCCTTCCCACTCCTTTAAACTTCCAGTTGCCGAGAATCATGTGTATATGTATGTTTCTTGATGGTTTTGAATCCTCTGGAAAGCAGAGACCACAGACTTAATGCTGGCCTTGTTTATATGTCTGAGGCCACTAGGGAAGGAGAAACATTCTGTGTTGACTCAAAGCACTGCTGGGTTTTGCATTTTAGTAATTCCTAATGAGACAGACTAATCTAGCAATACTTTTTACTAATTTTTATAGGGTGAATGTGCTCTCAAATATAATCTAATAGTTTGTGCTAGCCTGCAGGGCTTATAGGATATGGGATAACTCTTCTCAAACCTCAATGTGTATATAGGAATGCTGATCCTATAGAACAGTTACTATCAAGGACCCTTATTAAAAATAATTAAATCATGGCCTTGGTCAGGTGGCTCAGTGGATGAAGCATTGTCCTGCCATTCTAAGGTCGCAGGTTTGACCCCAGTCAGGGCACATAGGAGAAACAGTCTATGAGTGCACCACTAAATGGAATGACTTTAGTGGAACAAGTTGATGCTTCTTTCACTTTCTCTCACATCAATGGAAAATTTTTTAAAATAATAATTAAATCATTTTGAATTGATAGTAGTATCTGAATTTCAAGAAGCAAAGAGGATTTATTAAGGTTAATATTTTTATGTATATAGTTAATTATAGTAAAATTTAAACTTTATAGTAAATAGTATAGAGGGAGTGCTTACATATAAATTACCCATCTTTAACAATTGCCAACTCATAGCCATCTTGTTTCATCTATAACACCGCTTACTCTCTCCTCCCCATTCCTTCCCCTCCATTAGATTTCTTTTATACAAGATCTCAGATATTGCACAATTTTATCAGAATAGAATGTTATTTACTCTCCTATCAGAAAGCAGTTCTAACATTGTATTGAGCCTATTATCTTCTTCCTAATTGTCTTTACTGTTTCACAAGTAGAAAAATTATTACAATATTAATTTGAAATAATCAAAATATTTATTTTGAAATTCATTAGAAATTTCACTCAAGTCAATAATTCTCTATGTTTGACATGAGTCATAGAATTTATGTAAAGGCCTCTGGGGTGTAGTCAACACAGTCTCTCAATATGGGTTCAGAATTTAAATAGAAAAAATTATAAATCATCACTTTTGATTGTCTGGCTTCAGCTTCCTGGAACCTAGAGGTTAAGTATTTGAACTGTATTTGTGTCTGGAGTTATTAGTGTTTGTGTAGAGTTTGTATAGGTACTGAGCTATTTCTAGGCCATTTTATAATTTGTTTTCTGAGGTAGAGATGAGAGAAACATTGCATGCATTTTAAACTGCAGTCAGTTATTTATTGTTAGTATTTTTAAGGTTGTAGAGATCTAGCATAAATAGTATGGTAGTTAAGTTAGCTCATGATTTTTCTTCCTACTGATATGTTAGATGTATATTAAGATATGAATTTTGTCTTTTCTTTAACTCTGTATATCTACATATATATCATATATGTCTTTGGGAACCCTGTATATGTATTCTCACCTGTTTACTCGCTGAAGAAAAATAGTGATAATAGTTACTTACGTCACTTGATAGTAATGAACAAAAAAATTCAAAAACGCTTTGAAAATTGTACTCATGCCCATATGCAAAAAGATTGCACATTTATATTTTGTAAATTTTATGCTGAAATCATGCTGTGTCTTCGGAGTACAGTATTTATGGTTTTATAAACTTCAAATGTTTGGGGGTTTGCAAAAGATAGTAGAATCATATAATCATAGTGTGAAAAGATGTCATGTCAGAGGTCAATTTGTCTAACTATCTCCCTCTTGGACTACTGGGAAAGCTGAATGAAAACGCTGTGTTGTCTGTTTGGACAGTTAGTCTGATGTCTTGCACGTGCCACAGTCTCTAGTAGCCGTGCCTTTGCCCAGGCTCCCCGGTGTCCCAGTGTCTCTCTCCCTGTCGTCATTCAGGCTGGAGCGCAGGCCTCCCAGCAGGCCTCCCGCCTGAGAGCTCCCGGAGCCACCTCGGAGCAAGCGGCTCTTCTGTTTGTTTCCTTCCGCTCCCACAGAATTTGCTTTATTTCCATACTGTGATATTAATCCTTTTTTTTTTTCAATTTACTTTGCTTTTTAACTGTGAAAGAAATAATATAGGACTCTACTCCTCTGGCCATTCTTTATCCCCAGAAAGGTAGCCACTCGTATATTTTTTTATATATTCTTTATGCAAATTGCAAACATATGTATGCATGTACAGCATACATACATACGTCTTTTTATAAACTGTCATAAATATGTATATTCTATAAATATTAATATATTGTTAAAAATTTGCCTTATTCACTGATAGTATAATCTTGGACATTTTCTCACAATCGGCACATATATTTGGTGTCTATAAATTTTTGAAATAGGCTAGTGAATATAAAGGCAAATGATGTCAAAGGTATGTTTAATTTGTAAAAAAAAATACTGTGTTTCTAGATTATTTTATGGATGCCTGTAAGTTTACTTTTATAATTTTTGTACATTATTTTTCCCAATAATTTTGGAATAATTCTGTCCTTTTCTTAAAACTCCACCAAAATTTTAAGTGGAATTACATTAAAATTTTATTAGTATTTTTTTTTTATTAAGTGAGAGGGAGATAGAGACAAACTCCTGCATGCACCCCAACCAGGATCCACCTGGCAAGCCCCCTACCAGGTGATGCTCTGCCCATCTGGGGCCACTGCTCTGTTGCTTGGCAACTGAGCTATTTTAGCACCTGAGGCGAGGCCATGGAGCCATCTTCAGCGCCTGGGGCCACCTTGCTCAAACTGAGCCATGGCTGCAGGAAGGGGCGGGGGGAGAGAAAGAAAGAGAAAAAGAGAGACAGAGAGAGAAGGAGGAAGGGTGGAGAAGCAGATGGTCACTTCTCCTGTGTGCCCTCACCAGGAATTGAACCCAGGACTTCACCAGGCCAACGCTGTACCACTGAGCCAACCGGCCAGGGCCATTAAAATTTTTTATTAAGGAAAAAAATGACATCTTTATGATACTAAATTTTCCCTCCTGGAGATAATGATTTTTTTTTAAATTTAAGCTCCTATTTTATAAAAATTTTATGCATTTTTTAAAGTTAGATTTATTCTGTGACAATTATTGTTATGAACGACTCTATCCTTTTTATGTCTTATTTTTGTTAAATGGAAAGCTGTGTATGTGTGTATGTGTTTTGGAAAGATGTGTTTTTGTTTTAAGATTTATGTTTTACCTACCTGACCAGTGGTGGTGTAGTATATAGAACATTGACTCAGGTTGTTGGTGTCCCAGGTTTAAAATCTCGAGATTATCAGCCTGAGCACTGGCTCATCCAACTTGAGTGCAGGCTCATCAGCTTGAGCATGGGGTTATAGGCTTAAGTGTGGGATCATCAACATGACCCCGTGGTCACTGGCTTGATTCCAAGGTTGCTGGCTCGGCTGCAGCCCCCCCACCAACAAGGCACAAATGAGAAGCGATCAATGAGTAACCAAAGTGCCTCAACTATGAGTTGATGCTTCTCATACACCCTTCGCTAAAAATAAGTAAATAAATAATAAATATTTGTGTTTCACCTTGTGGGTTTAGTGATTTATCATATTAGTTCTAATGGATGTTAGGTGGGTTCCTGTATTTTTTATGTAAAGTGTCATGCTGTCTGAAAAACATCAGTATATAGTATATATATGAAATCTTTGTTTATAGATTTTATTATGTTATACAATCTGTACATTTGTAAAATATTTCTTACTCAATATTAATATCTTTCTAAATTTGACTTGCTAATATCCTACCTAGGAAAAATTTTAAAGTCATATTTCTTACTCAAATATGTGGCTCAAATGGAGAGATTCCCCATTAAAATTTGAGGAGGAAGAGGCATTTAAAATAGGCATTGATGGAAGAGTAGAATTTTCACAGTTGGACATGAGTTCAGGTACATTCTAAGTGGGGAGAGCACTAGGAGCAAAGGCAAGGTGGTTGAAAAGTACAGGAAAAACAGAAAATACTTCCCTTTAGTGGGTGTGTGGGGTCTGTGTAGCTATCTGTGAGGCAGGATCAGCACTCATGTCGCTAACTCAAAATGTCTGTCTGAAGAATTACTCTTAATTCAGTAAGAAATGAGAAGTCAGTGAGTGATTTGACATGGGACTTTGCATTTTCTCTCTGAAACATTAGAATTAACATGTTCTTGAGGAAAATGGTGATCAGTATCTAGATAATATTTCAGAGCTCTTGGGAAATTTTTACTGAATTGTCTGAGATGGAAACCTGATTTCTTTTTGTTTTGTTTTGTTTTACACCTACGCTTCTCTCCTTCATGCTTGGAGGAGTTTTATGTTTTTCAAGATGTGACTGTATAATGAGCAAACAGACTTTGTACTTACTATTGAAGTTAATTCATTTCCATACAAATGAAGGAAAGAGTAGTTGAATATAGAAGACCGACAAATAAGATGGTGATGAGTGACCTAAAAATAAAAGGGGAGTTTTCTTCTGAATTTCTCCTTCGTGGAAAATTTAGTAACAATGAAGATATTTTTTTATTTCATGTGGTGATTCTTTTCTGTAATTAGGAAAAGGCAACAGGTGATATATTCAACATTTTCAAAGCATGCCCTGGTAATGAAGGCTAGCACTGAAACTGAATTACTTATACCTCCCAAGAAGGTTACTTGTCATTAAGTGTATTAATCAATTTTCTGTTATATAATTCACTTTTTTTTTTCTTAGAAAAAGCATCTAAGCATTCCTATAGCTGTTAGATTCTGTAAATCTTAAATAAAATAATAGAAAATCAGATGTTTATTGCTCTAATTAAAAAGTTTTCAGCAACAACAGTATACTATACAGATGCTTTGATACAGTTACTTGAGTTCCCTGGCCACTGACATTGATTATTTTATTTGAATAAGAGTTAATAAGCCAGTTAATCTCTCATTTAATTTTTTTTTTTTGATAAAGAAATCATTTAGTGGTAAAACCATGCATATTACTCTGTCAGTGTTTGGGTAATGATAAAAATGATGGCCATACAATGTAAGAAAAAAAATTATTTTAAAAATCCATTATGGTATTATGTATGGGAAAATAGATTGTTGGAAAGCGTCTCTATACTCATGGAGTTTATAATATAGTGCAAAAGGCAAAAAGTAAAGCAAGTAACTACAAGTGCTGTACAGTTCATGTTAGAAACAGGAGAGAGGGTAGGGTGTGCCATTAAATTTTTACAGGGAATTTAACTGGTTTGTGGGCCAAAAGAAGAGACGGACGTTGAATTTGCAGTTGCAAAATCTCAAAATTATCTCATTATGCCTGACCTGTGGTGGCGCAGTGGATAAAGCATCGACCTGGAACAATGAAGTCACCATTTTGAAACCCTGGGCTTGCCTGGTCAAGGCACATATGGGACTTGATGCTTCCTGCTCCTCCTCACCCCCTTCCACTCTAAAATTAATAAATAAAAAAATGTTTTTCTCATTGTAAGTGTTGAGGGCTTAACAGTGACAATTAAAATGGGAAGATAGCAGATACTTTAAAGAGTCATTGGGAAGAACTGCACTTACAGAGTAAGACAGGAAATATTTCCATCCTAAATATTAAACCTGGAGCATCTTTTTACATTAGGTGAACGCTCAGAAAGGTAAAAGCTACTTTGTTGACACTTTTTAGTCCTAATTACCCCATCGATTGTCAATAGGAGTATGGGAAATTTAGGCTTTGGAATTTGTTTTTATAGATCATTATTGGTAGTTGTCAGGAAAGTAGGTATTTCACTTAGTCACAAATGTTAAAATTAAAATATCTGTTTTGTAGGATTTTTATTTAAAAAGCAATCCAAATTCTTTAGAACCTGAGCTTTCAGGAAAAATAAAAGGAACACAGGATTTTTTGCCTGACCAGGCAGTGGCACAGTGGATAGAGCATTAGACTGGGATGCAGAGGAACCAGGTTCAAAACCCTGAGGTCGCCAGCTTGAGCGGACTCATCCAGATTGAGCTCAGGGTCGCTGGCTTGAAACCCAAGGAACAACTAAGGTGCTACAACGAAGAATTGATGCTTCTCATCTCTCTCCTTTCTGGTCTTCCCTCTCTCTCTGTCTCTCTCTCTCTCTCTCTGTCACACACACACACACACACACACACAAAGAATGCAGGATTTTTTTTTAAAATCCCAACCAGGAAAGGTTATGAAGCAGAAATTCTTGGAAAACTTGAAAATTTGGAGTTTCTTATGTAATCTTAGTTATAAAATCCTATTATCTGCTTTATTGCTGACAAAAGGATCCTGCCTAAACAAACTGTCTCAACCCTTTTTTAAATTTTGTGGGTTTTTTTTTTTTTTTTTTTTTTTTTGCTTTGCAGTTTGTTTTTTGTTTTTGGAGGGGCTTTTTGTGACAGAGACAGAGAATTAGAGATAGGGACAGACGGCAGGAAGGGAGAAAGATGAGAAGCATCAATTCCTCGTTGCAGCACCTTAGTTGTTCATTGACTGCTTTCTCATATGTGTCTTGACCGGGGGACTACAGCAGAACGAGTGAGCCCTTGCTCAAGCCAGCGACCTTTGTGCTCAATCCAGTGACCTTGGGGTCATGTCTATGATCCCATGCTCAAGCCAGCGACCCCGCGCTCAAGCTGGTGACCTTGAGGTTTCGAACCTGCGTCCTCTGCGTCCCAGTCTGATGCTCTATCCACTGTGCCACCGCCTGGTCAGGCTGCTTTACATTTTGGATACTGCTTTAAACAAGGCATTTTCTAGCCCCTTACTCTGTGCCAGGCATTATTCTGTGACTTTCCTCTATTAGTTAATTTAATCCTTACTCCTTATCTCTAAGGCTTGTTTGATTCTGTTCACTTCATGGATGGGGACCCAGTGAGACACCAGAAGGTTAGGTTTCCTAGTAATCTTCCAAAGACACAGCTGGTCAGTGATAGATGGAGTGGATCGTTAGCTTGATATTTCAGGGTAAATTATGCCTGTAACCGTATACTGCATTTGTTTTTCTAATATTATCTTCTTTTTTTGTGTGTTTGTTTTACAGGATTTGTTGATGTACTTATTACAGCTGGTCCAAGCTCTCAAATATGAAAATTTTGATGATATAAAGAATGGATTAGAACCTACCAAGAAGGATAGTCAGGGTTCAGTGTCTGAGAGTGTGTCAAATTCTGGAATAAATTCTTCAGAAATAGATAGGTATGCATATCCAGGGAGAAGTTGTTTTCTTTTTCTCTTTCTTTTTTTTTGTCAGAGAGAGAGAAAGGGAGAGACAGAGGAAAAAATAAACCTTGTTTTGTTTTTCCACTTACCTATACATTCATTGCTTGATTCTTGTGTATGCCCTGACCAGGGGTTGAGTCTACGAACTTGGCATGTCGAGATGACCAGGGCTGGACTTGTTTTCAAATCTGGACGTTTCCCTCCTTTTCAAATTGTCATCTGCTTTTCATTTCCCTGAGATGTACCAAACCCGCGTTGGTACTAAGTTTAAAGTTTTACCAATGACTATGCATATTCACTCAAAAAATACAAACATTATATTGCGGGATTTGGCAGGCTATGGAGTCAAACTACCTAAGTTAAAATCTTGACTTTGCCACTTACTAGCTGTTATGTATTCTCTATATGACCTTAGTTTAAAATGGAGTTACTGTTTAAGAGTTGCTGAAAGGTTAAATAACTTACTACATGTAAAGCCTATAGAAAAGTGTCTGGCACATAGTTCTCAGTAAGTGTTATGGACTATTTACTGTTCATGCCTAAATAAAATGAAGGACAGGGCATGTCAGTGGACTCATATTTTATTGTAAAGTTGTATTGTTTTTAGTAGTTATACTAAAGAAATATGTTACTTGAACTAAAATCAGCTTGTAACAATAACAACAATTAAGAACTCTCACCTTTAGCAGACACTGTGACTTGTTATAGTAATCCCAATGTAGGCATTCATATCTCAAATTTGGGTATCAATGACTTAACTAGAAATTAAGTAAATTGTCCCAAATCATAAAACTTGCAAATCATAGAGTCAATTCCAGAGTCCCCATTCTTTCTACTTTGCCATAGTTCTTTCTATAAAATCTTAAAACTTGAGATAAAGAGGAACCTTTGGGTGAGAACTTTGAGGCCCTGTGACATCAGTAGTTGTTTTGGGAAAGTTCATGAGATTTATTAATGACAGAATGTGGTCTAGAAATGAGTACCTAAATCACTAATTATTTCAGTTATCACATAGGCTCAAGATTATATTTCTGAATATTTTTATGGTTATGTTAAGGGTCTTTTTATCTTCTGTGTTTTCATTTGGAGAAGAACTGAAAAACAGAAAGATATATTTTTTTTCTTCCCTAGGCTGCTTTATATTTTTCTGGGTTTTTTTTTGTTGTTTGTTTGTTTTTTGTTTTTTGTATTTTTCTGAAGCTGGAAACGGGGAGAGACAGTCAGATAGACTACCGCATGTGCCCGACCGGGATCCACCCGGCACGCCCACCAGGGGCGACGCTCTGCCCACCAGGGGGCGATGCTCTGCCCCTCTGGGGCGTCGCTCTGCCGCGACCAGAGCCACTCTAGCACCTGGGGCAGAGGCCAAGGAGCCATCCCCAGTGCCCGGGCCATCTTTGCTCCAATGGAGCCTTGGCTGCGGGAGGGGAAGAGAGAGACAGAGAGGAAGGAGGGGGCGGAGGTGGAGAAGCAAATGGGCGCTTCTCCTATGTGCCCTGGCCGGGAATCGAACCCGGGTCCCCCGCACGCCAGGCCGACGCTCTACCGCTGAGCCAACTGGCCAGGGCCTATTCTGTTTTTAAGAGAAGAGACGCCCTTGGATTTTCTCCCACTGTACATTAGAGGCCTTCAGTCTCTAGTCATGCAGATTTACCTTCCTCCTTATTTATGCTATATACAGTGTTTTCTAGAACTCTGCTTAGGAATTTATGACATTATAAACTGTCACCCACTGTTTCTCAAATCATGGTGTGCTGGTCACTAATTTATGTATTTTTAAAAAATATATCATGTAGGTAGAGGTGGTCTTGTCACCAGATATGTTTGAGAAAAGCTGAAATGCTTTAATTTAAAGTAAAATGGGCTTTTAAAAAAACTAGTATTTATCAATATGCAGTGTTACACACACATCTCTAAGAGTCTTACCCATATTCTTTGCCTGTGGGTCCTCTTTTCCAAAGTATAATGTGACTGATGTTGTACAGAACACACTGTAGGAAGAGACACCTTACCCAGACACAGTTGAGGTGAACTGTTTTGTAAAAAAATGTGTATCCTCTCTTCCAGACAGAATATTTTACATATCTCTTATTTTTTTTCAGCTCCCAAATTATAACCAGCCCCCTTCCTCCAGTGTCTTCCCCTCCTCCTGCATCTAAGACCAAAGAAGGTTCAGATGGTGAAAATCTGGAGGTGAGCACAGAACTTTTCAAGTTTCCTGTGGGAGAGAAAGCCCCTGCCATGCAAACATTATGTGGTAGTTTTTAAAGCATTGATTTTGATGAATAAGCCAAATATTATAACTTTATTAAATAATTTGTTTTATGATGCATGTTTATGACTTTTTCTCAGCAAAAAGTGCCAAATAATCTTCAATTCGAGGCATTTTATTGGTGCTTTGGGCATATAAATGGATCCATAAGCAATGTGAAAATAAACTGACTTAAATATTTTGTTATTAAAGAAACTCAATGTTAACATATTTATGAACATTACTGTAGTTTGTGATTACATTGTAAAAATGTATGACTTTGATACTAAGGCTAATATACTGTCAAGCTGTTTCTAACTCAGAAAAATTGAATCTTTTTGAGAAGTAGACTAACTTTTGAGGTAACACAGGCCTCACTGCAGGTGCCGCTCTGAAAGGCACATCAACAGTGCACTTGCAGAAGCACTAGTGGGTATTGTTGCATTCCTCTTTAAGAATTCTGTTTGAGAAGACTCTTTCACCCCCATGATGTTTAAAACAAATGTTAGAGGTTTTGATACTGGAAAGGTCAGTTGATTTTTAAAATGCATACCTATTACTTTTAGTCAAAACTTAGAGGAGTTAATGTTGATGATTGAATGACTCTTGTTTTCATTTTTAACTGTTAGCCAAAGTTTGTATGTCTCCTTACCTTTTGATATAATTAGAAATATTGAAAGAGGAATTTTAAACTGTAGAATCCTTAGGGCAGCCCTTTAAAGAGCCATTCAGCTTCAGTTACTTGCCCTTTTAAAGTTAAGGTAGTGATGAAGATTTAGTAATTCACTCACACATGTTTTTTGAGCTCTCGTTATGTACCAGCAACTGTTTCTAGGTGCTGGGGTCAATGCAGTAAAAATCTTTGTCACATGGAGCTTATGTTCTTCTGTTTGGGCTGGTTATAGTCAGTAATGCTTATTTATAGCAGAGGAGATAATATTTATTTTCTGTGGAGAAAAATAAGCCAGAGAAAAATAATAGGGAGTGCTGGGGTGGGTGGGGTTGGTCAGTTGCAATTTTGAAAAGATTGGTCAGTGAAGGCCTTTCTGGAAAGTTACCTCTTTATAAAGATGAATCAGGTGAGGGAACAAGCATGTGGTGATCTGGGGAGAGATTTCAGGCAGAGGGTACAGCAAGTGTAGAGGCCCTCCGACCAGAGCTTACGTTTGTTTGGACACTACAGAGAACAGTGTGCCTGGCCCCGGGGCGTGAGCAAAGGGCAGCGTGGTGAGGGAATGAGTCTGAGGTACAGCAAGAGATAGTCTCGCAAGGCCGGTAGGCCATGGGATCAAATGACTTTTACTGGGATGTTATTGAAATAATCCAGGTGACAGTGGTAGCTTGAGCCAGTATAATTGACGCTGAAGATTGTGTGAAGTGCCTGGATTCTGAAAGTTGTTTAGAATGTTGTTTTACACACCACCTAATACTCAAAATTTGTAGGATAAAAATAAAAATAATTTTAATATATTTTAAATATTTCTTTTTTGACTGATGATCCTGTTTGTTGTCATTTAATGATTAAGCGATTTTATCTTTTCTCAGTTAAATAGTTTCTTAAAAGGTTCAAGTAATCTAAGCTATCCCAGAAATCAGTGGAAATTATTTTGAGTGCCGTTTCCCTTCCTCTTTCCTGTCCCAAGTAGGCTAATAATATTGCACCAGCAGGTATTACCTTTAAGATATCCCTAAGCAATTACAGTGGTACCTTAACACAAAAGCACTTTAAGTCATGAGCAATTTGAGAGACAGCAGTCATGAGGGGAATTTTTTGCTTAAGTCACCAGTGGATATTTGAATAATGAGCTTCCACCACTTTCCACTAGATAGCTTGCCAAACATTCTGAAAGGGAGGAAGAAACAAACTTCCATGGAAATGTTTTTGTTGAAACAGCCTCTAAGTGAAAGCAAGAAAAATGTGGTGAAAAAGCCAAAAGTCAGTGAAGAAAATGATTGTTGGGCAAATCAGTTTGTAAAAGTTGTATTTTCTCAGTTTGCTCTCTTTTATTGTAAAAATGGCACTGGGCAGCTATCTGTGAAATTGCTAATTACCTTCCTGCTTGGGAAGCGCCATTGTTTTGCTAATGTCTCCTCCCCCACCACCAGCATCTTCAAGTATACTTGAAGGTAAATACATTTCATAAATCAGTTTATTTCTTTATATTCTCTCTTATGTGTGTATATATGTGTGTGTGTATGTGTGTGTATATATATATATGTATTTGTTATTTATAAAGTACATTTTCTTATTTATAAGCATATAAAACAAAAACTTTGTGTGGTTTTTGGGGACCAGAATGGATTAATTGCATTCCCATTAATTTATATGGGGAAATTTGATTTGACACATGAGCAAAATGAGTCACGAGCTCGGCCATGAAACGAATTTAACTCATGTGTCAAGGTACTGCTGTAAGTGTTAAGGGATATCGAGGTGATAACCAAACACGCTGAGTTCCTTCACTTAGCTCTACAGATACCAACATTCTTGTCTCCTCCCTGACACCTGAGAAGTATCTTGTTTGCTTACTTTTTCTTTCCCTGTTTCTCTTGGAGTTTTGGGAAACCGCTCTCTCTCCTACACTAAATGTTAAGCTTCAGTTGGACAAGGAGCTCTGTGAACCGTGGGATCCTTACCTCTCCCATAGTGTTGTCTGGCTTAGAATAAATATTGTACGGAAGAATAGATGGGTGCATGAAATCAGATATCTGTGGTGTAAGATGTGTAGGTGAAACCGATGGGCTAATGTAGACTCTTTTATGTTCTCATGGTTAGTAACAAATGGTCATGTAATGTATATACATTTCTTTTCATTTCAGCAAGATCTCTGTACCTTCTTGATATCAAGAGCCTGCAAAAACTCAACATTGGCTAATTATTTATACTGGTATGTAAAAAAATTTTTTGTTTATTTTCTTATCACTCTTTATAACTGTTTCCCCCATACTATAAGCATCAAGTCGATTTAAAATAAGGTATGAGAAATCACCAAAAGCCTAAATGCAGTGTTTATATCTAGCTTTATTCCTTTACAGTTGTGCTCATGAACATGTTCATTGGCACCACTGTTTCTCTTCCTTTCACTCCTTTCAGTGTCTAAGATCAAGTTAAGTAGGGCAGTGGGGTTTTTCAATTTGGTGCCTGTTTGCCTTGTATGGTATCTAAGTAGTTTAAGTGTAATACTTCACAGTCCCTTAGAAGTGTGTGCTTTCACATTGTTTACCAAAACACAGGAAACATACAAAACTGGAAAGTGGGAATTTTAAGTTATTTATTTTACAGATGAATAAATGAACTTGATAGAAGCTGAACTGGGATTAAATCACTTATCTAGAACTTTCCTATTTACAGAGTATTTTCAGTGACCCTTTCTCATTTGTCACTGTGAAGTTATGTAATGAAAGTATAATTACCTCTGTTCCTCCAGTCTCTGGAGTTGAAGGAAAGAAAGAAACTAAGGTCAGGGAGGCTGATTGACTTCATGAGCCATAATTCATAGGAAGTGAGATTCCCTTTATCTGTCGCAGAATTCTGACATGTAAAGGACAAGAAACTTAGCCACAACAAGAAATACTTTGGTTCAGTAAAAAGGTAGCACTAGTATTGGACACTAGACGGGGGAGCCTTATCCAGTTTTACAGAGCACACGGACAAGCCAGCTGGGTAAGGCCTGCTGGAAGCGTCCTGCTCATTGGAGAGAACATTTAAAACTTCTCCATATACCTGATGTATTTTAACTATAGAAATGATCTCTAAGCTGATTTACTGCTCACTTTACTGTGTTTATTTAAACAGTACCAATTAATGGATATCGATTTTGAAATTTCATTATTTTTGAAGAAAAATGAGGCATTTTATTTTCTGTGACAAAATTAAACGATAATGTCTTGTTTTAGACTGAGTTTAGAAAAACTATCTAGTATACCAAATCAAACATTAACTTCATTCTCACACTATCTGAACCTGATGTAGTTATTGTGAGTACTGTCCCTGCAGCCAGTAAGTAGGTAACTAAATTAAAGAACTCTACAAACACAAGGAGGGGTTCATTATTTATATAAACAATAAATAATTGTTTAGTTTCAGCTTTTATGGTTCTCTTCACAAAGAATAAAGCCACTATCAGTTATCTTAACTAAATCTTTCCTTTTTACCCTCTTTGGACCCTGTGACTTTTTTTTCTCGACTTTCATAGTGGAAAGAAAAATAGTTTCTTTTACTTTAGAAATTTTAACTTAATATTCATAAAACTACATTTCCCTCACAGTAGTAAATTTCCTAAAAATATACCCAGAAGAAGTTTTGGCTAGTTGTTAATCACCATTTTTACTTTGAAATATTTATTTAGAAATTCTCATATTGGAAATAGTCTAATAGTGACTATTTCCTTTTAATGTAACCTCTGGCTTTCTAATTTCTCCACATTCCAATTTTTTTTTTAATTTTCCCATTGATTTGAAAGAGAATGAAGGAGAGGGAGAGAAGAGGAGAAGAGAGAGAAGCATCAACTCGTTCCACTTAGTTGTTTTATTTAGCTGTGAACTCATTGATTGCTTCTTGTACATGCCCTGACCAGGAATTGAACTCGGGGTCTTGGGGCACCGGGACAACCCTTTATTCATTGAGCCACCTGGCCAGGGCCCCAGTCTGAATTGTTAATAAATACATTTCTATTCACTGGTGTTGCAGAAAAATACTTTTTCATGAAAATTTAAGTAAATATCTAAAAGGAAATACATAGAAAGAAATGTGGAGCATGTTGTCGAGTTTTTGAGTAAGTACTTACAAGCTTCTTAGGTATTTTAAAATTAAGATTTTCTATTTTTAAAAATCATTTACTAAAAATTTCTTAATAGGTGTTTCAGTTTTCTTGCAATATTCGTGAAATGTTTTTCTGTCTCAGAATTTGTAGTCTAGAGGAGTTACTATGATAAGAGCTGAGCGCATATGCTGATTTGTAGTGTTTTAAAATGATGTATTCTTCAGATTTTACTGTAGACCACATTTCACTGTAAAACCTGAAATTAGTTGTGATAGAATCTTTGATCTCTTATTTCAAGTAGAAAGAGTTTTCAAACAATTCTGAGAGCAGCTGAACAGTCAAAAACCTGTTAGATGGGCTGTTACTAATAAGGCAACAGTTTCTATTTAGAAAGACCACTTTGTTTTCTTCATAGATAATAAAGGAAGTGCAACCCCAGTGCCCAGTCTTATAAACATTCCATCAGATTTAGATTTGATTTGTGTTTTTCTACTATAACTCTTGATTCATCTAAGCATTAGTATGTATCATATTTACTCACTCTCTGAGGAGTAATTATTTTTCTCATATTTAAGTCTGCATATTACATATTCAAATACTCAGGGAGAAGAGGTATTAATGTGGACTTCTGACTTTGGTAGACATTGCTTTTGTGATTATATATGAGAATATGGGAAATAATTTCAAATAATTGGTTTAAAATGATCATTCACTTCCTTTAAACATGGACAGAGTAGTATAAAGGTATTAATCAAATGTAAAATATAAATTTTAATTGATTGCTTTATTTCCTTTTGAACATTTTGAATTTCCTTTTTCATTTGTTCCCTTCTCAATGATTTAAGTGGGATTTCTGCCATAGTCGAATCCTTAGGGGCCCATTGTTGTGTGGGCAATCCTTTTGAAATGAGGAGCGTCAACCTTTTAAGCCACAGAGGGGAGTTACAGTCTCCAATCTGTAAAGTGTTGGGCGTCAGGATCTATAAATCGTTTCAGTGTTTTATTTTTATAGCTATTCCAGTATGTCTAAATTGAAAGTAAACTTTAGATGCTTTGACATGTTTTTCTAAAACCTTTAGGACCTTTCACGGTAATAAAGGTTATTTACCCCGCAAAACAAAATTGGCAGGAAACAGGTAGCCCAGTGATGTCATCTCACAGTGGGTACCTGGGCTGTTTTGTCTGCCTTTCTATTTGAAGTTGACAGACTTGAAGGGAGGTAGTACCTTAGCATGCTTTCTAGAATCTCACTTACTGCTCTAAATAGAGAATTCAGAAATGATTCCGATCTACATTTTCTAGTCTTTTTTTTTTGTATTTTTCTGAAGTTGGAAATGGGGAGGCAGTCAGACAGACTCCCACATGCGCCTGACTGGGATCCACTCGGCATGCCCACCAAGGGGCGATGCTCTGCCCATCTGGGGCATTGCTCTGTTGCAACCAGAGCCATTCTAGTGCCTGAGGCAGAGGCCACAGAGCCATCCTCAGCGCCTGGGCCAACTTTGCTCCAGTGGAGTGTTGGCTGCAGGAGGGGAAGAGAGAGACAGAGAGGAAGGAGAGGGGGAAGGGTGGAGAAGCAGATGGGCACTTCTCCTGTGTGCCCTGGCCGGGAATCGAACCTGGGACTCCTGCACGCTAGGCTGATGCTCTACCACTGTACATTTTCTAGTCTTGATCTAAGTTTATCTTCATATTGGGAAACAGCACTGCTATTTTTATTTTATATGGACTTTCTCTTTGCAGCAGAACTTTGCCTTGAATGATCTTGAGAAATGAGATGTTGGATTCTTGACTTTTATCATGAGCACCAGTGTGTATCCTCAATCACATGAAGTCTCTGTGGCCATTGTGTTTACTTGGTGGTCAAGGAGACCTTAACAGAGGAAGGCAGCCTGTACAGTGTGGACATCTCTGTTGCTTATTTGGAAAGGAGTTCGCTACATAAACACACAGGAGAATAAGATGAATATACTTAAGGTCTTGCAGACAGTTAAGGACTTTAAGGATTGGAAAGGTGTAGGTTGGATTTGAATATCACCATATTGACAGTGTTATAGTTTAGAATGACTATCTGCTTGACTTTCTTAGATGATATCGTAAAATGACTAAACATCCTGGAATACTGTCCTGGAATAGAAAGTATGAGTTTATTTTAACTATTTTTAGCTTATTCATCTAGAACAGAGCTGTCCGGTAAAACTTTATACAGTGATGGAAATAAGCTACCATGCTGCATATATATTCCCTGAGCACTTGAAATGTGGATAATGTGAGTGAGAAACTGAATTTATAATTTTAATTAATTTTATTTTAAACAGTCATATGTGAGCTGTGACTTTAGAAAGCATTCTGGATCCAGGACTCACAATATCTTCTTGAATTTTTGGTTTAAAACTCTTGTTGGAAACATGGTGAAAATAGTGTCATGGTTCAGTTCCTCATAGCATTTTACAGACAATTCTAAGTTATACAACTCTGGTGACTTTCAGAACACCGTTACAATAGTAAAGCGTGACACTGGGAAGTTGGGAGGAGAAGACTTTTAATTTTATCAACTTTTAGAATGTTCTTGTATGTAAGACCGGATTGGGTTTGTTAGCTCTTGAAATTTTTATTTAATTTTTTTTTTTTTTTTGTGACAGACAGAGAGAGGGACAGATAGGGACAGACAGACAGGAAAGGAGAGAGATGAGAAGCATCAATTCATTGTTGAGGCACCTTAGTTCATTGATTGCTTTCTCATATGTGCCTTGACTGGGGAGCTATAGCTGACTGAATGACCCCTTACTCGAGCCAGCGACCTTCGGTTCAAGCTGGTAAGCTTTGCTCAAACCAGACGAGCCACGCTCAAGCCGGCAAACTCGGGGTTTCAAACTGGGTCCTCTGTGTCCCAGTCCAAAGCTCTATGCACTGTGCCACCGCCTGGTTAAGCTGAAAATTTTTAACATACGGCATCAGGCATCAATTTCTTTATAACCTCTGAGGAGCACTAGGAATTAAACGTGTGAAATAGTGACATGTAAGGTAAAATTATCAGCACAAGCCTTGTGAAAGCTGTGGCTATTCTAGGAAGAGAAGGATGAAGTTGTTAGGACTTTTGACAACTTCCTGAAATAGATCGGTGCCACTCTATTTTAGAAGGAAAGGTAGAGATAGGAAGGTGTTTATGGACAGTATGGCAACATGACCAAAGGCACAAAGGGTGGTTAGGGGCTTGACCCAAATAGAGTGGGAATTCATAAAATTGGACATCGTGCAAGTTTGGACCAGAAATTGTTTTAAAATAGTGGAAAAGGGGGAACCATTGATGTTTCTGTTCATATAGGTGGGGCATGGTAAAGGTAGTTTCAAGGAGAAAAATTTAGGATCACTGTATCTCAAACAATAAGGGGTTTTATTTTAGAGTGAAGAGGTGAAGTACGTGATACCGGCTGGTTGAATCCAGATGGTGCTGGTTACATGGCTTTTTAAGATAACACAGTGTGAAAGGAAGCTTAGTAAAACAGAAGGAGTTCTGACCTAGGAGCCTAGAGTCTTGTGTTCTGATTTTTAGCTCTGCAGCCAACTAATGGCACTGCCATGGTCAAGACATAACCCCTCTAAGTTCTGCTATGATGAAATAAGCAAGTTGGTATAGAGCTGTGATTTTCAAGCTATCCATCATAACTCATTGAAATCAGTTTAAAGGGCCACAGTCTAGCATTTGTTATATAAAGAAAAAATGTAAAACTTTTTTTTTTTATGCACCTGTGTGCACACACGTGGCCAGGTGTACAAAGCTGTGAGGGGAACCCCTGTGCACTGTTGGTGGGATTGTAAGTTGGTGCATCCACTATGGAAAACAGAATGGACAATCCTCAAAAAATAAAAACTAGAACTACTGTATGACCCAGCAATTCTTTGGGTATTTATCCAAAGAAAACAAAAAAATTAATTTGAAAATATATATGACCCTATGTTCATTGAATTATTTACAGTAGCTAAGATGTGAAAGCAGCCAGGGTGTATATCAGCAGATGAATGGATTAAGAAGTTGTGGTCAGTATGTAGGTAGATAGATTGATAGATATAAATATATATTTATGTACAATAGAATATTACTCAGCCATGAAAAAGAATGAGATCCTGATATTTACTGCAACATGGATAGACCTAGAGGGTATTATGCTAAGTGGAAGAAATCAGAGAAAGGGATATAGTATAGTTTTACTTATGTATGGATTCTGAAGTTCAAAATAAATAAGCAAGCAAAACTAAACAGACTCATAGAAGCAGAGAACACACTAACGGTTGACAGAGGGCAGGGGAGAGGGGATGTGTGAAAAAGGCAGAGGGGATTAAGAAGTACAAAATTCCAGTTATAAAGTAATTGTGGAGACACAGTGTTCACAGGGAACGTAGTAAAATATTTTAATAACTGTACAGTGACATGTTACAAGACCTGTCGTCATGATAATTTTGTTGAATTGCTATATTGTGCATCTGAAACTAATATAATACAGTATATTGATTATACTTTAAAAGAAAGGACAGTTCAAGACACTGGATTACGTGAGCTCTGAGGTGTAATCCAGATCATTGCTTATATGATTGTGTAAAAGTAGAAGCCGTATAGGTGTAAGAAAATATTTAAAATTTCTTTAACTCTTTAGAACCATGATTTTATGATGGAAAAATTAAAGATTACATTTGGATTTTGGGAAAATGGGGAAATTGGATGAGAAAGGAAAAATCATTTTAAAATTTTAGTCATACTTTAGAACAGGGATAGTCAACCTTTTTATACCTACCACCCACTTTTATATCTCTGTTAGTAGTAAAATTTTCTAACCGCCCACCGGTTCCACAGTAATGGTGATTTATAAAGTAGGGAAGTAACTTTACTTTATAAAATTTATAAAGCAGAGTTACAGCAAGTTAAAGCATATAATAATAATTACTTACCAAGTATTTTATGTCAGATTTCCGCTAAGTTTAGCAGAATAAATCTTTATAAAACAACTTACTATAGTTAAATCTATCTTTTTATTTATACTTTGGTTGCTCCGCTACCGCCCACCATGAAAGCTGGAACACCCACTAGTGGGCGGTAGGAACCAGGTTGACTACCACTGCTTTAGAAGAATGTTAATGAAGGAAAATGGCTTCAGATTGGTTTTCAGAATGAGAGCCCTAAGTAATACCAAGAGAATAACAGAGATTGTGAAAATAGTCTTGGTCTTGAGTTACATGGTAGAAATAAAGAGTTCTGAATATGCTAATGCTCCATCTACTTCATAAAGGAGTAGGAGAAAATGCTTGTTTTGATGCCAAATTTTTCAGAAAAATCTAGGGAGGATATTTTACAAAATAAGATATAATTTACCTCTTATAGACGATTGTATTTGTTGTTCATTATATTTTCACTTTTGAAGGAGTGATGATAAAATATCTCATTACTCCCACATAATTATTTTTTCAAATATGAATATTTTAATGGAAAGGCATAAATATTTGCAAAATGAATATGAGTTTTATTTTATTTCATTTGAATGACTTACCATATTTTTAAGGTATGTGATAGTGGAATGTGAAGATCAAGACACTCAGCAGAGAGACCCAAAGACCCATGAGATGTACTTGAATGTGATGAGGCGATTCAGCCAAGCATTGCTGAAGGTAACCACGTAGTGTGGGGCTGGCAGGCAGCGCAGGGGCCGCAGCTGGCCTGCTGCCTGTTTGGGTTTGTCCCCTGAGCTAAGAATGGTTTTTATATTTTCAAATGATTGAAAGAAGTCAAAGAAGAAGAACATTTTGTTGCAATACAGGAAAATTACCTGAAACTTAAATTTCAGTGTTCAGAAGTAAAATCTTATTGGAACCTAGTCATGCCTTTTGTAGTCATATTGTAGAGGGCCAGTTTTGCATTACAATAGCAGTGAGTAGTTGGATAGAAAGGCCACCGGGCCTAAAGAATTTATCTCTTGGCTCCTTATGGAAAGTTTTGTGTGTTTTTTTCCCCAAAGGAGAAAAAAGAGAAAGGGACAAACAGACAGAAAGGAGAAAGATGAGAAGCACCAACTCTTAGTTGCAGCACTTGAGCTGTTCATTGATTGCTTTCTCATATGTGCCTTGCCCGGGGAGCTCCAGCTGAACCCATAACCCTTTGCTCAAGCCAGCAACCTTAGGTTCAAGTTAGTGACCTTTGGGCTTCAAGCCAGTGACTATGGGGTCATGTCTATGATCCCATGCTCAAGCCAGATGAGCCCATGCTCAAGCCAGCAACTTCTGGGTTTGTACCTGGGTCCTTAGTGTCACAGGCTGATGTTTTATCCACTGCACACTGCCAGGTCAGACCACAAAGTTTGTTGATCCCTGAGTTAATGAAGTAAACCTATGTATGGAACAGAAAACTCCAAAGCTTTGCTTTTTATTTCCATCTCTGTTTCTTATTTTTATTTTAAAAACTAGATACATTCCCAGAAATTGAGTAATGGTCATATTTCTGATAATGCTCATATTGCAAATACTTTGCATGAAACATTTTTCTTTCATTAACAATTTTTAGAGATATGTAAAAGCTATTTTCTACCTAATGTTTATGTGACTTTTTTTTTTTTTTTTTTTTTTTTTTTACAGAGACAGAAAGTCAGAGAGAAGGAAAGATAGGGACAGACAGACAGGAATGGAGAGAGATAAGAAGCATCAATTACCAGTTTTTCATTGCGAGACCTTAGTTGTTCATTGATTGCTTTCTCATATGTGCCTTGACTGTGGGCCTTCAGCAGACCGAGTAACCCCTTGCTCAAGCCAGCAACCTTGGGTCCAAGCTGGTGAGCTTTGCTTAAACCAGATGAGCCTGCGCTCAAACTGGCGACCTTGGGGTCTCGAACCTGGTCGTCCGCATCCCAGTCGGATGCTCTATCCACTGTACCACTGCCTGGTCAGCCTTTATGTGACTCTTAAAAGCAATGTCACAGTTCAGCCAGCAGAGGGGGCACAGGCAATAAAAAGAAAACTCACAATCTGTTATTTACAGAAAGATTTACTCGTAGCATCTTTTATCTTCTGTTTCATGTTATTAAATATTTAAATCACTTCTTTTGAAGTCTTTGACACTAAACTTTTTTGTAGTTCTCAGAGCGTCTGTACATCAAACTGATTAGCAAATAGGCATTCGGTTCTCTTTTCTAACCTCAGTTCTCTCGCTACAGCATCTGTCACTCTGTGAAGAAATCTTAGTTCCTCTAAACTTCAGTTTTCTTGTCTTCAAAATGAGGATGATACTCTTCCCAGCTGCCTTCATTGGTGTAATTGGAAGATTAAATGAGAAAGTGTATTTTCTAGTATTTTATGAACTTGGAATCACTGCCTCAGACATTACAGCGTTTAGTTTTTATGACTTCTGTTATACTGAGCAAGCATGTAATGCATTGCTATTTGAGAACTTTACCCTTTTTTCGATAGATTTTTAGTTCCTTGAAGATAATATTGTTTCTACCAAATCCCCAGTGCATTTCTGAAGACATCACAGGCGTCCAAATATTTATTGAATCAATGAGGGAAGGCATTTTGGGTGAATGAATTTTATCTTGTCACATGGTTGTATGTGGGGGAAAAGTGCTATTTTTGATAGACTCTTGCGGTCACCGAATACTCAGATAATATGTATTTCAACTGTGGAAGACTTAGTGACATTTATGATAAGAGGTTTCTCATTATCTCTGAATCAAGATAATTAATCATTTTCCATTGTACTTTGCATTGAAGTTTTCAGCTATCAGAAGAGTAAAGATCACCCATGCTATTAAAGAAACCCTGATCGTTACACTGCATAGCGCTGATTTCCTTTCCGTTGACTCCCTTCAGGGTGACAAGTCTGTCAGAGTCATGCGTTCCCTGCTGGCCGCACAGCAGACGTTTGTGGACCGGCTGGTGCATCTCATGAAGGCGGTGCAGCGGGAGAGCGGAAATCGGAAGAAAAAGGTAAACCCCTGGGCTTCGCTTTCTTTTGATGATTAAGAATGTCTTAGTTTCATAAAGGTCTGTGTTTGGGTACTTTACTTTTAGGTTAATGTATTTTATGAAAATCTTATGTAATTTTAGTAATAGGAACATTTAAAAGTACTGATTATGTACAGTATCCAATTTTATAAGTTTATATGTTTTGGGTTTTTTTTGTATTTTTCCAAAGTGAAAAGTGGGGAGGCAAACTGACAGACTCTCGCATGTGCCCGACCGGGATCCACCCAGCATGCCCACCAGGGGGCGATGTTTGGCCCATCTGGGCTGTTGCTTTTCTGCAACCGGAGCCATTCTAGTGCCTGAGGTGGAGGCCTTAGAGCCATCCTCAGTGCCCTGGCCAACTTTGCTCCCATGGAGCCTTGGCTTCAGAAGGAGAAGAGAAAGAGAGAGAGAGAGGGAAAGAGAGAGAGAAAGGAGAGGGGGAAGGGTGGAGAAGCAGATGGATGCTTCTCCTGTGTGCCCTGACCTGGAATCGAACCCAGGACTTCTACATGCTGGGCCAAAACCCTACCGCTGAGCCAACCGGCCAGGGTCGAGTTTATATGTATATTGATTTAATCTTTACAATAACCCCATAAGTTAGGAACTATTATTATCCTCATTGTAAAGAAACATGGGAATTGAGAGGTTAATTTGTTGTGTCTTCAGGAAGTGTTGGCATTGGGATTTGTACCCAGACATCTGAGTCCATACTTTTAATTATAATGTTTTATTGGCTCTTATTTTAGAATCTTAGCATCCTAAAATATAATCTGTTTGCTGTGGAGAGGACCCCTGGGAACCTTGTAGATTAGATCTGTCAGTGAGGATGAAGGTCTGGAGTGACTTGCCCACTCGCTGTTTGGAACGGCGCTGGCTTTGAATCTGTTTGCATGGTTAGTACTAGATCTTTCATCAGTGAGGCTATGGCTTGATTAGAACAGATGAGTGTCTCATGTTATTTTTTCTAATCAATAGCCTAAATTATATGAAGGAGCTATTTGATAATCTTCATCTTTCCCTAGTCCCATAGTGGGCGGGTAGGTCTTTTTTAGTGGCCTTTGTTAAACTACACAGTCCATGTTACTTTGTCCTCCAGGCCTCTGAGAAGAAAGCGGAGAGAAGACAAGGGGAAACTGAGTCTGGAGTTCAAAGACAGGGAATTAGGCCCAAAGAGCATTGCTAGCAGAGGTATTCACATGGAATAATGTTCACAAGGGTAGGAGGGAGAAAGCAGGATGAAGAGAAACACATTTTTATGTGTCAAATTGGTGAAACAAATGACACTCTTATTGCTATCTTTTTTCTGTCTCAACCTCTAGTTTAGGAAAAACTCTTGTTAGAAGCGGTCTCTGAGTAGACGGTTGAGTTCTAAGAAAACTATGTTCTATGGATGGTTGTTAAAAAGTAAAGGTTTTATTTTATATGTTAAGTAGTCTCTTTTCACTTTGTTATTCTTTCGGTGATATTATAAATTTATTTGTTCTATAAAAATGTATTATTGCATGCCTCCTCTGTGCCAAGCACTTTTCTGGGTTCTGGGGATACTACAACAGTAAGTATAAAAATCCCTTCCCTATGGAACTTATATTTCTATTGGAGGGGAAAGTAAACAAAGTAAATAAATAAAATATTTAGTGTGCCAGATAGAATGTTGTGCGCTGTGGAGAAAAAATAAAGCAGGAAAGGGCAGTCAGAAGGGCTGGGTTCAAGTAGGGAGGCATCATTCACTCTTCTCAGAGGAACAGTCAGGGAGGGCCGCACGGAGAAGTTAACATTTGAACAAAGGCCTGAAGCAGATCAGGAAACAAGCCGTGTGAATCTCTAGAGAAGACTATTCCAGCTGGAGGAACAGCATGTGCAAGGGCCCTGGTGCAGGGACATATGTATGACATGTTTGAATTTAAAGAAAATATGAGGAAGAGTAGAGGACAGAGAATAGGGAAATAGTATATATCCTTATAAGCCTGTAAGGTCTTGACTTCAATATTGAATAAGAGGAGAGGCTACTGGAGGTTTGAACACAGGAGTGATACAATCTGACTTTCATTTTAGCAGCAACACTCTAGTTGTTTCTGGTTAGAGACACTTGAGAGGCAGAGGCTGAAGAGGAGGAGCAGTCAGGAGGCTGTTGGTGGGAATCCAGATGACAAATGATGGCTTGGACCCCAGGGCCTAAAGCAGTGGAGGTGGGAAGAAGTGGCTGGATTTCTCGCCCTTCTCTTGTTAGCTGCTTTCTGGTTATTTTATTGTTTATTAGCACACTAACTAGAAATTGGTTACAATTGGGTAATTGGAAATTCACATGAACTAATGTTACTTTATACTAGTATATGTCTGATGGTATATTTGGTTAGATAGATTTACTGGTTTTTGTAGAGGATATGGAGAAATTATAACGGTTTTCGTTGACTCTAGCTTCAACTTTCCATGAGTCAAAAGAAGAATTGGAGTATTACTAAAGGGAAAGAGCTGAGTTGTATGTCTTGGTCCTTGAAACTTTTCTGAACTTCCATCTCTGATTCCTGAGTCCTCTCCTTTGACAGATACATCCTTTCCACACTGTTACAGGTGAAGTGCTCTGTGCTGCTGAGACTGACAAGCCAAGTTTTCCCCTTAAAGAACCAGCTCATCTATTCCAAGAATGCCCGACTCTCACAGCATTCAGAGGAATAGATTGTTCTTTTGAAATTGAATGGAAGGGCTTGGTCTAAATATGACAGATGGTCCTCAATGACAAAGCTATTTCCCTGTGACTTGAAATCTTGGCCCAATGCAGTACTGCGTGTGAGCTGAAGAAAGTCAGTGATGCTATCTTATGACAAGTTTGATCAGTCAGTTAATGAACAGTAAAAAAGATAGGGCCCAAGTTTCTCTGAGTGAACTGAGTTTACTTTTTAACCCTAAAACATGCACAGGAGCAGCATAATAAAATTCTTGCTTAATATTTGGTTATGCAAAAATTAATCTTCCAGAAATTAGTTTCTCTTTGTGACTTTACACATCCTTTGAAAACAGAAATCAAATCTTTTAGTTCAGCTTGAGTATATTCCTGATCCTCAGCATCAGCAAGAGAAATGTATTCCCTAACCTTGAGAAAGTCCAGCCCTCCGTAGTCAGAGGACTGCTCTTGTTAGAGCACGCTGCTGCTGCCGTCAGCTGGTTACAGCTGGCTGACTCTCACCTGGCACTGTCTCCTTTAGGTTTCTTTGCACATCTTTTTTTTGGTGATTCACAGATATTTTAAAGTTAACGAACTCAGTCTTTATGTCTTTACCATGTTTTGTAAACTAGTATTCCTTTTAAATGTTAGCCTAATCAGTCCTTTCTGACTTGTTCTCCTAGAATGAGAGGCTACAGGCATTGCTTGGAGACAATGAAAAGATGAACTTGTCAGATGTGGAACTTATCCCATTGCCTTTAGAACCCCAGGTGAAAATTAGAGGAATAATACCAGAAACAGCTACACTGTTCAAGGTAATTGTGATGGGTCTTTAACGTCTGTGATTGGAACCTAGGTCTTTAACCCTTTCAATAGTGAGGATTTTTCATGCTCACTGACCCCCAGGAGTGAGTTTTTTCAAAAAATGAAATTAATTCTAGTTGCAGTTTTATTAATTTAAAATTATGTTTGTTTGATAACCAATTTATGGAAAAAGAAGAATATACATTTGCCTTTTTATCTTTTTATTTTTTAAATGATATCCAAAATGTTTTTAAATGAATTTATTCATTATTTAGAGATGAGAGAGAAAGAGAGGGAGAGAGAAGGGGGGAGGAGCAGGAAGCATCAACTTGCATATGTGCCTTGATCAGACAAGTGCAGGGTTTTGAACTGGTGACCTCAGTGTTCCAGGTCAACGCTTTATCCACTGAGCCACCACAGGTCAGTCTACATTTGCCTTTCTTTAGTGTTGCCTTACACATGTATGATCATACTCTGAATGGTAGGAGACACAGGGACGTACGTGAACGTTCATACTACTCGAAAGGTTAAAGCTAGAACAGAGGCACTATCTTTGAAAATTATTACATTGCAGGCAATATCTACAATTTTATTTGATTTAGTAAATGCTAGAAAAAAATGTTATATATATTTATATATTACATATAAATATAAGTATATATAACTGTTTTGATTTAAGATCTAGTATCTATAATTTCTTCTTCAGTAATCAAAACCAGTAGGGCGCCTGACCAGGCGGTGGCGCAGTGGACAGTGCGTCGGACTGGGATGCAGAGGACCCAGGTTGGAGACCCCGAGGTCGCCAGCTTGAGCGCGGGCTCATCTAGTTTGAGCAAAGCTCACCAGCTTGGACCCAAGGTCACTGGCTTGAGCAAGAGTTTACTCGGTCTGCTGAAGGTCCGTGGTCAAGGCACATATGAGAAAGCAATCAATGAACAACTAAGGTGGTGCAACGAAAAACTAATGATTGATGCTTCTCACCTCTCTCTGTTCCTGTCTGTCTGTCCCTATCTCCCCCTCTCTCTGACTCTCTCTCTGTCTCTGTAAGAAATAAATAAATAAATAAATATCAATAGGGCATGTCTCTCAAAAGAGTTTTCTGACATTTTACCTTCAAAATGGTTGTCTCGGGATGCTGTCCTATCTGAGGTTTTGTTTCTAAAGAGAATTTAATGACATTATTTGTTGATTTTAAACACATACCCTAAGTCAAACTTTATCTAATTACGGGGAAGATTCTAGGGGAAACATAGTTATTCTAGAATAAAAGATAAAGGTATTTGAGCTCTCCCTTCGTTTTATGAAAGAGTAATATAAGTCTAAAAGCTGCAAAGCTTGTCCCGTACCTGCCATTGGAAGCCAGGCCTCTTGCCTCTTTATCTGGTGCATTTTTATGCCACATGGTTTTACCTCGTTTACTCCAGTGTGGCTCATAATACCAGTAATCATGGCGAACACATGCAGAATGTCTGCTCTTCATCAGGCTCAGGGCCAGACTGACCCTCTCCAGTTTCAGATTGCCTTAGTAACACCGGTGGAGAAGGAGTTTTCTGTGCTGTGCAGATGAGGAGATGGGATAAGAATGTGTGCGGTTCATCCAGCTCCTACCTGGCGCAGCCTGGATTCAGTGCCGTGCTGACTGTTCGTGGAACTCGGACTCAGCTAGCCCACTGTTTCCTCCAGGGCACCCGAATGCATCTTGCTGCCCGTCCATCATAATTCTTAAGTCCTGTTCACCTGTGTGTTTAGCTTACGTGTCAGCATTGTCTTCTGTGTGTAATAAATTTTCATACATTAACTTCCATCCAGATTTGAAAACAATATTTTTATTTCCAGAGTGCCCTTATGCCTGCACAGTTATTCTTTAAGACAGAAGATGGAGGCAAATACCCAGTTATATTTAAGCATGGGGATGATTTACGCCAAGATCAACTTATTCTTCAAATCATCTCACTCATGGACAAGGTGAGCGTAACCTGATGTCGGTGGGAAACGCTATTTCATTTCAGAAAACTCTGGTTTAGTTCATGTGCTCTATGTAGACACAGGGTGTTTTTGTAACATTCAGATACAATACAGAAAACTCAGCAGTCTCCACTTGACCTTGAACAAATTTGTTTGTTTTTGTACCCTAGAGAATGGTTCATGGCGAACACATGCAGAATGTCTGCTCTTCATCGGGCTCAGTGATGAATAAGGCATTTATCAGGCGTTTCAGATAAAATGAATTTCATCAGGCATTTCAGATAAAATGAAACTGCATGTGTTTTATTATAAAAAAAATTTTCCCCAATTAAGTTCTCTCAATGTTGGATTTAGCAATTTCCTTCTTCTTAGTCAACTAGATAATCTTTTTAAAATCCTACCCCTATCCCTGGATCTTAAAGGAATATATATGCCCTTATTTCTTTTTTCTGAGTCTGAAATTCTTCATGAACAGGAAAAGACTGCATAAATTAGTAGGAGGAATTCTACTATTCATTGAAAACTACAAACAGTGATTTACAATAAGGTAAAAATTTGGCATACCATCTAGTAATAGCTAAGTAAATTAATTTTGATGATGAAAATTATGTTAACTAATTAATTTAGTTAAACCTTAAATTCGGTTCACCTCATGAACCTCTTAGTAGACTGCTATTTCACTTGCCTGTAAAACTTTCATAACAATATTTACATTTAGCAAATATATTTTGTCTTTTGATCAAAGCTGCTACGGAAAGAAAACTTGGATTTGAAGTTAACACCCTATAAAGTACTAGCCACTAGTACAAAACACGGTAAGTTTATTTTACACAGTGATTGTTTAATGACCAGTGAGTATAGTTTTCCTTTTTTAACTGAAAATCATTAAACATACTAGAAATTGAACTCATGTGTAGCATTGAAGACCAGTTGAGCTGGCCTGCTTGCCTCTCTCCTTCCCTCCCTCCCTCCCTTCGAAATCAGTAAACATCTTATTTGGGAGAAAAATTAAAATTTTTATAATGTGTTTCTTTGCATTCAAAACTGGATATAATTCACAGTAGTTTCTTGTATGGTGATCTGTGTCTTGAATCATTATTTCAGTTACTGTGACCAGAGTGCCTTTGTTCTGTGCTCTGCTTATAAAAGCCACTAATTAAATAATCTCTGTACAGATCTGTAGTATCACATGTGAAATTGAGTAACCTCTGGAAGTTTGGCGGAAGATTCCCTAGGAGTGCTAGCCTCGTGCCTGTGTGAATCTCATCCAGTCTTGTGATGCGTAGAGCTCCTTCCCCTCCCGTGCCCTGGAGAACGAGTCTCTCTCAGGCTTCTGCCCTTCCCCTGGCCACTTCCACATGCTTGGGATTGTAACTCCTCTTCTCATTTTCCTCTCAGAGTGAGCTTATTAAAATTGCAAATAAACTTTTTGACTCTCATGCTTAAATTGATTTACTAGCTTTCATTTCTCTTGGGACAAAGACAAAAGCCTCGGCTTAGTTGTGGCCGGTGTGACATTCCTCCTGCCTCATTTCTGAGGCCTCCCTTGCCGCTCTCCCCCTTGCTTCCTGACCTTAGCCACACTGACCACCTTCCATGTTCTCAAGTGCACTGTGGTCTTTCCAGCCTTAAGGTCTTCACACATGCTGTGTTCCTTGTCTTCAGCGGTTCTTCTCCACAGCTTTACCTATTAACTTTTATTATCCTTCAAAACATGGCTCCAGTTGTCGGCTGCCCTCTGATCTCTATTGTAATTTAGGTCTCCCTACACTATTCTCTTCATAGTAACCTTTCAGTTGTAGAATTTATACTGGCCTTGGCTGTCTGGCTTAGGCGTGTGCAAGTCTCAGGTTCAATTCTCAGGGCACACAGAGAAACTATAATCTACTTCTCCACCCCGTCCCCTCTCCCTCTCTTTCTCTCTCTCTCTCCCTCTCTTTTGTTCCCTCCTTCAGCCATGGCTCAAATGAGCAAGTTGGCCCCAGGCGCTGAGAATGGCTCCATGGCCTCACCTCAGGCACTAAAATAGCTTGGTTGCCTAGCAACAGAGCAGCAGTTTCAAATGGGCAGAGCATCACCCCAGTAGGGGGCTTGCTGGGTGGATCCTAGTTGGGATGCATGCAGGAGTTTGTCTCTCTGTCTCCCTGCCTCTCAATTAAAAAAAAAAAATTATCCCAATAAAACTTGCAAGCTTGAGTAATCTATGAAGGCAGGTCAAGGCTCTGTGTTTTACCTGGCAAAGTTCTTGCTACGTAATAGAAAAACAATAAAAATCTTAAGTGAATTTATGAAGACTATTTCATATTTATGATATAGTAATGATGAAACATTGCATATTCTAAAGCAATATCCAGTCTCCTAATCTGCATGCCAATAACTATGATACAAAGTAACCAAAACCAGATCACTGTGTGTATGGTCCTAAAATCGTTTCTTTCATTCAGCTTTTATTTTTTTTCATGTATTTGTTGTTTTATACTCCTGTTGTTCCTAGATTTTTCTCCTTTTTGTTCTGTGTACTCTCTCCTCCCCCTTCTTTTTGGTAGTCTAAAGGATTTATACTATCTTCCAGTAAACGGCAGAAGATGTGATGTTAAACAAAAAAGCTAAAGAACATAGTAGTTTTAGGGTTAATTGAGTCATAGTTTCAGATTTCTTGAAGTGATTTAAATGTGGAATGGAATATTTTTAATTGATATTTTAAAAAACTACAGAATATGAAAGATGAAATTTTTTTTGCCAGATTTAAGAAGAATGGCTTTCTTCAATCTTTGTATTCCTGTGTACAATAATAGAAATTGGCCTAGAGCAGTGGTCGGCAAACTGCAGCTCACAAGCCACATGCGGCTCTTTGGCCCCTTGAGTGTGGCTCTTTCACAAACTACCACATGGAGGAGCTACCTTGATAAGGAATATACTTACCTATATAGTTTAAGTTTAAAAAATTTGGCTCACAAAAGAAATTTCAATCGTTGTACTGTTGATATTTGGCTCTGTTGCCTAATGAGTTTGCCGACCACTGGCCTAGAGAAACATACAGGTTAGATTAGCTTAATTTTTTGAAAGTTTCCAGCCCTGGCCAGTTGTTCAGTGGTGTAGAGCACCAACCAGGCATATGAAAATCCCAGGTTTGATTTCAAGACAGGGCACTCAGGAAAGGCAACCACCTGTTTCTCCACTCTTCTCCTTTTCTCTCTCTCTCCCCTCCCCTCTCTGTTTTCCTCCCTCAGCCATGGCTCGATTGGTTTGAGCACATTGGCCCCAGGCACTGAGGATGGCTCCATGGAGTCTCTGTCTCAAGTGCTAAAAATAAGCTCAGTTGGGCAGCATTGGCCCGGGATGAGGCTCACCAAGTGGATCTCAGTTAGGGTGCATGTGGAGTCGGTCTCTCTATCTCCCCATCTCTCATTTAAATTTAAAAAAAAATGAAAGTTTCCTTGTAGTTTTTATGAGATAAACACCAGTATAAACTTAGTGTTTGCAGAGCTTTTTAAGTTATTCAGGTATGTAGTGTGTACATTTGCAAAGGAAGGTTTTTCTTAGGAGAACGTTTATTTTTATTGCTTAACCAATACTACTTAATGAGTCAATGCCTGTATTTCTGTGTAGGCTTCATGCAGTTCATTCAGTCCGTTCCTGTTGCTGAAGTTCTTGATACAGAAGGAAGCATTCAGGTATAGTATCTATATATTTAAAGATTTATACAACTTATAAATAAATTCTTGCATTATAATTATTTAAAAATTTTGACGTAATTTTATCGAGCTTGTTAGTGATAATAGTGTTTTAGTAGCTATGCTTAAATGGCACAGTCTTCCCGTAACATCCTCAACAGACTGGTCCCAGGACTCCCAAGCATACCGAAACCTGTGGATGCTCAAGTCCCTTTAAAATGGCATAGTATTTGCATATTACCAATACGCATTGTCCCATATGCCTAAAGTCATCTCTAGATTGTGTAATACCTAGTACTGTACAGTGCAATTAGTTATTTTACTGTGTTGTTTAGGGAATAATGACAAGGAAAAAAGTCTGTATATGTTTAATACAGATGTAACCATGTATGCCTAACTCCATAGTACATATCTCCTTCATGAATATTTTTGGCCTGTGGCTAGTTGAATCCACACATGTGGAACCTGTGAATACCAAAGACTGACTGTAATTTAAAAATGAACAACTCATGTTCATTTTCAGGAGAATGACATTTAAGAAACCTGATGTTCACTTTCAGGAGAAAGTTGAACAAAGTGATACATTGAATATGGAAATATAGCAGTAATTTTATTCTGTTTTCTTTAATGTTTTTGCTGGGTTATAGAAATAGCAGCATATATATGTTGTTATTATGTAGTTTTTTTTGTTTATTTTTTTGTCTTAACAGTTTGTAAGCATAGCAGTAGACTTATTCCTGAGAAATATGCTTCCTAAAGTCCACATTTTATACTTACTGACTACATTTTAGATCAGACACCTATGGTCATTATATAGTTTTGAAATGACAAATGTGTTTAAGGATTATTGAACTGTTAACATGCAGATAACATCTTTTCAGAACTTCTTTAGAAAATATGCACCAAGTGACAATGGGCCCTATGGGATCAGCGCTGAGGTGATGGACACTTATGTTAAAAGCTGTGGTAAGTTTTACAAACTATGACTTCCGTTGATATGTTTAAATGAAGGAACATAGGCTATTCTGAGATTGCCATATTCACACATATTAACAATATTTTAAGATATGGTCTGAGTTCCTTCAGGCCACTGTCACAAAATATCAGAGACTGGGTATTTTATACACAACAGAAATTTATTTCTCACAGCTCTGGAGGCTGGAATTCCCAGCATGGGTCCCAGAATGGTCAGCCAAGGGTCTTCTTTGGGCTGAAGACTTCTTGTGTCCTCATTTGCTGAAAAAGGCTAGCGTTTTCTGTGATCTGAACAAATTATAATACATATCACCTGTAGATGTGACTCAGTGACAGATCACTCACAAGACAGGTAGCTGATACTACTTCCCAGCCCGGCCTGTCAGTTGAGTCACCTGTGCAGGTCTTTCTGAGGCTGGGGCTTCCCAGAGCCGGCCTCCTGGAGGAGGTGGTCCCAGAGACCGGAAATGGAAAGTGTTGGGTTCTGAGGGCTGGATGGCAGGCTGGCACTTCCTCCCTTCTGTCATATTCTGTGGCTTAAATCTGTCGGTCACAGAGCCTGCCGGGATTCAAGGGGGAAGGAATGTAGTTCCCACCTTGAATGAAAAGAGTGTGAAAAAATGTGTGGCCATTTATTCGCCACACTTTGTTTTCAGTATGTTCCTAAATGAGATATTTTTCATGCCTCCACAGAACTATCTTCTTTTTACTTGACTTTCAGGTATTACTGTAAAATTTTTTTTACATTGTAACCCTATTTAACAAAGGAATGTTTACTTTTTCTATTTGAAAACTATACACACATATACAATCTATAAATATTGACCAAAATTTGAAAACACTGCTCCCTCGGTAAAATTATCAGAACAACGTCTTATAGATATGTGCAGATGAGGCTGGGAATGTAGTCTCTTACCTAGGCATGGACTTCCCCCATACATCTAGTTTTGTTTTGTTTTGTTTTAAGGAAGAACCATAATTAGAATATTGTGTAGGAAACTATGAGTCCCTGTCATACTACAGACTATCTTTTGAGAATCACTGATTTGTTTACAATCTACTATAACTGATTTGTTACAGTTAAGTAAATATTGTTAGATTAGTGACATGATTAGAAGCATCTTTTGAGTGATGACATGTGATCTTTTATTCATTCTCTAGATACTGATATATTTTGAAATAGACAACATGTAATTTTATCTATAATTAGAATATGGTTATTTATTCTAAACAAATAAACTTTAGCCTAAATATCTTGTTGAGTGTTGCACCTGTTGAAAGTTAGTGCAAAAATGACATGAGCTAGGTGTTCAGAGTCAAACTGAAATTCAAATTGCAGCCCATTGACCTTGATCCAGTTCCCCTTGGAGCCTGAGCTTTTGCATTTGAAGGATGAGCTAACGGTGAAAGTGATGTGCCTCCCCTTCACTAAACTGTAATTAAAGATTAACACCATGATTACATCATTGATTAAGTCACTTTTAGACTTCTGAAATGACCTTCAGAACCTGAGTCAAATGAACCTTAATGTTTATTGAATTCAGACAAGAGTAATTGGTCATTAACAGATAGTCCAATCATTTTTGTACATATTGGCTAAAATAAACATTTTTTGTAAATTCCAATATAGTCATATGTATTTTTTGTAAGTTGTGTGTGTTGTCACTAATGGAAGAATCAGAGGGAAAAATATGCTTCAGATTTTTGTGAGCATTTTCAACACACGCCAAGTTTCCAGACTCTCTGGAAGAGAAAGATAAAAGAGAATGAAGCTCGAGCGGTGCCTTCCCCAGCCCTGGTCATGTGATTTTCCCTCATACTTTAGAACATTATGGTTTGAACTTCTTAAATGTTTTTACCACTTAAGTGAACTCAATTTTTTTGTATCTGCTGGCAATTCAAGGTTATTTCTCTAAAGGTGTTTTTTTTCCCCAGTGTTTGCTTTTGTTACCTTTTAGACAGCAAGGTTGTGGGACGAGTGACATCATTATGTGCATTTCTGTACACATTTCTTTCTCACTGTCATGTTTAACACATGTCCCATTTGAAATGAGAAATGGTAGGCCTGAAAGCTGATTTCACTTTTGATACATGTGGCTTGTATAATTTGACAAAATTCTACACTATTTTTTTTTCCTGTTGCAAATGGTCATTTCTTTTGAGTTTTAAATAATAAACTATTCATAGTATCAAAGCTTATAAATTTAATTTGAGAATTTAGGTGAGATATTAAAAACAGTAGTAAGCAAATTAAAATTGAAGTAGTACAAATTGCTTTTGTCTTCAGTTTTCCGTACAACCCGGTTTGCATGTTTTTCACTTTTTCCTTAACTGTTATTGCAGCTGGATATTGTGTGATTACATACATACTTGGAGTTGGAGACAGGCACTTGGATAACCTTTTGCTGACAAAAACAGGTAACATGGAATTGTTACTAGTAGATAGATATGCATTTTATATGCTAGTGATTTTCTACTGAGTTACATATAATATGCATAAGTGAAGGTAAGTCATAGACTCTTAAAAGTATCTTTAGGCCCTGACCAGTTTTCTCAGTGGATAGAGCGTTGGCCCAGCATATGGACGTCACAGGCACATTCCCAGTTAGGGCACGCAAGAGAAGAGACCATCTACTTCTCCCCCCTCCTTGTCCCCCTTATCTCCCTCTTCCCCTCCCACAGCCAGTGGCTTGATTTGTTCAAGCATTGGCCCCAGGGGAAGAGGATAGCTTGGTTGGTCCTAGTGTATCAGCTTCAGGCACTTAAAGTCAAGCATCAGCCCAGATGGGCATTGCTGGGATCCTAGTCAGGGTGCATGTGGGTCTGTCTCACTTAACACTCCTCCTCCTCCTCCTCACAAAAAGTCTGTTTATTTTTTTAATTTTTTTTTATTTATTCATTTTAGAGAAGAGAGAGAGAGAAAGAGAGAGAGAGAAGGGGGAAGGAGCAGGAAGCATCAACTTCCATATGTTCAAGCCCAGGGTTTTGAACCGGCGACTTCAGTGTTCCAGGTCAACGCTTGATCCACTGCGCCAACACAGGCCAGGCAGAAAAAGTCTGTTTAAGTGGTGCTTCTGAAGGACATCTAAGGGAAGCTCCCTGCCTTATAACAATCACATCAGTAGTAATACTTGATGCTCATGTAGCCCTGGCTGCTGCTTTTGTTTTTTTCTATGACAGAGACAGAGAGCGACAGAGAGAGGGACAGATAGGGACAGACAGGAAGGGAGAGAGATGAGAAGCATCAATTCTTCGTTGCGGTACCTTAGTCGTTCATTGATTGCTTTCTCATATGTGCCTTGACCGGGTAGCTAAAGCAGGCCGAGTGACCCCTTGCTCAAGCCAGCAACCTTGGGCTCAAGCTGGTGAGCTTTACTCAAACCAGATGAGCTCGCACTCAAGCTGGCGACCTTGGGGTTTTAAACCTGGGTCATCCTGTGCGTCCCAGTCCAACGCTCTATCCACTCCGCCACCGCCTGGTCAGACTGTAGCCCTAGCTTCTTAAAATGCCTCCTTTGGTGACAGACCATCTTGTATGTAAGCAGTCTAATCTCTTTCTGTACAACTCTAATTAGAATGTTAGACTGTTCTGTTTCTTATTAAACCCTCTCCAACTTAACTCACTTTAATCTCTCTTTAATTCTTTGTTGTTTTTTTCTAATGTAATAATTACCCCCCCCCTTCTTCCTGGTAACTCTTTGGCCCCATGGCTTTAAACATCATCTCTAGAAACAAATTCCAAATTTATAGCTCTTTACCTCAATCCATTGTATTAGCTTCCAGCTGAAACTACAACTATTTACTTGAACTCCTAATTATATGGTTAATTGTAAAAGTTGTCCCCTCTGCCTACTACCTCCCTGAAACCTGGTCTTCACCTTGTTTTCCCATCTCAGTAAGTAGCCTTATCCACCCAGTTGTTTAAGCACCAAACTTAAGAGATATTTTTATACTACTCTTGTCCTCATCTCACAAATTTAACCCATCGGCAAACCATGTCTATTCCTCACCTCCAACACAGATTAGGGAGTTACACGCTCCCTTCATTTCCACTGCTTTGACCCTTTTTGAAACCAACATCTTTTGCCCAAACTGTCTGAATCAAAAAAACCTGACTCTTCACTATGGCTTCTGTGTGGCTTGCCCACACTGACCAGTCTGCATGTTTAAATGTCACTGGCCCTGCCACAGGCCAGTGCCCTTGTTTCCTCTTTCTGGAAAGCCCCTTTCAGATCTTTGCAAGTCTGACTTTGGTTATTAAGTCTAAGTTCTAATGGCAATTTCTTAAGAGAAGCCTCTTCTAATTCTCTGATCTGAAAAAGCATGTACCTGCCACCCACACTTCCCTATTGCTCTCTATTGATTATTCAGTTTGTTTTCTTTATACTACTTACTCATCACTAGCCAAAGTTTCTGTTGTATGTAACTCAATAAATATTTATTGAGCATCTACTATGTGCCAGTTATAGTTGTAAGTGCTGGGGATACCACTGGAGATACCCAAGGGATAGAGCAGAAAGAAACCCTGATCCTAAAGGAACTTGCTGATTTCTTACCATCATCTGCACCCATTCAAGGTGCAGGTTTCTTTTTTTTTATTATTATAAACTTTTACTAATTTTAATGGGGTGACATCAATAAATCAGGGTACATATGTTCAAAGAAAACATGTCCAGGTTATCTTGTCAATCAATTATGTTGCATACCTATCACCCAAAGTCAGATTGTCCTCCGTCACCTTCTATCTAGTTTTCTTTGTACCCCTCCCCCTCCCTCTCCCATTCCGCCCCCCCCAACCACCACACTCTTGTCAATGTCTCTTAGTCTCCTTTTTATGTCCCACCTACATATGGAATAATGCAGTTCTTGTTTTTTTCAGATTTACTTATGTCTCTTAAGTCTCATTTTTATGTCCCACCTACGTATGGAATAATGCAGTTCTTGGTTTTTTCAGATTTACTTATTTCACCGTATTATGTTATCAAGATCCCACCATTTTGTTGTAAATGATCCGATGTCGTCATTTCTTATGGCTGAGTAGTATTCCATAGTATATATGTGCCACATCTTCTTTATCCAGTCATCTATTGAAGGGCTTTTTGGTTGTTTCCATGTCTTGGCCACTGTGAATAATGCTGCAATGAACACGGGGCTGCATGTGTCTTTACATATCAATGTTTCTGAGTTTTTGGGGTATATACCCAGTAGAGGGATTGCTGGGTCATAAGGTAGTTCTATTTTCAGTTTTTTGAGGAACCACCGTACTTTCTTCCATAATGGTTGTACTACTTTACATTCCCACAACAGTGAATGAGGATTCCTTTTTCTCCACAGCCTCTCCAACATTTACTATTACCTGTCTTGTTAATAATAGCTAATCTAACAGGTGTGAGGTGGTATCTCATTGCAGTTTTGATTTGCATTTCTCTGATAACTAATGAAGATGAGCATCTTTTCATATATCTATTGGCCATTTGTATTTCATGTCCTCTTCCCATTTTTTTATTGGATTGTTTGTTTGTTTGTTGTTGAGTTTTATGAGTTCTTTGTATATTTTGGATATTAGGCCCTTATCTGAGCTGTTGTTTGAAAATATCATTTCCCATTTAGTTGGCTGTTTATTTTGTCAGTTTCTCTTGCTGAGCAAAGACTTCTTAGTTTGATGTAGTCCCATTCATTTATTTTTGCCTTAACTTTCCTTGCCTTTGGAGTCAAATTCATAAAATGCTTTTTAAAACCAAGGTCCATGAGCTTAGTACCTATGTCTTCTTCTATGTACTTTATTGTTTCAGGTCTTATATTTCGGTCTTTGATCCATTTAGAATTAATTTTAGTACAAGGGGACAAACTGTAGTCCAGTTTCATTCTTCTGCATGTAGCTTTCCAGTTTTCCCAGCACCATTTGTTAAAGAGGCTTTCTTTTCTCCATTGTGTGTTGTTGGCCCCTTTATCAAAAATTATTTGACTATATATATGTGGTTTTATTTCTGGACTTTCTATTCTGTTCCATTGGTCTGAGTGTCTATTTTTCTGCCAATACCATGCTGTTTTGATTGTTGTAGCTCTAAAATATAGTTTGAAGCCAGGTATTGTAATGCCCCCAGCTTCATTCTTTTTCTTTAGGATTGCTTTGGCTATTCAGGGTTTTTTATAGTTTCATATAAATCTGATGAATTTTTGTTCCATTTCTTTAAAAAATGTCATTGGAATTTTGATGGGAATTGCATTAAATTTGTATATTGTTTTGGGTAATATGGCCATCTTGATTATATTTATTCTTCCTATCCAAGAACAAGGAATATTCTTCCATCTCATTGTATCTTTTTCGATTTCCCTTAAGAATGCTTTGTAGTTTTCTTTATATAAGTCCTTTGCATTCTTTGTTATGTTTATTCCTAGATATTTTATTTTTTTTGTTGCAATTGTGAAGGGGATTATTTTTTTTAGTTTATTCTCAAATGTTTCATTGTTGGCATATAGAAAGGCTATGGACTTTTGTATGTTAATTTTGTATCCTGCAACCTTACTGGATTGGCTTATTGTTTCTAGTAGTCTTTTTGTAGATTCTTTGGGGTTTTCGATGTATAGGATCATATCATCTGCAAAAAGTGATACTTTTACTTCTTCTTTTCTGATATGGATGCCTTGTATTTCTTTGTCTTGTCTGATTGCTCTGGCCAGAACCTCTAGCACCACATTAAATAAGAATGGAGAGAGTGGACAACCCTGTCTTGTTCCTGATTTATGGGGGAAAGCCTTCAGTTTTGTGCCATTTAATATGATGTTAGCTGATGGTTTATCATATATGGCCCTTATCCTTTTGAGATATTTTCCTTCTATACCCATTTTGTTGAGCGTCTTAAACATAAAATTGTGTTGTATTTTATCGAATGCCTTTTCTGCATCTATTGATAAGATCATGTAGTTTTTGTTCTTTGTTTTGTTGATATGGTGTATGATGTTAACCGTTTTACGAATGTTGAACTATCCTTGAGATTCTGGGATGAATCCCACTTGATCGTGATGTATTATTTTTTAATATGTTGTTGTATTCGATTTGCTAGTATTTTGTTTAGTATTTTAGCATCTGTATTCATTAGTGATATTGGTCTGTAGTTTTCTTTTTTTGTGCTGTCCTTGCCCGGTTTCGATATGAGGGTTATGTTGGCCTCATAAAATGTGTTTGGAAGTATTGCTGCTTCTTCAGTTTTTTGGAAGACTTTGAGTAGAATAGGAACCAAGTCTTCTTTGAATGTTTTATAGACTTCACTAGTATAACTGTGTGGACCTGGACTTTTATTTTTGGGGAAGTTTTTAATAGTTTTTTCTATTTCTTCCCTACTAATTGGTCTGTTTAGGCTTTCTGCTTCTTCATGACTCAGTCTAGGAAGGTTGTGTTGTTCTAGGAATTTATCCATTTCTTCTAGGTTGTTGAATTTAGTGGCATAAAGTTTTTCATAGTATTCTACAATAATTCTTTGTATATCTGTGATATCCATGGTGATTTCTCCTCTTTCATTTTGGATTTTGTTTATATGAGTCTTTTCTCTTTTTTCCTTGGTAAGTCTTGCCAAGGGTTTGTCCATTTTGTTAATCTTTTCAAAGAACCAGCTCCTTGTTCTATTAATTTTTTCTATAGTTTGTCTGTTCTCTATTTCATTTATTTCTGCTCTGATTTTTATTATCTCTTTTCTTCGGCTGGTTTTAGGTTGTCTTTGTTCTTCTTTTTCCAGTTACTTAAGGTTAAGTGGTTCACTTGGGCTCTCTCTTGTTTGTTCATAAAGGCCTGAAGTGATATGAACTTCCCTCTTATCACTGCTTTTGCTGCATCCCATAGATTCTGATATGTTGTATTTTCATTTTCATTTGTCAGTATATATCTTTTGATCTCTGCACTTAATTTCCTCTTTGACCCATTCATTTTTTAAAAGTATGTTGTTTAGTTTCCACATTTTTGTGGGGTTTTTTCTTCTTTTTTGCAGTTGAATTCTAGTTTCAAGGCTTTATGATCAGAAAATATGCTTGGTACAACTTCGATTTTTCTGAATTTGCTGATGTTATTTTTATGTGTTATGTGGCCCAACATTTGGTCAATTCTTGAGAATGATCCATGTACACTGGAGAAAAATGTATACTCCGTCACTTTGGGATGAAATGTCATGTAGACGTCTATCATATCCAGGTGCTCTAGTGTTTTGTTTAAGGCCAATATATCTTTATTGATTCTATGTTTGGATGACTGATCTAGAGCCGTCAGTGGTGTATTGAGGTCTCCAAGTATGATTGTATTTTTGTCAATTTTTGTTTTAAGGTCAATAAGTAGCTGTCTTATATATTTTGGTGCTCCTTGGTTTGGTGCATATATATTAAGAATTTTTATGTCTTCTTGATTCAGCATCCCCTTAATCATTATGAAATGACCATTTTTGTCTTTGAGTACTTTTGCTGTCTTGTAGTCAGCATTATCCGATATGAGTATTGCTATGCCTGCTTTTTTTTTTGGATGTTATTTGGTTGGAGTATTGTTTTCTAGCCTTTCACTTTGAATTTGTTTTTATCCTTGTTGCTTAGATGAGTTTCTTGTAGGCAGCATACAGTTGGATTATCTGTTTTAATCCATTCTGCTACGCTGCCTTTTTATTGGTGAGTTTAATCCGTTTACATTTAGTGTAATTATTGACACTTGTGGGTTCCCTATTGCCCCATTTTATACATTGCTTTCTGTTTGTTTTGTGTCTTGTTTGATTCTTCTCTTTTGTTTTTCTATCCTTTGTTTTAGTTTGGTTGTATTCCATACTTCTTTCCTCTGTTGCTATCTTTTTTAAATCATGCGCTTTTGTGGTGGTTTTTTCAAGGGTGGTTACCATTAAGTATAGAAAACGGTTCCTACCAAGGTGCAGGTTTCATGAGAGCAAAGATCTTGTTCATCCAGCTTGGCACCATGCCTCCAGAGCCTTGAACAATACCTAGTTGAAGTGTTCATTAACTGCTCTTTTGTGTAGCCTTTTCTTCCCTAGGCCAAATAGACAAAAGTTTTCCATCTTTTCCTCAGACAATAGATTTTAAATTATTTTTTAAATTGGTACCTCAGGTGAGGACATACTTTGTTTTATTAGCATTTCTCCAAATTGTGAGACTAAAAGTTTACATAATGCACAGTATATCATTTAATTATTAATGGGAAACCCTGTTAATTCACATAATCTGGAATTTCACCTCTTCAATTTTAAATGGCTAATGTAAATGTCCCCATGGTATAATTTGCTGTGGGAACCATGCCTATGCCAAAATGTAGGAATGGAATCGGATTGTCCGGGAGGTCTTACCTCATTGGTTGTTTTAGCAAAGGCTCTTTATAAAATGTTATGGTGTATTTGGAAAGAATTGTAATTTTGTAGTTTTCCTGTGGTGTTTTCTTAGCATTCTTTTTGGTTGAATCTTTTAACTGTGTATATCAAGCCACCAAAGTGATTTCATGTTTTTCTATGTTTTAATCATATTATAGCCACAATGGACTCTTTAATGTATGAAGTAGCCTACATCTCTGATGGTACACACAGAGATCCTGTTTTGTTTTGTTTTGAAATGGATAAATACAGAGAGTCCTTGTGTTACTCCAGTCTTGACATACAAAATTTATTAGGAGTTTAAAATGCTCACTCCCAATAAAAACATAAAACAATTGAGACGTGAATGTTTCAACTTATGCTGTTAGCTCGTGCTTAGGAACTATGTGGGCGAACCAGTTTGGTTGCAGACAGCGGAAAAATATGTGGTAATGCAGCACAGGAGTGAGGCAGTTAGCGTCCTCCAGGAGGCTTATCCACACCATTTTGGACTGTTAAAAGTGGAAGTGTTCTGTTTGTGTTAGGCTAGGGTGTGTTTCAACTTACACTAAAATCCAGGTTACTTTACTGTTGTAGGAACAGAGCTATGTCATAACCTGAGTATCCCCTGTATTAGACTTTTTCTGTTGTACTTGTGTGAACTGCTCTGTCGTGTGTGGAGGGGAGGGGCGATATTTTAAGAGTACGATTCCGAAAAAAGAGTATACTGCATCTACTTTTTTTGGCCTAGGTCATAGTTAACTTATTTTATGGAAATTGAATTACAAAATTTCAGAAACAAAAGCTTTTAACTTTTTGTTACCAGTTTTCCACTAGAGGGTGCTTCAAATAAGCTATTAAAAACTAAACTTCCCTTAAAATGTGCTAGGTAAGAGACACATTCTCTTTTTTAAAAGCGTCACTTGAGTTATTTTTTCTGACTGCGTTTTAATTGTTTTATCCAGATGTATCATGCAGTTAGTATTTTCAGTCTTCTTCACTTGGGTAAATGTTTTCAATTTCAGGTTTGATTTGAGTGAAGTTAGGTACATAAGGGAAGTCCGATTATGTTAAGATAAATGGAAGTATAATGCTTTCGTCAACTTTTAACCCTTTGAGTAGTGAGGTTTTTTCATGCCCGCCGAAACCCAGGAGTGAGTTTTTTGTTTTTTTTTTCAAAAAATGAAATTAGGGCCCTGGCCAGTTGGCTCAGTGGTAGAGCATCAGCCTGGCGTGCAGACGTCCCGGGTTCGATTCCCGGCCAGGGCACACAGGAGAAGCGCCCATTTGCTTCTCCAACCCTCCCCCTCTCCTTCCTCTCTGTCTCTCTCTTCCCCTCCTGCAGCCAAGGCTCCATTGGAGCAAAGATGGCCCGGGCGCTGGGGATGACTCCTTGGCCTCTGCCCCAGGCGCTAGAGTGGCTCTGGTCGCAACAGAGCGACGCCCGGAGGGGCAGAGCATCGCCCCCTGGTGGGCAGAGCTCGCCCCTGGTGGGCGTGCCGGGTGGATCCCGGTCGGGCGCATGCGGGAGTCTCTGACTGTCTCTCCCCGTTTCCAGCTTCAGAAAAATACAAAAAAAAAAAAAATGAAATTAGTTCCAGTTACAGTTTTATTACCTTAAAATCATGTTTGTTTGATAACCAATTTATGGAAATAAGAAGAACATACATTTGCCTTTTTTTAATGTTGCCTTACACATTTTTAAAAGAAATCAATTATACTCTGGATGGTCAGGAGGCACGAGGACGTACATGAATGTTCATACTACTCAAAGAGTTAAACATGTATAATGGTTTCAAATTATTTGTGTCATTAGTCATCTTTTACTAACAGTCTATATATTCTAAAGCAGTTTCAAGTTATATGATATTAATTATATGATATTAATTATATAAGTAGACTTTGTATAGTTTAGACAACTACTAGATATTCAAAGTGCATTTTAAATGTGGTTCGTGCAGGAAATGGCATTCTAGTGCTTGTAGTTAAAATTACCTTGACTATCATGAAGCATCTACCATGGTATAATTTGGGTCCATTATACCTTCAGTACAGACTGTAACATATTAAACATTTAGGACTTTAAATTTTCTTATGTAACTATACTGTCTCTAGGTGTTTATGGAGCATTTTTTTTAATGAAAAATAAGATCTCTCCCATTATTCAAAATATAATACCTTTTGTCTTCTGTTCTCGTTTGCTGGTTTGGGCAGGTTTAAAAGCGGTGACCCTGCTTTGGTTTGGAATTGTTATCAGAGTTCCACTGATTCATCTACATCTACTGTTATAAGAGGTGCAGTAGAGAGAAAGGAGAGCCCAGGTTTCATTTCACTGGGCTCTTGCGGGGAATTCTCCCAGTAAATTGTTCTACCGTGTAAATAGAGGTGAGAACAGAAAAGGATCAGACTGAGTAAGCAGTTCAGGAGTGTGTGGAGGAAAATGCTTCACTACATATAGAGAATTTTTAAATCTACAGATTGGTAATTTGAAAAAATATAAAATACAGTCTCAATTACAGATTTCCAAGAAGCCTATGCTTTTTATAATACTTGATTTTTGATACTTTTAGCTTTGTGTACGTTTCTCCAGCTTGTGCAGCAGAGGGCGCTGTGTACCCACCATAAATGTAAAGCTTCCTAACTTCGTCAGTTCAGTGTGTTGTCCTGTGGTCAATTATAACATCGTTTTATTGAAGCAGATTTAGAGTGAATTATGTTTCACTTATTAATGCATTAATATAGCATTATCTGAGCAAGAAATTTTAAAATTTAAGCTGTGTATGGAATTGAAAAAAATGTAAAATTTTTTTCTCAGAGTTGCTGTCCAAGGAAGCTGTAAGCTTATTTGGAATAATCATTTGTGGCAGTACTCTAATGAAACATGATTTGGGTTTATACCAACTCTTTGGGGAAATGTTTATTTTTATTTTTGAGTATTTTAGGGGAAGCATAAAGAACCAGCATAACTGAAAAATTTGTTCATTGTTTATGGTATACAGATTTTATGATAGAATTAACATATCAAATTCATCTGTAAGTAACTGAAAACAAACAAACTTTCCTTTTCAGTACAAGGAAAGTTAGTTGTAGTTCTAAGGGTGGCCCTTCTAACCTGGATGTACATTTCTGTAGTGAGAGGAATGTTGCCCTTTTTTGTTTGTCTTGACACGAGTAATGCCTGTTGATCCTCTCTTGGAAAGCTCAAAGTGAAGAAAACGTAGTCATTCTTACTGTTTTATAATTTAAAAACTTTTTTGCATATGTGTATGATGGAGACAGAAAGGGACAGACAGACAGAAAAGGAGAGAGATGAGAAGCATCAATTCTTCGTTGTGGCCCCTTAGTTCATTGATTGCTTTCTCCTAAGTGGGATGAGCCTGCACCCAAGCCAGTAACCTCGGGGTTTCCATCCTGGGTCCTTTGTATCCTAGCTTATTGCTCTATCCACTGCGCCACTGCCTGGTCAGGCTAATTTTAAAACTTTTTAAAAATATATTTTCTATCTTGATTGTCTTAATTGTTCTTTAATTTTGTGTGAAATTGATTCGCTTCCTTTTTTAAATTTTCGGAACAGTCTTACGTTGCATTAGTTAATATGTCAGGCTCAAAGTCAAATTCTTTGGGTTTAAGTTGCCCCTCCACCACTGGGTGACTTTGGGTAAGTTATCTGAGACATCTGTGACTCAGCTTTTCTTCTGAATGTGTCAATATACTGCTCACAAAAAATAGGGGATATTTCAAAGTGAATGTGAAGCTATAAAATATCCCCTAATTTTCGTGAGCAGTGTAATAAGAGAACGTCTCCTGGTGGTGGTGTGAGGATTGAATTAGATACATAATAGACTTCTCTGGTAGTGAGCACATAATGAACAGGTCTCAAAGGCTAGCTAGCTCTCCTGACTTTGTTTCCTTGTTTTTCCAGCAGGAAGTAAGAATGCTTTCCATTTTTTACTTTTGTAGCTGATATTTGGAGTCATAATTTTAGAGATATGAAAATAATTTATTTCACAAATTTCTTTTTCCTCACTCCAAAATTGAAACATTTTTATGATATTACCTTCTAAATTCTCTTGAGTGGCTCTTTATTTTAGTAGTATAGGAAGGTTTATAAAAGTGAAGCAGTCAATTTGATTATTGATTTAATGTTATTCTTCCTGTATTTTAGGGTAAAACTTGATATTTTTAAAATGTACTATATTTGTTTTATTTTTTCCTCAAGGCATAATAGAGTTGCTTACGATGTTCAGAATCTCACATGGAAAGAACTACTCACCGTTCAAATGGTGGTGCCTCCTCAGCTATTGCATTGAAGTTATTCAGTTTAGTAGATTAAATATGCTACAGAATCTAAGACTACAGCTTATTTTTCTAATGTGATTTTTTATTTTCTGGGAAATGAGAGAAAGGGATATAAAAACTTTTATGTATTCAGTAAGTACCCAGTAAGTGCTTTTAGAATGAATAAATAAACTAGTTTTTTTTTGTTGTTGTTGTTGTTTTGTCTTTTATCCAATCTTAGGGATTCCAGGAAAAATCTGTTTTTATTTAAATTTTTATTATTATACACTATAGACATACTGTTGTCTACCTGTTTGTCTACCGATTGTTTTTTCTCAGTTAATGTATGCAAAATGTACACAAAATAGAGCCTGGCACATAAGACATTCCCTTTTTATTTATAAATACAGTGCTCACAGAAATTAGGAGATATTTTATAGCTTCATATTCATTTTAAAATATTTCCTAATTTTTGTGAGCAGGATACTTTTTTAGTTTACTGATGATTACTTTAAATGTTTAAATAATAAGAAAGACTTGTTTAAATAATAAAACATGAATAGTTTTCTTTGTAAACATGATTTAGAATCTGATCTTATGCAAGTTTTTTGAATATTTAGTATCACAGAGTCTCCTCTATACTTGGCAGGGGGAGTGTAATGATCATGAAGGGTGTCTCCCCAGGTCAGCCTGTTGCACTCCAGGTGGCTGACCCCCCGCAATTTCCCCAAATGTGGGAAACTCAGTTGCGTAATTTATGGTAGTGGGGGGGACTGCCGGAGCACTTTACCCTTATTTTAAAAAAAGTCTTGATGTTTACTGAAACCTTAATGGTTGTTGTAAGTGTGCTTTGTTTGAAAAAGTTTGTTTTAGAAGAACACTGCTTCTCTTAAGAAGTAAAAAATGATAAGGTGGTATGCTCTGTGTCTATGGAGATGGATATTGCTTCATGGATAAAGTAGCTTAGGCTGGGCGATGAGGAAGGGGTTAGTTACATATGCAATGCAAATGGAGAGAAGCACCCGTTCTAGTAAAAGCTTAAGAGGCTAAAATAAAAAATGCCTTTGCAGCTGGTATGTCCCTAGGCTGGTTGGATTGAGGTCAGATTGTGGAGGGACGTCATTTCTGCCTCTGTTTGGATCACCTTTTATATGGCAAAACCAAATTCAGTCATTGAAGTAAAACTGTAGACGCAGATATTAAATTTTTTTATGTAAGTTTTCTTATCAGGTGATGAATTTCTTAATGCTGGTTAAACACTGTTTTGCTTTGCAATGAATAATTTTGGGGAAGGGTGTTCAATTTTAATTTACTTTAAAGAATTCAAATTCCACCATACACTGGCAGCTGTAAATCAGATTATTAAAAAGTTACTGCAGTTTCATAGTGACCCCTTGAATAAAAAAATGTGTGGAATTTTAATGTAACGGAGTTGAACAGTGTGGAAAAACTGTAAACGTTAGTGTTGAATATGAGTTGTAGTTCATTTAGGTGATTCATCTTGTCACTGTCCCCTCTACAGTGACCTAACTGAAGTTGAGAGTGTCTTTGTCGGTAGTAAGTAGAAGACCTTCATTTTCAGCCTGATGCGATTTCATGTCATTATTACCTGGAGAGGGAGTTAACATACAGACAGTTGGTCTCCAGGCTCAGTCTCAGAGGTTCTGACTGAGTAGGTGTGGTAGGATCTGAGAATTTGTTACACTGCCCATAATTATTTGAAAAGGGTATTAAAATTCTCCATTTTAAAAATCTGTATCTATGTAGAGGGGTGGGCTCTCTTCTTTTCCTTCAGTCCAAACAACATATCCTAATAGACTGAGAGGAGAAACAATAGGAGAATCCACCTGTTTGCTATTAACCCAGACATTAAAGAGATTAGCAAAATGTACAGCAATAACACTCTTTTCACTAAATTATTATTTTTAATTTAGAAAACAGTTTTTTTATAAATTTTTAAAATTTTTTATTTATTCATTTTAGAGAGGAGAGGGAGAGAGAGAGAGAGGGAGAGAGAGAGAGAGAAGGTGGGGAGGAGCTGGAAGCATCAACTCCCATATGTGCCTTGACCAGGCAAGCCCAGGGTTTTGAACCGGCAACCTCAGCATTTCCAGGTCGACCCTTTATCCACTGCGCCACCACAGCTCAGGCCAGAAAACAGTTATTTATACAAAAGTTATGTTAAAATGTTATTGACCTATTATTTTTAAATTAATTAATATTTTTAAAAGATCATGAGACCAAAACATTTAAAATTGTTGAATCAGGCCCTGGCCAGTTGGCTGAGCAGTAGTGTTGACCTGGCATGTGAAAGTCCTGGGTTTGATTCCTGGCCAGGGCACACAGTAGAAGTGACCATCTGCTTCTCCACTGTTCCCCCTCTCCTTTTTCTCTATCTCTCTTTTCCGCTCCCACAGCCAAGGCTCCATTGGAGCAAAGTTGGCCCAGGCACTGAGGACGGCTCTATGGCCCCCACCTCAGGCGCTGGAGTGGCTCCAGTTACAACTGAGCAACACCCTAGGTGGGCTGAGCATCGCCTCCTGGTGGGCATGCCAGGTGGATCCCAGTCTGGTACTTACAGGAGTCTGTCTGCCCCTTCTCCCCCTACCCAGCTTCTCACTTCAGAAAAATACAAAGAAAAATTGTTGAATCAAGGCCATTATATCTTTAGGGGGTTCCTGTTCTGCCTTAGACATTACACAATTCCTTAGAAGAAAAGAGTATTGCAGGGGAAAACTTCATTGCATCATTGACGGTAGAAAAAATGGAAATATAGATAACGTTTAACATTTGTTTTTCTTGAATGAAATACTGTCTAATCAAATACACTGTCTGAGTCATGATTTGTCCCCTTTTCATTAGTTACCAAAATTGTCACTATTCATAAGCCCTCTTTTAACAGTTGAATGTGAAATGATGATTAATTATCTGAAACATTTACCAAGTAATTGGAATATCTATACTCATCTGTACTTAATGTACATGTATCTTATTGTTCTTTGCTACCCAGAAACTATTATTGAAAAATACTGAATCATTACTATACTTTTAACTATAAGAACTAATTCTAACCAAGTATATCATAAGGTGTAACTAAACTAGTAAGTATTGGAGCAGTGGAAGTGTAGGTAGAGGGAGTATTTTTAATTCCAAAACTATAGGTTCCATTATATCAATAAATAGTTGTTTACCACTTCTTTGTTCTATGTCTTATGGTAGGGCACCAGGGAAGATAGAAATTCACATAAGAATAAAGACATTTTGCCTGACCAGGCGGTGGCGCAGTGAATAGAGGGTCGGACTGAGATGCACAGAACCCAGGTTCGAGGCCCCGAGGTCACCAGCTTGAGTGCATGCTCATCTGGTTTGAGCAAAAGCTCACCAGCTTGGACGCAAGGTCATTGGCTCAAGCAAGGGGTTACTCGGTCTGCTGAAGGCCCGCGGTCAAGGCATATATGAGAAAGCAATCAATGAACAACTAATGTGTCGCAATGCGCAACGAAAAACTGATGATTGATCTCTCTCCATTCCTGTCTGTTTATCCCCCCCCCCTGTCCCTGTGGAGGGGGGGGGTGGAGAAAGAATAAAGACATTTTTCAGAAAAGAGTAACATGTCAGATTGTATAAAAAACATTAAAGGGAAAGGGAAACTTACTCCGAAATAGTGTGTGGGAAGAATTTTTTAATTTGGGAATTTTGTGGGGTTTTTAAAAGTTAGGGTTAGATCATAGGGAGCAGAAGGAGAGAGTGAAATAAAAGGGAAATAAGCAGAGATATGAAAAGTGGAATAATTACAATACTGAGATGGCTCATGTTTAATTATTAGATAGACAAAATGGAAATTAAAACACTCTACTATTAAATACTATAATATTCAATAATATCTGTTCTCTTTAATACAAGAACTACAAATGTCTTGAGATACAATTTTAGAAATAAGTTCTTGTCACTTATGCAGCTAACAAAGACATTTAATTGATTCCTCTTATCCCCTTCGTCTTCCAAGTCAGGGACATAGGAGATAATTACAACCAACATTCAGTTTGTTTTCTATACACTTTACTTCTTGGCTGCTTGAGGTAATAATAAAGCCATACTTGAATTTCTTAATTAAACTTTTATGTAGCACATTTTAAAAATCCTTACAAGTTTCATCTACAGGTATTAACTTTAAAAGAGACATTCCCTTTGCTATGTAAGAGGATACGTTTTCTTGAAACATTAAGAGCTTCTTTTCAAAATACATGACTCTGTGCACTTGCAAAGCATAATAATGGTTTCATTGTTAGATACTGAATCTTTTATGCCTTATAATTAAGCAGTAATCCTGTTCTTTGAAAGTTTTCTTATAAGAAGAATAGAAATAGACTTCATTTGTTAGCAGCAATGCATAGCTGACATTGGAATTCCAATAATGCCTGTACTGAAAGGAAGAAAAATGGGACTGGGCTTCCTGTTAAAAGCATGGAGCCCACTACATAAACCGTATATGATGCCTGATACCGTTGGATGCTAGGATGTTGTGCTTCATTAGGGTGGCAGTTTTAAATCAAAAGTTGGTCAGATAGGTTATCTGCTCAAGTGCTGAGTATCACTAAGAATTATATTCAGCCTGACTAGGTGGTGGCACAGTGGATGGAGTGTCAGACTGGGACGCAGAGGACCCAGGTTCAAAGCCCCAAGGTCGCCAGCTTGAGCATGGGCTTACCAGTTTGAGCGCAGGGTTGCTGGCTTGAGTGTGGAATCATAGACATGACCCCGTGGTTGCTGGCTTAAGCCTAAGGTCGATGGCTTGAAGTCCAAGGTTGCAGGCTTGAGCAAGGAATCAGTCACTCAGCTGTAGTCCCTTAGTTAAGGCACATGTGAGAAAGCAATCAATGAACAACTAAGGAGCTGCAATGAAGAATTGATGCTTCTCATCTCTTTCCCTTCCTGCCTGTCTGTCCCTATCTCTGTCTGTCTCTCTGTCTCTGTCACAAAAGAAAAAGAGAGAGAGAGAGATTAGAAGATGGTGCTTTCCCAGTGAGTACTACAATTACTTAATCTTATTCTAAAACTAGTTTTTCATTTTTTTGGAATCATGGACTTGACTTGGGAATTTGGTGAACTCTGGATTTCCCCCCAGATTGAATTCATTGTGTTTAGAGACCTCTGGAGCCTGTTTTGGGATTTTAAAAGGTGTTTTGCAATAATGAGTAATACACAGAACTGTTTTAAATAGAAGTAAACCTCCTGTGTGGACATACTAAGTGAACTTCCTATGTGGACATACTGCATTTTATAATCTTAAGTATGTACAACATAAAGCCTGATATTAACTTCTTGTATATCTATCCTTGCATAAGTACAAAATAAAAACAGACATGAATTAAGTCATGTTACAAACTTGCAGAATTTAATCTAACGGCATGAATGTCAGACAGTAGTAAGGTAACATTCAGATGATCCAGATTTGGCCTCTGTTATTTTAATTATATATCTCCATGGAAATGAAGACAGGAATTTTTTTTTTTTTCCCCTGAAGCCGGAAACGGGGAGAGACAGTCAGACAGACTCCCGCATGAGCCCGAGCGGGATCCACCCGGCACGCCCACCAGGGGCGACGTTTTGCCCACCAGGGGGCAAATGGGCATTTCTCCTGTGTGCCCTGGCCGGGAATCGGACCCGGGACTTCTGCACGCCAGGCCGACACTCTACTACTGAGCCAACCGGCCAGGGCCAAGACAGGAAGATTTTAAAACACAACTCTTTATTATAAGAACTTTCAAGTTTCTAGAAGAAAATTACATCAACAATGTTTTTGAAGTGTTATGTAAACTGTAAATGTGAAATTGAGATGTTATTGGATAAATAAATGCAAAATAGCCATGTTCAATGTTCCTGTATGCTAGATATGATCCTAGATATCAGGACTATGAAAAAAACAAAACAAGATTTTTGATGATAAGATTTAATGGTTCTTTAACAGTTTCATGTGCAGAAGAGAAGTGAGCAAATAATTTCATACACTTGGCTAAGGTGTTTTAAAAGAACTAGGTCTACTTTATATCTTCTTATACATCACAAGATGCTTTGTGAATTCTATTGTGACTCGTTCTCTAAAGTGAACGAACACATTCTTACACGTCTGGTCTGTGAGGGTGGGCGACCCTTCCCGGGTTTGTCTTCATGGGCAGTGCAGCTGTGTCCAGCTGTGGGCAGGTATGAAGAGTGTGCTTGGGTTCTTAGTCTGCAGCTAAGGAGTGACATGAATTAGTTGGAAGTGGTTCAGATGAAATTAACAATATAATGTGAAATGTAAGAGATTGTTTGGTGGGGATGGTTAGGAAGGCTTCATCTTTAGGAATTCTTTTTTTTTTTTTTCAAATATAACAAGTCCAGGTTATCTTGTCGTTCAATTATGTTACATACCCATCACCCAAAGTCAGATTGTCCTCTGTCACCTTCTATCTAGTTTTCTTTGTGCCCCTCCCCCTCCCCCTTTCCCTTCCCCTTTCCCCCCTCCCCCCTCCCCCCGTAACCACCACACTCTTATCAATGTCTCTTAGTTTCACTTTTATGTCCCACCTACGTATGGAATAATGCAGTTCCTGTTTTTTTCTGATTTACTTATTTCACTTTGTATAATGTTATCAAGATCCCACCATTTTGCAGTAAATGATCTGATGTCATCATTTCTTATGGCTGAGTAGTATTCCATAGTGTATATGTGCCACATCTTCTTTATCCAGTCATCTATTGACGGGCTTTTTGTTTGTTTCCATGTCCTGGCCACTGTGAACAATGCTGCAATGAACATGGGGCTGCATGTGTCTTTACGTATCAATGTTTCTGAGTTTTTGGGGTATATACCCAGTAGAGGGATTGCTGGGTTTTCTGCTGTATGAAAGGTAGTTTGCTTAAACTTTAGCATGACAAATTTGCTACAAGATATTTATTTATGCTAATACATTCAAAAAAGTTGTTCAGGCTTTACTAACTTTGTGGAGATCTCAAAGTGGGATTTAAATTTTTAATGGTACTGTGGGATGATTATAAGCATACGTTCATCTGAATGAATGTGAATTGAAATGAACTAAAATATGTTCTCAAGGCTACTCCCAGCCTGGGGTGAGAAGGTCAACAACTTAATAGACTTCATCATGAACTAATATTCTCTATGAAGAGACACTGCTTTTCCAATGGTATAATATGTCCCCTTCCCAATTCCGTAAGAGAATTATGGAAACAAATGAGTTTCTTATCAACATCTAGGCAAACTCTTCCACATAGACTTTGGGTATATCCTGGGTCGGGATCCAAAGCCGCTTCCTCCCCCGATGAAGCTAAATAAAGAAATGGTGGAAGGCATGGGGGGCACGCAGAGCGAGCAGTACCAGGAGTTCCGCAAGCAGTGCTACACGGCCTTCCTCCACCTCCGAAGGTGAGTGCTTTGCCTGACATAGAAAAGGTGGATCGGTTTGTTTCACAGAGCCAGAGAAGTAGAGTCGTTTGAATGTACAGTCTTTAGCATCACTCTCTTTTAGAATGACACAGGCAGTACTGTTTCTTAATGTACATCTGATGTCTCTTTTGACATGCAGTCTGATTTTAAAGAAAAAAGAATTTCTTGCTTTCCACTCATTATCTGATTACTAAATGTCACCGAACGGGAAGCTGGCATTATATAAGCCAGGGAGGCAAACACAGAGGCTTCAAAATCAATGCGTTGAAATAATTTTTTTTTTAGTCTGTTCTGTGTTTTGACAGTGCTGGCTTAGGGAAGAGGCTGAGACACTTCCCATTGCCCAGGTCTCCCAGAGCCCAGCCTTGAAGGACTAATCACGTGGTGGGGTCATGCTCCTTCTCCTCTAGCCGACTTTCTGCTTCCGTATCAGTGAAGTGTTTAGCTGACTGAGGGTTATATTAATACAGTTATTTTTATTGTTGGCACTTTTATCAGCTTTAGTTTTGTTTGCTCTTTGGAAGTTTGTTAAATGAATGAAGAATATATGTTACATTACGATTTTGTCTGTCTTTAACACCTCATCAGTCATTCTGCTTTGGAAAAAATGTTGATTTTTCTCTATCCCTTTTTTTCCTCCAATGCCAGCATCTCTCTGCTTACTTAAGACTGAACATCATATATCACTAGGAAAAAAAAATAAAAGCTTCATTTGTTAAATTCAGGACATGGCTCTGATGATTAGTTAAAAATGACAGGATTATTTGACTCTTAACTCTGTTTTCCACCTAACTATGCAAAGTGAATATTCTTAGACCAGCTGATAATCCTAGCTCAGGAGACATACTGTATACCAGGGGTCCCCAAACTTTTTACATAGGGGGCCAGTTCACTGTCCCTCAGACCGTTGGAGGGCCGGACTATAAAAAAAAAAACTATGAACAAATCCCTATGCACACTGCACATATCTTAATTTAAAGTAAAAAAAAACAAAACGGGAACAAATACAATATTTAAAATAAAGAACAAGTAAATTTAAATCAACAAACTGACCAGTATTTCAATGGGAACTATGGGCCTGCTTTTGGCTAATGAGATGGTCAATGTGCTCCTCTCACTGACCACCAATGAAAGAGGTGCCCCTTCCGGAAGTGTGGCGGGGGCCGGATAAATGGCCTCAGAGGGCCGCAGTTTGGGGACCCCTGCTGTATACTCTTCCACATAAAAATATGACTGTAGCCTGACCAGGTGGTGGCGCAGTAGATAGAGCATCAGACTGGGATGCTGAGGACCCAGGTTCGAGACCCTGAGGTCACCAGCTTGAGCACCGATTCATCTGGTTTGAGCAAAAGCTCACCAGCTTGGACCCAAGGTCACTGGCTCGAGCAAGGGGTTACTCGGTCTGCTGAAGGCCCGCGGTCAAGGCACATATGAGAAAGCAATCAATGAACAACTAATGTATCGCAATATGCAACGAAAAACTAATGATTGATGCTTCTCATCTCTCTGTTCTTGTCTGTCTGTCCCTGTCTATCCCTCTCTCTGACTCTCTGTCTCTATAAAGAAATATATATATATAAAATATATATATATAACTGTAGACAGTTGCCTATTAATGTGGCTCTATCTTGTCTGTTTTGTAAATGCATTTCCATGTATTGTATAGTGGTTAGAACATAACACTCAGTGTATAGTTATTGAATGAGAACCTTCAGTATTTGTAAGAAAGCCCCCAGAATTTCTGCTTCCTATCTGGCATGAGGCTATGTTCCCAGGTAATGTTGATGCTGCTGGTGGCAGGAAATGGCTGTTCTGTATTAGTCAGTTTTAATTTTTATATTGACTCAGTAGACCTTCCTTGTTAACTTATTTTCTCTCACACATCACCAACTCTAACATACATTTTACAGACATGCATTTGACAATTCTCCTGAGTCCAGCTAAAAACGTTCATTGCCTGAAACCAAAGCTTTTACCCACATCATCTCCAGAGTCAAACCTGAATCTGCTTTTATCACTGGGGTGCTGAGGGGCCACTACACTACATGCATCACTGTTCAAGGACAGAGTGTTCTGTGTGTCGTGTGTACTTACGGACCCCTTTCCTCTCAAGACTCCACCTCTGGAAATGAACATTTGAAGTAGTAACTTTCTTTCTCTTAGTTTGGAGTAAGATGAAAAGTGTGAGGATTGATGAGGATAAATCTTTAGTTCTTGTCCAAGTCAGCATAATCCAAAAATGAAATATCTTGCCCATTTTTAATATAGTGGAATACTAGTTATTTTCTTCCTTATTTAATTTTTTAATTGATTTTAGAGAGAGAGGAACGGGGGGGGGGGGGGAGAGCAAAAACAGAAACATCAGTTTGTCGTTTCACTTTTTTATGCATTCATTAGTTGGTTCTTGTATGTGCCCTGCCCGGGGATCAGCTCCGCAACCTTGGCCTATCTAACCACTGTACTACCCGGCCAGGGGGCCTTTCTCCTTCAGTCAGTTGCTTATGTTCAGACCAGTCACTTGTAGTTTCAGAAATGGTGTTTAGTATCTCTGTAGGATACTCGTGAATGATTAGTGGGAAGGCAGGATTTCCCTTTCATTCATTACCCATCACACTGAGGTAGTCTTAAAGAGGCAGACTTTTGTCATCATTTAGCAAAGACAGATCTTCATTGCTTAGTAAAATGCTAATTGGGTATAAAGTAGATTCTCCTTGACCCCATCAGAAAGAATATACTCTCTAAAAAACTGAAAAAGTCAGTAGATGGTTACTCCAAAAGTTTGTTCCATGGGAATAATAGTAATTGTTATAAAGACTGAGACCACCACTATTTCTAGGAGTGTGCTTAATATGAGGAGAACTGCAGAATGACAAGGCATTGCTATTTCTTTTATTTCCCATTCTCCCTTAGGTATTCCAATCTGATACTGAACTTGTTTTCCTTGATGGTGGATGCAAACATTCCAGATATTGCGCTTGAACCAGATAAAACTGTGAAAAAGGTAAATTTTATACATCCTTGGACATTTCAGCCTACTTTTCATATATAAAAGATGTTAGAGTTTTAACAGCCCATTTCACCTTGTCCCAGCCCCTAGATTCTTAAGTACAGTGGTCCCTTGTCTATCGCGGGGGTTAGGTTCCAGAACCCCCCACAATAGGCGAAAATCTACGAAGTAGCAACCTTATATTTATTGTATTATTTATATATATTTTAAGGCTTTATAAACCTTTCCCACACGCTTATCAACCTTTCCCTCACTGTTATTAACCTTTACCACACTTATTTTGCTTATTTTACCGCAAAAATAATTAAAATAATAAACATATAAAAATACCTATAGACCACAAATCGCATGATACAGAATTAGATATATACAATTTAAAAATCTGCGATACAGTGAGACCGCGAAAAGTGAACCGCAATATGGCGAGGGACGACTTGTAATACAAATTAAGAAAGAGAACTTGTGGGCCTGACCTGTGGTGGTGCAGTGGATAAAGTGTCGACCTGGAAATGCTGAGGTTGCCGGTTCGAAACCCTGGGCTTGCCTGGTCAAGGCACATATGGGAGTTGATGCTTCCAGCTCCTCCCCCCTTTTCTCCCTCTGTCTCTTCTCTCTCTCTCTCTCTCTCTCTTTCTCTCTCTGTCTCTCCCTCTTTTCTCTAAAAAATGAATAAATAAAAAATAAAAAAATTAATAAATAAAATCTTTTAAAAAAGAAAGAAAGAGACCTTGTGTATAATTTTTTTTCATACCCTGGAATACAACAGCCTCTCAAGTCCTCTACAGTCAGCTCTGTCCCCTTCCCTGTTCATACCCACCGTCACGTGACTGGGTCACTGTATTTAGACAGAAGCTTTCTACCACAGGCCTTATGCTTTGTCTTGAAACATTTAGCTCTTTACCATTCCTAATAGAATACCTGGCTCCTGGGGCTCCCAGGCTAAGCATGCTAAGGATCAGAAATAAAATATTCTAACCACATAGAGGAGAAAACAGCCTTTTTTTATGTATCCTGCCCATCCACACCCATGGTTACAGGAATTTCTTACTGTATTAGTAAAGTAGAGACCTGCTTTTCACTCAGCCTGCAGAAAGAACAAAGGAGAGCCGTCACGTAAGTGAAGGGTTATTCAGAACTTCTTACGTTGAGTTTCAGTGAGAGACAGGAGGAAGGGCAATGGATTTGAAGATTTTTGTCCAAATCAGTTTCTGGCTCTGGATTCATTGAGAGGGAGGGGAGTGATGTAAAGCAATTTATTTACCCAGAGATAGCAGAAGGTGATCTAAAATATCAATATGTTTATCAATATTGAACTTCAAAGAAAGACTGTATAGTTTTTTAACTAGTAGAAATACAAAACTACTAAAGGGCAATAGTGTTGTCACATAGAATTTCTCTGGGGTTGAAAATAGTAATTGGCACCAAAAGCCGTAAGTTCTGACATAACTGATCCTGTTCATTATTAGAAAGATTCCCTTCTGGACTGAACAGTGTCTTAGTCCATTCAGGATATGATAACAAAATACAGGTGGCTTATAATCAACAGAACTTTACCGCTTACAGTTCTGCAGGCTGGAAATTTGAGATCAGGGTGGCCAGCATGATCAAGTGAGGAACATTTTGAGGTCTTATAGCTTCACATGATGGAGTGATCTAGGGCATTCTGTGCTGTCCCATTCAACAGGGATTCACCCTCTGACCTAAGCACCTCCCAGCGGCTTTACTTCCCAATACCATCACATTGGGCATCATATTTCAGCATGGATTTGTGGGAAGCACAGATATTTAGACCATTGCAAACATGAATGAGGTTAATCTTTTTTACCTAATTTTGTAAGGTTTTAGAAAACAATGAGATTTTAACGTAAATATTTTATTGTTTAGCCATTTAAGAAAATTATGTTTTTATTAGGATTTCAATTATTGATACTATTTTATCCAAGAAGCACCTTTATAACCCCTTGTAGAAATAGACTACTTACTACACTAGTTTTTGCCATGGCTAATTTTTGTCATTTTATTTATATTTTTATTGACTGCAGTTCATCATCAAGAAATATACTGCTCACAAAAATTAGGGGTATTTTAAAATGAATATGAAGTGATAAAATATCCCCTAATAAAAATATCCTCACAAAAATTAGAGGATATTTTATCACTTCATATTCATTTTAAAATATCTCCTAATTTTTGTGAGTAGTATGTAATTTGTTGATGAAAATTTCCTTAGCAATAATTGATGGCTGCCCCAGATTTCAAATGTTTTCTTTCTTTTTTCTTTTGCATTGCTATACTTAGTGTCTATTTTGCTGTTTATTTTAAACTCATTTATCTCTATCATATGTTCACTTTTCCCTGGCTTCACTTGTGTTCAGAAAACATTCATGAAAGTTCTAACAATATTTGTCAAACTGAGTCCTCCAATTTCTCCTGCCAATTAAGTTATGTTGTTCTTGTTTTTATTAGATCCTTTGTTCCATCCAGTTTCTCTTTTAGGAAATTCTGATCTTACTAAGGACAGTGCCCTTTTGTTACCAGCGGTCTTTATTGCCCTATTTTTCAACATATGCAGCAAATCATTTTATAAAAACAACAACACGTTCATTAGTCGTATTTCTTTTGACTAGTACTCCCAAGTTGTTTATTCTAGTTTCAGTGAAGTGGACCCTGAAAAAAGTTACTGCACCGGATTTTTCCCCAAAAGGGTATTTCAGAAAAGGTTTATTTGTTTTCTATTGCTTTATCAAGAATATGATATAATCAATGTCATCATAAACTTGTCAATAAACTCATAATAATACTGGGAAGTTATGCTGGAAAGGCAAAAATTTGTTTCATATTGGTTGGCTTTTTAAAGAAATAGAAGTAGATTTTTATACTTTGAAATAACAATTGAAGTCTTACAACTTGGATAATGTTAGCACTGGCCTCGTGAGTGGAAGTCAGTGAAAGAAACAGAGCATACTGTTGAGGCTAAAGTCTTCAGAGAAGTACAGATTACTAAAATTATTTGAGTAATCCTAACAAAGTACAAAAATATTTTTCTGTTTTCATAACTTATTTTAATATATCAAATTTATTCAATTTTTGGAAACTGATTACGTATATAGGGAATGTATATATTTGTTAATCAGTTTGTTTATTTCTTAGAAAACACAATTGCCCAAAAATGTGAGATGGTGGGTCACAATTTAAAACCTATAATCATCACAAACATCAGTGAGTAATCGGTAGTTGATTAGTGTGCCACTTGTTGCTTGAGGCTGTGAGAAGTAAGCAGTCTAATACAATTAATACACATTGCCTGGCCAGGTGGTAGGTAGCACAGTGGATACAGCATTGGCCTGGGACGAAGAGGACCCAGGTTCGAAACCCTGAGGTTGCCAGCTTGAGTGCGGGGGTCGCTGGCTTGAGCCCAAAGGTCACTGGCTTGAAGCCCAAGGTCACTGGCTTGATCAAGGGGTCACTGGCTTGTCTATAGTCCCAGTCAAGGCACATATAAGCAAGTCATCAGTAAGCAACTAAAGTGTTGCAAAGAAGAATTGATGTTTCTCTTCTCTCTCCCTTCCTGTCTATCTGTCCCTGTCTGTCCCTCTCTGTCTCTCTTGCTAAAAAAAATAATCCATACTGATAAAAGTGAGGTTTTATAGTGCTAATATAACTAAAGTGTAGTGGATAGACTAATCTCCATGAATAGTAGTTTTTTCTCAATAACTATTTTATATGAATTTAAATCATAGAAGATACAAATACTCATGTATCAAACACCCATTAAAAACCAACCATATTTGGCCCTGGCTGGTTGGCTCAGCGGTAGAGCGTCGGCCTGGCATGCGGGGGACCCGGGTTCGATTCCCGGCCAGGGCACATAGGAGAGGCGCCCATTTGCTTCTCCACCCCCACCCCCTCCTTCCTCTCTGTCTCTCTCTTCCCCTCCTGCAGCCAAGGCTCCATTGGAGCAAAGGTGGCCCGAGCGCTGGGGATGGCTCCTTGGCCTCTGCCCCAGGCGCTAGAGTGGCTCTGGTCGCGACAGAGCGATGCCCTGGAGGGGTAGAGCATCGCCTCCTGGTGGGCAGAGCGTCGCCCCTGGTGGGCATGCCAGGTGGATCCCGGTCGGGCGCATGCGGGGGTCTGTCTGACTGTCTCTCCCCGTTTCCAGCTTCATAAAAAAAAAAAACAAAAACAAAAAAACCCCAACCATATTTAACAAATGTTAACACTTTGCCCTTTAAATCCTCTTTTATTAATGAGTCAAAATACTATAGTTAGGGTCGAATTGCTCTCACCTGCATTCCTGTATCCCAAAGATAATCCTTCTCCTGCAACATGAGTATTTCCTTTCTTATTTTTTTCATAACTTTGTTCATTCACTCAACAGAGGTTATTGAGATGTTACTATGTGCCAAGCACTGTCTCAGTATCTGAGTTACAGTAATAATAAAAAAAAACTTCCTGCCTTTATGGAACCTACCTTCTAGTAAGGGAAATAGATCAGAAACATGATAAAGTAGGTAAAATATATAGGATATTAATACCCATTAGTGTTATAGAGAAAAGAAAAACAGAGAGAGGGACATAAAATGTTGGGTTGGTAGTGGTGGTGTAATTTTAGGTTTGATGGTTACTGAGAAAGTGTGTGTCAGCCCTTTTTGAAATTAAAAGGAGATATTTCATAAACCTGTGGAATGGAAATAAGACTTCTTAGGCAACTTCTAGAGAATATACTAGTAAGTGAAGAAAAGTTAATATATTTGAGGTAAAAAGAACATGCATTTCCCAGCAACCATCTATTAGGGGGAGTGTGTTGGAAGAAGATAATTGCCTATCTTTAAGATATTTTAAACCTTTCTCAATGCTTTTTTCACTCCTGTGCTCCTTTAAATCCATAGTAAAAAAGAAACCTAAAAACTGTGGTAACAAGTTTATTCAAAGTATTTTAACAACCTAATACTGTTTTGATTAAGAATTCAATGGACGTATTTCTTCTCTAAACTGATCTTCTTTTTTTTTTTTACTAAACCTTAAAGCAAACAAGTTATATATATTACAGGCAGCTAGAAATTATCTGACGACCTATTTCAAATAATCTGTCAAATCAAATTAACTTGCTACCTGTAAGATGAATAAACATACAAGCTGTAATATGCATGATAGAATTTGGGCAATGTAAGTTTTTTCTTTATCAGTAATCATGCGCCTTCTTACAGAGAATTTTTTACAGCATTATATTTTAGCAGTAGTTGGATTAGGGTTGATTTTATCATTTTTCTTTTTATAATTACTCTTTAAGTTCTTTTTTATCAAGTAAGTTTTTTTTATCCTGATGCAGTTCAAGTGATCCATTGAACACAGCAAGAAAATCATATTTAGATTAAAACTCTTCCTTTCACCTTATGAATGAAAACTGTGCCGTTGTTTTAATTACTTTTATGATTAAATTATTGGGAAATGAGAACAAGGAAAAACATTTTTCCTAATTCTAACAATTTGAGTAAGAAGAATTTAAAATGAAATCTTTTTATTATTTTAAGGAAAGTTACTATTATATCAGAGATGCTAAACACTAATTTTAAGCAAAAGCCTTCTTTTTATGTTAATGAATGTTAACTTGGTCTTGTAATGGAGTATTTTGAACTTTCAAAGGGAAAGGTTAAATATTAGGTATAAATGAAATCACTGCCCATTATAAAAGATAGTATAATTTAATCTAGAAATGTGTTGTGGGGTTTTTTGTTTGGGGAATAGCTCCCCATACACCATAATGGGGTGGGTACAAAAAAAGTATACATCAAAATGCTAATAAAGACAAAATTTAATACTATTAACTGGAGTGTTGGAAGGGGCGTATGGGTGTGTGTGTGTACGCATGCACAGAGCTTATGTGATTCCAGGATGGTTTAAGAACTTCAGGCCAAATCTGTGGGTTTTATTTTAATTGAAATTCATGTTTCATAGATTGTTCCTTCAAAATAAAAGGTCTCATTTTTGCTTGACAGCCCCTTTGGTGTGCAAAGCGAATCAAGGCCAGGGGATCCTTGCTTAGCTGTTAGCTCCCCTAGCCTCCCCCGAGTTTGGTCTGACCACTGACCAGAATAACAGATCACAGGTAGAGTGAGGTTACTTATCCTTCTGCATACTTAGAGAATTTCTAATTATGGTTCTCAAAAGAACCATCAGGCGCACGGAATTATCTGTCCCTGCCAGAGTGTGGCATGTTAAAAGGAGAGCATCAGTCATCCCCACGTGGATCAGAAGAGCAGATGTAATAGACAAGGATCTGGTTTCTCAAGGGTAGCTATTTTCAGATCAGTTTGTTAAATCCTCAGGACAGATCAGAGAAATATAGTTTTAAATTAGTCTTCAAATATAAGAAAATGCATTACTCATGTATTATTTCTATTTGATAATCATTATATGTTTAATTTACTTTGTAAGTTAAAGTGTACTCAACTTTCAGTAGAAAAGTGAGATACTGAATTGCCAGTTATTGTTTTTTTTAGTATATCCAAATTGAGATTCATGAAATTAGTTTGAAGAAAAAAATTGATATGACTGACCTCCATTTTGAAACCGGAGAAGTCAAAGGATTTGATTCTGTCTTTTGTAGCATTTGATTAGACATCAGCAACTGGTAATTCATTCATATACACAGTAAACTTTAGGAACATGACTTTTATTGCCTAAGGTTGGCACCACAACTGTCCATTGATTACAGTGGATGCCTCTGATGAGAAATCTTTATGGTTTCCTTTAGAAGCTATGCTATCAAGGACATATGTTTAGTAAATCATTTTTCAGAAGATTGTAATGTCAAGCTACAATAAAAAGTGGTATATCCATTTCACAATGAATAACAAAAACAGTAAAGGAGATTGTTAATAAATATCACAGCTTAAAACTTAGTAGTTCTAGGTTTAAAATGAAAGAAAATAAAGTACACCCTTGCATTAAAAGAATAATTTTTAAATCTATAGGGCTTATTTGCAACCAACAAGGATAGAGTGATGTAAAGTGCATATAGCATAAGCAGTAAGCTTCCTCACTCAAATGAACACTATTCAGAACTCCTTATAAGTTACGAATTATTTCTTTGGCATAGAAATAGCTCATACTACATTGTAATGTCTGTATCAGTTTAATTCTGTCTCCTCAAAATATGTCTGTTTTCCTTAGTTCAAAAGACTAATGCCCTGGCCGGTTGGCTCAGTGGTAGAGCGTCGGCCTGGCATGCAGGAGTCCTGGGTTCGATTCCCGGCCAGGGCACACAGGAGAAGTGCCCATTTCCACCCCTCCTCCTCTCCTTCCTCTCTGTCTCTCTCTTCCCTTCCCACAGCCAAGGCTCCATTGGAGCAGAGTTGGCCCGGGCACTGAGGATGGCTCTGTGGCCTCTGCCTCAGGCGCTAGAATGGCTCTGGTTGCAACAGAGCGACGCCCCAGATGGGCAGAGCATCGCCCCCTGGTGGGCGTGCTGGGTGGATCCCGGTCGGGCGCATGCAGGAGTCTGTCTGACTGCCTCCCATTTCCAGCTTCAGAAAAATACAAAAAAAAAAAAAAGAAAAAAAAAAGACTAATGGACTGTGCCCCTGTAGGTTCAGGATAAATTCCGCCTAGACCTGTCCGATGAGGAGGCCGTGCACTACATGCAGAGTCTGATCGATGAAAGCGTCCACGCTCTGTTTGCCGCGGTGGTAGAACAGATCCACAAGTTTGCCCAGGTAGGTTCCCCGAGGGCGGTGTGCTGGTCTCAGCTGCATCAGGTACTGGTCCAGAGTCCTCAGAGACTCACCTTTCATGCCAACTGGCATCTTCTCTGTGTTTCTGTTGTTTTGGTCAGGTCTTTTTGACATCTCCCCAGCTAGCTGACGGGAACATGTTGCATGCACAATTAAGTCTAAAACTTGCCACTTAAATCTTCTTGGTGGACTGTGAAATTGCGTAGTAAATTGTGTTGTGTCAGCGTCGGTGTCTTTGTCCTTGGTAGTCAGTGGTGACTCTAAGCCCTTCTTGAGAATGATTTTGGGTTTAGTAGAGGTCTTGGCAAGTGAGACTCCTTAAGGTTTGGTGAATGGTGAAGTTCTAGGAAAGGATTTCAAAGCTGAGAAAAGCAATGCATAACAAACATTGAAATGGTCTATCTGTAGACTTATTGGTGGCAAAATCTTTCATAAAATGTCTGACTGATGGCTGCCTTGTTACACTAAATGATGGTTTAAAACAAGTTTAATTATGAATGTCATAATGATGATTGGTTAGTGAACAGAAATATCAGGCTTCTTTCCTTTCCCACGCCTTCACGTGCCTCTTTTTGTGAACTCCTTCCAGCTTCTTAACAGAGTTAATAATACTTGTACTAATTTCCCAAGATCTGCTTGGTCTTCTCCCTCACTCAGTATCCACAGTATCCAGTATGTCATCAAGCCTTTTGAGGTCTTTAATCATTTTTAACTTATTCTTTCCTGTCATTTTCTGACATTTAACACTAAGCTGCAGAAGTTCCTCAGCTTATCCTGGTTCTACTAAAGATTTTTCAACTTTATGATTGTGCGAAAGTGATAGACGTTCAGTAGAAACTTTACTTTGAATTGTGAATTTTGATCTTTTCCTAGCTAGTGGTAGTCTAACCATAGAGTGTTTTATCCCCGGCCTCTGGTCGGCTGCAGGGCCCCTGGCTTTCCCACGAGACTGAGAAAGCAGAAGCAGAGGGCCTCTTGAAACAAATCACAAGGCCAGGCCAGATTCCCAGGAAGAAGACAGATTTGGCCTTTTGATGGGAGGAGGGGGTACATGTGTGAGAGCAGAGGAATTAGGTGTGTCATCTTTGAAGACTTAACTGCCACTCATGGAATGTGCTCTAGCTTAAGGTCTGAGCTTTCAAATTCTGTGAAATGAACTAGTGGTCTGGTTTTGAAATTCTGTTGGCAATTTGCATAAGTTGTGTGTTTTGCTTTGCTAGCTGGATCTAAGACTAGAAGAGCTATTTTGTTAATTCTCTGTATTAAAAATAGAGAGGAAGAGCCTTATAAAAAAAGGACCATGGCCCTGGCCGGTTGGCTCAGCAGTGGAGCATTGGCCTGGCGTGCGGGGGACCTGGGTTCGATTCCCGGCCAGGGCACAGAGGAGAGGTGCCCATTTGCTTCTCCATCCCCCTCCCTCCTTCCTCTCTGTCTCTCTCTTCCCCTCCCGCAGCCAGGGCTCCATTGGAGCGGGGATGGCCCGGGCGCTGGGGATGGCTCCTTGGCCTCTGCCCCAGGTGCTGGAGTGGCTCTGGTTGCAGCAGAGCGACGCCCCGGAGGGGCAGAGCATCGCCCCCTGGTGGGCAGACTTGGTTGGCGTGCTGAGTGGATCCCGGTAGGGCGCATGCGAGAGTCTGTCTGACTGTCTCTCCCCGTTTCCAGCTTCAGAACGAAAAAAAAAAAAAAGGACCATATTATAATTTGGGGAGGTAGTAATAAAAGGATCTTGGTTTACCAGTATCTCTGGACCTCAGTTTCCACATCTATAAAGTGAACCTCAGTTTCCACATCTATAAAGTGATTGATAATTGAGGTAAAAGATAACAAATTTAATGTCGAGATGTACAGAAGTTAATTGCTTTCCATATATAATGCTAATATTGACTACCACACAGACTAAATAAAAGAAACCCCCTCAGTCCCCAATAATTACATTATGAGGTTGTTCAGAACTAAGAGTTATTGCCACTTACCTTTAAGGTTCATACTCTTAAGTTAGACATGGGAAAGATCATTTTATAACCATTAACTTATAGATGATTACATTTCTTGGAATGAAGCAGTAAGTCTATTTCTGAGACTCCTGCTTTCCAGTGCTTCAGTAAAATATCTAACATAATTCCCTATATCTTATCTAAGATACATATAGGAATTCTGAATAGTTATTTTAAATTACTTCAGCCTCAGTTAAAAATTCTTTTGGAGGCCCTGGCCGGTTGGCTCAGTGGTAGAGCGTTGGTCTGGCGTGCGGAAGTCCCGGGTTTGAATCCTGGCCAGGGCACACAGGAGAAGCGCCCATCTGCTTCTTCACCTCTCCCTCTCTCCTTCTTCTCTGCCTCTCTCTTCCCCTCCCGCAGCCAAGGCTCCATTGGAGCAAAGTTGGCCTGGGCGCTGAGGATGGCTCCATGGCCTCTGCCTTAGGCGCTAGAGTGGCTCTGGTTGCAACAAAGCGACGCCCGAGATGGGCAGAACATCGCCTCCTGGTGGGCATGCCGGGCGGATCCCGGTTGGGCGCATGCTGGAGTCTGTCTGCCTGCCTCCCCGTTTCCAGTTTCAGAAAAAACCAAAAAAAAAAAACCAAAAAAAATTTTTTTTTTATTAGGATATATAGCCTTGATTACAAAATAGTGTAGAAAAGCAAAGCAATAACCGCATGAATATGAGTTAAGAGTAAATACCCAAATGATTTCAGCAACATAAGGGCCACCGTCATCATTCTAACACTAGTCAAAGTAGTAAAAGGGAGGCTTTAATGCAGCATGTATATTTATGGAGATAAAAATCTTTTAGATTTCTCAGCTCTCCATTTTATAGTATTGAATAATATCTGAAACAATAGCCTCTATTTAGTTTAACGTTATACTTCAATTAAGTACTTCATATAGTACTTAATTATATATTTTTTAATATATAATTCTTACTAAACAATTTAAGTGAGTTTTAACATTATCCCCTTTTATAGATGAAAAGACTAACCTATCTAAAAAATTGTTTCCTAGCTTATCAAATTCAAGTCTTTTTACCAGATTCCCAAATTCTTTTTCCTAAGAAATGAACTTAAAATGCTCATGTTATTTTTTAGGTTTCCTTCAATATGTCACCTGTGCCTATATAATTGTGCACATGAAACAGTGTCACAGTAAGAGTAACCCAAGGGTGTTAAATTTCATTAGAACTTGATCAGGCTTTGAAGGCAACAAGGATACTGAATAAAGTCTTAGCTTTGCATAAGTCTGATCAAATTATAAAATTATAGAAATACCTGGTTCTTAACTAATCTCCGAAGTTTACTTTCTTTTTGAAACTCATATTTCTACGTTTTCTAAGTATTGATACTAATAAATCGCATGCACAAATTCTGATAACCAACATATTTTGTAACTTATAGTATTTATTTTAAGTATGTATATTCCTAATTGATTTATGCTAATTTTAGTGCCTTCCTGTTAATCACTATGAATTATAAAACTCGATTTTTTAAAAATGCAGGTAAACTAATACAAATATTAACAAAAGTTATAGTTGTTTCAGCATAAAAGAACAAATATTCTAAAAGACTTAGAAATTGCCTGATCCAGCTATTTACTTGAAATGCTGAGATTTATTTTATTTTCTTCCATCAGACCAGTCCCTAGGAAGGGTAGAGATTAAATACCGCAATACCTGCCGCCCAGCAACAGCCTATTAGTGGTAAAAATAACACCGTTATTTGGGTCATGGTCTTTGAAATTACATCATCACACTCTTCCGCTGAAATGATCTTTAATGGGCTTTCTAGTCTCCTGCACAGAAAGGCAGCGATTACTTAGTTTGGGTCACTAACAGCTCTAAAACCCGGACTCGCACAGCACAGCTCATTTCTTCCCGATTTCTTGGTTTGCCTGTCTGTGTCTCTCTGCACTGATTGATGGTAGAATTCTGGAGAATGGGGTGTGGTTTCCTTTAGTCTTAATACATACTGAATCTCAACCGAATGAATCTTCATGGACTAACTGGGGTTAGAGATGTAATTATCACACACTGAGCATAAAAAAATAACAGATTGGGTTCAGAAAGTTTACCGAAGTTCCAGTGCAAGATACTAAGAACACTTCTGTCCATTTGGCAAGAATATTTGCTTAGCCTCTGTGTATCCAAAGAGGAAAAGCACCGGTCAGGACGGGGGCATATAAAGTGTAGTAACCTCTTATGTTTTTTTAACTGAGAGAATTTATATATAAAAGAATGAAAGAGGAAAATGGTGTAGCTACTCTGCCATTTCCCCTGCAGAGCACATTTCCTGTAATGCAGTGGTCCCCAACCTTTTTTGGGCCACGGACCGGTTTAATGTCAGAAAATATTTTCACAGATCGGCCTTTAGGGTGGGATGGATAAATGTATCATGTATCATGTGACTGAGACAAGCGTCGAGAGTGAGTCTTAGATGGATGTAACAGAGGTAATCTGGTCATTTTTAAAAAATAAAACATCGTTCAGACTTAAATATAAATAAAACGGAAATAATGTAAGTTATTTATTCTTTCTCTGTGGACCGGTACCAAATGGCCCACAGACCAGTACCGGTCCATGGCCCGGGGGTTGGAGACCACTGCTGTGATGCATGTGAAAGGAGCATCCTGTCAGAACTGTCTCAGATCTCCAGTGCCCCCCATGACACGACTTCTTACCCTCTTACTGGGCTGATGGGATCCCAGTACTCGGTTCTCATTGTCTTTGTACAGCATGCCCTCTGCATGCAAACTGCCTGCCCCACCTTCTGCTCAAAGAAACAGGGTTTGTTTGTGTCTTTGTTTTCAGTTTGTGGGGGTTTGCATCAGTACTGCACTAGGGGAGAAAGCTATCTGTTTTCAACTTTAAGAGAGATGACTGTCTCTAATGTGTTGCCATCCGAAGAGCTTTTCTTGAATACGTTTGATCATTTATACTCCTGCTTCACCTTTATGTGATCAAAGCCCAGCGTAGGATGCTTCCACTGTAACTGCACTACTCTCTGATCTGCTAAAAAGCCTCATATGTCAAGTGCTTTCTCTGTATCACCTCTCTTAATCGTCACACCTGTGAAATAAGTGTGTCACCAAGCCTGTGTACAGATGAGAAAACTAAGGCTTAGAAGCGTTAAATAATTTGCTCAAGATCTCAAGGTCAATAGATGACAAAGTTCAGATTCAAACTCAAAACCCGGATTGTAGAAATAGACAATAGCTTCTAAATTATGTGTTCCTAAGTCTATATCAAAGCTTTATTAGATATGAATAAATTTTATTGTGAGTAGCTAGTTTTTAAAGAATGTACTTGTAAATTTTAAAAATGATCTTTTCACTTCCCTTACTCTTTTCATCTGATTATCAAAAGAAGAAATCATCAGTGCAAACAGTCAAGAGAGTATGATGTAAAAAGGGGCACTGAAAATAGCTAATCTGAGAAAAATATGATAAATATGGGATATCATTTATTTTGCATGTTGGCTAAAAACCAGTGTTAAATTGTATTGGCCCCTGTGCTGTCCTCTTGCTCCGCAGTCAGCACAGCTGCATGGCTGCCCCTTAAAGCCCAGGACTTTTAAAAAACAGAACTCGGCCCTGGCCGGTTGGCTCAGTGGTAGAGCGTCGGCCTGGCGTGCAGAAGTCCCGGGTTCAATTCCCGGCCAGGGCACACAGGAGAAGCGCCCATCTGCTTCTCCACCCCTCCCCCTTTCCTTCCTCTCTGTCTCTCTCTTCCCCTCCTGCAGCCGAGGCTCCATTGGAGCAAAGATGGCCCGGGTGCTGGGGATGGCTCCTTGGCCTCTGCCCCAGGCGCTAGAGTGGCTCTGGTCGCAACAGAGCGACGCCCCGGAGGGGCAGAGCATTGCCCCCTGGTGGGCAGAGCGTCGCCCCCTGGTGGGCGTGCCGGGTGGATCCTGGTCGGGCGCATGCGGGAGTCTGTCTGACTGTCTCTCCCCGTTTCCAGCTTCAGAAAAAAAAATTAAAAAAAAGAGTCTTAAAAAACAGAACTCATGTGCTTGCTACAATACTGATGTTTTAAGCTGTTAAGATCAGTTAATAATTGTAATAGCAACAGTCAGCGTACTCCATAATTTCAGCTAAAATGTCCTGCCATTTATTTTTTCTATTTTTTTTCTTTTTCTTTTTTTTTTTTTTTGAGAGAAGAGGAAGAGATGAGAACCATCAACATGTAGTTGCGGCACCTTAGTTCATTGATTGCTTCTCATGTGTCTTGACTAGGGGGCTCCAGCTGAGCCAGTGACCCCTTGTTCAAGCCTTGGGCTCAAGCCAGTGACCTTGGGCTTCAAGCCAGTGACCGACCATGTTGATGATCCCACACTTAAGCCAGCGACCCGTGCTCAAGCTGTGACCTCAGAGTTTTAAACCTGGGTCCTCAGAGTCACAGATTGACTCTGTCCACTGCGGCACCACCGGTCAGGCTGCAGTTTATTTTTCATCTGTATAAATTTAATTTCCTTATCATCTCTAAGGAAGGTTTTCAAGCACTTGAATGTAATCCGTGGTAAGATTTGACTATTTGCTTCAATACCTGCTTTTAATAAGATTAATTGTTATATGGTTGTTTTCCTGCCCCTCTGTTATAGCACACCCTTTTATATAAATTCTTCAGTTGTACAGGGAGGTGAATATTTGGTACTGGCTCTGCAGCACAGGTATTACTGATATTTTTTTATAGACACAGACACTTTGAAGTATTGAGGAAATAATGGGAGAGCCATCTGTTCAGTAGCAGCTTTCTCTCACACAGACATGCGTAATTGTGTCCAGGATTTTTAGACTTCCGAACATGTCAGTGAGAACCCTTCACAAGTTGGTTTTAACCTGCAGTTTCAACTTGTATCTTCTTCCAATCAGATTCCACCCACAATCAGAAGGAAGCTTCTTCGTATTTCTGATGACCCGCCCACGTGACAAGTCCTCATACTCAGTAACCCTCGCTGCCCCTCCCACCAAGCAGTCCGCCAGTGCTCCTTGCCTAGGCTGAGTTCCCCCCATTTGCCCAATTATGACTCTTTCTGTTCATAAACAGTCTGTCTTTGAGGTCTCATCGAACACAAACTGTTCCTGCCACATAGTAGTACCACTTAGCTGTGTATGTATCATATTATGTGTGCGCCAAGGACTGTTTATTTTTCTTTTCTCTGATAATGCTTTTAAGAAAACATTTACACAGTGTCTTAAATTGTAAATTACATTTTTTTATTAGCATTAAATGTCTTATGATATTCTTTTTAGAATTGCCACTTTAAATTGTGTCAAGTTAGCCTGACCAGGCGGTGGCACAGTGGATAGAACGTCAGGGCCCAGTGGGATGCGGAGGGCCCAGGTTCAAGACCTTGAGGTTGCCAGTTTGAGCACAGGCTCATCTGGCTTGAGCAAAAAGCTCTCCAGCTTCGACCCAAGGTCGCTATCTCAAGCAGGGGGTTACTCGGTCTGCTGAAGGCCCGCGGTCAAGGCACATATGAGAAAGCAGTCAATGAACTGAGGTGTCGCAACGAAAAACTGATGATTGATGGTTCTCATCTCTCTGTTCCTGTCTGTCTGTCCCTGTCTATCCCTCTCTCTGACTCTCTGTCCCTGTAAAAAAAAAAAAAAAAAAGTGTCAAGTTAAAATCAGCACCTTGCCCAGTTTTACACGTACATGTGCACACGCATAAACACTTCTGGTAGTGCGTTATTTCCATCGTATTTTCCCTCCCAGTAATAAGGAGATGAGGTTCACAGAAACAGAGATGACGCCAGCATGTGTGCTGTTGAACCAGAAGCACAGGTGTGGCTGGCTCAGTGTATGTTCACCCAAACAAAAGGATCAGCGTTGTCCTTACAGAGAGAGCGGGTGACTGATAGCTGATTAGCTGATTACTTTCGCATTAGAGTCCTATGACTCTCACTGAATGCTAAATTTGCGAGATGATGATAATGAAGAGAGGGCAGTGCCACGTTTGCTTTTAAACCTTAAATGCTCTAACTGTGAGGGTGCCTGTTACAAGCTAGGTGCTATAAATGGTGATTTATTTCTGCTTGATTTTTTAATATCGAACACTGTCAATGTGTTGGCCCCCAAATAACTGCTGACTGGGCCTGTCTTATTCTTTCAGGACTACTTTCTTTGATTTTCTTCCAGACATTTTCTGGAATGAATTCGCTGTAGAAGTGGTCTATGGAGTTACCTGTAGGTTTTCTAGCCTCTGTATAAATGTTACACCAAGAACTAGCCACACTTCTCAAAATATTATTTGTCACTGCAGAATTTAGTGGGACTTTTGCCTTCGAAGCGCTAGATTTGCCTGCCATGTAATAATAATTGGGTCATCTTGAGCTTACAGTCAGCAAACATTCCTTCTCTAAAATATTTTCTCATATAAATTGATTTTTAAGCTAAGTCTCAGGAATCTTGTACATTGTGGCTAATTGGAATCCTCTTTGTGACATTTAATAAAGTAATGTTTTTCACTTTATAGAAAATGCTATTGAAAAGAATCGGAATTAGCTCAGTTTTTTGTCCTCTAAAAGAACTATGTGTTCATTGCCTATTGTTTATCTTTCTTTGTGAACAGTGAAGCTAATTGTTTTCTGTTTATCTGTTGTTAATTCCTGTAGTACTGGAGAAAGTGAGACGGGGTTTGGTCCATCAGGAGGTTTGACTCCGTAAGGAAACTACCTTAGAAGCAACCCGTGTATAATGAAGACTTCAGAGTAACAAGCAAGAAAGAACATTTCATCTTCAAGATACCATATATCCCAAGTGTGCCACGGTGTCTGAATTCCTTGGATGTCATTGCTTAAATATGGTTTTGAAGGGTTTTGTTTTGAAATATTGTATTTATTTTCAAATATACACATTGTTAGTAACCTGTGATGTGAGCATCGTATTCTAGGATCATGTACATATAGCAGTTTGGGAGGAATTTCATGTGGAATTAGTAAAACATTGTAGTTTTTCAGTTTGAAATGTCCTTTTTCCCCTCATCTCTTTACATCAAGAAAGCAGTTATATGAATTTGGATTGTCTTAGTTTATAATTTTTGTTTGTTTGTTTTTTTAGCAAGAGAGAGGGACAGATAGGGACAGACAAACAGGAAGGGAGAGAGATGAGAAGCATCAACTCATAGTTGTGGTACTGTTAGTTGTTCATTGCTTGCTTTCTCACATGTACCTTGATTGGGGGACTCCAGCCAAGCCAGTGAACCCTTGCTCAAGCTAGTGACCTTGGGCTCAAACAAGCAACCTTGGGCTCAAGTTAGTGACCTTGGGGTCATGTCTGTGATCCCACACTCAAGCCGGCAACCTTGGGTTTTGAATCTGAGTCCTCAGCATCCCAGGTCGACACTCTATGCCCTGCATTACCTCCTGGTCAGGCTGTAAGTTTTGTTTTGTTTTGTTTTGTCTATTCCTCCCTTCGTTCCCCATTCCCAGTATTTGTTTGGTTTTGCCTAATATAAAATACTTAAAGATTAACATATTATCGGTAATCTTGTACAGTTCATTTTTAAAAAATGATTTTCTTTTATAAATATTGGGGGGGGGGTTGAAAATTGTAGTTCATAGTTTTTCTGGGTTGTAAATACATAAAACAGGATATGAAAATGTAGCCATTTCTGGATAACTGGCCAAAACGGTAGTTCAGTAACAGCTGTTAGTATTGAGCTTAAGATATTGTTACATATATGTATAAGCATATATTGTCTTTATGCAATAAATTTTTTGGATTCAAACTTAGTTTTTATATGCCTTTTGAAATAGCTCCCCTAGACTTGTTAATGGAAGGTATCCTCTCTGGTTTAACCAGCTCATTTTTTCTCTTTTAAGACCAGAAGTCTCACTAATCTCTCTAGCTTTTTTGCCTTGTGCAACTTTGGGGAAAGGGAATGCACATAAGTGAGAGAGCAACACAAAGTAATCTTTGCAGATTAATATGTTGTGGAGTCATGTGACTTTGCTTTGGAAGGAAAAGAATGTCTCATTCTCTCGGTGCTAAATACATACCAAATATCAAATGACAGAAAAGATTAAGAAGGTTAACTTCAGGTACTGTTTCAGAGAATGTCATTAATTATAATGTTTACTTGTCACCAAATTCTTATCTGTGAGTTTGTCTCTTTCGAGTAGGGTTACCAGCTGGAGAGGAAGCATATAATTAGGAGGCGTCCTAGAGCATAAGGAATGTGATTTCTGTCAAACACACATGCAGACTAGAAAAATAGTGAAGAAGAAAAGACCTTTGCGACCTTGGCTGGTTGGCTCAGTGGTAGAGCATTGGCCTGGCGTGCAGGAGTCCCAGGGTTGATTCCCGGCCAGGGCACACAGCAGAAGCACCCATCTGCTTCTCCATCCCTCCCCCTCTCCTTCCTCTCTGTCTCTCTTTTCCCCTCCCACAGCCAAGGCTCCATTGGAGCAAAGTTGGCCCGGGCGCTGAGGATGGCTCTGGGGCCTTTACCTCAGGTGCTAGAATGGCTCTGGTTGCAACAGAGCAATACCCCATATGGGCAGAGCATTGCCCCCTGGTGGGCGTGCCGGGTGCATCCCAGTCGGGTGCATCCCAGTCGGGTGCATGCGGGAGTCTATCTGACTGCCTCCTGTTTCCAGCTTTGGAAAAATACAAAAAAAAAAAAAAAAAAAAAGACCTTTGCAAATCCTCATGAGAGAGTTTATGCCCAAACAAATTGGCAAGCTCCATCCTGTCTGGCTTTTTCTTGTTTCACATAGTGACATCATTTTCTGTGCCAAGAAGCTCTTAATCCACCTGTATCCTCATTTTCATCCTGTTTCTTTTGACACCTCCTCCCTCCAAAAGGTTTTCTCAAAACCACCGTGTTGAAAGTGACCTCTCCAACCTTCTGAATTCTTGTAATTCTTTAGTTACAGATTTTGAGTTGGTGTTTGGTAAAGTGGGACATTTTTGTGATATTTGCATCTGTGGTAGAAATTGAAAAACTTTTTCTGTAAAGGGCCAAGATGGTAAATACTTTCAGCTTTGAAAAGCATTAACCTTAGTCATAACAACTCAACTCTTCTGTTACAGCAGCAGTTCTCAACCTGTGGGTCGCGACCCTGGCAGGGGTCGAACGACCAAAACACAGGGGTCACCTGAAGCCATCGGAAAATATATATTTATTATACAATACATATTAACCTCCGTATTATTATCCCTGCCTACACACACACACACACACACACACACACACACACACACACACACACACACACAGAGTTCTCTGACATTTCAGGATGCACACAGGGTTTTTGGTTGTTTGTGTTCATAGAACACCATTGTCTTCTGTGTTCAAAGTAAGTTCTGGTTCAAACAGAAACTGATGCCTCTTTAAAATGTCAGCGTCCCCACTTTCAGTCGTAGATGCAACTGTCATCTTTACTCTTTGACTCTCACCGAACATCACGCATTACGGCCCCACTCGATTCTGTGATCCTGGGGAACTGTCAATGCTAATAGAGTCACAAGAGATGGGGCTGACACACATATTGAGGGATCACCTCTCCTCCTGCACGTGCTCACTGCTCCATCAGATTCCATTTACAAAATCACCAACTCAAAGATAAAATCACTAACACTTTCAACACAACAACAGCAAAGCATTCAATTAAGTGCAAGGCCCTCTGAGTGCGGAGTCTTGCGTCACTAACTGCACAGGGAATGCCCCCATGAAGCTGGCCCTGGTCTTTGGCATGTAAGTGGCATTTAACTCCATGGGATTGGCTGAGATCACTTGTAGAGTGCAGACAGAACAAGCATTGTGGTGGTTAACCATAGAGGTTGATTGGGGAGAAAGAGTCCACAAGGAGCGTGAGGAGGAGCAGTCAGGAAGTAAGAGGGCTGGGAATTGAAAACATATATCTTGCCATGATGCTATTAATCCATTTTCTGGAACCCTCATTCTGTGACCCTCTAAATAGGATGGCAGTGATGTCCAAGTTCACTCCTGAGATTCTGATATAACTACAGGTACTGTGGGTGAACACGAGAGAAGGAAGGCATTTAGCTGCAGTGGGCTAGCATATTAATGCTCTCGTAGGGACGTGTAGTAATATTTGAGATAGAGTTTTAAGCAGATTTTGGATTCTGGGAGATGCTTGGAAGGAAATTTGAGTTAAGCGCCCGCACCCATGTCCACGAGGTACGTGAGGGCTAATTCTGCTGTGGCAGCGTGTGCACATGGCTTTTTTCCTTAAGAAAGACAAGCCAGACCCCTCCCTGGCAGCGACTGTCGCTGCTGCAGCGCTAACCCTATGGAACGGAATGAAGAAAACCCTGGACGTTCCCAGCACAGGTTTTGGAATGAGAGACCAATTCCTCGCCTAAACCAAGAAAAAGTGACAATTGTCCCAGATTGTCAATTTGGCTTTCTTAGGTAACATAAGCACCAATTTCTCAGAAGTGGAACTACCACAGCCAATTCACCACCCGAACCTGCTGAATATGAATGAGCAGAGGGAGGGGGTTACCTTTTGGAGGGAAGCAGTGTTCAAAGAGGGGCTCTCCTCCTCCTTCCGGTGAAGGAAGTGGTCTTCTCACTCCGTGCCAAGGGAGAAAGGCCCCAGGAAAACTGCTGAATGGTAGTGGGCGTCTGCTTATAAACAGCTCACTTTTAACTTCTGCCTCCTCAAGTGTTTTGAATTACAGTCCGTGTCTCAAATAACGTTCTGACTTAAATAAAGCACCATACTGTCTTTGAAGATCGAAGTCTCCTTAGCAAACTGGACTGGGTCAGGCTGCGGCCACAGGCAGGAGGCCCGGGGCTCCGCCGCGCTCCCCAGCTGCTCTGTGTCCTCTGACCGCCCAGGAGGGTCCGTCCCCAGCTCCAGCCAGGCCGGAAAGCACGGAGTCCGTTTCCCTGTGACTTGGGAACACTGCTCCGGAGGTGGTGGCCTCAGCCAGGGGCTCGGAGGGCCAGAGCCGGGCGGGCAAAAGTGGAGGTTGATACCTAACCAGCGAAGACCAGTGGAGACCGGGCAGAAGTCGCCACGGAATCTACTCTTCTGGCTGCCTCACGTGGGAGTGGAGACCCAGCCAGGGGTCTTCCCGCTTCTCCGGCTCCAGCCGCCTTCCTCCATCAGATTCACAGCCAGTGTTTTCCCGCCTTCGTGTCACTTTACAGTTAGTCGCCATTTTACCCCCAGCCCCTGGCAACCTCTGATCTGCTTTTTGCCTGTGAAGATTTACCTTTTTCTGGAAATGGAAGCTTGTAATATGTGGTCTTTTGTGTCTGGCTTCTTTCACTTAGCATATTTTGGAGGTTCGTCCATATTGTTGTAGCCTAAGTAGTGTTTTTGTTTTAATTGCTGAAGTGTAAGAATGTATCACATTTTGTTTAGCCATTCACCAGTTGATGAACAATTGAGTTGTTACACCTTTGGAGGTTTATGAATCACGGCAGAAACATTTGTGTTCAAGCTTTTATGTGGACGTTTTCATTTCTCTTGGGTAGGTACCTAGGAGTGGAATTGTGGGTTTTGTATGCTAAGTTTAGGTTAAACACTTTATTTTTAATTGCCAACTCAAATCTCTTTATTAGATTAAAAGTTTATTTTATTGATTTTAGAGAAAGGAAGGGAAAGAGTGAGAGACAAGAACATTGATCTGTTCCTGTATGTGCCCTGATCAGGATCGAACCGGCAACCTCTGCACTTCGGGACAATACTCGGACCAACCAAACTATCCGGCCAGGGCTCTTTATTAGATTTAAAATTTTTTTAATGTTTTTTATTCATTTTAGAGAAGAGAGAGAGAGAGGGAGGAAGGGGGGAGGAGCAGGAAGCATCAACTCCCATATGTGTGTGATGCAAAACCCTCATCTGCCGTTCTTTACTGAGTAGGGGCCTGGTGTTCTTTGAGAAAAACAATGTCTCAGATAACAGTATTTGAAGAGGGCACATGAGTGGGTACACATTGTCTTCCAAAAGTAGGCACTGATGCAGGGACCTGGACTTAAAGTACCAGTCATGAGGAATGAAGGGATAGGGCAGTAGCCAGAGTAAGGGAGAGGCCGGGGGGCGGGGGGGGGGTCTCATCAGAACATCACACAGATCCCAACCTTGTTAACTCACTAACTTAGCAGGCCTTTGTCATGACCATGTTGTTAGGTACTACTAAGAAATCTCTCTGCCTGACCAGGAAGTGGCGCAGTGGATAGAGAGTTGGACTAGGACGCGGAAGACCAAGGTTTGAAACCCCGAAGTCACCAGCTTGAGTGAGGGCTCATTTGGTTTGAGCAAGGCTCCCCAGCTTGACCCCAAGGTCACCAGCTTGAACAAAGGGTCACTTGGTCTGCTGTAGCCCCCCAGTCAAGGCACATGGGAAAGCAATCAATGAACAACTAAGGTGCCACAACAAATAATTGATGCTTCTCATCTCTCCCTTCCTGTCTGTCTGTTCCTATCTATCCCCTCTCTATCTCTCTGTCTCTGTCACACAAAAAAAGAAATCTTCTCAACTAGTAGTCTAATATCATAGAACAGTGTTCAGCAAACTCATTTGTACAGAGCCAAATATCAACAGTACAATGATTGAAATTTCTTTTGAGAGCCAAACTTTTTAAATTTAAGCTAAATAGGTAGGTATATTCCTTATCGAGGGGGCGCCCACATGTGGTATTTTGTGGAAGAGCCACACTCAAGAGACCCAAGAGCCGCATGTGGCTTGAGAGCTGCAGTTTGCCGACCAGGGTCATAGACTATTAAAACTTAAAGTCATTAACGCAATGCTAATTTGCCTTTTTTTTATATTTGAAGGTTTTTTTTGAAATTTTTTATTGATTTTTAGAGAGAGAAAGAGAAACACATCTATTTGTGTTCCACTTATTTTTGTATCCATTGGTTAATTCTTGTATGTGCCCTGATGTGGGATGAAACCCACAACCTTGGTGCATTGGGACCAACCGAGATACCTGGTCAGGTTTTATTTGAACTTTCTAAGAAGAAAGTTTGAACTGTCTACTAGGTTATTTTTATTTGTTTTATGTTCAGAAACATTAAGCAGCTTATTTAGATTCACAATCCTCTCCTAACTCTTGCTCTTTGATCCCTTCTACAGTATTAGTCATATTCAAAAAGAACGTTTCTTGTCTAGTAATCCAGCTGACTTTTCAAGTTCCTGGAGACATAGCAATTGCCCCAATGAGTCCTTGTCAGGTCCTCTTCCTGTCTCACTGCTGCTTCTGTCCTTGCATACCCTGTCAGGAGTGTGCTGTGCAGGGTGTTGGCTGTGATGGTGGGGTGTTGTGCATTAGTCTTCTCCCTCCCTGTCTTCTTCCCCCAGCCTTCCTTGATTCTTCTTCCCTCTCTCCCTAAAGCAGTGTCCTGCAGCGGTGTCATCTCTGTCTCCCCCTGATAGCCAGATGTAGGCAGAACCCTATAGCCAGTGAAGGGTGGTTGGAGGGATCACTATCCCTTCTCTCCTATAGACCTCTCCTTTCCTGTCTCGCTAATATTGGCTTCTGACCATTCAAAGTAGAAAGATGGCGGGGGAGGAGCGTAAGGGGACTGGTAAGTCTGTACCTGACGTTGCTTTGTGATGCTGGGATCCACTGGGTGTTTCAGGGTTTCTCTTTCTCACATGCATGTTTTAGTGGGCTTCTCAGAGGCTTCTCAGAGGCTTCTCAGAGGCCAGTGGCTTTCTGGAGTCAGCTGCCTTGCTCCCAGTCCTTCTTTGCAGTTTGTTTCAGACACTTTGTCTGCTGGGACCCATCACCATTCCTGGCAGATTTCCTGCATGGGATTTAACCTAGTTCTAGGCCAGCTCTCCTGTGTTGACCACATCTAATCCATGAGTAGTTCTTATGCAGTTTTTGTCCCCACAGCACAGTGGCTCTGTCTTATTCTTCCTCCAAAGTCGTGCACTGACCGTCTCTTGTCCTCTGAGTTTCCTGGACTGGAGGTGAAGGCAGTCCCCTGAGCACTCTCCTTACTGCAAGGGACCCGTGAGGATTTACCTGTAGTCTCTTCTCCTTTAAACTTACAGGGCTGGGTTGTAGGAGAAGTGGGCCCCCAGGAGAACAAATCAGGAAACACAGCGGGGCTCACACTCTCCATCTTTTCAGCCCTAGTTAATGTCCTTGAACTAAGTGTTTCTTCTCTCCCCTTTGCCTTAGACTGTAGTTCCCTGGTGCCAAGCACTCCAGAGATCCTCTAAACAAGTAAAATGAGGATCATAATAGTCCCTACCTGTAGGGTTGTGTGAAGGTTAAACAAGTTAATGCGTGTAAGGCACTTACAACAGATCCTGGCACGCATAATTGCCATGTAAGTATCAGCTATTATCATAATTATAGTGCCACTCGGGTGAACCCTCTTGTTCATCCCTCTGGTTCTGTGGGCTTGAGGCAGAGGGGTGGAGGTGCAGATGGCAGAAGCGAAGAACATTGCTCTTGAACAGGAGACTTGGGACTGTAGTAGGCAACTTAAGTACTGTAGGTTTATTAACTGGAAAGGAAGAGAAGCTAATTAAAGACAGTATTATTGAAATTTCTTTGAGCTAGGTTTTGTGAAGACCGAAGGTTGAATGACCAGACAGTGAAATATTAAAATTATGCATTCTCTGGATTGAAAGAAACATTGATTGGACAGACTGTCTTGTTAAATATATACAGTAGTTAATTTTTTATTCAGTGAATTAGGAAAACTTTCAAAATACTGGTTTATGTCTCAAACAGTGTCTGAGTCACTTGACTGAGATTTCAATCAGATTCTAAAGCCCAAAAGGCATTAACATGCCAACTCCTTTACCCCGGGACAGTTTCTACCTGTCAGCTGTTGAGTTTGTCCATTTCAGGCCTTGAGTTGCTAATGTGTTCTATGCTTCAGGCTGCTGGAAGGTGTCAAGTATGTATGCATACTCACCCCAGTCAGAGCCTGAAGTGGGGCCTCAATCAGTGTGCCTTGAATGTGGAAGTCATCCACCCAGCTGGGTGCATTCACTCTCAGCAAAAGTCTCACCATGTTTTAGGGGTTCTGCATTTCAGTGTTTACCTGGTTTGATTGTTCTTTCTACTTCTTCCATGCCTGGGCTCCCGTCAGCTCATGCTGGCCTCCCTGTGTGCCATCTTAGAGCCTCGATCACCGGTTCCTCCTTCACCTGCTATCAGACCCTGCTGGCTGTGCGTTTTCTCTCCCAGCCGCTGCATGTAAAACACAGTTGTTTTGCCCAGTTTAATTTAGCCACATTGATTCCATTGATGTCTTGTCAGATGCTCTGGAGCCCAAGACCTCATCAGCAGCACAGGAAAGATCAGAGGTGGGCCCTCTGGTCTTTGACCCTGATTATTCTTTCTTTGTGTTCTGACTTTTTCTTGGCATTAGAGAATTCTGAAGGGAAAGCCTGGGGGAGGAGAGAAGGAAGGAAACAGAGGAGGGAGGAAGAGGTCAGTGCTCACAAAAACAAAAGAACAAAAGAACTGCAAGTGGGTTCCTCTCTCCACAGGCACATTGCTTTCAGGAAGGCATTGCAGAACTCTCTGTCATCTCACAGGGACTCCCAGCTCTGGGCTGTCTGGTCCAAGTGGGACAGTCACTTGTCAGATCAAACCTGGGGCCACCTCTGTGCAGTCCTGCCTTCCCTATGTGGGACCTCTCACTGCCTTCAGGGGCTCTGCATCTCAATTATTTATTAAAGAGACAAAAAGGAATAGCTGATGGAGCTCTTGGTTGGAAAGCAGGAAGTTGCCCTGGGGCTGCTGCTACATGGGTGGGCTCTTGCTTGGCAGACGTTTAACCAGGTTTTTGTTGTCCTTGTTTTAAATTTTGTTTGGGATTTTTGTTGTTGTTAATGAACACATCCAGAGGTGATATGTGTCCTAATTGCATTTCCACAATACTTTTTGATAATTCTCATAATCTATTGGTTTTTTAAAATTCAGACGTTGAAAGTTCTTTCAATTGTGGAGTCTGGTTTGTACGTGAAGGTAAGTTGGGCCTGAGGAGTCTGTCAGTCATCCATGCAATTTGTAACCATCTGTGGACCTGAAATATAATAGATTGAGCGTGTGTGTCTGGAAAAACTCTGTGTGCTGTATTTAGAATTTAGTGTTCACTGAAAGTTCGTGCCTTTATCTGACCTGTCAACATTATAGATGATACTATTTATTTATAAACATATCTGCGTATCTTTTATCAGATGGGTGCGCTCAGTTGATTTGGTGTTCCAGCTTCTGTTTGGAAAATAAATCAATATTTGAAATGGAAATGAAAAGCTCAGAGTCTATTTCCCATGCCAGTCCTAAGTTTCTCTTGCACTTGTCATGTGTGGCCTTTTGAGGTCAATGCTGGATGCAGGCAGATTAGTGACGTTTATACGACTTACAGCGTATCCTAATGCTCAAATTTTTATTCTGGAATCTGCTGTCAACTGGTTACCATGTGGAATGCACTTCCCTTCTGTTAATCCAAATTTGGAGGGACCCGAATTATGGAAGACAGAAGCAAGGTCCGTGGTTTACACATTAAAGCTTTATTGTCTAGCTTGGTCAAGTGGCGGGAACTCCGACAGAAATCTGACGGAGAGCGCGCCGGCCCTTTGTCCTACTTAGTTTTTATAGTTTTGTAAGTGGGAAGTACAGAAGCAAAAATTGCAATTAGGAGCCCCTTACCGCTATTGGTTATAGTCATATGTCCTTTAACATGATAGGACCACGCTCAATTTGCAAACCATACATCATTTTGGAGAAAACAAAATTTACAAGTCAACACAATGGTAGAAAGATATCTCTTTACATATTAAAAGGCCTTCCTATATTTTCTAGTGTTCACCCGCCATCTCTCTGTCCAGAGTCAGATGTATTAACCACATGCATTTACATAAGAGAGGTAGTTTCTTTGGGGACAAATGCCCGCAAATGGCTCATTGCTATAAGAAAAGGTTCATTTTGGCTTTTCCCCTCCTGCACCTGGCTAGCCATTCACTCCCTTCCCCACAGGTGTGGTGGAATGTCAGGGAATCTATGCTTTCCTTCCCTTTTCATTTACAATACAATGGCAAGAGCCATCCTGGCTATGCTAATCACACAGCACAGAGACTATTCTCACAATTTCTCTTAACCCAAATTAATAAAATGTTCTCCAAGCCTCCTAAAATATTAATATTAATTCTTTAGCCTTTTGGTACTTTACAACATCTGCAGGTGAAATGGCTCAGTGGCTCCTCACCTTCTATGAATTTGAAATAGATATTTTTAAAGAACTAAAGTGTACGGACAGTAGTAGCCGCCGTTGCAGCCATTCACATGCAGGTTCCCATTAGATTTGGACAGATGGTAAAGAAACAGTGGAGCCATAAAATGGTGGGCCATTCCTTTATGCAAGACTCAACACCAGCCGAGGAGCAAGCACACAGGACTCCCAAAGCCACTGACACATTCTTCGGTTCCACAACCAGGAGAATCTTCTCCAGTTTCTCCTAGAATCAAAGGCCTCACCAGTCTCAGTGGAGCTCACAAAAAGCCCCTCAGCTCTGTTCCCATCTCCTTCTTCAAACTTTCTGCAGAAACTGACTTCTTCTTCAGCACCCTGCATCCTCTCTGCTCAAACTGCAAAAATGGCTTCCCCGGAGTCTTTCCCTGCTCCTTCTCCTTTTCAAAACTTTCTGGCTCAGAACCCTTCCTCCAGCACACATTAGCAAGACAATGGCCCTTCCCAAGCAGAAAGGGAATTTGCAATTTTACAGATCACATACCTGGCACTGCCCAGTGCCATTTTTAACACCAAAAGTGAGCAAACTCAAAAAACACAAATTTTACAAACTCACTTGCCAACATAAAGTATCCAAGATTTTAAAAAATGGAGCTCTTTAAGAATTTCTACAACAAAAGCAAATGTAAATGAAAAAAGTGCTTTCACATATTGTAAAGCCAGTTGCCGCAGCCACCATCACAGCCTCCCGGCCCGTGCAGGTTCGCATTTGATTCGGACAGTCGGTAGTGAAACAACGGAGCCAATAACTGGTGGGCCATTATCTTTAATCCTAGCTTGCACCCAGCAGGCAAGTAAAAACACACACTGGGCTCCAAAACCCACTCATTCAGTGCTCACAAAGCTACTGACTTATCCGAGTTTCCTAGAATCAAAGGTTTCTAACCTCACCAGTCTCATTCACCTCTGTTCCCCATCTCCTTCCTTCTCTCTGCACAAACTCTGCACTAACTGGCTTCTCACTCAGCACTCCACCATCTTGGCTGCTTCTCCTGGCCTTCTTCACGTGGCCTTTCCCTGCTCTCCTCTCTAATGCTAATCTCAAGAACCAAGAGAGAGCAAGCTACTGGTCTGCCCCACTTTATAGTATAGAAATCAAAACTTTTAATCCAATATACAAACAAGTAAGTCTCTGATACAAAGTCACTTATCTGAGGCATAATGGGATTTCTCATGAGAGTGCACCACCCTACATAAAAAAGGGTGGGAAAGGCTTAGTCTTAAAACTAAGCCTTAGGCTATAAGAATCCTGCCTGCTTACAGCCTGTCCCCCCACATCCAATGCAAACTATTAGCGAGAAAACATATATATCATTATTTACAAACTTATTTGACCAACAACACCTCTGACACCCAGTTTCACATTCTGTAAAGTAGAAAAACACCAAAGAATTGGGAGAATTTGAGCAGTGCATGGAAAGTTCTTGATATTTCATGTTATTAACACCACACACTTGTTTTCTCCTTTCTGGGCCCAAGAGAAGCTCAAATAAAAGGACAGTTCAGGCTGTGATATACATACAGCTGTTTACACACAAGCTGGTTTGGGGTGGTAAAGCCAGTATTCATGGCCATCATCACAGCCGCCTAGCCCATGCAGGTTTGCATTGGATTTGGACAGATGGTAATTGCCACGGACCAGCACAGCATCTAATAACGGTGCGGAATTGAGGAAACACACTTTGTCAGAACAAAACTGATGGGACCGGGAGGACTCCTCAAACTGCCTGGCAGTATCTGAGTGCCTCATAGCCCCAGTTCGCTTTATTATATAGACCTATGCAAATCAAGGACCCTGATACAAAGTTGCACATCAAAGGCTAAGACAGGAACTCTCCCAAGGCAAAAACAGGATACATTAGTGAAATTTATAAACATCTGAAACAAGCAAAGAGTCAGAGGAAGGGCATGTATATTGCTTCCTGCAACCCAAGGAAGGAAGTGGAGTGGGTACAGATACTCAGCATCAAAGCCAAATATGGAGATGGAGGGGGGAGAACTTAGCCCCCTGCCAAGCCTCGAATCTATAATGGCTTTTTGCCATTAACGGTCCACAATAGGTAATGAAACAACGAAGCCAAGAACTGGTGGGCCATTAGCTTTAATCCTAGCTTGCACCCGGCAGGCAAGAAATACACACAGTCGGAAAACACTTCCCTTTCCATTCAGAGCTCCCAAAGCCACTGACTTATCCGAGTTTTCTAGAATCAAAGGTTTCTACCTCACCAGCCTTATTTACCTCTGTTCCCCATCTTCTTCTCTCTGCACAAACTCTACACAAACCGGCTTCTCCTTCAGCACTCTGCCATTTTGGCTGCTTCTCCTCTCCTCCACATGGCCTTACTCTGCTCTCCTCTCTGCTCTCTCCTCTAATGCTAATCTCAGGAACCAAGAGAGAGCAAGCTCCGGGTCTGCCCCACTTTATAGTGTAGAAACCAAAACCTTTAATCCCATATACAAACAAGGAAGTCTCTGATACAAAGTCACTTATCTGAGGCATAATGGGATTCCTCATGAGAGTACACCACCCCTCATGAAAAAAGGATGGGAAAGTCTTAGTCCCCAAACCAAGCCCCAGGCTACAAGGATCCTGCCTGCCCATAGCCCACCCCCAACACACATTAATATAATCATGCCAATCCTAAGCAAGAAGGGCAACCAATACCATCACCTGGGCGATGGCCTTCTATGTGGGTAGTGCCATCTTTAACAAAGTGAGCATAATATATTTTATCTGCCCAACAGGGGTTAAAAAAAAACTGGTCTAATTTAGATAAGCAATGATTTTTCTATTATGAAACAGCTAATTGATTCTAAGTGGAGATAGGCTCCCATTTCATTGGGTTGTCACCTTGACTGCTTAATACCGCCCAGGGACTCATTTTGGGGACTAGAAAACAAACTCGAAGCCAATGATGTCAAGAACTGTGAAGGGTCTGAGGTTTTCATCTTGCATGCTAACAAGTTGATCAGCTAACTTGTTATTGTTAAAATACGTGTTATTGAGCACTTACTAAGTACCAGGCCCTGCTGATGCTGTCCATGAGTTAGCTAGCCAACCCGGTCCCCAGCAGCCGTGTTATGGCAACTCAACCAGGGTCGCATGGCGATTGGTGGCAGGGATTGTGCGAAAAGATCTTCAGGTTGTTTATAATCTCACTAAGAATGGAGACGTGTATCTTGGCTGCAGCTCCTCCTCATACTTTTGGAGAGGGTTGGAATGGGTACAGGTGGGACATGCACCTGAGAAGCAGCAGCAGGTGAACTGGGGAAAATTCTCTACACATTTCACAGGCATCATTTCAATCCCTATTTATACAAAGGGTGCTTGGGGAAAGCTATAAAATAATTAAGAACGCAAGGGAGGAACATTTATATTTCAATTCTCGGCATTTAAGAAACACTTTGCATATCTGTTCAAGGCTTCAGATCGTGGTCTTGAATATGAATGAGGGAGGAGGAAACAGAGAAGACCCAGAGGCAAGAAAAGGCAATTAGACAGCCTCAGACAGCCACATCCCACATCGGGCCACAGGGCCACGTGGTTCCCCCTACAACCCCAGGCATGACCTTGCCACCAGGCAAGGGTGAAGTCCAAGTTGCTTTTGTGTCTCTCACTGAGAGTGGCGTCCCCTTCATAGCCTCCTCTGAGGATTGCCCATGATCACGTCATGACTGGGCCCATAATTTTCCTTTGTAATTGGCTTGGGTGACCTATGTGCCCCGTGAAAGGTTACTGGGTCCTAGGCAATCACTTTATAAGTTTTTCAGAAGCACTAATTAGATTAATATAGGCAACAGTTCTAGAAGGAGAGAAAACCAATAGTTTTCAGTCAAACTTATCTAAATTCACAGGACTTTGAGGACTCTGCTGTTAGAGCAAAAATTAACTTTCATCTTTCAAGCAAAACTATGAGCTAATAATAAATACCCCAAGGTTCTGCATTAACTTCTTTTTCTTTTTTTTTACTTCAGTAGCCAAGAAAGGTAGACAGCAAGCACTGTAATCCCTAATTTGATGCAAGACTGCTGATGCAGAGTTAAATGACTTTGCTGAAGCCATCCAGCTAATTGCTAGTACAACTGAAACTAGAAGCAAAGTGCTCCCACTAGATGGCGCTGCCCACTAAGCTAGAGTCTTGGGGCTCCAGCTGGTTTTTCAGTATAGGAACCTTAAAAAGTTTTTTCCCCCTTAAATGACTAAAAGAAGAAAGCCTCATTGTATATTCTAGAATATTTCTTAACTTCTCTCTGTTCAATCATAATTTAATGTGGTTAGTATCATGGTGCAAATCTGAACACATGTTTTAGAGGCGACATTTTATGAAGTAAATTTCTAATGATTGGATCTTTTTTGAAACTTTTATTTACATGATTAAAAATAGAGATGAGTATTAAGAAAGAAATTTGGCATCCAGACAAAATATGGACTTAGAAAAAAAAAGAGATGATAACAGAAAATCATACCACTTGGATAAGGTTTTGGTAACAATAACAAAATAAGTCACAAGGAAAATATTTTGAAACTTTACTCTCTTTGACTTACAGATATCCAAGAAACAATGTATTTGGAATTCTGGCTTCTTTTGTTCAGTTAATATGCTTTTTCTGGCCCGGGGTGGTTAGCACTTTCAATTCAGAGCATAGTCCCAAAACAACAAGGTTTTGAGGGTTCAATCCCCTATCAGAGAACATGTGGGAAGCAACTCCCCCCCTCAAAATGCAATACTGAGTAAAACAACAGAGGCTTCCTTTCCCCCTCCCTCTCTCTCCATTTCTCTCTGTATCTCTCTAAAAAAAAAAAAAAAAATCAATTAGCTCGGTTGGTTGGAGTACCATCCTGGAGCGCGGAGGTTGCTGGGTCGATCCCCTGGTCAGTGCCTTACAGCAGCAGCTTGATGTTCCTGCCTCTCTCTCTCAGAAAACACACGCACGCGCGCACGCACACACACACACACACGCACGCATGTGTGCGCGCGCACACACACACACATTTTCTATTCTGAATATTTTTTTAAATATTAACTTTGTAAAAATAAACAAATAATGGTCATACACTTGGGTTTAGAGTTTGTTATTGCACTGTGTTGGGCAAATGAGTTTGTAAAATTTGTATGTTCTGAATTGCTCTTTATTGTTAAAAATGGCTGCTGCCCAGATATGTGATCTGTGAAACTGCTAATTACCTTCCTGCTTGGGAAGGGGCTTTGTTATGCTAATGTTGCTGGAGGAGGGGTTTTTGCACCAAAATGTTTTAAGGAGAGAAGAAGGGGGAGGAAGAGAGAGGCCATTTTTGTAGAGAAGGCAGCCAAGATGGCAGAGTGCTGAAGGAGAAGCCAGTTTGTGCAGAGAGGATAAGGGAAAAGGTGTGCAGATGGGGAACAAGACTGAGCTGGTAGGGGCCTTTGATTCAAGGAAAACTGAAAAATTCTCCTGGTTGTGGAACTGGAGAATGTGTGAGTGGGTTTTGGAGCCCCCTGTGTGTTTTTACTCACCGACCGGTTACGAGGCTAGAATTGTGGTAAGGTGCCAAAGAACTGTAAAACTTAGTATTGGCAACGCCATTTTAAAGAGGAAAAGTCAGGCTTCTCGCCCCCTTTGTTCTGTGGAAAATGGAGGGAGAAGAATGCAGAAGCTTTCTGGCTTACAAGGACGACTGAATGTAAGGCCAGTAGCCCCGTAGCCACGGCCATCATCACAGCTGCCTGGCCTGAGCAGGTTCAGGTTTGATTCGGACAGACAGTAATGAAACAACGGAGCCAAGAACTGGTGGGCCATCATTTATATTCTAGCTTGCATCCGCTGGGCAAGAAATACACACAGTGGGAAAACACTTCCCTTTTCATTCAGGGCTCCTAAAGCCACTGACTCATCTGAGTTTCTTAGAATCAAAGGTTTCTACCTCACCAGCCTTATTCACTTTTGTTTTCCATCTCCTTCTCTCTGCACAAACTCTGCACAAACTAGCTTCTCCTTCAGCACTCTGCCATCTTGGCTGCTTCTCCTCTCCTCCATGTGGCCTTTTTCTGCTCTGCTCCTCGTGGGTTCCTCTGCCCCATTTTATAGTGTAGAAATCAAAACCTTTAATCTAATATACAAACAAGGAAGTCTCTGATACAAAGTCACTTATCTGAGGCATAATGGGATTCCTCATGAGAGTGCACCACCCCACATCATGCAACAGTCAAGGGTGTGGGGAAAAGCTTAGTTTTGAAAAGATCTTAGTATTAAAAGGGTGGGAAAGGCTTAGTCTTAAAACTAAGTCTTAAGCTATAATGACCCTGCCTGCTTATAGCCTGCCCCCCCCATGCAACTATAAGTGAGCAAACATATATATCATATTTACAAACTTATTTGACCAACACCTCTGTGTGTTTTTACTCACTGACCAGTTGCAAGGCTAGAATTGTGGTAAGGTGCCAAAGAACTGTAAAACTTAGTATTGGCAACGCCATTTTAAAGAGGAAAAGTAAAGCTTCTCATACCTTTCGTTCTGTGGAAAATGGAGGGAGAAGAGTGCAGAAACTTTCTGGCTTACAAGGATGACTGGGCCATTTAGTTTAACTATAGTTCTCTGAAAGAATAAAGGTTATCTGAAGAACTTCTTTTCCTTTTCAGTAAGAGACAATGTTTGCATATCCTACACTGATTTTAACTCTTCCTCCCTTCCTGGAATCCTGAGAGTAACATATACCTCTAGACAAAGGAATGGGAGGTAGATACTGAAAGATTTGTGAATGTCTTTGATATGTAAAACGACATCACTGTTATGTTACCTTGTAAGTTTTAATATGTAGGAATGATCCTATAGACAAATGTTATAAGCTTGTTAATGATTATTGTATCATGTACCCCTTCCTTCCTCCCCCAACCTGTATGTGATCAAGTCTATATAACGAGCTGCAGGGCTATTTTGCACACACATGATTTGGGTCAGCTATACCCCGTGTAAGTCATATGCAGCCAGCTTATTAATAAATCTCCTCTTAAAAATTCTTCTGTATCCTGCCTTGGTGTCTCTACATAACCCGTGGAATTAAGGTATGATTCTTTACAACAGAATAAAGGAATGGCTCACCAGTTTTTGGCTCTGCTATCTCTTTACCATCTGACAGAATCTTATGGGAACCTGCACATGTCTGGCAGTGATGGCTGTGATGGCCGTGGCTACTGGTCATACACACTGCTATCTCTGTTAATAGTTTGCATAATAAATATACTGCTCACAAAAATTGGGGGATATTTCAAAATGAATATGATGCAATAAAATATCCCCTAATTTTTTGAGCAGAATATTTTTTGTCCTGGTGACTATTGACCCTTACTTTTAAAAAGGTCCTTCTTGAGCCCAGAACTAAATCCAACTCTTTACGGTCAATTAATATTTGACAAAAGAGGCAAGAAAATACAATGGGTTAAGTATAGTTTATTCAATAAGTGAGATTGGGAAAATTGGACAGATAATGCAAAAAAATGAAATTTGACCACCTTCTTACACCATACACAAGACTAAACTCAAAATAGTTTAAAGACTTAAATGTTGGGACTCCAAACCAGAAAAATCATGGAAGAAAACACAGGCAGTAAAATCTCAGACATCTCATGAGATGGCCAAAGGGACACCCTCCCTTTTTACTGATATATCTCCTTGGGCAAGGAAAATTAAAGAAAAATGAATGGAACTGTATCAAACTAGAAAGTTTTTGGTCCTGGCTGGTTGGTTCAGTGGATAGAGCATCAACCCAGCATACAGATGTCCTGGGTTTGATCCCTGGTCAGGGCACACATAACAAACAACCATCTGCTTCTCTTCTCTTTCCTCTCTTTTCCTTTTCTCTCTTTTCCCTTCTCACAGCCAGTGGCTCGTTTGGTTCGAGCATCAGCTCCAGATGCTGAGGATAGCTCGGCTGATTCAAGCATTGGCCCCAGACAGGGTGTGCTGGGTGGCTCCTGGTTGGGGCACATGTGGGAGTCTGTCTCACTGTCTCCCCTCCTCTCACTTAAAAAAAAGTTTCTGCACAACAAAGAAAACCAACAAAATGAAAAGATAACTCATTGAATGGGAGAGCATATCTGCCATTGCTACATCTGATAAGGGGTTAATATCTAAACTTTATGAAGAGCTTATACAAATCAACACGAAAAAAACAAATAATCCAATTAAAAAATGGGCAAAGGATCTGAATAGACACTTCTCCAAAGAAGATATTCAAATAGGCATATGAAAAGTTACTCAATGTCACTAATAATAAGAGAAATGTGAACGAAAACCACGATGAGATATCACATAACACCTGTACGAATGGCTAACATCAATAAACCAACCAACAAGCGTTGGTAAGAACATGGAGAAAAGGGAACCCTCCTGCATTGCTGGTGGGGATGCAGACTGGTGCAGCCTCTGTGGGAAACAGTATGAAGTTACCACAGAAAATTAAAAATGGAACTGCCTTATGACCCAGTGATTCCACTTCTGGACCTTGTAAACATTATTCTGAGTAAAAGAAGCCCTACTGGGCTGGTGGGAGTGTTTTGAATGTTTGGAAACTGTATCAATAGAGGTAGTTGCACAACACTATGAATGCGCTGAATGCCACTGAATTGTTCACTTTAAAAAAGTTCATTTTATGTTATGTGAATTTCATAAGCTTAATTTGGGCAAGAAAAGCAGGAAGAGGACTGACTTGTCCTTAAAAATAAGCCTGTAGGAAGGATTATTACTTTCTAGATTGAGGACAGAGAAAGTACATAAATATACTTGTGAAAATTTTTGTAAAGTTATATATACATATGTATATGCATGACATCTCTTTTGACTTTCTAGAAAACTGCTTTGCATTGTGTGATGCTTTCATAAAATGTTTTAGATATAACAATATTCAAGGAAGATGAGTTCTGGCTCGGTAAATTGTTACTTAGCCATGCACTTGTATTTTGTGATAATAATTTAAATTTGTCACCAAATGAGGTAGAATGTCTAAGGAAGAAAATGACATTTAAGAATATTAAGTACAAGGGACTATCCAGGGATTTCTACGTGTAAAATAATACTATCTGCAAGATGATTTAAAAAAAAACCACCTTATCAAAAACAGAATAAAAAGGATAGAGCAAATACCAAGGGGAATAAGAACCCCGTTGTGGAGGGTGTCCCTTTGGCCAGCCAGCTGGCTCTACTGTTGCCCAGCCCAGCCCAGCGCCTCCATGTGCTGAGTGAGTCCCGCGCTTCTAGAAACAATGAGTGAGCGGACAGGGAAACCCAGCCCAGGCAACAGAGCCCTTGCTACACTGCAGCCCGAGAGCCTCCCCGTTTTATTTTATTGTTTCTTGGATGAGAGCGCTTGCAGTCCTTAGGCAACTTTCTTTCCAAGCAATTAAGTTCCCCATCTTCCCATCTCTGAAGCCACAAAAAGGAAGTAAATAAGAAGGGGGAGGCAGCGGCTTGGTGGGGTCATCCGGGTTATTTATTACTTTAATAATCTGGGCTCCTTCCCAGCCCGCCTCAGACTCCTGTTTCTGTCAGGCTTGTGAGGACAAACGATCACTTAATTGTAGGGTTTGTGGGCCGAGGTGGGCACCAAGCGCAGTTTATGGCCCAGGAGAGGCTGTTAAGTAAGACGATGTGATCGCACCCTGGCTAATACATCATTAAACAGAAATTAAAAGCAGAAAACTTCCAAGTAGCTGCTCTCCAGCTTGTATTAACCTCTTACAGGCAGAGTCAGTTGTGTTGGGAGCTGAGGGTGAAGCGGAGGGAGGTTTAGTCAGAGAAACTGGGGAGCAGAAAGGGTTTGGCGTCATCTTGTGTGTGTGTCCTGTGGCCCGACCCGCTCCATCCAGATAGCAGGTGCTGCACCCCGCCCGGATGGCTGCCGCACCCCAGACAACGTGCGCTCACCTGACCTTTCACTCAACTTGATGACCTCCTTGAGTATACTGGGCACCTTACTATTACCACAGTAGGGAATGTCCAGGGGACTTGGGACTTGCTTAGGTCACACCATAGGGTGAAAATCTGGATATGGGCCTTGAACATGGGTCACCTCTTCTTAGCTGCTAGGTTTCGTTGGGAGGAAAAAGCGTCTTACCTCAGGGACTGTATGTAACTCCAGCTTGAGTTCATTCAAACAGCACAATCTCCCCTATGGACTAGAATGCAATTTCTCCCCTCTGGGTTTAAGCGAAGGACTTCGGATAATGGTCAGACAGCTGGTCACTGCTTCCTTCTAATAGCATCACAAAAATATCCACAGAGCGAGTGAAGAATAAGGGAATGGAAATGCCAACTGGCCTTTATTTCCAGTGTTACTGAACCACTCCCTTTATGCCTATTCCTTCTCACTTTGCTCCTTTAACCTCATCTTCCTCTGTCTATCGCTCCTTCCTGGTTGTCACTTTGATCTGATTCCTGTCCCTGCTGTCCTCGTCTCTGTTCCTACAGGCCTTCATGTTTTGTCTCTTTGATTCCTATCTGGTCTTTTCCTCCTGTTTCTCCTTTGTACTCTCTTTCAGTTCTCTGATTTCCCCCACCTGCCCCCACTTCTTCCCTTCCAGCTTGTCTGAATGTGGAACCGAAAGGTGGTGTGTATTTTCAGCACATACTGGTTGTAGTCAATATAGTTGTTAACTCTTAATTAAAAATAGCCCAGTAGGAAGCATTTTATATCTAAGGGAGACAGCACCAAATAAATTCTTTTTTTGAAAGTAGCTCTTGACTGATTTGTTTTTATTCCTGTGGGGTCACTTAATTCTCAAAAGTCATTTTCTATCTCATTATTAATCTGTGTGTAATTTACCAGCAAGGACTTTTAGCAAATGAAAAAAAAAAAAAGAATCTCAACATTATTTCATTAAAAAAATTTTTTTTTTATTTATTCATTTTAAGGGAGAGAGGGGGGGAGGGAGAAAAAGAGAAGAGGGAAGCACAAGAGGCATTAACTCCCATATGTGCCTTGACCAGGTAAGCCTAGGGTTTTGAACTGGTGACCTCAGTGTTCCAGGTCACTTTATCCACTGCACCACCACAGGTCAGGCTGAACATTATTTCTAATCCTGTCAGATTATCAGCTCAAACCCAGATTTCTCAAATTGAAACGGAATCTTATTTCTTCTCACTCAGTCCATAGCTGGGAGTGTTATGTTTCTCCTAATAATGCACATGAGTGGAGGGCTGAGTAATGACCATGTCATTCCAACTCTTCCTTCAGTTTTAATGATGTCTGTTTCCATGGTTGCTCTCTATTTATACTCTACTTTTGTGAAGAAAAATTGCCCAAAAACTTAGAACTAAGGCAGATAGACCCCTGCACGCCCTTTCCGTGTCATCTTAGAACATTTTATAGCAAATGCACCTGAGGGCCATCTCACACTCTGGAGGAAGCTAACATTGTTTGGCTTATTATTTATTATTGGATTAGGGCTCAGCTTCTTTAAAATTGGGTGCTAAGCTGTGGAAGATTTATATGTTGCAAATGATTTTTATTGGATAGAAAAGGTACCTCCAAGCTATGTTTTTATTGTTCTGTTGGGCATCACCAGTTTTCAATCTAAGTTTGTGATCTTTTCCTGTTTTTTTTTTCACCCACTGACATCTATCAGTTTCTCAACTCCTTCAAATTGGCTTTGCCATCCTGCTGGTTCCTTCATTAAAGAGTAAATATATCTTTGACTCATCTCTCTGGCTCAGATGACAGTTAACTTATTGAAAAATGTTCTGCTTTCTTCAAGTTTAGCTCAAGTGACACTTCATGGACTTTCCCTTATTACTTTTGCAACATCCATCTTGCCTTTCATAGAGTTTTGTAATTGATTTAAGTGAGTTAATATCTTTTTTATTTACAAAAAAAAATGTTCTATTTTAGAGACAGAATGTGTGTTCTGTATCTCTATGCCCAATTCTTATCTATCAATGGACACAGAGACAGCCTCCTTAGTGTTTATTGGATTAGATAGAATTGGCCTGGAACTAGCTCAGTGGTCTTCAGCCTCGGGCTGCTAACGGCAGCTGCATGGGAAGAAAGCTGTAGCTCTTGCAGAATATTAGTCTTTGGAGATGTCCTTTATAGTCTCTTGGGAATATTCACGCTAGCTAGTGTTTGTTCTTGTTGCTGTCCATCTCAGGCACAATTTTCCTGGAATCTCTGGGTAAGCAGCAGAGCATATTTGAGTTATCTTGCTTTAATGCAAGTAAAATGTCACCCAGGTTCCACCGTGGAGTCTCGGGCTAAAACTGACTACACCAGGCCTTCCTCATATAGGACTTTTATCCACATTAAGCTAGGTGCTGCTTGGGAATTACAGAAAATGTAACATTTATGCCCCTTTTCTTTGTTTTTCTATGTTGAAATTAATGTGTCATTGTGAAGATTCTAAACAGATGGGGAAAGGTCAAGGTTTCTTTGTTGCTAAGTGTGTTTCCATGGCTACAGCAATATGTGTGCATTATCAGAAGGCATCATTTGTTTGGCAGTGGTGGTTCATTAGATGTGGGGAGCCCCCCTTTGATGGCTCTGGGTGGTTTCTTTCTGTTTTACTGTTCCTCTTGCTCTGAGAACCGTAGTGATAGGGTGCAACACAAATAAACCTGATAGCTGTAGGTGGACAGTGCCACAACAGCCTAGCGATTCCATGGAAATAGCCCAGTTTCCCTGGACAGCTGAGCCCAAATTGAATAAGCTCTGAGTAAGATGAAGCCGTATCCAGACAACTGTATATTTGGGCTGTGCTGGCCTCAGGGGCTCAGCACTTCCTACAGCGCCTGCCCTCTCTGTTCTGCTTGCTGGTACTTTGCTGCCAGCACGGAGGGGAGCCCGGGCGTCCTGGAAAATGCTGCCTTCCACTCCTGGAGCTCTTGTCCTATCTCAGGTGCTTTCTCTCTAAGGCATTTCGGGGATTGAAGTAGGGAGTGTGTGAAGAGGAGGCCCTCGGCCCGGCAGTATTAGAACTGTTAACCAAGATGACCCCTAATGAGGTGGCCTGCAGTAAATATATATGGCAAATTGGGATTTAATTCCAGCTGATTTCAGGAATTCTGATATGGGTGTAACACAGCAATGAGCATCTCTGAGCAGCAGGGATGCTGGAAGTCAGGTCCGTGGCAGGATGGCTGTGCGGTCGCAGGCAGGACCCCAGCCAGTGACTGAAGATTTCAGGGACATGGCTGGTTCCCAGGGAGAGGAGATGGCAAGGCAGACTTGAGGGCAGCTCATCCCAGGGAGACCGAGGTTCAGATACAAGGAGTGAGCATCGTGCTGGGCAGCATCTCCCGACCTAGCAACAGCAGAAGCAATTCCAGACTCCACTGGGCAGTAGGTCCCTGCTGTCCACCTCAGCAAAAATGCTGCCCACCGCAGTCAGCACTCATCGTGGGCCTGCTCCAGACCTGGGCTCCGCTTGCCTCTGCTTTTCCAGCACCAGGACTGTTCTTAGCAGAATTCAGTAACGTTTGTCAGCACACGTGTGACTGGGAAGCCTGTTCCTGAAGGATGAAAGACTTGTGCCTGTCACTTTGAACAACCAGGGAAGCCAGAGCCAAGAGCTTCGGCCACCTCTATACAGAGCACACCCTTGCTCCGTGCCTCGGTCTCTGTGGACACTGATGGGTGGTCCCTAGGATGAAATTCTGGTGTGACAAGAGGTGCACTGGGATCATGAGAATGGAGCTGTTCTTGTTTATCTGCCACAAAGACTGGCCTATTTTAGTCTCCATCTCCTCATTGGTCAATTCCAGGCTGGGCTGCCCGTGCTGAGTGGCTCTGATGTTGATCTCTGTAATGCAGTCCAAAGAATGATCAGCAGAAAGTTGCCTGTATCAGAATTCTAAAATGAAATAAATCTCAGTTAATACCTTCAATCGATGCCATGAACACATTCCCTCTTATCTGACAGATGAAAACTATGTCTGATCCTTCCATTTCTCCTGCCATGAATCTGGTCTAGGCCATCACTGTGGCAGGCCTGGTTTATTTCTGCAGCCAGTTCACCAGTTTTCTCTCTTCCTGGCTCTTCTTTGCCTCGAAATATCCAGCTCACTGCTGCCAGAATTGTGTTTCCTCTCGCTTTAGTTCGTGTGCCCAGAAGACTAGTCTATGCCCCACCACTCTAGGACAAAGAACACACTCATTAGCTGTCTACTGAAAGCTATGCATAAGCCATGTTTATTTTCCATCACCATTATCATAAAACAGACAGGCTGGGCTCTTTGCTCTCTCCCAAACTGGCCATGTTCGCCCTGCTGCGTGCTACACGCTTTCACGTACAATGACGCACTCATACCAACTGGTTTCTCATGGTCTGAGATGTGATGTACTCCTCCTACGTCACCTGGCTAACTTTTTATGAATGGATTGACCCATCTGCAGTATGGAGAGCATGCCTGTCTCATGCGGTGTACCATTTTACATTGACCTTGTCTCCCCGGGAGGAGGCAGAACCTGTGACATTCTTCTCAGTTCCCCAGTTCAAGGCATATACACTTGATTAAATGGAACCGACTACAGATCTCTGCTCATGCTGTTTCTTCCTTGAGAATCTTCTTTTCTATTAAGTCCCCCCTCCGTGACTAGCCAGCAACATTTTATCTTTCAGGAAGCTGTTTAAATATCCCCTTTTGTGAAACCTCACCTAGCTCTTTCCTCCCATTTAATTTTATTGCAAATAGTTGGAAGCAAGCAGCCAGCATATTCACAGCTGTGTTTCTAGACCCCAGCCCAGGCTCTCAACATGGGTATACAGAATCAATATTATTAATTTTATTTCTAAGACACTAAATTTTATAATTTTTTTTTACCAGAAACAACTATTTAATAAAACAAGACATTTAAATAGTTAAGTCAGGAGACATTATTGTTATTATTTTTAAATACAGAAAGGGATTGGATTCTTATGAAATGGAACTGTCTTAGATCAGCATTAGAAAGCGGAAGATGCAGATTCAAACTATTATATGTTACTATGGAAATAACCCATAGAAACATAATCAGCAGAGCCCCTCCTCCTGCTCTCTAGAAATCCTGTCCATCCACCCACCCCAGATGCCCGAGGCCATCGGTGTGATGCTTCCATCTCCCCTCAAACCTCCACTGACCTCTTGCTGTTCTGCTAGTTGGCAGGGTACCTGTTTGACATGTGTGATGAGCAGGAGCTGACATTTGTGAAGTTCCTAGGTGGTAGAGATTTCATATTTATTATGCAGAACTTACAAAAACCTTTGGCTTTACCTATTTGTCTTTCATTAATTCATGTTGCATATTTTGTAAATTCCTCAGTGAGGAGAGCAGCATTTGTATCAACCTGCATCTAAGAGAGGCCGGACTTAAATCTCTCATCTTCCGATTCCATGGTATTTTCGTGAGACCTTACTGTCTAATTAAGGAAGATAGAAAGTTATGGCCTCTTGGACACGAGCCAGTCACATTCTTAGAGGACACATTGGAAAAATTCTTTGCATTCACTGCCTTTTAGAAATTTTCTTTTCTTTTTTATTTTCTCTTGGGAAACTAACAAGCAACCAACTAAACAGAAACGGAAGATCATTTTTGGCCCAAAGAACCAGAAAAACATGATTTCTTTATTAGAAAGTACATTTGTTTTCCCCGTTCTGGTTCACAGGTCTATGTGGAAAGTACTCTTCCTTTGTAGGGAGAGTGTTTCTGGCACAAACACTATGCTCTCAGATAAAAGGCCAGCTGCCCTGGGCATGGAGTGACAGGGAGGAGAGGGGTCCTCCTGAAACCCCAGGCCGATGTGATGTTGAACGGACTTTCTGCCCTGGACACTGGTGTGTTATGTGAAGTTGAGGGTTTGGAGGAAGGGGATATTTCTCGGCCAATGAAAAGGACAGCATAAAATTTAGAGGAAAAGAAAGGCAAAGGAATTTCAAAGCTGTTCACTGTCAGGGAGCCAATGGAAGTCAGTGAACAGGATGCGTTAAAAGCAATGGGTGCTGCTGTGGCCAAAATTACTCCATTTGTGGGTTGCTTTTGGATTTGGAATGTCAGTCCACATGATTACAAAGAGCGTAAATCAGATTAAGTAAATGGTCACTTGTTTGGAGAAGGTTGAGAGATGAAATCTTAGTGTAATAGAATAATTGAATTAAAAGGTTATAAGAAATCTTAGAGGTCATCGTCTAGAGTGAGGTTTTTCAAACTACTAGTGATAACCCTTTAGTCAGGAATAAAATCAAATTAATGATAGCATTTAAAAATTTTGACAGGACAGAACCAAAAGCAAAGTACCCTACACAAAAGATTAGATATTGTTTCATAACCTTTTTGTTTAATACACATACATACATGCAGTGTTTGTCTTAAAATATATTTATACATTTCTAATAGTGGGTCATGTAAACAAATACTTAAAAAAAATTTTAAAACCACTAACCTAGACCTAAGTCTCATGAAAACAGGGAAGTTATCTGTTCCAGTGATCTGTTGCATAGGAAAGCCCATCGAATGTCCTATGTCTAGCATAGTGACTGACTCAAACAAGGTATTTAATAAATATAGGTTGACTGATCTAGTCCACCCCTGTGAGCTTACAGTCATAATACTATGGCCCAGAAAGGTGCAATGTCTAAAGCACACAACTGGTTAATGACAGTATCAGAAGTTTTTGGTCCTGAGTCATATTTTATTTTTTTTATTATTATTATTATTTTTTTGACTTTTCTGAAGCTGGAAACAGGGAGAGACAGTCAGACAGACTCCCGCATGCGCCCCACCGGGATCCACCCGGCACGCCCACCAGGGGGCGATGCTCTGCCCATCCTGGGCGTCGCCATGTTGCGACCAGAGCCACTCTAGCGCCTGAGGAAGAGGCCACAGAGCAATCCCCAGCGCCCGGGCCATCTTTGCTCCAATGGAGCCTTGGCTGCAGGAGGGGAAGAGAGAGACAGAGAGGAAAGTGCGGCGGAGGGGTGGAGAAGCAAATGGGCGCTTCTCCTGTGTGCCCTGGCCGGGAATCAAACCCGGGTCCTCCGCACGCTAGGCCGACGCTCTACCGCTGAGCCAACCGGCCAGGGCCTGAGTCATATTTTACAATGCTTTCTACTCTGCCCTTCCACATTAGACTCTTGGTACAATTGTCATTGCATTGGCAATTTAAATATTTCCCCTCACAACATAAATTCCCCTGTATAGAGATTTGATTCTTTTCTGATCTCCCCAGTCCTTCCTGGTTCTGCCTACTATGCATGTTCCCATTTGCCTTTGAATAACTGGCCCTGAGCTTGGCATCTATCTTCAGAAAATTGACCACTATCTCATCCCTTAGCTTTCCTAGACTTTTTGTCACATTCTTTTTTGTTTTGGCTCCTGCCATGTTATTTTAGATCCTAAGCCCCGTAACCTAGGTGTGGGCATCATTAACTCATACTTTTTTCTTATTCATTTTACTTAGTTGCAATGACACCACAGTTTTGCATTCTGATCTCTTCTAGTAATATTTTATTTATTTATTATTATCTTTCAATGTTTATTTTCTTGATTTTAGAGAGAGAGGGAAGGAGACAGAGAGACAGAGACAGGAACATTGATCTGTTCCTGTATGTGCCCTGATTGGGGATTGAACCAGCACCCTTAGTGCTTTCAGATGATGCTTCAGACAACCGAGCTATCTGGCCAAGGCTCTTCTACTAATATTTTGAAGGATAAAGTACTTACTGAGGATGAAATACCTGTAGAAAGAGAACTCAGGAATAGGGTGGCTTTTCCAAAGACACAAACTTGCGGAATCTGTGTGTTAATTGGATTTTTTTTGTGTGTGTATTTTTCTGAAGTTGGAAATGGGGAGGCAGTCAGACAGACTCCCACATGCGCCTGACTGGGATCCACCCGGCATGCCCACCAGGGGGCAATGCTCTGCCCATCTGGGGCATCGCTCTGTTGCGACCAGAGCCATTCTAGCGCCTGAGGCAGAGGCCACAGAGCCATCCTCAGCGCCCAGGCCCACTTTGCTCCAATGGAGCCTTGGCTGCGGAAGGGGAAGAGAGAGACAGAGAGGAAGGAGAAGGGGAGGGGTGGAGAAGCAGATGGGTGCTTCTCCTGTGTGCCCTGGCCGGGAATCAAACCTGAAACTCCTGCACACCAGGCTGATGCTCTACCACTGAGCCAACCAGCCAGGGCCTTAATTGGATTTTGAAGTGCACCTTCAGATCAGGCTGCAGGGAACCAGTGGCTGTGGTGTGTCAGGGCAGCTTGCAGTGAACACAGCAGTCATTTTTCCCCATCAGTGCTGCTCTCCACCACGGCCTGGTTCAGTCTGGAATCCCTGATCACTCACTCTCCAGCGCGTCTTCAGTGGGAACTACGTATCCACTCAGGTTTCCAGCCTGCTGAGCACAGCATGAGAGAGGGCAGTGCGTTTCAGGGAATTGGGGAGCAGGGATAGCAGAGCCTCCACAGACTGGATTAGAGCTATAGGTGTGAGCTGTCATGGGTCACTGGAGGGGCACTATGTGATAAGGAGGTGGGCAGACTGAAGAAGAAATGGGGAGGAAGAAGGCAGACGTTTCTTGCTTTATTATTTTGCTGAGGGCCTGGCTTGGACTCTGCCATTGTAGTAAATTATGCAAGAGGTACAGTGACATCCTGAGCAGAACAGGTGGTCATAACAACCTCCTCTGCTTCTCTCCACCCAGAAGGAGGTTAATGTCCAGCCCTTGGTGAAGCCCCTTGATCTACCAGGCAGAGCCAATGATCTGAGGAGCTGTGCCAACTCTCCTGCCTGGCCAAGCTGTGAGACCAACTGTCTCTTATTTTCTAAGCATTGATCCGCTTATGGACTTTGCTTTTTTGCTTAGGAATTGTATCCAAACCCTTCTCCTCTGGATTTGCTTGATCTCCAAGCAAGAAGTCCAGCCAACATTGGCTATTATCTCTGTTCCCATCCACACATTTAACAACTGTAACAACCACACCACTCATGTATGGCTTCACTTCTTGTTTCCTAAGGGCTTCTGCATATTCTGATAAGATACCAGAAACAAAGCTCCATATTGCATTGGGTCGGTATTATCACTTGTTGGGTGTGTGTAGGCCTGAGGTTCAGAGAAGTTGATGTAAAGCTATTGTCAGAGCCTGGAGTCCACATCAGCCACTTCATCTATGGTCCAGGAACACCGATGTGTAACCTCTTAGGAAGAAAATGCTCATTCCCACATTCTATTGGACACAATCTGAACTCCTTTAGGACTTTATCTTTAGTTCTTTGTTCTTAGTAGTCAAATAAAGGAAAAGGGGCATTAACATGGTGGGGCAGAGCTAGAAAGTTATAGAAGCAGTTGGCCATTGCTTTGATTTAATAGAATAAGAAGACCTGAATTTTTATTCCAACTTTTCATTGAATTAATTCTGTGATATTTAGTAAACTCAGTCTCTCTGAGCTTTGTTCTCCTCTTAAGCAAGAATAATACTAACTTGCCATTTATTCCCCACATTGTCAATTAAATAAATACATGCTTGAATGTGTGTGTGTGTGTGTGTATGTAATGGTTCAATGACTTGCTCATGGTGATAATTAGTTGACTTTTGCCATAAGGAAGGGCTGGCTTTTGTTTCAGTAGAATATCCATTCTATACCATGCTTATATAAAGACAAGGGGAAGAAAGCAGCATCACCTCCCTTCACATGGAATTCATCTCAACATCCCTATGGTACTGGCCACAGAATCGTTTTTATTCTTGTCATTGAAAGATGGAGTCTACTTCTGTTACTCAGTGATTTGGTTGACCTAAAGAATGTGGCAGAAATGTCCTGGGATGTCTAAGATTAGTCATAAGAAGCCATGCAGCATCTGCCTGGGTCTTTAGGTCCACTTGTTCTTGGGATGCTTTCTCTGGAACCAAGCCACCTGCTATGAGAAGCCCAAGCCACATGGTAATACTGCTTGTCACCTCTCTGGCCAGCAGCCACAGCTGGGCTCCCAGCCACCAGCTGGAATCAGCTGCCAGGCATTCATCCCAGGCTTCAGGGCAGTGAGCGAAGACACTGATTGGATGTGAACCCCTCCTCTTCAGCTGCTCCCGCCCCCTTGGCGACGGCAGCTGATGCTGCGTGGGCTAGAGCTCAGCTCTCCAGTCCAGACTCTCTCAAATTCCTGACCCACAGTGTGAGCAAATAAAATAGTTATATGAAGCAATTACATTTTGAGGAGTTTGTTGCACAGCAACAGATGACTAGAACAATACCTTTAAGTTGTTTTCTCACAAAAGTACTCCAAAGATGCCTCCTCTGCCCACTTCAGCTTCACATTTTCCCATAGAAATGTCCTTTGCCACTGGGACCTCACACAAGCCTCATTGTTCAAGGAAGTCATCTTTGTAAAGGATGACTTGGGAGGTTCCATTGAATGCATTCCTATTGAATGCATTTGTCACTTGGACAGGGAGGACAGGTAGAAGAAACCCTCAAAGGACATGAGTGACATATATATGCATGTATGTCCCTTGCCCTAGGGTTTATCACCCCCTCTCTTGGGCCTGTGGAAGATATGCAGAATTAGGAGGATGAAGGGATCTCTAATAGGATTCCATCTGAATTCAGAGCATTGATTGGAAATGACTGTTAAGGAAGAGAGAGCAAAGCGTGGTCACAGGGTTGCTGTGTTTGACAGCTGGCACTGACTAGGGGATGTGCCAGATAAGACGTGTTCGTAACCCTCTCAGCGGTTCTTCATCTTCCTCCCATCATAGGGCTGTGCCAAGGGCTAGGGAGAGAAAATGAACAGCTGTGCCTCTCTCCTCAAAACACCTACTGACTGAAAGAATATTTGTATGCATACAGATAGACACACATCTCCTATATACACAAACATATACATATACACACATCTCCTGTATATACACACACATATACATATATATACATCTCCTATATATACATATACACATATATACATCTCTTATATATACACATATATACATATATACTATACCCACATCTCCTATATATACACACATATACATATATACACACATCTCCTGTATATACACACACATACATATATACACACATCTCCTGTATATATACACACATATACGTGTATATACACACATATACACATATAAATACACATATACATATATACACACATATATACATAAAAAATATTACTTGAGCTGAACTTTGTAAAGTATACCCAGGAAATGGCCTCATTATTTTCTTATCATTTTCTTCAGCTCTGATTCCATGTTTGGTCCCTATATCAAACCCTGGGTCCCTAGGGTTCAATCCTTCAGGTGCACCAAGCAGCAACTTACCCATCCCCCACACCTTGTCCCGAGAGGCAGTAGGACATGGATTTCATTCACTACTTGAGGAAACTTAGAGCTTTATCTCCTCGCATTATTGGTAAATCCGCCATTATTTTTCTCTGCATTTTTCTCTCTCTCTAGCAGGGAACTTTGCTTCCTTCCCTCCCCCTCTGGTGTACTGAGCATACCTTCTTTTTTATTTTTATTGATGCAGTTATGTGGGCTTCAAGAGCTTCAGCTAGGCAGTTATGGCCCCACAAAGCCTCCTGATGCAAGAGAACCAGGTACCTGATTAACCTGTAAAATGGGACTGGTGGGCATTGCAGACCCTGAAACACATCATCTCAAAAAATTCTACCTCCCATCTAGTCATGAAAGGAGATATAAGTTTTTTAATGTCTCTGGCTCTTAACCTTAGTAACAAACATAATGTTAGAAGCAAATATATAAGCCAATAAAATCTGTATTAGTGATATTCATATGTGTTGACGGCATTTGAAGAGAACTTACCATTTTGGGTGTCACCGTGTCTCTGACTGCTATGACATGGCCTTTTTGAGGTCAGCTTGAGTCTGCTATTGTGCTGATGATGTAGTTTGCTCACAGTTTTTTTGTTTCAGCTCCTGTGACCTCTTTTCATAAAGTCATCTATAATGCTATTAGGACTTCACATTGTGGCAAGTCATTATCTACATAATAAATATGCTGTACTCTTTTTTAGTTATTCTGGGACAGTTTTAATTCTACCGGTACATATCAGCTCCATCACCAACACAAAACAAGCTTGGACCCAGAAATAATGGGGTAGTGCTTGGTTATTAGATGACCAATACGATAAACCCATATATATTCATGTTGTAACATGGGAGGGGGGTTGAGGGAATGGGTAAAAAAGGTGAAGAGGTTAATAAGTACAAATTGATTACAGAATAGTCATGGGAATGAAAGTAGAGCAGAGGGAATATTGTCAATAATGTTCTAATAACTATGTATAGTGCCAGATGGGTAGGAGATTTATCAGGATAATCCCTTAGTAAGTTATATAATGTCTACTCACTAAGGTGTGCACCTGAAAATAATATAATATTGTATATCAACTGTAACTGAAAAATAAAAAGTGATAAAATATTTTTTAAAAACCATTGAAATGCAAATAGAAAATTAAAAACTTTTTGGAATGACTGCTTTGAATTTGGGGCACGTGTCTGAATCTCAGGCCCATGGAAACTAGTTTGGAGGCGTTGATATAGTTGCATGGGTAGGAGCTCTGTAGTCAGAGAGAGACTGAATTGAATTCTGCCTCAGTGCCCACTTGCCTTTTATGTCGGTATGCTTGGGCTTCCGTAGTAAAATACTACACACTGGGTGCCTTAGAACAATAGGAATGTATTATCTCACAGTTCTAGAGCCCAGAAGTCTGAAATCAGGGTGTTTAGCAGAAGGCTGCTGCGTGCCTCTCTCGCAGCTCCTGGAAGCCCCCAACATCCCTTTGCTCAGAGGAGCACCACTTCGGTCCTCCACCTTCACATGGTGCTCTCCCTGCCTGCTCACATCACCTTCCCTCTGGGCTTATGTTCCTGTTCACATATCTACTTTTTATAAGGATAAATCATGGGTTTAGAGTCTCTCCACGCCCACCATGACCTCATTTGAATTTGATTATTGCTGTAAAGACCCTGTTTCCAAATTAGATCACATTCTGAGGTCCTGGGGGTAGGACTTTAACACATCTTTTGGAGAGACACAATTAAAACTGTCCTTTGCAGTTCTGACAATGGGTCTAAATTGCCAGGCTCATTTTATTTTATGTTTAAAAAAAATTTTGATATTCAATACTATTTTATATTAGTTTTAGGTGCACAGCATAGTGGTTAGACAATCATATACCATATTTTTCACTCCATAGATGGACTTTTTCCTCCTCAAAAGTGGAGGGGTAAATGCCTGTGCATTATGGAGTGAAAAATACGGTATTTTATTAAATATTTTAACACACCATTTGGTTGAGAATTTTTTTTTCTTATTTTCCTCCTTAAAATCCTAGGTGTGTCTATGATCAGGTGTGTCTTATAGAGTAAAAGATATGGTAATTTACACAGTGACCCCCCTGATATTTCAAGTACCCACCTGGCACCATATTTAGTTGTTATGATATTATTATTATTATTGATTAATTTTAATGGGGTGACATTGATAAATCAGGGTACATATGTTCAAAGAAAACATCTCTAGGTTATTTTGACATTTGATTATGCTGCATTCTCATCACCCAAAGTCCAATTGTTTTCCATCACCTTCTAACTGGTTTTCTTTGTGCCCCTCCCCTCCCCCAACCCCCGCCCTCTCCTCCCCCCACCCTGTAACATTACAATATTATTGACTATTTTTCCTGTGCTGCACTTTATAGCCTATGACTATTATATAATTGCCAATCTGTACTTCTTAATCATTCACCTTTTTCCCCCGACCCCCAAGACCACTCCCCTCTGGCAACTATCAATTTGTTTTCTGTGTCTATGAGTCTGTTTGTTAGTTTCTTTAGATTTTTTTTTTTTCAGAGACAAAGAAAGAGTAAGAGAGAGGGATAGATAGGGACAGACAGACAGGAACGGAGAGAGATGAGAAGCATCAATCATCAGTTTTTCATTGCGACACCTTAGTTGTTCATTGATTGCTTTCTCATATGTGCCTTGACCGTGTGGCTACAGTAGATCGAGTAACCCCTTGCTTGAGCTAGTGACCTTGGGTCCAAGCTGATGAGCTTTGCTCAAACCAGATGAGCCTGCGCTCAAGATGGCAACCTCGGGGTCTCGAACCTGGGTCCTCTGCATCCCAGTCCGATGCTCTATCCACTGAGCCACCACCTGGTCAGGCTTCTTTACTTTCTTCATAGAAGTGAAACCATACATTTGTCTTCTCTGTCTGGCTTATTTCACTTAATATAATACCCTCCAGGTCTGTCTGTGTTGTCACAAATGGTAAGATTCCACTGTAGTATTTCGTTGTATTTATGACCCACAACTTTTTTTATCTGCTCATTTATTGATGGGCACTTGGATTGCTTCCATATCCTGGCTATTTTAAATAATGCTGCAATGAATGCTGCAGTGAATATAGGGATATATATATATATATATATATATATATATTCATATTAGTATTTTGGTTTTCTTCAGACATATACCCAGAAGTGGGAGTGCTGGCTCATAAGACAGTTCCATTTTTGGTTTTCTGAGGAGGCCTCATACTATTTTGCCAGCCTCCTTTTAAGTGCTCAGTAAGGAGCAGGTGGTATATTCGGGACAGGGTGGCTCATTGCCCTCCTAGCGATACATTTCATTGTGACATTTATGTTAGGCATACCAAGTGGAATTTCAGACACCGTCATGTGTCAGTGAGAGAAAGGCCCTTTTCTACAGATCAAATTCCACTAAAGGTTTATGTACACTAAGGGCTAAAGCTGTCCGAAATTTTTACCTACCATGTTAGCTTTCAAAAATCACTTTGGGTCAGATTAGGAGTCTTGTGATGGCATTCGCTACCCAAACTATCACTATTTTCCAGCAGCTGCTGAGCAAATACCAGCCTCTCAGCCCTTTCAAATGTAGGCTGTGAGTTTTCTTTTGCTTTAAGGAAGCAGGCTGCTTATTTTTTTCTTTACTTTTGTTTTTTAGTTGGGTTTTGGGACTGAGTCTGATTCTTCCACAAATGAGGAAAGTTAATGCCACACTAGGGACAGTGAAATGAGGAACTCGAAGACAGAGGAGGAGAAGGGAGTATGTGTGATACCGTGTTGTGGGCATAGCCAGTCGTGTCCCGAGGCTTTGCCAGTCTCTGCATTTTACAACTGGACTGTCATATCCTGTGCAGATTAGATACCCAAAGAGAACTCTGAACAAAGCCCTCTGGCTCATGGACACAAACATTTTCTTTGTGAAGTCTCATGCACGTTAAAGCGAGGAGTGGTGGCTAGCATCAGGCTGGCTGAGGGTGTTTATGTGGTAGTGGGAGAGAGGAGGGGACCAGGGCTATAGAGTGCCCTATCAGGTGGATACACATTTGACACAAGAATGCTGAGTTATCAAGTTTTCTCCAAGGGCAATCATATATCTTGGGAATCCAGAGCCAAATTATATTTGACATTTCATTTAAAGCCTGAGACATCTTGATGTTAAACCAGAGTCTAAGAGCGCTGAAGAGCCAGGCTGCTCAATTTGACAGAGCAGGTGTTTCCAGCGCTGTCTCACCTGCATGGGTAATAGACAAGTCCTGATCGGTCTTCCTCATTTCATCCAGATGAAAATCACCGAGTTAGCTCCCTGCCGAAATGACACGAGCTCAAAGTTATTTTCTCTCTAGTAAGGGGAGAGCGCACAGGTGGTCATTTGACGCTGCATCGTGGCTGGTGTTATTTATGGAGTGGGTAACTGTATTCACTCGGCTTACATTCCAAACTGAAAAGGTGTGTGCGTGGGTGATTGCAAGATTCAAGAGCAAGACCCAGGTGGGGGAGCTCCCTCCAGGTGTAGGGGGTGGAGGAGGAGGCTGGCAGAAGTGCCTCTAACTCAGGGTGAAGACAATTCCCACATCCTTGTTCCTCTTTTTTTTTCTTTTTTTTTTTTTTTTTACAGAGATAGAGAGAGAGTCAGAGAGAGGGATAGACAGGAACAGACAGACAGGAATCGAGAGAGGTGAGAAGCATCAATCATCAGTTTTTTGTTGCAACACCTTAGTTGTTCATTGATTGCTTTCTCATATGTGACTTGACCATGGGCCTTCAGCAGATCGAGTAACCCCTTGCTCAAGCCAGCGACCATGAATCCAAGCTGGTGAGCTTTGCTCAAACCAGATGAACCCGTGCTCAAGCTGGCGACCTCGGGGTCTCAAACCTGGGTTCTCCGCATCCCAGTCCAATGCTCTATCCACTGTGCCACCACGGGTCAGGCCCTTGTTCCCTTTTTATGAGAATATTATATTTGTCCTTGTGGATTTTGGAAGGAGTGCTGGGAGGAGAATAAGGGACAAAAGGAAGACTAGTTGAGTCCAGTACTTTCTATAGGTTGTCAAAATAAAATCATTTGTTGTCTAAAAATAAGCAAAATTTAGACCTTATGTTAACACAGCGGTATTTAACCTGTATATAATTCATAGATTTTTTTAAAATGTGCATACTTTGAGAGCTAATGCTCACTTTTTTTTTTTTTTTAACTTAGGGGAATATATGATCCAAAACTTTGGAGATCACCAGCCAATGACCTATACTGGTTGGTGTGTTTAATTATTGCCTTAGAAAGTTAAAAATATTAAAGTCAGTCCATCTGGTAGTCAGTTGTTATTTTATAAGTATATCGTATATAAATAGTCATAGGCTAAATTTTGCAACAGAAATGAAGAAGAATGAGCAATGATCTTCATTCTGTAAACACTCTGAAATGGGAGCGAGGAAGAAGAATGAGCTGAATCCCAGGTGAGACGCTGAGGGTCACGAGCGTGCATCCATCCTTCCATGCCCAGCATCTCTGTCAACCCTCCCAAGTTGCCCAGGATTAAGGCCAGTTTGTGGGGTCTTCAAAGATGTGTGCCTGAGTGAATCAGTGGATAAACAATGCTCGGCGAGAGTTCCGGGAGAGCTCCCACTGGTCTGGGCCACAGTGATCACTGAGCACTCGAAAACGGGAAAACTGAGGAGTAGTAAGTTCCTGTGTGATCTGTGAACTTCCAAAAGTGCAGCTAAATTTCCTTTTTAGAGGCCTCAACCAGGACCCAGGGGCCAAGAAAACTGCTTGGAGTCTGAGAATAAACAGATCAATGCCTCAAACACCATCTAGCATGGTACCTCCTGCTCCAGGATGCCAGTTCTGACTCATTTATCATCTCCCTTACTAAAATATCCCTATAATGTTACAGCCCAAATATTATAGCACCACTAAAGGTGTATTGTTGAATCTCAGAGAGAAATTTTAAAAACTTCTAACCAGCATGTTCTATCACCCAGAAGTCACCACTCTTAGTACCTTGTTGCACAGCCATCTGTGCCTGTTTGCAATATTTTATACTCAATGACATCATATCATGTATACTCTTCTGCAACCTCTTTCTTTTCTCATTAATGATGACCATCTTTTTTATTTTGTTAAATTGTAAACTCATCAGATATTCTCCCAAATAACTTGTATGGTTGGTTCCTCCAGAATCAATCCAGGACCACATTGAATAGGTTGTTATGTCCCCTGAGCAGTGGCTTGGTACAGTGGACTTATACCATGCACAAGGAATGCTGCTAGCTATTCGATGTCATGCAGGTAGCTTGAAATTGCCCTGGTGGGGGTGTTTACAGTAGGGAAATTGGAAATAGTGCACATGGGAGCTTCCCCATCACTCTGAACTGGTCATAAAACATTTACCAGCACACCTTTGCCTCTACTATAATTTAATGTAGCATAGATCCCCCACCCTTTTTTTTCTTATGACACTGACTTGTAAAAGAGAGTAGGTCTGTTGACCTGAAGAATGTAATACAATCTTCATTCATCTTTTGGTGTCATTTGCCCAAATCTATCTTGTTTGTTTGTTTCGTTTTGGGGTTTTTTTTGTATTTTTCTGAAGCTGGAAACAGGGAGAGACAGTCAGACAGACTCCCGCATGCGCCCGACCGGGATCCACCCGGCACGCCCACCAGGGGGTGATGCTCTGCCCCTCCGGGGCTTCGCTCTGCCGCCACCAGAGCCACTCTAGCGCCTGGGGCAGAGGCCAAGGAGCCATCCCCAGCGCCCGGGCTATCTTTGCTCCAGTGGAGCCTTGGCTGCGGGAGGGGAAGAGAGAGACAGAGAGGAAGGAGGGGGCGGGGGTGGAGAAGCAAATGGGCGCTTCTCCTGTGTGCCCTGGCCGGGAATTGAACCCGGGTCCCCCGCACGCCAGGCCGACGCTCTACCGCTGAGCCAACCGGCCAGGGCCCAAATCTATCTTATATTGAATGTGTGTTCCTGTACACTGGGAGTTATGTTGAAAGGCTTAATAAATTCAAGTTAAACATTTCTGGCTGATTTTAGAGTTATAATACTGTAGTATGCCAGAAGACACATTATACTTGGTTGACCCGTCATTAGTGGTACTAACATTGACCCCTGGATAAAAATAAAGACAATTTATTTCCTCCTTTGTAGAATTACTTTTTGTCTCTCTTGGGACCAGAAAGTAATCTGAGTGGTATTCTTTTGCTGATATGAATGTCTTACTGTACAAACCATTCACCTACTGCTCTAACACCAATTGATAATCCTTGTCTGAAGCAATGAATTTAATTAGAGTTTCTAAAAATGTTTTAAAATTCCACCACTCCTCCTTTAGTTGTTAGCTGACATTCCCACGTGAAGAAAAGCCTTCCCTCACTAAGTGGGTGATGTTATCACCCTGAAACCCAGGTGTGTTTAATTATTGCCTTAGAACCCAGTTCCAGACAAGACAAAATGATCCATTCTTTCCCTTTATTTTTCAATTTGTAGAGGAGTTGTGTTAATATTTATATCAAATGGTGACAAGTAAGATTTTCATGACTTTATTTTTTATGGTCTCATTATGTACTCATTGACTTTTCTTTGATTCAGTCCATTTCAATCCACTAAACTCATTATTCTTCTTGAGGTCCAAATTGTCACAGTTTTGACCAGTGGTAGGCTCTCCACATTGGTCCCTGACTCTGCTTGGCACAGAAATATTAATCTTCGCAGACCCCTTTGCTTTCTGACCCAACAACAGGTCCCAGCCTCACCTTCCCCCTTTTCTCTCCCAGACAGAATCAGCCAAGGAGCCTTAGTTTCTTTTCACGGGAAACAGTAATGAATGCCACAATCTGAGCATGAGGGTGTTCGGTGCTATTGAGATTACATCGATTCTAGAACCTTTCAGGGTCTTTAAATATATATTTAAAAAGTCATGAGCTCATATTTGTAATTTTAATTAAAATGTCAACATTAAAGTGTTTTTACTTACTCTTTATTTTATACTTATATTCCTCTAAACTTATACTGAAAGTTTAGATTTCTAAAATGTCAACATAATTACTTGTGTTAGCATATATTAAAAATAGTTTGAAAATACCAATTTTACAGCAAATGGTATAATTACTAAGAGAGGTTTATTTGTATGTGTGGTTTATTTTCCTTACATTATTTCACATTAAGTATTCACAGTCAAAATATTATGTTTTTGTGCTTTTTGAATAAATCTTTTTGCTGTTACCAATAAGATATATGGTTAGGTTCATTTGTCTCAATTTGTTTTCAATTTGCAGTGTTTTCTCTAATTTAACTTTCTTGAAAAGCTAATAATACATCCATATAATTCAAAGATCAAGACAATATTGTTTATATATTCAGAAAAACCTTGCTTTAATTTTCCCCTTACCAATTTCATGTAATCATTTAATAATTAGCTTCTGGTTTATTGTTCCAGTGTTTTTTTAATATGGACTTTCCCCATAGACTGTGCACACCAGTCTGTGTCTTGCTTTTTGTTATTCTACAATATTCATTGGCTGTCTTTCTGCATCAGTTGATGAATGTTATCCTCCCTCTTCTTGACCTCAGCAGAACCTTCCTTCTTGAGGCTCTATCAAAGGTGGGGGTAGAAGAATACATAAGGCAGAGGAAGGGTAGCTAAGAGAGCAAAAGCCACAGCCTGTTGCTTGGTAGGGGGGTCACAACAAACTCAGAAACAAGACAGAGTGGGAAAATCCAGGTTTACGCCACAAGGGAAGAAGGGCATATTTTGGGCTGCCTTCCTTCTGAGTGGTGAAAACTTTCTCCAACAACTGAGTCCTACTTGCTCAGTATGACTAGGTGCAAGGCTTTGTGCTATGGTGAACCTGCAAATCAGAAGGGCCAACACCCCTTTGCAAGTGTCAGGGCCTCATCCAAAGGGCCCTGGCGACAGATGAGAGGCTGATGAGCGCAGCTGTGTCTCTTGCAGAGAGAGCCTGATGACTGGGCTCCCCAAAGTTCTTCCTGATGATCAGGTCCTGAAGTGTTCAGTGCTTATTTGATGAAGATGGGCCGGTATAGAACGCAGGGATACAAAGTCCACGGCCATGTTCATTTCTTACTCCATTCGCTTATTCAACATGTATTTATTGACTGTCTACCATTTTCTAGCAACTTAGGTTCTGAATATATAAAGAAAATTTATATGTGGTCCTGTGTTAAGAATCTAGTATAGAGCAGTGGTCGCCTCATCTTCTACATCATACACACCAGCACTCAGCTCTTTATGCATGATCTCATTGATCCTTATTTATTCATAACATATCATACTTTGCTACTCTAATGTGAACATAATAAAACTTATGCAAAAGTGAACCTTCCAAAAGTTTATAAAAATATAAATAGAAGTTATAAGTTTTTTTCTCTTAGAATGGTTTTGTGAAAATTATTCAATACAGTACCAATATGATATGGACTATTCAAACCTGTTGGACATCCAAGTAGAAATTACGCTGGTAAAACAACTTGTCAAGGGTCTTCTTACCTAGTATCGGATATCAGGATCTTGCCTCTAATATCAACAGAGTTGCTTCATTCAACTAAACCAAATTGAAGACTTCTTTCCTTTTTTATACTAAGACTTAAAGAAGATAATAAGAAGTGTTTTGGAGGTGAGAACAATGACTATGCAATGTACACCACCTAGTAAAGGCACTAGCTCTTGAAACTGGCTCTCACTCTGTCTTTCATAGGGAACTGGTGTGATCTTAACTGATGTGGTTAAGGGGCAGTTAAAGTCCATTCTTTATTCTCCTCTGAGTGTGTTATGTTACTCTTTTCTTTGGGGAGTTAATGCTGCTCTTGATTTAAAACCCTATCTTAAGTCATGGTCTGTGCTTAAACATATTCAAATAAAACCTTTAAATATTGACCCTCTATTAGTTGAGTTTGGTGAAGGAAATTTTTGCTCCTCTAGTAGTCTCTGAGAATTTCTGCCTTTAGCTCTATGAGACAGCTTTTTGTGGCGTGGATCTTCTTGGTGAAATAGATTCTTTTTGAATTGTGGTGTTTTGGTGTTGGGATGGTGAGGAGACTCCATTTTGCATAAAGACTTACTTCTCTGTTGAAGTCCTGCTTGAAAAATGAGTTCCATCATTGTGCAGAAACACGAGTACCAGGACATTTCCTGCAGACATTATTCAACATTTCCACGGCAACAGCAGATTAGAAGACTGCTTTAATCACTCCTGTCCAATATCTTATGAGTTCTAAGAAGATAAAAATGTTAGTGCTAAATTTGGAATGTAAACTTTTTTAAAAAAAACTTCAGGCTTGCTATCCCAAATTAGAAGAGAAATTTAAACAAAGCATTTTTCTCATGTTCTACAGGAGTTCTGTTTTAAAAGAAGATAATGATTTCTAATTCCCATAGTTTGCACATAAATGGGTGCTGCTAAAATGCTGAGAAATAATTTACGAATATTGTTTAAATAGCTCTCACTTCAGTCCCTAGCAATTTACTGCACAATATTAATTTACTTAACAAAACACCCCTCACAGACAACTAGGAGACTTCAGCCTGAGTCAGTATTATTTAGATTTTAAGTGTAAACAATTCAAATTGGGAAGCCTTGGTGAATTTTAGGGCTTGGTTTATGATTAAGCTGACAAACAGCAAGGAACCAAGACTGGGTATGAGAGCTCTCTCTAATGGAGTGTCCTGGCAAGCTCTCTGCTCTCTACTTCTCCATGGGCTTCGCTTAGCTTTCTCTTGTGAGTCCCCATTTGCAATATTAACATAATAACATCCACATACATATATTTATAGGATGCTTTCTTTCAAAGAGGAAAGCCATTAAGAGTAAGCCAAGTATTTTTATTTCCCCAACCATATTATGAACAAAATCATTGCTTTCCTTGCCTCTGGGGTGGAAAGTCTCAGTTGTTTCAAAGTCACCTAACTATGCTGGGAAAAGAGTGACTGAAATTATAGCATCATTTTAAACAGATCAAATGATGTTACCCTGGATCAGTTCTTGGTGTTAATGAAAATGAGTTTGGAAGTCGAACTTCTCCCAGGGAGCATTCAGTGGTCCAAATGGCATCAAACAGCAGAAAGATGGTGCCTGCGTTGATATGACCATCATGGCTTGTTGTCTGTATAGCGTCCAAGCATAGATATTGGCTCTTCATTGGGTACTGTGTGATGCATATTCATATCCTAAGTATTCTGCATCTGACCCTCTTCCTGTAGCTCTTTCATAGCTGAAGCTTCTGTTTATTTGTGTGGTTATTAATATTGTTATTCCCTGTCACCACCTACTCTATGAATAGAGAGACCATCTCTGATATGCACTTCTTCTCTGCACAGGAATTACCAAGGGGGAGAGCCACATATATTGGTAGAAAAAAGGAAAGAAAAGAAAAGAAGAAGGGAGGGAAGGGAAGAGAGAGGGAGAAAGGAAGGAGGTAAGGACCGAATACAGAAAGTACAATACAGCTATGTCCTTGAGTTCTTAGTTGGGGCTCTTCAAATATTTTGGACAGCTGGGTTTACTTTTAATTACTCAGAACTCTCATATCATGGCACATTAGTAGAGTGACCATAGTCTCATTTGCCTGGTTCAGGCTTCACTATCTCCTGTTGACCTGGTATAATTATTAAGAGTCTTTTTTCAGTCTCAAAGCATCCTGACTTGGCAGACAAATTTTATGGTATTCCTAGGCAAAGGAATGCAGAAAATGGAACCTGTTAGAATCTTGCTACTCACTGGCCACTGTTAGCTGACCCAGTACTTCTCTCTTTTTGTGAAATATAGTGTTTCTGGTAAGGTTAAACTGGGCATTTGACTTGTCATAGTCAGTACCAGGGAAAGATAGAGGCTCCTCCTCCCAGACCTATATATGTGTCTTAGCCTCTGCTATTTTGTGTATCCCAAGCCATGTAGTCCATACATCCTCATTATGCAATTATATAAAAGGATTCTGATACTGTCTACTTATTATAGATGTCTGGAATACTCACCACATCCTCTTATTAGGGGTGCTTAGGGTGATTAGACAAAATACCCTCTACCCAACTGTTTTCACATTTCCTTCTGTATTGATTATGATAATTGAGGCTGCTCAGCAGGCTGTTCTCATTAGAAATCTATTGATTGTGGTCTGGTTAGGGTTCCTTATGCCAGGCCAAATGCTCTGCTTTTGATTCATAGTGGGAAGCAGCCAGATAAGAAAAAGAAAAATTAAAGCCAGCATTTTACTGTTCAAGCTCTGGTTAAATTGCTCTACCTTTTAACTACTTTTCCAGCTCCCTCCCCAAAGAAACAACCATAATTAGTCTTTTCAGATATTCAGTCTTTGGAGGCAAATACTCTTGATCTATTGAAGGCTGTGTTATTAAAATTATCTGCTGTGCCTGTCCTTAATAAGGTCAAAGAGGGAATCTATGAAAGCTGATTCATCAAAAAAGGCCCTGGGAATGCACATCATTGAGAAAGTCAATTTTATTTTCCTAGTGCAAGATAGAACTTTCAACCTCCTCTGCTTATTGGAAAAGGAAAGCCTAGAGAATCCACTGCTAATATGGAGAAAGGCCTAATCATTCAAACTGGCCTTCTTTGTGGGGGGTTTCTCATGACCAGGTCACCTTTCAGGGTTGGAGGAGTAAGGGAAGGTCTTAACTCTCAAAGTGAATAGTGATTTCTCTGGGGAGATGCTTGTTGGACTAGATTTCCCTTCTAGCTTTCAGCTTACATTGCTTTAATACTTATTAATGCAATGTCCCTCTCTGACCATAACAAAATCTCTCCAAAGAGGATTGCTATCATGTGTTGTCAGTAGGATTTAGGAAGACAAGCTGCAAGGAAAGAGAATTGATTCTTCCTCTTTCAGTAGAGGACAATGATGGGAACATTGGAGTGTCTTGTAGCACAAGTCTGTAAATTAGTTCAGAATTGCACAGGGTGTTCTCCATAATATCCTCAAATATAAACACTCTCAATTTGGTCTATTTACCTTAATTTGTGCTTTCCCGAAATAAAAAGTTTGTTTCTTATTTTTAGAAAAAAAATTTAGTTCTTGACTTTTGGGGCCAACCAGTGTAGCAGTGTAGAACAAAATTTGGCATTTGGTGCCCGATTGCACCAGGCATGTATCCAGGGAGTCTTTGCTGCCTTGTGGATATGTTGCTGAGATAAAAAGCTAAAATTTTTTCATGAGTCATTTCAATACAATACCCATTTATGGCAAGTAATTAGAGCTTGCTATTTAACATAATGTATTTATTGCATAAGTGTAATAAAACTAAGCACTGGAGGTTCTCAAAGTTCTCCTTCACATCATATGCAAGCATCGAATGAGAAGTTAGCATTCAGCATTCAGCATCTAGCTCTGGGGGCATGTTAATTTTTCCCCCACTTACTGACTTGCAATGATATTTGTTAAAATATGTAGGAAAATTTGCTTTCCCACCCCTAGCCAAGCAACAGGTATGTTAATAAAATGAGAGGAGAAGCAAGTTCTTTTCTAAACCCTTGAAAGTATTAGATTTCTCTCGGCTGAGAATGCTGTGTAAAGTCTTAATTACTAGGTCATGTTCAACATACTAAAACCATGTATCTAGCAATTTGTTCTGGGACCTTAGGAGTTAGAGGTACAAAGATAACATACATTGTGGCCTTGGCCCAGTCACGTCAGCTGATTAGATTAGTGAAATGTAATGGGTGTGAAAGGGATAAGATTTCCTAGTTGGATGTGCCAAGTCACAGAATCCTAAAAACTCAGCCTGTTCTAGAAAGTCTACTGTGCCCGAAGGTGACTGACTGGAAGAGAGCCTGAGATTCAGGGACCAGCCTGAGATTCAGGGACCAGCCTGCTCATTCAGAACCGGAAAGACCACACCGGGCCGATAGGATTACTTCCTGTATGGGCAGCAGAAAAAGTTACCCTGGGATGACAAGATCACCCTTGCCCTTTAGAAAGTTTGTGGCTGTTTATAAACTCAAAGGAAAAAAGGAGCAGAAATTCAGGCTACAATATATCCCACATCTAAAATATCCTGAGATTCACAGCCCTGGCCATTGCATGATTCTGGTGATGGCTTTATATTTGCAACTATTTCAATCACAAACTTGAAGGATACATCCCAGTGGGGAGGTCACTAATTTTTATACTTCGGTGCCAATATCACAGAGGAAAATACCATTTGTGTGGTTCTAGGTAGATTGATGGATCTTCAGGTGGCATAAAAAGTTCTGTATGCACTTTGTACTTGATTTCATTTTACCTACTTGCTCTCTATTCAACAAGTAACATCCTGAATGGCTTTCTGAAGCTGACTTGGATTTTACTTAAAACTGCCCTAAATCGGATTATCATGATAGACCAGTTGTTCAGTATACAGCCTTGTTCTTCTGTAACTCAACATTACAATTTATTTCTGACTTGGCTTTTCTTTATCAAATGCTGACTTTTCATATGAGGTTCCTGTGGCAATGTGCTGCATGGATGGATGCACACTTTGCCCTCAGGGCAAAAACATGAATACTGACCTGGGGACATGAATACAGGCCAGAAGAGGTGGTACCCTGAATGCTTAAACAGCCAACAAGATTAACTCATTCCTGCACCTCTTGCATGCTCCTAAATATTGTGGAGTGACTGCAGACTTTAGCACAAAAGATTGTGTTAGGAAGTAATTGTTGTCTGTTAACAAACTATTCTTTCAATCTTGTATTAAAAATTCACTTGAAAACTGACATTTTCATTCAATGTTGGCCCCATGATGAAAGTTTTCAGGTACCTGGTGACTCTGAGACTACCTGAAAAGCAATTATTTTTTGCAGTCTGCCTCTGAATGGTTTGAATGAACTGAAAGTAAATGACTCAGAGAAAGATAAAATGCCCCTTGAAATACTCTCAAACTTAAAAACTAGGAGGCAAGTGCTTGAATAAAGACATAGAGAGCTTTAGTGTGCATATACAGCAGGTCCTCGAATAATGTCATTTTGTTCAACATTGTTTGTTTGTAACATTGATGACATGCCATAGGAACTTAACTCTTCTTTGTATCAATTAGCCTATGGTAAAATTAGTTTTATTACACATTGTTTTGCTTAAAATCACAGAACCCATAGGTAACTTTAGACGAGGACTTACTGTATAAGCTAAGATGGTCCATGTTTTGAAAAGACAGTGAGTCTACAGTGCATTCTTAGTTGTTCAGCAGATTAGTCCAGTGGTTCTCAAAGTGTATGCCAGGGTGCACTGGTGCACCCTAGAAGATTTCCAGGTGCACCCTATGGTATTCCAGAGAAATATGTGCCTGTTGGGGACAAAAAATCCAACAGGGTTTTTAAAGTTTAGATTTTTGGGGGACAAAGGTGTGGTGAATTGACTGTAAACTGACAGTCTGCCCAACTCCCCACCTGACTTGCCTGATTAGGTTGCAAAAGGCTGTTAAGCTGTGATGCTGGATTGTTTACACTACCCCCCCCATGTTCCCCAGAAAGACTGGAGGCAAGTTTCTTCTATCCTTTGTTTGGTGTCAAGTTAAGATGATATGTATGGTGGGAGTTTTCTGCACTCAACACAATTAAGAGTAAAAAGAGAAGGATTCTTCAATGTATTGACAAGGAAATGAGAGTTTGTCTTTCAAATATATGCCCAAACATTGAAGAAATCAGTAGGACACATAAGGCTCATGTTTCTCATAAACACAAGAATGAAAAAAATTAACACATTTGCGCCAGGTCCTGTCAAATTTACCAATCTTTTTTTTATAAATAAATTTTTATTAATGTTAATGGGGTGACATCAATAAATCAGGGTACATATATTCAAAGAAAACATGTCCAGGTTATCTTTCATTCAATTATGTTGCATACCCATCACCCAAAGTCAGATTGTCCTCCGTCACCTTCAATCTAGTTTTCTTTGTGCACCTCCCCTCCCCCTTCCCCTCTCCCTCCTCCCCCCCCCCCCCCCGTAACCACCACCCTCTTGTCCATGTCTCTTACTCTCATTTTTATGTCCCACCAATGTATGGAATCATATAGTTCTTAGTTTTTTCTAATTTACTTATTTCACTCCGTATGTTATCAAGATCCCACCATTTTGTTGTAAATGATCTGTTGTCATCATTTCTTATGGCTGAATAGTATTCCATAGTGTATATGTGCCACATCTTCTTTATCCAGTCTTCTATTGAAAAACTTTTTTGTTGTTTCCATGTCTTGGCCACTGTGAACAATGCTGCAATAAACATGGGGCTACATGTGTCTTTACATATCAATGTTTCTGAGTTTTTGGGGTATATACCCAGTAGAGGGATTGCTGGGTCATAAGGTAGTTCTATTTTGAGTTTTTTGAGGAACTACCATATTTTCTTCCATAATGGCTGTACTACTTTACATTCCCACCAACAGTGAATGAGGGTTCCTTTTTCTCCACAGCCTCTCCAAAATTTGCTATTACCTGTCTTGTTGATAATAGCTAATCTAACAGGTGTGAGGTGGTATCTCATTGCAGTTTTGACTTGCATTTCTCTAATAGCTAAAGAAGATGAGCATCTTTTCATATATCTGTTGGCTATTTGTATTTCTTCCTGGGAGAAGTGTCTGTTCATGTCCTCCTCCCATTCCTCCACTGGATTGTTTGTTGTTGAGTTTTATGAGTTCTTTGTATATTTTGGATATTAGGCCCTTATCTGAGCTGTTGTTTGAAAATATCATTTCCCATTTAGTTGGCTGTCTATTTTGTTGTCAGTTTCTCTTTGTAAGCAAAAACTTCTTAGACTGATATAGTCCCATTCATTTATCTTTACCTTCACTTCTCTTGCCTTTGGAGTCAAATTCATAAAATGCTCTTTAAAACCCAGGCCCATGAGTTTAGTACCTATGTCTTCTTCTATCTATTTTATTGTTTCAGGTCTTTTTTTAAATTTTTCTTTCTTTCTTTCTTTTTTTTTTCTGAAGTTGGAAACGGGGAGGCAGTCAGACAGACTCCCGCATGCGCCCGACCAGGATCCACCCAGCATGCCTACCAGGGGGCGAAGCTCTGCCCATCTGGGGCATCGCTCTGTTCCAACCAGAGCCACTCTAGTGCCTGAGGCAGAGGCCATGGAGCCACCACCAGCACCGGGGCCAACTTTGCTTCAATGGAGCCTCGGCTGCGGGAGGAGAAGAGAGAGACAGAGAGGAAGGAGAGGAGGAGGGGTGAAGAAACAGATGGGTGCTTCTCCTGTGTGCCTTGGCCGGGAATCAAACCTGGGACTCCTGCACGCCAGGCCGACACTCTACCACGGAGCCAACTGCCCAGGGCCTGTTTCAGGTCTTATATTTAGGTCTTTGATCCATTTTGAATTAATTTTAGTACAAGGGGACAAGCTATAGTTGAGTCTCATTCTTTTGCATGTGGCTTTCCAGTTTTCCCAGCACCTGCTGAAGAGGCTTTCTTTTCTTCATTGTGTGTTGTTGGCCCCTTTATCGAAAATTATTTGACCATATATATGTGGTTTTATTTCTGGACTTTCTATTCTGTTCCATTGGTCTGAGTGTCTATTTTTCTGCCAATACCATGGCGTTTTGATTGTCGTGGCCCTATAATATAGTTTGAAGTCATGTATTGTAATGCCCCCAGCTTCATTCTTTTTCCTTAGAATTGCTTTGGCTATTCGGCATTTTTTATAGTTCCATATAAATCTGATGATTTTTTGTTCCATTTTAAAAAAAATGTCATCAAAATTTTGATGAGAATTGCATTAATTTATTAATTTATAAATTTCTTTGAATAATATGGCCATTCTGATTATATTCATTCTTCCCATCCAAGAACAAGGAACATCCCTCCATCTCATAGTATCTCTTTTGATCTCCCCTAACAATGCTTTGCAGTTTTCATTATATAGGTTCTTTACATTCTTTGTTATGTTTATTCCTAGGTATTTTATATTTTTTGTTGCAATTGTGAAGGGGATCACTTTCCTGAGTTTGTCCTCCAATATTTTGTTATTGGCATATAGAAAGGCCATGGACCTCTGTATATCAACTTTGTATCCTGCGACCTTAGTGCATTGGTCCATTGCCTCTAGTAATCTTCCTATGGAGTCTTTGGGGTTTTCGGTGTATAGGATCATATCATCTGCAAAAAGTGATACCTTTACTTCTTCTTTTCTGATATGGATGCCTTTTATTTCTTTCTCTTATCTGATTGCTCTGGCCAGAAATTCTAGTATCACGTTAAATAAGAGTGGAGAGAGTGGACAACCGTGTCTTGTTCCTGATTTAAGGAGGAAAGTCCTCAGTTTTATGCCATTTAATATGATGTTGGCTGATGGTTTATCATATATGGCCTTCATCATGTTGAGATATTTTCCTTCTATACCCATTTTGTTGAGTGTCTTAAACATAAAGCTATGTTGTATTTTATCGAATGACTTCTGCATCTATTGGTAAGGTCATGTGGTTTTTGTTCTTTGTTTTGTTGATATGTTGAACCATCCTTGAGATTCTGGGATGAATCCCACTTTACATGATGTATTATTTTTTTAATATGTTGTTGTATTCGATTTGCCAGTATTTTGTTTAGTATTTTAGCATCTGTATTCATTAGAGAAATTGATCTGTAGTTTTCTTTTTTTGTGCCGTCCTTGCCAGGTTTCGGTATGAGGGTTATGTTGGCCTAATGAAATGTGTTTGGAAGTATTGCTTCTTTTTCAATATTTTGGAAGACTTTGAGTAGAATAGAAACCAAGTCTTCTTTGAATGTTTGATAGACTTCACTAGTATAATCATCTGGGCCTGGACTTTTATTTTGGAGGAGTCTTTTAATAGTTTTTTTTTATTTCCTCCCTGCTAATTGGTCTGTTTAGGCTTTCTGCTTCTTCATGACTCAGTCTAGGAAGGTTGTATTGTTCTAGAAATTTATCCATTTCTTTTAGATTGTTGAATTTGGTGGCATATAGTTTTTCGTAGTATTCTACAATAATTCTTTGTATATCTATGATATCTGTGCTGATTTCTCCTTTTTCATTTTGGATTTTGTTTATATGAGACCTTTCTCTTTTTTCCTTGGTGAGTCTTGCCAAGGGTTTGTCAATTTTGTTGATCTTTTCAAAGAACCAGCTCCTTGTTCTATTAATTTTTTCTATAGTTTTTCTGTTCTCTATTTCATTTATTTCTGCTCTGATTTTTATTATTTCCTTTCTTCGGCTGGTTTTGGGTTGTCTTCGTTCTTCTTTTTCTAGTTTTTTAAGGTATAAAGTTAAGTGGTTCATTTGGGTTCTCACTTGTTTGTTCATATAGGCCTGAAGCGATATGAACTTCCCTCTTATTACTGCTTTTGCTACATCCCAGAGATTCTGATAATGTCATATTGTCATTTTCATTTGTCTGTATATATTTTTTGATCTCTGTGCTTACTTCTTCTTTGACCCATTCATTTTTTTAAAAGTATGTTGTTTAGTTTCCACATTTTTGTGGGTTTTTCCCCTCTTTTTTGTAGTTGAATTCTAGTTTCAAGGCTTTATAATAAGAAAATATGCTTGGTACAATTTCAATTTTTCTGAATTTGCTGATGTTATTTTTGTGTCCCAATGTATGGTCAATTCTTGAGAATGTTTCATGTACACTAGAGAAAAATGTATACTCTGTCACTTTGGGATGAAGTGTCCTGTAGATGTCTATCATATCAAGGTGCTCTAGTATTTTATTTTGTTTAAGGCCAATATAACGTTATTGATTCTCTGTTTGGATGACCGATCTAGAGCCGTCAGCAGTGTACTGAGATCTCCAAGTATGATTGTATTTTTGTCAGTTTTTGTTTTTAGGTCAATAAGTAGCTGTCTTATATATTTTGGTGCTCCTTGGTTTGCTGCATATATATTAAGGATTGTTATGTTTTCTTGATTCAGTGTCCCCTTAATCATTATGAAATGACCATTTTTGTCTTTGAGTACTTTTGCTGTCTTGTAGTCAGCATTATTAGATATAAGTATTGCTACACCTGCTTTTTTTTGGATGCTATTTGCTTGGAGTATTGTTTTCCAGCCTTTCACTTGTAATTTGTTTTTATCCTTGTTGCTTAGATGAGTTTTTTGTAGGCAGTATACAATTGGATTTTCTTTTTTTTTTTTTTTTTTAATTTTATTTTTTTAATGGGGTGACATCAATAAATCAGGATACATATATTCAAAGATAACAAGTCCAGGTTATCTTGTCATTCAATTATGTTGCATACCCATCACCCAAAGTCAGATTGTCCTCTGTCACCTTCTTTCTTGTTTTCTTTGTGCCCCTCCCCACCCCCTATCCCTCTCCCATTCCCCCCTCCCCCCCGTAACCACCACACTCTTATCAATGTCTCTTAGTTTCACTATTATGTCCCACCTACGTATGGAATAATACAGTTCCTGTTTTTTTCTGATTTACTTATTTCGCTTCGTATCATGTTATCAAGATCCCACCATTTTGCTGTAAATGTTCCGATGTCATCATTTCTTATGGCTGAGTAGTATTCCATAGTGTATATGTGCCACATCTTCGTTATCCAGTCATCTATTGATGGGCTTTTTGGTTGTTTCTATGTCCTGGCCACTGTGAACAATGCTGCAATAAACATGGGGCTGCATGTGTCTTTACGTATCAATGTTTCTGAGTTTTGGGGATATATACCCAGTAGAGGGATTGCTGGGTCATAAGGTAGTTCTATTTTCAGTTTTTTGAGGAACCACCATACTTTCTTCCACAATGGCTGCACCACTCTACATTCCCACCAACAGTGTATGAGGGTTCCCCTCTCTCCACAGCCTCTCCAACATTTGCTATTACCTGACTTGCTAATAACAGCTAATTGAACAGGTGTGAGGTGGTATCTCATTGCCGTTTTGATTTGCATTTCTCTAATAGCTAAAGAAGATGAGCATCTTTTCATATATCTGTTGGCCATTTGTATTTCTTCCTGGGAGAAGTGTCCATTCATATCCTCTTCCCATTTTTTTATTGGATTGTTTGTTTGTTTGTTGTTGAGTTTTATGAGTTCTTTGTATATTTTGGATATTAGGCCCTTATCTGAGCTGTTGTTTGAAAATATCATTTCCCATTTAGTTGGCTTTCTGTTTATTTTGTTATCAGTTTCTCTTGCTGAGCAAAACTTCTTAGTCTGATGTAGTCCCATTCATTAATTTTTGCCTTCACTTCTCTTGCCATTGGAGTCAAATTCATAAAATGCTCTTTAAAACCCAGGTCCATGAGTTGAGTACCTATGTCTTCTTCTATGTACTTAATTGTTTCAGGTCTTATGTTTAGATCTTTGATCCATTTTGAGTTAATTTTTGTACAGGGGGAGAGACTGTAGTCCAGTTTCATTCTTTTGCATGTGGCTTTCCAGTTTTCCCAGCACCATTTATTGAAGAGGCTTTCTTTTCTCCATTGTGTGTTGTTGGCCCCTTTATCAAAAATTATTTGACTATATATATGTGGTTTTATTTCTGGACTTTCTATTCTGTTCCATTGGTCTGAGTGTCTATTTTTCTGCCAATACCATGCTGTTTTGATTGTCGTGGCCCTATAATAGAGTTTGAAGTCAGGTATTGTTATGCCCCCAGCTTCATTCTTTTTCTTTAGGATTGCTTTGGCTATTCGGGGTTTTTTATAGTTCCATATAAATCTGATGATTTTTTGCTCTATTTCTTTAAAAAACGTCATTGGAAGTTTGATGGGAATTGCATTAAATTTGTATATTGCTTTGGGTAATATAGCCATCTTGATTATATTTATTCTTCCTAGCCAAGAACAAGGTATATTCTTCCATCTCATTATATCTTTTTCGATTTCCCTTAACAATGGTTTATAGTTTTCATTATATAAGTCCTTTACATTCTTTGTTATGTTTATTCCTAAGTATTTTATTTTTTTTGTTGCAATTGTGAAGGGGATTATTCTTTTGAGTTCCTTCTCAGTTGTTTCATTGTTGGCATATAGAAAGGCTATGGACTTTTTTTTTTTTTTTTCATTTTTTTTTTTTAATTATTTATTTTTATTTATTCATTTTAGAGAGGAGAGGGAGAGACAGACAGAGAGAGAGAGAGAGAGAGACAGAGAGAGAGAAGGGGGGGAGGAGCTGGAAGCATCAACTCCCATATGTGCCTTGACCAGGCAAGCCCAGGGTTTTGAACCAGCGACCTCAGCATTTCCAGGTCGACGCTTTATCCACTGCGCCACCACAGGTCAGGCCATAAAGGCTATGGACTTTTGTATGTTAATTTTGTATCCTGCGACCTTACTGTATTGGCTTATTGTTTCTAGTAGTCTTTTTGTGGATTCTTTGGGGTTTTTTTTTTTTTTTTTTTTAATAAATTTTTATTTTAATGGGGTGACATCAATAAATCAGGATACATATATTCAAAGATAACAAGTCCAGGTTATCTTTTCGTTCAATTATGTTGCATACCCACCACCCAAAGTCAGATTGTCCTCTGTCACCTTCTATCTTGTTTTCTTTGTGCCCCTCCCACCCCCTATCCCTCTCCCATTCCCCCCTCCCCCCCGTAACCACCACACTGTTATCAATGTCTCTTAGTTTCACTATTATGTCCCACCTACGTATGGAATAATACAGTTCCTGTTTTTTTCTGATTTACTTATTTCGCTTCGTATCATGTTATCAAGATCCCACCATTTTGCTGTAAATGTTCCGATGTCATCATTTCTTATGGCTGAGTAGTATTCCATAGTGTATATGTGCCACATCTTCTTTATCCAGTCATCTATTGCTGGGCTTTTTGGTTGTTTCCATGTCCTGGCCACTGTGAACAATGCTGCAATAAACATGGGGCTGCATGTGTCTTTACGTATCAATGTTTCTGAGTTTTGGGGATATATACCCAGTAGAGGGATTGCTGGGTCATAAGGTAGTTCTATTTTCAGTTTTTTGAGGAACCACCATACTTTCTTCCATAATGGTTGTACTACTTTACATTCCCACCAACAGTGGATGAGGGTTCCTTTTTCTCCACAGCCTCTCCAACATTTGCTATTACCTGTCTTGCTAATAACAGCTAATCGAACAGGTGTGAGGTGGTATCTCATTGCCGTTTTGATTTGCATTTCTCTAATAGCTAAAGAAGATGAGCATCTTTTCATATATCTGTTGGCCATTTGTATTTCTTCCTGGGAGAAGTGTCTATTCATATCCTCTTCCCATTTTTTTATTGGATTGTTTGTTTGTTTGTTGTTGAGTTTTATGAGTTCTTTGTATATTTTGGATATTAGGCCCTTATCTGAGCTGTTGTTTGAAAATATCATTTCCCATTTAGTTGGCTTTCTGTTTATTTTGTTATCAGTTTCCCTTGCTGAGCAAAAACTTCTTAGTCTGATGTAGTCCCATTCATTAATTTTTGCCTTCACTTCTCTTGCCATTGGAGTCAAATTCATAAAATGCTCTTTAAAACCCAGGTCCATGAGTTGAGTACCTATGTCTTCTTCTATGTACTTAATTGTTTCAGGTCTTATGTTTAGATCTTTGATCCATTTTGAGTTAATTTTTGTACAGGGGGAGAGACTGTAGTCCAGTTTCATTCTTTTGCATGTGGCTTTCCAGTTTTCCCAGCACCATTTATTGAAGAGGCTTTCTTTTCTCCATTGTGTGTTGTTGGCCCCTTTATCAAAAATTATTTGACTATATATATGTGGTTTTATTTCTGGACTTTCTATTCTGTTCCATTGGTCTGAGTGTCTATTTTTCTGCCAATACCATGCTGTTTTGATTGTCGTGGCCCTATAATAGAGTTTGAAGTCAGGTATTGTTATGCCCCCAGCTTCATTCTTTTTCTTTAGGATTGCTTTGGCTATTCGGGGTTTTTTATAGTTCCATATAAATCTGATGATTTTTTGCTCTATTTCTTTAAAAAATGTCATTGGAATTTTGATGGGAATTGCATTAAATTTGTATATTGCTTTGGGTAATATAGCCATCTTGATTATATTTATTCTTCCTAGCCAAGAACAAGGTATATTCTTCCATCTCATTATATCTTTTTCGATTTCCCTTAACAATGGTTTATAGTTTTCATTATATAAGTCCTTTACATTCTTTGTTATGTTTATTCCTAAGTATTTTATTTTTTTTGTTGCAATCGTGAAGGGGATTATTCTTTTGAGTTCCTTCTCAGTTGTTTCATTGTTGGCATATAGAAAGGCTATTGACTTCTGTATGTTAATTTTGTATCCTGCGACCTTACTGTATTGGCTTATTGTTTCTAGTAGTCTTTTTGTGGATTCTTTGGGGTTTTCGATGTATAGGATCATATCATCTGCAAAAAGTGATACCTTTACTTCTTCTTTTCCGATATGGATGCCTTTTATTTCTTTGTCTTGTCTGATTGCTCTGGCTAGAACCTCTAGTACCACATTAAATAAGAGTGGAGAGAGTGGACAACCCTGTCTTGTTCCTGATTTAAGGGGGAAAGCCTTCAGTTTAGTGCCATTTAATATGATGTTAGCTGATGGTTTATCATGTTGAGATATTTTTCTTCTATACCCATTTTGTTGAGAGTCTTTTTTTTTTTAAATTTTTTATTTATTCATTTTAGAGAGGAGAGAGAGAGAGAGAGAGAGAGAGAGAGGAGAGACAGAGAGAGAGAAGGGGGGAGGAGCTGGAAGCATCAACCCCCATATGTGCCTTTACCAGGCAAGCCCAGGGTTTCGAACCGGCGACCTCAGCATTTCCAGGTCGACGCTTTATTCACTGAGCCACCACAGGTCAGGCTTGTAGAGAGTCTTAAACATAAAATTGTGTTGTATTTTATCGAAAGCCGTTTCTGCGTCTATTGATAAGATCATGTGGTTTTTGTTCTTTGTTTTGTTGATATTGTGTATTACATTAACCGTTTTATGTATGTTGAACCATCCTTGAGATTCTGGGATGAATCCCACTTGATCATGATGTATTATTTTTTTAATATGTTGTTGTATTCGATTTGCCAGTATTTTGTTTAGTATATTAGCATCTGTATTCATTAGAGATATTGGTCTGTAGTTTTCTTTTTTTGTGCCATCCTTGCCTGGTTTTGGTATGAGGGTTATGTTGGCTTCATAAAATGTGTTTGGAAGTATTGCTTCTTTTTCAATTTTTTGGAAGACTTTGAGTAGAATAGGAACCAAGTCTTCTTTGAATGTTTGATAAAATTTGCTGGTATAGCCGTCAGGGCCTGGACTTTTATTTTTGGGGAGGTTTTTAATGGTTTTTTCTATTTCTTCTCTACTGATAGGTCTGTTTAGGCTTTCTGCTTCTTCTTGACTCAGTCTAGGAAGGTTGTATTTTTCTAGGAATTTATCCATTTCTTCTAGGTTTTTGAATTTAGTGGCATAAAGTTTTTCATAATATTCTACATATTATGAAATTCTACAATAATTTTCAATTATTCTACAATAATTCTTTGTATATCTACGGTGTTCGTGGTGATTTCTCCTCTTTCATTTTGGATTTTGTTTATATGAGTTCTTTCTCTTTTTTCCTTGGTAAGTCTTGCCAAGGGTTTGTCAATTTTGTTGATCTTTTCAAAGAACCAGCTCCTTGTTCTATTAATTTTTTCTATAGTTTTTCTGTTCTCTAATTCATTTATTTCTGCTCTGATTTTTATTATCTCCTTTCTTCGGCTGGTTTTGGGTTGTCTTTGTTCTTCTTTTTCTAGTTCCTTAAGGTGGGAAGTTAAGTGGTTCACTTGGGCTCTCTCTTGTTTGTTCATATATGCCTGAAGCGATATGAACTTCCCTCTTATCACTGCTTTTGCTGCATCCCATAGATTCTGATATGTCGTATTGTCATTTTCATTAGTCTGTATATATCTTTTGATCTCTGCACTTATTTCTTCTTTGACCCATTCATTTTTAAAAGTATGTTGTTTAGTTTCCACATTTTTGTGGGATTTTTTTCCTCTTTTTTGAATTCTAGTTTCAAGGCTTTATGATCAGAAAATATGCTTGGTACAACTTCAATTTTTCTGAATTTGCTGATGTTGTTTTTGTGGCCCAACATATGGTCAATTCTTGAGAATATCCATGTACACTGGAGAAAAATGTATACTCAGTCAATTTGGGATGAAATGTCCTGTAGATGTCTATCATATCCAGGTGCTCTAGTGTTTTGTTTAAGGCCACTATGTCTTTGTTGATTCTCTGTTTGGATGACCGATCTAGAGCCATCAGCGGTGTATTGAGGTCTCCAAGTATGATTGTAATTTTGTCAGTTTTGTTTTAAGATCAATAAGTAGCTGTCTTATATATTTTGGTGCTCCTTGGTTTGGTGCATATATATTAAGAATTGTTATGTCTTCTTGATTCAGTGTCCCCTTAGCCATTATGAAATGGCCATTTTTGTCTCTGAGTACTTTTCCTGTCTTGTAGTCAGCATTATCCGATATGAGTATTGCTACATCTGCTTTTTTTTGGATGTTATTTGCTTGGAGTATTGTTTTCCAGCCTTTCACTTTGAATTTGTTTTTATCCTTGTTACTTAGATGAGTTTCCTGTAGGCAGCATACAGTTGGATTTTCTTTTTTAATCCATTCTGCTACTCTGTGCCTTTTTATTGGTGAGTTTAATCCGTTTACATTTAGTGTAATTATTGATACTTGTGAGTTCCCTATTGCCATTTTATATCTTGCTTTCTGTTAGTTTTGTGTCTTGTTTGATCCTTCTCTTTCGTTTTTCTATCTTTTGTTTTTATTTGGTTGTATTCCATACATCTTTCCTCTGTTGCTATCTTTTTTATCTCATGTGCTTCTGTGGTGGTTTTTTCAATGGTGGTTACCTTTGAGTAATGAAAAGGGTCCCTACCCTGTTCATTGTAGCGAACTATTTTGTGAGTACTTTTGCACTCCATCGTCCTTTGCTACTGTTAATCTCCATCTTCTCCCCCTCTTTCTTTTTGTTGTTGTCACAGTTTAAATTTGGTTTTATTGTGTTCTTCTTGGAGCTTTTACTTGTGGCTCTGTTTTTTTTTGTTCTTTGTATCTGATTGGAGAACCCCCTTTAGTAATTCCTGGAGTGGGGTTTTTCTGATGATAAATTCCCTCATCTTTTCTGTATCTGTGAATATTTTTATTTCTCCTTCGTATTTGAAGGATAGCTTTGATGGGTATAGTATTCATGGCTGAAAGTTCCTCTCTTTCAGGACTTTAAATATTGGGGTCCACTCTCTTCTAGCTTGTAGAGTTTCTGCTGAGAAATCTGATGATAATCTAATGGGCCTTCCTTTATATGTTGTATTCTTCTTTTCCCTGGCTGCCTTGAGAATTTTTTCTTTGCTGTTGGTTTGTGCCAATTTCATTATGATATGCCTTGGAGTAGGTTTGTTGGGGTTAAGAAAACTTGGAGTTCTGTTTGCTTCTTGAACTTGAGGCTTTAGTTCTTTCCACAGGCTTGGGAAGTTCTCATCTATTATTTGTTTGAGTATGTTCTCCATTCCATTTTCTCTCTCTTCTCCCTCTGATATACCTATTATTCTTATGTTATTCTTTTTGATGGAGTCAGATAATTCTTGTAGGGCTATCTCATTTTTTTAAATTTTTGAGTCTCTTTCTTCTTCTCTCTGTTGTGCCTCAAGTTGCTTGTCTTCTATTTCACTAATCCTCTCTTCTATCTGACTTGTTCTATTAGCTAAGCTTGTTACTTCGTTTTTCAGCTCGTGAATTGAGTTTTTCATCTCTGTTTGATTTGCTTTTATAGTTTCAATTTCCTTGGACATATATTCTTTGTGTTTATTGAGTTGTTTTCTGCGCTCCCTAAATTGCCTTTCTATGTTTTCTTGTATATCTCGGAGGATTTTTAGGATTTCTATCTTGAATTCTCTGTCATTTAGCTCCAAGGTTTCCAATATATTAAATTTTTTCTCCATAGATTTTTCCTCATCTAGCTGTGTTACCTCTCTTTCTTTTGTATCCATGATATTCGATTTTCTCTTCCTTAATGGCATCTGAGGGTGGTTTTGTTGATAGTATTAATGAGATTTAATAAAGAATAAAAAGTTAAAAAAATAAAAAATAAAAAAATAAAAAATCGAAAAGAGTTGTTTTTTAAAAAAAATTAATAATGAAATAAAGAAAAATAAAATAAAAATTAAAAAAAAAGGAAATTATTCCCCCCCTCCTTTTTTTCCTCTCCTCTCCTCTCCCCTTTTTCTTGAGAAAATCTTGTGGTGGACTGTGAATTATAACAAACAATGCCTGTGATGGAGGGCCTGAATTGGGGAAAAGTAATAAAGGGGCAAAAAAAGAAAAAAAAAAAGGAAAAAAAAAGAAAAAAGAAAAAAAAAGAGCGTATGGACCCACAAAAAGCAAATAAGGAAAAAATTTGGGTCAAGAATAAAATGATTTGCTTTTAGGTGTTGGTTGTCTAAGAGTTATGATGAGAGGAATAAGAGGAAAACGGAAAAATGGGGGGACAAATTAAAAAATTACTATTGTATTTAGTGGAACAAGAACTAGATAATATGGAGAGCTAGGGATGGGAGCACTGCTAGTGAGTTAAAAAGGTGAAGTAAAAACCCCCCAAAATGCCACAAACATAGGTTTGAGTCCCAGATAAGATAATTTGTTTGTTATTGAGGTTTGAATGAGAGGAGATGTAAAGGAGAGAGTAAGAAACTAATATAGAGGGAGAAAAGAAAGAGAGAGAGAGAAAAAAAGAGGGAACCACTAAAAGAAGAAAAAAGAGAGGAGAGAGAGAGAGAGAGAGTTAAGGGTTTTGGAGTGGAACCCTCATAGAGAGAAAGGAAGAGAAGAGAAAAGATAATGGGAGATGTAACACTTATGGGTAGTGTAGTTCAAGGAGAGGAGAGAGTAAGACCGGTAGAGAGTTAATCGGCCAAATTGGAGGAGGAAAAAAAAGTATCAAGAATGAAGATAAGAGAAACAAACGAACAAATATACTAAAATGGGATAGGTTATAAAGTCTGCAGATTATTCTTGATTTTGAGAGGTTATCTTCTTGCTTTTTCTTTTCTCTCCCTCTTCCTGGCCGGTGACTCTGTACCCCGGGTTCTGCCCCTTTGGCACGCTCAGGTAGAGGTTTGCAGTTGATAAGTCTCTATGGCAATGTCATGTATTGTGCTTTAGTCTCGTTGGCAGTCGAAGCTCAATAGCATTTATAGGCTCCGACAGTGAGAGAGTCCGTGTTCCTGGAGCCTTTCTCCTAGTCTTTCCTTTCTCAATTAGTAGCCTGATAATCCAGCTATGGGGTTGCTGCTGCCTCTGCCTGTATAGTAAGAGGCTCAAAGAGCTGGCAACTCCCCACTCTATTTCCACTCAGCACAGGGCTCTGGGTAAGGCTCAGTCAGTCAGAGCTGCTAGCATAATCAGGCGAGCTTTCCGCCCACTCAAAGACCTCTGGCTCTGCCACTCTGTCCGGTAACACAAGCGGGCGCCCACTTCTGGGGGGCGCTTGGAGGAAACTCTCACTCACTGTCTGCGACCAGGATATCCAGCCAGCAGTCTCACGCTCTGAGTGAAACCCCCAACCGCAGGGAAAAGTTGCAGCGTTGGAATTGAGTCTCGCTCCATCCCCGTGCGCGGCTTTTGCAAGGCGCTGGGGCGGCTCGAGATTCCGCTTTGGCCCACACAAAGGCCCCTGACTCTGCCCCTCTGTGCGATAACACGGGCGTGCACTGCCGAGGCACTCGGAGGAATTGCTCACTCCTTATCTGCGCGCGCAAACCAGGATATGAGGCCGGCCGCGTTTCCCTCTGAGTGAAACACCCTCCAGCACGGAAAATCTTTACCGTTGGAATTAGTTCTCACTCCCTCCCGTGCGTGGCTTTCCCAGGGCACTGGGGCTGCCCAGAGACTCTGCCCTCGGCCCACAGAAAGGCCTCTGACCCTGCCTCTCCGTGGGGCAACACGGGCACCCACTCTCAGGGCCTAGGAAGAAATTCTCGCCCACTAACTGCGCACCGACCAGGAGACCGGGTAAAATGACCGCTCCGCTTGTCTTTCTTTGTTTGGGTTTGGCGTGAGTGTTAGCTTTTATTGCCCGGGTTGTCACAGGATCAGATTTTCCTCGGCTTGGATCTCTGTGCCACAGCCTGGTTCGGCCGTTTGTGCCGCGGCGGCCTGGATCTATTCACCCCCTTTGCCCGCCTCAGTCTATATTCACAGTTACCAGAGAAAGCCGCCCTGTTTAGGTTAGTGAGGAAGGCGGAGCATTTCTTCCTCCCTATTTCCTTCGGGGTTTGGTTATATATTTAGCCAATTTTTCACTCAATCATACCTTTGGGTGTATTGCGAAGCATCTGGAAGCTCCAAGTATAGGTTTTTCTGTTTCTGGTTGAAGATCTTGTTGAGTTTTGGGGGAGATTTATTGGTATCGCTTCCTACCCCACCATTACTCTGACGTCATCTCCTCTGGATTTTCTTTTTTAATCCATTCTGCTACTCTGTGTCTTTTTATTGGCGAGTTTAATCCATTTACATTTAGTGTAATTATTGACACTTGTGGGTTCTCTATTGTCATTTTATAAATTGCTTTCTGTTAGTTTTGTATCTTGTTTGATTCTTCTCTTTTGTCTCTCTATCATTTGTTTTTGTTTGTTTGTATTCCATACTTTCCTCTGTTGCTACCTTTTTTAAGTCATGTGCTTCTGTGGTGGTTTTTTCAAGGGTGGTTACCATTAAGTAATGAAAAGGGTACCTACCATATTCATTGTAGTACCCTATCTTATGAGTGTTTCTGCACTTCATTGTCCTTTGCTACTGTTAATCTTGGTCCTCTCCCCTTTTTTTTGCTTTTGTTGTCACAGTTTAAATTTGGTTTTATTGTGTTCTTGATGAAGCTTTTACTTGTGGTTTTGTTTTGTTTTGTTCTTTGAATCTAGTTGGAAAACTCTTTTTAGTATTTCCTGGAGTGGGGGTTTTCTGATGATAAATTCCCTCATCTTTTCTGTATTTGTGAATGTTTTTATTTCTCTGTCATATTTGAAGGATAGCTTTGATGGGTATAGTATTCTTGGCTGAAAGTTCCTCTCTTTCAGGGCTTTAAATATTGGGGTCCACTCTCTTCTAGCTTGTAGAGTTTCTGCTGAGAAATCTGATGATAATCTAATAGGCCTTCCTTTATATGTTGTATTTTTCTTTTCCCTGGCTGCCTTGAGAATTTTTTCTTTGTCATTGGTTTGTGCCATTTTCTTTCTTTTTTAAAAAAATTATTTATTTATTCATTTTAGAGAAGAGAGAGAGAGAGAGAGAGAGAGAGAAGGGGGAGGAGCAGGAAGCTTCAACTCCCATATGTGCCTTGACTGGGAAAGCCCAGGGTTTTGAACCAGCAACCTCAGCATTTCCAGGTCGAGGCTTTATCCACTGCGCCACCGCAGGTCAGGCGGTTTGTGCCATTTTCATTATGATGTGCCTTGGAGTAGGTTTGTTGTGGTTAAGAAAACTCGGTGTTCTGGTTGCTTCTTGAATTTGAGGCTTTAGTTTATTCCACAGGCTTGGGAAGTTCTCATCTATTATTTGTTTGAATATATTCTTCATTCCATTTTCTCTCTCTTCTCCCTCTGATATACCTATTATTCTTATGTTATTCTTTTTGATGGAGCAGATAATTCTTGTAAGGCTTTCTCATTTTTTTTAATTTTTGAGTCTCTCACTTCTTCTCTCTGTTGTGCCTGAAGTTGCTTGTCATCTATGTCACTAATTCTACCTTCTATCTGGCCTGTTCTATTAGCTAAGCTTGTTACCTCATTTTTCAGTTCATGAATTGAGTTTTTCATCTCTGTTTGATTTGTTTTTATAGTTTCAATTTCCTTGTTAATATATTCTTTGTGTTCAATTGAGTTGTTTTCTGAGCTCCCTAAATTGCATTTCTGTGTTTTCTTGTATATTTCTGAGTATTTTTAGGATTTCTATTTTAAATTCTCTGTCATTTAGCTCCAAGGTTTCCAATATATTAAATTTTTTCTCCATAGATTTTTCCACATCTATCTGTGGTACTTCTCTATCTTTTGAATCCATGATATTCAATTTTCTTTTTCTTAATGGCATCTGAGGGTCGTCTTGTTGATAGCACTAATGAGAGTTAATAAAGAATAAAGAGTAAGGAAAAAAGAAAAAAATTTGGAAAAAAAATAATAAAAATTTACTATTTCCCTCCTTTCCCCTTTTCTCATCTCCTCATGAGGAAAATATTGTGATGAACTGTGAATTATATTATGCTAAATGGAACAAAACTGCCTATAACAGAGGGTCTGAGTTGGGTGGAAGTGTTCAAGGGGCAAAAAAGGAGGTAGGGACCTACAAAATGCAAAAAAGGAAAACATTTAGGTCAAGTATAATATGATTTGCTTGTAAGTGATGGTCGACTACGAGATATAATGAGAGGAATAAGAGGGAAACAAGAAAAAAGAAAAAAATTACTATTGTATTAAGTGGAGCAAAAGCTAAATAGAATGGAGAGCTTGGGTTGGGAGGAATGCTAATGATTTAAAAAGCAAAGTAAAAAGCACCCAAAAGGCCACAAAGAAACCCAACTTGAGTCCCAAATAATATAATTTGTTCATGATTGAGGATTGAATGAGAGGAAAAGTAAAAGGAAAAAAGAAGAAACTAATAGAGAGGGAGAAAAAAGAAAAAGGGGAAAAGGAAAAGAAGAAAAAAGAAAAGAAAACAAAAAGAGAGAGAGAGTTAAGGGTTTTGGAGTGTAACCCTCATGGATAGTAAGGAAGAAGAAAAGAAATAAAATGGGAAATGTAACACTTATGAGTAGTGTAGTTCAAGAAGAGGAAAGAATAAGATGTGCAGAGAATAAAAGGAAGAAGGTGGAGGAAAAAAAAATAATAAAGGCCAGAAGATGAAAGAAATAAAAAAAAATAGTAGAACAAGTTATAAAGTCTGTGGATTTTTCTTGATTTTGAGAGGTTAACTTCTTCCTTTTTCTTTCCTCTCCCTCTTCCTGTTCAGTGACTGTGTACCCCAGGCTCTGCCCCTGTGGCACGCTTAGGTAGGGATTTACAGTTGATGAGACTCTACGGTGATGTCATATATTAGGCTTCAGTCTCGTTGGTAGTCAAGGCTTATTAGCGTTTGCAGGCTCCGATAATGAGAGAGTCTGTTTTCCCGGACCCTCTCTCCTAGTCTCTCCTTCCTGAATTAGCAGCCTGATGATCCAGCTATGAGACTGCTGCTACCTCTGCCTGGGGAGTAAGAGGCTCAAAGAGCTGGCAAATCCCCACTCTATCCCCACTCAATGCAGGGCTCTGGGTAAGGATCTGTCAGTCAGAGCTGCCAGTGTAATCAGGCAGGGCTGGGAGCCAAATGCTCTCAAGGTGACTTTCTATGAGCCTCCAGGCCTGTTCAGCACACCTAGCACTCTGTGGGACCACTGTCCCCAGGCTTTCCGCACTTTGTAACCTGTTTTGGCTGGGAAGAAAATGCCCCAGTCGCTGCCTGCAGTACAGGAGGTCTTAATATCTGCCAAGTTCCTTTTTTTTAGCATATATCCCTGAGTATGAAAGCTCTGCCAATCAGAAGTTGCCCCCACCCCTTTAGCAAGAGGCACTAAAAATATCACGCATCTTGTCTTAGATCACTGAACTGAGAGAGATCTTGTCAGTTAGAGCCACGTAGGTCAATTGGGAGGTGAGTAGCCTGTGGGTTAAGCTAATTTCAGTGATTGGATCCGCAGATCTGCTCCAGAAAGAATGGCAAGCTGCCCGCGTGCCCCTCCCCCGATGCTTGATTGTTAGCTTGAATGGCTGGGTGAGGCGCCTGGCCCGCCCAGAGAAGCTCGGGTGTAGGGAAGTTCGCTTTGGCTCACTCCCCCCGCACTGCTGGCAGCTGCTGCTCACCTGTCCTTGCCAGAGACTGGTGCGGGCATTAGCTCATGTGGGCTGAGTCGCCGCAGGCACACTCTTTCCTTGGCTTGAACGTCTGTGCCACAGCCTAGCTTCCTCCACACCCTTAGCCCCCCCCAACTCTCAGTTCCAAGTGAAAGCAGCCTTTGCTCAGGTTAGTGAGGAAGGCGGAGTGTTCCTTTCTCTGTCTTATTTCCTTCAGGGTTGATTATATATTTAGTCAATTTTTCACTCCATCATACCTTTGTTTTCAGTATGTGGGACTCCCAGACACTCCAAGGAAAGATTTTTCTGTTTCTAGTTGATGAACTTGTTGAAATTTTGGGGAGATTTGTCGGTCGCACTCCTCACGGCTCCATTTCTCTGATGTCACCCAAAATTTATCAATCTTACTAAGAATGTATTTATCTATATATATATAAAGATAACTTTTCTGTCATTTTTTTATTTTTTTAACCCCTCTTTTTTTATGGATTCTAAAAAGCATAACTCAAAAAAATATAACATAAAAATGTTTTTAATGTCAGAATAAACTTAATTTTGTAGTATTTATTTTAATTACCATAAAAGCATGCTTTGACTTTATATATTTTTTCTTTAATATTTGACTTAATTATTATAAGATATTTGTATATAGTGTGTCTACAATTATGTGTAGGATTTTAAATGCACCCCGACTTCAAAAAGTTCGAGAACCACTGTATTAGACCATAAATTAAAATGGTAGCGGAGGCATTCAGTTAGGCAGGAGGCAGTCTCACATACCTAGAGGGAGTTAAGTAAGACAAACAAACAAGCAAACCTAACAATGAAAATGACAGAAAACTCCCTTGAGCCTTTCTTTTGTTGTTGTTGGTAATGTCAAACTTAAACTTTTCCTAAGGCAGCAGATACAGAGATAGCTCTTTAATAGACCACCAGGGCTTATGGTCTCCTCTTAGTCAACTAGCATCTCTGTGTATGTTCTCAAATCACTTATTTCCTTTTCTCCAACATTCAAAACCAACTTCGCAGAGTGTGGGTGTGGATTCAAATCGTGACTCTGTCACTGGCTTGGTCTCTAATCTTGAGCAAGGTACTTAGTATCTCTGAGCCTCAGTTTCTACATCTGTAAATGAGGAGGTGAAACACCAGCCTATGAGTTTGCTTTGTGGGCTGAATGAGGTAACAAGGCAAGGTGCTTGGCCAGCGTTGTAACCATCTCCTTATCCTTCAGTGAACCCTCTTGGTATGCAGAGTCAGACATGGCCTCCCAGCCTAATCTCATGACTTCTCTGCTGGCTGTTGTATTTCCCGGTTCACGAATACCCTTGGCATTGTCCCGTGTCTGTACTCATTCCGCAGTATTCCTGCATTCATGGGACGTCTATTGACAGTGCAGTCTTTCGAGAGAATCTGTGAAGTAGACATGTTATGAGCCTGTGGTGAATATAAAAATACTCATAGCAAAAGAAAAGACTAAATGTGACTGCAGATAAAATTATGCATTTCCTTGGAACATACATACATAGAAAGTACTTCTTGGCCCTGGCCGGTTGGCTCAGCGGTAGAGCGTCGGCCTAGCATGCGGAGGACCCGGGTTCGATTCCCGGCCAGGGCACATAGGAGAAGCGCCCATTTGCTTCTCCACCCCTCCGCCGCGCCTTCCTCTCTGTCTCTCTCTTCCCCTCCCGCAGCCAGGGCTCCATTGGAGCAAAGATGGCCCGGGCGCTGGGGATGGCTCTGTGGCCTCTGCCCCAGGCGCTAGAGTGGCTCTGGTCGCAACATGGCGACACCCAGGAGGGTCGCAACATGGCGACGCCCAGGATGGGCAGAGCATCTCCCCCTGGTGGACAGAGCGTCGCCCCTGGTGGGCGTGCCGGGTGGATCCCGGTCGGGCGCATGCGGGAGTCTGTCTGACTGTCTCTCCCTGTTTCTAGCTTCAGAAAAAATGCAAAAAAAAAAATTAAAAAAAAAAAAAGTACTTCTTTTTTTATTTTAGAAAAAGGGGAAAGTGAAGGTATCTTTTTGTCACTATTCCAGCTATTCTCACCATAGAAAGAGGTTTGGTTCGCTGCTGAGGCTGACCCATCTTTGTGATGTGCTGATGCTGCTCATTATCTGGCTGGCTCAAAGGGATCCAGCCAGAGTCCTTGCTGAAACTGTGGAGCTTTAAATATGGTTTGAAGGGAGATTCTAGGTGAACTCTATTTGTGACTTTCCTGGGGACCCCTCTGGAGCAGGCTGGAGACCTCTCTCCTCACAAGCTGTGACTCAGACATGGCACCTACATGACTAAGTACTCAACGGTTCTTCCCCAGAATTTTCCTTGCTTGCTCCTTGCCACTCCCCCCACACCCCCCAGGCCTGCTCATCCCTGTGACTGGCAGCCTGCACCCCCACTCTGCCCCTGTCCCATGCTGCTCCTCAGGGTCACCTCAAAAAGCCTGCCTCTTCTGCGACTATCTCACTCTAGTCTATTTCCAGAACTGTCTCCACACCCCGACAGTCTGCATTGTCATTTGCATTTAGAGAACTCTCAGGCCAAAATATCTTTTGGAAACTCAACCGTAAATATGTCAATCCCCTGGGTTAGCCGTCAGTCTTCTCCCTGTTCAAATGCATGGGCTCCTGGGGCAGCCGTATGTCAAGGCATCTCTCCATTGTTAATAGTGTGCACCTCACAGGGGAAGAGATGAGTTGCAGTGGCAGGAAGAGGAGGAGAAGGGAGCAAAGAGGTGAGATGGAAAACATGAGAGATGTCTGTGAAGGAGTGGAGAGAGGATTTGGGACAGGTATGTACACATGGAGAATGGCAGAGAAGAACCAAACCAAACGCCTTACACTGCATGATGTTGCCTTGAGCTGGCCCTGTCCACCAGAGAACCACATGCTTTCATGATGTGTGATAGTGTTGTAAGGTACCAAAAAGCTGAAAAATTAATATTGATATTCTAGGAAGAAAGGTCAGGCTTTCCTGTCCCATCCTTCCTTTGGGGAGGGGAAGGAGAAGAATGTAGAAGTTTCTGGCTTGCAAGAACAATGGGTCATTTAGTTTTAAATCTAAAATAAAGGCTAACCGAGAAACTTTTTCTCTTTCAATTGGAGACAGAATTTACATACCAACTTGCATTGACTGTAGTTCCTCCCCCTCCTGGAATCTTGAGAGTAAAATACCTCTAGGCTAGTGAGGGAAGATGAACCCTGAAATATTTGTAAACATCTTTGATTGTGTTACCTTAAAAGTCTTAATGTTTCTGTAAATCCCCTAAACAAATGTTGTCAGCTTGTGCCATGATGTCATGCTCTCCACTGCCAGTGTGTGATCAAAGGTATATAAACAGCCCCTGAAATATTATTTTGGGACACACAATTTGGGTCTGTGGTCCCTGTAAGCTATATGCGGCTGGCATATTTAATAAATCTACTCCTTTAATAAAACTCTTCAAAATTCATCTGGACTTGGTGTTTCTATGTAAACCAGATGGAGTGAGGTACGGTGCCTTTCAGAATCTGGGGTATGGTACTTTATGACAATAGCAGCTACCTGTGCCTCTCATTAGGAGCATAATCTCTTATTGTTAACACTATATTTCACTTCTTTCTAGGATAAGTCCTCCACTTGAACTGGCTTTCTCAGAATGACGTTTAAGTTTTCAGAATATTTCTTATTGGCTTTGAAGGTTATAATAAATCCCTCCCTCTACTAATTTATAAATTCTCTAACCACCTGTTATTCCTGGTCCATATGCTTTCCTTCCTCCCTCTAACCTTGGGAACAATCTTTCACACCCAATCTCCGTAGATATCTGAATGTGAGATCCAGTATGGTTATTTTATTCCTCTAATCAGAAAGTCACCAGTTGCCGGGGGCTTTTCCATCTGTCCTCTAGCTGAATGCTGGCATTTAGTAAATCAAAAATTGGTTACAGATCAGGGAGGCCGACTGGCTCAGAGATCCAGCCTAGGGTCTTTACTGAAAGGGTGGAGGTTTAAATATGGTTTGAAGGGAGTTTCTAGGTGAACTCTATTTGTCAAAGCCATTGAGTAGCAGTGTAGATGAGGGATGTTCTCCTGGGGAAAGATGTCAAATCACATGGGGAATGGGATATTTCACAGGTAATTACTGAATTTGAGCATCGCTCTGAGTGAATTAGGTGTTGATTTCTCAGATACAAAAGAAGTACATATTTGGAAATAATTTTCTCAACGTGTTTCAGCCTAGATGTCACAGGGCAACCTCCTGTTTGTTTCCAGGATCCAGGACCCAGGATCCTTTACAAAGTACAGGGAAACACATACCCATGACACAATTTGCAAATATCAAATGCTAACCAATGTAGTGTATGTTCCAGATGCTTTCAGACACAAGAAAAGCAGGGAAGGCCAGTGTCAGCTGAAGAAGTTGCAGGAAAGCTTCATGTGGAAGCTAAGGTTTGTTCTGGCCCACACAAAATAATGAGTGTTCTTCCTATAGCAGAGGAAGAAGAGAGGGGACTGAAGGGGAAGAAAAGACACAAGGAATGATGAGAGTGGACAGGGAGCGTGAGGAATTCTGTACCGTGGGGGCTGAAGGGAAGAGCCAGAAATGGGTGTGGGGTGGGAGGATGGTGGTGGTCACTGAAAGACTGGCCGAGACATTGGGAGTTGGTATTTTTTAGATCAAAGGGATCCACTGATATTTCTCAATGATGCTGCAAAGCAAAGATAAACGTGATGCCTTTGTATACATGCTGCCAAAGCGAGCACAAGGTGGTGCTTTAGTGCAGATCTGGCCATTGGGGTTGAGATGAAATGTTAGTATAATAACCCCAGCATGACTTGATGGGACTGGCCTATGAGGAAGAGGTGGAGAGAAGACACTGTTTTGCAAAGAAAATGGCAAGGGAAACAAATAATATTCAATCACAAGACAAAGAGGACTTGTAAGCAACAAATTTCCAACTTGCAAGGGAGGAAAAGTTGTGTCTCCAGCTGTGGAGGCTCTTCCCCACTGGAGTGACTCCATTTCAGACATATTTCCCTTCATGTAGATGAAGCCTGGGCCCTCCCTTTAACAGGAAGGAGTCCAATGTCCCTCTCCATATTCAGGTGGGCTCAGAAACCAGCCGGTCACCATGGGATCTCAATGGCAGCCTAAGGCTGCTCTCTTCTGGTGGAGCTGGGGTGGCCCTGTGGTAATAGGCGAGGGGGTAGAAACCCCAGGGTCCTGAGATTGAATAGTCCTAGCCTTCTCTGTTTGTGGACTCAGAGCTCTCTGGCTACTTGCACCTGGTTTAAGGCATGAAGTTAACTTGTACATGCTGAGAAGCAGGTGTTAAAGGTCTGATGATGGTGGTTGTTGGGCAAATAAGTTTGTGAAATCTGTATTTTTGGGGTTTGCTCAATTTTATTGTTAAAAATGGTGCTGCCCATGTGAATGGCTGTTGCTCAGATGATACGATTAATTACCTTTATGCTTGAGAAGGGGCTTGGTTATGCTAATGTGTGTTGGAGGAGGGCTTTCACTCCAAAAAGTTTTAAAAGGAGGAGCTAGGAGGCCATTTTGGGGGAGACCACGTTGTTACAGGGCAGAGAGGTCACGTGGTGGTTGGAGAGAAAGCAGCAAGATGGAGGCATGCAGATGGGGAAGAGGAGGTGGCTGAGGCTAGTGGGGCCTTTGAGTCTAGGAAAACTCAGATGAGTCAGTGGCTTTGAGAGCCCCCATGGAAAGGGAAGTGTTTTCCCACTCTGTGTTTTTACTCGTTTGCCAAGTGCGAGGCTAGAAACAAAGAAAATGGCCCACCAGTTCTTGGCTCCATTGTTTCATTACCATCTACCAGTGGTCAGGAAACTCATTAGTCAACAGAGCCAAATATCAACAGTACAACGATTGAAATTTCTTTTGAGAGCCAAAATTTAAAAACTTAAACTATATAGGTAGGTACATTCCTTATCGAGGTAGTGCCCACACGTGGTATTTTGTGAAAGAACCACATTCAAGGGGCCAAAGAGCAGCATGTGGCTAGCGAGCCGAGGTTGCCAACCACTGGTCTGTCTGAATCAAATGGAACCTGCACGAGCCAGGTGGCTATGATGGTAGTCGCGGCTACTGGCCTTCCAGTAGTTTTGCTTGTGTATGGACTTGACTGACCACCCAGCATTTACATCTCAGAATGGCTGTTTTCTTTCTTATCATTGTCTTGTCACAGTAATTCTGGTGGAAGATCTGAAGGGGACACTGAACTAAAGTTCTTTCAGAGTTCTCTGTATTTTATGCCAGAAATGATATGCTAAGGTGCTATTTGCAAATGTAAGCATTAGTAAAGGTCTGTGAGCATACTGATAAATATCAGAGGCACAGTTGAATTGTGCTGGGGCCTTGGCCTGTTTAGTCTTGGTGTTGCCACAAAGTAATGGGATTTGGGGGAGGGGCTGGCAGAAAGAGAAAGGGGGTCAGGCAGTCTGGGCTGGGCAGTTAGTTCAGCCAGATGCTGAGGCAAGAGGAAGCGACTTGCTTTGTCTGCAGCTGTTTGGTGTAAAGCAACCTTTCACGGTGGCCATCACTCACAGTCCTCTGAAGGGTCTAGCCTGTGGAAGCTGAGCCAGGGGCTGACAGTGACTCCTTTGGAACCAAGATTGGGTCCCTGCCATGGATGGTTTTTCTGAGCTGGTGACAGAGGCCCTTCTTCTTACTCAGTGTGGCCTCAGGATGTGAGGCTGTCAGACAGAAACTGAGTTCCTGAGTCCCCAGGGCCATTGCCGTCCTACTTGGTCACTGCCGCTGGGGCTGAAGACTGAAATGGGCCGTGTAACTAGGGCTCTGCCTGCCGTTCGCAGTCATTTCCACACTTGCAGAAATGATATCTTTTCCCAGGTGGGCGTGTGGCTGCCTGTAGCAACCTTCAGCTAAATGAAAGCATTTTCTTCGGTCTCTGGGGAAGCAGATGCTAACAGACAGGCTTTTAGGATTTAGATTTTCCTTGGTTTGTTATTGGAACCTAACAAAAGAGAAAAATCCATGCCGGGTGCAATTAAAGCCATTTTTTTCTTTGTCTATCCCCCCCTCCCCCACCTACACACACACACACACACACACACAAAATCTTACAGATGTTACTGGTAACTTTAAGCCCAGTGTGGGAGAGATAATGTCTGATAACAAATAAAAGGGTTGTGTGTGTCTTTTTAGCTCTCTGTAAAAGCTGTAATGCCATGAGTCCACTCTGAGCAAGGGGGAGATTCTTAATACAGTATAGTCAGATAAAGTGGAGTTAGTTTTATTATGACAACATGCAGTAGGGCTTCTGTGCAGGCAAGAAGCCCCCAGAGAATGTGGTTTCAGAGCAACTACTCCAGCCTGGGAAGGGCACATGGACGCTGAGGGACTTGGCGGAGGGAGCAGTGTTCTTGTTATTCACTATCGTAAACAGCGTGTCATGCCTACACGTGTGTAATAATTGTGATGTATGCCCTCCTAATCTTGTCATTGTAAAATGATAACTTCATTAAAATTTTTTTTTGAACTTATTGATTTTAGAGAGAGAGGAAGGGACAGACACAGAGAGAGGAGCACTGTTCCTGTATGTGCCCTCATCCGGATCTAACTGGTAATCTCTATCGGGATGATGCTCCAACCGATCTCTATGGCCAGGGTGATAACTTCAGTGTTTAAAGTTAACTATGTTGAGTTTAATTTACCTACAGTAAAATTCACCAATTTAAAAAGTGCAATTGGATTAATTTTGACACATGTGTATAGTCGTAGAATCACCAGTGTGACCAACATATCATATATAGAGCCTCCATCACCCTAAAATGCTCCCTGTTGCAGTCAGTTCTCATCGTCCCCTCTACCCCACCCCATGCCGACTGCTGATCTGCCTTTGTCTCTGTAGTTTTGCCTTTGTCCTCTGCTGTTTTTCTGAATTAACCTTTTATATGTAATAACCACACAGTTTCTATATCTATGTTAGGCCATGTTAGCCAAGTCCTTATGACCTCGGAGCCATTGTTACCTTAAGGTAATTTTGTGGATTTCTGTAACATGTAATCTGTGTGATTTTAGTTTAGCTCAGCCCCCTCCCACATTCTTGGTGGGTAACAGATCAGTGCCACCTTTATACTTTAAGAATTGTGAAAGGAGATTATATGTATACACACACACACACTCATATATTTGGTGGGGAAAAAAGTAGGTTTACAGTTGTGAGTATATGAAACACAGAATTTAGTCTTGTACTATTATTTATTATTGTATTATTTTCCATATGAACAACTGTAATCCTACTTTTGCCCATATATACATATATGTACATATCTGCACAAACATACACGTACACATTTACCAACACACACACACGTACATGTATGTATATATACACATGTACACGTATATGCAGGGAGGGGTCAAGAGGAGGGTGGAACCAGGAAGGGCTGGAGGAGTACCTATGTGGCTGGCTCTGGAAGGGGCGGTGGGTGGAGACAGCTTCTGGGACAGCAGGTTAGAGTAGTTATTGTTAACAGATTAGCCTAGAAGTGAAGCAATGCCACTAAGCCATGTGACGAGAGAGACTAGAATGGGTAGAATTAGGGATTCTGAGGCATGTGCTGGAGGGTTATGAGTACTGGAGGGAATGGAACACAGCAATGGCTTGGTGAAAAAGAGAGGAATTGCTAAGGGGCATCAAGGGTCCATTTGCTCCTTTAGGTGCCACCTGGGTACCATTTTTTATGGCTTCTTTGATCAGACAGCTCTTTAGTACTGCTCAGTTAAATTTTTATTAAAAAAATTTTTGTATCTACAGAAAAGTTTCAAGAATGAGACATTGCACTCTTATATGTCTTTCACCTAAATTCAACCCAATGTTAACAATTTGATCTCTCTCTCTATATATGATATAACACATCCACAGTATTATTCTTTTTTATTATTAAAATTTTTATTTATTGATTTTACAGGTGGTGGTGGAATGAGAAATATCAACTCATAGTTGCTTCACTTTATTTGTCCATTGGTAGCTTGTTGTATGTGCCTTGACCAGCAAGCCCAGAGTTTCAAACCAGTGACCTCAACATTCCAAGCTGACACTTTATGCACTGTGCCACCACAGGTAGTTATTGTTCTTATTCTTATAATATTATAATTATTATCACTTGATGAACCACTTGACAGTAACTTGCAGAGGTCATGACTCTTCATTCTTTTAGCACATACTTCCAAAAAACATGAACTTTTACTTTTCTTATATAAACAGTTTAATTCTCAAAATCAAGAAATTTAATATTAATAGAATAATCTAATATGTCATTCATATTCAAATTTCTCTCCCTATAGAGGCTTGCATTTTAAATGACTGTCTTGAAACCAAAATAGTCTCATGGCTCAAAAAAGTGACCTGTTAGGGAGCTAAAGGTCACAGGAGAGAAGAGGGAGACCCACTGACCACATACAGGCCTACTCTTATGGAATGTGTCCAACCAATATTTGTTTAATTACCTACTAAAGTATTTGTGCATTGGTTAAAAAATTATTGTTTGGTTTTTAAATTTTTTATTGCTAGCTATGAGGTGCTCGCTGGTATTGAATGGGCATTAGCAACAAAGAACACCCCAGTGAGCTTCCTCTCTCCGGCACCTGGTAACAGGCAGGACTATTGAAAAGGAAACTCTTTTTACTGCCTCAGTTAATATCAATCAAAGACCAAGGAAAGGATTCTACTATCTTTCTACAATGTTTTCATTTATCTTGGAGTTTAGTTGTCATAAGAATCTTATGTTTAAAGTGTCCATCAGGTGTAAATAGTCCCATAAACCCTTGTACCTGAATGACGTATAATAAAGAAAGTAACTTCACAAAGAACAACAAAATAGACCTTTTTCTTTTTATTATTGTAATCATCAAATAGTGTGCTCCAAGGTACTGATTAAATTATATGTAAACCCGATATAGAGCTATAAAAAGGATGCTAGCATGCTGGTTTAAGACAGACCACATACAGATTGGGCTGCCAGAAATCACCTTAATTCTAACAATTTCAGCCTTTGCTGGATGGGTCACAAAACAAAAAATATTTCGGAATGAAAATATTTTCTGCATGTAATTTTCCAGGGTGTACTGTGAGAAATGTTATCAGTCAACAAGTAGAAAATGTGCATTCAAAAAAATAAAAGAGCTCTGGCCAGATAGTTTGGTTGGTTGGAGCATTGTCCCGAAGTGCAGAGGTTGCTGGTTCAATCTCTGGTCAGGGCACATACAGGGACAGATATATGTTCCTGTCTCTCTCCTGCTCTCTCCCTTCGTCTCTCTAAAATAATAATAATAATAATAATAAAAACATAAAGAAAGAGATATTTGTTTAGGAGGCAAGATGAAACACACAGGAGGGTGGCTAATAGTCCAAAGTTTTCTCCTGGTAAGTTGCTATAATAGAATTAGTGTTCAGAGGAAAACAGAGTCATCAAAATCTGGAAAAATTCAGGGGATACTTTATGAAAAAAGGTATCTGTTTCTGTATATATATATATATATATATATATATATATATATATATTTTTTTTTTTTTTTTTGTATTTTTTTTTGTATTTTTCTGAAGTTGGAAACGGGGAGAGACAGTCAGACAGACTCCTGCATGTGCCCGACTGGGATCCACCCAGCACGCCCACCAGGGGCGACGCTCTGCCCACCAGGGGGCGATGCTCTGCCTCTCCTGGGGCGTCGCTCTGTTGCGACCAGAGCCACTCTAGCGCCTGGGGCAGAGGCCAAGGAGCCATCCCCAGCGCCCGGGCTATCTTTGCTCCAATGGAGCCTTGGCTGCGGGAGGGGAAGAGAGAGACAGAAAGGAAGGGGGGGGGATGGAGAAGCAAATGGGCGCTTCTCCTATGTGCCCTGGCCGGGAATCAAACCCGGGTCCCCCGCATGCCAGGCCGATGCTCTACCGCTGAGCCAACCGGCCAGGGCCTGTTTCTGTATATTTTCTACCTGAAATGTTTAACTGTTTAATAAATGAGCTACTATTTTCTTTGACTTTTCAGTTTTCCATTGATAAACTGAAGGGTAGGATGGACTGGGCAGAATATTGGAGTACTAGGATTTGGAATCTGTTTTTCATCAGTTCATTTCTCCCTGATGAGGAAACCCTTTATTTAGCCTCATCTCCACAGAACATTCTGGAATGAAAACCAAGCTGCTCTTGATATTTTTCTTCATCTTAAATTTCTGTTCCTGGGATGTGCTTTTATCCCCATGCCTCTGTTCATGTTCTCCACTTCTGAAATTCACTCTTCCTCCTCTCTGTGTGGAACATCTACCCGCTGTCAACATCTACCTCAAAATCCTCTCGTGGTGGGAAGGCTCTCCTGATTGCCCCTGTTGGGAATATATTCTCCCCATCCTTAAATCTCTCTGAATACGTCTAGCTATATATTTTTCAGGGCCCTTCTCACTTCCTACTTGGTGTGGTGAGTATCAGTGAGTATGCTTTCTATTTCTGCTGGCCTGTGAGCTCCTGGAGCACAGGACCTGAGCTTGCTTTATGAAGGAAAATTTGTTGGCACCAAATTTGTAAAATTTGTAGCGAACATCATAGACTCAAAAGCAAAGAAATTATAACACCATATAACATTTTAACAAATTGGTCTAGGAAAAAAAAATGCATTTAAAAAATTACTGCCCAAATGGCTATTTTCACAATCTGTTCTGTAACTATAAAATAGCCTAAGAGACTCTCAATATTGTTGTTATAATTATGTAATGTTGTTTACATGCAGCTAGTTAGTGTGGCTCAAGCCGAGGCGAAGGATATGTAAGTCAGGCTTCAAATTCCTCAGTCTTAGAATTACTACGTATTGACATTGTGGGCCAGATTTTTCTTTGTGACAGAGGGGTGTCCTGGCCCCTCCTCGCTAATCCCTGCTGCATTCCTCATTCAAGTTGTGAAAATCAAGAATGTGTGCAGACATTGCCAGATTTTCCCAGGGAGCAAAACAGTTCCCTGTTGAGAAACAACACTCTACATTCAGACTTCACCATTTGACAGAGACTCTTCCAGCAGCTTCTCTTCATTTCTTTACAGCTCCTTCTTTACTCCTGGGTTTAAAGTCAGCTGCCAGTTTCCAGGATTTCACAGCGTTCTTTCTACTTGCACTTTTTGTTGTTGTTATTGTGCTATTGTATTATCTTAAATAATTTCTTTAAAATAACAGGTGTGTGTGAAGCATCCACCGAGTATAATAAAAACAAATGTCGGAAACTTTCAGAGGTAGGTATAGATGTAACTTTATTGGCCAGTTTCACCTGCGCAGGGGCGAGTTTCCTGATGTCCAGAGACACCGTGAGCTGCAAATGGGAACCGCCCCGGGCTCTTACAGCTAGTTCCTTATATATCCTAAGTAAGCAAGCATAAATACAGAAGCAAAAATAGTGGTCACTTATTTGCTAAGGGAGTTGCACATAGCATAGCAACAGGGGCTGGGTCTAGCTCATTGGCGAACTTCAAACATAAACTTCTGATAAGGGTCTCTAACCAATGGAATGCAAACGTTTGTCTTCTTTTGTTCTTAGCCTTACAGGGTCCCTATCCTTACCTCCCTGTCTCTGCGTCTACACTCTGGCAATCCCAGCACACTTTCCTGAATCTAACAATTTGATCTTTTCTTGATCCTTACATGTGAATGGTTAAGAACAAATAAACTTGGGGTTTCTCTTTGGAGACAGATGTACTCATTATGGCTAATTTGATTTTGACAGAGATACTAAAGAAATTTAGTAGGGTAATTTCAAAAATTGTGCTAGAACATTTGACCAGCTATATATAAACAAACAAACAAAGAAGCAAGCAAAAAAAAAAAAAAAACTTAAAAAAATAAATCTTTACCTAACACTACATAAAAAATTAATTTGAAATGGATTATTTTCTTAAATGTAATAGCTTAAGCTATAAAATATTAAAAGGAAAACAGAGAGAAAAAAAAATCATAGTGACTTTGAGTTTGGCAAAGAGTTCTTAAATACCACACAAAAAGCACATCAATAAACAAAAAAGTGTTGAAGTAGAAAAAGATTTGACTTAATCAAAATTAAAAACATTTTGCTCTTAAAAGACACTTAGGAAAATGAAAAGGCAAAGGCACACCCTGGTTAAAAATATAGCAAATTGTATGTCTAATAAAGGACATATTCTAGAATATATAAAGTGCTCTTATAACTACTCAATATAAGGAAAATATCCTATTTGAAATAAAAAAGGAAAAGGTTCTGAAGATACTTTACCACAGAGGATGTACAAGGGGCAAATAAGCACATGAAAAGATGTGCAACATCATTAGTCATCAGGGAAATGCAAATTATACTAGTGACAATCCACCACCGTTCCAGTAAAGTGGCTAAAATGAAAAAGACCGACAATAGCAAGTACGTATTAGCAAGAATGGGGAATATCTGGAACTCATATCCCACTGCTGGGAATGTGAAATGGTATGATTACATTGGGAAACATTTTGATAGATTTTTAAAAGGTTAAAAATGTACCTTTTATTTTACCCATCCATTCCACTCATAAGTATCCACCCAAGGGGGAGAAATAAAGCACACATTCATACCAGGAACACACAGATTTTTTTTTAAGAGAGAGAGAGAGAGAGAGAGACAAGAAGGGAGAGAGATGAGAAGGATTAACTTGTAGCTGCAGTGCTTTCAGTTGTCCATTGATTGCTTCTCATATGTGCCTTGATGGGGGGGTGGGGGCGGGGAGCTGGAAGGAGGGCAGCAGGGTTCCAGTCAAGCCATGATCCTTGCTCAAGCTGGTGACCTTGAGCTCAAGCCAGCAGCCTTTGGGCTCAAGCCAGCAGCCATAGGATCATGTTAATGATCCCATGCTCAAGTTGGCAGCCCTGCACTCAAGCTGGTGACCTCGGGGTTTTGAACCTGGGACCTCAGCATCCCAGGTCCATGCTCTATCCAGTGTGCCACCACCAGTCAGGCACACATACATTTTCATGGCAGTTTTATTTGTTTTAGCCACAACCTAAAAACAAAAGATGAATGCACAAACTGTAGTATATTCATACTATGTAATATTAATCTGTAATGAAGTTGAATAAATTATTGATACATGCAACAACATGGATAAATCTCAAAATAATTATATTGCATGAAAGAAACTAGACCACAAAAGAGCATATACTGTAAGATTCCATTTTTATGATGTTCTAGAACGAGAAAAAGTAGACTAGTTATTGCTTGGGGGTGGAGAGAGGAACAGGAGGAAAGAATTCCAAATGATCACAAGGAAACTTTGGTGATGATGATTGTGTTAGATTCTTCTTTTTTTATTTCTTAAGTGAGAAGCAGAAGGCAGAGCGACAAACTCCTGCATGTGCCCCAACCGGGATCCACTTGGCAAGTCTCCTATGTGGCAGTGCTATGCCCATCTGGGGCTGTTGTTCTGTTGCTCAGCAACCAAGCTACTTTAGCACCTGAGATGAGGATGTGGAGCCATCCTCAGCACCCGGGGCCAACTTGTTCTAACTGAGTAATGGCTACAGGAGGAGAGGAGAGGGATAGAGAGAGAGAAGGGAGAGGGGGAGAGGTGGAGAAGCAGATGGTCACTTCTCTGTGCCCTGATTGGGAATTGAAGCCAGGACTTCCCCATGCTGGGACGATGCTCTTCCACTGAACCAACTGGCTAGGGCCAGGTATTAGTTTCTTGATTGTGATGATGGTCTCATGGATGTGTACAAGTTAAAATTGGTCAAATTGTATACTTTAAATATGTGTATGTTAATATTACCTCAAAAAAACCCCAGACTAAACTAAAAATATTGGTCTCAAACTGATATTTTTGCAGTTCATTTTGTAACTTCAAAGGAACTTTCTGGTTCCTATTTGGAAGATAGAGGTTATAAAGAAAATGGGCTACTTAAACTTCAGTTTCAAACAGTGCTTCCTCATGAGCCTTCTTTTATAATTCAAATGTTCCAGGGAGAGGGAATCATGCCCTAAAAACTTGGTGTAAGTCACTGATCAAAGCTCTTTTGAGTTTTAAAAGCTTTGTTTTTTCTTTTGGAAAACAGGCCTAATAATAGCTACCACATAAGACTGATGGGAAGATAACACAATGTAGGCAGAGCAGCTAGCACAGTGATTCCTTGGAAGGATACTTTCCCTTCTCCTTTCTTTCTCTCTTCTCCACAAACTGTGCAGGTGTAACAAGTGCTCAGTAAACCTATGTTCTTTGACTTATTCACCATTTGCTTGTTTCCATTCAGTTAGTAAAGGCATCAAAAACACTGAATCAATTTTCCATCTTATTGGTTAAGTCTTGTCGTAAAACAAGATCAAACTTTAAGAACATATAACAAGAGCACATGGGACAGAGTCAACTCCTGACATAAATGTATATTCACTAACATAGTTATTTCTAGAAATGTGAACCTCCCATACATACAAAGCAACTAGTCAATATTTAATCATAAAATGAGAATCCTGATGACTTTTTTTTCCCCTGTATTTCTCAGAATGGGTACCTTAAAAAATAAATTACGTTTATTTTTTTTAATTATTTTTTTATTTATTCATTTTAGAGAGGAGAGAGAGAGAGAGAGAGAGAGAGAGAGAGAGAGAGAGAGAAGAGGAGAGACAGAGAGAGAGAAGGGGGGGAGGAGCTGGAAGCATCAACTCCCATATGTGCCTTGACCAGGCAAGCCCAGGGTTTCGAACCGGCGACCTCAGCATTTCCAGGTCGACGCTTTATCCACTGCGCCACCACAGGTCAGGCAAAGTAAATTACATTTATTGATGTGTAATTTACATCAGTAAAATGCACATTTCAGTGCATACTTTGAGTTTCAACAACTGTATACAAGCATGTGATCATCATCATGAAGGTCCAGGAACATTCCTGTCACTCCAAAAGGTTTACCCCTTTGCCATCAATGCTGATAATGACTTTTTGATTGGGAAAAAAAAATTATTTTCAAAGTTTAGTTGTTTGAATTTGTCCATATATTATAACATGCATATTTCTTTAATCCATAAAAAAAGAAAACAATTTAACTAACTGAATGAAGCAGATACACAGGAAATCAAACACCACGTGTCTTGTTTCAGTTACAATAAACTCTCCATCTGGAATCTGCCAGCGATGTACCACTTCTTCCCAGCATTCCTTCTTGCCTCCTCTGTTTGATATGAAAGCTCAGGAAGCTATTGGAAAAGGAGTCCACGTGTTCTATTTTTAAATATCTTCAGTAAGGCCATAGAAAAGTTCCCTGTCAGCCTCAGGCATTCTGACGCCTGGGTTGACAAAGGCCGCTTGTTTCCCAGGATTGATTGGATAAGACACAAAGTCCTTTCTATACCGCTAGGTAACCAACAGGGAGTTATGAAAAGCTGCCATCTGGGCTGAGATCATTACTAAAAAGCTGCATTTTCAGCGAGAGAATCCTAAAGCAGCTACATTTCCAAGTCATTGTTTAGTGATCACTGAGATGCTGCGGTCACACTTAAAAACAACAAACCAACAACAACAAAAAATTTCAACCTGTCACAAAGTCTTGATTAGCGTGAAATTTGTGTCGTTCCAGTGCTTGAACTGAAATTTGCCATTTTTTTTAGAAAATCCGTTTTTTCAAAAATGGCATTCCAGTTTCTGCTGTGATTATAGTAGAGTTCTTAAAAATATTCAAAGATATTAACCTTTTCAAGAACTCATATGTACTTAAATTTTTTTCAATTATAGTTTATACTCAATATTATTCTGTATTAGTTTCAGGTGTACAGCATAGTAGTTAGATAACCATATACTTTACAAAGTGTTTCCACTGATATTTCCAGTACCCAACTGAGGCATTCATATTTCTCACTGGTAGGAGGCTCTTAGGCTTATAACAACCATGCCATTCAATTTCACCTCTTCATTAAATGTAAACTTTTGTGATTCAAAACACTTCTTAAAGGAGGTAAGGTATTCATGAATAAATCAAGAAGCAATAGGCCCCGTGCACTAACTGATTGCACTCCTCAATAGGGTGCTTCTCAAAAGGATCCAGGGGCTGATGCCGGCAATTCCCTGCTCATATCCTCATAGCAACAATGCTGCCATGCCTGCCTTTCAAATTCCCACCTACCAGCACCTGCCACTCTACCTGGGCCCTCTTTCTGGCTGTTGGAGCCTGCTTTGGCTGACCGCTCAACAAGTCAGAATTGCTCACAGATTCCCCACTCAGTAAATTACTCAGCTCCCTTCCGCATGGGATGGGATAACTCTGAGGTCCATGTCTGAACTATTTTCTGGTTCCCTAGATTAATTAAGTTCCAGTTGTCCACGGTATGACTTGCTTGAGAACACCCCTCTATTGGTCCTTTCCTTTCCCATCTCACCATTCCACTTCTCTATTCACGTTTTCTGAAAGTTATCACCTTCTAGATCAGTGGTAGTCAACCTGGTCCCTATCGCCCACTAGTGGGCATTTCAGCTTTCATGGTGGGCGGTAGCGAAGCAACCAAAGTATAAATAAAAAGATAGATTTAACTATAGTAAGTTATTTTATGAAGATTTATTCTGCCAAACTTAGCAAAAATCCAACATAAAGTACTTGTTAAGTAATTATTATTATATGCTTTAACTTGCTGTAACTCTGCTTTATAAATTTTATAAAGTAAAGTTACTTGCCTACTTTATAAATCACCATTACTGTGGAACTGGTGGGCGGTAGGAAATTTTACTACTAACAGAGATACAAAAGTGGGCAGTAGGTATAAAAAGGTTGACTACCCTTTTCTAGATCAATTATTGCACTTGGACTTGACTCGTCATCCAGGATCCCCTTTGCTGGGATCTGCACTGAGGCAGACCTGTGTGCATTGGGTTTAAGCAGTGCTTTTTCTGGCTTTAGAGTTCACATGTTCTTGGGAGGGATAATCATGCCCTAAAAACTTGGCGTGAATCAGTAGTGAAGGGATGGGGTAAGGTAACATGCTATTAAACAGGGTACTTCTGAAGACAGAGAAAAAGTCAAGAAGTAGGGTTATCTCCAAAAGCCCACTCCTCTTTTCACAAGTTGTAGAAGCTATAAAAAATCAGGGTCACATAATTGGTTGATGTTGGATTTGTAGTCAGTCGGGAATTTTCACTTGTATTCTGTGTGAACCAGGTGTTGGCTGTTGCCTTGAATGGGTTTAGCATGCTCATAAATACGGCCCGAGAACTCTCCCTGCTTCCTTTTCGCCATGAGTGGTTTAGTGAGGAAGTTGCTGTCTAGAAAGCGGCCCTCACATAAGGTGAACCTGTTGGTGCCTCATTCTTGGACTTCCCATCCCCAGAACGGTGAGAAATAATTGTATTTTGTTTATAACTCGCCTAGTTTTTGGTATTTTGTTATAGCAGCTCAATGGACTAAGACAATATGATTAATAAGTTCCTTTATGTGTATCAGCTCTTTTGAACAGCATAAAACCTGAGACGAACAGGAATGATGGGTATTACCATATTTTAAATGAGGAAGTAAAGGTCCAGAGAGGTTAAGTGATTTGGCCATTATCCTATCCTTGCTAAGGTTTTAAACAAAATACCTTTTGATTTTATTATCTCTTTAGTGTGGTAAAATAAGACATATTTTATTATTTATAGAATTTTCAATAATACCCAGGAGCTAATTGTCTTGTAAAATGTATTTACAACACAGGTATATATGGTGTTAAATGAATCTTAAAGACATAAATCATCCCAATTCACAACTCTAAAAAATATAGCTGATTTCATTTTAGCATATTTTTCAGTTGTAATTGTATTATTTACATAATTATAATAGGAATTATACATATGTGATTCTGAATTTTTAACAATGTTATAAACATTTTTCCTTGTAATTGCATAGAGTTTATTGCTATAGCTTTAAAAAATTATATATCTTACTAAATTTAATAGTTTATTCAACTTCTTTCAAAAAAGAGATTAGATAATGGCACAGTGACTACTTTAAAAACTATTATTTTTCTAATATAAATTTTTGGAAATTATTAAAGAATGTAGACATATTGACATAGGTCATTACATATATTCATACTGAATTCCAAGGAGGTTGTCCTTATGTACCAGGTTTACAGTAATGTAGACATATTCTAACATTGGGTTCTAGGAGTTAAATTACTTATTTTGTAATTATTTTGTTAATTTTGATGTAAAATACTATTATCTACTTTTTATTTTCATTTTTCATTACTGGTTGTTGGGCACATAAAATATATTATGCTCACTTTGTTAAAAACGGCACTGTCCACATGGAAGCCCATCTCTCAGGTGATGATATTAGTTACCCTTATGCTTGGAATGGGCGTAATTATATTAATGTGTGTTGGGGGTGGGCTGTGGGCAGGCAGGATCCTTATAGACTGGGGCTTGGTTTTAGGACTAAGCCTTTTGATGTGGGGTGGTGCAATCCCATCATACCTCAGATAATTGACTTTGTATTAGAGACTTCCTTGTTTGTATATTGGATTAAAGGTTTTGATTTCTGCACTATAAAGTGGGGCAGACCGGGAGCTTGCTCGCTGGGTTCCTGAGATTAGCATTAGAGAGGAGAGCAGGGAAAGGCCACGTGGAGGAGGCCAGGAGAAGCAGCCAAGATGATGAAGTGCTAAAGGAGAAGCCAGTTTGTGCAGAGTTTGTGCAGAGAGAAGGAGATGGGGACCAGAAGTGAATAAGTCTGGTGAGCTAGAAACCTTTGATTCTAGGAAACTCGGTTAAGTCAGTAGCTTTGTGAGCACTGAATGTGAGTGGGTTTTGGAGCCCAGTGTGTGTTTTTACTTGTCTGCTGGGTGCAAGCTAGGATTAAAGATAATGGCCCACCATCTTCCGACTCCGCCATTTCTTTACGGACTGTCTGAATCCAATACGAACCTGCATGGGCCAGGCAGCTGTGATGGTGGCCTTGGCTATTGGCTTTACACTGGTAAAGAAAAACATTTTTCCCGTGTCTCTGACATTTCTTTATAAACTTCTCCCCCTCCCCCAATCTTTGCCAATGTACCTTCTTTTAAAATTTTAAATAAACTACCTACCATTCATTTCTGAAGCCCAGTGATGGATGAAGCTTAGGTTGTGGCCTGGACTCTTGATGACACTGGAATTAGCCATAAGATTGAGTATCTCTAAAATGGGATTATTCTTCCCTTATCAGTTACACATTTTTGCTTGGGGCTGGGGGAGCTCTGTTGTGCGAAGGGCTCAGGTGACACCCAGCAGTGATCCTGGTATGCTGGGCTTCCCATTCTTGTCGGAGAGGGAGGTGCTGCGGCCAGGCACACATGGACTTCTGTGAAGTTTCTGCTGTAAGACAGAGGCCTTGTCCTCTGCTGTTATTCCCTTTTCCAGGGGAGACCATAGAACAGCCTTCACAGCTGGAGCTGAGCACGCTACCTCAACCCCAATCATTTGACCTCAGATGTCAACTGTTAGCACCTGTTTACCTTGTAGAAAGTTGAGTTTGTGCACAGCCTACTGTGTTTGGAAGGAGCCCCCAGTCCCAGCTTGCTTTTAATCAGGTAATGCTGGGAGTGTCATTGATTGACTAACATGCTTATACATCCACAGGACTCAAATGAAATAAGGCACTTGGAACCATCATAAAATATAATGGAATGGACATAAGGTCAAGGTCAGGGTGATCCTGACATGAGCATTTCTCTACTTAATGAGGGTGTGAGAGTGTGCTTATAATTTTTTTTTCTAATTCCATCATGCAGGTAGAAGAACGATTTTGGTTTTGAGAGAGTTCAGAAATCTTATAAATTACATTATAATTAGAAAAGCAAACACTAGCGATTAACTATTCCAAGTATATTTGTATATTAGCTAATTACATGACTTAATAAAGATTAAAAACAAGTTTTAATATGGTAATAATTACTCTTCTGTCAATTTAAAAGCTTTTCATTTCAAATATTACTCAACTGCTGTGCTGGGATACTTACTCTCTTTTTTTTTTTTTTTAATAAATTTTTATTAATGGTAATGGGATGACATTAATAAATCAGGGTACATATATTCAAAGAAAACATGTCTAGGTTATTTTGTCATCAAATTATGTTGCAAACCCCTCGCCCAAAGTCAGATTGTCCTCCGTCACCCTCTATCTAGTTCTCTGTGCCCCTCCCCCTCCCCCTAACTCTCTCCCTCCCTCCCTCCCATGTCCTCCCTCCCCCCCCACCCTTGGTAACCACCACACTCTTGTCCATGTCTCTTAGTCTCATTTTTATGTTCCACCAATGTATGGAATCATGTAGTTCTTGTTTTTTTCTGATTTACTTATTTCACTCCTTATAATGTTATCAAGATCCCACCATTTTGCTGTAAATGATCTGATGTCATCATTTCTTATGGCTGAGTAGTATTCCATAGTGTATATGTGCCACATCTTCTTTATCCAGTCTTCTATTGAAGGGCTTTTTGGTTGTTTCCATGTCTTGGCCACTGTGAACAGTGCTGCTATGAACATGGGGCTACATGTGTCTTCACGTATCAATGTTTCTGAGGTTTTGGGGTATATACCCAGTAGAGGGATTGTTGGGTCATAAGGTAGTTCTATTTGCAGTTTTTTGAGGAACCACCATACTTTCCTCCATAATGGTTGTACTACTTTACAGTCCCACCAACAGTGAATGAGGGTTCCTTTTTCTCCACAGCCTCTCCAACATTTGCTATTACCCGTCTTGTTGATAATAGCTAATCTAACAGGAGTGAGGTGGTATCTCATTGTAGTTTTGATTTGCATTTCTCTAATAACTAATGAAGCTGAGCATCTTTTCATATATCTGTTGGCCATTTGTATCTCTTCCTGGGAGAAGTGTCTGTTCATGTCCTCTTCCCATTTTTTTATTGGATTGTTTGTTTGTTTGTTGTTGAGTTTTATGAGTTCTTTGTAAATTTTGGATATTAGGCCCTTATCTGAGCTGTCGTTTGAAAATATCAGTTCCCATATAGTTGGCTGTCTGTTTATTTTGATATCAGTTTCTCTTGCTGAGCAAAAACTTTTAATTCTGATGTAGTCCCATTCATTTATCTTTGCCTTCACTTCTCTTGCCATTGGAGTCAAGTTCATAAAATGTTCTTTAAAACCCAGGTCCATGATTTTAGTACCTATGTCTTCTTCTATGTACTTTATTGTTTCAGGTCTTATATTTAGGTCTTTGATCCATTTTGAATTAATTTTAGTACACGGGGACAGGCTGTAGTCGAGTTTCATTCTTTTGCAAGTGGCTTTCCAGTTTTCCCAACACCATTTGTTGAAGAGGCTTTCTTTTCTCCATTGTGTGTTGTTGGCCCCTTTATCAAAGATTATTTCACCATATATATGTGGTTTTATTTCTGGGCTTTCTATTCTGTTCCATTGGTCTGAGTGTCTATTTTTCTGCCAATACCATGCTGTTTTGATTATCATGGCCCTATAATATAGTTTAAAGTCAGGTATTGTAATGCCCCCAGCTTCATTCTTTTTCCTTAGGATTGTTTTGGCTATTCGGGGTTTTTTATAGTTCCATATAAATCTGATGATTTTTTGTTCCATTTCTTTAAAAAATCTCATAGGGATTTTGATGGGAATTGCATTAAATTTGTATATTGCTTTGGGTAATATGGCCATTTTGATTATATTTATTCTTCCTATCCAAGAACAAGGAATATTTTTCCATCTCATTGTATCTTTTTCGATTTCCCTTAACAATGCTTTGTAATTTTCATTATATAGGTCCTTTACGTTCTTTGTTATGTTTATTCCTAGGTATTTTATTTTTTTTGTTGCAATCGTGAAGGGGATTATTTTTTTGAGTTCGTTTTCTAATATTTCATTGTTGGCATATAGAAAGGCTATGGACTTTTGTATGTTAATTTTGTATCCTGCGACCTTACTGTATTGGTTTATTGTTTCTAATAATCTTTTTGTGGAGTCCTTCGGGTTTTCGATGTATAGGATCATATCATCAGCAAAAAGTGATAGCTTTACTTCTTCTTTTCCGATATGGATGCCTTTTATTTCTTTGTCTTGTCTGATTGCTCTGGCCAGAACTTCTAGCACCACGTTGAATAAGAGTGGAGAGAGTGGACAACCCTGTCTTGTTCCTGATTTAAGGTAGAAAGTCCTCAGTTTTATGCCGTTTAATAGGATGTTGGCTGATGGTTTATCATATATGGCCTTTATCATGTTGAGATATTTTCCTTCTATACCCATTTTGTTGAGAGTCTTAAACATAAAATTGTGTTGTATTTTATCAAAAGCCTTTTCTGCATCTATTGATAAGATCATGTGGTTTTTGTTCCTTGTTTTGTTGATATGGTGTATTACTTTAACCGTTTTGCGTATGTTGAACCATCCTTGAGATTCTGGGATGAATCCCACTTGATCATGATGTATTATTTTTTTAATATGTTGTTGTATTCGGTTTGCCAGTATTTTGTTTAGTATTTTAGCATCTGTATTCATTAGAGATATTGGTCTGTAGTTTTCTTTCTTTGTGCCATCCTTGCCAGGTTTTGGTATGAGGGTTATGTTGGCCTCATAAAATGTGTTTGGAAGTATTGCTTCTTCTTCAATTTTTTGGAAGACTTTGAGTAGAATAGGAACCAAGTCTTCTTTGAATGTTTGATAAAATTCACTAGTATAACCGTCTGGGCCTGGACTTTTATTTTTGTGGAGATTTTTAATAGTTTTTTCTATTTCCTCCCTGCTGATTGGTCTGTTTAGGCTTTCTGCTTCTTCATGACTCAGTCTAGGAAGGTTGTATTGTTCTAGGAATTTATCCATTTCTTCTAGATTGTTGTATTTGGTGGCATATAATTTTTCATAGTATTCTACAATAATTCTTTGTATTTCTATGATGTCTGTGGTGATCTCTCCTCTTTCATTTTGGATTTTATTTATTTGAGTCCTGTGTCTTTTTTCCTTGGTGAGTCTTGCCAAGGGTTTGTCAATTTTGTTGATCTTTTCAAAGAACCAGCTCCTTGTTTTATTGATTTTTTCTATAGTTTTTCTGTTCTCTATTTCATTTATTTCTGCTCTGATTTTTATTATCTCCTTTCTTCGGTTGGTTTTGGGTTGTCTTTGTTCTTCTTTTTCTAGTTCCTTAAGGTGTGAAGTTAAGTGGTTTACTTCGGCACTCTCTTGTTTGTTCATATAGGCCTGAAGTGATATGAACTTTCCTCTTATTACTGCTTTTCCTGCATCCCAGAGATTCTGATATGTCGTATTTTCATTTTCATTTGTCTGTATATATCTTTTGATTTCTGCGCTTATTTCTTCTTTGACCCATTCATTTTTTAGAAGTATGTTGTTTAGTTTCCACATTTTTGTGGGTTTTTCCCCCTCTTTTTTGCAGTTGAATTCTAGTTTCAAGGCTTTATGATCAGAAAATATGCTTGGTACAATTTCAATTTTTCTAAATTTGCTGATATTGTCTTTGTGGCCCAACATATGGTCAATTCTTGAGAATGTTCCATGTACACTAGAGAAAAATGTATACTCTGTCGCTTTGGGATGAAGTGTCCTGTAGATGTCTATCATATCCAGGTGTTGTAGTATTTCGTTTAAGGCCACTATATCTTTATTGATTCTCTGTTTGGATGACCGATCTAGAGCCGTCAGCGGTGTATTGAGGTCTCCAAGTATGATTGTATTTTTGTTAGTTTTTGTTTTAAGGTCAATAAGTAGCTGTCTTATATATTTTGGTGCTCCTTGGTTTGGTGCATATATATTAAGGATTGTTATGTCTTCTTGATTCAACTTCCCCTTAATCATTATGAAATGACCATTTTTGTCTCTGAGTACTTTTTCTGTCTTGTAGTCAGCATTATTAGATATGAGTATTACTACACCTGCTTTTTTTTGGGTGTTGTTTGCTTGGAGTATTGTTTTCCAGCCTTTCACTTTGAATTTGTTTTTCTCCTTGTTGCTTAGATGTGTTTCTTGTAGGCAGCATATAGTTGGATTTTCTTTTTTAATCCATTCTGCTACTCTGTGTCTTTTTATTGGTAAGTTTAATCCATTTACATTTAGTGTAATTATTGACACTTGTGGGTTCCCTACTGCCATTTTATAACTTGCTTTCTGTTAGTTTTGTATCTAGTTTGATTCTTCTCTTTTGTTTTTCTATCATTTGTTTTTGTTTGTTTGTGTTCCATACTTCTTTCCTCTGTTGCTACCTTTTTTAAGTCCAGTGTTTTTGTGGTGGTTTTTTTAAGGGTGGTTACCATTAAGTAATGAAAAGGGTATCTACCATATTCATTGTAGTACCCTATCTTATAAGTATTTCTGCACTTCATCATCCTTTGCTACTGTTAATCTCCATCCTCGCCCCCCTTTTTTTCCTTTGTTGTCACAGTTTAAGTTTGGTTTTATTGTGTTCTTGGTGGAGCTGTTACTTGTGGTGTTGTTTTCTTTTGTTCTTTGAATCTGGTTGGAAAACCCCCCTTAGTATTTCCTGGAGTAGGGGCTTTCTGTTGATAAATTCTCTCATCTTTTCTGTATTTGTGAATGTTTTTATATCTCCTTCATACTTGAAGGATAGCTTTGATGGGTATAGTATTCTTGGGTGAAAGTTCCTCTCTTTCAGGGCTTTAAATATTGGGGTCCACTCTCTTCTACTTTGTAGAGTTTCTGCTGAGAAATCTGATGATAATCTAATAGGCCTTCCTTTATATGTTGTACTCTTCTTTTCCCTGGCTGCCTTGAGAATTTTTTCTTTGTCATTGGTTTGTGTCATCTTTATTATGATGTGCCTTGGAGTGGGTTTGTTGGAGTTAAGAAAACTTGGTGTTCTGTTTGCTTCTTGAATTTGAGGCTTTAGTTCCTTCCACAGGCTTGGGAAGTTCTCGTCTACTATTTGTTTGAGTATATTCTCCATTCCATTTTCTTTCTCTTCTCCCTCTGATATATCTATTATTCTTATGTTATTCTTTCTGATGGAGTCAGACAATTCCTGTAGGGCTTTCTCATTTTTTATTATTTTTGAGTCTCTTTCTTCTTCTCTCTGTTGTGCCTCAAGTTGTTTGTCTTCTATTTCACTAATCCTATCTTCAATCTGGGCTGTTCTGTTAGCTAATCTTGTTACCTCGTTTTTCAGCTCATGAATTGAGTTTTTCATTTCTGTTTGATTTGTTTTTATAGTTTCAATTTCCTTGGTAATATATTCTTTGTGTTCATTGAGTTGTTTTCTAATCTCCCTATATTGCCTTTCTGTGTTTTCTTGTATATCTCTGAGTATTTTTAAGATTTCTATTTTAAATTCTCTGTCATTTAGCTCCAAGGCTTCCAATATGTTAAGTCTTTTCTCCATAGTTTTTTCCACATCTATTTGTGTTACCTCTCTTTCTTTTGTATCCATAATATTCGATTTCCTCTTTCTTATCGGCATCTGAGGGTGGTCTTATTGATAGCACTAATTAGAATTAATAAAGAGTAAAAAGAAAAAAAAAAAGGGTAAAACACCCCACAAAAAAAAACAGTAATAATTTATTATTTCCCCCTTTTTTTCTTTCTTCTCTTTCCCTCCTCTCCCCTCCTCAGGGAAATATTGTGCCTATAATGGAGGGCCTGATTTGGGGTGAAGAGTTCAAGGGTAAAAAAAAAGGGAGTAGGGACCTACTAAATGCAAAAAAAAAAAAGGAAGAAAATCTTAGACAAGCATAAGATGATTTGCTTGTAAGTGATGGTCAACAAAGAGATATAATGAGAGGGATAAGAGGGAATCAGAAAAAAGGACCAAAAAAGAATAATAAAGAAGAAAAAATAAAAATAATAAGTAAAAATCTGTTGTATTAAGTGGAGCGAAGACTAAATACAATGGAGACCTTGGGTTGGGAGGACCCAAAATGCCACAAAAATAAACAAACAAGAGAAAAATAAAATAAAAACAAAAGCAAAAAAGAGAAATAAAGCCAAAAAAAAGCCTTGAGTCCCAAATTAACTAATTTGTTCGTGATTGAGGATTATATGGGAGGAAAGTAAAATGAGAAAAGAAAAAACGAATAGAAAGGAAAAAATAAGAAAAAGAGAAAAACGAAGGAAGAAAGAAAATAGGAGGAGAAAAAAACAAAATAAAGCAAGACAAAAAAAAAAAAAAAAAAAAAAAAAAGAGAGAGTGAGAGTTAAGTGTTTTGGAGTATAACCTTAAAGGAGGGTGAGGATGAAGAAGAAAAATAAAATGCAACACTCATGGGTAGTGTAGTTCAATAAAGGGGAAGCATAAGATGGGCAGAGAATAGAAGGACCGAGGTGGAGGAAATAAAGGCAAAAAGATAGAAGAAACAAACAACAACAACAACAACAAAAAATTAGTGGATCAAGTTGTAAAGTCTGTGGGTTTTTCTTGATTTTGAGAGGTTAACTTCTTCCTTTTTCTTTTCTCTCCCTCTTCCTGGTCGGTGACTCTGTACCCCAGGCTCTGCCCCTTTGTCACTCTTAGGTAGGGATTTGCAGTTGATGGGATTCTATGGCAATGCCATATAATTGGCTTTAGTCTTGCTGGAAGTAAAGGCTTGTTGGCATTTGCAGGGTCCAACGATGAGAGAGTTTGCTTTCCTGGATTCTCTCTCCTAGTCCCCCCTTTCTGAATTAGCAGCCTGGTGATCCAGCTATAAGGCTGCAACTGCTTCTGCCTGGGGAGTAAGAGGCTCAAAGAGCTGGGAAATCCCCACTCTATCCCCACTCAGTGCAAGGCTTTGGGAAAGGCTCTGAGAGTCAGGGCCTCCAATGTAATCAGGCGAGGGTGGGAGTCAATTGTTGTCAAGGTGACTGTTCAGCGCCTATCATTTAGTTGGACCTCTCAACCCAGGCTTTCCACACTTTGTAGCCTGTTTTTGCAGGGAAGAAGAGGCACTAGTCTCTGCTTACGACTAGTGTAGTATAGACCTTATTATCTGCCAAGTCCTTCTTGTTAGCGTTTATCCCTGAATATGGAGGCTCTATCAATCAGAAGTTGCCCCCGCCCCTTTAGCGAGAGGCACTTAAAAAATATCACGCCTTTTGTCTTGGATCGCTGAACTGAGAGAGATCTTATCAATTAGAACCCAGGGTGCGCAGATTTTATGGGTTAAGCTAATTTCAGTGATTGGGTCGCAGCTGTGCTTCCGAAGGTATTTTAGGCTGCCTGCGCGCGCCCCTCCCCCAACGCTTGATTGTTAGCTTGAATGGCTGGGTGAGGTGCCCCGCCCACGGAGAGAATCTCCCAAGCCTCTCCCGCTCGCCCCGCCGCTGGCGGCTGGACCGCACCAGGCGCAGGATAATGGAGCCCCCTGGGTGTGCGGGCCAGCAGGGCGCCCTGGGCGCGTGGAATGCCCAAGGCACGTGCGCGAATGGGGCGCTCTGGGCACCGGTGGCCGGCGACCCCCACTCGCAGTGTGCGGGCCACTGGGAACGTCAGCGGTGCTCAACCGGACCGGGCGCACGCGCGCGACTGCTTGCGGCGGCGGCTCGTGGCGGCCGCTCCTGGTGGCGGTTCGCGGCGCGGCGGCTTGCGGGGGCTCACGACGGCTCGCAGTGGTGGCTCGCGGTTCCCAAGTATATGGGCTGACTCACCGCAGGCGCACTCCCTCGCGACTTGAATGAGCGTCGCTGCGGTAGCTTCCTCCACACCCTTGTCTCTCAGATTCAAGTGATAACAGTCCTTTTGCTTTCAGTTTGTGTGGAACTCCGGAATGCTCCGAGGATAAATTTTTCTGTTTCTAGTTGATAAATTTGTTGTGATTTAGGGGAGAGCTGTCGGACGCGCTTCTCACGGTGCCATTTCCGTGACGTCACTCCATCACTTACTCTCTTCTTAATGTTCATACTTACAGTTATTTCCTATGAACAGAATGGTAGAATCAACAGAGCAAAACTTTAAAATTAAGGCATTTTCCTTTGAAATGTTTTACTTGAGAAATATTTTCTGTTTTAGAAGTAAACTTTCTAGTGACGTTTGATATACGTGGAAAGAGGTGCACATAGGTGTACAAAAAGGTGCACAGAGGTGTGCATCTTGATTTCCAGAAAGTTGACAAACTTGTGTAACTAGCACCAGATGAAAAACCAGTGATGTTCAGCTCCCAGAAGTCCCTCTTGGGCCCCCTGTCTATGGGAGGTAACTACCATTCTCTAGTAGCATGGGTTAGTTTTGCCTGTTTTTGAAATTTGTAGAATGGAATAATCCAGTATGTATTCTTTTATGTTTGGCTTCAGGGAATAATTAAATTTTGTAAGGAAACTTCTATAGGCACTATGAATGATTTGTATTTGACGATTATTTTTTCTAAGTTCCTTTGCATGTGTGCAAAGTATAGTGTCATGTGTGCTCAGTATAGAAAATTTGAAAAGCCAGGAAAAAACAGTGGGCCATTTATATTCCTATCACTCAAAGACAACCATTTTGACATCTTTTTTTACCAGTATTTTTATCAGTGCATTCATTAACAAATATATTTAGACATCACATATTTATGGAGCACCCGCAATATGCAGGCACTATACCAGGCACAAGAAAAACAGAAAGACACACTTTGTAAACTCTTACGCCTCATCTTTTCATCTAACGTTGTTGTGCGGGCCTCGTGCGTTCCATGCTGGCTGGTCAGAACAAGGGTAGGAGGGAGGAGAAAACACAGTTATGTGGCAGCTCTGATGTCTTTGATTTGCTCATGCCTGAATAGCCCCATCTCAGAACAAAAGATTTTCTCAGAACCCTCCTGGTGGAGGGGCGTAAGGAGAGAGGGGAATGAAGAAGGGAGAGGCGACAGGGTGAAAGTTTCCTGCGCCCTAATGGTGGGCATAAGGGAAAGTGCTCGATGGGTGATAACCACGGAGTGAATAATGACATTGAGGCTTCAAACCTGGTGGCAGGCCAGGGCTCAGGGCATCTGGACATGGAAGGCATTGATGAGGGGACAAAGGAAAACAGCCAGGGAGAGTTGTAAATCTTAGGAGTAGATGCAAAGAAGATTGGGTATTTGCAAGCTTGGAAAAAGGATGAAGCAACAGAGAGAAGAAATATAAGAAAAGTGAGCTGGGCCTGGATTGGTGGCTTGGGTAGCTCTGGATATTAAGATCAGTGAAAAGGGAGACTGCAGCCAGGAGGGTGGGTCCTTGGCTTTTCAGATGGGCCCAGTCCAGCCCACTTCAGGAGAAAAGAGGAGCTAATATGCTGAAAGGCTTCTCGTGGCCTCATCCTTTGGGGCAGGGCAGTGGAAGGGATCAGAAATAAATGAATAAACTTGCCCGAGATTTTTAGGCCTAAGAGAGATGGTTGTAAAGCCTGCTGCTTTCATTAGAACATCCTCAGTTTTATTTAAGTGTATTATCTTGTGATGGTATCATGCAAGTGGGAATAGAACTTTTGAAACTAGTTAGCACTCTTGAAAAAATACTTTCAACATTTGCTTCAATGATGATTAATAACAGCTATCCTTGGTTAAAATGTATGGAAGGCCTTGCAGCCTTAGATCTAATGAACCTCGCCTCATCTTTACAAAGGTTATAGGACATAGGTAAGCCTTTCCCCATTTTACAGGTGAGGAAACAGTTTCAGTATAGTTAGTGAGACTCCTCAAACACACGGCAGGAGGAGTCTATATGCCACCTGAACTTTCTCCTAAGTATTGTGGGGGCAGAAATGTGAGGCAGGGGCATGGAATGGGTTGGGGAAACCCAAGTTTACAGTGACGAGGGCCCCTGGCTTATTGGACAGTCCCAGAACACACAGTCATCGGCTTTGCTACAAAGGGGTCACTCTGGTGCTGGAGATGCACAGCCAAACAGAACTGTAGGAGGGCAAGGACGTTGGAATTTGAAAGAAAACCAACCCCTTCCCTGGCACAGGTACTTGCATGTGTGTAGGCCTGTCAAGTTCAAAACCTGATTGCTTGTTATCAGCTGAGTTCCCTTTTTAAAAGTTTTTTCTTTTTTTATTTAATGAGAGGAGGAGAGGCAGAGACAGACTCCTGTATGCACCTGACCTAGATCCACCCAGCAAACACACCAGGGGGCGATGCTCTGCCCATCTGGGGCGTTGCTCCGCTACAACCAAAGCCACTCTAGTGCCTGAGGTGGAGGCCATGGAGCTGTCCTCAGTGCCTGGGCTAACTTTGCTCCAGTGGATTCTTGGCTGCAGGAGGGGAAGAGAGAGAGAGAGAGAAAGGAGAGAGGGAGGGGTGGAGAAGCAGATGGGTGCTTCTCCTGTGTGCCCTGACTGGGAATCGAACCCAGGACTTCCAGATGCCAGGCCAACCCTCTACCACTGAGCCAACTGGCCAGGGCCAGAGTTTACTTTTTAATTGGGTGAACATTTATCATTTTAAAAAAGCCTTCATGAGCACAACATAAACATTTTTTAAAAACCTTAGAAAGTCAGGGGGACTTGAAATCTCTTTTGTTCCTAGGATAATTTTCCTTGGGTTCTTGTGAGCTTGTTAGGCTGTGTCTACACGTCTGACACCTCCTTGAACAGGGCTTCCTGAGCTTTCCAGGAGCGTGTCTGGGTGGCATTCTGGGGAATGGTGAAGGGAATTTGTGGGACTTTTCTAAAAAATGGCAAAAACACTCATTACTTTTTTCTGTATATTATATAAAAACAATAAATATAAAACATGAAAGAATAGAGAACGTATTTATAAAATTCCCGGTAGATTATCGATTATTTTAATTTTTATTGAGAAGTCTGAGCTTGCTTTCATGGGTATAACTTTTTAATACAAAGGTGAATGCTTGAAATGACTACATATACATTCTGATTAAGAGTTTTTAATTATATCTTCAAGTTGATGGTCTTCATCCACAAAGAAATTTTGTTTCACAGACGGTTTCACAAAAAAACCTAAAATAACTTTTGCAATTATTCTACAATTTACTTATAACAGGTAAAATTACATTAAGGCTCCGATAGCTCGTCTCTTTCATGGACGAATAAGGACATTTCTTGTGATAATGTGAAGATTCCAGCCTAACTGAGCTTCTTCATATCATGTATTTAGAAGCAGTGGGGTTCTGATTCTCAGAACATGCACGAATTATTAGAGCTATCGCTCTGCAGGTAGCTTGGATGCCAATGAAAGGGCACATCAGCTGCAAACTGACAGAAGTTTCAACATGGAGGCAGGGACTCGGCACTGCCTGGGACATGGCACACCAGACCCTTGAACCTGGGCCTCCCGCTCACCCCCAAGTGGCCACACCTTGGGCTCTGGTTAGACGTCTCCCTGTTTACACAGGATATGACATCCTCTAGCAGTTCTGTTGGTTCTTTGCATTTCAGTGGCAGTGCTGTGCTCTGCAGCTGGCTTCTGCGGCCAAGTAGGACAGCCCCTCCCTATCTACATCAGCCTCCCAGGCACGCAGCAGCACATGACAGGTGTCACTCATCCTGCTAGTGGCCTGGGGTGTTTAATACTTCAGCCCCCGATGCTCTCCAGCAAGCTTTAAGGAGCCTGGAAGAGGCAGATTGTGCTTACAACTGGTCTATTAGCTTTGGCTTCCGTCATCTGGGTGCCTGTGGGCTGATGGGGTCAGTATCTCCTGGAACTGGCTGCAGAATACATTTTTTTGGAAATCTCAGATTTAGAGAGACAAATTTTTTTTTCTCTGAGTTCTTAGGAACTTGAGCTTCCTTTGTTTTAAAGGTTTGTAATTTAAGTTTACCATCTTACTCCATGTTCTTGCAAGCAGCCCATTGGGCAAGGTAAGAGGCAGCACAGAATAATTTCTCAGAGATAGATCCTGATGTCAGACTACCAGGTTCCAAATCTAAGCCCAGGCAGTTACTACATGTGTGCCCGTGTTCCTCTCCTCATCTGTATAAGATAGGGAAAGTATAAATGCTGTTTCCCTAGGATTCCTGAGAGGATTGACTAATGCATGTTAATTTCTTATAAGAGTGCCTAGCAGAGAGTGTCTAATAGTATTGATGATATTATTACTTTTGGTGTCATTGGGAACAATAAGATGTTATTGGTTATTAAGAAGTTCATTATTATTCTAGTAGAGGTTTATTTATCTACTTATTTATTTATTTATTTATTATGGCATTGGATTCAGGGGAAAAAATAAATAATGGTTTTGAAATCTGAAGGGATTTAGCTATATCCAATTATCAGAGTGTCTGTGGTCTTTGCTTTGGGTTTATAATATTTTCTATTTACATTATACTTTTTTTAAACCAGAATTGATATTACCCTTTCATCTTAAACCACTTGCAGCAAGATAGCAAACCAAGATTAAAGTTAGGATTTGAAGTACGGAGTGGCCACCTACCTCTAAGAAGATTCAATATATTTATTGTTATTGAGTTGGCTAGAGTAACCTGCAGCTAAAGCAAAAACTCAGTGACATAAATTTTAAAAAAATGTATTATGTTCCTTGGTAGCCAGGGTCACCCTCATTTTTCACATTCTTTGAACTTCGGACTTGGGGATGGCCATAGTAATCAGAAGACCCCTGAGGATTTTAGTCTTAACTAAAGGCATGAGTTGGCTTCACAGTTGAAATGGAACATCTACAGGGGTGGCAGAGCTTGTCTTCCACCTATTGCAGCTTTTGTCACAGGAAAGCGGATTAATACAGTAACACTTCATTGTAAATGGACATTAATGAATGCTAGATTACCACCAAATGCCGGTAGAACTGCACATAATGGCTACTTTCACATTCAAAGAGTTTTTCATGATGAATGCTGTTGTAATAAATACCAAAGAAATTAATAACCATTTGTCACTTTAAAAAGTCTTGCCGATTAATTTCATGCCAGTTTTCTATTCTCATTTGTCATAAGAGTGAGAACCTAGAATGCTAATGTCTAATACGTGGTGCAAATAAAAGAAGTGGCTGCACCCTTGTGACCTTTTTTAATATTCTAATTGTTGCTTTCTGACCTCTGACTTCTTCCTGGCAACAATTGGGCTTTCGAGAAAAGGGAGAGTCAAGCCAGTTGGGTGAGTGAGCAGAATGAGGAAACAGTTTAAGACACACTTTCATAATTCATTGACTCTATTGGAAATTCAAAATTTCAGACTATTCATTATCTTGACAAACATTATAATGTGTGCAGAATATGGCACCATATAAATCCATTCTGGTGACAAAGAGTGTAATGAGAATGGGAAATAGTTGAAACCCAAAGCAATCACTTTACAATCTGGAAACAGGAGAACGCTAAGGTCCCACCAGGTTCCGCGGCGGTGCATTTTTGGCACTCTTCACAATTGCTTTCTGTAGAAAACACAGCATGGCACTGCATCCCAGCACTCATAATGGGAGTTTGGACACATTCATTTGGAAAGTGGCCTCCATCCAAGTAGGACTTCAATTTAATGAATTCATATCCTTTACTCTGTGATGCAGTGATTTGACATCGCTGATTTGTAGTGAACAATTCACTCCTATTTTGAAGGGACATAAATATTTTTATGTATTAGTGTATTAATTTATTTTTTTCTTCAATACATCTCAAATAATTCCTATATGCATGTTATTGTATTAGCTAATGTAAGAGACTTATAATCTAAAAAGATTGAATATTGATGAATGGAGCCTAAAAGTACAAATAGTTGAGGATAGAGCCCCTCAAAATGAGCAATTATGGTTATATTTTCCTGGCGTGTATAAAGGTAGGTCACTTCGGTCATGTATGCCAGTAAGTGGGCATTTGGTCACTGGGGAAAAGGTGAATGTCGCATCTGCATGCAAAGGGTACTTGATGGGTAAGGAGAAAGAAAGAAATATTTGTATCTTTAACAATTTGGGAAACAGTTGGGTGCATTTTTACTTAGAATTAGCACACACACAGCAGCAACATGTGTGCTTAGCACCTATGGTGGGAAGGCCTCATCCCGGATAGTTTGGGGAGGGAAAAGCCAAGAGCTGCGGCTGTTTAACACCGTGTCCCACTCAACTACACCAATATATTCTGTCATTGCATAGCCATGTGCCTTGTCCATGGGACTGAAAGTTGTGATCAGAATAGTTTGGTGGTGGGAGTCTGTAAGCAGCTGGGCAGTCTGGAGCAGGAGTATATTCAATTGCTGAATTTCAAAGCAAGGTCATGGATAGAACTGGGTAGGGAAGTTCAAGTCAGGGAAGGGAGTCAAGGCTGGAGTTTGGATCACGTTAGTCAAAGGCAGTGTGTTAGAGGCCAGGAAATGGGAAATGAGGACCAAAAATGAGACCAAGCAGTCACAGGAAGGCCAGAAGCAGCTGGAGGCAGCAGTCAGACAGGGAAATCTGAGAGAGCTACAAGAGGGAGGCAAAGTGAGGAAAAAGAATCACTTGTGTGGTAGATTTTTGAAACATGCCTTTTATGATGGTAGCAGGTCAGTTTCAGCATGTGATTGTGACATCTGTATTCTCCTTATACAGAAGATTAGCACATACAAGAAACTTAATCTTATTACCTAAATTTGTGAAAGGGGAGCCCTTAGGAGATGCCTGAAAGAGCTGATACATTGTTTAATGCAATTATAAAAGTCTATTAGCATTTAAATTCTTGCTCCTTTTTACTATAATTTGTGTGTGTGTGTGTGTGTGTGTGTGTGTGTCAGAGACAGAGAGAGACAGAGAGATACAGAGAGAGAGATAGGGACAGACAGGCAGAAAGGGAGAGAGATGAGAAGCATCAATTCTCCATTGTGACACTTTAGTTGTTCATTGACTGCTTTCTCATATGAACCTTGACCAGGGGGGTGGGGCTACAGCAGAGTGAATGACCCCACCTTGCTCAAGCCAGCGGCCTTCAGTTCAAGTTAGCAACCTTTGGTTCAAGACAGCGAGCTTTGGGTTCAAGCCATTGACCATGGGGTCATGTCTATGATTCATGCTCAAACCAGCAATCCCGTGCTCAAGCTGGTGAGCCCATGCTCAAGCGGCGACCTCGGGTTTTCGAACCTGGGTCCTTGGCACCCCAGTCTGACACTCTATCCACTGCACCACTGCCAGGTCAGGCCTTTTTACTATAAATTTATTTAAATTTTATTATGCAAGAACATAAAAAATAAATATACACAATGGAGAGAATAGTATAATCAGTGCTAACATACCTTTCACCTAGCTTCAGCAATGTTTAATTCATGGCCAGTGTTGTTTCATCTGTAGATTTACTAGATTACTTTGTAGTAAACCCCAGACTTGAAATCAATTCATCCATGAATATATCTGTATATATCTCTAAAAAATAATGATTTTTTAAAAAATTTAGTGAGAGGAGGGGAGGCAGAGACAGACTCCCACATACACCCGATTAAGCCCACTAGGAGGCGATGCTCTGCTCATCTGGAGCCCTTGCTCCATTACAACCAGAGCCATTTTTTAGCTCCTAAAACAGAGGCCATGGAGCCATCCTCAGTGCCTGAGGCAAACTCACTCCAGTCGAGCCATGTCTGTAGGAGGGGAGGAGAAGAGAGAAAGAGGAAAGAATCAAGAGGGGTAGTGGTGGAGAAGCAGATAGCCATTTCTCCTGTGTGCCCTGACTGGGAATCAAACCCGGGACATCCACATGCTGAGCTGATGCTCTACCACTGAGCCAATTAGCCAGGGCAAGGAATGATTCTTAAGCATAGCCATAATATTATTTCATCTTAAATTAAGAATGATTTTTTTACACTATTAAAGTTATTTTTTTAAGATTTTATTTATTGATTTTAGAGATAGGAGAAGAGAGAAAAAAAGAGAGAAAGCAAGGTGGGTTAGGAGCAGGAAGCATCAACTCTTAGTAGTTTCTTCTCATACATACCTTGACCGGACAAGCCAGGAGTTTTGACCCGGTAACCTCAGCATTCCTGGTCAATGCTTTATTCACTGAGCCAGCACAGGTCAGACTCAGTAAGTTTTCAAACTTACTTGATTGTCTTATTTCTTTTTGTAATTTGCCTTTATGGACCAGTATCAAATAAGTCCATTTATAGCAATTATCCGATAGAAGATTTAGTCTTCTTTTAAGTAATTATGTATTTGTTATTTTGGGAAAATCTTTCTCTAAATATTGCTTTAAACATTTAAATATTCTTTAAATACTGCTTCTGCCAGTTTATATTTCTTCTCTTTTTCTTGGGCTTTATATAATAATTCTCAACACCTGTTTTGTTGACATTTTTTATACCGTATAATTCTTATTTGTGTGAGTCTCTCACAGCCATTGTAAGATATCTAACAATATCTTTAGCCTCTACTCATTAGAATGGAGGTAGCAACCCCTAGAAGTTGTGACAATAGAAAAGTATCCCTAGATATTGCCAAATGTTGGGGGAGAAGGAAAAAAATTATTTCAAGTTAAAAACCACTGGACTGCATGTCTATTAATCCTATAAGACATGTATGCTTATTTGACCTATGGTCCTGTTTTTTATTCCTTTTGTTAACTTTGTTACTTTGTCTACATTGTTATTAAACTTCTTAATTTCCATTGTTATTTAGTTATAAAATTTTCATTTTATTTACCTTTTAAAAAATAGTTACTTTCTGCAATACTTTAGCTTGTCATTTATTTTCTTGACTATAATAATCAGTTATTTTAGTTACATCTTATTAACTTCAATACCTGGATTACTTGTGGGTCTATTTTTATTTTATGATTTATCTCTTGGTCCGATTTCTTTCTATGCCTGGTCATTTTTAATGGAATGCCAGGTATTGTTTATGAGGCACTGAAGAGATTCTGGTCTTCATGCAGAAAGGATAGTGGCAAATCACTTTAATTCAGTCAGCTATTGAGCTGATTAGAAGTTGAATGTAAAACTCTTCTGGTGTCCTTATCAGGATACTTATCCTACTTGGTGGACCTTGAATACCATTTCTTTTCCTCTCCAACATTGTGAGACTATTACAATTTCTGCTTCATTTCTCAGCCTTTGAGAAGCTACATTATGCTTGGCTTATGTCTTAGGTTTGTTCACTAGAAGCAGAGGTAGAGTCAGTGATTCCTGATATACTGTTTCCACTTTATGATGAGTTGTTGCTGGGCCTGCCTGAACTCAGAACATGATGTATCTAATGGTATAAGTGCATGGTGGCCAGTTCCGGTTTCAGGTCACTAGATACCAAGTAGCATGCCAGAAACGACTTTTTGAATGATATATATATATAGGTCTCTTCTGAAGTTGGTATGTTGCTCCAGAAACCTTGAGGTTTTGCTTTGAATTTCCAGTTAGAAATTTAACTGGAGTCTCAAATGTTGTCTTTGGAAGTCAGATGTCTCTTTTCTTGCTCTGGGTCTCACTCAAAACTTTGAAGTCTCTGTGTTAACCGATGTGTGGAATTGAGTAGCATTTTTGTGTGGAATATGCTGTCTCCAAAATTCAGGGGCCTATAAAACACTATTTCTTTCTTTAATTTTTTTTTTGTATTTTTCTGAAGTTGGAAACGGGGGGAGACAGTCAGACAGACTCCCGCATGCGCCCGACCGGGATCCACCAGACACGCCCACCAGGGGCGACGCTCTGCCCACCAGGGGGCGATGCTCTGCCCCTCCGGGACGTCGCTCTGCCACAACCAGAGCCACTCTAGCGCCAGGGGCAGAGGCCAAGGAGCCATCCCCAGCGCCCGGGCCATCCTTGCTCCAATGGAGCCTTGGCTGAGGGAGGGGAAGAGAGAGACAGAGAGGAAGGAGGAGGGGGTGGAGAAGCAAATGGGCGCTTCTCCTATGTGCCCTGGCCGGGAATCGAACCCTGGAACCCCTCACGCCAGGCCGATGCTCTACCGCTGAACCAACCCGCCAGGGCCAAAACACTATTTATTTCTTAATGGCAGAAGCTACAAGATACATGGAATAACTTGTCCTTTACTTTGCAGGGGACATTCCAGCATTCTGTTTATCACTGGACCCCTAAAAACTTCAACAATGTGGTATGTCCCTCCATCTTTGTGAGGGTTATCTCTCATTCTCTGGAATGCATGTATCCTACCAAGACATTCAGAGTAATTGCCAATTCTTGACCATCAGGTTTGATAAGCTGGATCCCATCTATATAGTGGGCAATGTGATGTTGTGCAGAATGTTCAGATGGTTCAGGTCCCTCTGAGTTCTATTTTGATGAAAAGCAGGAAAATGAAGGTAACTCTCAGGTAAGATAGTTCATGTAAATTTGTTGTCCCAAGCTGCTGTTCATGCTCCTCCCTGGTACATATTGAAAAGGCTGCAATTGATAGATACATAACTATCATAACCAAGGATGTGCCGATCTGCGCTACTAAAGATACCAGATGAGATAGAGCAGCTGTACTAGGGTCTACTGTTTGCTTAGGTTTTGTAGTGGTTCACTATCAGTTGCTGTGATTCAATGGGCTTTTTGCAAGAGCCACCTCGTGAATATAATAGGACACGATTGCATCATCATTACTTAAGTCTTGAAACAGACACATCTCTCCCTAAAATACAACACTGTTTTGTTGTTATTGTTGTTTGTTTATTTTTACTAGCTTGACTGAAGGGAGAAATTTCAGGTATTCCATTTGACTTTTCCTACAACACTAGCTCTTGCTTTACAGGTCCAGGAGCCAATATGAGGCTTCTAAATTGTTAGTCTTGTCTTTTCTAATTGTGCATTTGAGAACTGAGAGAAAATTATTATGTGGGCCTACAGACCTAATGAATATACCATGAGATACCCCTGGGTCAGCGACCTGTTATCTGAACCCCACACTTTCTTACTTTAATAGGGGATCATAAGGTCTTCCTGGATCATTCGTTCTCAGCATCAACTCATACCCTATACACTGGGTCCGTAAAGTCATGGTGCACTTTTGACTCGTCACAGGAAAGCAACAAAAGACGACAGAAATGTGAAATCTGCACCAAATAAAAGGAAAAAACCCTCCCAGTTTCTGTAGGATGATGTGGCAGCATGTACACATGCGCATATGATGACATAACACTGTGTATACAGCAGAGCAGCCCACGGCCATGCCAGTCGAGATGTGGACGGTACAGAGGAAAGTTCAGTGTGTTCTGTGGCTCGCTAAATTCGAATCTGTGACCAAAGTGCAACCTGAACATCGGCGCGTTTATAACGAAGTGCCATCACATAGCAATAATATTACTCGGTGGGATAAGCAGTTGAAGGAAACCGGCAGTTTGGTGGAGAAATGCCGTTCTGGTAGGCCATCAGTCAGTGACGAGTCTGTAGAGGCTATATGGGATAGCTACCTAAGGAGCCCTAAAAAATCTGTGTGTGAGCCCACATCGAACTGCACTGAATAGGTATGAAACTGGGAGAGTTTTCCTTTTATTTGGTGCAGATTTCACATTTCTATTGTCTTTTATTGCTTTCCTGTGACCGGTCAAAAGTGCACCATGACTTTACGGACACACTGTATATAGCTGCCTTTGAAATATCTGGTTATTATTTCTCTGGTATCTGGTTATGAGTAAAGAGCCATTGTCACTTTTCAGAAGGACTGTGGAGAGCACTAGCATGCACACTATCTATGTGGTTACTTGTCCTTTTCTTTCAGTTCCTGTCTTCTCCTTCAGTTGATGGTCCGGAGTCTTAGAAATGATTCAGGTCTGCAAATCGGCCAAGAATCCTCACTGCTCTTTGGTTAGATGACCTCAACCTTCTACGTATTTATTATTGATTTCTTTTCTTTATGCTTTGTTAAGCAATAGCCTTGATGGATTTCCATCCTGTTCCTAGGTCAACTCAACCCTGGCTGCCTTTCTTACATTGCCTCCTATTACGGTGATTTTAACAACCTTGTTTATGATGGTTAAGTGCTATCTCCTGGCTCCTACTGTTCCAGGCTCTTCTTATTCCCATGAACAATTATTCAGACTTTTCTTTTTTTTTCAGAGACAGAGAGAGAGTCAGAGAGAGAGGGACAGACAGGAATAGAGAGAGATGAGAAGCATCAATCATCAGTTTTTCGTTGCGACACCTTAGTTGTTCATTGATTGCTTTCTCATATGTGCCTTGACTATGGGCCTTCAGCAGACCGAGTAACCCTTGCTCCAGCCAGCGACCTTGGGTCCAAACTGGTGAGCTTTGCTCGAACCAGATGAGCCCATGCTCAAGCTGGCAACCTCAGGGTCTCGAACCTGGGTCCTCTGCATCCAAGTCACATGCTCTATCCACTGCGCCACCGCCTGGTCAGGCTATTTAGACATTTTTGAATTTTCCTTGTGATTTCTCCTTTAACTCATGGTTCTTTTCTCTAACAGTATCTGTTACAGTATTATCTGTTGACTCAGCTATTTTTCCAGAGAGACCTGGTTGTTTTTGGGGGAACAGTATTAGAAACCAATATCTGAGTACTAGCTATACTCTATTATTGGGAGTATCACTGCTTCTAGGCATTCTCAGCTGAAAGAGCAAGTAAATACGTGTGTGTATCCTAGCCCATATGTATGCCTATATCTGGAAGTCTTTCCATACGTGACCATTTTTATCTATATTAAGCTGAATGAGTTCATTCAGATATCTCCAATTTCTGTCCATTACCCTAGGGCTCATTTTAGTCTCTTCCTCACTCTTTTCTGTAAAATGCTGTCGAGTAAATTTCCTGAGGTATACTGGAACTGAATCTTAAAGGAGGTCAGGGTTGAGAGACCAAAGAGAAAGGCTGACCACTCCAGAATGAAACAAAGAGTTTATTAAGGAAATTTATGGACAGAGAGAGGGCCTTGAGCTGCCGCAAAACAATGAATCTCCAAACTGACAGGAGGTGGGGTCTCAATAAGTATAGCCTCCAGGAATACGGGTGGCTTGACCAAGTGCCATGTGCTTGTTAAGAGCTGTGTATTCCAAAGCAGTAAACAACTTGGCCTACTTATCTGTGTAAGAATATTGCAGGACTGAACTGGCCATATCTGAGAACTGCTAAAAGGTAGCTTCAGTCCCAGCAAGCACCAGAAAGCCTTTTCCCTAACCACTGAGCATGCAATGGTGAGAAAGCTGCTTTCCATGGTCCACCATTCATTCTGCATAAGTTTTCAAATCTAGTATGCATGTATCAGCTAGAGTACAGTGCTTACACATTTAGCCTTTAGGATTTTTAAAATTTTTAAATTGATTTTAGAGGGTGAGAAAGTGGAGGGGAGTAAGTGAGAAAGAGAGAGAGAGAGAGAGAGAGAGAGAGAGAGAGAGGAACATTGATCTGTTCCTATATGTGCCCTGACCAAGGACTGAACTGGCAACCTTTGTGCTTTGGGATGATGCTCCAACCAACTGAGGCATCGGCCAAGGCTCTTTGCCTTTAGTTATATAGACTCTACTCATTTTCAAAAGGCCTCGTTCAGCATGCTTTTCCCAAGTCCCATTCAGTGAGGTTGTGGTATACATTGGTAATACAGTTACCCTGTTTTATCACATCACATATTTTAACCCTAACACCCTAAATGATTTTTTAAATTTGCATACATTAAGATATACCCTTTATGCTGTAAAGTTCAACTGACTGACAAATCCATGTCATATATCTACAATGACAATATCGTACAGAATAATATCACCAATCTAAAAATTTCCTGGGCTTCATCAACTCAACCTTCCTGCTCATCTCTCTGGACCTCAGGCAGCCACTGACCTTTTTACTGTTTTCATAGTTTTGCTTTCCTAAAATGTCATATAATTGGAAGTATAGTGTATATAGTATTTTCAGATTCTTTTCAAATTTATTTAGCAATAAGCATTTACAAATAATTGATGCCTTTTCATGGTTTGCTAGCTCATTTCCTTTTATCACTGAATATTTCTTTGTATGGTTGTCCCACAGTTTGCTTGTATATTTATCTGCTGTAGGACACTTGGTTGCTTCTGGATTTTGGCAATTATAAATAAAGTTACTATATACATGTACACACAGGCTTTTGTGTGGCTGTGTTTACCCCAAATCATTTGAGAAAATACCTAGGAGTGAGATTATTGGTCATATGTTAAGTCTATGTTTGACTTAGTAAGAAGCTGCCAGTTCTCCTCCAATGGGGCTGTCTCGTTTGCATTTCCACCAGTAGATGAATGAGAGTTCCTGTTGCTCTGCATCCTTGCCAGCAATTGGTTTTGTCAGAGTTTTGGATTTTAGCCATTCTGATAGGTGTGCAGTGGTATCTCATTGTTGTTTAACTTGCGGTTCCTTAATGACAGATGTTTATCATCCTTTCTGTAGGTGTATTTGCTATCTGTATATCTTTGGTAAGGTGTCTGTTTTGGATCTTTGCTCATTTTTAATTGGGCTGTTTGTTTTCCTATTGCTGAATTTTAAGAGTTCTTTGTATCTCATTTTGGATGCAAGTCATTTTTCAAAATGTGTTTTGCAAATATTTTCTTCCAGTCTGTGCTTTGTCATTTCATTTTTCAAACAGTGTCTTTCACAGAAAAGCTTTTAAATTTTAATAAAGTCTAATTTATATATTTTTTTCACGGATCATACTTTTGATATTGTATCTGAAAACTCATCACCAAACAAAGGACATCTTCATGTTTTCTCCCCCTAGAATGTTTGATAGATTTTTTTTTCTAGAAGTCTGATAGTTTTATGTTTTACATTTAGGTTTATGGTCTTTTAAAAATTTCTGTGAAAGATATAAAATTTGTGTCTGAATTAAATTTTTTTTGCACATTGATATTCACTTGTTTTAGCACCATTTGTTCAATTGCCTCTGTTGTTTTGTCAAAGATCAACTGATTATATTTGGATGTCTCTTTCTGAGTTCTCTATTCTATTGTGTCTATTCTTCAGCCAACATTATGCTGTCTTGATTATTGAAGCTCTATATCAGGGGTCTCAAACTCAACTCAGCATGTGGGCCACAGAGCAAGATCACAGCCGTTCGGCGGGCCACACTAGGTCTACAAAAGGCAACTGTTACGCAACACTTTTCTCACTGCAGTTGAAAACAAAAAAAATCAGTACAACAAGCACAATCGTACATGCAGTTTACTCAGTGTCACAAAACGACCAGAAACTGTAGTTCGCATCACAACTGCTGTTAACTAAGCTAATGTCTAGCTAGGATGCTAGAGAAATGAAAAATACAAGTAGGCTCCTAGGCTTACTTAATTTTATCCAAAATATTTTGAACTTCGTGGATTAGTCTGCGGGCCGCACAAAATTGTTCAGCGGGCCGCATGCGGCCCGCAGGCTGCGAGTTTGAGACCCCTGCTCTATATTAATCCTTGAAATTGAGTACTGTCAGTTTCCTTGCTTTGATCACCTTGAATGCTTTGTTTGTGATTCTAGTCTTTTCAAAAATATATTTCCAGATCATGTCAGTATCTACAAAAGAGCTTGTTGGGATTTCCTCCCTTTAGGTGAGTATGAAAGGCTGGATGGGGCTGGAATTAGGGAAACATCTTTTTCAGAGTAGAATAAGGTGGCTAAAGCAGGGGTCCCCAGACTACGGCCCGTGCGCCGCATGCAGCCCCCTGAGGCCATTTATCCGGCCCCCGCCACACTTCCGGAAGGGGCACCTTTTTTCATTGGTGGTCAGTGAGAGGAGCACATTGACCATCTCATTAGCCAAAAGCAGGCCCATAGTTCCCATTGAAATACTGGTCAGTTTGTTGATTTAAATTTACTTGTTCTTTATTTTAAATATTGTATTTGTTCCCATTTTGTTTTTTACTTTAAGATATGTGCAGTGTGCATAGGGATTTGTTCATAGTTTTTTTTATAGTCCGGCCCTCCAATGGTCTGAGGGACAGTGAACTGACCCCCTGTGTAAAAAGTTTGGGGACCCCTGGCCTAAAGTCTTTCCCTCTGGAGAGTAGACCTTTGTTACAGAAAATGCTCTGGCATATTTCATAGTGGTTACTATTACCCTTCCTCTGCCAGAGCCACACAATGTTTTGTTGTTTTTTTTTCTTTTTCAAAGGAGAGGAGGGGAGATAGTGAGACAGATTCCCACATGTGCCCCTACCAGGATTCACCTGGCAACCCCCGTCTGGGGCTGACACTCAATCAACTGAACTATCCTCAGTGCCCAGGGCCAATGCACAGACGAATTAGCCTCTGGCTGCAGCAGGGAGAGAGAGAAAGGCAGAGAGAGGGTGGGGGAGAGAAGCAGGCGGTCGCTCTCATCTGTACCCTGACCAGGGATCAAACCCGAACAACTGCACACTGGGCCGATGCTCTACCACTGAGCCAGCCGGCCAGGGCCCATACAAAGATCTTTGTTAGATCTTCACTGTTAAAGTATGGTTGGATTGCCAGTGGTAAAAACAAACAAACAAACAAAAAACCAAAGTGTGAAGGTCCCTTTAATGCTGCTGCCACTCCCAGGAGTTTTTCACTCTCAAGTTAGTATGAAAGCTTCAGCAATTCATGAAAATCACCACTTGAGTATTCCTACCAGGATTGCTTCACTGGCTTCTGCTCCAGGGAAGCAGATAGTGGCTTTAATCTTCCAGATTCAACTAGACAACAATTCTCTGCAGATTGAAGGTGATGGTTTGTGCTATGAAAATAGTTCCCTGAGTCTAAGAAAAGTCATTGATTTTCAGTTTGTTTTTTTTCCTGTTGTAAGAATGACAGTAATGACTTTAATCTTTTCATGTCAGAGCTGAAACCAGAAGTCCACCTCAAATACGATTTTCTGCTACTTTCTCTGTCCTCCTTCTGGGACTTACATTATGTGTATATAGATGCTTTATAATTTTCTGTCTCTGGGTCTGTCAATTTTTCTTTAATCTACTTTCTTTCTATTCTTTCTTCTACCATCACAAATCTGCTATTGAGTCCATCTGATGAATTTTTCATTGTTGTTACTACATTTTTCAACTTTTCTATTTTAAAAATACTTTCTGTAGATTGATTTCCTATCTGTTAAGTCTTTCTAGCAAAATTTCCTTCAATACCGTGAATGTTACTTCCTATTTTAGACATGTTTATAATAGCTGCATTGAAGTTTTGGGCTGCTAATACCTCCATCTAGGTCTACTCAGTTTCACTGAGTTTTTTTTTCCTTTGGGGAGGGTCATACTTTCCTGTTTGTTTTGCGTGCCCTATAATATTATGTTGAAAACAGGGCATTTTAGCTAATGTAGCAGTTTTATATTCTGACTTTACTTTTTCTGTTTTTTGTCATTGTTTTGTTTTCTGTAACTTACCTGGAATTAAACTGTGGAACTTATCTCCCTGCAGTGTATAGTTGCTTGTCTCTGCTCAGATTTTTAGAATTTTTATTTTTTAGCCTGGCTTCATAGAAATTGCCCGAGTATCTTTATAGCTTAATGGTCAGCCAATGATTAGGGAATGTGTTGTGCTCAAATACCTGAAGCTCATAAATCTTCCTCCCAATGCCGATTGGTCTTCATTGTGGTTGGGGGCACATGCGGTGTTCAGCCAGTTCTGGGGTCTTCTTGGACTTTTACTTTCAACTCTTTCGGTTCATCTCATATGTGGAGCAGATTCCCAGTTTGCCAGGGATGCATGAGACATTTATCTCATGTTTTCTATGGCTCGCTTACTTTCAAGAATTCTCCATTAAATTTATGGCTGGTTCACCTCTTGCTTCAACTAAGAGGACTATCTTAGGATAGTAGAGCTGTCGGTTTATCATTTATTTCCTACTGATAGTGCTGCCTGCTGTAGATTTCTTTTATTCTTGTTCCTAAAATTGTGCCCACATTCTCTAGTAGCAAAGCTACTGTTATCTTGACTGGCCTTATGCTGGTAACACTGACATTATCCCTGCCATCATCACTGGAGATGGGGGATGACTTTAGTCCCAGCTAAGAAGACTAAATACTCTGTTGTTTTTAGCTGAAGGACTAGCAGTTTTCGATAAGTACTTCTCAATTTGTTGTTGGCATTTGTTCATCCGTTCAGAGTCCCCAATTTTACAATTTTGTCCTCTTTTGTTGGGGTAGAGAGAAGAGTTGTTGACCTCTTTATTTCTCCATAGACTTTTTTTTTTTTAAAGTATGAAAGTATCTTGTAAACCATCATCTTGTTGCTGGGACTACTCTTTGCTATCAGTTTGTTGCTGTTTTTGTATGTATATTATAAAACATATCAAGTTCCCACTGATACTTGCAATTCAAATTTAGGATTATGAGTTTCTTTTTAATATAATCTCCTTTATATCTGTCTTTTCTCCCATGCCAGAGGTCTTTGTTCTGAGTAACACTTTATCTCACAATATCCATGTACCTGTGTCAGTATAATAATACCAACATGATCACAAATATGATTATTTAAACTAGGTTTTATTTTCACTGTACTGCATTGTTTTTTATAATATAATGCTGTTGCTGATTTTTTTTTTTTTGCTGTTATATGTATTGGAATGATATTTGCTCCTTCAGTCAGGATATATCTGCTTGTCCTAGAGAAACATCAGTATTCTACCTTGCAAATCCTTAAATACGCTATGTTTTATTTTATGCCCACAATGGATAATAAGTGAGATTCAGAGAGCTATCCTATTGGCCAGTTCCACATATTTTTATTGCACCATAATTCTGCTCCAAACTTGATAGAGTTTATGTTCCAACTTTATGTCAGAGGGACTGATGTACTTTTAACATACTGAATATTAAAGATTTTCAAAAGTAGTTGTAAAATTGGATATTTTCTGCCATTTTTTAGCTTCCTATCATTTATAAGCAAGTCACGTGGCACCAGAATATAGACCATGAAGAATGTTTTGGTTTTATCACATCTGAGCAATTTCAGGAAGGCAGGTCATAGAAAAATTACTCCTTCAGTTTATATACATGACAGTGGTAAGTGGAGGAGCCTCACTAGAGAATTTTACTTGAGAGAGAATTATCTCTTCCGTATTGTGCAAACTCAAAAGAATAAAAACAATTAATAAATCTCCAATTACCTTCTTTTGGGCAAATAAGTTGGTAAAATTTGTGTTATTAATTTTGCTCACTTTTGTTGTTAAAAATGGCCACTGACCACGTGATTGTGCTGTCCAGGTGATACTGTTAATTACCTTCATGCTTGGGAAGGGGCTTGGTTATGCTAATGTGTGCTGGAGGAGGGGCTGTCACACCAAAAAGTTTTAAGAAGAAAGAAGGAGGAGCTAGGAGGCCATTTTTGCAGAGGCTATGTTGTTGCAGGGAGGAGAGGAAGCCAAGATGGCGGGGTGCTGAAGGAGAAGACAGTTTGTGCAGAGTTTGTACAGAGAGGAGAGGGGAAACAGAGGTGACTGAGCTAGTGGGCCTTTGATTCTAGGAAAACTGGGAGAAAGTCAGTGGCTTTGGGAACCCTGAATGGAAAGGGAAGTGTTTTCCTGCTGTGTGTATTTACTCGCCCACCAGTTGTGAGCTAGAATAAAAGGATGGCCCACCATTGGCTCCGCAGTTTCATTACCATCTATCCAAATGTAATTCGAAACTGCATGTGCCAGGCGGCTATGATGGCCACCGCAACTACTGGCCATACACCTCTCTACCCCATTAAAGTTTTTTGAAAAAAATTAAATAATTTTTGGAAGTTTCCATAACTTTGTAATCATATGCTAAAGCACAAATACTGGTAAAGTAAACTCACATGCACTCACCATCCAGCTTCAGAAATTATAAAGTCATGATAATATTGTTTCATCAACGTCTCCATCCACTTACCGTCATCTGTTATTTGTTTGAAGCAAACCCCAGAAATCAAATTATTTCATCTGTAAGATTTTTCAATGCATATTTCCCAAAAATAATACTTCAAAAATTAACTATTATTGCTTTGCCACAAATAAAAAAATAACTTCTTACTATCATCAAATACCTAGTCATTGTTCAAATTTTAAATCCTGTTAGATATTAGAATTCTTAAACCATTTGTATGAATTGGGCCTGAAAACTGTTAACATTTGGCTTTGTTGAAGAAAGAGTTGTCCTACAGAGCTTTTCCCAGTCTGGATTATAATGATTGTATCCCCCATGGTTTTACTTAATAGGTTCTTTGATCTCTGCAGTTTCTGTAAATTGAGGATTCAGTCTAGTGGATTTAATCAGATACAGTTAGTTTTTTGTTTTGCTTTTTGTTTTTTGCAATGTGACTTGATAATTGTTAGTGTGTTTTTTCATCTGTAGGCACTTACTGTCTGGCTGCCTGTCTTTTAGCAGCTGTTGATGGTCAATGAGAAGATACATTGATTCATTGAAAATTCAAAAATGGGGTTATTCTAACTCAATTATTGTTTATGCATCTAAAATTAGATGTATAATGTATAGTTGTATTTCTGAAATACATCTATCACTAGAATATTTACAAATCAAATGGTATAGTTTGTATAGGAAATGCTGGATAAATGCAAAATATTATATTTTACAAATGAGCCATAAGCATAAAACTGTGCTTTGTAATGTCATAGGAAAAGAAACCTAAGGCAGTATCTCCAAATGGTTAATGTTCTCATATGCAAAGACCTTTGAAATCCTTTGTGCTGCCTGACCAGGCAGTGGTGCAGTGGATAGAGCGTAGGACTGGGATGGGGAAGACCCATGTTCAAGACCCCAAGGTCGCCAGCTTGAGCGCAGGCTCATCTGGTTTGAGCAAAAGCTCACCAGCTTGGACCCAAGGTTGCTGGCTCGAGCAAGGGGTTACTCGGTCAGCTGAAGGCCTGCAGTCAAGGCACATATGAGAAAGCAATCAATGAACAACTAAGGTGTCCCAATGAAAAACTGATTGATGCTCTCATCTCTCTCCGTTCCTGTCTGTCTGTCCCTATCTATCCCTCTCTCTGACTCTCTCTCTGTCTCTATAAAAAAAGACCCAAAAAACACACTTCTTTTTTTAAAAAAAAGTGACTTTGTATCAGAGACTTCCTTATTTGTATATTGGATTAAAGGTTTTTGTTTTTTTTTAAAAAAAGAAATCCTTTATGCTAAAATTGTGATTACATTTGTGTGTGTGTGTGTGTGTGTGTGTGTGTGTGTGTGTGTTTTGGTATTTTTCTGAAGTGAGAAGCAGGGAGACAGAAACAGAGTCCCGCATGTGCCTGACTGGGAGACCAGGACCCACCCAGCACGCCCACCAGGGTGTGATGCTCTGCTCATCTGCAGCATAGCTCTGTTGCAACTGGAGCCATTCTAGTGCCTGAGGCAGAGGCCATGGAGCCATCCTCAATTCCCCGGGCCAACTTTGCTCCAATGGAGCCTTGGCTGCGGGAGGGGAAGAGAGAGACAGAGAGGAAGGAGAGGAGAAAGGGTGGAGATTCATTTGGGAAGGTAAGCAGATAGGCGCTTCTCCTGTGTGCCCTGGCTAGGAATCTAACCCGAACTTCTACACACTGGGCCGACTTTTGTAGATTTCTTGACTGTAATCTTATATTTATGCTAGCTAACCCCCAATTCTCAGGAACAGGTAGTCAACCAAGGCTGCAGTGGGGGCAACCAACCCTGTGCTTTTTCTCCAGATGAACAAAGCCTTAAGTTCCAGAACAAAAATAGAAAAAAAACCCTGCAAAATAAATTTCAACAAGTAAGTCAGCAATTAACAGAACACTAGAATTTTTTTTTTTTTAATAAATTTTTATTAATGGTAATGGGATGACATTAATAAATCAGGGTACATATATTCAAAGAAAACATGTCTAGGTTATTTTGTCATCAAATTATGTTGCAAACCCCTCGCTCAAAGTCAGATTGTCCTCCGTCACCTTCCATCTAGTTCTCTGTGCCCCTCCCACTCCCCCTAACTCTCTCCCTCCCTCCCTCCCATGTCCTCCCTCACCCCCCACCCTTGGTAACCACCACACTCTTGTCCATGTCTCTTAGTCTCATTTTTATGTTCCACCAATGTATGGAATCATGTAGTTCTTGTTTTTTTCTGATTTACTTATTTCACTCCTTATAATGTTATCAAGATCCCACCATTTTGCTGTAAATGATCTGATGTCATCATTTCTTATGGCTGAGTAGTATTCCATAGTGTATATGTGCCACATCTTCTTTATCCAGTCTTCTATTGAAGGGCTTTTTGGTTGTTTCCATGTCTTGGCCACTGTGAACAGTGCTGCAATGAACATGGGGCTACATGTGTCTTCACGTATCAATGTTTCTGAGGTTTTGGGGTATATACCCAGTAGAGGGATTGCTGGGTCATAAGGTAGTTCTATTTGCAGTTTTTTGAGGAACCACCATACTTTCCTCCATAATGGTTGTACTACTTTACAGTCCCACCAACAGTGAATGAGGGTTCCTTTTTCTCCACCACCTCTCCAACATTTGCTATTACCCGTCTTGTTGATAATAGCTAATCTAACAGGAGTGAGGTGGTATCTCATTGTAGTTTTGATTTGCATTTCTCTAATAACTAATGAAGCTGAGCATCTTTTCATATATCTGTTGGCCATTTGTATCTCTTCCTGGGAGAAGTGTCTGTTCATGTCCTCTTCCCATTTTTTTATTGGATTGCTTGTTTGTTTGTTGTTGAGTTTTATGAGTTCTTTGTAAATTTTGGATATTAGGCCCTTATCTGAGCTGTCGTTTGAAAATATCAGTTCCCATATAGTTGGCTGTCTGTTTATTTTGATATCAGTATCTCTTGCTGAGCAAAAACTTTTAATTCTGATGTAGTCCCATTCATTTATCTTTGCCTTCACTTCTCTTGCCATTGGAGTCAAGTTCATAAAATGTTCTTTAAAACCCAGGTCCATGATTTTAGTACCTATGTCTTCTTCTATGTACTTTATTGTTTCAGGTCTTATATTTAGGTCTTTGATCCATTTTGAATTAATTTTAGTACACGGGGACAGGCTGTAGTCGAGTTTCATTCTTTTGCATGTGGCTTTCCAGTTTTCCCAACACCATTTGTTGAAGAGGCTTTCTTTTCTCCATTGTGTGTTGTTGGCCCCTTTATCAAAGATTATTTGACCATATATATGTGGTTTTATTTCTGGGCTTTCTATTCTGTTCCATTGGTCTGAGTGTCTATTTTTTTGCCAATACCATGCTGTTTTGATTATCGTGGCCCTATAATATAGTTTAAAGTCAGGTATTGTAATGCCCCCAGCTTCATTCTTTTTCCTTAGGATTGTTTTGGCTATTCGGGGTTTTTTATAGTTCCATATAAATCTGATGATTTTTTGTTCCATTTCTTTAAAAAATCTCATAGGGATTTTGATGGGAATTGCATTAAATTTGTATATTGCTTTGGGTAATATGGCCATTTTGATTATATTTATTCTTCCTATCCAAGAACAAGGAATATTTTTCCATCTCATTGTATCTTTTTCGATTTCCCTTAACAATGCTTTGTAATTTTCATTATATTCTTTGAATTATATTTCTTTACGTTCTTTGTTATGTTTATTCCTAGGTATTTTATTTTTTTTGTTGCAATCGTGAAGGGGATTATTTTTTTGAGTTCGTTTTTTAATATTTCATTGTTGGCATATAGAAAGGCTATGGACTTTTGTATGTTAATTTTGTATCCTGCGACCTTACTGTATTGGTTTATTGTTTCTAATAATCTTTTTGTGGAGTCCTTCGGGTTTTCGATGTATAGGATCATATCATCAGCAAAAAGTGATAGCTTTACTTCTTCTTTTCCGATATGGATGCCTTTTATTTCTTTGTCTTGTCTGATTGCTCTGGCCAGAACTTCTAGCACCACGTTGAATAAGAGTGGAGAGAGTGGACAACCCTGTCTTGTTCCTTATTTAAGGTAGAAAGTCCTCAGTTTTATGCCGTTTAATAGGATGTTGGCTGATGGTTTATCATATATGGCCTTTATCATGTTGAGATATTTTCCTTCTATACCCATTTTGTTGAGAGTCTTAAACATAAAATTGTGTTGTATTTTATCAAAAGCCTTTTCTGCATCTATTGATAAGATCATGTGGTTTTTGTTCTTTGTTTTGTTGATATGGTGTATTACGTTAACCGTTTTGCGTATGTTGAACCATCCTTGAGATTCTGGGATGAATCCCACTTGATCATGATGTATTATTTTTTTAATATGTTGTTGTATTCGGTTTGCCAGTATTTTGTTTAGTATTTTAGCATCTGTATTCATTAGAGATATTGGTCTGTAGTTTTCTTTCTTTGTGCCATCCTTGCCAGGTTTTGGTATGAGGGTTATGTTGGCCTCATAAAATGTGTTTGGAAGTATTGCTTCTTCTTCAATTTTTTGGAAGACTTTGAGTAGAATAGGAACCAAGTCTTCTTTGAATGTTTGATAGAATTCACTAGTATAACCGTCTGGGCCTTTTATTTTTGGGGAGATTTTTAAAAGTTTTTTCTATTTCCTCCCTGCTGATTGGTCTGTTTAGGCTTTCTGCTTCTTCATGACTCAGTCTAGGAAGGTTGTATTGTTCTAGGAATTTATCCATTTCTTCTAGATTGTTGTATTTGGTGGCATATAATTTTTCATAGTATTCTACAATAATTCTTTGTATATCTATGATGTCTGTGGTGATCTCTCCTCTTTCATTTTGGATTTTATTTATTTGAGTCCTGTGTCTTTTTTCCTTGGTGACAGCTCAGATAAGGGCCTAATATCCAAAATTTACAAAGAACTCATAAAACTCAACAACAAACAAACAAGCAATCCAATAAAAAAATGGGAAGAGGACATGAACAGACACTTCTCCCAGGAAGAGATACAAATGGCCAACAGATATATGAAAAGATGCTCAGCTTCATTAGTTATTAGAGAAATGCAAATCAAAACTACAATGAGATACCACCTCACTCCTGTTAGATTAGCTATTATCAACAAGACGGGTAATAGCAAATGTTGGAGAGGTTGTGGAGAAAAAGGAACCCTCATTCACTGTTGGTGGGACTGTAAAGTAGTACAACCATTATGGAGGAAAGTATGGTGGTTCCTCAAAAAACTGCAAATAGAACTACCTTATGACCCAGCAATCCCTCTACTGGGTATATACCCCAAAACCTCAGAAACATTGATACGTGAAGACACATGTAGCCCCATGTTCATTGCAGCACTGTTCACAGTGGCCAAGACATGGAAACAACCAAAAAGCCCTTCAATAGAAGACTGGATAAAGAAGATGTGGCACATATACACTATGGAATACTACTCAGCCATAAGAAATGATGACATCAGATCATTTACAGCAAAATGGTGGGATCTTGATAACATTATAAGGAGTGAAATAAGTAAATCAGAAAAAAACAAGAACTACATGATTCCATACATTGGTGGAACATAAAAATGAGACTAAGAGACATGGACAAGAGTGTGGTGGTTACCAAGGGTGGGGGGTGAGGGAGGACATGGGAGGGAGGGAGGGAGAGAGTTAGGGGGAGTGGGAGGGGCACAGAGAACTAGATGGAAGGTGACGGAGGACAATCTGACTTTGAGCGAGGGGTTTGCAACATAATTTGATGACAAAATAACCTAGACATGTTTTCTTTGAATATATGTACCCTGATTTATTAATGTCATCCCATTACCATTAATAAAAATTTATTAAAAAAATAAATAAATAAATAAATAAATTGCTTTCTGTTAGTTTTGTATCTAGTTTGATTCTTCTCTTTTGTTTTTCTATCATTTGTTTTTGTTTGTTTGTGTTCCATACTTCTTTCCTCTGTTGCTACCTTTTTTAAGTCCAGTGTTTTTGTGGTGGTTTTTTTAAGGGTGGTTACCATTAAGTAATGAAAAGGGTACCTACCATATTCATTGTAGTACCCTATCTTATAAGTATTTCTGCACTTCATCATCCTTTGCTACTGTTAATCTCCATCCTCTCCCCCCTTTTTTTTCTTTGTTGTCACAGTTTAAGTTTGGTTTTATTGTGTTCTTGGTGGAGCTGTTACTTGTGGTGTTGTTTTCTTTTGTTCTTTGAATCTGGTTGGAAAACCCCCTTTAGTATTTCCTGGAGTGGGGGCTTTCTGTTGATAAATTCTCTCATCTTTTCTGTATTTGTGAATGTTTTTATATCTCCTTCATACTTGAAGGATAGCTTTGATGGGTATAGTATTCTTGGCTAAAAGTTCCTCTCTTTCAGGGCTTTAAATATTGGGGTCCACTCTCTTCTAGCTTGTAGAGTTTCTGCTGAGAAATCTGATGATAATCTAATAGGCCTTCCTTTATATGTTGTACTCTTCTTTTCCCTGGCTGCCTTGAGAATTTTTTCTTTGTCATTGGTTTGTGTCATCTTTATTATGATGTGCCTTGGAGTGGGTTTGTTGGGGTTAAGAAAACTTGGTGTTCTGTTTGCTTCTTGAATTTGAGGCTTTAGTTCCTTCCACAGGCTTGGGAAGTTCTCGTCTATTATTTGTTTGAGTATATTCTCCATTCCATTTTCTTTCTCTTCTCCCTCTGATATACCTATTATTCTTATGTTATTCTTTCTGATGGAGTCAGACAATTCCTGTAGGGCTTTCTCGTTTTTTATTATTTTTGAGTCTCTTTCTTCTTCTCTCTGTTGTGCCTCAAGTTGTTTGTCTTCTATTTCACTAATCCTATCTTCAATCTGGGCTGTTCTGTTAGCTAAGCTTGTTACCTCATTTTTCAGCTCGTGAATTGAGTTTTTCATTTCTGTTTGATTTGTTTTTATAGTTTCAATTTCCTTGGTAATATATTCTTTGTGTTCACTGAGTTGTTTTCTGATCTCCCTATATTGCCTTTCTGTGTTTTCTTGTATATCTCTGAGTATTTTTAAGATTTCTATTTTAAATTCTCTGTCATTTAGCTCCAAGGCTTCCAATATGTTAAGTCTTTTCTCCATAGATTTTTCCACATCTATTTGTGTTACCTCTCTTTCTTTTGTATCCATAATATTCGATTTCCTCTTTCTTATCGACATCTGAGGGTGGTCTTATTGATAGCACTAATTAGAATTAATAAAGAGTAAAACGTAAAAAAAAAAAAAAAAAAAAAAGGTAAAACACCCCACAAAAAAAAACAGTAATAATTTATTATTTCCCCCTTTTTTTCTCTCTTCTCTTTCCCTCCTCTCCCCTCCTCAGGGAAATATCGTGCCTATATGGAGGGCCTGATTTGGGGTGAAGAGTTCAAGGGGCAAAAAAAAGGGAGTAGGGACCTACTAAATGCAAAAAAAAAAAAAAAAAAAAAAGGAAGAAAATCTTAGACAAGCATAAGATGATTTGCTTGTATGTGATGGTCAACTAAGAGATATAATGAGAGGGATAAGAGGGAACCAGAAAAAAGGACCAAAAAAAGAATAATAAAGAAGAAAAAATAAAAATAATAAGTAAAAATCTGTTGTATTAAGTGGAGCAAAGACTAAATACAATGGAGACCTTGGGTTGGGAGGACCCAAAATGCCACAAAAATAAACAAACAAGAAAAAAAATAAAAACAAAAGCAAAAAAGAGAAATAAAGCCAAAAAAAAGCCTTGAGTCCCAAATTAAGTAATTTGTTCGTGATTGAGGATTATATGGGAGGAAAGTAAAATGAGAAAAGAAAAAACGAATAGAAAGGAAAAAATAAGAAAAAGAGAGAAACGAAGGAAGAAATAAAATAGGAAGAGAAAAAAAACAAAATAAAGCAAGACAAAAAAAAAAAAAGAGGAGAGAGTGAGAGTTAAGTGTTTTGGAGTATAACCTTAAAGGAGGGTGAGGATGAAGAAGAAAAATAAAATGCAACACTCATGGGTAGTGTAGTTCAAGAAAGGGGAAGCATAAGATGGGCAGAGAATAGAAGGACCGAGGTGGAGGAAATAAAGGCAAAAAGATAGAAGAAACAAACAACAACAACAACAACAACAACAACAACAAAAAATAGTGGATCAAGTTGTAAAGTCTGTGGGTTTTTCTTGATTTTGAGAGGTTAACTTCTTCCTTTTTCTTTTCTCTCCCTCTTCCTGGTCGGTGACTCTGTACCCCAGGCTCTACCCCTGTGTCACTCTTAGGTAGGGATTTGCAGTTGATGGGATTCTATGGCAATGTCATATAATTGGCTTTAGTCTTGCTGGAAGTAAAGGCTTGTTAGCGTTTGCAGGGTCCAACGATGAGAGTTTGCTTTCCTGGATTCTCTCTCCTAGTCCCCCCTTTCTGAATTAGCAGCCTGGTGATCCAGCTATAAGGCTGCAACTGCTTCTGCCTGGGGAGTAAGAGGCTCAAAGAGCTGGGAAATCCCCACTCTATCCCCACTCAGTGCAAGGCTTTGGGAAAGGCTCTGACAGTCAGGGCCTCGAGTGTAATCAGGCGGGGGTGGGAGTCAATTGTTGTCAAGGTAACTGTTCAGCGCCTATCATTTAGTTGGACCTCTCAACCCAGGCTTTCCACACTTTGTAGCCTGTTTTTGCAGGGAAGAAGAGGCACTAGTCTCTGCTTACAACTAGTGTAGTATAGACCTTATTATCTGCCAAGTCCTTCTTGTTAGAGTTTATCCCTAAATATGGAGGCTCTATTAATCAGAAGTTGCCCCCGCCCCTTTAGCGAGAGGCACTAAAAAATATCACGCCTCTTGTCTTGGATCGCTGAATTGAGAGAGATCTTATCAATTAGAACCGAGGGTGCGCAGATTTCATGGGTTAAGCTAATTTCAGTGATTGGGTCGCAGCTGTGCTTCCGAAGGTATTTTAGGCTGCCTGCGTGCGCCCCTCCCCCAACACTTGATTGTTAGCCTGAATGGCTGGGTGAGGTGCCCCGCCCACGGAGAGAATCTCCCAAGCCTCTCCCGCTCGCCCCGCCGCTGGCGGCTGGACCGCACCAGGCGCAGGATAATGGAGCCCCCTGGGTGTGCGGGCCAGCAGGGCGCCCTGGGCGCGTGGAATGCCCAAGGCACGCGCGTGAATGGGGCGCTCCGGGCACCGGTGGCCGGCGACCCCCACTCGCAGTGTGCGGGCCGCTGGGAACGTCAGCGGTGGTGCTCAACTGGACCGGGCGCGCCCACGGCTGCTTGCGGTGGCTCGCGCGTGGCGGGCGGCGGCTCGTGGCGGCCGCTCACGGCGGCGGTTCGCAGCAGCTGCTCCGCTCGCTCGCGGCGGCGGCTCGCGGGGTCTCGCGGTTCCCAAGTATATGGGCTGACTCACCACAGGCGCACTTCCTTGCGATTTGAAAGAACGTCCCTGTGGTAGATTCCTCCACACCCTCAGAACACTAGAATTTTAGACCTGGAAACAATCTCAGAGATGATAAAATTCAACCTAATTATTTTGTAGATAGGCAACCAATATCCATAGTAGATCAAGGCTGTAGTCATAACCAACTAGGCAGTATCTGAATCTATAAAGCAGTTATGCTTAAGAGTGCTACTATTTTATTTTTGCTTCCCTCTGCCCCCCCAGAAGCACTGTCTTTTGACAGCTCACTGATGATTCAAATCCTCTATTTGTAAAATACGTTTTATTTTGCCATCCTAGAGAATATAGAAGACGGGTGAATATTGCATATCAAATAAACACTTTCAGTTTATATTATTTGAGTGTTGGTTTATAATTGTCAACAGCAGAACTGCAGAAGGAGGCCCTGAATAGGAAAGATTACTAAAATTTGCCCTGGCTGGTAGACAACAGCTCCAAGGTATGGCTGGCCCCAGCATGTCTCTGAGGAAGAAACTCAGTGTGTCCAGACCTTATAGTTATAGTCTAACTTTCTCAGTAGAAAGTATAGCTATAGGGAAAATGATGCCCTTGAATGGTGAGCTACTTCCTCCTGTTCTTAGAAGCTAGCTTGTGACAGAGTTGAGACAGATCTTCCAGAGCCCAGTTGTGTACACTTTGGTGCTTTGTGTTGAAAATCCTTCACAACTGACTAACTCTCTTATGATAAAACTAGTCTAATCTAGCAAACACAACCAAAGGTTCCTTTGCTTCTCCTTCACCTTGGGTAGAGTGGATTGTGGTTGGAGGGAAGAAAGGGTGAGGAGGAGATTAGGCTGTCTCTTGCAGTACTTAAAGTGAGATGTCTCAAGTTCCAAGACCACTGAATGACTTTCAAGGATATTTCCGGTACTTGTGAGTAACAAAAACTATGAAAAGATTTGTAATTGGTTAATTGCAACAGGAAGGAGTCTGCCAAAATTTTCATATTAAGGCCTGGCACTTTACAAATCGTATTGGTGTTTTTAATAGGGAGCTGCCCGTGTGGCATCTGGGTGCCTGACACAATGTAGAGGGAGCAATTTGGAGTCACCATATATTTTATTTTACTTTCTATCATCTAAGCATCATGACATCTATGAGAAGTGAGGAAACATATATAACTAACCTCACTTTAGGTAAGATAGTCCAGAGATAAAGTAATTAACCTTTTGTAGGATCATCAATTTATTCATTCGGGAAGGTAAGTTGAAGTGAAACAAGAAGTCCGATCTGTGTGTGAGCTAGTTGGCCTCCTATCTGTACTACGCTGTCTCTTTTTTTATACCCATTATGGGGCCACCTTCCTACTACAGACTCTCCAATCAGGGAAGATTCTCTTGTCAAACAAACATATTGCTTTCTCCTGCTGTTTGCAGCAGAGATGCAAGTCTGAGAACTTGCTTGAAGGCATCCATCACTTTGATGGTTAGAACATAAACATGATTTGGAGGAAAGTATTTGAGTTGCCTACAATAATTTGTGGTTAATGAATTGTCTTAAGGGTTTTATGTGTCCCTCTCCCACTCATTACTTTGCATGGTAGTGGTCCCTTGCCCATTAAAAGGCTTTTCTCATTTGAACTGTTTTTATGAATAGAGGGCTCTTTAATTTTTTACAGTTGATTTCCTTTTATTGTCTTTATTACAGTTTAACAGGGAGACAAATGACACCACAAACAGAGATGAGGGGGACTGCCCCCACCTTTTCTTTATGTGTTTTTATTAAACTTTGTTCCTCCTTTTGCTCAGGTTGTAGGATATAGACCTTTAGTGCAGGTCATAAGTGAACAGTCAGATTCAAAGCTCTGTGGAAAGGCTCTCTAATGGGCCAGAGTAGTCCCTGAAACAATATTTGTTCTCTAAAGTTGAATCTGAAGTTTATAATGATAATGATAGTAATAGCAATTATAATAATAAAAATTATAACACTATGAGGTGTATGGACAGAAGGAAACATTTAAAATCTACTATATGCTGGACAGTGTCAATTTTTTCTATTAAAAATTTATTCTTAGGACAAAAAATGTAAAGATATGGGGATATATAGAATAAAAGGTAAAAATTATCTTGATTTCTCTATTTCTTGAAATACCACTGACCTCAAGAGGCTTCATAACCATTTAATCTGTGTATGCATATACATATTTATATTTTTATGTTCTCTTTTGACATAAATTCCAGTCCATATATTATCCAATGACATTCATTTTTAACTTAACATGTTTCAAGAGGCTTTAAGTGGCTTCTTTATATAAACTATCTCTCATTCTTTTTTAGCAGCATTTCCCTCTTGATAGAGATTTAATTATTTTTGCTGTTCTTACAGTTAAGCTGCAGTGAACATACATTTGCCCATAGGATGCATTTTTAGAAGGGGAGTCCCTGTGCGGAAGGATTTGCAGGTTTTATGGTTAGGTAGACACTGAGAACTTTCCTCCTGGCAGCAGGACCACTTCAGGTGCCCAATGTGTGGTGCCCATGAGAGGGACTTGGGCTCTTGGAATGTTACAGCTTTTCCTTCTCAGAATACTCTGACAATGAACTCTGATCTTATCACCTGAGAAATACAAGTTTCAGAAATGTTAAGTAAACCTGTTTGAGGTTACACAGCTGCAGTGTGGAAACTCTGCTGCGACTAGAGCCTCTCTAGCGCCTGGGGCAGAGGCCACGGAGCCATCCCCAGCGCCCGGGCCATCCTTTGCTCCAATGGAGCCTTGGCTGCGGGAGGGGAAGAGAGAGACAGAGAGGAAGGAGAGGGAGAGGGGTGGAGAAGCAGACGGGCACTTCTCCTGTGTGCCCTGGCCAGGAATCGAACCCAGGATTTCCACACGCCAGGCTGACGCTCCACCACAGCCAACCGACCAGGGCCACCACAGGTTGGTTTTATGTCTTTGTGAAGTCATATCACTTCTCTGGTCCCACTTTCCTTTTCTATAAAATGAAGTAGTTGGATTATGTGATTTTTAAGGGCCCTATTAGCTTTAATTTTTAAGTGTATTTTTGGATATGCTTTATAAACAGGAGTGAGACTCTCAGTTTGGCTCTAGATTTTAATTGTGTTTCTTCTACTTGGAATTTCACTTTTCAAAGAAGAAAAGGATTTGAACTAGGGTTAACCTTTAATGATATTAGAGAAGCTAAAATTTATAATAAACTTGTTAAGTACTTCTTGTGTGCTGAGTATTCTTCACTGTTCCAAGTGTTTGCCTACATTATTTTACACTATCCTTCCTGTGTTCCAGTGAGTGATGTATTGTTATTATCCTAATACTACAGATGAAAAAAATGGCAGGGTGGGGAGGGCAGGTAACTTGCCCAAAATCATAGAGTGCATAGTGAATGTTTGAACTCAGGCTGTCACACATAAGAGACCAAATTTAGAAGTGTTTGTTTGTTTTATTTTTGGAGTGAGGTAGCATTTCATGGGGGAGAAACAAAGCAAGTCCTCATTCCAGCATGACAAAGAAAGAAAGGGTCGGCCCTAAGAAAAGAAGTGTTGGCCCTGGCCGACTGGTCCAGTGGTAGAGTGTCAGCCTGGCATGTGGATGTCCCAGGTTTGATTCCTGGTCAGGGCACATGGGAGAAGTGACCATCTGCTTCTCCACCCCCTCCCCCTTTTCTCTCTCATATTCTCTCTCTCCCCCTCCTACAGCCATGGCTCAATTGGTTTGAGTGCATTTGCCCTGGGCGCTGAGGATGGCTCCATGGAGCCTCTGCCTCAGGTGCTAAAAATAGTTTGGTTACAAGCATGGCCCCAGATGGGCAGAGCATCACCACAGATGGGGATTGCCAGGTTGATACTGGTCAGAGCACATGCAGAAGGCTGTCTCTCTATCTCCCCTCCTCTCACTTAGAAAAGAAGAAAAAGAAAAAAAAAGGGGGAAAGAAAACAATGACTTTTGTAGACCACTAAAATTTACCCTCTTTAGAAGAGCTCAAAAATGAGAACTTTCACAATTTGGGATAAAATCCTTTTAGAACTTGTCATATACTCTTCTGTTTACATTTAATTTAACATTTCTTCTTGGGACAGTATCATTTAACAGGTATTATTCCTTTACTAGGTTCCTTCTTTTAGGAGTTATTAGATGGGATAATCAATTTTTCTGTCTCTGAATGATTTAGAATTGCCATGCATTTTAAATGTTTGAGGTTCTTTTTAAAAGTTATGTTTCTTTTGCCTCAGTGTCAAAGTGTCAACATTGATAGCCACCATGGTGTGGAGAAGGTATGGCTGAATGGAGAGGATGTATCATGGAGGCCATATAACTTATCTTCCAAACCAGGACACTATTGAGGATGAAAGGGAACACTATTATAAAGCAGGGCAACAGGAATAGAATGTAACTGCCCCATTCAAACTGGGATGTGTGGTTACTTTACTTTGGACCAGGTACAAATTCTGGACTTGTTGCTTGCTAGTTAAGGAACCTTGCCACAAGTCATTCAATTTCTCTGAACCAGTTTCCTTACTTGCAAATTGGGCATATTAGTGCCAGATAGTTGTGAGGATTAAAGAATATTTATGTAAAATTCTTGGCAGTAGTAGGTACCTTTTGATATTGCCTCCCAGTTTGTTGAGAGGCATAGTTAGGAGCTTGGCACACATACACCACCCGTTCCTGTTAATGTGATCGCTGTTTAGCTTGGTATTGTACTTCCTGTTGCTGTTACTGCCTACAATTGGCTGCTCCTCCCATATGCCTTCTTCGCTGTTTCTAACTTGCTGTGGGTTGGAAAACAAGATAACCAACTCAGTATTCTGGAAAACTCCCACCTCTGAATAAGGTGCTTACCATAGATTTTTTACTGTGCAAGTTTTCATCTCAACTGCTTAAATGATCACATTTTGACTCAACAATAAGCATTATGTCATAATTGATCACGTATAAGTAATACTTCTTGGTGATTCTGTGTGTTGGAATATTTTGGGTTGATAGGTGTATTTTCAGTATTAAGGTAGTTTAGTTCAATACTGTGTAATTTTCCACCAGCTTGCAAAGAGGGCAGTGTTCTTCAAAGCAGTGAAAGGGGGTGTAAAGGAACTCCTATGACATTTGACAATTAGTCAGGGATAGGCTTCAACAGTGTGAAGGGCTAAACAATCTGATTTCTTTGCTTCTCAGGAAAACAAGATAGATGTATTTATAATTAAGAAAGATGTGAACTTAGTGGTACTTTTTACACACTGGTGAATTATGGGAATGTAAAATATGCTTGTCACATCAAAGGGACATGTAGGGTGAATTACATGCTGTTAAAATGTTTTCTTGTAGTTAAAAAATATGAATTTATTTTTCATTTTCCCCACTAAAATAGAAGCAGAGGTAACATCTCTCTTACTACTGTACGCTTAATACCCCATGTGGGCTCTGGTACATAGTAGAGTCTCAAAACATAATTTAAAAAATATTGAATGTGCCCTGGTGGGTTGGCTCAGTGGTAGAGCATTGGCCCTGCATATGAATGTCCCGGGTTCAATTCCCAGTCAATACACAGGAGAAGCACCCATCTGCTTCTCCACCCTTCCTCCTCTTGCTTCTCTCTCTCTCTCTTCCCCTCCAGCAGCCATGGTTTGATTGGAGTGAGTTGGCCCTGGGTGCTGAGGATGGCTCCTTGGCCTTCACCTGGGTGCTAAGAAGAGCTCAATTGCTGAGCAATGAGCAGTGTATTGAATGGGCAGAACATTGCTCCCCCCCGTGAGTTTGCTGGGTGGATCCCAGTTGGGGTGCATGTGGGAGTCAGTCTTTCTGTCTCCCCTCCTCTCACTGAATAATAATAAAAAAAATGTTGAATGCCTATTGACAGAAAGTGTAGTTCATTGCAATTTGGTCAACTAAGTGTTTACGCTCCTCAACAATTATATAAGCACATATACACAGTGAGATTTTATTTGTTTAATTTTGCATCTTTTTCAGAACTGTTGACCTGTTCTTAGAAGAGACTGGCCATTTGGGGGAAACTGAGACATCACTTTTATATAAGTGTGTCAAGAATAACAACATTTTTTCCAGAGCAAGAAAATATCTGCTCGAATAGGCTAATGTTCTTATTTTTCTTATGTATACTTTAATTCAATCACTTACTTATTGAATGCCCACTGTGTTACATATGAGGCCCAGAGAGAGAAGAAAGTGGGTGAATGAGGTACTTTATAATTTTTCATAAGTTATGAGTATTTCAGTTTTCTCTCACAAAAGCTCCTAAAGATATATACACACATACATACAGTTACTGCCCTCCTTTTGCGTGTGTGTGACAAGATCATCACCTTGTCCTTGTTGTCCATGATCCCCATTTCTAGTTAAATTACTGTGATAGCCCAGGAAATGAGAGTACAATGTGTTTTATCTTGGAAAAATACAGTGTTCTCTGGACAGCCATGGTAAATGACCAACAGAAAGCTGGGACACTCTCTTCACTTTTTCCAATGTTTGTTGTGTTTGGGTGGAAATGTTTGCAGATTCACCAACTCTCAACTGTTCTCATTAATGGTGAACAGAATGTGGTTAGGTAAACCCAGTAGCTAAACATTGACAGTGTGCTGTTTGTCTTTGAAACATGGTCAGACATAACACCAGCTCCCTGCCTCCTCCCCCTCCTTCCCCTTCTCCTCCTGTCTTCTTTTCTCTCCTCCCTGTCCCCTCTTGTTTCTTACTCTCTAAACATTTGATGGCTCTTTTGTTGGTCATTTATTCCATGATAATTTGCTGAGCCCCGGATCATGTTAACCAGTTTGTCAGGGCATATGGTTAGAACCATGGTTTCTGAGCTTAACCTCATAGTTCAGGAAGGAAGACAATAAATAACTATGTGAATGTGTTTTATTAAAAATGTATAAGAAAAATTATAAAACCCTTGAAGAAGAGGGATTGACTGTGCCCTCTAGGGAAGAGGGGAAATCTTCATTCATGGCAGGAGGCGAGGCAGTCAAGAATAGACATCGAGGGTCCTGCCATTTCCTAACAAGTGCAGGCCATATGTTAGGACGTTTAGATTTAATTCCAGGTCTTCTAAAAAATGAGATGAGTTCAGGAAAGTGGTTTTAACTTCTTAGTGCTTTGACTATCTTATCTCTAACAAGTTGATAAAAATCTTCAGTGCTGTGAAGACAGAATAAAACAGTTCAAGAATGCTCTTTGACAAGGCTTAGGTGATCATAAATGTTATCTGCATTTTACTGGTATAGAAATAGTTTGGCCCATTGAACTGGTATGTTCCTTTTGACAGCTCTTCTTCCTGCATCTCTCTGGAAGAATCCAAGCAACATCAGGATCCCCTCCTGAAAAACACAACTAAGGGACATAGTGAATCTTGAATTCCCACTCATTGATAAACTAGAGAGGAGGGGAGTTAGTGAGGCAGACTCTCACACGTGCCCTGACCAGGATCCACCCAGCAACCCCATCTGTGCTGATGTTTGAATCAATTGAGCTATTTTCAGTGCCTGAGGCTGACACGCTTGGACCAACTGACCTATCCTCAGCACTCTGGGCCACCTTTGAACCAGTTTAGCCATTGGCTGTGGTAGGGAAAGAGGGCATGAAGAGGGAGAGAAGCTGATGGTCGTTTCTCCTATGTACCCTGACTGGGAATGAAACCCAGTATGTCCATATGCTGGGCTGACACCCTATCTATCCACTGAACCACTGGCCAGGGCAAAAAACTAGAAGTTCTTAAAATGGTGATAATGATGGCATTACTTCACCTTTGTGGAAAACTTAGGGCATTTCCAAGCACTTTCAGAGCCGTGATCTTATATGACATTTAGGTGAAAAAATGTTACCAGAACTAAAGTGATTGTCAGGATTCTAAAAGAAAAGAAATCTTTAAGAGAATGAGCGCAACTACATATGAGGGAAATGAGACCTCAGGAGACTAAGTATCCTGTGCAGAATTGCATATTTAATTAGGAAGCAGAAGTGGACCTTTAACCTCGGGCACCCTGACCTTTGCAGCAGAATCGTTTCACAGTGGAATGGTGCTGTGCTGCATCTTTACTTTGAATTCATCTTGAGTGGTCAGGTCCTTTAACATTGACTTTTAAGTTCCATGGTGTATATAACCCCCTTCTCCCCTCACAACTTTTCTATTAGTTGATTGATAATTTAAAGCTAACACTTAATTGTTAAGGAAATTCACTGGATGAAATAATCCTGCATTCTACAGATGAAAAAGACTAGATTGTTTTGACATTTACAGATACTTTTCCTCACTAATTTGCCTATTTTGTAAAGTTGAATGTTCTGATCTGAAATTTAATTACACAGCATGCCAAGAGTTGCTGCAGCCTCTGGACCTCAGACCTAGGCCTTGGCTCCATCGTGTGCTCTGAGGACATAATGGAGGGCAGGCCATCTGCAGAGCTCCAAGTGTTAACTTTGCCTGTGTCCCCAGACCATCTCAATAACTGACCCAAAGCCCTAGAACACTAGTAAACATGCCAGTCAAAATCCAGTCCAATTAACTTTTTCTCATTCAGGCTACTGAGCTGACACTTAAGTGAAGATACCATTGTTACTTAAAATGGCTTTTATCATTGTGGTCATGATCTGAGATGATTCTGCAGAGGTGGTAAACGGTTAGGTCCTGGGCAGGCTTAGGTCTTGCAGAATCAGATATTTCCCTCTCCCTTCTGTGGTTCTAGCAAAACCGGTTTCAGATAATAGGAGACTATGATGGTAAACTTTATGTGTCAGTTTGAGTGGGTCAAGGGATGATAATCTGGTAAAACATTATTCCTGGGTGTGTCTGTAAGGGTATTTCTGGAAGATATTAGTATTTGAATTGGTGAACTGGATGAGGCAGATGGCCCTCTCCAATGTGGGTGACATCACCCAATCTGTGACCTTGGACAGGGATTTCTACCATCTGTTCTCTTGGGTTCTCAGGTCTTCAAACTCTGCTGGAACTATGCCACCAATTTCTGAATATTGATAAAACTGTAATATCAATAAAAGAGAATGAAGAGCATTAATGTATCAGATGCATAGCCTGTAGGAGGGGCAGACTTCATCCTGTGAGTTGGCACCTATCCTTAGACAAGGATCTATGTACCAGACTGCTGAACAGCAAATGTGCATGGAGCTCATGAATAATAAAGGTCCCTTGGAGGGGCCGCGGCTTCCCCTCCTTAGCCCGCTAGGAACAGGAATGTGTACTACAATACACAGAAGAGCCCCAGAATCCTCCTCAGCTGGAGGCTAAGGTCAAGGGCAGACCTCTCTGCTCTTTCCTTCATCCCCCAAAGAGAAAAGGCCAGTAAACAGAAACCTTTTTCCCTTATGAATATCTACTGTACTTAAGCCCAACTCAGAACAAATTCTAGAAATTGTGTCTCTCTGCTTACAAGCATGACATTTAAAATCAGTTAAAGTGATATAACAACAGCCTGTCAGAATTCCAAGAAATACACGGCCCAGCAAGTTCATTGCACAGAATGCCACTCATCCATTCTTTCCCATTCTTTCCCTGGTCGGAGAAACATTTCAGACTGTGTTCATATTTTATCTAGATTTTCTTGCAATAAATGAGCCCCTTCCTTGAACTTGGAAAGGAAAGCAAAGAAGCTGACAATATAGACTATTCCAATCAGTGAGGACTTGCTGCAAAGTCTAGCTTTGACTATAACAGCATTGTAGCTTGAGGGTATAAAGGGGAACAACCCAGACTGAGCACCCAAGGTGTCTAGTTGGAGAGGGAAAGCATCATAAAAGAGTCAAGCAAGTTTCCTGGAGGAGGTTACACTGGAACAGAGCCCTGCAAAAGGCAGAAATAAAGAGGCATGGGATGGAGGAGAGAATATTATTATATTTTGTTTGACAGAATATTATTGTGAAAGTCAGTAGTTAAGAACAAAATGTGGATAAAACTTTCCAGATAATCTGTGTGAATCTTAAAGACATTTTTGCATGACTGTCTTCCTCTTTTATTTTTCTTCTTTTTGGCTGACCGAATGTGTTTTAGAGTAATGATCATGAAGGTCATGAAAAGATAATGTACAGAAGAGGAGAAATAAATTATTAATGAATATGAAAAAAATAACCTCACTGGCAATTAAAGAAACCCAAAGTGTAAATAATGAGAATTTTTTTACCCGCCAAATTGGCAAAGATTTAAATGTCAATAAAATGGACTACTGGGAAAGGTTCAGAAAGATGCACAATCCCACACAAACCTGGTGGGAAGTTTGGTACAACTCCTAGGAAAGTGTTTTACATCAAGTATCAAAACCTTACAAACCTTTATATCCTTCCAGATGTATTTAAAAAAAATAGTATTTTTATGAAAGTAAAAACAAAGAAACAAAAAACCCCTTACATTTAAAAAGAGTCATCGCAATGTTAGTGTCTTTAAATAAAGAAAATTAGAAAAAAAACCTCATTTTAATAACAGTTGGTTAAATATACTATGTTCTTAGAATAGGAAATTATATTTGCATTACAATAAGATTTTAATAGAATGTACAGTAGTAGCTTCCCTGAATTGGGGACTTACTGCATAGCAGACACTCTGTTAGAAACTTTGAATATAAATCTGATTTTTAACTGTTAATACAATAGATTGGTCCCCCATTGGATTTTACTATTATAGAAGAAATGTTCAATTCTGAAGTTGAAAGCTGAGACATTTTCCAAGCTGTTCCTGATCTATCATCCTAATCTCCAAGTTTTTCTGAGCTAGAGATGAGGAAAATGAGGCCTGGAAAAATTACATGAGTTATTTCTGGTCAAATAACAAATCAGAGACAAGCTCATGAATGAAACCCCTAGACCTTGGCGCCAATTCAATGAACTTTTCATTCCATGTGTTCTTAATTATAACCCACCTTAAGAATATTTATTGATCTAGTATATGCCAGGCACTGCTCTATGCAGGCACTAGATACCCAAAAACCAAGATAAAGCCTTTACTCTCAGAAGTTCAAAACTCACAGGATGACAAACTCACTTAAAAATAATTTAATAAGACTAAATGAAACCATTGACTCAACTTTTTGGATCGAAATATGTTATCAACCGACAAAAATGCTCTATACAGTGTGACAGATGGGATAATAATGTGGTGACAGAGAAGAATTCATTATCATCTTATTCTGTGTAGGTTAGCAGAGGCACCCCAGAATCATGGATAAGTTTACTTAGAACTCATCAAATCCTAGGCACACTTCTAAATGCCCTGTGTGGATTAATTTACTGAATCCTCACCACAATCCCAGAAATGAAGTAGTAGTATTATTACTTTCCACTTTGCAGATGAAACTGAGGTAACAAGAGAGTGAATCACTTCCACAGTCAGTGAACAGGCACTAGGATTTGAGCTCAGGTGGTCTTTATGGCCTGCATCTCACTGAACCCAGTATGCTGCTGTTGACCTAGGAATGGAAGGATGTTGAGGAGAGATTTGTTCTAGACACAGTAATGGAGTATTGGGAGGCTGAAGGGTGCTGAAATCATTTGGGGAGCTTCAAGAAACACCGTGGGAGGAGGGGTGTGAGGGATGGTCTCTGCCTGGGTGGGGTAGGGTACAAGGGGTGCGCAGCCATGAGGCTTGAGCCCTAGCAGGCTACATGGAGGAACATGGCTCTTACCAGCTAGGCATCTGGAAACCACTGAAAGCTTAAGCAGGGAAGAAATACGACCAAGCGTGCCTCTTAGAAGGATCATGTATTAATCAGTCAGCAAAGTGACCAAGATGGCTTTGGCAGCCTCGAGATGCCTGACCCTCTGACCATGGTTCAGTCACACTCTTCTTCTAGTAAATAGGAATTGCCCTCGAATGGAAGCCATTGCTCATTGCTACAGGGGGTTAATAAAATCTCTTGAGGCCAAGAAAGCAAAATCACAACTTTATAACGTTCCTTCCCAGCTGGCCGCCACTGTGAGTGACTTGTGTGTGGGCGTCTGACAGCTTTGCCTTCCTGGGCAGCTCTATATTGCTTTGCTTCCCCTCATAAACCTTCCTGTTTATTTTGTGGGAGGTGAGAGTGCCTGCCAGACCTTATCCAGGAGGAAAATAAAGAAGCAGGAGGCCGTAAATCTTCATCAAGTTCCAGAGACCTCTAAGCCAACATAAGAAACTGTCAGATTTGAATCTTGGAACATTGGGGACCGTCCCTGGGAAGGCCTGTGGCGACCCCCCCCTCTTTCCAGCTCCACACTCCCACTTTTGTGACACCCTCTCCCTTTCTCATGTCCCATCTCTGTGACCCACCTCCCAATGGATCAGTGTTCTTACATTGCCAAACCTCATGCTGTGTTTCCCTAGGGCAAGTCTGCCCTTTCCAGAAGTGCCCACCATTCAAAATTACTTTCTTATGTTTCTAGTTACAGCTATTAAACTCCTCCTGGGGCTGAGCTCAAATATGTGTTAGGAGGGGAACAATTTAATTAAATTGCACCCCACTAAGGTGTAACTAATGTGTTTCCCAACCTTTTCCCTCCAATCATCCCAGGCATGTTAGAAATATAAAAGAAAGGCATCCCTCCTTATTGAATATAGTGATGTAGTAATAACAGTATCTTCCAAGTGGAGGTCATATTTAAGGTCCCTCAAACATGCTTCCTTTGCAGTCACCCCACTTCTGGCTAAGGCCAATCTGGTTATTGTGTACTCTGGTCTCTATTCAGCAGTTTTTGAAATATTGTACTTAATTCGTACTTATCAGCACCAGCTGCTGTCTCTTCCATGTATTTGGAGCTGCCTGGTTAGATTTCCCACAAGCTCGAGCGTGTTTGTTTTTATTCCGAGGAATCCCATTCAGTCACAGAGTGAGGAAGCAGGAAGGGTGAGCCACCCATCGGGAGACAAGTGTTCATGAGAATGATCTACATGCAGGAAACAAAGGTGGTTTGTCTTCAACAGTTATTATTAATGATGGGAAGGATGTGCAGCAGTAAACTATGTGACAGAAATATCCAGCAAGTTCTTGGTTTGGTGCAAAGTCTGGACAAGGAGATAAAGAGTCTTTTAAATTTCAGTCTTGTTTAAGTTACCTTGAGTCCTTGTGTCTTTCTGTTATCAGCTGTAAAATGAGGGGGGTTAAACCAGGTAAGTTTCAGTTCCTTTTGATCTAGTTGGTACTTTTCAAGTACATATTGGGCCTCATGAGAAGATGTTGGACCACTGTGTTGTAACATTGACCTGCTTTATATATTATTCTGTTGGCCACCAGGTTCTCTGCCTTAGGGTAGGAAAAAGGTCATCCCAAAGGTGAGATCTGGTAGAAAAAAACACTCAACTTGGAACCAAAAGACTTGTGTTCCAGTTCTGACTTCTTCACTTAGAACATCTGAACTTGAGCTTTTAATATAAAAGAGTTGTACCTCCGTTTTGTCTATAAACTAGAATTAGTAATTCCTCGTTGGCTTTTATCACAATATTGGAAACCACATAGTTACACAATTGCTAACTCTTCTTTTCAAAAATTGCTTTGGTTCTGAAAATCACTTTTCACCAGAGGACTATCCACTGTGTCAACAGGAGGAAAGTAGAAGTGAAGTTAATGGCATTTTTTAAAATTCCATTTATTCTAGGCACAGATGATCTTTGACCTTTTTGAATTTTAGCCATCATTGAAAAGATGCTCTTGGATCACATAGGCTTTAGTCTCTCTCCTGATAGGAACACATGATTGAGAAGCATATTTTTCCACCATATGCCAAGGTGTTAATTATAGGCGGGAATGAAAGAAGCCTTGACCTTTGCCCCCTTAGAGGGCAGAACCACATGAGAGGCCAAGTTTGCTTTGCATGATGAGGAATTGCTTACTGGCGATTCTGCTTCCTTCATGCTGTTACTGGACTGGGACCAGGTCCAGGTGGGTCTGCCTTGGGCTGGCTTGATAGTGTGTGGGTCCTTACTTTGTGCAGGAAAGGCATTGGCTCCAGGAAGAGCCCATCTCAGCATCCTTTGTCTTGAGGGTTTTTCTCTTCTGCTCTGAGGAATATTACGGGAGAGTTTCAGTGGAATATTGCTCAGCTTTCCAGGAGCATTTTTAATATGCTGACAAATCCAAATGAGTAGATAGGGGAGTTTCGGATTATTCTCTGGTCAGTCTGTCTGGCTCTAATTGCATTTTTATTTGTTCCCCTGACTTTATCCATCCTTGGGTTTGGCTGGCACAAATGACATTAATTGGGTCTCTGTTACCTAGCTCCCTGACTGGGTGACTTAAGCTATTGAATATTTATTCTCTGGTTAGAGAGAAGAGGTATAAACCATTTACCCTCCAGTGTCCTTGGTTAGGGAAGATATGTAAGGTTTGCGATTCACTAGCTGGCTGTGAATTGGTCAGAATGTTTGGCCTTGCTTAACCATCTTGCCTCAGTTTTGCCATTCCACTTGCCCAGCATTGTTCCTAACTTCTAATTTTCCTGCCTCAATGCTTTATGTTACACAGAGTTTGGCCCTCATCTTGATGTTAAGAGCAGTTCAGGCCGGGCCTTTCCCTACCCTCACTGGCACAGTTTGCTCTCTTCATTCACTCAACTTGGCAGAAAGTTGTCTTTTTTCGTCTTGTTATGGTTTTCCTGTGAGCATGCCTAATATAATAAAAGACATTACAAACTTTTTTGGATCAGTAGTTATGTTTTTATACTGCTTTGTCCCTTGAATCTTTTTATTTTTAATTTTTTTTTTTAGAGTTACAGGAAGGGAGGGGAGAGGGAGGAGAGAGATGAGAAGCATCAACTCCTAGTTGCTTCACAGTAGTTGCTTATTGACTTCTTCTCATATGTGCCTTGGCCAATGGGCTCAAGCCAAGCCAGTGAGTCATTGCTCAAACCAGTGACCTTGGGATCATGTCGATGATCCCATGCTCAAGCCAAAGAGCCCACGCTCTAGCTGGCCGCCACGGGGTTTCAAACTGGGGCTCAACTCACTGTGCTACTACCGGTCAGACTCTCTTGAATCTTTTTTAAAAATCAGAATATAAACTTCTAGGTTCAAATTTTTTCCTTCCTCTTTCTTTCTCCAGTTCAGTTCATTATTGGACATGGAGTAGACACTTTATGAAGTAGTATGGTGGAACTTAATTGAAACCCTTTATCTGAAAAGAATATGGCTCACTAATTAATCAGCAGCAAGTTGGGAAGCTATTTGATTTGAGAAGCGCAGAGATAAGGGATATGGAGATTCTTATTTTCTAACATTAGCTTCTATTATGACAAGTCAACATTTCTTGGTAGACCCCAGGAAAGAACAGAAAAAGAAGTAATTAAAAAGTTAGTATGCTGTTGGAGGAGTTGTTGGCTTTGCGGCCAACAATTCAGTCACTACAAGACAACTTAAATTGTAACATTCCAGATTCATGCAGTTGATGCTTGAAATAATCTAGTTTAAATGTGTTGTTTTACAGGTAAGCACACTGAGGCCATGGGGCCTAGAGGATAAACAACTCTGAAGAAGTTGTCCTTGGAAGTAATTGATTTAAAAAATATATATCTAACACAGTTCCACAGCTTAACAAAAGTGGATTTACATGATTAAATTCAGTGTTTGGGTGAAGCACTTAAAGTCAGTGCTAAATGGCAGTAGAAATATAGCAATGCATCTCTGCATGGCCAACTAGCTCTCAAAGATTCCTTTCTTCCCTTCCATAATATATAGTTTTTTTCTGAGAAGTGGATGTTCAGCTGGGGATGACTTTTTTTTTTTAAGTGAGAGGAGGTGAGATAGATAGACTTTCACATGTGCCCCAACCAGGATATACCTGGCAACCCTCTACTGAGGCCGATGCTTGGACCAACCAAGCTATCCTCAGTGCCTGAGACCAATGAGAGCCACTAGCTATGAGAAGGGAAGACAGAGAGAAGGGGAAGAGGGATGGGAAAAAAAGCAGATGATAGCTTCTCATATGTGCCCTGACACTGGATCAAACCTAGGACGTCTGCACAGTGGGTTGATGCTCTATCCACTGAGCCAACTGGCCAGAGCCTGGGACAACATTTTCTAGTTCTCTTTACATTTCCCTGGGATCTATAACTGGAAATGGACCATGGAATATGTATAAAAGTTATATATACCACTTCCAGAACTGGATCTTTGAAAGTTACACCACCATTTCTTTCCTCCATTCTCTTTTCTCTACTGTCTTAATTTCATCAAGGGTTACCAACATTAATAAACTGCAAGTCAAGACAATTACAAAATACAGATCTAACCTCAGATGAAATTTACTTATATGAGGGGTGTTGAGAAAGAGGAGACAGGAAGAAAAGTGAGAGAAAGATTTCTTTGTGTGTGTGTGTGTGTGTGTGTGTGTGTGTGTGTATGTATGTGTGTGACAGAGACAGAGAGACGGACAGATAGGAACAGACAGACAGGAAGGGAAAGAGATGAGAAGCATCAATTCTTTGTTGTGGCAACCTTAGTTGTTCATCAATTGCTTTCTCATATGTGCCTTGACTAGGGGGCTACAGCAAAGCGAGTGAACCCTTGCTTGAGCCAGTATGCTCTATCCACTGCACCACTGCCTGATCAGGTGAGAAAAAGCCCGCGCTCTAGCTGGTGACATTAGGGTGTCAAACTTGGGTCCTCTGCATCTCAGGCCAATGCTCTATCCTTTGTACCACCACCTGGTCAGGCGAGAGAAAGATGTCTTAGTCTATACATTATCATATTGTTTTAATCCAAATAGCTATATTACTTTTTAAAATACAACTAAATTAAAAATAGAGAAAACTTGTGCAAGTCATTCATTTTGGCTTTCACCCTGAAAGGCACAGAAGTAGGAGTTACTGGATAATTAATATCAAAGAACTGTTATTGAGAAAAGTCAACTTCACTTGGGAATGAATGATCTAGAATTACCGCTATGGCTCTGTCAGCCCCAGTTGAGTCAGTATATTTCATTCATCAAGTTTTGTTTTTGATCATTTGTTTGATTGAATGGAGCTCTCCTCTTATCCTTAGGTCATCAGTGCCTCTCAGGAAATGATGAATTTTGTTCACATGAGCTTGTTTGTGTGAGCATTCTTCCCTCTGTTGTTCCTATTTATTTTATTTTATATTTTACACACACACACACACACACACAGAGAGAGAAAGAGAGAGAGAGAGAGAGAGAGAGAGATAGGGATAGATAAGAAGGGAGAGAAGTATCAGTTCTTTGTTGAAGCTCCTTAGTTGTTCATTGATTGCTTTCTCATATGTGCCTTGACCAGGAGGCTCCAGCAGAGCCAGTGATCCCTTGTTTAAGCCAACAACCTTGGGCTCAAGCCAGCGACCTTGGGCTTCAATCCAGTGACTTTTGGGCTCAAGCCAGTGACCATAGAGTCATATCTATGATCTCACACTCAAGCCGGCAACCCTGCGCTCAAGCTGGCGACCTTGGGGTTTCAGACCTGGGTGTTCGGTTCCCAGTCTGATGCTCTAGCCACTGTGCCAGCACCTGGTCAGGCTATTGCTCCTATTTTTAAGAGTCTGCTATGTTCCAGGTGCTTTGCAAGGAGTTGAGATACACAGGCAACCTCTTCTTTCAGGAGATCATAGTTAGAAGAGAGAGAGATGAATAAATACCTTGGTATGGGCTGAATTGTATTCCCCCAAATTTATATGTTTAATCCCTAACTGCCAGTTTTCAGATTGTGATTGTATTTAAATAAAGGAGAAGTTTAAATAAAGTCATTGGGTGGACTCTAATCTAATATGACTGGTGTCCTTATAAGAAGAAGAGGTTAGAACACAGACACACAGAGAAGGAAGACAGTGCGGAGAAAGGGAGAAGACAGTTATCTACGAGCTATGGAAACAAGCCTCAGAATGAAATCTATTTGGGCAACACCTTGATCTTTATATTTGCAAGCCTCTAAAGTTGTGAGAAAATTTCTGTTGAAGCCACCTGGTTGGTGACACTTTAATATGGCCACTCTAGTAAACTAATACATATCGCTAATGCAGTTCAGCTAGAGCTGAGTTAGGGAAGTCCCCAGATTCAACTGTGCAGATAGGAAGGCACATAGGTAGTATCTGAGCAAAATCCACGGGGCAACTCTGTTCTTTTATGACTATATTGTGCTGCCTCTGATAAAACTTACGAAGGGAAAATGAGTGGAGGAAGGGGCATACGTAGAGCATTCTGGGACTTGTGTGTATGTGGCTTGAATATAAAGCACAAGGTTTGGTGGCAGCAAGTGGTAAGAGTAAGGGGAGTGTTCTATGGACCTCCAGGGGCATTATGATTTGGCGCTTTACCTGAATGAAAATCAATGATGCCTCATTTTTGCATTTTAAAGTAGGAATCTATGTTGAGACCATAAATGTTAAGTTCAATGGGTTTTTACATACTGACACACCTATGTAACTGGCACCTACTTCAAGAAACAAAACAGTACCAGCCCCCTAGAAGTCTTCTCCTGCCCTTTTCATTTACTACCTCCTTTAATGATCACTACTGAACTGACTTCTAAGAGCATAGACTAGGTCTCCCTGATTTTGGTCTTTTTTATGAATTGTATCATGCAGAATATATGCTTTTGTATCTGCCTTCTTTTGCTCACTCTTAATATGGTTGATCTTGTATATAGTATAGTGAGTTCATTCTTTTTTCTATATATAATAGTATTTCAGGATGTATCTGCCTCAATTTATCCATTCTGTTGTTGGTTGGCTTATGAGAGGTTTCTGTATAATAGAAACAATGCTGCTATTATATTTCTTATAAATATTTTAGAGTGGGCATAATATACCTAAGAGTGGAATCACTATATCACAGGGTATGCCTGTTTTCAGCTCTGGTAGATACTAGCAAACAAAACATACACCTGATGGTAAAATACTGAAAGCTTCTCCTAGACATTGACATCACTAGTATTGTCAACATTTTACTGGGGGTCCCAGGCAGCATAAAAAGGGAAGCAAACAATATAGAAAGCACGAATGTTGGAAAAAAAGACATGAAACCATCATTTGACATGTATGTATGAAATCCAAATGAAGCTTTAAACTTAGACTTAATAAGTGAATTTATCAAAGTGTCTTTTTACATATTGATATAAAGTAAATAAATAAAAATTGATTGTTTCTATCTATTGACAAAAGTAGATGGAAGACAAAATTTCAAAAACAATACCATATTTCAGAGCTTCATAAAGCATCAACTAGGAATTAATTGAATGACAGATATGTACCACATTCATACTGAGAATTACATGAGATCATTAAGAGAAATTAATAGAATTTACCATATTATCATGGAGGACAGTATTGGAAAATTCAAAAATGTAAAAAGGTAAATTCTCAAATATGCTCATGGATTTAATGAAATCCCAAACAAAATTGTGTCAGTTTTTTTTTGTAGATTTTGACATATTAAACTAAATGTATATGAAAAAAGAGTAAGAAAAAATATTTTTTAGCTTGGTACTACTGATTGAGGCATAGTGTCCTATGACCTAGAAAAATATTCCTTACTCTTCTCTCTAGAATTAATACACTATCCCATTAAGTGAGTATAATATTTATACTTTTCTCATGTCTTCCTCATTATGACCTTGAAGAACACAACATCATGAAAGACATAACAGAGAAGAGAAAATTATACTTAACAGATAAAGAGAAAACCAAGGCTAAGAAAGGCAAATAACTTACTTCAAGGTATAAGTCTAAGACAAAATTATTTGGATAAGAACGCTGATTTTTTTTTTTAATCTTAATCCCCCTTTTTTTAAACTCCCACTTTAGAGACCCTCCTCAATGAGTGAATGCACTTCTTGTTCTTTTGTGGGGCATTCATGGTGATAGTAACCTACCAAATAACTTGATAGAAGACTTGACAGCAACAAGCCTAGGTCAGGCCTGTGAATCTGAGACGTGTATTTCAGGCGGGGCTGCAGGAAGGTATCATCTGGAAAATAGGCACATCATTTCTTGCTAAACACAATGGTACTTGTTTTTTGTTTTTTTTTCCTCCAGCATTAAAGCATATGGCTTTTTTTTAGTTGAGTACCAGAGGCAACAGTCAGCTTGCATTTTGGGTCATATTGTAACAGGCATATGTTTCTCATTAGAGTCTTACTCAAGTGGTAAGATGCTCACTCTAGTCTAAACCCGGAGAACTTAAAGGGATTGAGTCCAGACTGAGGGACGGCAGATTCATGGCTCCTACCTCAAGCACACTCTGAGGTATATAGTCATAAGGGGTAATTGCTAGGTAGATGACTCACATTCTTTAAATTGTCAATTCTTTTTCTTGCCTTTTTTTTTTCAGTTTGCCAAACATATGTAGTTAAATTGCAGACATCAACGGCCCATGTGCTAAGACAGGGGTGCCCAAACTACAGCCCGCGGGCCACATGCGGCTCCTTGAGGCCATTTATCCGGCCCCCGCTGCACTTCCGGAAGGGGCACCTCTTTCATTGGTGGTCAGTGACAGGAGCATAGTTCCCATTGAAATACTGGTCAGCTTGTTGATTTAAATTTACTTGTTCTTTATTTTAAATATTGTATTTGTTCCCATTTTGTTTTCTTACTTTAAAATAAGATATGTGCAGTGTGCATAAGGATTTGTTCATAGTTTTTTTATAGTCTGGCCCTCCAATGGTCTGAGGGACAGTGAACTGGCCCCCTGTGTAAAAAGTTTGGGGACCCCTGTGCTAAGATTTTACTGTATCTGATTATGCATCGTCTTTCTTTAACCTTTTCTACTTTATTGTGATTACCAGTATTGCAGTATTCCTCAACTACAGCAGACTAGGATTTTATTTGGTTCACTATTTACATGGGTAAGCACCCTATTTTTGATACAGTTATCTCCCCCAAATTGAAGCAAGCAACCTGCTGGTAAAAAAAAGAAATAACAAATTTCATTTATTTTATGAAAATAACAGGTTGCTGCCTTGTTAAACTTTCAGTAACTTGTCAACAGAATTACAGTATTTTCCCCCCACATCCTACAGATTTTCATGTACTACTGTTACAAGCAAGGGACCATTTCATCAGCAGCAGCTCAGGCTGTTGTTGGCACCTCTTTAAGTACATTTTCCATTTTATTTATTTATTTTTAAATGCTTAGACTTTGAAAGAGGATATCACATCTTCCTTATGTCTCGTCTTTTCTAATTCCACTTCCACTAATTCTGACTTCACAGTGAGTTTTCTAGACTCCTCATCTTCTTGGTTGCCTTATATATCCAAGAAGGAGAAAAGGATTAATAATGAAACAGCTAATGGGGATGAAAAAAAAAACAGAAGGAAGTAAAAAAGAAGAGAGAAGCTATTGAAATTGTGAGGTGTGTTGCAAAAAGGCGAGACCTTGAGGATTACAAAACCTAGTAGGCCATGTTAAGGATTGTGGTCTTTATCTGAGGCCATTAGAAAGGCCTTACAGGGATTTTTGTTTGTTTCTTTGTTTGTTTTTTATCTGATACACAGACTTTGTTCAGATTTTACCCATTGTCTTCTCTATAGTAAAAAATTTTCAGGTATAGGATCCAATTCAAGATCATCGGTTGCATTTCAGTTGTCATGTCTCTTAAGCCTTCCTTCATCTGGATCAGTCTTAGTGTTCCTTTGTCCTCTCAACTTTGACATTTTGAAGAGATGGGGCCAATTATTTTAAAGAATGTCCCTCGATTTGAATGTGATACTTCCTTAGATCTGTGTTATGCATAGGTGGTAGGAGTGTCCCAGAAGATGGGCAGGTGCTCAAACCAATCAAGCTGTGAGAGGAAAAGAGAGAAAGGGGAGAGGAAAGAAAGAGAAGAAGATGGGTGCTTCTCATGTGTGTCCTGACCCAGGGTCAAACCCAGGATGTCCATAAGCTGGGCCAATGTTCTATCCAGTGAACCAACCATCCTGGGCAACAGTACTGACTTTTATATGTTAATCTTGTATCCTGCAATTTTCCTGAATTTCTTGGTTAACTACAACAGGTTTTTTTGTTGGAGTCTTTAGGATTTTCTATATAAGGTGACATAATCTTGTACTTATTTAGGAAAACAGATAGAAGGGGTCTGGAAGGTTTTCCTTGGAAATTCCCTTGGTAGTTTATTTTAGTGGTCCAGGTGAGGTATGAGGGGAGGGTATCTTGAACTAGAATTGTAGCTGTGGAGAGGGAGGGAAAAAAAGTGTCCAGAAGAAAAATCCAGAAGGTTTGGTGACTGGTTCTTGGGTAGGATGACAGTGTCAAAGATCATTTATTGGTTTTTGTCTTAATGATTCTAACTTATACTACTGTGAATTCTTTTGTGTGCCTATATGGAGAGCTAGGTAATTAGCATCAGTTTATCCTTGGGTACGTTTTTTAGCTCAATAAATTACTAGTATAAATATGTATGCTAGAGCCCAATACTAACAAAACCTGAGCTATTGGTTTTATTTGATCCCAAGTGGGTCAGTTAACTACTGTTTTAGTGAGCCATAAATTCTATCCATCATGTCCACTCTCTTAAAAGCATTTTGATCACAAATATCCCTGGGAGAGAGCATGGAGCTCTTTCACTACAGATATGTCTTTTAAAAACAACTCAACTATTTGTCTTACAAATACATAATGAGGTCTTTCAGGGAGATTCTTAGCATAGTGGCTGGCATGACATGATTACTAAATACTTGTGGGTGGACAGTGGATCATTACTTTTGCTTTTATAAGAAGTTTTTTAACATATTTTTTGGAGGAATTAGTATATCCTAATAACTACCCTTAACAGAGAGGGTGTGAGGTGAATGCACATTAGTTTTTCCCTGCATGCCCTATGGACAATTAATAAAGTATCTCAGCTGGAGCAGTAAATAGGAACACAGTAACACAACTAAGGAAGAGGGGGGAAACCTGGTATCATGAGATGCTTATGAAGATTGAGCTGGCCTGACTGTACTCCAGGGGCCAACCCTCCAGTAGAAAGCAGTCTGTTTTCTTAACCTATGGTACACTGGTAATTATTGAGGGAACCATTATTTTCCTAACTGGACTGTAAATTCAGTGATGGAAAGAACCAGCTTCATCCTGTTCACTCTCAAATCTCCAGAGCCCAGTCAAACGCCAGGAATGTGGTTGATGTTTGATAAATGATTGAATGAATGCTTACAATGGAGGTGCAGTATAGCCATTGATTAGTGTTTAAGATCTGACCAGTGCAGAATAGCTACAAACTCAAATTAGCAAATGATATTGCAGTGGTTGGAGTCAGTTTAGGAAGATATCTTTAGGTTGCATGCACCCTACCAGCATCAGTACAAAGATGAAGCTCTAGGCACAGAGTTTAAGGGCTAGAATGATCTAGACTAGCTACTGTGGTTTTGGTCATTGCCTGTGGTTTTGGGGAAATACCCACATTTTATTTATTTATTTATTTATTTATTTATTTATTTATTTATTTATTTTTATTTTTTTTGTATTTTTCTGAAGCTGGAAACGGGGAGAGACAGACAGACTCTCGCATGCACCCGACCGGGATCCACCCGGCATGCCCACCAGGGGGCGACGCTATGCCCACCAGGGGGCGATGCTCTGCCCCTCCGGGGGGTCACTCTGTCGCAACCAGAGCCACTCTAGCGCCTGGGGCAGAGGCCAAGGAGCCATCCCCAGCGCCGGGGCCATCTTTGCTCCAATGGAGCCTCGGCTGCGGGAGGGGAAGAGAGAGACAGAGAGGAAGGAGAGAGGGAGGGATGGAGAAGCAGATGGGCGCTTCTCCTATGTGCCCTGGCCGGGAATCGAACCCGGGACTTCCGCACGCCAGGCCAACGCTCTACCACTGAGCCAACAAGCCAGGGCTGAAATACCCACATTTTAGATAGGGATTACTATTACAGAGATGGCATTGTAAAGCCAAGGGAGTACCCAGTCAGGGCAATTGGAACACTATCGGACTAGGTTGGAAATTGCTATGACTTAGAGGCTCTCTCTCAAATAAAAAGATGTGTTTATTTTGACACATTGAGGCTATACAGATGAACTAGGCATATTGTGATTCTTGATGTTTTCATGGCCTAGTATGGAGGGGCTGTGTGAGAACACTGACATCTTACATGTGCTCTCCCAGAGGTACAGGCCATATCCACTGGGTCTCAAAAGAGAGAGTTGCATTCTACCTAGGTGGTCAATAGAGACATGCCTTTTCCAACCCAGGAAATAATCCTTATGGTGACTGTTAAAGAATTTGTAAAAATGGTACCTTCTTTTGATAGGAAAAAAGTACAAATAAGATATATAAATAAGAAGGTTATGAAAGTTATATGAAATCTACACTCTGAGAGATAATTATTGTGAATATCTTGGTGAATACCTTTCCAGACATAGAGATACATTGATATAGTTCTGCTGAAAAGGAATTGTCTCATGTATTCTATTTGTTCTGAAGCTGCTTTTTTAATATAATCAAATTATTTTAATGTTACAGCTTGAAATAAACATCATCAATTTATATAACTGCATGTTCATTTCATATGTATATCATTATTTACTTATTTCTTACTGATATTTTATTTTTTCCTAATTACTTTTATAAACAACATAGCAATGAACATATGAATAGTGGTGCATTCATTATTTTATATTAAAAGAAGTTACAAACATTACTCTAATACTGAACACATATTAAATATTTATTTACCCCAATTATTAGGAAACCATCAGGATATTACAAATGGCATTTCCATCACTGAGTATTTGAGGAACATATATTTCCCCCCATATTTACATAGTGGGGAAAGATATTCTTATATAAACTCACTAGTTTGGACACATTTCAGGATAGTATAACTCTAATTTTGGGTTGTCTTATCTACCTGACAGAAATAACTTACAACTTACACCTCTATGAAACAGAAGTCTACAGGTTAACTTGCAACTTAACAATGCCTGGAATGTAGTTAACAATAAATTCTATGTCAAAACAGGCACACTGTCTTAGAGAAGTAAATAATCTTTGGGAAGGCTTATTAGTGCTTCAGTATAATATTACAAGTACTTGTACCTCTCCGTTCCTTATTTATCAAACTTGGCTTCATTTTGAAAGATGAGGCCAGCTGGACAGGGATGACAAAGGCTTTGGGTACTTGGATGATGACACGATGACAGAAGTTTCCTCAGGCCACCTATGGAGAGCAGTGTCCTAATCTTTGTTGAGAAATTGCTGATATTTTATCTCTAACTAATGTGTAAGCTCCCAAAAGGTGGGGACTGCATCGTATATTTCTCCTGTGTGCTTCTGAGTACTTGGATGGATCCATTGCAATGATCTAGTTGGACTAAAGAGAATTAAAAATGAATCTAGAGTGTGCATTTTAATTGAAGTGCATGTGGTGCTTTCTCTCTAAACACGTTTATTGAAATGCTTCAGAGGGCATTGGACAGTACAGGAATCTTGGAAGAGTAAAGTTTTGGGTTTTTTTTTTTTTTTTGAGAATGTTTTAGTCCCAAAAGAGTGATTGTTCTGGTAAATAAGGGGTCCAGTGCTGGCCTATGAAATCTAAAGAGATGAGTCATCACTTTGCTACTGGCTTCACAATCAATCTGTAACCTGGACCTTTCCTCACATCCTGGCCTCGAATATGGAGGTCATTTGTCAGTTTTTGACCTTCTCTTCTCTCAATTTTTTCTTCAAGCTTGAAATCAAAAGGAGCCTCTGACCGAGTTGCTGGAAGGAATTAACACTACTGCTTTCAATTGTCAAGGTCCACGTGGCTGGAGGAAGGGCTTCTGTCTGGCCGCTGCTTTCTGCAATACTGCCTGAACTGATGAACTCTGCTAGCTGGCGATGGCCAGAATCTCATTACGCCTTTATCGATAGCATCCCGTCTGTGTTAAACAGGATTATATTTTTCTCAGTGCTTGTAATTTTTTTAATTTGGTGAATATTAACAAAGTTTTTTTAACTTTAGGAACATCAGAGCTGCTCACTCATGTGGTTTTTTTTTTTGGGGGGGGGTAAGCCATTTAGGAAATGAATCAGTGAGTACAATAAGAGACTGAGGTAGAAAGTCCCAGGTAAGTTACCTGAGCCTGTCTCCATTCTGCAGAGGGTTTACAGAAAGTTTCAATAGGCACAGGAGAATCTTCACTTTGGAGCCAGCGATGGCATTGTTGATTTTCTTTTAACATCAAACATTTTATGGAATATTTCCTCACACGCCTAAGGGAAGATGTGTCACTTCTTCTAGAGAAAATCACATTTACTCTTCTCCTTCTCCTGGAAACCACCTTGAAGGAGAAGAGTAAATGGTACAGAGTTTACTTCAGGACCCTATTAAGAAGGAGAACATGCTTCATGCATATGCCTTAGAGCAGTGGTCTCCAAACCCCGGGCCACGGACCAGTACCAGTCCATGGGCCATTTGGTACCGGTCTGCAGAGAAAGAATAAATAACTTACATTATTTCCGTTTTAATTATATTTAAGTCTGAACAATGTTTTATTTTTAAAAAATGACCAGATTCCCTCTGTTACATCCGTCTAAGACTCACTCTTGACGCTTGTCTTGGTCACGTGATACATTTATCTGTCCCACCCTAAAGGCCGGTCCGTGAAAATATTTTCTGACATTAAACCGGTCCATGGCTCAAAAAAGGTTGGGGACCACTGCCTTAGAGGTCAATTTAGATTCCGGCCAATCTTCAGTCTTGTCTCCATCTCTATCTAGTACAAACCTGCTCAAGAAGACCATTCTCTGGGAAGCTCCAGGAGTGAGAAATCCCACCCCCTGTTCTGGAGAGAACCAGACAGGAAAATGCATAGACACTTTAGAACAACCAATAAAATAAATAATGACACTAGCAGAACTCCAGCGTTCTATTGTGAAAACTTGTGAAAAAGGGGGTGAGGATTGTGTGAGCTCAGGAAGAAAAATAACAAGGTTGCCACTTCGATGAGATAGATGAGAGTCCTGGCAAACTTTCCGGTTCAGAATCCCTCTCCAGCAGCTACCTGGAGTCCTTGCATTAATGATTCCTTTCCTAGCTTCCACCCACTTCCTTCTCCTAGGTCTCTTGGAAGAGGCACACCCTATGAGGAGTATAGTATGATGTTTTTTGACTGCACTGCAAATAGACTTTTTAGTTTATTTGTACCCCAGAAAGATCTGTTCAACAAAAGAAAAGGTGGGGTGCCCTTAGGTGGGGGTTGGGACTTGCGATGATGCAAAGGTAGTGGAAAGGTAGCAAAAACTCAACATTGCCCCACTTGACAATTTACAAGATCTACCTCAAACCCTGTGTATTTTTTTTTTTTTTTTTTGTATTTTTCTGAAGTTGGAAACGGGGAGGCAGTCAGACAGACTCCCGCATGCGCCTGACCAGGATCCACCCGGCATGCTCACCAGGGGGCAATGCTCTGCCCATCTGGGGCGTTGCTCTGTTGCAACCAGAGCCATTCTAGGGCTTGAGGCAGAGACCATGGAGCCATCCCCAGCGCCCAGGCCAACTTTGCTCCAATGGAGCCTTGGCTGCAGGAGGGGAAGAGAGAGACAGAGAGGAAGGAGAGGGGGCGGGGTGGAGAAGCAGATGGGCACTTCTCCTGTGTGCCCTGGCCGGGAATCAAACCCGGGACTCCTGCATGCCAGGCCGATGCTCTGCCACTGAGCCAACTGGCCAGGGCCCTGTGTATCTTTTAAAGTCTGATTTGGAATTATCCAATTTCCTCCTGTGTTTAGGCGCTTAGATTTATCTCCCATTGCTTCTGGTTCGTTTTTGGACTGTATTGTTGAATTTGGTAAAGTGTTTAGAATGCCACATTTTGCTCCTGAGGACACATTACAAGATAAAGCTACAGGATATTGCTTTATAAGTGAAAACGATGGGGAACAGCTCCGATTGAATCTGTAATGTACTCAGGTTAGAGTCGTGGCCACCTCTCGTGGCACTGTGCAATGTGGGAGATGTACTGTATCATCTGTCTCCATAAGGCAATATTCCCAGTTAACTTGTAATAAGAGTCTCTACTCCTATCAGATCACATGACAGAGCCAAGACCAGCTGAAAAATTTGCAGCACTCTGGGTGCTATTATATCAGACTTCATCGCCTCAGGCACTTGCAGGGAGATGGATGTTTGCAGAGAAATTTTATTAAGAATAAACTCAGGATGAGGAAAACAATGGAAATAGCTTTTTGTCCCCCTGGCAAGTACTTATTAATGTTTAATATTTTCAGTATTAGCATAACAGCTGTACTTGAGTTAGAAAGACAACCAGAAATTGTGTTTAATGAAATGCAGAGACGTCAAACCACCTTACAAGCTTATTTGTCACTCATAAAAATTATGCTAAAATCGTGTGTATGCAAAAATGTTGCAGCAATAAAAATGAATAATAACATGTGTGAGGAAATGGAATCTCTTATCTCAAAGTTTACCTGTAAATGTTAGGACATTAGAGCTTTTTTTTTTTCTTTAAATTATTCTTTACCTTGTGTTTTGGAAACTTTAACACTTCTAAATGTTCAGTGGTCAGAGAAAGCAGTAACATTTTTTGATCCTTTGAGAATAGTCATTGCTGTCAAGAAAGAAGTGGAGAAAGATGGGGGATAGAGAAAAAAGAGGAAGAAAGACTGACAACCTGTAGTTATCCTATTTTAACGGATACTTACGCTTTTTCAAAAGACTTTCCTGTCTTTGTTGTGTTAGAAGATAAACTGAGGCATTTAAAAATTTTAAGAGTTCATTTGTGAAAAAATGTCTGTTTGAATCGGGCAGCACCAAACTAGAAGTGGGTAGGAGCTGAGAAGAGACTTTTCTGGAGAAAAGCGGAAATAAAGTTAGGACATTGATTGGCTATCATTTAAAGCCTAGGTGGCTCTTTGTGATTGGTTGTTTTTACATTTTGGTTTCATAAAATTGAGGCATTTACAGGCTAAGATTTTGGTCTCCTTATTGTAGGCTGCCATGGCATTAGAGCCACACCAATCTATAGCCTCTTTGTTTATTAATTTAACACACTATGTTGATATATTCCAATGCTGAACATCTGCCTATACTTTGCATATTATATCACTTTCCAAAACTGGAGCAAGTCCTCCTCCCTGTCCCCGCTGCTCCTCCCACCCCCTCTCACAGACACATATACTGCCTAGGTCACTGTCCTTTGTGCTTTGAAGAGCATATTAAGATTGTTTGAACTGATTGGATCATGATCACAAATCTGTTTCAACTTTCCCCACCTCAATGTTGTGTACCCAAGCTTTCTTTTACAAAAGAGGCAGCCTTCACTGGACCAGAGCACAAAGCGTTTTCTAAACTCGACTCTTAGCCTGACCAGGCAGTGGCCCAGTGGATAGAGCATTGGACTGGGACATAGAAGACTGAGATTCGAAACCCTGAGGTCGCCAGCTTGAGTGCAGGCTCACCAGCTTGGGCGCAGGGTCGCTGGTTTGAGCGTAGGATCATGACACGACCCATGGCTGCTGGATTGAAGCCAAGGTCACTGGCTTAAAGCCCCAGGTTGCTGGCTTGAGCAAGGGGTCACTTGCTCTGCTGTATTTCCCCAATCAAGGCACATATGAGAAAGCAATCAATGAACAACTAAGGTGCCGCAACGAAGAATTGATGCTTCTCATCTCTCTTTCTTCATGTCTGTCCCTATCTGTACCTCTCCCTGACTCCCAGTCTCTGTAAAAAATTAAAAAAAAAAAACAAAACTCGACTCTTAGATATATATTCAGAGAAGCAACCATGCAAGAAAACATGAATCCTAATCTAAGATTACATGATCTAGGTTTTTTTTTTTTGCCATTAATAATATACAATAAGTATTTTATTTGCAGAAATTTAAGTGACAGGAAGTGGGCCAAGATTTTCATATACATTCTCTATTAATGTTCCCTGTGATATCCTGTAGTAATATTATTTATATGAGGAAATCAGGCTGTAAATGGAGATTGTACTAAAACTAAAAAGTCTCTCTGATTCTAAAGCTGTAATCTCTTTACATTGGAAAGAGAACACTGGGGAACAAAATTTTTGTTGCATCCACAAAAACACCTATTCTTACCTAATTTGAGTGTGCTGATCTCAAATATGACATTAGTTTTTCTCTGTAAGCTACAGTTTTTTTGCCATTCAAGATTTTAGGTTTTCATCTTATTGTAAAATTTTCAACATTAGTTTAACATAATAAAGTAGAATGTCTTCTTGGGCATCATCTTTGTGAAAATACAATAATTTATATAATGCAGTAAATACACTAATACAAAAGATATGATTGCATCAGGATTTATCTACAATTTCAAAATAGAACATATTAAAACACTTATTATTTTTTTTGTATTTTTCTGAAGTTGGAAACGGGGAGGCAGTCAGACAGACTCCCGCATGCGCCCGATCAGGATCCACCTGGCATGCCCACCAGGGGACGATGCTCTGCCTATCTGAAGCGTTGCTCTGTTGCAACCAGAGCCATTCTAGGGCCTGAGGCAGAGGCCATAGAGCCATCCCCAGCGCCCAGGCCAACTTTGCTCCAATGGAGCCTTGGCTGCAGGGGGGAAGAGAGAGACAGAGAGGAAGGAGAGGGGGCGGGGTGGAGAAGCAGATGGGTTCTTCTCCTGTGTGCCCTGGCTGGGAATCGAACCCAGGAATCGTGCACGCTAAAAAGATGCTCTACCACTGAGCCAACTGGCCAGGGCAAAACACTTATTTTAATCATAAAATTTGTGCAAAACTTATTTAAATTCTATTCAAGCAAAAATTTGTGTTTGTAGCTCTTGTGTTTGTGTACTTGTTGAGGACAATCTCATTTGATGCTCCAGCAGTAGTCTGCTCATCACTAACAGCTCCAAGATTTTCAGGAAACTTATCATGGTGACTGTTCAGGAAGTGAATCTTAACATTCATGTTACATCCAATGTTGTGGAAAGCCAACAGCATCCTTTGAACAAGAAGTTCATGGTTTTCTGCTTTTTTGTTGCCAAGGAAGTTCTTTGTAACAGCCACAAAAGACTGCCATGCTGCTTTCTCCTCCTTATTCATCTTCCTGGAAAATTCTTTGTCATGTATGAGGGTTTGAATTTGAGGTCCATCGAATACACTTGCTTTTCTCATCTCAAAAGACAAGGCAGGAAAAGCAGAAATAATATGTTGAAAGCATTCACTTTCTTTATTCAAAGCCTGAACATTCATTAAGCCAAGTTTAATGTGAAGTGTGTGTGTGGGGGCAATGATCCTGTCTCGATTAACTACAGGTTCATTCACAATATTTTGCATCCCTACTTCCAGAGCTTCACATTTCAGCCACTCTTTCTGTGTTCAGTGTTTCTCCTGAGCTCGGCTGTCCCACAAACACAGAAAGCAAGGATACTTTGTGAAACCTCTCTATTGTCCTAGCAGGAAATTTACCATTTTAAGATCCACACAAATGACCCAGTTATCCTCCTCATACTTCAGAAAGTCGAGGACAAATTTTATGTCATTATCTTCTCGCAGATGAGTTGAATAACCAATTGGAACCACTGCATAAACATTACTGTTGTGTAAGACAACACATTTCAGACTTCATTTAGAGCTGTCAAGAAATAGCTGCCATTCTGTTGGACTTTAAGTGGTAACACCTAGCTGGCTGAGAAGACTACTGATACCAGACAGTAAACAAAGTGTTTGTCTTCAAAAAAAAAGTCCTCAAAAATTTGTTCATGCTTCCTGAAATGGGATACTTTAGCTGACCAGTGAAGTACATTCTTTTCTTGAAGCCTGAAGGCTAATAACACAGCTGCTTTCTTTGATAGGCCTAAATCTCTTACTAAATCATTCAATTTGGGTTGGCTAAACTTCTGAGGGGTTAATGACTGCTTGGCATCAGAAGAAGACCCTTCAGATTCTACAACCATTTCCTCATGCATCTTATCAAAATACACTTGATCACCATGTTTACTTTCTTCATCCTTAGAAGAAATAAAACCATTGAGAACTGGAACCGGGAGTGTCTCAGAGTGGATAGGTCGTATTGCTGAAGGAATATTAGGATATGAGATCATATGCTGTTTTTTCTTGCCAATGCCCTTTGTATGGATCGGACAGAAATAACAGTCACTGCTGTGGTCCTTAGGTTCACGCCACACCATGGGAATACCAAAAGGCATTCCTTTGTGTTTTCCTTTTGTCCAGTCACGAAGCGTTTCCTCACAATTATGACACACAATATGAGGAGCCCAATTCTTGTCTTGATCACCAAGAGGAACTTGAAAATAGGCAATATATGCATGTGTCACAAATGATTAAATATTGCACCTTTGATGTTGAAGTATGTAACAGCCACATATATAACAGAAGGTGTCAGGACTATTCTTACATTTATGCCTACTCGAAGAAGCCATGATTTGATTTTAAAACAAAATAAGAGAGTGTTTTTATCACATAATAATTTTTTACATTTAAAAACAACTACAATTATGTAAAAGTAATGTTTGTAAAACATTAATTACCTTGTGGTTATGTTTAATCCAAGAGTCGTTGCCCTTTATCTCCAATTTAAAAACCAATGCATGCCATTAACTGTAACAAAAAGAAATTAAAATTGCATAAAAACTAGAGCATGCACCAAAAAACAGATTTCAGATTTGAAATCAGCAATGCAGAGATATATAGAAACAGTTCTAAAACTTCATGCAACGAAAAATGAATAAAAATGTGTTCCCCAGTGGAATAGATCCTGACATTTCCCCACCATCAGCTGGTAAATTCATATACAGAAACTTGGGAGGTGCCATAGTACACTTATCATTTTTACCTCTGAAAATGGCATTACCAAGTCATTCCCTGAGACATCTTGACAAAGGAAGTAGTGTGGTCTGTCATTTAGGGAAGGTGTTCTTTAAGATGTGGGACTAGAGCCATATTAAGGGTGAAAGAAGGACTAGGGTTTGTGTGGAAAATAGGACAAGGGAAGGTGTTTCTGTCAGAGGAAGAAGGAAACACAAATTTAGGCAGATCAGGATGAGTGGAGGCAAAGAAGACATGCCTGTCTTTTCAAGATATTTTTCTTGCATCTTTCAATGATGAAATACTTTATATTTTTATATTTTTTCTGGAATGAGGATAAAGAGAAATGTGAATGTCTCATTCATTAAAGCCCAAAGGAAATAATTATAATAAAAACTCATGAAGCATCAGAAAGAATAATAAAGTTAATTTTCTGTGAAGCTTCTGATCTATTTAAAATGTACAATTTTAAGTCATTACTTCTTTAGGTACAAATACTCAATTAAGTAAAAGAAATAATTAGGCAATGTTTGAAAACACTTTGAAGAGGAAGAAAACAATCAATGTATGGCATGATTATTTCTCTTTTATTTTTCCCATTTTTTTGGCAACTAGGAATTCTATAATTAATTCATATCATTTGTTAGAAATTGTAACTCAAGGAATAATGAATTTAAGACAAAATAAATGATATTAATTTAAAGCATCTTCATTATTTTCACTTTTTAATTAGCTTGTGTATATTTATAATCCCTTTTGATGATGGTGACTAATATAGGGAAAACATCCAGGAAATATTACTTCACAAAAGTGAAAATAAAATTAAAATATTAAGAAGTTTTTGAGATTAAAGAATTGAATCATGGCCCTGGCTGGAGAGTGTGTTTGGTTAGAGCAGTGGTTCTCAAAGTGCACGCCAGGGCATACTGGTGCGCCCTAGAAGATTTCCAGGTGTGCCCTATGTTATTCCAGAGAAATATGTGCCTTTTGGGGACCAGAAAACCAACAGGGTTTTTGGAGTTTAGATTTTTGGGGGACAGAGGTGTGGGGAATTGGCTGTAAGCTGACAGTCTGCCCAACCCCCCACCCCACTTGCCTGATTAGGTTGCAGAAGGCTGTTAAGCTGTGGTGCTGGATTGTTTACACTAACCCCATGTTCCCCAGAAAGACTAGAGGCAAGTTTCTTCTATCCTTTGTTTGGTGTAAAGTTAAGATGATATGTATGGTGGGGGTTTTCTGCACTCAACACAATTAAGAGTAAAAAAGGAAGGATTCTTCAATGTATTGATGAGGAAATGAGAATTTGTCATTCAAATATATGCCCAAACATTGAAAAAATCACTAGGACACATAAGGATCTTGTGTCTCATAAACACAAGAATGAAAAAACTTAACACATTCATGCCAGGACCTGCTGAATTTACTAAATCTTACTAAGAATGTATCTATATATATAAAAAGATAATTTCTTTGTCATTTTTTTATTTTTTAACCCCTCTTTTTTTACTAATTCTAAAAAGCATAACTCAAAAAATGTAACATATGAATGTTTTTAATGTCAGAATAAATTTAATTTTGTCATATTTATTTTGCATAATTACCATAAAAGCATGCTTGGACTTCATATTTTTTCTTTAATATTTGACTTTATTATAATATATTTCTCAGAAATTTGTATATAGTGTGCCTACAATTGTTTGTAGGATTCTAAATGTGCCCAAACTTAAAAAAGTTTGAGAAACACTGGGTTAGAGCATCATTTTGAAGCATGGAGTTTGCGGGTTCAATCCCTGGTCAGAGTACATACAGAAACAAATCAATGTTTCTGTCTCTCTCCCATCCTCTCTTGCCAAAATCAATAAATAAAAAATTTTAAAAATTTGATCATGATTTATGATTTATTGAAAACCTTTAGTGTAGATCACATCTGAAGTCTTTCTTTTCTTCTTTTTAACTTCAGGTTTATATAACATAGAAGGTCACATAGTAGCCATTTATGGAGAGGAATCTAGGGGGGAAAATATCATCTGAGAGAAAAAAAAAGAAATTTTATCTATTTAGCCTAGAAAAATGTAAAGGTGCTGAGCAAAGATCTAATGGCCACAATCCAGTCTTGGAAGGATTATGTTAGTGAGGAGCACATATGTAGTTTTGAAAACCAAGGGTTGGAAATTACTGAAGAATTTTCTAGCAATCTGAGCTCTGCAACAATGGGACTGGTGCTTGATGAAGGAGGATGTTCCTCTTCAATGGAGTGTTCAGACACAGGCTGGGAGACCATCTGGCAGTGTCGTCACATGCTGGGTGTGCCTCCACTAACAGTCACAGTGTGTGGATGGGGGAGGGTTGACAGTACCTTTGAAATATGAGTTTTCAGATTTTAAACTGGCGATGGGATTCCATCAGAAAGGAAGATGGTGGGGCTAGATAAAGTGGACTCTGACAGTTTCCTTTTATCACTATGCTTTCAAATGATGTGGGCAAAGAGGATAAAACCAAAGCATTCTAGAAGGAAATTCTATGTTAAGAAAATTATTTAGTTGAAAAGCATAAATAATTATGGCATTAATTTTTCAGAGGCATAACACTTCTAGAAACATACAGAACTAGCTAAAGTTGCCTTTGGACCCTTCTGGCCTGAGTTCCTCCCTCTTTCTCTTCCAAACGTACCTTTCATCATACCTTCAGCTTCCCTGCCTCAATTTATCTACCCACCAGGTCTGCACAGGAACCAGATGATTCTAAATCCCAAATTCCTAATTGTGTGGGGCAGAATTTCAAAGATGTAACCCAATATTCCCATCTCATAATTATTAAGTGAAACCCTAATCTAAGCACTGCTGAGAAGGGACTTTGCAGATGGAATTAAGTTAGGAATCAGCTGACTTTAAGAAACGGGTTATATTCTGTTATCAGAGTGGGCTGGCTGAAATGGCATGATTCTCCCAGCAGAGGGCATGCAGAGGAAGGCATAGAGATTTGTCAGAGGGGCAGTTAGATTCAAAACATGAGAGAGACTTAGCCCACCTGACTTGAAGATGAAAGAAGAGGCCCACAAGTCAAGGAATGTGGGCAGTCTCAAGAACAGAGAACAACTCCTAGTTGACAGCAAACAAGGAAACAAGACCTTATTCCTACAGTGGGCATGGAATTCTGCCTACACCTGATGAGTATTTAGAAGAAGAGCTATTTACAGAGCTTTCAGAAAGGAATACCGCCCTACAGACACCTCGATTTTACTCTGTGAAATGCAGAGCAGTAAAACCGCTGAACTTGACTTACAGATGTATGAGATAGTGTGTATTGTTTTAAGTTGCCAAATTATGATCATTTGTAACAGCAGCAATAGAAAATGAATGCAGCAGTAAAATAGTAATGCTGATCCTTCCTAGGCTTTAACAGAAGAACTTTAAATATTTGTTAATATAATTTAGATAATGAGTGAATTATATTTATCTTTTCAGGAGTGTTTGCTTTTTCAAAAAGAGGACTCATCAGTTAAAATCATGTTTCCAATCACCATTGGAAATGCATATTTTGAGAGGTGGGACCTCTCTGATATTCCTTGTTTACTTGGTTTCCATGGATCTCAGTTCCCACCTGGCATTCTTTACCCTTTCTTACTACCTTTACCTCCACCATACGTGGTGCGCACATAAGCATATACTTACTACCTTTACCTCTACCATACATGGTGCACACATAAACATATACTTGCTACCTTTACCTCTACCATACATGGTGCACACATAAACATATACTTACTACCTTTACCTCTACCATACGTGGTGCACACATAAACATATACTTACTACCTTTACCTCTACCATACGTGGTGCACACATAAACATATACTTACTACCTTTACCTCCACCATACGTGGTGCACACATAAACATATACTTACTACCTTTACCTCTACCATACATGGTGCGCACATAAACATATACTTACTACCTTTACCTCTACCATATGTGGTGCACACATAAACATATACAAATACACACGGGCACAGTATGGAAAAATAAAAGGTTCTGGACACTATCTTCTTAATCCTCCCAACCACTTACTTCAATAAAGAAAACAGACTTATTTATATAATCATTGTCTTGAGAATTGTAGCCCTTACTACAGGCAAAACTTACTGATAAGAAATTCTTGTGTTCATTGGTTTTGTTGAACCTTGTCCATAAGCCCTCAAATAGAAAGATTTTGAGATGTGCTTGTTAGCATGGTGCCAGCCAATGTGTTGCAATCAATGTTGTTCATGTGATTTTTTTCCCCTCTCAAATCTCCCATTTTAAGATTAGTTTTGTGTTCATAGCTCTATATAGAAACCTTTGAACATTTTTTTTAAAAGAATTAGAATCAGAACATGATAGATAGATAGATAGATAGATAGATAGATAGATAGATAGATTTGGAAGGTTTTTTTTGTTTTTGTTTTTTTTATTTATTCATTTTAGAGAGGAGAGAGAGAGAGAGAGAGAGAGAGAGAGAGAGAGAGAGAGAAGTAGGGGAGGAGCTGGAAGCATCAACTCCCATATGTGCCTTGACCAGGCAAGCCCAGGGTTTCGAACCAGCGACCTCAGCATTTCCAGGTCGATGCTTTATCCACTGCACCACCACAGATCAGGCCGAAACCTTTGAACATTTTAACTAGGTTTAACCAATAAGGGCAATAACCCATTGAATAAAATCCTTTGCTAAATTTTTTGGATTAAAAATGTTTAATGAACTGACATTTTTTTTTATCTTGAAGTATAACGGACAGAATGCTATACTAGTTTTGGGAGTACAGCATAATTAATATTTGTATACATATTGAAAAATGATCACAATAAGTCTAGTTACCACTATCTGCACACATTACAATTTTTCTTGTGATAACTTGAAAGATTTAACAACTTGCAGATATGCAATACATTATTATTAATTATAGTTGCCATGTTGTACATTGCACCTGCATAACTTATTTATTTTATAACTGGAAGTTTGTACCTTTTGACCCCCCTTAGCCCATTTGCTTATACCCACCCATTGCCTCTGGAAACTACCAATCTGATCTCTTGTCTTTTTTTTCCCTTAAGATTCTGCATATAAGTGAGATTGTACAGTCTTAGTCTTTCTGTCTGACTTATTTAACTTAACATAATGCCCTGAAAGTCCATCTAGGTTGTCACAAATAAAAAGATTTAATTGCTTTTATTTTATCTTATTTTTAAATTTTATTTATTTCTTATTAAGTGAGAGGAGGGAGACAAGAAGGCAGAGACAGACTCCTGCATGCATCCCAACCGGGATCTACCTGGCAAGTCCCCTACCAGGCGATGCTCTGCCCATCTGGGGTCACTGCTCTGTTGCTCAGCAACCGAGCTATTTTAGCCCCTGAGGTGAGGCCATGGAACTATCTTCAGCATTCAGAGCCAACTTTGCTCAAACCATTTGAGCCATGGCTGTGTGAAGGGAAGAGAGAGAGAGAGAGAGAGATGGGGGAAGGGGGGGGGGAAGCAAATGGTCACTTCTCCTATGTACTCTGACCGGTAATTGAACCTAGGACTTCTATACACCAGGCCAACACTCTACCACTGAGCCAACTGGCCAGAACCAAGATCTAACTTTTTATGGTTGAATAATACTCATTGTATACATATATTCTACATTTTCTAAAGTCCATTCATTCATTGACTGACACTTAGGTTGTTTCCATATCATAGCTTTTGTTTCCAAATTTTGGCTATTGTAAATGATGCTCTAGTAAACGCAGTTGTGCATATATCTTTTTAAATTAATATTTTAAGTTTCTTTGGATAAATACCCAGAAGTGGAATTGCTGCATCATATGTAGTTCCATTTTTAATTTTTTGAGAAACTTAATTTTTTTCCTTGGTGGATGGATGTACCAGTTTACATTCCCATTAAAGGTGCACAATTATTCCCTTCCTCCCCTTCCCCACCAACACTTGTCACCTCTTGTCATTTTGACAATAGCCATTCTAACAGGTATGTATGAGGTCTCAACGTGGTTTTGAATTATATTTTCCTGATTAGTGATGTTGAGCATCTTTTCCTGTATCTATTGGGCATCTGTATGTCTTTCTTTTGGAAAAGTGTCTATTTAGATCCTCTGATCATTTTAATATCATTTTTTATTGCTAGTGAGTTGTATGAGTTCTTTATATATTTTTAATGTTAACCCCATGTCAGATATATGATTTGCAAATATTTATCCCCTTCTGTAAGTTGCCTACAACTACAGAAAATTGTATCCTGCAACTTTACAGTATTCACTAGTTAGTTCTTAAAATTTTTCGTGGAGTCTTCAGACTTCTCTATTTTCTAAATATATCTTCTGCAAATAGTGACTGTTGTACTCCTTCCTGTCTAATTTGGATGGCTTTCATTTCTTTTTCTTGACTGATTGCTCTGGCAATTTCCAATATTATGTTGAATAAAAGTGTGAAGAGTGGGCATTCTTGTTTTGTTCCAGAGAAAAAGCTTTCAACTTCTCACCACTGAATATTATGTCAGCTGTAGGCTTGTCATATATGACCTTTATGTTGAGGTGAGTTTCCTTTCTACCCACTGTTTTGAGAAAATTTATCATAAATGAGTATTCAATTTTATCAGGATATATTAGGATGATCATATGATCTTTATCTTTCATTTTGTTGTGTGTATCACAATGTGGTGCATCATATTGATTGATTTGCAGTTGTTGAACCACCTTTGTATCTCAAGAATAAATTCCACTAGATAATGATAAATTATCTTTTGATGTATTGTTGAATTTGGTTAGCTAATATTTTTTGAGGTTTTCTTACATTCATGGTTTGAAGTGAGGATGTTTGAAAACAAATTCTACAAGCATATTTTAAAAAATAAATGTTATTTGTAGACCTAGTCTGAAATGAACTTGTATCCTCAATTTATAAGGATGAAAATCCACCCTGTGTTTCCATCATATATCTTCTTAGTCTTATTTAAAGAGTTCATGTGACATATTAATAGAATTTGAGCATTTCAGCTTTTTTTTTTTTTGCTTAAAATTGATAGCAAACAATAAATACATTTTGAGTTCTATGTTCTGTATTAGGTAATGGAGGACACTCATGGGTTTGAGTCACAATTTATATTCTCCAGGATTTTTAGTGTACTGGGGTAGATGGTTTTATATTTTATGCAGTATGAAATATCTGACCTTATTAAAATGTTTATCAAAATTGTATGATTTCAGCCCTGGCCAGTTGGCTCAGTGGTAGAGCTTCAGCCTGGCGTGCAAGAGTCCCAGGTTTGATTCCCGGCCAGGGCACACAGGAGAAGCACCCATCTGCTTCTCCACCCCTCCCCCTCTCCTTCCTTTCTTTCTCTCTCTTCCCCTCCTGCAGCCAAGGCTCCATTGGAGCAAAGTTGGCCCGGGCACTGAGGATGGCTCTGTGGCCTCTGCCTCAGGTGCTAGAATGGCTCTGGTTGCAACAGAGTGACGCCCCAGATGGGCAGAGCATCGCCCCCTGGTGGGCGTGCCGGGTGGATCCTGGTCGGGCGCATGTGGGAGTCTGTCTGACTGCCTCTCAGTTTCCAACTTCAGAAAAATACAAAAATAAATAAATAAATAAAAAAGAAAAAAGAAAAAAGAATTGTATGATTTCAAAGAAAATGAGGTATAATGAAATGTGAACTCTGTCCCCCTCCAGTTGAATACTTTAGCTGGTAAATAGAAATTTACCATCACACTTGGTGAAAGTAAATAGTGGATTCAGACCTTTGGTTTTTAACAAGGTCTTTGGGAATCAGCTGCTTGTTTTTCAAAAGACAGTCAAAATCCAAGGCAGCATTAAAAGCTAGAAGGTACACAAACAATTTAAGCCCTAAAAGAACATTAGTGGAATACATTAACAAGAGCAGAAATAACTTTTCCAGAGGAGCTTATGCCCAGGAAGGCATTGGACAGGCAATGAAGAAGCTAAGTTATTCCAGTGGGATCATAGAAGAGACGATGTCAGAGTATGTAGGTGGGTTGAGAGGACATTTGGAGGCTAACCAGTCAGAGTAATTTTTACCAGTTCGTGGAGCTCCTCTATGATCTAAAAAAGGAGTTTGATCTTTTTCTGTGTGCAGGAGCCTGTGACCTGTGTGATGTCACAATCCATCTAGTCTAAGCTCTGCTTGTCCTGCCCCTGCCCCACACCTCTCATCACTGCTAATCCTGGGATTTGTGTACCATTGAAATCTGATTAAAATGATCGTGGGCCTGACCTGTGGTGGCGCAGTGGATAAAGCTTCGACCTGGAATGCTGAGGTCACCAGTTCAAATCCCTGGGATTACCTGGTCAAGGCACATATAGGAATTGATGCTTCCTGCTCCTCCCCTCTTCTCTCTCTCTCTCTCTCTCTCTCAACTCCTTTCTCCTCTCTAAAATGAATAAAGTCTTAAAAAAATAAAAATAAATACGATCTTGGGAAGTCTGAAAGAAAAGATGGAGTCATAAAAGGCCTGTAACATCAGGGTGTTACTTGAAAGGGAAGGAGGTGTTTCTGCTGACTTCTCTCTGTAGGAATATTTTTATTATGGTAAAAATTGTATTTAAACTTTGACTCCCTATAGGCACAGCAGAACTTCACTTACACAGTAACCTCTGTGTCCTTCTTATCTGAAATGTCTCCCAGACATGCAAACGTAACATTAATATCTGGGAAACATGACAATAGCAGAGTGATTCCTGCCTCAGACCACAGGCACCTTGACCCTAAGCAGGGTGCAAGGGTTTCTGTCCAAAGAATGGGCTTGGTCCAAAGGGCATATTAAGCCATATACATTGAACATTTATTTCTGCTACAGGAACCTAGATGGTCTCTTGAAGTTTCCTATTCTACCTGATGTACTATGGTTGGTATTAAACAATATGAGATTAAGTTCTTGTCAGGCAAACTAATGAGTTTTGGATTGATTTCTGTCTTCCACAATGCTAGTGACATTTTTGACAGCCATGATTTATAGGGCTTTCATTGGCTCTATTCATGAGAGGAGCTGTTTATTTTGGTTGATGGGCAGGGTTTCTAATGTTCCCAGTGGAAAATGCTCAAGGCCAATGGGATGGCCATCTCGAAGGAGCTCTCTGGCTGTCTGGGGCAGGTCACTTATAAATTTGTAATCAAGACTTCAGAGAACTAATGAGGGCAGGTTGGCTTGGAAATTGTTTTCGTGACATTTGACCAGTGTGATGCTCCTGGAAAATATATCGCTGCTGTTCGGCTACAGCTGCTTAAATAGAAATTTCTACTTTGTGTGCCATTTTATTCATTCATTCATTCATTCATTCATTTATTTATTATTATTTTTTCCAATAGTGTGACTAGTGTCTGCCAAGAATTTTAGCTCCCCAAAATGCTGGAGAAAAACCATTGTAATTCAGAGTAAAATGTGGTCTTCTTCTTCTCTTTAAGAATTCTATAGCTCATTGTAGAACATTTTTCTAACAGAAAGGATTTGAAAATTTGCAAATAAGTGGATGTTGTGCTGAATCTCCCAGATTTCCCTTTAAGACCAAGACACTCAGTCCCCCAGTTCCTGAAGTATAATGGCTCTTGAGAGCTCACAGATAGGTCTCTTTCTGGAAATTGCCCACTGCTGAAGGCAATTGCCTTGCCTGAGGTTGTGTGTTTTTTTCTGAGTCAATTTACATTCAATGACTGGTCAAAATTGGGGTAGAAGGACTTCTTTCCTCAATTCAGGACATCTCTATTGGGATGTCCCAAATCCGGAGCTTCCCATATGTTCTGCCAGAGGTTTTGGTGCAGATGCATCATGGTTCAGCTGTTCTCTTTGCCCAAACCAGTTTCCCCCATATATGTCACTCCTGAGACTATTCCTCAGTCAGTTTCCTCAATACAAACCTCAACTTTAAGGAAGCTCAGCCTACAACCAGGAGGTGACAGTTGGAAGAAGTGGGCATAATGGAGGAAGCATATTAGGGTTTAGCTAAAAATAAAATTTTAGGGATAAAGAAAGTAAGGACATTGAGGATAATTTGGAGGTTTCACACCTGGTGATCTGGGAGGATGACACTTTAGGCTGAAGAGAATCCTCCTCTCATCACCCCTTGAGAGGTGTAATTCATACAGATTCCATGAGAAACTAGCCCCATGCCATCTCTTCCAAAAGTGAAATATCACAGTACCTGGCTACTGGAATTTCAGAGGCAGATTCAACCTATAATAAAAAATGAGAGAAGTTCTTTGTTGGAAAAGTGATGAGCAAAAAAAAAAAAAAAGAAGAAGAAATAGAATAAATATTACTAATCTTACACTTCAAATCTTTTGATGAGGTTTATGAAGAGTAGAGATGAATGGAAAGCTAGAATATGTCATCAGAGTGGGACATCTATTAACACACACAACAAGAAAAATCTGATATGCTCTGAGGTCAACAGAAACTCAGCAATAAAACCAGCAGTCTGGATGTACGCTGCTTGTATGTATTCGGGCTGTGGTCCTTGGTCAGCACAGGCAATGGCAACTCTCGTGAACAAGAAGCCAGTCTTCCGGTTCATGTCTAGAAGGGCATTCTGCATGTCTTTGATGTATGTTAAGTGAGAATTCATGTGGTGACCCTTCCTCCAAAGTAATTCCTAGGAATTTCACATTGCTGCTCTTTCTCTACAAAATGGCAGGTCTTGACTTCATTTCTTTTGTCTGCCTGAACTCAGCACAATATAGCTATTTTACTTTCATTTCTCTTTCTTATTTATTTAAAGGTTTATAATTCCAAGAGGTCGACTGCAGGTATAGCAGAAGGAAGACTATCAGGACTGTAGAAAAATAATCCCCTGAAATGCCATCCCCTAAAATGAGCGGCCATCAGAAGTAGTGTCTCAAATTTATTTTGTAGTTGGAGAGTGATTTTCTTTATAACAAAGTGTTGGGCTTTCATTTATGACAGGATAGAGAGCACATATGCCTATTCAGGCCAGGTCTCACACATAGGCCAACTAGGGTGGCCACTAAGTGTTGAGTTCAGGGGTTCTGAAGAGGTTCCTTATTAGAGGATAAGCATAAAAACGTCAGAACCAGTGACAAGAGCTTGTATGAAATAAAATGTTTTTCTTTTTTCCAGAGAGCTGTTCTGAGGAGGCAAAAAAGGGCAGTTAGATAAGTAATAGCTAAAAAGACAGAACAAAGGATTTGAATGAAAAATGACATGAGGTGAGGTGAGGTGAGTAGGGCACAACAAGGAAGAGAAAAGGTTCCAAAGGCCAACTTGAGCTCACAATTCTATCTAATATGTCAACTGTAGTCAAATGTCCTGGGCTTCAATCATATAGGCTGGTCTGAAGAGCATTTAACTGTTCCCTTATCTGCCCTTGGGGCTCTGCATAAATGCCCATGCTCAGGACATGTGAATTGAATTACTGTTTTCAATTACCTTTTTCCTTAAATCTTTCTCTAGGGTAGTCAGGTTAAATCCATACTGAACATCCTGACAGAGGGCAATCTCTCCTCTTAAGCCAAATGCCTAAATGAACTCACTAACTCAGTGGTTGGCAAACCACGGCTCGCAAGATGCATGCGGTTCTTTGGCCCCTTGAGTGTTTAGCAAAGGCCAGCTTAGGAGTACCCTAATTAAGTTAATAACAATGTACCTACCTATATAGTTTAAGTTTAAAAATTTTGGCTCTCAAAAGAAATTTCAGTCGTTGTACTGTTGATATTTGGCTCTGTTGACTAGCTGATTCTCATGTGCAGTCAGAGTTGATGGGTGCTATGAATGCCCCTCGCTCCCCAGTAACTCCCAAGAATTCCCCGATAACTCACCATCACCTACTATAAAAGACACTTTCTAGGATGAAGGCAATAGTTATATTTAGGGGGTAAATAGGTTGTGACAAGAGGTGATATGTGTTGCAAATTATGGTATCACTAGGAATAACTGCTCTGGAGTTTAATAGTAATTTACTTTGTAATAAATTAGAGAAGAGTCAAAATTATATCTGTTTTTAAATTTTTTTATTAATTTTAATGGAGTGACATTAATAAATCAGGGTACATATGTTCAAAGAAAACATCTCCAGGTTATCTGGTCATTCAATTATGTTGCATATCCATCACCCAAAGTCAGATTGTCCTCCATCACCTTCTAAAATTATATCTTAAGAAGTATTATGTTAACCAAAAGTTGTGGCTTAGGTTTCTGGGATAGTGCAAATGCCTTGGTATACTCATAAGGGTGAATATACTCAGTCAAATAAATGCAGAGAAAGTTTGGCACTATGCTGTTGAAATGCCGTGATGTCTCTTGGGAGGAGTCCTACTAAATGCCCACGTCAGCAACCTTCATTAGATGGAACGACGAAGCTCAAATGACTCTCCTGGTTTGTGTGATGGGGCCCATGGTGAAATTCATTTGCCTACTGCATGGTCCCTATGAAACACTCTGTTTCATAGAAGGATTTAGGAACAAGGAGAGAGCTTTCATGAGCAACTTGATCACGGCTTTTCAAGGAGTGAGGTACATACAATTCACCTGTGGGTCTTGTTAAAATGCAGGCTCAGGATTGGTTGGTCTGGGTGGGGCCTGACAGCCTGCATTTCAAAAAGCTCCCAGGTGATACCAGTGCTGCTGGAACACAAGTCGCATTTTGGCAGGTGGCAAGCGAAATCAGTAATAAGGAAGGTTAACAAGAGTTGTTTTGGCACACACCTTGGATGTCACTGGCTCACTCTGTCACTGTCTCATCTGTTGGTTCATCAGATTTCTCAGCTGTTCTCTCTTCCAGGGCTAACGTCTCAGGAAGTGAGTCTCCAACTATTGATGGGAAGAAAGAGAACATCCCCAAATGTGTGGTAAACAGCATAAGGGGAAAAGAGCGCTGATTTAGGAGTCCTACTGCCTGGTCTTAGTTCCAGTTCTGCCACTTACTAGCTGGGTGGCCAAAAGCCAAGCACTTCATCTGAGCTTCATTCATGGAGAAGAATGACAGGGCCAGGCCAGCCTGAATCTTGTGAACATTGATCACACAGTGGAGGGGACAGAACTAAGTGTTTGAAACATGGTGTCCTTAGGTCAGGCCTTGATGGGACACAGAAGTCTGAAGAAAGAGAGTTGGGGGATGTGGCGGGCAGTTTGAAATTCCTCTCTGCGTCTTCCTGAATCCCAGGCGTCCTTCTATGAGAGGGGAGCTCTGTGTGTGCCAGCCCACGCACAGAGGGAGGCATGATCAACGCTCAGATTCAGGTTTCCCACTGCGCTTCAGGGATGGTGGCAGGAAGACAAATGCCGTTTATTTTCTCCAGCTCAGCAGCTCGTTTGCATAACATGGAGGAGGAGAACGCAAAGGAAGGAAAATATTAAGTGGAGCAGAAGATGCTGCAGTAGGTCAAGGGAGAAAACGAAATAGAGCACTTTTCTATTTTCTTCAGAAAATGCTGTTAAAATTAAACCTGCCACAGATGGTGAGATCAATATGGTAAATATGTATCATTTTAAAACCCAGCTACTTAGGACTACTAAGGACTGGCTGAAGATGTGTGACATGTAGTGGGCAGCACGTGGTTATGTCGTGTTTGGAGGGAGAGGGAGCCTGTCACTAGACTAAATAAACATGTAGACGAACTGTTTCCATTGGTCCCCCTTTCCATGGCTACTCCTTCCTTTCCACACACCCCTTCACAGGTGCTGATGTCTCTTTGTTTACATTAATTCACACAAAGATGCTGACAACATGACAAATTACCTTTCCATGTAGTGTTCATGTTTGTCTTACACTCTAAAATTATAAAGCAATTTAGTTTTGCTATGCTGATCACTAATATTATGAGGCAGGTAATACTTATCCTGAAGGGCTAGGGTCAGACTACCAGGTACTGGATGGGTCTGTTGATTGAGTCCTTCCTGGCACTGTAAAATCACCACTGTTCCCTTCAACAGAAAGGAAAGTTCTTGCCTTCACATACAATGGGAAAGCCCTACCTGCCTCTTTCAGGGATCACAAAGGGAAGATCATGTAAAACTTGTGGACTTCATCTTCCAAAGTCATTCTGTTGTATTAGGGTCAGAATCTTCCCATTTGTTTTCCTGTCATCTGCCTGCATGGTTCCCCAGCCTCTTAGAAAGCCTGACAGCTGGCCAGGTGGTAAAAGGTTCCATTGGACTCAGTCTACATTTCCAAGTAGAAGAGGTTATAGTAATTTCAGTATAACACACCATACCGATAACAGTATTTCTTGCAAGATGTTGGTCAGATGTAGTCCATCCAATACTATGGTTCCCTGCTGAGTTCGTTTTTAGCCTTTGTCCCATTTCCCTGGAAATGAAGAAAGGGAACATCACTGATTTCTTCACGCTGAATGTAAACACTTGCAACTAGAGTGAGGCTGGCTGAAACTCAGATCTTTCTGATGAGGCTGAGGGAGGGACGGAGGACAGGGACTTGGATATGAATCGGGTTGAGGAACCCCACTGAGGTTAGGGTTTGAGATGCATAGTTCAGAGGGCTGGATTCCAAGTTCCTAGATGAGTGAGCAGAAATTCAACCATCGTCCGGAACAGCACAGAGGCTTGCTGTAGAGGGGAGTATGTTCTGATGGACCTTTATTGCTCTGAGGATACTTAGCAGTAATGGGATAGCTCAGCTGGAAGCATCGTAAGAGACTCATGGGTTTCCCTGGAGGGATTTCTCCTTGTCTCTGCGGTCATGAGAAGCAGAAGGATGGTCCCTGCTGGAAGATGCTTCCCTTGACTTCATTTCTTAAAGGTGTGAGCATTCCTCACTGGGGCACTTAGAGTCAAGTGGCAATAGCTCCGTTGTTATTTAGAGGAGACATGTACTATGTTGCTGTCCCAGATGGAAGGCTTAAGCTTCTTTCACACTCTGGCTTTTAAAAAAATATTTTCTTCCCAAAGACATCTATCTCTTTATAAATAAAGAGTTTTGAGTCATCTTGCTTTAGAATTGAAAGAAAAAAAAAATCCACTTCTGCTATAATTAAGCAATAATTATTATTATTTTCTGAGGGAGGACTTGAGGAGATAAATAACTCCCAGATAAATAAGACTTTGAGGCCGTGGGCCAAGTCTTTTATTGACTCACAATATATTTATCTCTCTCTTCCTTTCAAATAAAAAAATGATAGTAATTATTTTTTAAAAAATGATTCCCTTTTTTAATCACTTAAAATTGCTATTTTCTACCCTACTCAAAAATTAATTATTTTTATGACCCCGTTGCAACTTGCAGGGAGGAGGGGATCAGAATAAAACAGTTGTTTCCTGGGAAGCCACTCTAAGACACAGAGCAAATTTGTGGTGGCTTACCTAGCAAACTTTCTTTAATGCTCACCCTCAAATTTCTGTGGAGATGCATGGAGAAAGGCAAAGAATTTTGAATCTGCTGAGTGTGTTAGAAGCAGTGCAGGGAAGGGAGAGTATATTGGGAATAGCTATTTTAGGTAAATAGCTTGGAAGGCAACTACATGCGCTGACCTTAGGCTTGGTGGGTAGGAGGCACAAGGGGGCTAGACTGATATAAGAAGACCTGGATTTTGCCACTTCTTAACCTGTGTGTAAATTTGGGTGGCAAGCTATTTAATTTTTTGGTATTGTTAATCTTTCAGCAAATAATTATAAATCCTCATTTGCCTATCTCATCGTAGTAGTGTTCATCTTTTTTTTTTTTTTTTTTTGTATTTTTCTGAAGCTGGAAACGGGGAGAGACAGTCAGACTCCCGCATGCACCCTAACAGGATCCACCCGGCACGCCCACCAGGGGGCGATGCTCTGCCCCTCCGGGGCATCGCTCTGTTGTGACCAGAGCCACTCCAGCGCCTGGGGCAGAGGCCAAGGAGCCATCCCCAGCGCCCGGGCCATCCTTGCTCCAATGGAGCCTCGGCTGTGGGAGGGGAAGAGAGAGACAGAGAGGAAGGAGAGGGGGAGGGGTGGAGAAGCAGATGGGCGCTTCTCCTGTGTGCCCTGGCTGGGAATCAAACCCGGGACTTCTGCACGCCAGGCCGACGCTCTACCACTGAGCCAACTGGCCAGGGCCAGTAGTGTTTATCTTAAATGATATGTATTCCAAGGAATAATGCTGTAAAATGCATATATTTGGGGTCATGGAACCTTGGGGTTGGAAGCATTCTACAAAGTGAACGTTGATCCCAAATATTTTCACACTTTCTAAATTCCTTAAATGAGAGACAAAGCAAACCAAACCTGAAATGTCTTCCTAAGGAAAATTTGGAACTGACATTTGCTTGAACATAAGAGAGAAAGGAGTCATCTAAACCAGTGGTCCCCAACCCCCGGGCCACGGACCGGTACTGGTCTGTGGGCCATTTGGTACTGGTCTGCAGAGAAAGAATAAATAACTTACATTATTTTTGTTTTATTTATATTTAAGTTTGAACGATGTTTTATTTTTAAAAAATGACCAGATTCCCTCTGTTACATCTGTCTAAGACTCACTCTTGACACTTGTCTTAGTCACATGATACATTTATCCATCCCACCCTAAAGGCTGGTCCGTGAAAATATTTTCTGACATTAAACTGGTCCATGGCCCAAAAAAGGTTGGGGACCACTGATCTAAACCTTAAAGCAGCTCTTGAGGTTTTTATGTTACATGCAGCTCTGTGAATTCTTTCTCAAGTGTGGGATAGAAATGAGCTACGTCATGATTGCATAAAAATGGAGCAAACTGCCAAATCGTCCATTAGAAAGTAAGGGTTGTAGGTCGTCGTGGTTAAATACATAACCTGGAAGGTCAGTCAATTCATAGCTTATTTATTACCTGAGCATAGCATTAGAATATCTGCCTAATATGCTATGGGAATGGTTGAGAGAGTCCAAGAAAAGCACTTAGCGTATTGTCTGGCATGTAAAATATACTTGATAAATGGCTTAGGGAGATAGCTATATGCATTTTAGAGGGAGTATATTGCTGGCTTTACTAAATCATTTCAGAGGCATTGAAAAAACTGGCTGGTTCAAATAGTTCCCCTTTCATTATTTCCTAGAACTTCCCCTTACCCTCTTCTTACTCAAAATCTTTTCATTCCTAGACGATTAGGTATCATTCTACCTACTGAGGTCAGGTAGTAAGGCTTTTTTGTTTAGCACTAGAACACCTAGCACTTCAAAATTGTACTTGGCACATGGTCATGTTCAGTAAATATGTGCTTAGTAAGTTGATGGACGCTATGTTCCATGGGGTCCAGTCCCAGAGTTGTGGCAGAATTTAAGCAGTACCTAATCTCAAAGTAATCGCAAAAGAACTCAGTGTCTTTACATACATTTCTCCAACAGCTGGAAAAAGATACGAAGGCCACAACAATGCTTCTAAAAATGCTCATTGCCCCCTTAATATTGGTCTCCCTCACGAAAGATAGAAAGTCTTATACTTTTCTCAAATTTCTCAAACTGAACTCCCTTTGTTCCTACTCTAGTGTATCTTTTTCATTTTTAAAAATTTATTTTATTTTATTTTTTATACAGAGACAGAGAGAGAGAGTCAGAGAGAGGGATAGATAGGGACAGACAGACAGGAATGAAGAGAGAGGAGAAACAGCAATCATTAGTTTTTTGTTGTGATATTTTAGTTGTTCATTGATTGCTTTCTCATATGTGCCTTGACCGCGGGCCTTCAGCAGACCGAGTAACCCCTTGCTCGAGCCAGAGACCTTGGGTCCAAGCTGGTGAACTTTGCTCAAACCAGATGAGCCCACGCTCAAGCTGGCGACCTCGGGGTCTCAAACCTGAGTTCTCCGCATCCCAGTCCAATGCTCTATCCACTGTGCCACCACCAGGTCAGGCTTCTTTTTCATTTTTTTAAAACCATATATACCCAGAAAAGCTTATTGATATGGCAGAACCCTCTATAGGGGGTGTGAAAGGTAATAAAAAGCTCCAAGCACAAAGCCAAGACCTTCAGTTGGCAGCGAGAAAGAAGCTGGTAACATGCATCTAATAACTTACTGATGTTGGTTTGTTAACAGAATAGTGGGTTGAATGTAAAAGCCTTTAATAAACTCTTCTGGTTTTTTACCCCAGTAGCAACTGCCATCTGTGAACATCACTTGAAAATTAATCATTCACTGCTTTTACATAGATCTATTTTTTGCCTACGTATGCTACTTAGATGTTTTATTTTTTACCTATCATTTGTTTTATGCCCAACTCCTATGGTTAATAGGCTTTTTAAGAGAATTTCATGTACCATACCTAGCTACTGGTTTATACATAGTGCTTAAAAAATGTGTGGAGATAATTTGAAGGTCCTATCTAGCAGAAAAAAATGCCTGAGAGGTGTGATATTCTGAGCCTTTAGACTTAAAGTATTTTATCATATAAATTCAAGATATTTAGGTAGGAATATTTAGGAAGGAATTGCATGGGGCAATAAGAAAGAAGGGGCATCAGAGAAGGAAGACATTGGGGGTATAGATGAGGGTTGAATAGGAAGAGAGTGCTGGGTGGGAACTTATCAGAAGAAGAGAAAGGAAAAAGGGAGACACCAGAGTGATATCAACTATATTACATTGTAATATTGTTTTCAATGTATTTCTCCTCCTTCCTCTCTGGTGGAACATATTTTATTTCCCATTCAGTTGCCTTTTTCATGTGACTTATTTTGGCCAATGAAATGTGAATGTAAGTGATGTTTTACTTCTAAACAAGACTTCAAAAGCCACTGTGGGATTTCTCAGTTTGTCTTTTCTTTCTGATGAAAGCAGGGCATGTTACATGTACAGAGTTGAAGCTGCCCAGCAAAAGCTTAATGATATTTAAAAAAAAATTTTTCTAGAGAAAAATTTGTACCACACATAACTCCCTTGTTATAAATTAATTTCTTTTACAAGTATGGAGCCATAGATATGCTTAGCATTTTTTAACTTCCAGAGTTATTTTAGCGTGACTGTATGGAAACACATATAAATGAAAATAAGAACTATGAAAGTTATCAGCTGTTATCTACAACAAAAAAAACATTTCCTCATGAATTACGAATTTCTTTTGAAAGTACAGTGTGTCCATAAAGTCATGGTGCACTTTTGACCGGTCACAGGAAAGCAACAAAAGACGATAGAAATGTGAACCTGCACCAAATAAAAGGAAAACTCTCCCAATTTTATACCTATTCAGTGCAATTTGATGTGGGCTCCCGCACAGATTTTTTAGGGCTCCTTAGGTAGCTATCCCGTATAGCCTCTACAGACTCGTCACTGACTGATGGCCTACCAGAACGGGGTTTCTCCACCAAACTGCCAGTTTCCTTCAACTGCTTATCCCACCGAGTAACGTTATTCCTATGTGGTGGCACTTCATTATAAACGCATCGATATTCACGTTGCACTTTGGTCACAGATTCGAATTTAGCGAGCCACAGAACACAGTGAACTCTCCTCTGTACCGTCCACATCTCGACTGGCATGGTCGTGGGCTGCTCTCCGCTGTATACACTGTGTTACGTCATCATCTGCGCATGCGCACATGCTGTCACATCATCCTACAGAAACTGGAAGTGTTTTTCTTTTATTTGGTGCAGATTTCACATTTCTATCATCTTTTGTTGCTTTCCTGTGACCGGTCAAAAGTGCACCATGACTTTACGGACACACTGTATTTTATTTCTAGTTAAAGAACACATAGAAAGAACTGTGAATTATTATCCAATGAATTCTAAGATAGAATATAATCAAAGCAATCAATAATTTTGAATTTTAGGAATGATCAGGGAAAACTTTTTGTTTTTGAACCATAAGGAAAAGCTGATTTTGTGTTTCACAAGCAGAAAAGTTCACCAGTCTGCACACCCAAATCATTTACCAGGAGTCAGAGTAGGAGCTGGCTCTGGGAGCTTGCTTTGGAGCCAGGAGTGGAGGGAGAGCCATTAGTATAGTTCTAGATCCAAACAGTTCTCTAGACCTGATGCGTATTTTTGTCCCGAGTTTCCTGAGGCTGTAGAGACAGTCTCTAGTCCCGTAGCAGGAGCCAGAATCACTCAAACTAGCACGCATGGTCTCTGGGCTATGTGTCCACCAGTGCAGGATTCTCTTCTTTTTTCTTCTGTCTTCATCTTAACTAATATAAACCAAGAGAAGTAACACTCCTTGGTAGAATCTAATAATAATTACTACAGTTACAACAGCTAGTATTTATGAAGCATTTTTTTCATGTGCCAATGTATCAAGCAGGATTCTTTCAGTTACAAGTGGCAGAAACCCCAACTCCAGTTCGCCAGGCACAAAGGGAAGTTTATTGTGTCAGGAGTGAAGCCAAAGAATCGCAGGCTGTGAAAACAGTTCAAACCAAAGACTGAAAGTCTACCAGCACTGTTTCTCTCCCCGCTGTCTCTCTCAGTGTTTTGTCTCCATTTTTCCTACTGCAGACTGGCTTCTTCCACAAGAAGGATGGGGCTCGTATCTTTCCAGCTGGTGATCAAAATTCCCAGTATGCCTGATAGTTTCTCATTTTAGTGCTAAAAGTTCTGCTGCATCCTGGGAAATCCCTCAGAAAATCCCGGACAGTTGGTCACCAGAGGGGAGAGGGCCAAAAGAAAAAAGACTTAGACGCAAGTCCAAAAACTATCCGAATTCCACACTGGAGGACCAGGGTAACTAGGGAATGAGGCAAATGATTAAATCAGCTTAGATCAGGTGTTACCAGGCACTGGTCACTACAGCAAGGGAGGCAGTTTGGGTAACATGACGACATCTTCCATACTGACACTGCCAGGGGACAAGTGCTGGGCAAACCTAACAGTCACTGTCACTAGAGTTAGACACTGTGAAGCGCTGAGTCCACCTTAGTCCTTTACTAATCCTATGAAGTGAGTCCTCTCATTATCTCACTTTTATAGATGAGGAAGCTGAGACTTCGCGAAGCACTGAAAGAGACCCCAAGTGAAATCTCAAATGCCCTCCCAATTCATTGCTGCTGGCCTGATGTGCCAGTTCCCTTTATTATGTTTGAGATTGTCTCTGACTCTCCATCCTCTGCTCATCTTTCTCTCTCTCTCTCTTGAATTCCTGTGACACTAATTTTTATTTTAAATTATATTTCTATTTCTTATGTGCTTTTTTGTATTTAAAAAAATAGTGTTTCCCCTTAAAAAAATAGTGTCTCCTCAAAAAGCTTTTATTCTTAAGTTCTCTGAGGGTAGATGCGACATGGTCCACCTCTGTGAACACCCTATTGCTGCTCAATTTCCATCCAGTGCTTGAGATGACGATGCTCTGGATATTTTTAAAAACTTGTACCCAGTTTTTTCAGGTGTGTGTGTGTGTGTGTGTGTGTGTGTGTGTGTGTGTATCTGTGTATTCATTACCCATAAATATTGTTGGAATTCAGCGACTTTTATATTTAAAATATCTTTATTTTCAGAAATTTTTTTTGGCAGTGGTGACTATCAATTTTTTTTTTAAAATAGGTACAATTGCAGAAAAGCCTTGAGATGATCATTAAAATAGAGTCGGTACTACCTGTTCTGAAATCGAGTAAATGAAAGATATAGTCCAAGCCAGGGGAAAAGGTGTGCAACTTCAGGAAGTTATTGAGGGGCCACTTATGAAGACTTAAGCAAATGATAAATGAGAGAAAAGTCGCCTGGTGAGGACTTGCATAAATTAGAACATTAAAGGAGTATTTGTTGAAGTCATTTAGCAGAAATCTGATTTCCAACCTGCTTATGTTTTTAATGTCCTATGAATTATTTTTAGATGACATGTTTTGTTTTTAAATCTAAAAAGTGACTGTTTTAAAATAGACGTGTGAAATTTAAAGACGAATTAACAATATAGTAAGGATTGTCAATTGCAAGTTGTTACTTTGGGACAATTACTTCCCTTCTCCGGGGTTCAGTTTTGTTCTCTGTAAAGTGATGGCGAGGGAGTTGAGCCAGAGGATCGTAGGGCTGCCTCTCCCCACCCTAAGAGTCTTTGATTAAAATTTAATTTTATTTCTATGACTGGATTCTACATTGATCATAAATTGATGAAAACCTTTATAAGAATATTAAGCCCTGTTTTCTGCAGGCAACATGTTAAAAAAATTAGCTGGTACTTTTGGCCTTCACTAAGTAAGATTTATTGATTTTATCAAATGTGAATTATAAATGGTTATACCTATAATTCAGTTAAAAATGATGGTAAATTTTATATTCACATCCAGATGAAGCCTAAAACAGTGGCAACATTAATAGACTCAGATTTTTGTGGTTAAGACAACTTGGTGGATTTTTAGGTGTCATGGTTCATAACTTCTGCCCATAATTAAGGATAATGGGATTAATTTTTTAAATCTGGTTTTATACCGGATTCTTTGGTTTATTCTGTTAAGAGACATTTACGCATTCAGGAGGTGGTAAGTTATCGTCTGAGTTTTTTTTGTGTTTTTTTTTCCTTCTGAGTTTTCTTTACCTTGCTATGTCTGACAGGTTTAACACAACACAGAGGAATATTATTGTCCCTGGGAAGGTAGCTCATGAAATCAGCATCCTTCATGGCATATAGGTTGAAGTCCTATAGAGCGTCTAGTGTAGTGCCAGGGCCATGGTATGTCCTGCAATGTTATTGAATCAAAGTTAACCTTTATCACAATGTGTCATGCCTGCTGCCCCTGACATTTACAGCATCTGGGGAATAATAAAAATGGAGGTTCCTATTCCAAGTGTCTAAATATTTAATGGTTGTACATCAAGCTAGTGAATTGTTCATTGTAATGCATTCTATTCTGCCTCCTTGCCTAATACATTTTTATTATAATCTGGAATCACAGGTTTGAGCTTGGGTCCTTAAGGACACCCCATGATCTGAGGGCACCCCTTTCTGTCCCCACTCAGTGCTCTGTTCTGCGCTGTAGGGACCTTACTTGGACACAAGTAAATGTCCCAGTTCAGGCTTTACCTACAGCCTTTGTCATAGCTTTCCTGGGTCTGTCCTTGGATCCAGAGTGTCCCGAACAGTGATTTTGTCCATCACGGTGGGGGACAGGCCAATGGAGAGGCTTATGCAGGGGGGGTGGGGGGTGCAGGCTTCAGATAGACATATCCCCTAGGGTTTCTGTGGAAGACATGGCCAGGGAAGGGTCAGTGTGGCTGCAGAGGCGTCTCTGGCTCGGTTCAGACTCTGACCTAAGGAATGAGTTAGAGGATGCCAAAAGGAGAATTATTTTAAGTTTACTGGAGAGTCTCCAAGGCACAAATGTGCTGGGTATAGGGACCAAGGAAACATCCTTTTCTTTTCTCTTGTTGCTGTGTCTCTTTTGCTTTTAATCTGTTTCCATGCAGACTGGCTTTTTCAGCTTCTCCGGTGAACGTGGCAGGAACTCTTGGCACAGACGATTCCTAGCTGTGCATATTTTAGTCTGGGCTACCAGAAGGATGCTTTCCTTTGTCATTCTAGAATTCTAGGGCAATGACTTGGCTCTCCTCCGGCCGGGCTACTCATCCTTTACTAATGACTTATGGATGGGGAAATTGAGTACCGTGGTCGCAGAGAATTTCATGGCAGATGATGAAAAGAAACTTTAGGAGGGTAAAAAAACGCTTCAAAAGTGAAATTTAAAAACATGAAAGACTTATCTTCTATTGTAATTGGAACTAGGACCTAATTCACAGAAGAAAGACAAGGAAAGGCTATTTAACAATCTTGTAAGATAAGATAATACCATCAACATCCTCTGCTAGCCATTTGCTTTTGTATGAGCATCCTGAAGAAAATCCCCTTTGCATAAACAATCAGGGCTTTTTCAAGGGGTTTCCTTAATTTTTTGATATTTAAAACACTCTTGAGAAGCACCTGTTCTGGCATCATCAGTTTTGGTGGTTATCTAGATTAACTCTACTTCATTCAGCTCTCCTTTTAATGAGTCTGCCTGTGTTGTAAATAATTTTCCATGATCACTTTCATAGACCTCATGAAATCTTGAATCTTTGCAAAATGTGTAATTTTACCTTACAATTGTTTTTCATTTCATGTTTATATGGTAATGCAGTGCTGATAAATGAGACACAACTATCAGAGTTGTAGGTCAGAAAGGAAGGGTAGGTAGCGGCTAAGTTTAGAAAATATGGGGAGATAGGAGGGATAATAGTAAATATTTTCATGTTTTAAAGAATTTTACTTTGCTGTGAAATGTAATAATGTGGGGATTCAGATTCTACATTTTCAGAAAATGAGGGTCCCTGAATAGCAGTGATTAAGAGTGGAGTTTTGAGATCTTATAGATTTGGGGATGCCCTGGCCATCACTTTTCATTTCCATCTGGGCATGTAGCTTTTCCTCTCCAGTCTGCAGTTTCCTCGTCTTTAAAATGAGACCAACGTCCTTCTCATCATGTAGTTGAATTAATTAAGGGAGCACATGATCTGGTTCTGGTCTTTTTCAGTAAATGGAAGCTATTTGAGACACAGATGTGCAAAGATAAAAACCGAAAAAAGCTGCTGTATCCATGTAGAGAGAAAGAGGGGTATAGAGGTTCAGAGAAGAGAAATAATACTTCTGAGGGGCAACTATGAAAGGTGTGGGCTTGAAGCAGGAGTCTAGAGAATAAATGTACTGCTCACAAAAATTAGGGGATATTTCAAAATGAATATGAAGTGATAAAAAAACCATTTGATTTTCTTTTTATTAAACAAGAACATCAGAAAAGCAGATAGTAAGTCAAAGAAAGTTGTTAGATTATGCAAATGAGATGCAAAACCAACTTTTATTTCATTGGTGAAAATGCACTCTACAAAAGGCTGAAAGTACTGGAGTATCTGCACATTCCTTGATCCCCTAATTTTTGTGAGCATTTCTATTAGTAGGGGGTGGCGGGAGGGAATTACTGAGGCAATTCTAGGGAAGATGCCTGGTACATAAAGCCAGTCAGTACCTCGGGGAGTCTTTTGGATATAAATTTAGTAACATTTGGAGGGGTTTTAAATTTGAATCAATCTTAATTTTGTATTATGAAAAGTGAATATATGGTGATCAGCATTTTGGTATATCAACCGATCAAGAGAAAACTGTTTTTCTTTCTTTTTAAATTTATACTTGGGGTGCATTCCTTAATCCAGTAGTGATAAGTAAAATGATTCTTTTGGTTTTCATTTCTTCATCACCCTGTCTTAGTTGAGTGCTCACGTTTATCAAAGACTGTGCCAGGCTCTGTCCCCTGAAGAGCATGCATCAAATTCAAGTATTTCTGAATTGTATGAGAGATTATAGATCAAATCTCTAAAGCTATATTTTACTCTATTTTTACATTTTGACAGCCTCCTGAATGAGAGCTTTCCATTCTGTCTGTTATTGAGCTTATCACTGCATTGACTTTAGATTTGGAGAAGAAAAGTAAAAACTTGGTTTTGCTATGTTAGTCATGCTAATTAGATTTATAAGTGAACTTATCTAACATTTATTTTCACCATTCAGGATAGGAGTGGTTACAGTGTCACATTTATTTCGTTATAGCTAAGTACAGAGATGAACTGACCTGTTCTCTCTAGACTTGTCCTCATCAGTGAACTGTCTGATTTTCCCTGTGTTTGCAGACACAATCTCAAGGTCACTGCTGACTCTCCAATTGACTATTCAGAATGGTTCAATTATATTTCCCCAATTAAAAAAAAAGGCAAAATAATGATGTGAAAGTAATCATGTGTCCCAGGAAATAGTATGTAGAAGAGATTGCAACAGAATGTTTCAATTATTATCTGAAGCTGAGGAGGTTTGATCCAAGGTTAATCATCTGCTTAGCTTCATCCTTCCACGTGGCTGAGCGCCTGCTGGTGCTGGTAGAGCAGAGAGCACAGGGACAAGCCAGGCTGAAATGATTGAGTGCCAGTCTCCTCTTGCTACTTTTTTCATTTATTTCTGGAATGGTACCTGGGACTTGAAATAGCATTTTTAATCAGAGTGACTTAAAGTGCTTTCCAAATAAGGACATTATAAACAGAGGAAGAGAGAGAGAGTTAAGTGACTTGCCCAAGGTCATAGAAATGGCAAGAGCTGGAAACAATCCTCAAAGAGCCCTTAGTCTTTGCACAACCTCACATTGAGGTGGGTTCATGTCAGAGGTCAGAGAGCCACAAGCTGGTTTGTCTCTAGCTGTGTTGAGCTACAGCACTGTTTCGATGTTCTCTGGCTTTGATTTTTCTTTGGAAAATTAACTGGGGACCAGTCCTTCTCTTGTATACATGGTAGCGATAAATTTCTATGTCATGGTTTCAGAAGTGTCAAGTTCTTAATCTCTGAAATGGTAATTTGAGTGGAATGCAATTGAAATTTATCTCTGTTCTGTTTTTGATAGAAGAACTTTAGTATAAATGGCAATTTGGTTAAAGAACACACTTGTTTTGAGTCTTTGGTATCAACTACTTAGATACAAGTTTAAGTGTATTCAGTAAAGTGGTTTCCTAGGAGGTCTAGTTGATGTCTTATTGATCAAACATTTTTATTTGTTTGGCACATTTTTATTGAATCTCTACAATCTTCAAAGCCCTGTGGTAGAAACTTCTAGAACACAGAAATAAATGAAATACAAATCTTGCCCTCTGGGCAATTAAAACCAGTAGAACAGGATCATAAAACACTCAGCAGAACCCAAGAAAGGATGAAATAACAGTGAAATAGGTGAAAATAGAGGATTGAGAATGCCCAGAGGTAAAGAGCATGAGATTTTTGGAGTCAGGAAGGTTATATAGCAGCCCATATAAATTCTCTAAACCCTGATTTTTTCATCTGTGAGATGAAGCTAACATTAACACCCACTTCATGCAATTAAATGAGATAAAGTGAACATTTTTATGCTGGATAAATTCATGTATAAAAGGCGTTAGGACCTAAGAGTTGGGTAGAAATTTAGGAGGGATGGCTTTTGAATGAACACTTGAAATCTGAAAAGAATGTCAATATCTAAAAACAAAATAATAAAAATAAAAGAGGCAATAAGAAGTAGCACATGAAAAGCGACTCAGCAATGAGCAAGGGCCAGGGAGCTTGAAGCATCTGGAGCGTGGTGGTTTTAGTGACACTTGGAGTAGGGTCCATGAGAACGCTGAGGCAGGGTCAGAATGGATGGCATTTACCATTGTGGAAAGAAATCTGTGTTTAGTCTACCGTTGGTAAGGCTGCATGCATTTCAAATAAATTAGTTTTAGTTCTTTTCAAATATCTCATAAATTCTGATCTTTCACTAGCTCAGATTAATCTCTTCTCTAGAATGAGTAAAAACTTTTGGTATCTTATTATATATGGTATGACTGTAAAGCAATAAAACTAATTTTCATGTGTAATGTGGGACCCCACTGGCAACTTTAAAGTCACAAAGAAACTCTGTTATCCTTGTGTAATTATTTACTTTGTATGTAGGCTTTCCATTTCAATAGTTTATTTCTTTCTTTCTGGAATTTTCCTAGGCCTGTTAAGACCAGTTACTGTGAGGAAGTAAGCTTATTTTTTTGCCTCATCTTTGACCTATGTAAATTGAAAAAGGATGCTTGTATTTTTTTCTTTTTTCTTTTTTTGTATTTTTCTGAAGCTGGAAATGGGGAGAAACAGTCAGACTGACTCCCGCATGCGCCAACCGGGATCCACCCGGCATGCCCATCAGGGGGCGACACTCTGCCCACCAGGGGGCGATGTTCTGCCCCTCCGGGGCGTCGCTCTGCCGCGACCAGAGCCACTCTAGCGCCTGGGGCAGAGGCCAAGGAGCCATCCCCAGCGCCCGGGCCATCTTTGCTCCAATGGAGCCTTGGCTGCGGGAGGGGAAGAGAGAGACAGAGAGGAAGGAGGGGGGGTGGAGAAGCAGATGGGCGCTTCTCCTGTGTGCCCTGGCCGGAAATCGAACCCGGGTCCCCCACGCGCCAGGCCGATGCTCTACCGCTGAGCCAACTGGCCAGGGCCAGGATGCTTGTATTTTGAAGGTTTTTTTTTTTGTTTTTGTTTTTGTTTTGGTGAATACAATTTTGATAGCATATTAAAATATTTTTTTTTATAATTTCCTCAAGGTGGTTAAATATCTATCTAGGAGCCCTCATGCATTATTGGTGGAAGTGATGACTGTGGTAGTTTATTAAAATGTTAAGTATAAATTTATTATGTGATGGAGCAATTCTACCCTTAGGTAACCAAGAGAAGTGAAACTGTATATCTATACAAAGGCCTATATATGAATGTTTATGGCAACATTATTTATAATAGCCAAAAAGTGGGAAGCATTCAAATGTCCTCTGGTGAGTGCATAAACAATTAATAGCATATCCATACAAGGGAATATTACTGAGCAATGAAAAGGAATGAGGACTGATACATGCTACAAAGTGGATGAACTTCAAAAACATTATGCTAACTACAAGAACACAGAAACAAAAGACCACATTGTATGGTTCCATTTGTATGTAATTACCAGAGGAGGTGAATTTACAGAGATCAGAAGTCTTGCTGGGTGTTAGGGATGGGAATGAGAGCAACTGGGTATGGTCACAAGATTTCTTTTTTGAAATGATCACAATACTCTAAAATTAGGTAGCATGGTAAGTGTACAACTTCCTATATTACTAAAAATTATTTAATGGTACACAGAAAATGGAAAACTTTTATGGTGTGTAAACTTTATGTCAATAAAAATGATTTTTAAAAAGCTGCCTGCAACAATAAGATGTTTGAGGCAAAAATACTAGGGAGCATTAAAATTTATTGACACACATGTAGCGTGTCTACATGAAGAGATTAAAGAAGAAAGAGATGTCACTTTTAATGGGATTTTAAAGAAATTTTTGTGTATGGAAAAGGTAGGTTTCTGAAGTGACTGGGAAAGAATTTGCATTTGAATTGAGTATTGAAAGATAAATAGAACTTACTTTAAGGTCTGTTAATAGTTTGACTAAATTATTTGTAAATAGTTTGACTGAAACTAAATTCCCTAGACATATATTTCTGTATTTCCTTTAGGTCACATTAGTTTTGATTAGAATTCTCCATTTACTGTTTGTTAAACACAATTTGATATGGACTATCCTATCCCAGACTATCCCAGAATAATATTTTTTATTTTTGGAAGTCCCGTCATAGTAAGAATGTTGGTTTATTTCTTTGATTCCAACACAGCACTGAGCACAGGGCACTTAGTGCCCAATAAATAGCCTTTGGCTGCTTAACTAATGAATTGATTCCATGCTGGGGGTGGTCCAAGCAAGGGCATATTGATGGAGGTAGTGGGGTGAGCAGACTGGTACTGAAGAGAAGGTGGGATCATTAATTGGGCCTCAATTCAGAGCCCCTTGAAAGACAGGTGTGGGAGGGTGGCATTAGGTATAGCTAGCTGGGAGCAGAAGAGTGAAGATGCAGATAATATCAATCTTGCCCACAGTGTGATGGTTAATTTGATTTGAGAGAGCCTAGCATCGACTAACACAGGATTTTTTTTTTCTCATCACACACTCAGTGCTCAGTTTACATTTATTCATCAATCATCTGGTGACTGTCTTACATTTTGCTTTCTGGAAATCACTTGATACTTTGGCATTAACTTGTGGAAGCTGAGTTATCCTGAAAAGTTCCTGTAGAGAGGGCTTTGGAACAAGGCAGCCATCCCCCCCCCCCCCCAAACTTCCCTTCGGTTCTGCTATTGCTGGTTTGAGAGGCAGTAATAGAAAATACAATTCCTTTAAAAATATTGACCCAGACAAGATATTGCTTTTTATTGTTTTTAATAAGATATGCCCGAAGTTGAAAGCTCCACTTATTCACATGTGAGACCTTAATATCGTGTCTGCAATATTCTGGGTCTTTCTGGTTAAAGAGGCAGATTTCTCAGCATAGCAGCAACCCACAGAGTCCTGCTGTTCAGAGCAGCCTGGTAACTTACTGCTTTTCAGCCTGACCTGCAGCACATCCGACATCCTCACATCAAGGCCCTGAGCTCCGTGGGGCCTGAGGACCAGTGGGGAGTGTGATCTTGATGTCAGTATCGATAACCACAGTGCATAAGCTCACATCCAGGCGTATGTTTCCTTTTATTAGCCTTACAAAATGGTGAGTTCAACACACTTCTATTTTGAAGGGAATTGAAGCTAGTGGAACAAAGGGCTGTTAATGCTACACAAATCACACTGCTGTTGCAGTGGACAGCTTCTACAACTCCATCTGGAGCTCGTAACGTTTTGGAAGCTTTGTGTTCCCTGAGACCAAAAGGTGGGAAGATGCACAGTGACCTCTTTCAAAGCAGAGAGAAGAAATGCTTCAAAACAAAAAGAATACAAAACAGCTTCTATACACATACACCCCATTATTCAGTAAGAACTGAATTGGAGATGGACTCAAATAGTCTATTGCAGAATTGGATTCGATTAAAATTCACAATATGACAAAGATGTGTGAGCAGACTTTTGAGGAGCGAAGACACTTACATCGGTTGAACTCTCTACAGGTCATTTAAACTGATATATCTGGTCACACAGGTTGACTATAACTTTTCTTTCTCAGTTAAGTTTGGCAAAGCCACAAAAATCAGGGTCAGTTGTCAGACTGAACTGTCATATAGAAGGATTCTGGGAGATAAGTTTGACCCACAGGGGAATAGTTCTTTGAACACTCAAGTACCATTTACCCAACACCCTTTGATTTATCAAAGCAAATTTTAGCGGTTTAGAATCATGTTGAAAGGCCAGCTGCTATGTTAAATGTTATCTGGTGAGCAATTCTGTGGTACATCATCTGCATGTTGTACTGCGTGCCTATCACCCAAAGTGAAATCTTTAATCACCATATGTTTCACAGAACTGTACACTTCAAACCTGTACAGCTTTATTAATATGTCCCCCCACAATAAATTTCACTAACAAATCCTAGAATTTTACTGCTTTTTAAAATGTCAAGGAAAACAGGAATAATATAATACATTTTTCTCATAAAAAAAAATTATACCTGGTTGTGATGCCAAACACGTATCAAATCAGGTCTATCCTTGTGCATCAAAAGCAATAATTGTGTGGTGTGTTTTGGGTGTTTAGACTTCAAATACATAAGTAACATCCAGGGAAATTAAGTCTGTGATACCACAATTCACATTGCATTTTACTTAAGGGGATTATATGTACTTTGGCATTGTGTGGATTTCACTGGCAGGTAAAAGACAGGAAGGCTCACGAGCTCAACTGAATAAGAGAAGGAATTGCAACTGCTGACCCAAATAAGGTGGGTGGGGGTGTGGAGAGGTTTGGTGGTCAGATCCAGGAGATTGTTGTTCGAGAAAGGGCAGCACTACATTAGTCAAACCTCAAGCAGCCTGGAGGACCTATGAGGGAACAGCTATACAGAGTGATCACACACTGTGGTGGGAACTGAGATAATCCCCAACCTCTGGCCATCTACTTCCCTGACAGCTGATCACTAACCACACATTACTCATTAGCTTGGTGTAAGCTTTGCCCTGTAATACTTCCATATTAAGTAAACATACCCCTGAGAGGAGTAGGAATAGAAAGTTAGAACTCTAAAGGACTTAGATATGATTAAGTCCAGTATTTCACTTTACAGAAGGGGAAACTTGGCCCAGAGAGGTCAAGTGGCTACCATATAGAAAGTTCCCTGTGATTTCAGACTAAAACTCACTTTTAGGCTCTTCTGCTCTATTGAATTCACTGCGGATGGTGCTGTATATTCACTAATCTTTAGGTAATTTGACTTCAAATGCCCTTTCTTCCAGCTGAGGTTCTGATTCAGGGTCATTTCTTGACACCCACAGAGGAGGTTATTGACTTGTGTTTCTGCCTATTACTGAAAACAAATACAATCACTTGAAAAAAAATAGAAACAGGAGCTCTGCAGAGGGGTCTGTTGTTGGGTTTAGTGGTGAAACCTATCAATTCTTGATGTTTCCCCCTTACTTTAGAACTTCTTTGAAAAGATTCAAGGACATTCAGGACTTTATTTTTCTTTTTAATTGTTTCTGGAAAAAAAGTAGAGAGAAGATTGGTACGTAATGATTACTAAGGATGAAAAAAGTGATTTTTCTCTTAAAGTTATGATTATCTACTAGTCACTCACTGGGTAATAATAGCAATAAAAACAAACCTAACATTGCTTGACTTGTTACTATGTGCCACACATTATTCAAAACACCTGATTTGATTTAACTTATCCTTACTATGATACTCTCAGAGGTTGATTTATTTGCCCAGCTCTTAAGGGTCACATTGAAGAGTCCATCTCTTAGCATTTTGCTTTCAGAACCCAAGGTACTAACCACAGAACAATAAAGCCCCTTGTTTTAGAGCACAGCCTGTTTCCCTGCACTTTCTCCTTGGGTGCTCATGATTAGAAGTGACACCCTCAATGTTGAACAATACTTATGTGACCTGGATCTCTCATACTTTAGTTTGAATTATATTAATGGCTTTTCTCTGAGGATACTCTGATAAAAGCGGTTCTGGAGTTAGAAGCTTTACTAGGAGAGGGGGAGGGAAAGTCTATAATTTCTCAAGATTCATGATCACAATGTGAGTAACCTGAGGACTATGGCACTGTACTATTGTGTAATGGAACAGGCGATTGCAGTGAGAAATCTAATCTAAGAGGCAGGAGACTCAATTCTGTCACTTAGGTGTTGTGTGACCTTGGACAAGTTATGGTACCTTCCTCCCAGGGACTTCAGGTTTATCACTGTGAGTTCCTCTTTGTGTTTTCTCCTTGCTCTAACCATTGAGGAATTTAAAGCTTGTTTCTCCCACAGGACCAGTGTTAGGGGAAAGTTGAATAGTTAACCCGATCTGTATATAACAGCGTGGGCAGGCGTGGACTCCACCTCCACACTTGAAGTGAGCTTTCCTCTCTTGTTTTTCTGTTGAGTCACTTTGGGGTGGTTAAGCAGGCAGGGCTGCCTCCCAGCCAGCTCATCACTGGGAGGAAATCATTACAGTGCCTGGCATCACTCCTACCCATTCCTTTGATTCCTCACTTCTCTACTCTTTCATTCTCAGCCATAAGGGACAAGGGTTTCCTGCTGCTCTGTTTGGGTAGAGAAGTTTGGGGGAGCTGAGAGAGGAGGTGACTGAGTGGTAAAAAGAGATGTCAGAGCTGTTCCCAGGATTCTGCACAGCTAAGATCCATTATGTAGGGTCCCTACTCCACAGCCAGTGAGGCTAAATGCTGAAGTTCTCCATGGTATAAGAGAGAATACAATCATCACCAGTTTGAAAACCACCACTCAACCACCAAAGACAAAGCCAGCCCCTCACACTGTACCTTGCATTCTCTGCTACACTTCCTGCCCTGCTCCTCCCACTATTAATATTTCTGTACATTTTAAACAAGTTCCACTAGTATAGGTGTTAAAGCGAGAAAAACCATACTCCGTAATTTGCTTAGGTCTGTTCAGAGATGTGAGGACTGTGGATGTAGATGGAGGATGTAGAGGTGGACTTGGGTGGGGATGGAGAGAAAGGAAAAGAAAGGAATCATACACACATCCCGGAACCAGGATACCCCTCTTTTAGGGCTTAAGAGTATCTGTCTCCTGTTTTCCAAGGAAGATACAGTGCAGAAGAAGCCACAAGAGCCGTATTATTATTTGGCTATTTTCAAGATATAGCACCTGTTTGTGCTGAAAATCTACTTCCAACAGGCTGATTCACATGTTTCACAGTCAAGATGTATAGAGATCAAAATCACAGAACTTTCCAGTCAGTACAACTCTCCCCAGTCTCTGTCATTTGATTCTGTCGGTGTGGATACATAGCACCTGGAAGGAACTCTGTTGATCTTGTTTGAATGGACCTACAGAATTCGCAACATTGAGAATTTCAAGATAAGACAAGGGCAACAAAAATAAAAAAGGTAGGTACCATGCAAAAAGCTTCCTCTTCTTAACCTATCATACACATACACACGCACCAGAAAGTCAATTAAAAAAAATCATGATGTAGTTTTGATGAAGGGATTGAGTGATTTTTTGGAGGAGTTTCAACCCATTTGTAGAATTCCCAGACTTCTCTGGTGCCTTTCTCCGGTGCTGACCGCTGTTGGAAGCCAGCTGAGGTGGAAATTTCCATGCACGTGGGCTCGTAGGCCAGCAGATGGCGATGTTTCTCGGCTTTATACCCAGTCTCAGGCCAGAGGCCATTAGAGATGCAGGGGGTGTTTGTCCGGTGGCTGTTAAATCAGCTCAAAGTCTGTAAAGGCACGGCAGATCAGGTCTTATTTACTTATTTTTACTTAGAGTTGACGAATTCAGTAAAATTCCATAATGGGCAAATGAACATTCTGTGTTTGTGTGGTGGGCATGGGAGCAGAGGGGGGCCTGACTCTGAGTTGGGAAGGTAGCTGGGCTTTATCACCTCAGTTGCTTTTTCAGATGAAATTGCTGCTCCGCTGCCTCCCGGAGTTTAGGTGGGACCCAAGGACACGCCGGCAGCAGCTCTGTTCATTTTCTCCTCCGTTTCTTTAGAAGTGGGCCTCTCTGCCAACCTCAGCCCTTGGCCCCAGCTCCTGGGCAGAGGCAGAATCTGCGTGCGGCTGGGTCAGGGAGCCCAGGAGGGCTGCTCAGGGCTGGAAACCAGGGCGGGAAGGGCAGAGGTCCCCTGTAGCCTGTCCTGGACTGAGCCCTCACCCACCCAGAAGAGCTGGAGATGGAGCGGTGCGCACCCCCTTTGCCTGAGACAGCAGCTGTTTAACCAAGGGCCAAGCTCTGCCTGGCTAGTGACAGATCCATTTTAAGCGCAGTGTGAGAAATTTGGGGAGAAAATTGATCCTAAAACAATGTTTGTGCTGTGTGCAGTCCCGTTAAGGGCAAAGGAACCCGCTGGGACCTAGCACATGTGGTTTTTAGGCCTGGAGCTGCCACTGTCCCACTGTGTGATATTGAACTTGTTTGTTGTTTTGTTTTCATCTGCAGTATGAGCCCTTTGAAGAATATCCTCCAACCATATTTAAATTATTTTCATATGAACTAGCAGTCCTGACTGTTCGGGGCACTTTTTAGATGCCAGGGCTTCACTCCTGCCCAATTAATTCGGAATCTTTGGGTGGGGGGCCTCAAACTGTATCTTTCTGACGTGCAGCCCAGGTGACTCTAACAGGAAGCCAGGCTTCAGAGTTGTCCCTCTGACCCTGGGCTCTGGCAATAGAATGTGAACAAGGGTGTTCTGAGTCATTTTCTGGTTTCAACTTTTTTTTTTTAGTTTTTTGTATTTTTCTGAAGCTGGAAACGGGGAGAGACAGTCAGACAGACTCCCGCATGCGCCCAACTGGGATCCACCCGGCACGCCCACCAGGGGCCACGCTCTGCCCACCAGGGGGCGATGCTCTGCCCCTCTGGGGCGTCGCTCTATTGTGACCAGAGCCACTCTAGCGCCTGGGGCAGAGGCCAAGGAGCCATCCCCAGCGCCGGGGCCATCTTTGCTCCAATGAAGACTTGGCTGCGGGAGGGGAAGAGAGAGACAGAGGAAGGAGAGGGAGTGGAGGTGGAGAAGCAGATGGGCACTTCTCCTGTGTGCCCTGGCTGGGAATCGAACCCGGGACCCCCGCATGCCAGGCCGACGCTCTACCACTGAGCCAACCGGCCAGGGCCCTGGCTTCAGCTTTTAAATGCCAGCACTTGATCCTCCATTTTTCTTGACCATATAGTTGTGTGATCTGAATAGACGAAGGCAGCACTATGGCTCCTCCATTAACTTGGCCCCTGAGGTTGCTACCTGCATGACTTGTGAATGAGAAAAAAACAACAAAACACCTTTTTACATTAGGTGACTGAAATTTTGCATTTGTTTACTACCTTATCCTACCTCGATTAATACAATTATTAATGCTATAGTTTCATCTATTTGGTTGGCTTGGTACTGATAAGAAGAGAAGGTAAAGAAATGGGCTACAGCCCTGGCCAGTTGGCTCAGTGGTAGAGCGTCGGCCTGGCGTGCAGAAGTCCCGGGCTCGATTCCCGGCCAGGGCACACAGGAGAAGCGCCCATCTGCTTCTCCACCCCTCCCCCTCTCCTTCCTCTCTGTCTCTCTCTTCCCCTCCCGCAGCCGAGGCTCCATTGGAGCAAAGATGGCCCGGGTGCTGGGGATGGCTCCTTGGCCTCTGCCCCAGGTGCTAGAGTGGCTCTGGTCGCGACAGAGTGACGCCCCAGAGGGGCAGAGCATTGCCCCCTGGTGGGCAGAGCGTGGCCCCTGGTGGGCGAGCCGGGTGGATCCCAGTTGGGCGCATGCGGGAGTCTGTCTGACTGTCTCTCCCCGTTTCCAGCTTCAGAAAAATACAAAAAAAAAAAAAAAAAGAAATGGGCTACAAGATAGTTACATTTAATGGAACCAGGGACTGTGGGTACAGTCTGCCACAAGGGAGTGCACAGAGACTTGGCACCTGGAGAAAAGGTTGGAGCAGACCATGAGAGAGAGGCAGAATGTAAGCAGGACTCCCCACCCCCCAGAATTTTCAAACTTTATTCACATTTGGGTCTCGAAATACTCGGACAGTTTGAGAAATGTTTCTATATCTGGCTCTGAGTTGCACATGTGAGAAATGGGAATTAAAAATTTTTAAAAATTGAGCATCATATTCTGAGTTATCCAAATATATATATTTGGTATTATAGTGTCTAGAGATTGGGATTTGGGTATACATTCTTTAAAATTATTCTTAAAACTCTGAATTATAATGGTGATACGAGGAGAATTTAGTGGTGTTCCTCTTCCATTGTGAGAGACCAAATCTAAAAGGGCATTCTTCTTAATTGAGACCCTTTCATGAAGATTGCTTTGTCTCTCAATGACAACTGTACAAATTTGTATTCTTTCACTGAGGCAAGTGTCATCGTTGGGGTTGGTCTCTGTATTAGTCTGCCGGGCTACCAAACCACAGTATCTAGCCCTGGATAGCTCAAACAATAGAAGTCTATTTCCTCAGTTCTGGAAGCTGGAAGTCCAAGGTCAAGGTACCTGAACCCTCTCTTTCCCTGACTTGAAGATGGTTGTCTTCTAACTGTGTCCTCACATGGCATTTTCACTGTGCGTAGGCTTCTATAGAGTTCCTCTCTCTCTCTCTCTCTCCCTCTCTCTCTCTTTTTTTTTTTTTTTTAGTGTGTGAGAGAGGGACACACAGAGACAGACAGACAAGAAGGGAGAGAGATGAGAAGCATCAGTTCTTTGTTGCAGCATCTTAGTTGTTCATTGATTGCTTTCTCATATGTGCCTTGACTGGGAGTGGGGCGTGGCTTCAGCAAAGCGAGTGACCCCTTGCTCAAGCCAGCAATCTTTGGGCTCAAGCCAGCGACCATGAGGTAATGTGTATGATACCACGCTCAAGCCGGTGAGCCCATGCTCAAGCCAGATGAGCCTGTGCTTAAGCTGAATGAGCCTGCACTCAAGCCAGTAACCTTGGAGTTTCGAACCTAGGTCCTCAACATCCCAGGTCAATGCTCTCTATTCACCGAGCCACTACCTGGTCAGGCTGATTTTTCTTCTAATAAGAACACCAGTCCCAGGGGATTAAGCCCACATTCTTATGATATCATTTAACATTAATTATTTTCTTAAAGGGACCATCTTCAAATATAGTCTCATTGGGTCTTAAGGTTTCAACAAGTGGCCTTTAAGGGTGTACAGTTCAATTTATAACAGTCATTATCCTCAGCTACTGCTGCTTTTATGTATTTGTGGCCATTACCCTACTAAGACTGCTTTATACTTCCAGTTATCTCTAATCTCACTTCATATTTGCTAACAGAAACTTCCCCAGAGCTTTTTTTCTTTTTGATCATTTTTGCATTGATCTTTCTTGATTGCTATTGGTCACTCTTGCCAACAGATTACATTATTGCTATCATCAAAATTATGAGCACCATCATTAACATTGTTATCAGAACCAACATTCATTAAAAAATTTTATATTACTAGGTTCTGAGCTAATTTGAGTATACATTGATCAAGACATAAGCCATTTGACTTTTCTCACATCAGTTGGCTCATCTTCTCCGCCTTATAACTATCACCTTTTAATACTCCTGTGACATGGGAGTACTGCTTTGGCTAAAGAGGTGTGCTTTTGATCTTTTATGTATATCTTGTTCACTCCTCTTTTTGTCTATTTACTCAAAATTGCAGTCTTTTCCTTTAGCCTCATTAAGATATTACCCTTAGTATCTTTGTTTATGAGCAATAACTACTCAACTGTCTTTCCTCTGGGGATCTCTCTGCGACTCCGTCCATCGTTAAATTAGGAGAGCTCATCCCGGGCTGCCGTTCTGTCTGTGTACGAAAACCCTTTGGGGCCGGTGTTGAAGATCTCTCAAGAGTTGATCTGATTGGGTCATTAAGATGGATGAAATAACCATATTGACTGTGCAGTGGGCTGGTTATTTCAGTCATTTTAATGAGAGAATTAGATCGACCCTGAGGCACTCCAAATCCGTATTTGATGATTGACCTAGAAGCAATCAATCTAGCTGTGTTGTTCTGCGGCTCAGTGTGAATCGCCCACTTGGTTCAGCCAGTTTTACCCCAAGGCCCCCCTAAATGTGAGCTCTACAAAACACACACACACACATTCTTACACACACACACACACACACAGAACTGTGGAGCACTTGATACAGTGATTCTGACCGTGCACTTTACTAGATTTAGGATCATTCCCTTTATATTCTGTGAGCATGAATTTCCTAACAAACCTGTGTAAAATGGCAAATTTGAACATTTTTAATGTTTGCAAACTGGAGGCCATACACAACTCCAAGACAGCTTCCTGCCTTCACACCTTTGCTTGAACCATGTCTCCTGTTTCGAATGCCGTCCTATTTTTACTGCATGTCCGAATTCTACCCCTTGGTCAGTGTCAGCCCCAGCTCCCCCTGAACAGTGTCCTGGCTCCTCCCTGATGAACCATGTATTATCTTTTCTATCTGGCTGTGAACCAGATATTTTGTATGCAGATTCAGGGAATCTTGGAATTGGGAAGGACTTCCCGACCCTATATTTTCAAAAGAGGAAACCAGGGCATAGACTAATCATTAACTTACCCAGTGGCATAGATCGGACAACCTCAAACAGTGAGACTTTGCTTGGACCCAGGAATTTAGTACTGCCTATTCTGCATACCTTATTGGATGTTGATGAGAGAGAGGTGATGGGACAATTTTCCTGGAAGCAATAGGCTATGTCAAGTCTATTGAAGAGTGTTTGTTGTTTGTTCTTAAGAAGAGGGAATAAATACTGACTCTCCTCTGCAGGTTCATGAACCAATTGAGAATGAGGCAGGGGAGTCAGATAGATGAATATTATTGTTAAAGCTAGAATGAATAACACAGTGCAGACTTATGGTTGAAACTGCTTATCTTTCTTTTTTCAATTACACTTTATATTCAGTATTATTTTTTATTAGTTTCAGGTGTACAGAATAGTGATCAGACAATCATATACTTTTACAAAGTGTTTCCCCTAATATTTCCAGTTACCTACCTGGCACCTGGCACCATACAGAGTTATAAGATTATTTATTGACTATATTTCCTATGCTGTACTTTATATCCTGGTGACTATTTTGTAACTACCAATTTATACTTCTTAATTTGTTCATCTTTTTTACTCGGTTCCCAAACCCTTATCCCTTCTGATAACCATCAGTCTCTTCTCTGTATCTATAATATATCTATAAGTCTGTTTCTGTTTTGTTTGTTCATCTATATTGTTCTTTAGATTCCACATATAAAACCTGTATATTTTACCAGCTTTTTTCACATTAGATCTCGCTATGACTCCGCCAACCCCTAAACACAGTCTTGGTCTCACACACAGTAGGTCTCTGTTAGGAAGAGTAGGTGGCGTTCAGTACATCCCTGCCTGGTCCCTGTGAGACCTGGCAGTGGGAACAGTGAGAGAAGGACCTCCCAGCTCCCTGCTAGAAGGCAGACTTGGGCTACTGTCAGTTGAGCTCACCTCATCGGGGCAGGAGCAGAACAAACACCTGTCATGTGCAGGCTGGCTCCTGAGAGATCCCGGAGGTGTTGAGCCTTCATCCTAACTTCACCAGCCCCACTTGTCACTCCTCAACTTCTTGCCAAGGGCTATACCTGGGGTGGGGTCCTCTTCAGAATATTCTGAAGGTGTGGAAGGTGCTAATGAATGGGCTGAGAGAGAAGAGAGAGAAACTCTGCCTGCTGGGGAGGAGCAGTCATGACTGTTTGCTTCTTGTCCTGCCTGCAGTTTTGCAGCCTCAGAGTTCCAGCCATCTACCGGGGCCAGAAAATAATCGTGATTTTTTCACAGATGTCTGACAATACTCTTCTCAGACCCAGAACTGAAGCTTAAATATGGCAATCTGTCTCTTTATTTGACGCTGAGGACTTCACAAAGATTTTATTTCTTTTCCAGGATATTACAGAGAAGGGCAGTTACATTTCCTGGAGAACATAGACTGATTTAGTTGCCTGTGTGTCAACCTAATTAGCTTAAATGGAAGGCCCAATTGGAAAGGTCAGCATGGATTCTGGGCCCTGGACCTCTGCTTGTTCCCTAATCAGGAACTGGTTCCCTGTTACCTCAGTCATTGTTTTGTGAAACCTTAGCTAATACTGCACAACCAGCATTTCCTGCTTGATATTGCCTTTGTCAAGGGAGCATGTGGTTTTATGTCACAGAGTTGAATCACAGGACCCTAGCTCATCCCAGCAGTGTTTATTGATACCATAACCAGCATAGAACTTGGGGTTTTCAATATTAAAGGCTATAAGGAAGATATCTAGGGAACTAACGGGTGTCATTCTTTTTCTCCTCCTCCTCCTACTCATTATTTTGGATAGGATTAGCGCTCTGGGTAAGAATTAGCTAGTGGAACAATCAGTATACTGTGAGGAGTTGTGATCAGGAGAGCTGGCTTTCTCATAGCCCCACATGAACTTGCTCTGTAACCTCAGGCAAGCTTTGTTAGATTATCTCTAAAGTTCCTTCTAGCTCTGATTTCTCTGGCTTTGAGGTCTCTGACCTTGCAGACATAAGAAATAGGTATACAAAAGAAATAGGTATATAGGGGTCCTTAGATTATGACAGTTCTGTTCCTATGACAGTGACAACCTGAATTTTGGTATAAATTGAAACACACCCTAGCCTAAGTCACTTACCTATCCTAACACAATTGTAAAATCATAATCTAGAACATAAAAACACTTTCATTTAAGAGCCATGACAAGGGCCAAAAAGTTGTCAAACAAAGCAACACAAACAGAACAATGGTGCTTTTAATAGTCCAAAATGGCGTAGGTAACAAACTGGGGTCGCCATCTCCCTCACTCGTATTCCACATCCACATTACTGCGTATTCTTCCGCTGTGTGCAACTAAACTAGTTCACCCAACACTAACGGTGTAAACTGAAACACTCACATCTCAATTTTTTTAAGTTTTTATGGGAATGAGCATTGTAAACTAGGAACATCATATGTTGAGACTGTTGTAACCTGAGTATCCCCCATTTATGCATAATGAGGACTGAAAACAGTTTCATTTATAAACAGAATTGTGAGGAGAACAGATTTAAGCCTGTGGAGACCAGGGTTGGGGGCAGGTCTTGGATTAGTGTAGACTTCTAGAATAATTATTTCTGTAGACCCCACCCTGTCTTTTAGATGCCAATTAATTTCCATTTCCTACAGTCCCTAGGCTCATTGCAACATAAAAGCTGACATGCATGGATACAGGTCAGCTGGCCTAGTGATGTGCACTAGAGGAACATCTCATACTAAAGAGTGAAAATGGGAGTGAAGAGAGCCAAGATCAGTTGTCACTAACTGTATGCTTTTATTACTTGGGAGAGACATAAATAGCTGTGACTTGCCCATGCTCTAGTGACCTATATCTGCCTTATGCTAAATATTTTATGTCAAAAGACTGAACTTTTGAACTAGACATGGCATTTAAATAAACCCTGTTATTGTGCTTCCAGCATTGCCAGCCACAGTGAGGTTAAGTGCTTTGCCAGGAGTCAACTTGTAATTTATGGTGGAGGCAAGTTCTAATCCAGTTCTCTGCCCAGTACACAAATTAAATTTTATTGTGCTTCTCTTCTTGATATTGTTTATATCATCTATCCATTATTATCCATCTATCTACTAGAATATACACATAGCTATATGTATGTATGTATATGTGTTTATTTATAGTATTTACAGAGGAGAAAAGATTTCTGGAAGAAGCAAGTCAGGATATAGATAAAACATGGCTGTCCATGAGTTGATGCATTTTGAGTCAAGGTGACATGTGCTGCAAGGTTCATTACACGATTCTGTCTATTTTAGTATATGTTTTAAACTTCCATAATAGAATATGTTTTCAAAATATGGAAGATGAGAAGAAATGAGTCAATTTTTTTGTGGTTAATAAATTGTCTACTTGTTAATAAGTTTTTCCACTTCAGAGGTCAACCAATGACTTGTTGTCATGAGGACATAATCTTCATAAGACAGAAATATGAGCCTTGCATGCTTCTATTTAAGTCACATACTTTCCCAACAAAAGTAAGTGCAGATAAACTTCTATATTCACCCAGTTCCCTGAGCTTCACACTTAAAACCCTACCAGTGCAGGCCCTGGCCGGTTGGCTCAGCGGTAGAGCGTCGGCCTAGCGTGCGGAGGACCTGGGTTCGATTCCCGGCCAGGGCACACAGGAGAAGCGCCCATTTGCTTCTCCACCCCTCCGCCGCGCCTTCCTCTCTGTCTCTCTCTTCCCCTCCCGCAGCCAAGGCTCCATTGGAGCAAAGATGGCCCGGGCACTGGGGATGGCTCTGTGGCCTCTGCCCCAGACGCTAGAGTGGCTCTGGTCGCAACATGGCGACGCCCAGGATGGGCAGAGCATCACCCCCTGGTGGGCAGAGCGTCGCCCCCTGGTGGGCGTGCCGGGTGGATCCCGGTCGGGCGCATGCGGGAGTCTGTCTGACTGTCTCTCCCTGTTTCCAGCTTCAGAAAAATGCAAAAAAAAAAAAAAAAAAAAAAAACCCTACCAGTGCAGCTATAATCCCCAGTTCAAGGATTTCCAACAAGGAGGCCGTGGTAAAGTTGAACTTGCAACGGTGCGTGAAATTTTTAGCAGTGAACCCATAATGCCTGGCACATAAATACTTGATAAACATTTGCTGAATGAAAGAATAAATGAATGACAGGTCATTTGGTACAGTGATTAAGAATGTTGGATTAAGACTTTGCATTTAAGAGATTAGGGTTTGAATATGAGCAGCTGTACTGAAGAACAATAAAATGTATTCTCACCAGGTGGTTCTGAGAACAGTAGTATTACCTGATGAAATAATTTCTGCTCACAAAAATTAGGGATATTTTATTGCTTCATATTTATTTTGAAATATCCCCTAATTTATATGAGCAGTATATTTTCTTATGTATCTCTAAAATATAGTAACGTTTAAAAATATAACCACACAGTTATCATCAGATCTATAATAAGTTAAGCCAGTATCATTCAATAGGCAGTCAGTATTCACATTTCTAATGGTTTCATATTATCTTATTTTCCCCAGTTTGTTTCTTCAAATTAGTATCCAAATAAGGCCCATGCATTGTTGTTGATAGCTGTATCTCATGAATACCTTTTAAAGTCACAAGTTCTTATCTTTTACTGTTCTTACACAATACTTGCAGGAGAAATGGGGTCATTTGTCCTGCAGAATTTTCCATGGTCAAGATTTTGCTGATTGTAACACTGTGATGTCACTTAACACTTCTCTCTTCCTCTGTAATTCCTGAAATTGATAGATGCATCTGAAAGAGGTTTAGGTGCCATTTGCTTTTTGGAAAATAAACTAAGATTGTGATATTTTCTTCCATCAGGAGACACCCTCTAGCCATCTCTCATTTTATGTTGTCAGCTGCCATTGGTCCATTGCCTTGATCCATTAATTCATTGCAGGTTTCACAATGATAATACTTTACTTCCCCTTTTCATTTATTAGCTAAAGTACTTCTACAAAGAGAAACTTCTCTTTTTCACTATTTGCTAGCCTAGTCATTCAGTTTGTATAGGAAAGTCAGCATAGATGCGTAACTCTTTCTCTTTATTGACCACTGTTTAAAATAATGATTCAAACAACTATAATCTTCTAATAGATTTCAATTAGCTTAAAAAAATACATCATTATGAGCTCATTGATTTAAATGTATATGTTTTTTTTTTTTCTTTTTCTTTTTTTTTTCTTTTTTCTGAAGCTGGAAACAGGGAGAGACAGTCAGACAGACTCCCGCATGCGCCCCACCGGGATCCACCCGGCACGCCCACCAGGGGCGGTGCTCTGCCCCCCAGGGGGCGATGCTCTGCCCATCCTGGGCGTCGCCACATTGCGACCAGAGCCACTCTAGCGCCTGAGGCAGAGGCCACAAAGCCATGCCCAGCGCCCGGGCCATCTTTGCTCCAATGGAGCCTTGGCTGCGGGAGGGGAAGAGAGAGATAGTGAGGAAAGTGCGGCGGAGGGGTGGAGAAGCAAATGGACGCTTCTCCTATGTGCCCTGGCCGGGAATCGAACCCGGGTCCTCCGCACGCTAGGCCGACGCTCTACCGCTGAGCCAACCGGCCAGGGCTAAATGTATATGTTTTGATTCATTCTAATTATTGTCTTTATCCATGATTCAAATGTTATTGTTGGCCAATGAGAGATTTTTCGACAGTTCCTGGGTCCTCCTCTCAAAACTCTATTTATTTTTGATGACATTATGGTAGTTTTTGATAGGTTTGTAAATTCCAAACTGCCCTCTTGGTGTTCTGCTTATCTGTCAGACCTCACCCTTACTGGACTATCGCCCCTGAGACAAAGGAATTCCAAAAAGCTGAGAAGCCGCCCCAAGGAGGGGCTCTGGACACACCAGGACTTTTGATTCAACACCCACATGCTCCAAGCCCCCAAGGAGGAGCATACCGGACATACCAGAACTTTTGCCTCAGTATCCCCTCAGGCTCACCCAAACACTATATAACTGGCCCCTAGTCTGTAACCAGCGCTCTTCTTCCCCTGGAGAAGTGCCCGGCAGGGTTCCTTTCTTCCTTTCAATAAAGCCTGTTACTCTGGTCTTTCGGACTCCCATGGATTCTTACAGTTTTTTATAAGTTTTTCTGGTCCCATCTGGAACATTTCTTGCTCCAGACCAAAATTAAAAATCTTTCCTAGGATCCTTTGTCCCTTTAGTAGGAAATGGTATTTAGAGACGACATTCTGGGTACTGAAGGCACTCGTTGCTAGAAGGCTGGTTTTATTTTTCTGCCTTTTCTGGTAATATTTTCAAAATATAAAATGTAAAATTTGGGTTTAGGACTAATGGAAGTTTATAGAATTTCTTCCATTTTACACCTGTGATCTCTTTTCTTCCATGCTAAGAATTCTTAGCTTTATCCCACATTATACCAATAGTAGTCTCAGCATAATAATATAATTACTGTAAACAGTTGAAGGTTTTCATTTTCTAGTGGTTGTTGTCTTTAGTATATAACTCAGTAGGAACATTTGGTAAAAATACTATGTCTTAAAATCTATTAGAGTATTTCCTGTGTCATTATGATATCAGTTATATGTATATTTTGTATCATTTAATTGTATTTCCAATTTTTAGAGGTTGATTTTAAAATTTTAAATTTATTTTAATAAAATTTTTAATTTATTTTTAATATTCACATAATTCCAAAGTCAAATCAGCAAAACAAAATATGGCTTAAAAAGTTTGTCTTCTTTCTTTGTCCTTGCCACCTAATTCTCTCCATCTTTTTTATAAGTAACTACTTTTTAGCATTAGGGATTTAAAAACTGAAAACATACAGCATGTGTATTACATATCTATTATGTATGTATTTATTTGTATTTCATCTTTTCTTATAAAACTTGGAGCATACTTTCTCCTCACCTGCTTTACTTAGAATATTACATGAGCTCTGGAAAGTTGGCTCAGTGGTAGAACATCTGCCCAGTGTGTAGAAGTCCCAGGTTTGATTCCTGGTCAGGGAAAACAGGAGAAGTGACCATCTGCTTCTCCATCTTCTCACTGCTCTCTCTTTTCCACTATTCCTCCCCAACTCTTTCTGTCTCTCTCCCTCCCCCTTCCCACAGCCATGGCTTAAATGGTTCAAGAAAAGTTGGCCCTGGGCACTGAGGATGGCTCCATGGCCTCACATCAGGTGCTAAAATAGCTTGGTTGCTGAACAATGGAGCAGCAGCCCCAGATGAGCAGAACATCGGCCCAGATGGGGCTTGTCAGGTGGATCCCTGTCAGGGCACATGTGGAAGTCTTACTTTATGCCTCCCACCTCTCACTTAATAATAAAAAAAGAATATTATATGGATATCACTACATGTAGCATACAGAGATAATTTTTATTCCTTTCAACAGCAAGGTAGTACTCCACTGTGTGGCTGCACATTTCCTAGTTTATTCCACTAGTCTCCTTATGGTAGACATTTACCTTGTATCTAGTCTCTTGCTATTATAAACAGACTGAAAATGACTGTCTTGCATACATGTCTTTTTATATTTTTATTACTGATTTTTTTTTTTTTTAACCAGGGATAGATTTCTGGAATTGGAATTGCTTAGGTCAAAAGGTAAATGCACCTTCTGTCAAATTCTCTTGTCATGGTTTGCTACTTTTCATTCCCACCAAAATATATGTAAGAGTACTTATTTTCCCATAGCCTCCCCTACAGAGCATACTGTGAACTGTGGATTTTTGCTAATGTAATAGATAAGAAATGATATCTCATTGTGTTTTAAGTTTGCATTTCTTTTCATGTGACCAAGGTCAAATATCTTTTTATATTTCTAAGAGCCATTTGAATTTTTGTTTCTGTTGCTGTTCATTTTCCCAGCCCATTTTTCTATAGGGTTGTTGGGCTTTAGAAGCTTATACTCTATCAGGGACATTAATCATTTCTCTGCTATATAAGTTGCAACTATATTTTCTCCAGTTTGTCATTTATCTTTTTGCCTTTTCACTGCCCTTGTTTTACCCCATGATGTTTGGAAAATGCCCCACCTATGAGCCTTGACCAGAATCACTTCTTGAGTTACTAGGACCAAAATAATGATAATTGCAACAATAAAGTGAATTATTACAAAAACAGATTTTTGTTTTTAGATTAAAAATATTGTAATGTTTTTGGCTTATTCTAGGTCAACAATTTAAAGACATCATAGCTTTGACTAGGTTCAATCAGAACTACCTCTTTGAAAACTCATTTAAATTTTTTTTTTCAATTTAGCTAAAGGTACAATTTAACGTATGTTTTTATATTTATTGAAAGTTCAATAAATAACTAACCCTTTGAGTTTCATCTGCATCAGTGATGAGAAGAATACATTTGTGTGGCTCTAATTGGGTACAACATCCAACTCTTCTTCTGTTGGAGAAGTTTATAAACGGAGAATCATGATCATAAATCAACCAAACTCATAGGGCTTTGTGCTTATTCAGTAACACCCAGAGGAAAAAAAGCTTTGAAACACAAAAAGCATTTTAGGAATGCTTCATAGCCTAATCCTGGTGACTAAGATGAGCTCAAATGTAGAAAATAATTTGTGTTTATTGACTGAATAATTTAAAAGTGATTGAGTTTCTCTTTTTGTCAGTAAATTTCTCAACTTGTCTTACCCAGGTGATGCTCTCATATCTCACCAAACTTTGATTCTGCCTATGTGCTTATTTTCTGAATTTCCCTGAAAGAACAGGAAAAAGAATGTGTGTGTGTGTGTGTCTGTGTGCACACATGTGTGTCTCTGGAAAGAGACAGCATGTGGAATACTGGAATAGTGTAGAGTCTTCATCTGAATGACCCCCATTTGGCTTTGAAGCCAGATGTGGGGCTCACAGATCTCCCTGCTGAGACTCTAACACAGAGAAGGAAGAATGAGAGATGGCTGGAAAGACTTTTCACTCCAACCATGATGAAGGAAAAAAAATGCCACAGGCTATTGAAGAAACAACTTATCGACCTCTCCTTTTTTCTGAAGCTCTACAGAAATCAATCTATTAAAATATAATTTTCACCTTTTATCATCGCCTTATATAGTTGTCTTACTTATATGTGGATTTATCTTATTTCCACCGCCATGTTTTAACATGCTCTTTATCAAAAAGCAAAACTATTCTCTGTTGCCCAGCACCTATAATTAAGGACATAGGTCATGTCTTTTCTTCCTTGTAAACTTGCCCTTGATGAATTCAGTCACCTTAATGCATTTCTTCTACACAACTGAGTTATGTCAGGGTACTAAATTAATCTGCCTTATGGAATCATACCAGACAGATCTGTGAGGTAGGAGGACAGAACTGAGGGAACCTGGTGCTTATCAAGTTTAAAACCTCATTTCACAAGAAAGCTGGAGTCCTCCAAGTTTACACATATTTCTAGCTTGACAGAACTAGGAAAAGAATCAGGTTCCCGATGCCAGCCAGGGGCTACTTCCACTAAAGCACTTACTCTGAGCTCCTGCTTTGACAGAAACCTGCCATGTGGCCTCAGGCTATTCATGTGACCTCTCTTTGCCTTGGCTTGTTTCTATTTTTTTTTTTTAAATCGCCCTCCTTCCATCTCAGATATGCTTTGTGGATCAGAGGAGACATGTGAATTTACATTTACATGACTGGATCTAAAATCACTTTGATATAATAAAACTCTACCCAAAGGTAATATATTGCTCTATGGTGATAGCCATATCTCTGTGGAGATAGCTTGTGTGGAATCGATATTGCTTGACAATAATGATATTGATAACATGGCAGTATGTCTGTGTATGTGTGATCCTGGGGCTAGCGAGGCAAGGATATGAGGTTTAAAATTGGAATGGGAGGGCAAAATACAGAAAAAAAATTTAAACCTGAACACCTCCAAATGACGCCCCAGAGACCTGAGGAGTCTGTGAGTTAGGAGATTCCATTAAGGGGAAGAACAGGGACTTGTAAAACAATAGCCAATATGTGGTAGATTAAACATCTGTTGCAGACATAAATTGAATCCCACTCGGAAACAACCATATCCCCCTAGAAATAAAATTATTCAGAAGAACATAATATATAGTACAGCCATTGTAAAGAGAAGACACGTGCACTCATTAATTTAAAGAGTCTCAATCTCATTTTTATTTATATTTAAGCTTTTAATTCTGGAATAATTAGTCATTACTAGTATTTAATGACTGGCTTGCTAACTGTGTATTCTAGGATGAAGCTGAGAGCAGTTAACACACTAACAAACTGGTCATTAACTGTGTTAATGATCAAATTCTCTGGGATGATGACTGTTATAAGCTACAATTAAGTTTATAACCATTATTTTGTATTTTCTCTTTAGTGCAAAGAAAAATAAAAAGAACCTTTCTTGAGGCTCAGACAGAAGCAAGGAATGCTGGTCTGTTCCGTATTTCTCCTGTCACAAAGACCAGCTTCTGAGACAAGTCTTGTTTTCTTACTCATTACTAGGGCTCAGCATCGTAAATGCTGGCTCTGGTCCACTGAGTGCATTGGTTCTGTCTTTTCCGCATTAAAGAGCATTTTGAGCATTCATGTGAGGCTTATTCCTGGACAATACAACCACCCCACTGCTACAAAAGTTTCTATTCGTTTTCATTTGGTGCAAATAAAATAATTGAGGATGGTGTTGCAAACTGCAAGCTTGGGCAGAATTTAGTGCATGGGAAAACTCCTGTGGCAAAGATGGGCTGTGTTAGTCAAGTTGATCCTCCGCACACAGCACTCTTTCTTCCTGACGTGAAGGATTTCACGCCTTCTTATTTTTACTCTTCTCACAATCCTTCCTAGAAGGAAGCTAATGAACACCCTCAGATGACAGTGACAGATCACTAAAGCTTTTAAACCAGCAACGCATTCTTAGTGGAAGGATGGTTGCATCCCGTGGCCCCCGAGACCAGCACTCACCCGCTCGGCATGAGGGTCGAGAGGCTCTATCCTGGAACACCCCCCTCACAGTTAGGACCCAGCCACACACAGAGAACCTCTCTATTAGCCCATTATGGTTCTACCGCCTAGTAATTTCTCGAGGCTCTTAAAACAGTTTTTATCCCTGCTACATGGTAAAATGAAGAGGAATAAATTATTTATTTTTATTTATTTTTATTTTTTTATTTTTTTATTTTTTATTTTTTTAAATAATTTTATTTTTTTAATGGGGTGACATCAATAAATCAGGATACATATATTCAAAGATAACAAGTCCAGGGTATCTTGTCATTCAATTATGTTGCATACCCATCACCCAAAGTCAGATTGTCCTCTGTCACCTTCTATCTTGTTTTCTTTGTGCTCCTCCCCCTCCCCCTTTCCCTCTCCCATTCCCTCCTCCCCCCGTAACCACCACACTCTTATCAATGTCTCTTAGTTTCACTTTTATGTCCCACCTACGTATGGAATAATGGAGTTCCTGGTTTTTTCTGATTTACTTATTTCACTTCGTATCATGTTATCAAGATCCCACCATTTTGCTGTAAATGATCCGATGTCATCATTTCTTATGGCTGAGTAGTATTCCATAGTGTATATGTGCCACATCTTCTTTATCCAATCATCTATTGACGGGATTTTTGGTTGTTTCCATGTCCTGGCCACTGTGAACAATGCTGCAATAAACATGGGGCTGCATGTGTCTTTACGTATCAATGTTTCTGAGTTTTGGGGGTATATACCCAGTAGGAGGGATTGCTGGGTCATAAGGTAGTTCTATTTTCAGTTTTTTGAGGAACCACCATACTTTCTTCCATAATGGTTGTACTACTTTACATTTCCACCAACAGTGTTTGAGGGTTCCTTTTTCTCCACAGCCTCTCCAACATTTGCTATTACCTGTCTTGCTAATAATAGCTAATCGAACAGGTGTGAGATGGTATCTCATTGCAGTTTTGATTTGCATTTCTCTAATAGCTAAAGAAGATGAGCATCTTTTCATATAATTATTTATTTTTAAAAAGTCATCATTGTCTTAGCTTTAAAAAATATCTTCATTGGAAAACAAGTATTAGTTTTTATGGTTTTAAGTTTCTCTAAAGAAGAACTTTCCAGATAGATAAATATGTCCGAGATAGAAATTTGGTTAACAATTTCTGAAGAGAACTAAAGTTATGATACAAAGTATATTATATAATTTATAGAAAGAATAAAATATATAATATAGTATAATATAACTACTATATGGGATTTATATACTGTATAACATGTATAAGAAATGTGTCATGAATGGTACGCTTTACTTGACATTCAACACACTGACACAGACTGCCAACAGTTACCCAGGCACCTACCACTCAGAGAAGGGTTACAGGTGACACCGACACTGGCACCTCTCTCAGGGCACAGGGTGGGGGTCAGTACTGACAAGCCATGATTAAGAAGCAGTCTGGGTTTTATGGGACTGCCTATAGGAATGAGAGGGTGGGAGTTAAGCTAGTCTGGGTCCAGAGAAAGACTCCTGGGGAAATGAGATTTTAGCCAAGATGTGTGTCAACTCTCTCTTTTGTTAAAGACAGCTGAACCTTGCACTGCCCAGGTAGCTCAGTTGGTTAGACGTCATTCCGACATGCTGAGGTTGTGGGTTCAATCCCTAGTCAGGACACATATGAGAAACAACCAATGACGACATGAGTAAATGGAACAACAAGGCCAAGAAGTCGATGTTTCTCTCTGTTTCTGTCTCTCTTCCTTTCTTTCTAAAAATAAATTTAAAAAATTGTTTTTAAAGACTCCTGAAGGGAGGGTCTCTACGAAACAATCATCTCAGCAGTACGTTTCCAAAAGAAACAGGACAATAGCAGGGCTGGTTACTAGAAACGAGAATAAAGGTGACTCTAGATACTCAAGGCATATGGGGGGGGGGAGTAGAAAAAAGGGAAGAAAAAGATATATTTGGATCTCAAAACTACTGTACTCACACGACCTGAAAACGAGGGCACAATACTGAAATATGAGAAATTCAAATGAAAAGGTTTCCAATGCAATATACAGTATGCTACTAGACCCTGACCTGTGATGGTGCAGTGGATAAAGCATCGACCTGGAACGCTGAGGTCGCCAGTTCGAAACCCTGCACTTGTCTGTCAAGGCACATGTGGGAGTTGATGCTTCCTGCCCCCCCCCATTCTCTCTCCCTCTCCTCTCTAAAATGAATAAATAAAAAAGAAAAAAAAACAATATGCTACTAGAAAAGGGAAGTGGTTGTTGCTAGCCTCTTACTTCAGTTAGAGAAAGAAGATCTGATTAATGTTGTGTGGCATCATTAATGGCATGAGCCTGAGGTAGGGTAATGGAGACCCTGGTGAACTTTATACAGTGTAAGGAATATAATGGTTGATAGAAAATGTCCAGGTTCTTTCTTGTAAGTCTTATGTTACTGAAGTGTCTCCTTTTACGGAGTTAAATTTTTTAATTTAATTTTAAAAAAATAATGACTTCTGCAAACAAATTTTTCTAATGCAGCTATGCCTCTGTTCCTAGGGCGTTTATGCTTCATAAAACTTTGTAGAAGACATTTTCCTTTAAGAAAGTATATGCGGTTTCTCTGCAGGGGGTAAAGGGCTGGTTTCCTAGTGTTTTTCCTTAATGTACTTGGCTATCACATGCTCTGACACCTAATTATCAGACTTCTGAAAACAGCTTTAATTTACTGGGCAGTAAAACAATAAAAGGTTCAGCTATGGCACCCAATTAAGCAAATCTTTTGCTTTGGTTAGCTGTAGGGAATGGAAAATTTATTTATTTTTCCTCTATTATAACTTCTTTTCATCAGATTCTTGACAATTCATATCTTCAATCCAATAATATTGTTTTTTATTTGATATTGAGATGATAAGACTGAATTTTAGAAACTGTTACTTCTTAAGACGTGTGTATAATTGGATTTCTTGTGTTTATCTAGTTTGATTTCCATACATCCTGTATTTCATGTCTTTACTCTTTATGGCCTTCATTCTGTGGTAAATATAGAGTCTACTTTGTGTGGAATTAATAGAAGATGCTAGGATAATGTAAGCTGCTCCTAACAATTGATCACAATTCATTTTAAATTAGTGAATTTATTTCAATGAATTAATTGGGTCATTATTTATGTACAGCTGATTCCAAATTTTATTGGAAATAAAGTAATGGAAGAGTTTGCCCTGGTAATTTTGGCATGTCCATAACTTAGGACAAGATGGCCTATTTTCTCTCTCCTCACATTGTATGCATCCTCATAATTCCTCCAATTACTGTTGCATAGAAAAATTAACATGGTGTTGAGTGGGCAAATAAAAGAGGGAGGTTGAATTGTTGCATTGCACAGCCCAGCAATGATAGCATTGCATTATGTGGCAAAGGAAGATGTATTGTTAGAGTGAGGGTAACGCAACATTATTTAACCCAACCTAAGACAGAAGATGAGCCCACATGGCTTTAAGGAAAAGTGCTTTTTCCTAATCTGACTTCCATCAGCCTCCCTGGTCACTCCAAATTTTTATGATTCCCCTTGGCTCTATATTCAATTAGACATTCACTGTGTTATTTCCTATTTAGCCTACATGCATTGGTTTTATTTATCCCCAAGTAAACTCTTTAAGAATAAATACCATTTAAAAATACTTCCTTGTATCTATTACAGTCAGTCCACTAAATGTAGGCAAAGGTAACGGCCAACTAATGTAATAATCAGTATGATGTGGCAAAGACGCAGGCTCTAGAGACCCCCAGCTGTGTCAGGGATTGATGCATTTGTTGCTGGATTATGGAAACCTCCACAGAGTTGCTTGAGTACAGGCTGGAGTAATCAAGGAAATTCACTATTTAAGTGTGGAAATAGTTCACTCTTTCTGGTGGACTCTTAACCCTAGAACTGGGAAAGTATTATTGATGCTAGTGGAATTCAGATGTCACAGCCTTAAGCAGCCTTCAGTCATCTCTCCTTTTGACATCCAAATCATTATGACACAATCCCCATGTTGCTTGCAAAAGCCCAGACTTTTACCGTGTTTTTCTCTTTAAATGTTTCTGGACATGTGCAGGATGGCTGATGCGTTTGGTCCAGAGATACTTCCTCTAGATGTGGTTATCTCTGTTGTTGGCTATTGGCTTCGGCCTGCTGTATTGCTCTTCTGTCGTCATTTCTGCCACTGGGGAGCCACCATTCATTAGACCGCTGCTACTCCCTCGACACCTCTTAAGGTGCAGGTCAGGCTTTGCCCATATTTCCACACAGTAATGCTTGAGGACACCTTCTATTTTTTTTTTATAAGACTTTACAAAAAGTAAAAGCAAAACAAGGAGAAACTGAAACCTGCAAAATGTTAGGATTCTTCCCAAAGTCCATTGTCTATGGGAAGAATCTTAGTAGAATCTCCAATGGGCCCTTCTCCTTATCTCTGGCTTGTTGTAGGAACCAACCCCATTCAGCAGGTTGCGTTTGAACAGAGTTCTTCTCAAAATGGAGAACTCAAAGCCCAGAGGAAAGCAAGCCTTTTTTTTATTCTCCTCCAGAGCTGGCAAGTCTATCTCCTTCACTGACCTCTTCCCATCAACTGTAAGACCACTTCCACCTTCCACAGTTTCCTTAGTCGGGACCATTTTGTTCTGGATCATCCTGGGAGTGGAATGCTAAAATGTTCACTCCAGGTTGACCTGAGCCCAGCCTGTCAGCCCCTTTGTAAGCCTTTCTTTTCAGTCTGAAAGGAAGAGAAGGTGAAACTGAATGTACCTTCTGCCTTATTATGATCTCCCAATATCCTGTTAGCAAATACTGAGCAAGAGCATATCGTAAGATGGAACAATTACTTTTGGTAATGGAGAGTTTCAATCATCATCTAGGGAGAGGATATAATAAGCAAATATAATTATTTGTATAATTTTGAAAAGTTATGCCCATTTTACATTACTTAATAAAGAGGACATCTCATCTGAGTTCAGACTCAGGTCTTCACCAATATAATAGGAAGACAGTATTCTTAGAGAAAACTAAAACCATCGATCAGATTCACCCCTTCTAGAAGAAATGACTGCTTATATCTGTTAAAATGACTCTTTCCCATCTTCTAAACCACCCCTTCAATATAAACTAAAGTTCTATTCTTTACTAGCTACTTTGACATTGATGAATTTGATTTATTATTAAAGGAAGCTAAAACTACAGAAAATATTATTAATAGGATTGTCAGCCCTTGCCTGCTAGCTCAGTTGGTTAGAGTCATGCCTTCATGCTGAGGTTGCAGGTTCAATCTCTATTCAGGGCACATACAAGAATCAACCAATGATGGCATCAATGAGTGGGACAACAAATCGATGTTTCTGTATCTCTCTGTCTCTTTCTTCTCTCTCTAAACATCAATGAATTAAAAAAAATTTTTTTAATTGTCATCTCACTGAGTATATATAACAGAGAACTGTGTTGTTTAGGAGACACAGATATCCCGTAAGAGTGAAAATGTCAGTTCTGTAGGTTGTATAACTATGAGAGGAGATAGGGGAGAAGTTGTGAATGGGTAATATTAGAGTGTAAGTGTGTAGGTAGTTTGACAAGCTGTGTTGTTTTACTGCTCATGACATTTTATCACATATCAGGATAATACAGATATTGACAGCGGTTCCTATTCCTGAATTTTTCAATTCCTTCCTCGTCCCTTGGGCAGAGGAGGCAGGTCTCTATAGGCGCTGCCCTCAGGGGAATGGCAGATATGTTGAGAACAGGAATCACTGCTCAGCTTTGAGAGCCCACAACAAAAGCAACAGTCTGGAAATGAAGGTTTTCATTTGAAAGAAGGAGGTTTTTGAAATTTAAAAATAAATATGTAGGGTTCCTGTACATGCATGATGTGTGTCTGACTGGACCTGGGAGAGCTTGGGGAACGACCACCTGTGAGATTCTGTCTACAGACACATTTCAAGCTGAAACCTCTCCCCCCATCCCTCCACTTCAGTCAAGAAGAAAACAAAAGGAGAAAAAAAAGCACAAAGTCAAAATGACAGGCGAGGAATGAAAGAATCAGGCCAGTAGTGATGTATGAAATGCCCTACTTTTGATTTTCCATGTAGGAAACACTTAAAATTGATTTTCAGTATTTCCATCAATATTCTTAGCCACTACTGTCTGTTTCCTGAGACAGGATGGATGTCCCATCTCATTCTAGTCTCCCTCCTCATTTTCCACTCCCTCCTTTCCTTTGTGGTTAACACTGACTGCCCTTTAAAGGCACTTGAAAAAGTAGCCTATTTGCATATTAATCAAGCAACTGCAGAAGACATCAGAATGTCTAAGGATGGCTGAGTTTAGCACTCAGTGTAACACGGGCCTTTGACTCTTAGACCTGGTAAAATATTAAGTGACATTTTACAGAAGGAGAAAGCTTTCTGTTTTTACCTTTGGGTTTAGAGATGGCCCTGAGGAGAAATTGTTGCTGTGTCCCAGGCTGGGAGCCTGTCAGATTAGACCCACCCACTGGAAACATTTCAGGAAGTCAGTCAGCTCCTCCGTGGGGCCTTCTTTAAAGACTGTCCCCCTTCCCCCACGATGTGGTTGGATGTAGTGTGTAGGGCTAATTTAGCAGGGCTAATTGGACCAATGCACAGATTTGATTCTCTTGCTTTTTCTCAGAGAAAAGAAAACATTTCCAACCCCTTATTGACTAACCTAAAAACATGCACTATTTGCCTAACGAGAACAAGCTAACACAGTGGAATATAGCTGTGCAGTCTACCAGCTGTCCCTTCTTTCTAGACTACAAGGAGTGTTTCAGTACAGTAGTCCCCCCTCATCCAGTTTTGCTTTCCACAGTTTGTTATATGTGGTCTACTGTGGTCTGGGTTATATTAAAGAGAAAATTCCTGAAATATATAATTCATAAGTTTTAAATTGCATGCCGCTTTGAGTAGCTTAATGATATTTTGAGCCATCTCTCTCTACCCTGCCCAGGACACAAATCATCCCTTTGTACAGTAGATTTATGTTGCATGTGATAGCCATTAGTCACTTAGTAGCTAAGGAATCAGATGGACTATTGTGGTATTACAATGCTTATTTTCAAGTAACCCTTATTTTTAATAAGGTCCCCAATTATAAGAATAGTGATGCTGGCAATTAAGATGTGCCAAAGAGATGCTGTCAAGTACTTTCTCTAAGAGAAAAGGTGCAAGTTTGGTGTTATCCATGGATTCAGGCATCCATTGGAGGTCTTGGATTGGGTTCCCATGGGTAAAGGGCTCTACTGTATGTGTAGTAGTCTGGGGCCAACTTCTTCATACATAAGCATTAGCTTCACTTTAATAGGATGAGGACAGAAAAAGGATTGGCAACAAGCTCTGCCTCACTTCAGCTGCTGCTGTGCAGTAATGTCAACAGCTAGGTCACCAAACTGTTCATTGCACTTCAGTGATCCTGATCGCTAAGTACGATTGGGAATGGTCAGTCAGACTGCTCACTGGACAGTCAGCCAAACCACATTCTGCTTTGAGTGGCACTGGTTAGGTCATTGCCATCAGCAGAACTGATATGCTTCCTCTTGATTGAATAGCAGGAGGTCATTGTCTGTGTGGTTGATCTTTCAAATTCTTCCAGAATATGACCTTGACTATGCACCAACATCTAATATCAATCCTGCTGAACTACTCCTCTGAAAGCCCTTTGACCTCAAGAAGTGGCATAAATTAATATTCCCTCCCTCTTTAGTGAATGTAATAATTTTGTCATGGTTTGTCAGTTTCATCTGTACCATGAATAATTTGATTCTAAACCAAGACTAGGCACAACCCAAAACAACCAGTTTTTTTTTTATCACTTTCTATGAAACCCTCATTACAGGAGGCAATTACAAGTACTCTCTACATTGGCAAGTAGGATCATGCCAATTCAAGTTGTGTTCTTTCATGTCACAGTCCTCTCTGTGAACTTTCACCATTGTATCTGTGACCAGAACTTATTCTTAGAGAGCATTATGGCCAAGACTTGTATCTCAGGGGGTGGGTTCATTTCTCTAGAAGCCAAGGTTTCTTTTGAGAGGTCTTCTCCAACCTATTGGATTTATATAGGTTGATTTATATAGGTTGATTGATTAGCAGGAGTCATTGTCTGTATGGTTGATCTTTCAAATTCTTCCAGAATATGACCTTGACTATGCACCAACATCTAATATCAATCCTAGAAACAGCTCTGTCCTTTAGTCATGAAACTAATCGACACAATCAAGACACTTAATGATAGTTGAAATTGGCCAATAAGAGAATCAGTCAAGGGATGCTAATGCCCCATCCCAGACAGGGGTGAGTCAGACTAGTGAGTGAAGGGTCAAATAAAGTAGCCTAAGACTCAGGAAGTCTAGGTTTGCTGAATCTGTCACAGATTCTTTGTGCCTCACTTTTGTAACCTGCCTAAATAATACTTAAAGAATCAAACAAGATGTTGGTCTCTTCCTTAAAAAACTCCAAGCACTCGATAAGCACAAGGTATGATTATTTGCATCTTGCCTTATTAACAGCCCCACTGCCAGAAGCTATCTCATCTCATTGGTATTTTGTCCTCAGCAAGTGCTATTCTAGAAGAGCAGAGACTTCGGCCCCCGGTGACCTGTGCGCCTTCAGGAGAAGGCACTTCTAGGTGCTAGAAACAGTGGCCCACCTTTCTCTTTCTCTCGTGTCTTCATTAAAGGGAGCATGCGTTTCAAAAGAAAGCCTTTACACATAGCACTTAGACTTTCTGTTGACTAATGTAATAATTTATTTGATGTTACGTTTAACCTGATTTTACCTGCTTACATAATGTTGAGGAGGGGTGGGCATAAGAGATGAAAAGCGTTAAGTTGAAATGTGGAGGTAAAGACAGAATGGGAGGAAGAGAATCTCTAGCTTGCAACATGTATTTGCCAAAGCATCTAATACTCCTGGAAAATCTCTCATGTCCAGGTATTATTGAATTCAGTAGTATTTTAATGCTTCCAGGGGCTTTAAAATGTCAATCAGCTCTGTAATAGGGTCAGTCTCTAGAGTTGTGCTGTCCAGCTGGATAGCTATGAACCTCATGTGGCTATTTAAATGAATTAAAATTACATAGAATTAAAAGTTCAGTTCCTTTGTTGCACTAGTGAAATTTAAAGGACACCTGTGGTTAGTGGCTGCAGAATTGCACAGAAAGTTCTATCAGACATCATTGTCCTAGGGAATTCGAGAGTCAGAGCCTTCTCTCAGATGATAGATGCACATGAAACAGCACTCATGCTTTGTCTGGAAATATTTTCTTTTCTTTGGGTTGGAATAAGCAACTGCTACTGAGGTATTTGTGATTATAGAGCAATGCGAAGAAATGTTTCCTCACGAAATTCATAATAGAAGTGGGAAGGGAAAGGGTGTTGATGTTAATGGAATGCCTGTGTGTTTTAGACATTGTATAAGGCATATTAAAAAAACCAACTCACACATGCAAAATTATACCACTTATGATATAGCAGACCTATGAGTGGAACAATTATCTCTATTTTTAAAGATGAAGACCTGAGTCCTATAATTAATAGTTGGAAGAAAAGTTCAAATTTAGCTTTGTCTGACACTAAAGTTCCCATAATCAATACATATACAGGCACTACATACCACACATGCGTGCACAGAGTTCTTGTGTATTAGAATAAATATTACCCTCATTAGCACTTGCTAGACTATAAGCATGAGCTATTACATTGTCTTTTACTTGACCTGTATGGACCTAGGGACTAGATTAGAAAGAACTTCTATCAAACCAGGAATTGAACCAAATTTACAAATGATTAAAACTCCTTTGTTCCATTTGGCAAATCCTCCCTTCAGGATAAGATGAGACACATTCAGTGTAAAAATGCATGTAGATTATTAATACAGTCTTCAAAGAGACTAGAACATGAAAGATTTAAGAAGGAAAACAGCAAAAAATATTCTATTTGCTCTAATTTCCTGGGAGTGAGGAGCTCCCCTGTACTAGTCACATGCAGCTAAAGAAATTCGGTTCTCAAATAAACCAACGGGGACCCACAGGGAAGAAAAGCCAACATATCACAGATGTGTGTCCAGACTCACTCAATTTGAATGATTAAGCGGCTGAGATACAAGGAGAAGCATATATACTAGTCAAGCCTTTTCTTATGAATGAGGTAATGAAAGATCCTTTTAGCACAAGCTGTCAGGTCATAGCTCATCAAAACAAAACAAAACAAAATAAAACAAAACAAAAACAACACACCCCCCCCCTCCCCGAATGTCAAAAACTCTTACTTCAGCAGTAAGGATATTTCTGCATTCTGCATGCAGCCTGCTTGATACTCAGAAGCTCTATCTGAGAAGCAATAAGTAGAGCACAGTGGTTAATGACCCTGGCCCTGGAGCCAGAGAGACTTGGGCTTGAATACTGCTGACTAGCTGTGTGGTCTTCTCTGTTTGGGCCTTCCCTTTACAAGGGTAGTTTCCACCTGTAGGGTGGTGGTAGGAACCAAGTGAGAGGCTGGCCCTCTGGCTGTATAAAATACTCAAGCTTAGTTATATTATTTAGCAAGTCTTTTTTTTTTTTTTTACAGAGACAGAGAGAGAGTCAGTGAGAGGGATAGACAGGGACAGACAGACAGGAACAGAGAGATGAGAAGCATCAATCATTAGTTTTTCATTGCGCATTGTGACACCTTAGTTGTTCATTGATTGCTTTCTCATATGTGCCTTGACCGGGGGCCTTCAGCAGACCGAGTAAGCGACCTTGGGTCCAAGCTGGTGAGCTTTTGCTCAAACCAGATGAGCCCACACTCAAGCTGGTGACCTCGGAGTCGCGAACCTGGGTCTTCCGCATCCCAGTCTGACGCTCTATCCACTGTGCTACCACCTGGTCAGGCAGCAAATCCTTTTTATTGACATCGAACTGTCTCATTTATACATGGCTAGAATCCATTAATATTAATTGTAAAATTTACAACTAAATTTATATTTATGTCAATAAAGTTTCAGAGAGGAGAAAGGGGGCTGAAAAAGCACTAAAAAAATAATATCTGAATACTTCTCTAATTTGGGAAAGGACACATATGTATGGATATAAGAAGCTGAGTGAACTCCAAACAATATAAACACAAAGAACTCAAAACCGAGAACATTATAGTCAAACTTCTGAAAACTAAAACAAAAAAGATCTTGAAAGAAGTGATAGACAATGGTTTCTTTTTATAAAAGAAAATTTGAATAATATTGGGGTTCTCAGCAGAAACCATGGAGGCGAGATGGAATAGACATAATATACAGGGTGGGAAAAAGTAGGTTTATGTGCTGAAAGACAGGAACTGTTAATCCAGCATTCTATACCCAGGAAAAAAAAACCCAAAACAAAAAAGAACCTTTAAGAACAAAGAGGAAATCAGAACATTTCATATGAAAGGAAGGTAAGGGACTCGGTACCAGCAGACCACCCCAAAAAAGAGCTGAAGGAAATGTTTTGAGTAGAAAGGAATTATAAAAGAAGAATTTTTGAAACATAAAGAAAGAAGAAAAATAATAAGCAAAAGCATGAGTAAATGCAATAAGTTTTGCTGCTCCCCTTGAGTTTTCTATATTACATTGGGTAGTTAAAAGAAAAATTGTAACATCATCTGTTTTTCTCACGTATGAAGAGGAAATATTATAAAAGGAAAGTAAATTCCCTGAAAGGAAATTTTTTAGCTTTCAATGCTTACCTTAGGGAAGAAAAAAAAAATCAGTTATTTAAGTGCCCACTTCAAGAATCTAAAATAAGGAGAGGAAAATAAATCTGAAGCAAGAAAGAAGGAAATACAGATAAGAGCAGAAATCAGTGAAATTAGTAACTGAAAAATCCTAGAGAAAATCAGTAAAACAAAAAGGTGATTCTCTGAAAAGATGATTAAAGTTGACAAATACATGGAGCAAGACTGAAAAAAAAAAAAAAAGATCTAAATAACCAATATCATGAATGACACAGAGGACATAATTATAGACCAGAAAGACATCTAAAGGTCAATAAGAGATTGCTATGATTGTCTTTACAAACCTGTATTTGACAATTTTTTTTTTTTGTATTTTTTTTCTGAGGCTGGAAACGGGGAGAGACAGTCAGACAGGTTCCCGCATGCGCCTGGCCTGGGATCCACCCGGCACGCCCACCAGGGGCGATGCTCTGCCCCTCCGGGGTGTCGCTCTGCCGCACCAGAGCCACTCTAGCGCCTGGGGCAGAGGCCAAGGAGCCATCCCCAGCGCCCGGGCCATCTTTGCTCCAATGGAGCCTTGGCTGCGGGAGGGGAAGAGAGAGACAGAGAGGAAGGAGGGGGGGGTGGAGAAGCAAATGGGCGCTTTTCCTATGTGCCCTGGCCAGGAATCGAACCCGGGTCCCCCGCACGCCAGGCCAACGCTCTACCGCTGAGCCAACCGGCCAGGGCCTATTTGACAAATTTAGATGAAACCTCTCAGTACCTCAAAAAACACCAGCTACTTGACTCCTCCAATATGAAATAGGTAAATCAAATAGCTCTGTAACTATTAAGGTTATTGAAGTTACAGTATAAATAAACAGCTACCCCCAAAGAAATCTCTAGACCAGGAGGTTTCAGTGGAGAATTTTTATCAAATATGAGGGGAGGAGGATGAACATAGTTCAGCATACGGAGAGTTGTTGTTGATTTGGGCACCTGAAACCAGTATAATTACCTTAACCAGTGCCCCCCCCCCAATAAATTCAATTAAGAAAAAATATATAGTTAACATGAATGTTGCACAGTTCCTTCCAGAAAAAAGAAGCAATACTTAATTCATCTTATCTGGCCAGTATTACCTTGATAACAAAACCAAAGAACACAAAAAAAGACTATATAACAAGAAAAGAGATCAACACCTCTCATGAACTCTGACACTAAAATCCTCAATAAAATTTTAGCAGGTCGAGCCCAGTGATTAGACTGGGTAGCATTTATTTCCTTCGTGCCTGACTCCCTCCTTCACCCATTCAGATCCTCTGTGCCCTCATGGTTCCCTCACCCCCCTTTAAAATCCATCCTCACAAAGGGTGACGCACCAGTCATGTATTTTGGAGGCTGCGTTTATTCTCTTTCTTTTTCAATATGAACACCATAGCCTTAGATCAGTGGCATCTCCCAGATGTAAAAGTCGCACAAAACTCAGTAGCTCACTCTTTGAAGAGGCGACAGTCACTCCAGCGTGATGCCTTTTCTTTCAAGACAGAACTGTTACTTCAGGCTTTCCAGCACCCTGTTACTGAAGAAAGGGGGTGGGACAACTGAGCACTTCACTCCCAGCCAAAAGCACCGTGCCAAGCCCTTCGGCCAGTACCAGCCCCAGCACCATGCACCTTAGGTGGTGAATTGGAACCTGCTTTCATCATCTGTTCCTCTGAGGAGAGGGACGGTCCCTGGGCAGTGGCTTCCGACCTTCACTAAGCCTGACTTAAAAACTAACAGGGGGACAGAGTCAATTGATTGTTTCTTCCAAAACCTTGTGCTTCAACAAGCAAAAAACAAACTTATAAAATAAGCACAATAAAACCGTACAAGAGGCCCTGGCTGGTTAGCTCAGTGGTAGAGCGTCGGCCTGGCATGCAGGAGTCCCGGGTTCGATTCCCGGCCAGGGCACACAGGAGAAGCGCCCATCTGCTTCTCCACCCCTCCCCGTCTCCTTCCTCTCTGTCTCTCTGTTTCCCTCCCCCAGCCAAGGCTCCATTGGAGCAAAGTTGGCCCCGGGCGCTGAGGATGGCTCTGTGGCCTCTGCCTCAGGCGCTAGAATGGCTCTGGTTGCAACAGAGCAAAGCCCCAGATGGGCAGAGCATCGCCCCCTGGTGGACATGCCGTGTGGATCCTGGTCGGGCGCATGCGGGAGTCTGTCTGACTGCCTCCCTGTTTCCAACTTCAGAAACAAACAAACAAACAAACAAAAAAAGTACAAGACATGAGGATAGAACCAAACATATGGCAGAGAGTGGATTTATATATAAGATGATCCTGTGTATAATTTTGGGGCCTAAAATTAAAAAAAAAAAGTATTACATAAAGTTATTGAACTCGTTTTATTCATCATAAAATTCATACAACACATCACTGTCAAAACTCCCATCCATTAGCTTGTCCTCATCTGTGTCTGTTGATGAATCACTGTCTTCAACAATGAGCATAAAAAAGTGTGAAAAAGCAGGAAATGCAAGTAAAAACAACAAAAATCAAACTAGAACTACTGTATAAGACACACCCAGTTTTTAGGCCCCAAATTTTTCAAAAATATCTGGGCCTTATACATGGGGAAATACGGTAATTTGCATAGTCTCCGGGGCTCTGGTGTAAATTGAATAAGCAGGACTGACTCCAGGTGTTGAAGAGAGAGGAATGGTGCCCTGGGCCAGTCCATTTCTCACCCTCTTCCAGGAGCATGGATAAGGAGACTTTTCCAAGGTGCTGATGGGGCAGCAGGCACCATGGAGTGAGATCACTAGTGGGACTTCTCTGACCCCTGAAGGTACCTTCGTCAAACAGGGAAAAAGATCATGTCTCAGTTTTGGAAATATTTGAGGTTTGGGTTTCAAAACACTAGTTAAGGTTTTTACTCTATTTTAGTTTTCTGTAATAAAAAAATAAAAGAAACAGAAAACTATACAAAACAGTTTTCTTAATATGCACATCTGCCTCCCCCCACCCTCTACTCCAGCACCTATGTTCCAGCAGCACAAGGCAGAGAGGGGAGCTTGTGTATTTGTATTACTTGTAACTAGAACTATTACTAGGGCAACAGAGATTGGGGAGAGCAGGTTACCTGTAAGCCTGACGAGTGGATTGAAGGATAGGGTCTAACCTGTCCCCTCTCCATTTATAGGTGGCATAACAGGCGGATCTGAGCGGGATATTTGGGGCTCACAGGGAGAGAAAGTTTCTCTTGTGGAGTCTCATGTCTCCATGAAGTCTCAGGCTTGCTGGAAACCTCTGTCCCCTCGTCTGACTACTGACTGCTGTGTGAAGCAGGAATGGGAGCTGGGTGGGTCAGGCCCAGCTGTCAAACCCTGATTTCCTTCTCGCATCTGTCTTTGCAGCCTCCTCCTCATCCTTTCTGCTGCCCCGGGTTCCTTCGTTTGACAATTGGCTTATAGTTGATATTCCAGATAATTTTGTTTTCGAGTCCAATCTCAGCTTAACATTTTAGCTAGCCTCTCCCTGTGTCATCATTTAGGTAGTTTATAGAGGTGACCTTTATTTCATAGATGCACATGCATACTTTTATAATAAATAGTGTCTGACTAATAGCACGAGAAATTTTACACCTAATAATTCTTCACACGTTCCTTTGTACTCAGAAACGTTACTTCTGCTGCTCCCTTGACCCAGAGGTGGCCCCCTTCATATGTGACAGGGTTGAAAAAGTGGAAACCTGCAGAACTTGAGGATTTCCCCCCACAAAGCCTTCTAAATCACAGCAAGAAAATGTACTTAAAATCATGTATGTGGGGGTGTATATGCCTTTGCAGTTTATGCACTGCTTTCCTATACATGGTATTAACTGTTCTCCCTGAAACATCAGGGTGGGAGGCGGCATGTGTTAACTCATAGTAATAATAAGATTGAATTTCAGAAAAATGAATGGCTACTCGACGGCCACTTCATTGAAAACTGCCCAGTATCCCCGGCTTCTGATTCTGTCACGTCTCCTATACCTTCTGCGAGGCATATACTGTCAACGCATAATTGTAATTTGTTTGGGCCATAATGGAAAGTCCAGGGGAGCAACCATGGCCCCTACTGTTGCCCTATTTGAATAGCTCTTCTATCTTCCCTGAAAAAGAAGACAGTATTTTATTTGTCTCATGCTTGACACACAGTAGGCACTCAGGTATTTCAATGAGGAAGTGAATGGCCGAATATGAGCTACAAATTGGACTTCGTAGAAGAGTGGAGAGACTACAGAACTATCAGGTCATTAAGAAACCATCATTGCCCCCATGTGTTATCTCTTGATACCCAAGTTATTTGTTCTTTGCTGATAACAGCAAGGTCAGTATGGCATTGCCAGACCTTCTATGGGAAAAACTCATAAACCCACTTGGGTTTGAGTTGATGATACATTTGCCCACACAAAACTCTAAAATTGAACTTTATGTGACAAGCAGATCCTGGGAGAACTAAACTATTTGATATGTGGTTCTTTTATTCAACTTTTTATTTTTTATTTATTCATTTGAGAGGAGAGGGAGAGACAGAGAGAGAGAGAGAGTGAGAGAGTGAGAGAGAAGAGACAGAGAGAAGGGGGGAGGAGCTGGAAGCATCAACTCCCATATGTGCCTTGACCAGGCAAGCCCAGGGTTTCGAACCGGCGACCTCGGCATTTCCAGGTCAATGCTCTATCCACTGCGCCACCACAGGTCAGGCTGATATGTGGTTCTTAAAAGCCCTATATACATTATGCTAAATGAAATTAGTCAGGAAAAGACACATTATGTGATCTCACTTATATTTGGAATATTAAAAAGCTGAATCATAGAAGTAGTCAGTGAGTGGTTCCCAGGGGCTGGGTGTAGGGGACGTGGGAGATGCTGTTCAAAGGGCACAGACTTTCAGCTATAGGATGAACACATTCTGGGGGTCTAATGCACAGCATAGGAAATATAGCTAACAATACTGTATTTGAAATTTGCTAAGAGTAGATCTTAAATATTTTCACTACACACCAAAGAATGCTTAATATGCAAGATATTAACTAACCTTGAACTTTTATGTGGTCATTTCACAATATATATGTATGTCAAATCACACTGTACACTATCACACTTACACTTAGACACTATTATTTGTCAATTATATATCAATAAAGCTGGTAGAAATTAAAAAAAATCCTTTATAAATTATACTACTATGGAATAAATAGTGGATATGAGTCTAGAGTTTTGTCTTTTTTACATTCAAAGATATTTAAAACTAAGCTAATATATAAATGCATACTCATTATAAAAATTGTGAAGCTACAGACAGGTGAACAGAATAAAAAAGTTAAAATGTTTTTTAAAAAAATGTATAGCACTTCTCGGTTTGGATAAAACATGATTTATTCATTGATCTTTCCACTATTTTTTTCTATATGACAAATAACACAGTTCCAGAAATTCTCACACATAAGTCTTTGTGTACATTTACAAGTATTTTAGTAGGATAGATTTCTAGAAGCAGAATTTCAGGATCAAGTGACAAGTTCATTAGTAATGTTGATAAATAGTATTAAATTGTCTTTTAAAAAGCTGTATCCATTTATAATACTACTCATTTCTCATACTCCTGCAAACACCGGATTTTTTCAATTTTTTAAAATTTCTGTCAGGGTAGCCATGTCTTTCAAGGCAATTTTCCTAAGCCCTTAAGCAATGTTTTTGTCTGGTCAGCAGAATCTATGTAATGGGTTCATAAATCCTACTTCAGGAGAGTTGTGACACTCAAGGAAAGAATGGAAAGAATGTGAAGTGTGACTCTTGCTTAGTCTCCTGGAAACCCAGACTAGGATCACATTCACAAGCGAGCCTCCAACGTTCTTTCAGCCACTTAGATGAAATTCTTCCTTGCCCAAGGCTGTTCTTGGGACAGAGATTCACGAGGACTTCACGTGCCCCCCACCTCTACCTCATATATGCAGCATGAAGGAGTCGTTGCTCAAGTGGGACAGCGACGCCCATCTTGGACCACTCAGGTTGCTTGGTGTCCTATGAATAAACCCTCGTTTTCTATGTACAGTGTGCAGAGCACTGGTACTCAGAGTTATTTACTAGGACCATGCAGTTTTCTTTGGAAAATGCAAGAGCAGCCTGGAAATGCTCATGTTAGATACATGTTTCTGCTTTTTATCTGCAACTGTTGCCTTTTTTTTTTTTAATTTTTTATTTATTTTTTTATTATTTATTCATTTTAGAGAGGAGAGAGAGAGAGAGAGAGAGAGAGAGAGACAGGGGGGAGGAGCTGGAAGCATCAACTCCCATATGTGCCTTGACCAGGCAAGCCCAGGGTTTTGAACCGGCGACCTCAGCATTTCCAGGTCGACACTTTATCCACTGCGCCACCACAGGTCAGGCCTGCAACTGTTGCCTTTATGTTAACATAGTCATGAGTGGGGCACCATGGCTTGCTCAGAAATTTAATTTAGAAGCCGTCTGTGCTGCAGGAGGTCCTGGCACTCCGCCTTCCTCAAGGAGGAAGAAATGGGATACAGGCTGCTAACGTGCATTTTTAGGCTGCATGTGCCAGTGTTTTGGAGTTTTCAAGGAGGAAGTTATCTAGCGTGACCCGGACGCGACAGACAAAGCTGTGGCCCTAGCCCACTCTCTGACTGGGGTGGACCCAAGGAAAGCCCTTTGTTGTTGCTCACTGAAGAAGCTAAGGAGGGGACAGGAGGTTTTCATGTTGGCCAATGAACAGTTATTTCCGGAGCATCTATTTTGTGACCAATCCTGCGCTAGTGTGGGAATTAAAGGAAAAATTAAGAAACGAACTCTATTGCAGGCTATTGTATACAACACAATTGATAAACACTTTCATGTTTTGCTGGACTGTCTGGTATAGATCAGTTATTTTTAACCTGCTTCCTGGCATTCCCATTGCTACCACTCAAATTTGGTGCTGATTTTCTCAAGTTCATAAACTCAGCTTGCAGCTTCCTTTTGCTCTAAAATATATCCACTGTTATAATATTAATCTTTTTGTAACTTCTGTTCAAAACCCTACAAAGGCCGCTCACTTACTCATAGTTTAAAGTTCAAATTTTTAACACTTATTATTATTATTATTATTATTATTATTATTATGTAAGAGGCAAGGAGGCAGAGACAGACTCCTGCATGCACCCAGACTGGGATCTACTGGCAAGACCCCTATGTGGCGATGCTCTGCCCATCTGGGGCTGCTGCTCCGTTGATCGTTGCTCGGAAACTGAGACATCTTTAGTGCCTGAGGTAAGGCCATGGAGCCATCCTCAGTGCCTGGGGTCAACTTGCTCAACTGTTTGAGCCATGGCTGTGGGAGCAGGAGAGAGAGAGAGAGAGAGAGAGAGAGAGAGAGAGAGAGAGAGAGAGAGAAGGAGGAGGAGGAGGAGGAGGAGGAGGAGGAGGAGGAGGAGAAGAAGAAGAAGAAGAAGAAGAAGAAGAAGAAGAAGAAGAAGAAGAAGAAGAAGAAGAAGAAGAAGAAGAAAAGAAGAAGAAAAGAAGAAGAAGAAGAAGAAGAAGAGAAGCAGATGGTAGCTTCTCCTGTGTGCCCTGACCAGGAATCCAACCTGGAACTTCCACATGCCTAGCCGACACTGCCGCTGAGCCAACTGGCCAGAGCCAAATTCTTAACACTTTTAATTCAGGGATCTACGTTATGTGATTCTCACCGTATTTTCTAGCATTTAATTTTTACTGCTTTCTGAAGTGTGTTTCTCTGTCCATGCTAGATTACTCAGTGATCTGTCAACACCTTCCTATTCAGTTTGCTGAGTGTTGTCCTCCTTGGGCTCATCAGAAATATTGCCACATCCATGAAGCCTTACTTGATTATTTCTAGTAGCATTTCTTTCTTTCTAAATTCCTACAGCAATTGGCTTGCGAGTCTCATGATGTCTGACCTCACATTGCCTATGTACAGTCACTGGTGGAGGGTAAACATCCAAAGGGCAAAGATAAAGTGTTTTCTGTGTCTCTTCCCAATAGCACATTCCAGAGAAGAGGGCTATCAGTATAAACTGAAGTAATCTGGAAACATGTGAACATGGGATTGGATTTCCAGGATTCCCCATGTGGGCAGCCACCTAGTCTCCTTGTGTGTGGGGCTGTGTCTGAAGCACTTGATGTCTCTCCTAAGTACGCTTGGAGGCAAGGATAGCCAAATTTTCAATCTCCTAAACTCAGCACTTAACATTACAGAATACCAGAGGGGACCTGTTTGCAATTTGTTGGAGGCCTCAAAACAGCTGCATACCATTTAATGGGCCCATTTTAGACAGTGGGGTTTCTCATTTACGAAGAGACTCATTAAACAATCTTATGAAGTTATTAAGTGTATGCAAGGTGATTGTGTGGCTACAATTACAAATGCAGGCATTTAGGCATTTAGCATTTCCGCTCAAATATAATTACATTACTTTCAACTTTGCCTTTTTTCAGAAAAAAAGAAAAGCTCTCATAATGTTTACTCTTTGCAAAGAGGAGAATTTGATTTACTTGAGGAAAACTATAGTTTCATATGTCCTTCTGAAGGATTTCTTCATTTCTCCACTATACTAGTCATTGTGGACTTTCAGTAGATCCAAAGGTAGGCATTTTCCAGAATGTCCCCAATGCTGCTTGGAACGTTGCTCAAGATTGTGTTGATCCAACAGCAGGGAAGAAGGCAATTCAGGAAATGCAGAAATATTCAGATGAGCCTCTGATGTCTTTCCAAGGCAGAGCACTTGAGAACAGATTCCTAGAACACTGCAAGCCCGCTCTGTATCAGGGCCTTTGCACATGCAGTTCCTGCTGCATAGAATACTTTTCCTACAGATACTTGTTTGGTTTACTTTCTCATTTCACTCTGTTCTCTGCTCTGTTGTGACCTTATCAACCAGTGCTTTCCTGACTACCTAAAATAAATTAGCATCCCACTTCCTACCCTAGCTCTACTTCCACAATCCCATGCTTTATTTGACTTATCCTAATTAATTTTTTTCCATAGTGCTTCTCACCCATTTACATGCTATTTACTTTTTTATTATTGCCATCTATTAGAAGCTATGCCCCAGAAGGGCAGGGTGTGTGTGTGTGTGTGTGTGTGTGTGTGTGTGTGTGTATATATATATATATTTATATATTTGTGTGTATGTGTAATTGCAGTGTGCCCTGAGGTTTAGAACAATACCTGGTACGTATTCGGTGCTAAATAAATATGTATATAATAATAAATAAATAAATAATGTATCTTGAATGAAAAAAAATCCTTTAAGTCACTAGAGAATAATATATATTTTAGTGCTCAAGGGGATTTTAGGAATAACTAGAACAGTCTTTTTCCTTTACAGAGGGAGAAATGGAAGGTCAGGGAGGTGGTGGGATCCCCAAGGTAACTCGGTAATCAGCAGGGACCTGACCCTGCTGGTCCGACTTTCAGACCACACCCTGTGCCACCTGACTCAGCTCGACACGGGGAGCTTTCTTACACTGTAAACCTTCAGCAAAAGAGAAGTGAAAAAAAAAAAAGCCAGGTTCTGTTCAAGAAAATGGAATCAGGCCTGACCAGGCGGTGGTGCAATGGATAGAGGTTGGACTAGGATGCGGAAGACCCAGGTTTGAGACCTTGAGGTTGCCAGCTTGAGCGAGGGCTCATCTGGTTTGAGCAAAAGCTCACCAGCTTGAACCCAAGGTCACTGGCTTGAGCAAGGGGTTACTTGGTCTGCTGAAGGCCCACGGTCAAGGCACATATGAGAAAACAATCAATGAACAACTAAGGTGTTGCAACGAAAAACTAATAATTGATGCTTCTCATCTCTCTCCGTTCCTGTCTGTCTGGTCCTGGCTATCCCTCTCTCTGACTCTGTCTCTGTCTCTGAAAAAAAAAAAAAACCTTAAAAAAAAAAAAGAAAATGGAATCAGGATGGGTTTCGGGGAACTTGATGACTCGCCAGGGCAAAGTACAAGTTGCACATTATCGAGGACCCACCCAGGGATAAACCTTTTGTATCTCCTCTGTTTATCTAACATATAGTGTTGTTGTTGCTGTAACCAAAGCAATTGAGCAAGCAGGAAACATACTGAGAAATCAATATCCCTCGCCGCTTAATAATGACATATTTTGTAAAATATAATGCCACAGCATGGTGGCAACGGATGCTATTTGTTCTTGATGGTGACATTCTGTGTGGTGTAACACATAACATGCATAGTTAGCAGATGCTCTCTGAGTCCCTTCGAACAGGTTGATAGAGAAGTTTACCAAGCAACATAACCTATTTTGAACAACTCAGTGGGATCCACTCAAACACAGGAGCTGTGACTATTTTACACAATGGCATTCTAACGAATCCTTTTCTTGGATCTGGCATCAAATTAAACCCAGCCCCTCAGCCCTAATGATGCCCGGATGATGCTAGTGACCATGTAAATCCCCACACATATTCCCCTCCTTCATATTAGTGGTTCTTGGGCCATTCCTGTGCCTGGAATTACCTCTTTCCCTCTTCTCATCCATTTGTGTCTTTTCTGTCATTCATTACCCTGTTGGAACTCAGCATTTGACAGTCATTTTCTTCCACCTGACTCATAATCCCTTTGCTCCTGCATCCGTTATCCACACATTCAGTAGCTACTGAGTTTGACTGTATTTCTTTTTATGTTTATTTATGATTGTTCTTTTATGCCTTGTGTCAGTGTCTACCACGCCGTTGTGGGCAAGAACAGAAGGAAAGGATAAGACCATGTCCTTCCTTCCAGGAGTTTACAATTAAAGGGCAATAAATGTTACATCATGTGGCATTGTCAACATGTTTCCCTGTCATGATGTGAGAGCATGCAGTATAGAAGGAAAACTATGAAATTCGGATTTAAATGTTTTCCCACTACCTACTAGCTGTACAGTCTTGGAAGAGTAACAGATTCCGAGAGGTGCCTCTTGAGGTAGCCCTGAAGATCCTTGCTACTTATTGGGCCTTGAGTGACATCCAGGTTCCCCAAGGGCAGGACTCCCAGGAACTTTGCCCAGTTCTTTGTCACCATTGGACATGACATGGCAGTAATGATGAAGAAGGAACAGTTTCTAGACAAGAGCATGCTGATAGATACCAGGAAATTCCCCATACTTATAAAAGTTCTCTTCTGGTTGACCCCTGAAAATACACCCTAAGTTATTGGTTCCTTGGACCTAAGCACTTGTACTATTTTGAGGATCTTCTTTGAAAGGGAACATGTATGTGAGTTAAAGACTCTCTTATCTACCACACATGATGGGTCTGCCCATTGCTTGGGGCTTGTTGCCTGCTTAGTACAAGACATGGGGGTGGGGGTACCATGATCCAGAAGACAAGGAAAAAATGTCACCTCGGGTTAAAACAGTTTATCTATTCTTAATCCACAATTTTATTCAAACCCCTTCCTATGCAGGAATTGTTTAGAGAGCCCTGTGCCCTACTTTGTGACCTTCTATTAAGATGAACAAGAGAAAAAGTGCTTATGTGTGTTTCAGGGGTTGCGAACTCCTCTTTACAGGAACATTTATTGTTTAAAGTAACTTGTTTTCTTAGAAAAGGTTAGTGGTTTTTCCCAGTTTTGGAAATGTCAGCCTTGCTCAAATGAAATCCATAATCCAAATATGACAGGATCACTCCCTGAATATGTTCTGAGAAAATAACTGGCTACTCTCAACGTGAGGTGTGCAAATGACCCAAAGCCAACTGGGTGTCCTGGTGGAGAAGGCGTGGATGAAGGCAGCCCAAGGGCTGATGGGCTCAAGCTAGTGTGAAAGCAGCACAGGCGAAGGCCCTGCTCATTTGTTATCAGAAAAAAATCCTTTCCATCCTGATAATTAAATTAAAATAGAGGCCCACGTTGTCACCTTTGCACCCAGCCCCCCAGGCTCCCTCCCTCTGGCAACCATCACAGGCATGTTTCTGACTGTGGGTGCTGATGCCACACTGGTACCACAGGCCCGGCGCCAGGCCAGGCTGTGGTGGACAGGCCAGGCGATGGACAGAGGGAAGGGAAAGCATCAGAAGCAGTTCCTCCACACTCTGCCTTCTCTTCTCACTGAGATAGGAATCCCTAGGGACACCCACACCCGAGCCTGCAGCTGCTTGTCTGACTGCTTTTTCTATCCTGGGAGTTTATCTCCTGTATTTTTTTACTCTGAGACTGCGAATATTCCTCACCCTTGGGGCTACAGGGGTCGTTCTACTTCTAACACCAGCCACCTTCCCTGAAGTCAGTTCTCTGATCCACACCTTTGAGAATGTCTTAGTGATTTTTTTTCAGATTCTCTTCTGTCCTTTTAAGGGGTCTGCTGGGTTATTCCTTATCTAAGGGTTTCTCTCCCTGTCATGAAACATTCTGGACTTTTATATTTTAGTTCAACCAGGGGAATCAGATTTAATCCTTGGATTTTCACATCTACCAGGATAAAAATTAACTTTGCAATTAGAAGCATTCCTTGACACTTGACTGAGTTCTTACCGCAGGAATGCCTTTGAAAAGCAATCTGGCTCATTATGATTGATAGACAGGGCGGAGCCTGTTAGTGAGCTGCTTCCTTCAGAAGTTAAAGGAAGAACGTTACTGTTCAGGGAATCACAGTTTGCAGAAAATTGAGGCAATCAGATGTTGCAAACAGGTGAGCAGTGAACAGATGAACTCCTGAATGACAGCAGAGGACAGCATGCAGCCTCAGTTTTTATACTACTGTGTTACCACTATCACCAAAGGCTTTCTCTTCTATTTTAAAACATAAGAAACTATCAACGGTGGCCAAAACTGAATATAATAGTGCCAAAACAATAAAGAGACAACAGGCCCAAAATGGAGTCACTTGTACTAAGCCTACAGCAGCAAGTCAGCATTTAATACCTAACCTCGTTCCAGTTTCAGCCTGTCTGTCCAGGACTAGAACCTTGAAACAGTCCATCTGGAGTTACCTGCTCAACACCAATGAGGTGATACACCAATAGGAAGGTGACTTTGCCTGAAACTTTGCGTTTTCCTTGTCCTTTCCCCTTTCTGGCTGTAAAAGTCTTCTGTTTTATACAGCTCCTCTGAGCTCCTTTTTATCTGCTAGATGGGTTGCTGCCTGATTCATGCATCACTGAATAAAGCCAGTTAGAGCTTTAAAATTTACTTAGTTGAATTTTGTTTAACAATAGCAAGCCGTTACAAGCTCATGATTTTTGGAACTGAGCATTTTTGTAAGGATAACAAGAGAAATAAATGCAGCCAAGCTACTTTTATAGATTTTTTTAATACTTGTTTTGGAAAGCAGATCTCACAGAACAATCCTTATTGGTACAGGGGACAATACCACTTAAAAAATCTCAACCTTAGACCTCCACTGACTTAAAATGTATCAATTATGTCTAGCTTGATTTTTCCTCTGTTCTGGATTTCTCAAGTTTCAGAGCTAGAAAGAGTAGTAATGGCATTTGAGCGGCATTTTAAATAATGTGTTCCTTGCCTTGGCTGGTTGGTTCAGTGGTAGAGCATCGGCCTGGCATGCAGGAGTCCGGGGTTCGATTCCCAGGCAGAGCACACAGGAGAAGCGCCCGTCTGCTTCTCCACCCCTCCCCCTCTCCTTCCTCTCTGTCTCTCTCTTCCCCTCCTGCAGCCGAGGCTCCATTGGAGCAAAGTTGGCCCGGGCACTGAGGATGGCTCTGTGGCCTCTGCCTCAGGGGCTAGAGTGGCTCTGGTTGCAACAGAGCAGCGCCCCAGATGGGCAGAGCATCACCCCCTGGTGGGCATGCCAGGTGGATCCCAGTCGGGCGCATGTGGGAGTCTCTCTGACTGCCTCCCCATTTCCAACTTCAGAAAAATACAAAAAAAATAATAATAATGTGTTCCTTGTATAGGTCAAGCTGTTATGCAATGGTTGTGATTTGGAAGCAGGCAAAGGCAAGTGTTGAGCTAAGAGAGCACTTTGGCTCTGTGTAGTCCCTCTGTGAAGTAGGTAAAACCAGAGGCACCATCCCCTTCTTTCTGCAACTATGAATGGCTTTGTAAAAATGTTAATCAGGCCCGCAATAACTGTTTCCCCGAAAATAAGACATCCTCCGAAAATAAGACCTAGTGCAATTTTTTTCAAGCTAGAAATATAAGGCATCCCCTGAAAATAAAACCTAGCATGTCTTTAGGAGCAAAAATTAATATAAGACACTCTCTTATTTTCAGGGAAACAGGGTACTTAAAGATTTCCTTAAGTTTCTTCACAATTATTCCTAAATTTAGAACTCTCCTTTTGTAAACTGTTTTGCCTATTACTAGTAATCATTCTCACATTGTGGGAAGACATGGTGTCATACTCTTTATAGTCATGAACTCATTGAAATATTAATCCTGAACACAATGACAGTTACTGTAGCAATCTCACATATGAAAACATTGAGGCTCAGGGATGCTAATAACTGTGCAAGGGCAGCCACTTACGTGGCTGAGCTAGGGTTCAAGCACAATTCCCATGAACACAAAAGGCACTTAGTTTACGGAGCACACCACTGTTCTTAGCAGTGTGCTAGTCTCTACTATAATGAGTTCTGCCTTAAAAAATTTTTTTTAAGTTATTTCTCCCAGTGATTAGCCTTTATAATCTGTCTATTCAATAACCAGTTCTAGAAGTTTGCCAGCAGTAGATGTTAAACTCTCTGAAATCAACTGAATGGTCTTTCATGTCTTCTGCCCTGGGCTTCTTTTACCCTTTAGTGAGTGTCCTGCACATTCTTGTAGGACATTGTTTTTCGAGGAAAAGACTGCAGAGTAGGGCTGGGTTCTGCCTATTCCTTGTCACCTCTGTATGTTACCAGATCTAGAGCTGTTGACAACATCTGTGGTTGTAGCATTCTCAGGTTTCACCAGGAACATTACAGGGTTTTTATTCTGACATTTGACTTGGGGAATCTGCTCAAGTTCATATTAAGACTGACTATCAAGGGTAAGATAAACATGGCTGTACCACGACTGATAACTGGTATTGCAAGCCTGAATTCCATTCCCTCTCTGAAGGAGCCCTTCCAGAATCGAGATGGATGGATGCCTTTATCTCCTGAGCATATTTGTGTCAACATAGGCATGAGTGCAATATGCAGTGGAATGCATTGAATTTAATGTTTTTTCCCCCTTCCTCCTTGAAACACAAATTGGAAAGGGCATTTGTCACAAGAAGACTTTTATTCCCAGGGCATTGTCTGTGCATTCATCCGAGGAATGGGATGGACCCTGTGAAACATTGCAGTTTGTTTGTGGGATAAGGTCCAGTGGGAATCCAACAACCATTCCCGCAGAGATGCTCTGCAGGACCCATTCAGACCAACCTCGAACGCGTACTTAGTCTTTTAATCCTTGCCAACTGCCAACTGTTCCTTTGTGAAGCTTGTCCTTGCTGTTACCAAAGAGCTTATCACTAAAACTGAGCTCAGCACAGCCCGGTCTTCTCCACCCGTTGGAAGCTGCGTTACTGCTGGCATGTTTACAAACTACCTTATACAGGCTTTATCGCTGGCATGTATTTTTGGAGTAATATCTTTTCTTGGTTGTTTTCATTAAAACATATGGGGTGTCAATATGGTATTTTGCTTGGTCACCATTTGGTGTAATGAATCAATGGGAAAAATATTTAACTTTTTCTCAGTGGCTGATGCTTAAGTGGTACCTGAACAATTTGTAAGCAGCAGCCCAGCTGATTGTCCTTGTATATACATCAGAGCATTAATGTGTGGTGTGTGGATCCTAGGACCCGTCTTGTTCTGCCCATATGATCCCCAGACATCAGTTTGATGAAAAGCCTAGCCAATGACACACATATATTCTGTTGACATAACAAAAAATGTTATGAATAGTAAACTTTAATTTTTTCCAGGAATGTTTTTAGGAAAATAGAAAGTCTATTTTGATTAAGTGTGTAGTCTGCTTAATCAGAATTTATTGTTTTGTGCTGAGATTACCAGTTTCCGAAGAAAGGGTGCTCCATAAAATGAGTGTCTACTATCATTGACAACATGTTTAACAATAGCAAGACCTCCCAAAGTTTTTTGATTATTATTCTAAACATAAATTTGACTGCCCAGAGGCTTAGATAGAAACAGGAGATATTGGAGTGAGATTGTATTTACTTATTCTAGGACATATCATGGAAGTAATTTTCCATTAAATTCCTCAGGTCAGCTTTGTGGATTATAAATCTAAGTTATGCAAGAATAAAATCAGACACTTGAATTCTTGTTTAGGAAGAGATAGATATTGCTATGAGAAAAAAAATCACTTTTATCTTGAGACATAAGTGACTTAGACTATAATCAGAGCCTCCACAGCAAAATGTGATGGACTTTCTTCATTGATGGTCACAGGTGCTAATTAAGGGTAGTTTAAACACAAAGTTTTCAAAGGACAGACACCAAGATGCAAACAGCCATCACTGTTGTATGTATTATGTGCGAGGAAGGGAGATGCATTGCAGCAGGAATGCTTCTTCAGCATCTCCCTGCCCACCTCTTACAAGCCCATTTCATCTGCATTCACAGGAAACAGCGCCTATTTTGATGTTCAGCTTAAATATATGTGTGTATAATGTACTCGAAAGCCTAATGTGTCTTTTAGAATGACCCTCCTTTGAATTATCACAAGCCATTTCATTTCTAGAAATAGTGATACTTCATCTTAACTTTAGAAGCATTCTTTATCTTTGCTCTCATTTGGTTTTCATAACTAGAGGTGCTGTGGGATAGAGTAATAATTTCCATGTACTGGTTAAAAAAAAAAGTCTGAATCCAAGACAGAAAAGAAGTGTTTGAGAAATAATCACATCACTATCATTTTCTTAATGACCCAGAAAAATGATAGTGGGCATTAAAATACATTATGCTTGTGCCTTTCTACTTAAGCTACACATTAGGTTTTTATTATTTTTTTCAACAACATTTTAATGAGCAGATATTACAGGCACTGTACTCTTCACTGGCATGGTTACCACCTGTGTTGTTGTCTTAGGTGGGAGAGCTCTTCCATACTCACCATTATACCAGCATGGGAACTCACCACCAATGCATCCACTTCAGGGGTCCCCATATAAGAGGCTTTATTTTCTTCCCGTTGAATAAAATGGAGACTTCTCTCTTGTCCCTCTTATTATGGCATTTACTTTAGAAAACTTTGAAGTTCTTTCTCAGTCCCTTTGAAATGTATGGAAATTGTTTTAAAAGCTAAATAAGCTTCTTGTCAGCTTTCTGGCCCAGGAATGTCTTTCTTAAGGACCTGGGAGCCATCTCTGTATAATGTCATCATCATAGGATACAGTATCCATGCTGGCCAGTTGGTGTGGGAGGGTCGGAGCCCAACATCAGGCTGCCTGGCTCCATGTTGCCAAACTACCTCTTGCCAAAAGGTTTGAGAAGTTTATTTTTCCTTTGTATAAAACCAATTAACTAACATGGACAGTCATGACAATTACCTGGTAAATTTAGGGCATACTATATATAATAAATAGCCCCCTTACTCCAGGACTTGTGGTTTATCTTGCAAATTTATAGGTACTGGGTAGGATCTCTCTGGCTATATAAAAGGATCAGATTTCTTTCTGTCTTTTCAGTCTTTTTGTGCTCGCCAGTGATGTACATCAAATTTTGATTTAATGCTATTCAATAATCAAATTTTGGTTTTTTTTAAACCACTTTTCTGGAAAAGTTTCTGGGCTGGGAGATTTCTTTTCTTTTTTTTTTTTTAATTATATTTTCTCAGCAACTTACCTGGTAACTGTAGGGATTTGTGGGGAAGCCTCCTCAAGGTCCAAGGGAGTAGTGAGAACCAGTTCAGGTCAGAGCTGCCACTGTTCTCACTGGGACCCAAATGAGACTCTTGGTTGATGGGTAAAGTTTCTGGCTACTGGCACTATTCCCACATAAGTGAAAGCGGCAGTACTGGCTAATAGTTCCTCATCTGTTGTTTCCCCTCCCTAGGCACTAAAAAATGTCCCTCATACACGTTCTCAACTCAGTCAACTTGTCCTGGTACTTCCCAGAGTGTAGACTCTATTCCAGGAAAACTCTGCTCGCTCAGCTCCTAGACTCTGGGCTTGCCCATTCAAGACCGGTCCCTATTTCACCCCGCGGTCAAATTATCTTCTGATTTCATTCTTCACAATGTTCCCTTTTCCCCCATGATTGCTCTCAAATGGCCTTTCAAAGAAAGTTAATAGCCAATTAAGACAGAGCTCAAACCATTAGCAGCACAGGACTTTTTGAGACTGTGCATTTCAAAATCTAATAGGATCCTGAAGATGGGAGGTGGTGGTAGTATTGCTGTTGGGAAGGACACAGTGCCTTCTCCAGTGCAAAGAAATAATACAAGTGAGTGTTTAAAAATGAATTTCTACTGCTCTTTTCAGCTGCCTTTAGATAACTGTGTCACGTTAGATAATTATTTCACATTACCTGAATCTGCATAGGGCTCCTTTGAAACAGGATTTGTGTGCTTTATAATTTACCCAGTCAAGACACAACTTTCCCTCTCTAAGAATACATCTTGAATTCAAGGCGATTCTTACAAATATGGGCATCTCCTTGCCTTGATGCTCTCTTACCCCTCAATAAAATTATAGCTAAACATTAAAAAGCTCTGAATTATTTAAGCAGCATTAATATCTTTTGGGTGAAGTTTCATTTTATTAAATGTTTCTCAGTGTGAATTTTTATTACCTTCTTTGGCTCCAATGCAAGTAATGCCAGTAGGCAGGAGACTTGTTCTCTCTCGACAGCCACCTCCAGGCTACTTGACTGCTTCCGGGTTTTGCATTAGTGTTTCTCCGACTATGAAGTGACACATTCTTTTTTGGTGTCTTCAGTGTCAGGAGCTAGCACTGGAGGGATGGGTGCTGGCCTTCAGTGCCACAGTTGAATATTCACCTTAGTAATTCATTTAGAGTGCTTTCAACATTTTACTGCATGGCCCATCAGTTTATACCAATAATAGTCTTAATTTAACTTGCCATTTTCTGAACTCTTCTATTACACAAAGAACTGCATGGGCAATGTATGTACTTATTATTATTATTATTATTATTATTTCTAAAAACCCTTTGTGGTAGGTACCACTTATGTCTCTGTTATCTACAAAGAAAACCAAAGCTGAAGTAAGTTGCCCAAGGTCACATGATGGAGCACTCTATTTTGACTCTAGACCTGCCCCTTTCAGCCATGTTGCCATACAACTGTGAAGTGGACAGAGTTTCTACTTAGTTACTAGCCTGATTTTAAATAAACTCAAGATAGCAATGTTCCTGTTTATGAGCCAGGAAGCTGGATCGGTATTGCGTGGTGAATTAGATTATAGCTTATTGTTTGAATGCCTTGTGTTGGTTGTTTATATTACTGTTATGCTATTATTAACAAATAAGGAAGTTAAAGGCACTCCTTAAGTTTGGTAAGGGGACATTTCCAGTCCAGGATTTGGGTTTGCAAACAGAGCAGACACTCTTTCTCTAGCTCATTGCAATGGGAGGGATCTCTTCTTTTGGAGTTGCTATTCACAGAGCCGTCCCACCTCCCTGGGTTCACCTATGAGCTCAAAGTCAGTAATGTGAGGAACAAAATGGATTCAGCTTGTCTAAAAAAAAAAAAAAGAGCAGTTTGTGACAAAAACATGAAATTATATCAGAAATAGACCTATGGTTTTGTGACATTTAGCAAAATCCAAATATTCTGACATATCAGTTAACCGATTTGCTAACATAATTTCAGGTCTTCAGAACACATTCCAAGGATATTGTATGGTACTTTTAAATAATAACCTCAAAGACTACAATATTTAACTTCCCAGAATATTGAATAATACTGAGTAATAATCTTTATTGGGTTATTATCTGAATCTAAATTTGAGGGAGATCAGTCAAAATGAGAAGATTAAAAAAGAAATTGGTACAGTCCATGCAAGGAAGATACTGACATTAGGTTCCTGGTATTAACTCTATGAAAAATAATCTCTCTTTCCTCTGTCCAGTATGGTGGCACCCTTGAACAAAATGCATCCTGAGTTTCAACTGCCAGTTCTCTTCAGTGCCTGATAGGGGTTTTTCTACACTTCATTTTTAGACAAAAAATAACAAGCATACTACTGGCCTGAATCAAAGTTCATTTTTAGCAAAACTGCCTTTTAATTCAGGTATAACACAATGCCCCAAGACTTTTCTAAACTTTTCCTGGTAGGTATTTTCAGATCTATTTATCATGATCACAGCATGAAGTAGTTTCTGATTTATGTGGTGAGCTTCAGACTCTTTGGTATTTTCTCTCTTGGCCTCCATCCATCAGGAAGCGGCTCTGCATCCCATTTAACACCAATGTAGCATTGTCGATAATGCCCAGTACCCAGCATGCATAACAAGGGGGACCCTGGTGGAGATGGGAGGCTCGGGATGTGAGCTGGAAGTCTAAGCAGCCTAAACCGAAAGAGTTTTCAGATTTATAGGATTTTTATCTGTTTGGAGGGGAATAATGCATGCTGCTGAATTAGAAAACCAGAGATATTACATATAAATGGAGAAATACAGCAGAAGTCCACAGATTTGATCTTGTTTGGGGAAAAGGTTTCCTTTTAGGAGGGTTTAGGGAGGGGAAAGCTTTCCCAGAAGCCAAGTAGACTGTAAACCTCATGTCATCATATTCCTATTATCTGGCACAGGACCTGCATATTAAATGTGCTGATAATTATAGGTTGGGTCTAACTCAAAACCAAGTCATGCTGCTGTGGCCTGTGGTCTCCAGCTTCCTAACTGGCACTACGCCATCACTTCAAACCCATGTTTTACTTGGGCGATACCTCAAATTTGTCAAGCTACTTTTCTGTCTGGTTTCTTAATTGTGGCAGGGGAGCCAGGTTGTGTCCAAATTCTAGGTGAGGTTTTTTTGGGGCTGAAGAGAGACATAAAAGAAGTTGTGCGTTTGTAACTCATGTCAGCATATTTCCTGAAGCCTCACCAGGTGCTTGTGTTCTATCATACCCCTGCACATGCTCGATGCTTATGCTCAGGGAATTCGCTAACAGGTTCAGACAGGTGTAATAAGAACAATGAGGGACTGTCATGACCATGCGAGAGTGTTTATAATACCCATTGGCCAAAAATGTGTTTATTCAGCAGATATTTACTGAGTACATGCTATATGTCAGGCACGAAGCTATGAACTGAAATCCAGGCATGGCACTGGGAGCGCAGAATCTCTTGTAGTAACCCCAGATTAACAATAATTGCAAGCCTGGATGGTGGCGGCCATGGTAGAGTGTCAGAGAACCCAGAGGCAAGAGCAATCAGATAGTGTGGGATTGGGACGCAGATTCATAGGAGAAAGCAAAACTAGTCTCATGGAATTTACTTTTTATTAGAAACGGTTTTTTCTTGTGTAGTATAACACACTGAACGTGTGCAGAAGAAAGCTGCGCTGCATAATGATTTATCACCAACTGTACATTCATGTGAAAGAGTGCTTCTCGGACTGTAGGGAAGCACCAGTATTTTTCCTAATCCATCTGTTTCAAAAATACAATTAGAATGAAATACTGAAAAGACGAAGTTTTATGAAATGTGCATTTTTGGAAAAGCAGTAAAATTCAATTACCAGAAAAAGTGAAAGAAAAACAAAACAAAGACAAATGAAACCCATATCCAATTTTTAAATTACTATATTCAAAAGACATAAGATTTCTTGGTCAAATAAAGTTTTTGAATGTTGACTCTCAATTTCTCTACTTGTCTCATCTGGACTCATACAATAATGGTGGCAATTCAGAGTTAAATTGCTAAACAAACAAACAAACAAACAAACAAACAAACTCTTCGGACCTAAAATGGCAGTGCTTACAAGTATACAATTTGTTACACAAAAGGACATAGTATCACTGTGGCATCAAAACAAGGCAGTGCATCACAGCTAAGGGCTGTCTCCCAGCAGGTGTCCAGAGAGGCCTGATGGAGGCCCCATTTATCTTGCCAACGCAGGCTCTTATCGGACTACATGTGAGCACGGAATAGTTTCGATGAAGGATCACAAAATGGGGTTTCAGCTGGTGCTGCTTATACCTGCTGGTCAGGTAAGCATATTCTTGCTATGTTACCATGCCCAATGAGATAGCCCTCCCTTCAGGTGCCATACTGAGACCGGGTCCAAATCAATATCAGTGTTATCAATAAACAATGCTAACAAGTTGGTACAAACCACCTCTAAACTCCTCAGACTCATGTTAACAAAACACCACTATTAATCAGTATATCATACCTTGACTATTGGTCAGTGCCTTGTCAAGGACCTTAGCAACGTGGTTCCAGCCAATTGCTGGCCTGCTGGACATAACCTTCACAGCATCGCTCTTACCTGGCAGTTCACAGACTGGTGCTATTTTCCAGACCACACTGGGAGTGGCACTGACATGTGCAGCATCCTGGTCAAAATCCAGATTGTGTCCAGCAACTACTCTGAATTTATGATAACCACTTTCTTGCCTTTTTAAATACTTTTCAAATGTATGCTTTTTAATTTTTAGTAAGCAAGTTTTTATTTTTTTAACTGCAGTTTATATCTACTATTATTCTGTATTAGTTTCAGGTGTGCAGCATAGTGGTTAGACAATCATGTACTTAGCAGAGTGGTTCCCCGACATTTCCAGTACCCACTTGGCCCCTACATAGTTATTACAATATTAGTGACTGTATTGCTGTACTTTATATCTCTGTACTATTCTGCAACTTTTTTTTAATTCTTTTTTTTTTTTTTTTGTATTTTTCTGAAGCTGGAAACGGGAGAGACAGTCAGACAGACTCCCGCATGCGCCCGACTGGGATCCACCTGGCACGCCCACCAGGGGCGACACTCTGCCCACCAGGGGGCGTCGCTCTGCTGCGACCAGAGCCACTCTAGTGCCTGGGGCAGAGGCCAAAGAGCCATCCCCAGCGCCCGGGCCATCTTTGCTCCAATGGAGCCCCGGTTGCAGGAGGGGAAGAGAGAGACAGAGAGGAAGGAGGAGGGGGTGGAGAAGCAAATGGGCGCCTCTCCTATGTGCCCTGGCCGGGAATCGAACCCGGGACTTCTGCACGCCGGGCCGACGCTCCACTGCTGAGCCAACCGGCCAGGGCCATATTCTGCAACTTTATAATGTTCAAAGGTCTGCTTTAAAAAGAATACATTTCTTATCAATGGAATAATGAAGTCCATGTTAGTTTACGTCTGGATTCTTTCACTCAAAATCATATTTGTAAGATGCAGTCATACTGTTAGGTGCTCTTTTAGTTTGCTTATTGTTATTGTGGTAAAGGATACTATTGTGAAACTGTAGCCTATTGATTCATTTGAGTGGTGATAGATATTTGGGTTGTTTTCAGTTGACTATTATACTAATGTTGCTATGATGGCTTTTTACAGTTTCTTGGGCATATATACAAAGTGGCACTGTGAGGCCTTGGTAATATGCACATGTTCAGCTTTACTGGTTACTGATAATTAGTGTATCACAGTGGGTGTGCCATTTTACTCTCTGACCAGCGTATAAAATTTCCTTTGCTTGAGATCCTTGCTAATATTAATACTGTTAATTAAAAAAATTTTGCCACTCTAGTGAATGTGTAGGGTGGGGCAAAAGTAGGTTTGCAGTAGTTTGTATGGAAAAAATACAATAATTAATAATACAAGAATAAACTCTATGTTTTGTGTTCTCACAACTGTAAACCTATGTTTGCCCCACCCTGTATAGTTGAATTTCACTGTAGTTTTCATTCATATTTCTCTGATTATTGAGTTGGTTTCATACCTTTTTATTCATTTATTGACCACTGGGGTAGAGGCTTTATCTATTCAAGTCTCTTGCTTATTTTTTTCAAAATTGATTTCTATTTTTCTTATTGATTTGTGGCAGTATTTTTTATATTCTAAATATAAACCTTTCTGCAGATGTGTGTATTCTCCCCCTGAACAGATGACTTTTCACTGTTGTAAGGTATCTGTTATTACCTGTCATTCTCACTTTGTCTACTGATGTGTAGATCTCCCTTTAAGCAGGTCCTGAGACAAGGATTCAAGTACAAGTGGTTTACTTGAGAGTTTATCCCAGGAAACACTGGCATGGGAGTAGAAACGTGGAAGAAGACAGCTCATATAGAGTTCCCTATCAAGCAAGTTACCTTCAAAGCTTAATCCCACAGAGGAATTCGTGAATCAGTGTAGAAAATGTGCATTAGGATGGTCACATCAAAGCGATAAGCAGACTAAAATATTTTTTAGAAAAGGCCTGTGTATCTGTGGTTGAGGGATACTCCCAGGGGTACATTCATTTCCAGGGGTCAGTTATTTCTAGCCCACCACGAAGGCAGATGATCTGATCCTAACAGTGCAAGAGAACTCTCTGCAGAGGAATAGAGGAGTTGTTTGTTGGCTGGTGTTCATTAAAGTGATGAAAGTGGATACTCATGTTTCTGGAAGAGAAACCTGAATCACCTGGAGTTGTATGGTCTGCCTGCTTTCCTCACTCATGGAATGGCTAAACATACAGGTTTCTCTTCAAAAACATAACTCAGTGCTAATAATTTGGGGTGAAATTTTCCAGAAACATGAGTATCCAGGATAAAATCAAGTACTTTTTCTAAAGTTGGCATTATTTCATTTACTCATCTTAATAAATACCACAAATTAAATCCTTTTCTTATTCAATAAAATCTAAATATTTTATGTTGGATTTCTTTTTCTTTACTTTATATTTGTACTCTATTTTGTTTTCCCTTAAAACCCAGCTCTCTAAGAATGGCTTGAGTGTTTCTAATGAGGTATCAAGCTCACACCAACAGCTTGAAGAGCTGTTGGGTTTCCACAGGCTGTGACTGAGAGCTTTTTTGTACATCAGAGCAAGACCCTGGCAGAAGGAATGGAGACGACCCAGTCATTTTTACTACATTAGAATAAATTTGGCTGCTGGTAAAAAGCTTCACTAAAAGTGACTTTATTTATTTATTTATTTTGTATTTTTCTGAAGTTGGAAACGGGGAGGCAGTCAGAGAGACTCCCGCATGCGCCCGACCAGGATCAACCCGGCACACCCACCAGGGGGCGATGCTCTGCCCATCCGGGGCTTCACTCTGCCGAAATCAGAGCCATTCTAGTGCCTGAGGCAGAGGCCACAGAGCCATCCCCAGCACCTGGGCAAACTTTGCTCCAATAGAGCCTCGGCTGCGGGAGGGGAAGAGAGAGACAGAGAGGAAGGAGAGGGGGAGGGGTGGAGAAGCAGATGGGCGCCTCTCCTGTGTGCCCTGGCCAGGAATCGAACCCGGGACTCCCACACGCCAGGCTGACGCTCTACCACTGAGCTAACTGGCCAGGGCCTAAAAGTGGCTTTAATAATAGAGTTCAATTGATATGATTGCTCATAAAGAGATGTCCCAAACTAGTGGCTTTCTCACTGGTTAATTCAGCAGCTGTTCCCCATTGAGTCTCTTCTTTTCCTGGTATTTCCTTTGGCTTTCCCTTCATGGTGCATGGTTGGGGGTGGTTGACTTAAGCATCACCTCCTCACACAATAATATGCAATGCAGGTGGGAAGAGGGTAGAGGAAGATCTTTCTTTATATGTTTCACTCTCCATAAGGTAGAAATATATTTCCAAGACATCTCCAATAGAATTCCTCTTTGATCTTGTTGGGTTACATTTCCTTATCCTACTTCCAGGCTTGGAAACTACCTTCCAGCATTTTAGTGGATTTGGCATTTCTAACAGGGAAAGAAGACAAGGGGAATTATGGCAAATGGAGCTACCATATTCACAAAAACCGATAGAGATAATATGACCTTTTAATATTCTACCAGGCTTTATTTTCAAAATATTTTATCACAGTCATGGAGAAGTAGGGGAAGAGAATGGTTTTAATGTTAATGGCAATATTAATCACAATACTAATCGCTCCGTTATCAGCACCTACTGCATACTAGTGGTTGAACTACTTACCATTCTTTACATGATTATTTCATTCACTCCTTACCTCATGAGAAAGAAGATATAATTTATTTCAGTTTATAGATGAGAAAACAGACTCAGAAAGATGGAGTAATTTGTTTAACATCTCTCAAAAGGGAAAAACTCCCATTCAAACTCAGGCAGTCGGTTTTCAGATTATGAATACCTAATGACTTATTATTCTGCCTCCCTGTGAAAAGTGCATTTTTCCAAGAAGTTAGTGGTCTGTCCTCTCAGAAAGAGTTGGACTGTAAAGATCAAACTCACAATGACTGCTCAAATAGCTGCTGTGTTTTAACAAGCTGTGTCTAAGCCTATCTACTCCTCAGAGCCAGAATGTGGCAGAGGGAACAGGTGATCTATGTTCAAATTAATTTGTAAGATTTGAGGGGCTCCCCAGATCTGTAAATTCTTCAAGGATATGAATGCTGTCTTTCTTATTCAAAGTAGCATTCTCAGTACCTGGTAGAGCACCTCTTAGACATCTAACAAATAGTTATCAATTATCTCCAATGATTATTACTTTTGCTGACTTTGTATTGCATGCAATGAAAGCTACAAATATTTGATTTAAATCTTTTCTTTTTGTAGTACATTTTAAAGTGTTAATGATTCTCAAAAATATTATTGGAAACACAATAATTAAGCCAGTTTTAGGCATAAATTAGTTCATTAGGTCTCTATATCTCTCTTTAAATTTTTTTTTGTGAGAAATGATACTTAACACTTGATAGATATCGTAGATGCAGAAGACACGGAAGCGGAGAAGTATAGGATGTTTACAGGTTGGGTTCTATCCAGCAAGGGAACATGGGTAGAGCCTAACAGGGTAGCACAAACACACTGAAGCCCTGCGCTTACACAGAGAGGTCCTCAGGGAGGAGGGAACAGTTATTTTTTTTTATCAGTATTATGTGTTGGAGATACCAAACACATGAAGATGTCATAAGAAAAGTTGCACATAAAAGAAAAAGACCCAGAGAAAAATATGGCAGCAGAGTAGGCGGGTGCACAGACACCCAGCTCTCACCACCAAACAGAATACAAATCAATTTAGGAAAAATCAGCATGAAAAACCAACTCTGAACTGCAAGAACAGCTCTCAAAGACCAAGGAGCAAATAAGAAGCCACAACAAACCTGGTAGGGAGCGCCTGAATCTCCCCTGCTTACAGGAATGGGGGGGGTGAGGCTGAGAGCCCTAAGAGGATCTCACACAAGGGAAAAGAGCAGAAACTACTGCTCACAGCCACTTGCCTGGCGACCAGGGAGCGAGGTGTGTTGAAAAGACCAGCTTATCTCCCAAGTGGAAAGGAAAGAGAGAGGGACAGACTGTGAGGGGCTAAGGAATGCAAGAGACGAGCTAAAAAAGCTGATTCATCCATGCTGGAGGCGGCCATAGCTGGGGGTGGGACTGAACCTGTCACAAAACAGAGCTGAGTTGCTTCTGGATGAGAGATCTCCAGACATCTATCCAGCTCGAATCAGCACAACAAGACACAGCTGAAAACAAGAAGTGGGGAGGAGGGGCAGTAACTCAGGTCTCCATGGAGATCTGAGATACACCTCCCCCTACTGAAGCTGAGAAAACACCCTGCCCCCAGTGAGATTAGCTGGCTAAAGAGGCCTTCAGAGTCTCAGGTTACACTCATAACATTCCTGGATACAGTTTCAAGGAAGCTCCCTGCTGAGATCAGTAAACAAGACTATCACCTGTTAAGAAAACAAACAAATCAAGACTTCAAAGCTGCCCAAATCCGAAAGTGGATTACAAATAATAGCTGATACCAACCTAAGAAGACCTAGAAATAACACAACTGAAAACTGGAGGCAGACAACACCAAGCCTAGACTCAACAAAATCTACAAATAAAACACCCAAAAACAGATAATGAGAAGACAAAGAAGTGCAATCCAAATGAAACCACAAGAGACACCTTCAGGAGATGAACTGAGTGATATGGAAATAATCAAACTTCCAGATGCGGAGTTCAAAATAATGATTGTAAGGATGCTTAGGGATCTTAGAACAACAATGGATGGTAATTATGAACACCTAAATAAAGAAATAGCAAGTATAAAAAAAAATCAGTCGGAGATGACAAATACAATATCAGAAATAAAGACCACAATGGAAGGAATTAAAAACAGGATGGATACAGCTGAGGATCGAATCAGCGAGTTGGAGGACAACTGGAATGAAGGCATGAAAGCAGAGAAGAAAAGAGAAAAGAGACTCAAAAAGTCAGAGGAAACTCTTAGAGAGCTCTGTGACAACATGAAGAGAAATAACATCCACATCATAGGGGTTCCTGAAGAAGAAGAAAAAGAACAAGGGATAGAGACTTTGTTCAATCATATCATAGCTGAAAACTTCCCTAAATTAATGCAAGAGAAACTCTCACAAGTCCAAGAAGACAGAGGACTCCATTAAAGAGAAACTCAAAGAAACATACACCAAGACACATCATAATTAAAATACCAAAGCTAAGCGATAAAGAGAAAATATTAAAAGCTGCAAGAGAAAAAAAGTTATCACCTACAAAGGAGCCCCCATAAGGATGATATTCAATTACTCAACAGAAACATTTGAGGCCAGAAGGGAATGACAAGAAATACTCAAAGTAATGCAGAACAAGAACCTACAACCAAGACTACTTTATCCAGCAAGGCTATTGTTTAAAATCGAAGAAGAAATAAAAAGCTTCCCAGACAAAAAACAACTCAAGGAATTCATTACAACCAAACCAATGCTGCAGGAAATGTTAAGGGGCCTGTTGTAAACAGATCAAAGTGGGAAAAGAATATAGCAAAAAAGGAATACAGCTTTAAAGAATAAAATGGCAATAAACAACTACATATCAATAATAACCTTAAATGTAAATGGATTAAATGATCCAATTAAAAGACATAGGGTAGCTGCGTGGATAAGAAAACAGGACCCATACATATGCTGTCTACAAGAGACACACCTTAGAGCAAGATACACATAGATTGAAGGTAAAAGGATGGAAAAAATGCTCAACATCACTAATCATTAGAGAAATGCAAATTAAAACCACAATGAGATATAACCTCACACCAGCCAGAATGGCGCTCTCAACAAAACAACACAGAATAAGTGTCGTTTTGGATGTGGAGAAAAGGGAACCGTTCTGCAATGCTGGTGGGAATGCAGACTGGTGCATCCACTGTGGAAAACAGTATGGAGATTCCTCAAAAAACTGAAAATCGAACTGCCTTTTGACTCAGCTATCCCACTTTTAGGAATATACCCCAAGGACACCATAGAACGGCTCCAAAAGGAGAAGTGCACCCCCATGTTTGTGGCAGCATTGTTCACAATAGCGAAGATCTGGAAACAGCCCAAGTGTCCGTCAGAGGACGAGTGGATTAAAAAGCTTTGGTACATATATACTATGGAATACTACTCAGCCATAAGAAATGATGACATCGGATCATTTACAATAACATGGATGGACCTTGATAACATTATACAAAGTGAAATAAGTAAATGAGAAAAAAAAACTAAGAACTATGTGAATCCATACATGGAAGGGACATAAAAATGAGACTCAGAGACATGAACAAGAATGTGATAGCAACAGGGGTGGGGGGTGGGCGGAGGGGGGATGGGGCAAAGAAGGAGAGAGGGGTTGGGGGAGGGGAGGGGCACAAAAAAAAACAGATAGAAGGTGACAGAAGACAATTTAACTTTGGGGGAGGGGTATACAGCACAATCCAATGTCAAAATAATCTAGAGATGTTTTCTCTCTACATATGTACCCTGATATATCAATGTCACTGCATTAAATTTAATAAATAATAAAAAAAGAAAAAGACCCTTAATTTGATATCTAATTCCATTAGTAATATCCTAAGTGACTTTGATAAGTTTTTCTACTGAACTGGTATTTAAATCCTCTGCTGTGCTAGACAAGAACCTCAAACTTTAAACTCTAATATTTTGTGATTTTGAGAGAATGATCCAGTTTGCCACTTCTCAGCAACCAGAGATAGCAAACGTATGACAGACACACAGATCACCATTCTTTGCCCTACTCCTGCCGCAAACATCACTAATCAAGTGCTACATGCTCACCCACTAAATCAGGATGTCACCCACTAACCCAGGCCTTAGGAGTCATCAACACAGCACACCAATAGGCATCTTTTCTTCAATTAAGCTGGCATATAGGGGAAAATATCACTGTCTTACCATTTTCATAGGTGAATGGATTTGAATACTAATATGTCATTATTTAACTATTTTGTGTGCTATTTTAATTTTCTGTTGCTAATGCAGTGCATTCTCACAAATTTAGTAATTTATAACAACACAGATTTATTGCCTTATCGTTCTGAAGACCAAAAGTCCTAAAATCAGAGTGTCAGAGGATTGTATTTCTTCTCGAAGCTGTATGGAAGAATCTTTTCTTATCCGGCTCTAGACACAACCTGAACTCTTTGGTAGTGAGCCCTTCCTCCAAGGCTAGGAATGAACATCTTTAAATTTGACTTCTGCTCCCATTTGAACGTCTCATTTCACTGACTGCCTCCTTATGCTAATAACCCTCGCAATTATACTGGGTCCACCGAGGTAATCTGGGATAATCAGCCTATCTCATGATCCTTAACTTCATCATCCTTGTACAGTAACATTTGCAGAGGTTCTAAAGATTAGAACATGGGCATCTTTGGGAGGGCATTATTTTTCCTATTATTGCTTAAGCATTTTCCCAAAGGACTTCCTTTATTATATGTTCTCTTGTTCCCATGGTACATTCTTTAATATATGAAAATATGTCCTGTAACCAGTAAAATGACATTCATAATCAAATTTGATAAGTAAACTGAACAAAACTATTTTGGATTAAAAATAAGGCTTACCTATAAAATAATAAGACAAGATTTCTTTGTTTGTTTGTTGTTGTTTTTTTTTAGCTGCTAATCTACTTCTGAAAGCATTTCCTAAAAAGGTGACCCAGAAATGTAGGAAAGAGAAGTGCTATTAAAATGTGTACAGTATCTCAAAGTGAATGCTCTGAATGGTGTAGTCATGTGTGTGCACCCATTACTGCACCAAGGGGGACTGAGTTTAAGTTTAAGGAGGTTATACTGTTCATGGTAATGCCAGCACCTACTACAGGGCTTGTCTCATACATGCATTTTAAATGATTAAATGAGTAAAATAATGGTGTAGGAATCCAATATACATAGGGACTGAGTTGACAGATCTAAAATTTTATAAAAATAGGAAATATCTTATTGTGCATCCCAAAATTTTATGGAAGGATACGACATAAGTATTTAAACATATAACTTCTTATTTAAATATTTTCCAGCTACCATGTCTTCTAGAGAGAGAGAGAGAAAGAGAGAGAGAGAGAGAGAATAACAGGTAGTGCCTCACTTTTATTGTCTGCTTTGTTATTTTTATCAGATTTAATAGTGAGAAGAATATAGCATCCTTTGAAAGGAGGAATGAGTGCCATCCCTGGTGATTTTAATCACTTCTTAGCGGCTTTCTTGAGAACCCCATCTGCCCCCCTTGTCCATCTGCTAGTTGTTAACACTAGTCAGTCACTTGACAAATCCAAAATCTGAACTGAGAAGGGGGAGGGGTAAGTGAGATCATTGTTTCTGATGGTTAAATGTGATTGACACACACACACACACACACACACACACACACACGCGTGCGCGCGCACACACACACACACACACACACGCGCACGCACAGTGTTTCTGCTCTGGCTCAGCGTGAGTGGGACCCGGAGCCAATTTGGTCTAAGAATATAATGTCTAAAGGGCTAAAGAGAGATGGACTGGCAGTTACTTATGGTTTTACTAGGCATTCATTTGTTCAAGAATCAACTGTGCTTTGTCATAGAAGTTGGTGATCAAATTACTTCATTGTTTATTTAATCACCAGTATAATTTTTTTTAAAAAAGGACAAAATCTGTGCCAGTTTCCCACTGGAGGAAAACATAGCTTTTGGAAACCTTAGACTGATTTATTAACACCGATATCCATCAATATTCAGAACAAAATTTTTAACAGATGGCTTGAATGTACTTGGAAAAGGAAAGACTGTAGATAGTCTTCAATTCAAAAGGGGGCATGGTATTTATCCAGGCAGATCTTTCTTATTTTAGAGCAAAGAAAATCAAAGTCCAGAAAAGTCAAGGGGGCAATTGAGGCCATTTGTAATGCTCATCAAACACTGTTGCTTTTTGTCAGATGGAGTAGACCATCCTTCTAAATGAACCTCAAAGCTGCTGTAGTCTATGATTCTGATCTGGGGGAACTCCACATGGGACCACCAGCTGATCCTTTTTCACCTGACCAATTTTTACTCCACGTTAAAAATATTACTAATAAGATGACTGTCAACTTCTGTTTGGGCGTAATCGGTGATGAGATAGTCTCTATGGAGACAACACATTTCATTGGACAGTTTTAATTGTAAGAAGTCATTTACCTTTAGAGTAAACTTTTTTTTTTTAATTTTTTTTAATTTTTATTTTATTTATTCATTTTTAGAGAGGAGAGAGAGACAGAGAGAGAGGGAGAGAGAGGAGAGAGAGACAGAGAGAGAGAAGGGGGGAGGAGCTAGAAGCATCAACTCCCATATGTGCCTTGACCAGGCAAGCCCAGGGTTTCGAACTGGCGACCTCAGCATTCCAGGTCAACACTTTATCCACTGTGCCACCACAGGTCAGGCTAGAGTAAACTTTTGTCATTAAAATCCTACTCATTATTTATTTGTCATCTGGAGATATCCAGCGTAAATTTAGTTTCCTTTAAACTGGTAGTCTCTTAAATATATGAGGTTATAATTTATTAGAAGCAAATTTCAACTTTCATATCTACATTTTTCAACAACTTTTCTCTGAGGGAGAAAAATTATTCCAACCTAAAGTTTTCTCCCTCTTTGAAAGTTTAATAGAAAAAGATTAGGAAACCAATAGCAACAAATATTATGCAAGTTCAAGATGCAAACACCTGAGTACATAGTAAGTTGTGTGGAATATATTTGTAGATATTACTTTAATTTGAGCCAAGATTATGATGTGATATTAAAAATAACATAAACTTAGACTTTGTTATTGGCAATGTAGTGTCAAGATTAAGCAAATCACCTTTCACCTCTTCCACTGAATTATGCATTTGTGGGATAACATGGAGACTTATGCTTTGATCTCATGACTATATTAAAGAGAAAATTTGGTAAATAGCTTAGGGTCCAAAAAAAAAAAAAAAAAAAGACCAAAAGAATAAGTAGGGTATTTGAAAACATTACATGAAGAGTACTAAAGAGAATGAGAAATATTTGCGTAGGAGGAAGAATGTCTTGAGGAAGACATGGTAATCAAGTACTTGCAGCAGGTATCAGAGGAGATGCGCTGAACTTAATTTGTATCATTTCAGTGAACTGAACTAAAGCCAAAGTGCTGGGAAGCAGAATTGTCTTAGTATAACTAAGAAAGACCTTCTCAAAAAGTAAGTCTGCCAACAATAGAATGCTTAAGTGCTTCAAATAAAGTCTAGAGTGCCTGGCATGATTAGTGGTAGAGAAGATATTTTTTGAGGAAAGATGTCCTTTATGTCTGATCCAATTTAGATGCTAAAATAAGGAATTACCAACTGTTTAAAATTCACTGATAGATTGTGGAGTTTCAAAAAAAGTATGCAACAGTGTTTGTCTCTTGCAATGTTTATACTTACTTGCCCTGGCCAGATAGCTCAGCTGGTCAGAGCCTTGTCATGAAGTGCAGAGGTTGCCAGTTCAATCCCCAGTCAGGGCACATACAGGAATAGATGTCCCTGTCTCTCTCTCTCTCTCTCTCCTCCCCCCTCTAAAATCAATAAAATAAACACTAAGAAAAGATAAATACTTATACCATAGTTCAGGATCAAAATATAAAAACAGGAACATCTATTGTATTATAAGCCTTTTGCAGAATGCATGATATCCAGTTAAGAGGATACGATAATCACACAGAAGAAGCAGAGTCAGGAAAAAATTCATGGGAAAAATTTGAAGGGGAAAATAAGTAGTAAAAGAAACAGAATTTGGAACTATGGTAGAAGTGTGGTTACACATGCTATGATCAGAAATAAGTTTGTCCAGGTAACAGAATTATTTTGGAAGAGTGGCGACTCTAATACTGGAAAGATGATTGTGAATAGATTGCATTATGGTTTAAAAGGCAGACTTTGGAGTTTGAACTTTATTTGAACACAGATGGGAACCATTCTGTGCCTTTGCTTGGACAGATAAATGGTCTGATGAAAATAGTACTTACTGAAAGGAAAACTCTGGATGTGCTTGAATATGGGAAATCTGCAAGCAGTGAGTACAGTGAACCAGACTGCACTCTCGGAAAGGAATAGACAGTTCTTGCAATGGCAAATATGCTGGGTTGTTTCAACCACTTTGGGCATCAACAATTGCCTTGACACTCATTTAGCAACTTGTCTGTGTCAAATAATGAGAGTTACCACTTTACAGCCTTTAGCAACCTAGCAACCACAGTACCATAACAATGTTGTTTATCATCTGTCCAGCCTAATGATGCATGGCTCTGTTCTTTCTCAGACTGAATTGGAAAAAAAATCTGTTGGAATACGCAGGAATATTAGATATTTCAAAACAGACAAGGTTATTAACCTTATAAGTTTGAGAACTCATATTTATCACTAATTAGTTTCAGGAATTGTCAGAGAACACATGTATTGCCCCTCCACAAAATTTAGGAACTTGGTAAATTTTACTACGTTGGGAATAATACAAAAATAAAATTTTATCCCTTATAATTTCATAAATGTTAGAAATGGCCACATAGATTTCTAGCTTGGTTAAATCGTAACTTTAACTCATAATGTAAATCTTTCTTGCTTAGAAAATGTTTGTCTACTTGTTTAATTTCATGTTAAATTTCCTATAATTATAACTTCCCCTCATAGGTTGGGTGAAGGTAACCCTGAAAAATATGATAAATGGTAACTTTTTGGACTCCTGAGCCCTATTTTCCTCTACATGACCCGCTAGCAATATTAATGTTCAAATGACTATGTTCCAATAATTAGTCTGAATAGCCCAAATTAATTTGGTTGTAAAGTTTGTTTAATTACAGCATTTAACTTAAATTTTACAGTTGACTATTCAGAGTACAAGCTTGTTTGATTTTAATTTAAAAAGGAGAGAGAGTATTTATTGTGCAATTGACATCTCTTGTAGTCATTGTCATTACATAGCAAGGCAATTGGTTGATACCATTTTCTAAAAGGTCCAGTGACCTGACCAGAAATTCTTGCCTACTTTGCCTCTTATGATAACTGAAAATAATGGCATTAATCATTCATGAACTTATTTTTTTTCATAGGAGTTCAATAATTACTTTGGCCCTTGTATTTGCCCAGCTGTCTACTAGTAGCTTAGAGGTAGTGAGGATGGGAAGAAATGGGCATATAATCTGGATAAGATAGAGATAAAGACCCTGATATTAAGTAGCTCAAGTCAAATGGAGGCCATAGAGACATAGATTTCCAATTATAATAAAATGCAATGAGTGCTGTAATAGACTTATGTGAGAGTATAATGGTAGTGAGAGGAAGAATCAGCTCACTTTGCCTAGGAGAGATTGTAAGACTTCTCAGAGAAGGTTAAAAGGTTCAAGAGAAGAAAATTCCCTTGGAAGGTATCATCAAGGTGAAGCACACTGATGTGGCAGAATCAGGTCTATTCGATAAATGGAAACTGGCTCTTTGTGGAGATGCCAGTCAGGAGGTTGCTGAGAGCAGGATAGGTTTGCTAAACAGACTGAGCCCAGCTTGTGGAAGTTTTGACTATTATGCTACCATGAATTTGTTTCTAGCTGAAGAAGGAGCAAGATGCTTTTAGAAAGAAAGGAAGAATTCACAAGGGTAGTGTTAATTGAGGAACGAAAGGCTTGAGGAGATATAATATAGTTCTAGTTACAAAAATGGAGGAGGTGAGATAGGAAAGAGAGAGGTAAGCTGAGTAGAAATACATATGCATTTTGATGTTATAATAACAGAGGATTATTATTATTATTTATAAATATGTTTTTGTTCTTTCTTCTCAGTTACTATCTTAGCAGAAATTCCCTGAGCAGCTCCTGAGAGCAGGGCCTTTGAGCATGGCAGATGGGACAGCTAAGTGCCTGGAGCAGTGAGGGTGACAGAACTGGGGCTGGGATGTGGTGGGGAGACAAAAGAGGGACCTGGAAGGAAGACTTGAAGATAAAATTTAAAACTTTTTCAAGAGCTGTTTCTTGTTTATAAGAAGCAACATTGTCCACCAAGCTCTTAGGAAATCTGAAGGACTTGTGTGCTATTCCTTGTCAGCTCCTCTGCCATGTGATTGGCCCATTCAGCCCCACTGGAGGAGGAAGACAGTCAAGATTGGGTGCTGAGATAATTCAGTGTGCTCAGCTTGCCTTAACTGTACTATCTGTGGATACTGGGCTATTGAAGGGTCATTCTGTGATTGAGAAGCCATTGAACAAGTACTTGAGATTTTGATGCAGCTTGCATTGTTATAGAACTATGAGCAAACAATACTTTAGAGATTCCAACTGTCCTCTACAACTTACTGTGGAAACCCAAGACTTCATAGAAAAGGAGAAAAATCCTCACCAACTAAATATTACGTTTACATGGTATCCAGAGGGAGCAGGAATAAGCTAGTATGAATATAATTAGGTGTGGTAAATTTTAAAGAGTGCTTACATTTGTCACAGGTCTCAGTTGTTACCCTACTTTGTCAATTTCAGTCTTGTAAATCCTTTTTGAAATAGTAAAAGCCAAGTAAAATGATGTATCTGAAAAACTTTTCTAAATGTCAAAGACTTGTACATATATAACACATTAGTGGTAGTTCTGTTTTTGTTTGCAAGTCACAAATATCAAGTGCCACATCCAACAAATGTGCCTAAAATTGTCCATTTCAGACTTAAAAAACAAACATAATTTATACTATATATTTGAAAAATCAAGTTTGTTTATTTTTAGTATAACAGTAATGCTTGTTTATTATAGAGTTAACTACATAGAAAAACAGACCAAAAAGTCATGTTTCTGTCACTTGAAGGCAACACATTCTGATGTGTTTTGCTTTAGAGATTTCCTGTAAAAATGTATATAGTTTGTTTTACATAGTTGTGATCCTACGTTATATAATATTGAATTTGACTTTTTCATTTAACAGTATAACATAAGGATATTCTCATACTATTTTAACCTTGAAGAAAGATAATATTTCAGTAACTTCATAAAATTTCAACCATTGGCTATGTCCTAGTCTACTTACAAGTCTAAAAAATTTTAAGAGTGTGATGGCTGTGACTTCTGCCATTATAACTTGCTATTTTGTTACAGAATTTTAATTTGCTTTTATGTTAGGGTATAGCTGACTTTACAAGCACAAAACTCAGCTGAGGTTGATAACTATAGAAAGGATATGAAAAATGAGGCTAAATCAAACACATTTGTCCTTGTTATCTTGATAGTGTAGAATTTCTCTTCTTAAACAGAATTATCTAGATCAGCAGTCCACACATTTTGTAAAGGGCCAGATAGTAAATATTTTAGTTTGCAGGTCGTATGGCATCTGAGTAAAAGCAGCCATAACCACAGTATATGTAAATGAATAGATGTGGCCTGTGTTCCAATAAAACTTTATTTACAAAAATAGTCATTGGGCTGAATTTGGTCCCTGGGCAGTGGTTTAACCACTCTTGATTATGGTTCCAGTTGTCTATACAGTATAATGTACTATATAGCACTCAAAGTGTGGACTTTAAGCCAGGCTGATGTGTTGTTTGAAGGCATAACTATGGGAAGGTACACAGAGTTGACAGCCTTACTCAGCGATTTCCCTAAAAGAGTGCATATCACAGGTAGGGACATTCTTCCCATATTTATAATATACAACAAACACTTAAATAGCCCTTCTTATCTACCAGGTACAGTTCTAAGTGCTTTAAGTATATTTACTCAATGAAACTTTAGTAAAACTGTGGAGGTTGTCCAACATTGTCAGGTTTACTCATCGAGTCTCAACAATTTCTTGAAAATTATTTTCCCCTGCTTCAGTTCTCCACGCACTTATTTTTTCCAATTCTCCCACACCTCGGCTGTTGTGAGGAGAGTGTAGCATAGGTCATTTACATCAACGATAGTGGCAGTAAGCATCAGGCAAAGGTACCTCGTGGCATATTTTCTCATAATGAGAGATTTGGAATAATTTCTCGTCCCTAATTCTCATCTGTAAAGTGGTGTCTTAATTAGATGAGTGATATTTATGGCTCATTGTAAATCAGAATCATTATGTTTTTAGTTTAATATCTCTATTGTTTATATACATTTAGGCTTGGAACTGGGAGTCTGTGCCTACCAAGCTTGATAGAGTCCCATGAAGTGGTCCCAGTGGTCCTCAACCTTGCTGTAGGCCGCCGTCACCCAAGAAATTTTATAGATGTTGATACTTCAGTCACATCTCTAGAGCTTCTCATTTCATTGGTCTGGCATGTGACCTGGAAATCAGTATATTTTTAAGCTTTCTAAGTGATTCTACTGTGTGGCCACTGATAGATACTGAAGCTAGTCACCTGACTAGTGTTTCTGGATAGGTTTAGAAGAATGTCAAAATATATTTTTTTCCCATTACTAGGAGTTGGTGATTTCATATGATGTGTTAACTCAGTGTGCTACTATAAAATATGGCATTTAGGTTATGAAAAACAATGGGTATATAAAGTCATATTCAAGCTAATGTTTCTTCTGGGTATATCCAGACATATCAAAATGATTTTGAGGATGTTGAATTATTTCTTAGGGCCATTACTATCTACTCTGAAAAATATTTGGAGCCTAATAGAAATCTTGATTTAACTCACTAACTTTTCATGCAAATCAAAATATAAATAAAGCATTTTAAATAACTATATTTTTAGAATAACTCAAGTAATGTCCTGAAACTATATTAAAGAGCAGAGCCTGCTACTGCTTGTTTAAAACTGAATTCAGTGAGAAGATTTGGGTTTGTGCCTTTGAGACTGGAGACTCAGTGATGAGTCTATCAAAAAACTAGTGTACATCCTTCATTCATATAAGAAAGGTACTATTCTGTGCTATGGAGAATACCCAACTGATGGAAACAAAATGTCTGCCTTTGAGTAACTTATAATCTTACTTGATGATCATACTTAAACATGAAACATGGGTAGTAAATGCCAAGCGCCAACTGCTATACATTCAGAACAGCAGGGCTGATATGTATACAAGTGGTAATTAGAGATGACTTTGATAGAACAGTGCTGTCTTAAATGCGGGCACCTGTGTAATAACACCAGCGTGCTTGTTGAGAATGTAGATTGCTAGGACACAGGCAGGTCCTCCCACTTAGTCAGTCTCTCTGGGCTGGCACGTGGGAACCTGCCTTTGAAACCGAGGTCTCACATGTCTATTATGTATACAAAGCTTGGGTACGGTTGATACAGTAGCTGCACTAGGACCTAGGCCTTATAAAGTGGGTTGGAAGTATGTAATAGTAATTAGCATTTAGTGAACGCTAAAGACCATTTTTGATGATTGAAGTGTCATACCTCATTAAATTCTCTCCTGCACAAAAACTATACGTTAGGCACTTTTATTTATTATCCCTACTTGACAGATAAGAAAATTGAGGCAGAGGGAAGTTAAGCAGTTTATTCATGGTCACATAGCTACTAAGTGGCAGAGTCAAGACCTGGGGATAGGCAATCTGACTTCAACCCTGTATTCCAAACTACTTTTTTCTCTAAGCAAGACGGGAGGACATTAATTCTGTTAAACCCTTTTCAACATTCATATGAGAGCACAGATGAATTACATACAAACAGGATTTGTAAATGGCCTGACAAGTAAATCTGTTCATTGAAGTTTTTGTCAAAAGTAGGAGAGAATTATTACAAAAAGGAATGAGCTGACCTTGGAGTATTACCAAGGGGTAGAGGAAACATAAAGGAGAGTTGTAGTTCAAGGTCCTGACCCAGTGTTAAGCCTTCCTGGGGATGTAGAGGGTAGCGGGTCTGCCACAAAGGATCCTGAGTCCAGCAATGTTAAACAAGACTGCATTGCCTGAGACGCTGCTGCGAGCTGGAAGATCAGCTCTGATCCAGTAGAATTAAGGGGCCAAACCAAGTTAGCAATGGCCACGTTTACTACTTAATAATGTTTCATGTTTAAGCACAAAAAATAAGTTAATTTGCATCTCTTCCCTTTCTCTTTTGAGATTGGAATCAGGTAAACTTATGGTCAAGAAAATTAAGGCTTCTTTAGAGGATAGAGAGTCAATATTTGGGAACAAAATATTCTTGTGGGCATCCGGAAGTCCTGGAGACAATAGCAGGCTCGTACAGGCAGAGCCGAAGCTGTGACTTGAAGATGGTAAATGTGGAAGAGCAGCAGCTGGTGGCAGAAGAGGTTCTGGGCCCATGCCAGCAGTGTCAGCCCTGCCTTCTCCCTGTGCCTGGCAGCAGCCTGTAGCACTGGCCACGTAAGGAATTTCTCAACAGCCACCAAAGGTAAGACAGAACCAATTAGCCTTAACAACATTGTAGGCACATTAAAATTGTCCTTAACTCATTGGTTTTCAAGGGCCCTTCTTTCTTCTTCGATATTATAGTTGCCTTCTCAAATAAACCCTTCTCAACATTATATGATAGTAAAAAGCTGTTATAAAGTCCATATGAAATATAAAGCACATCAGACAACATTAGACAGCTAACTTGGCATTGCTGAGCACTTCATCTTATCTAATCAGGACCCATCAGCAGGTGCTATCTGCAGCCATGTATTGTTTTAAAATGGAGCTTTTTATTATTATTCTAGTATGGCGAGGCCAACAGATAGGAGATAAGTGCCATTGACAACATCGCTTCCTACTTACAGTTTCCAAGACCAGAGGGCAGGCTGTACCAGGCAGTGTCAAACAGGGAGGCACCAGGGTCAGTCAGCAGGCAAAGGGAGCCAGGAAAAAATGAGTGCAAGAGCCTTCTTTGTGGTTTATGAGTGGTGGAGTCGGCAAGGCAAGGTAGACGGGTGTTGGTTTGACTTCATTTCAGGAAGCTCTGGCGATGTTTCTAGTTGCTTGACATCTGGCCCTGGGATGATTAGGGCCAGAGAATATTGACTGGTCTGGAGTGTAAGAGCCCCATAAGGGAGGTGTGTGTGGTGGGGCGAGCTCTGTATTGGTCAATTTGCATGTAAAGAAATGCTGCTAGAGCAAGATATCTGCTACCTCTAGGAATTAACTAGCCTGGAAAAATAGTCTATCCAGGATTATTAAGGCTGCAGATGTCAAAACTTCAGAGAATGGAAAGGCCCGATTAATACATAGATGGTGAATGTTTTATTTTAGGATCTACTACCAACAATAAAACAATTTTTGAGAATAACGGAACCTATGAACAACACGGTAGACCATGACTTTTCTTCATGGGTTTGAATCAATTTATGGAAAGGAGGGTTTGTCTTTTTTTTTTTTTTTTTTTAATTTTTCTGAAGCTGGAAATGGGAAGAGACAGTCAGACAGACTCCCGCATACGCCCAACCGGGATCCACCCGGCACGCCCACCAGGGGGCGATGCTCTGCCCCTCCGGGGCGTCGCTCTGCTGCGACCAGAGCCACTCTAGCGCCTGGGGCAGAAGCCAAGGAGCCATCCCCAGCGCCCGGGCCAATGGAGCCTTGGCTGTGGGAGGGGAAGAGAGAGAGAGGAAGGAGGGGGTTGGGGGTGGAGAAGCAAATGGGCACTTCTCCTATGTGCCCTGGCCGGGAATCGAACACAGGTCCCCCGCACGCCAGGCCGACGCTCTACCACTGAGCCAACCCGTCAGGGCAGGAGGGTTTATCTTACGTGAGAAAGCATGGCTGAACACCCATCATCCCCACTGCAGTGCAACCGGGCTGCTCTGCCCTGTTTTATTTTGCATTCAGTATAGTTGGAAGAACTTAGATCAACACTAGCATCTAATTTCACCCTTCTGTACCCTCCAAGTTGTCACCGCTTGGGTTTCTTGATGATAAACATTTATTTTGAACACTAGAGAGCTGATGCAGAATGGTTTGTTTGGCTCACCATGTGTTTTACTAACTTTATAAACTAATTGAAAGCCTTGTAGACTTAAGGATCTGAATGAGCCACTTAAATTTTTGTATAATACTCTTTTGTATTATAAGAGAAAAATTAAATAGCTAGGATGCTGTCCATCCATTTGTGACTCCTCTAGTGTCTCGAGTCCTATCCTCTGAGAATATGAAGTATCTATTATCTGTAGGTTTTACTATGCAGTTACCTTGATAATCATTTTATAAAACATTATAAATATTATAATATGGGTTTTCTTTTTAGAAATCCTAATTGGAATTGTATTACAAAAGAAGTACACATGCTTTGTAAAAATATTGAAAAATAAATCTCAAAGATAATTCTAAGAGCTTGAAATGTATAGTTTCAGATATAAAATATTTTTTATAGAAAATTGAATTACTCCATGGGTGCCTCTTTGTAATTTAGATATTTCATTTAGTAATATGTCATGGCTCTGTTTTCATATCTAAAAATAGTTGTTACATGATAATGGTTAATGTTCCATATACATTTATATTAAGATTTATTGAAGCAATTCCCTATTTTAGGGCATTTAAATTATTAAATGTTATTAATTTCTTTAGGTTAAATTATTAGAACTGTGAATGATGAGTCTAAGAAAATTCATGTTTTTAATTATTTTTAAATATATAAAGCAAAAATAACTCCCAGAGAAATGGGGGAAATTTAGCTTTCTCACAAGTATAGAAGCATCATCTTGATAGGAAAGAGGTTATTCATTGTTTTTATTTACATTTCTTCCATGACTTAAAAGCTGTATCATATTTTTCATGCACCTATTTTTAGTTTGAATGGATTCTTTGGTGTAATGCCTGTCTACATCTTTACCCCTTTTTGGGTGGGGGTTTATATATTTTTTAAATTTTCTATAATCACTGTATTTATAACACACTATAATTCTTTTGATGCCTTGCATCACATATCCCTGACCTACCTCTGATTTCAGCATATGTGTGGACATCATATCTGTCTGCCTTCTGTTTTAGTTAACTCTCCAAAGCTCTGCAGCCTCCATGGGTGAAAGAGGTTAATCCTTACCAAATTGGAGATGGGAGGTAGTGGAGCCATGGCCCAGCCTTTCTATACTGAATGATTAGTTCTGGAAAGCATGTTGTATGCTTCTCAAAGGTCCCTGGCCCTTATGGAGCCATTCTTTTGTTTCTTCTTTCCTGTTTTACTCCTCCCTGCTTCCTCACTTGTACTTCCTGGCATTACCTCCACACCCACGTCCCTGTCTCAGAGTGTGTTAGATAAATTAAAATAACACCAGAGCCTACATGAAGAGATCATTAATATTAAATTTTTCTCCAGCATGGGCCATGAGAATTGTCTTTTATCTTGGCTTTTCACATCTTTCAATATTTTTCTCAGTCTCCGCATGTTCTTGTTTTATGCCACATGTATTAGTTTCCTTCCATTGCCGTAACAAAAGACCACAAGTTTAGTGCTTTAAAACAACACAGATTTATTATCTTATGTTTCTGAAAGTTAGAAGTCTAAACAGGGTCTCGCTGGCCTAAGGTACAAGTGTTGGCAGAGCTGTAGTCCTTTCTACAGGCTCTAGAAGAGACTCCATCCTCTTTTTCACCTACTGGAAGCCACCTACATTTCTTGGCTGATGGCCCCTCTGCCCATGTTCAACACCAAGAGCATAACTTGGCCTCTTTTGCCTCCCTCTTGTGTTTGATTACATTGAACACATCACATAATCCCCAATTAATCTCCCTCTCTCAGGACCCTTTATTTTGTCACCACTACAGAATCTCTTTTGTTCTGTAATGTGACATATTCAGAGGTCCTGGGGATCAGAATGTGGGCATTTTGGTATGCTGAAATTTTAATTTTGGGTCACAAATTCTAGATTATCACTTTACTTTCCATGTCTAGCAATTGGAGCTGTATAATAATCTATTACCTGGGGGAGGAACAGTTAGGAAGTGCATGAAATAGTATATGCAATATGTAGTCCAGCATCTGACATATTGTATGGGCTCAGTGAATAGTTGCTATCTTATAAAAATTACTTAATAATTCCCTTCGATCATCATAAGTTTTTCTTCTCTACTGTGTCAGTTAAACCAGCACACAAAGTGCCATTATTTCTCCCATCTAAAACAGGCTTCATCTCAGCCCCGCTTTCCCCTAAGACACCACCCATTTCTTGTCCTCTTTTCCTGTTCATGATAACATTCTCCAAGAGTGGCTCATACGCTTTGTTTCTAATTGCTTTTCTTGCCCTGCCTATTTCTTCATTATTTGAGTATAATTTATATACCATAAAATTCATCCCTTTTGCATGTACAACTCAGTGATTTTAGTGAATAAAATTTTCGTGGGATGATGCTATTGAAGGACAAAGGATTCTTAATTGCCTGCCCAGATCATGTCAGATCCCTTTTAACAGATCTGTGAGCCCAGCTCCCAGCTTCGGTGAGGTTTGCTGCCAACACCTGGCGCCTGTGACCTTGAGGGATACCCTTGGGTGCTAGAAACACCTTCTTCTATGGAGAACAGGAAGTGCTTGGGGATTCATGTCACTACTCCAACCCTGAAACTTAGACCGTTGTAGCTGGTGACTAACTGCTGGGAGAACACCAAAGCCGGTTCCTTCATCTCAAGGCGGAACAGACTGAGATTTTATTTATATCCCAGTGCTACCCAGGGGATCAGGCTGAGGCTGAGAGGTGCTTGGCTCCTTTCTCTTCCGGCTCCTGATTCTCCTATTCTTTTACTGCTTTCTCCTGGGGACACTTCCATTATAAATCACTTCCACTTAAACCCTTGGCTCTGGATTGGCTTCTGCGTGAACCTGACCTTGACAGATGGCCAAATGTCAGAACTTGTCACAGCCACAGGCAGGATTTATGTTATAGGCATGGAAGGAGCAGGCCACTGTCACAGCAGGCCTGGCAGCAAACTTGGAGTCCAAATCAATGTGGCATCCTGAAGTGGGAGATATTTAGGGAAAGATGGGAAGACCAGGGTCTGAGGCAAGCAGTGTGAACATTGTCTTTGAATAGTGATTGAAACAGATGACTACTCGCCCTGCATATCATCCAGGTCCATCTTCTTTCCTATAGACCCATCATTTTTGTCTCCAACGCCATGCCTAGGTCACTGATGTAAGATGCTCTGTTCTTATCTGCCCAGACACAACTTGTGTTTCTATTTGGGTGTTTTCCAAGGGCCACATTTTGGCCATGGTTGGGGGGTTCTCCTTGGAGTTCTTAGATGTTCAACATTAATTTCCTCTTTTCTCTCCCAACATTTGTATTTTCTGACCTTGGCCTTAAGAGTTAACTAGTTTCAGATAACTTAAGTGTTATCTGTGAGATCTTCAGTTCAGCCTTATAATACATGAGACAGTATACAGAATGGAAGAGGATGCACACTTGAAGAAGCACACCCAGATGGAGGACAGGCCAGAGCATATATTAATTCAGCAGTGTGGATGCTGTCCATCCTCAACTCATGAAGTATCCTGATTATAACTGAGTAGAGATTAGGTTGGGCTAAGGTAGGTCTAGCTGGTTCTGTTTTAACATTTGGGGAAGTATATGCCTTTAAAACATTGCTAATGACATTGGACAATTGGGTATTTAAAGAGTTAAAATTCAGTTGTATAAAATACTTATTTATGGGGAAGAATTAATTCTATTAAGAGTTTTACCATTCTCTGTCCATTGAGTTGAACCCGAAAGAGTATAAACCAGAGTTGACCCTTTATGGAGTTTATATTTACGATTCTTTCTCTGTTCTGTTTGCATTTGATAATTACTCATTTACATCCTTATTATTGGTCTGCCTGTGCAAAATTAACATCTTGTGTTCATAAATTGTTGGCCTTTAGAATTAGGTCCCTTGTTGTCGGAGTCTGGGACTTGTCAGTTAATAATCATTTGTAAATATTTGTCAGCAATATTTTCTAAATGACCAATCCTTATGCTAATTTAACACCTCCTCTCATTTTTGTCTAAAATCTCTCATTTGTAATGAGTCATTTGGACATTTAATGAGGAAAAGTGAGTCATATGCAGGTCAGCAATATTGACAGTGTCCCTCTCCTGTCCAGGCCGTTCTGCTTACAGTTGAAGAAGAGACTGTGTGGGTGTGTGGAGGGGAGTGTCACTGGCAGGGCATGGGGGCAAGGTGCAGGCCGAAAAATGACACATCACTGTTGCTGAATCACAGTCCCTGTTTTTGTCTCTTTTTTTTCCAAGTTCACTGAATTCAGGAATATTTATTTATTTTTTCTTTTAAAACATTTTTTATTGAGTTTATTGAGGTGACACTGGTTAATACAACTGTATAGGTTTTAAGTGTGTGATGCTATAATACATCACCCATATATTGTGTATTCGCCACCCCAAGTCAATTCTTCAAAATAAACTAACAACCGGGAGTGAAACACTCAGAGACAGCAAACAGGCTGACAGAGGTCAGAGGGGAGGGGGTTGGCGGGTTGGCAGGCTGGATAAAAAAAGTGAAAGGATTAAGTGGGAAGAAATCATGGTCCCTGGTTTTAGCAAACAGAATCAACCGGACCCTCTCCACATGTCTGGGCACGGTCTTCCCCAGCAGTTGCCCTGCCGTGCCTGCAGATGGCTGAGTAGTAGTCCTCCAGCTCTGTCGGTTGCCTGGAGACAGGATAACCTCTCCCCAGTGTGGCCAGGGCCTGAAATATCTCCTCGACCAACTAGGGCTTAGCAGGGATGAGCAGAGGGTCCTCTGAGCTCCAAACCAGCTTTCTGTCACCACATCTCTCTGGAGCCTATAGAGCGTGTTGCAAAGAGGCAGTTATTTCTGACAAGGTCAGGGCCAATGGAATGAGGGAGTGCATCTTGTCATTGCCATTTACAAAGAGTGCTGAAATGCCGCTGTCCTGTTAGCAGTGCAGGGTACGGGAAGGCTCCAGCTGCACGTTTCTGAGCCTTGGTGGTGCTCTCTCGGATAGATGATGGTTATTTGTTTTGTTGTGTTGTCTGTGAAAGGCCACCGTTCCTTCTGTCCCAACATATACACTCTCTTTTTATGTTGCTTTTGTCCTTTTTTCATTTATTTATTTATTTGTTTGTTTGTTTGTTTATTTATTTATTTATTCCAGAGACAGAGAGTGAGTCAGAGAGAGGGATAGTCAGGGACCGACAGACAGGAACAAAGAGAGATGAGAAGCATCAATCATCAGTTTTTCACTGGGACTCCTTAGTTGTTCATTGAGTGCTTTCTCATATGTGCCTTGACCGGGGGCCTTCAGCAGACTGAGTAACCCCTTGCTGGAGCCACCAACCTTGGATTCAAGCTGGTGAGCTTTTTTTTTCTCAAACCAGCTGAGCCCGCGCTCAAGCTGGCAACCTCAGGGTCTCGAACCTGGGTCCTCCGCATCCCAGTCGGACGCTTTATCCACTGCCCCACTGCCTGGTCAGGCTTTTGTCCTTTTTTCTTTTCGGCATTTGCTCCCTATGTTGCCTAAACACCTTGATTCTAGGGGAGGAACACAGGTAAGATAGGGCAGCAACAGAACTGTCCTTCGGACAGTCAGGGGAAAAGGGAGGAGGGGAGTCTGTCCCTCCTGAGTGTTGCATACTCTGCCAACATTTTACATCTAGTCTTCATAATAGTGAATTATTATTTCCCCCAATATTATGGACAAATAAACCATAGTAAGTACTTTTTCCATGATCCTACTGTACTAGGTTTATTTCATGGCAAATCACCCTAACTTATCTATTATCCATCTCCTATACTCATATGTGTATGTACAGTCTCATGTTAGAGGAATCTCCTGCCTGATGCTCAGGCAGCCTTGTACTATAGCGAGCCACCATCAGCACTGAGACTTTGAAGACTTAGTGGGTTGGAAGTTCAGATCTTCACTTTGTGACACCGAATAGGACAAAACAAGATAAATCTGAAAGACAATGACTTGTGTAAGATAATCAGTAATTGAAGACAACGTGTTGCTGCAGCGTCTTGGGCAAGACGGTTACCATCATTGGTTTCAGTGCTGTCACTTAGAAAGAGGACACTTTCCTCCTGAGAACTGAGGTTCAGAGATGTTTGCATCCCTAGTCCTTGGCCTGCAGCAGTACTGTCCAGTGAATATTGACTTTTTTGTTCTCCCTCTTCGATGGTGACATGCTCCTAAGGACCTAAAGACCCCATGTCCTCTTTCTTTTCTCTCACAAAAACTTAGTTTTAGCTCTTTGATTCTCATCAAAGTTTGACTTCTTCCAAGGATTATGCATTTGAACAGAAGTTATTATAAGAAAAGACAGTTTTTAACAGCCAATGAGGAAAGTACTCTTGGGAGCAGCAGGCCCTTCTAAATTATTCCAGGTAATTCAACATCATGTGTAAGACTGAATCTTACTGGCCACTCTCTCAATGTCTGGCTGAGGATCACTGTGAGCTCAGTAATGATGTACCTAACATTTTTGTGGTGCTCACTGTGTGTTGGGCTTTGTTCTTGTGTACCATGTTTACCTCATTGAATTATCAGATATTCCCTCAAGATGGGTACTAATATTCCCATTTTACAGAAGATGAAACTGAAGAATGGATGGATTGAGTAACCTGGTTGAAGAAGTGGAGCTAATAAAGGATAGAGAGAAACTTTGCCAAGCAGCCCCTCGGCATGTTACTCATAGTCTGCTTTTCTTAGGGTGAACCGGGACACATCATTGTATGGCAGTGTTTCATTTCTTAATTTTTATAGTCAATATATAATAGATAGAAGGGCATCAAAGAAAGACATACTTAAAAGTGGGTAATTTCCCTTGAAAGAAACTGTGATCCAATATTGAATTCTTTCTTTGTTCACCCCCCAATTCTAAAGAATATTAACAATAAATATAAGTCCATGATGCCAAAATCTAAAATACTTGAAAACCCCTGAAGCTTTTATAATTTGTGGCAAAATGATTTGACAGTCAAATCTGACCTGAAGTTGAATGGGACGGTTTATAGTTTTTATACCACTTAGTATGAATATGTATATATTTTGTTGCAAAATAATTGTTTGATTATGACTTACTTCCACAAGTCAAACTTGGTAGATTATGAAATATATAGCATACATATAGTATTGTTTTTCTGAAAAAAGAAAATCAGAATTTGAAACCTAAGTGACCCAAGGAGTTGAGAAAACGACCAGAGAATTTATGTAAATTAGCATAAAACTACTAGCTAAAGAAGCCCATTGTCCAACATGTGCTGCTAGAAGGTTATAATGTATTTTGGCCTTGCTCACAATAGAGTGGCCTATTTAGAATCATAAAACAGCTCCTATTGGAGGATGACGGTACTCTCTACCACCCCACAATTGCCTCCATACTACAGTTCCTCACAATCTTCATGGGGCTGCAGCTTGAGACGGCAGATTGAACATGTTGGTAGCATTTGCAGTCAAGTTGGGAAGATTCCCTGAGTTTTCCTTCTTTTGTGTGCACAAAGCCATCTGGAAAGCATCAGTTCTAGAAATCCAGGAGGGTTGTTGTTTGCCTCAGGAATGTTTGATTTGAACTTTTTCTTTTTGAAAATTGCTATGTAACTTCCCTGAGTTACTCCCTCTTACCTCTGCCCTGCTTTCATCAATCCTTATTCCCTCGCTGCCTCTTCTGTCTTCCTATTCTTTCCCTCTTTTGACAGTCCGGAAGGATGGAGAGAGTTGCCTTTCTTTAGGGAGTCAGATAAAATCTGAAACCTGGATATAAAGGAGAGTCTAATGACAGGACAGTCCAGGGGCAGGAGAGTAAGTCGCACCTAGTACACAGAATGGTAGAGAGCATCAGCCTTCCCCAGTCTCTGGCCTAGCTGTCTGTGCTTTGAGCTAAATCCCTTGTTTCCTTCAGACATTGACCTAGCATGGCAACAGCAAAGATGAGGTGGTATGAGCACAGTAGAATTTGGCAACTAAATGTTTGAAGAAAACTGTAGGTGATTATGGATACAGTAAACTTCTGAGTGTCCAGAGAGAAAGAATGACACTGGCCAGAAGGCAGAAGGCTTAGCCACGTGATTTTCTGGAATCTTTCAGTCTGGTATTTTTGAGGGGTGTATTTAACCCCTCCTCCAGCCTCTTCTTTAGACCCTGATACGTGCATCTCCCCTGGGAACTTTTATTCTATGCATGTAGTTTCTTGGTAGGTCCTGATCTGCTTGCTTTGATCATGTTATGAGTTGGAGTCCATATGTCTTGCTTCATGCACAGGCAAGCATGCCAACATGTATATGAGTCTTGATTTTATTGTTTAATTGGTGAATATGTCTGGATCCTGAATTCAGGAGTTCAGATATGTTTTTAAGTTTGGAAAAAGAGTGGACCTATTATTTCATGAGTACTGATGGGTGTAATGGCTGTTGGCTTCATGTGTGGGTCTTCCTTTTGATAAATACAGCCTTTAATAAGAAATTATACTCTGAAGAATGAAGTGAATAGTAGCTTGGGATGTGATGTTTGAGTCCATTTTTCAGATGAATGTGATAAGAAGACTGACAATTCTAGAATTTTCTAGGCGTAGACTTGCTTCCCTCATCAGATGTAGTGATTTGGAAACATGAATCTCAGGAACTGCCTAGTAGACATTGATCTTTTCCATTTTTTAGTTTTAGTTGTTAATAAAGGCTCTTTCCTTTTTTCAGCTTCATCTGTAAATTAGAAACATCAACTTATTTGAGTTCTAAAAATTTGTTTATTCTAGTCTGAAAGAAATATATCTGTTGGTCCTTTGGCAAAATTAGAATGAATCTTTATCTAATGTCTTCATTGGTATAGTGACCATATACATACGTTTATTTCCTTGTGACAGTCCTGATTGATGTTGGCTGTTATGAAGTAATCATTAATTCAGCTCGTTTTCCTCTCCAAGGGGGTCTCAGTTTAGATGTTAATTTACACAGATATCCCACCGGTAGCATTGTCCCTAGTAAGATTCTCTTGGTATTCCTCACCAATGTTGTCTAAATAAGGGCAAGTTGTTGATGTTTTTACTGAGTCCTTTATCTGACTTGGTCCCCGTTTCCTTCCTGCCCTGACAGGTGATAAATAAGGAAAACAAATGGTCCCTCAGGAGCTCTTGTCAACTTTGCTCCGATCCAGCCCCAATTTGAGATTTTTTGTTGTTGTTCCTGTCTCCATCACTCGGGCCTTGAATGCTGATAGATTTCTGATTTCTTCCTTGGAAGATCACATGATGAATAAGACTGCTTGCTTTCCTGCAAGGGCCAAGGGGGACATATCAAGAGGAACTGTCCCGTGCAATGGGACATTATTGAGCAGGGTTGGCCTTTTGCATGGGGGAAGTAGGAGCCTTCAGAGAGTATGATTGCAGGAAATCAGGGAAATTGCCTTCCCCCAGCTCTGATGAATGGGTAGCTTTGCCTATTCCTTGAACCAAACGACAAACCATGTACTTCTACAAAAGAACTATACTGCTCACAAAAATTAGGGGATATTTTATCCCTTCATATGCATTTTGAACTATCCCCTAATTTTTGTGAGCAGTATAGTTTACATTATAAACAATTCTGGGGAAGGGAATTCAGTGACAGCCTAACTGAATCTTTTCCTACAGTAGCCTAGGTCCCATAAATAGAAATAGAGCTCTTCTCTGGGGAGATAACAGTTGCTCTGAACTGGTAAGGGACACAGCTGAAGTATTGTGACCCACTCTGAGTGTTTCCTTATCTGTGAGTACTGAAAACACCCAGCACCAGGGTGCTACTATTCACAGCATCATCTCTTGATTGAGTTTTCTATTTTACCAGTTACAACACTCCTCTCTTATTGCTGGCAGACCTCAGAACAGTTTCGAAACATTTTCGGAGTTTGGAAAAGCAGTGGCAGGGCCAAACGGGGATTAGGGAAAGGATGAAGATGTTAGTGTGAACTTGGAACACTGGAACAGGATTGCCTTGGTTATGCTCCAGTGACAGAACTGGGTGAGCTGGCAACCGGAAGTAGAGCCCAGTCCGGTCCACAGAGTCACCCACTCTCACCTTGATATATTTTGAGTCTACCCACTTTTCTCTTTTATTACCTTAATGCTAATAATAAATTTATTGAGTATTTTATGTTTAATAACGTTTAATTTCGGCCACATTTTATAGATTATGAAAGCGAAGCTTGCCCAGGTTGGGTACCTTGGTACTGATTGCATGGCTATGAGGAGCCACTGAGCCATTTCACCTGCAGATGTTGTAAAGTACCAAAAGGCTACAGAATTAATATTAATATTTTAGGAGGCTTGGAGAACATTTTATTAATTTGGGTTAAGGTGTGCAGAGAAATTGTGAGAATAGTCTCTGTACTGTGTGATTGGCATAACCAGGATGGCTCTTGCCATTGTATTGTAAATGAAAAGGGAAGGAAAGCATAGATTCCCTGACATTCCACCACACCTGTGGGGAAAGGAGTGAATGGCTAGCCAGGTGCAGGAAGGGAAAAGCCAAAATAAACCTTTTCTTATAGCAATGAACCATTTGCGGGCATTTGTCCCCACGGAAACTACCTCTCTTATGTAAATGCATGTGGTTAATACGTCTGACTCTGGACAGAGATGGCAGATGAACACTAGAAAATATGGGAAGGGCTTTTAATATGTAAAGAGATATCTTTCTACCATTGTGTTGACTTGTAAATTTTGTTTTCTCCAAAATGATGTATGGTTTGCAAATTGAACGTGGTCCTATCATGTTAAAGGACATATGACTATAACCAATAGCGGTAAGGGGCTCCTAATTGCAATTTTTGCTTCTGTACTTCCCACTTACAAAACTATAAAAACTAAGTAGAACAAAGAGCCGGCGCACTCTCCCTTAGATTTCTGTCGGAGTTCCCACCACTTGGCCAAGCTAGACAATAAAGCTTTAATGTGTAAACGACGGACCTTGCTCCTGTCTTCCATATTTCGGGTCCCTCCGAATTTGGATTAACAGCTAGCATGTAGGAGAGCCAGAATTGAAGTCCAAACTTAGATATTCCAAGTTCACACACTATTTTTTTTTGTTTCTTGTGGTTTAATTTTTTTTCTGTTAGCTTTTTATTTTCAGCTAATTTTAGACTTAAAGAAATATTTATTGCAAGAAAAAAATTTTGTATAACCTCCCAGATTTCCCAAGTTTCACTCTCCATGGTAAACTCCTAAATTCTTACTATTAAATTTCTAAAGACCTGTACACAGTCTGCCACATCGTAAGAGTTCCATGTAAGTTTGGTGCATGAAGTATGTGCTACCCACGTGGAGGCATGGATTTATTTAAATACTCCTACATTGGAAATGCCCATGTTTAATTTTTTAAATTAATTTTTAATAATTATCTTGAAATAAACATGGAGTTATTATGTTGCAGAAATATGTTTTAAAAGCCATATGTTTTTTTTTAAAGAAATCAATAAATAGAGGGAAATCTGATATTTTTAATAACAAGGCAACAGGAATTTGGCTTTTTGCTTGAAAGAGATACTGATATTTTAAGGACAAATGTTTAAGAAGATAGTTCTAAAATAAAGTTGTTTTTTCTTTCAGAAACAGAGTCAGAGAGAGGGATAGATAGGGACAGACAGAAACAGAGAGAGATGAGAAGCATCAATCATTAATTTTTTGTTGCGACACCTTAGTTATTCATTGATTGCTTTCTCATATGTGCCTTGACTGTGGGCCTTCAGCAGACTGAGTAACCCCTTGCTCTAGCCAGAGACCTTGGGTCCAAGCTGGTGATCTTTGCTCAAACCAGATGACCCCGCATTCAAGCTGGCAACCTCGGGGTCTTGAACCTGGGTCCTCCGCATCCCACTCCGATGCTCTATCCACTGCGCCACCGCCTGGTCAGGCTAAAATAAAGTTTATAATGAAAATAATTTTCCTTTTTAAATATAGTTGAAGATACTGCTGGCTGTTATCAATATTAGCTGCTTAGAATTATTGTTAGAAAGATACTAGTATTGTTTGAATCAATGGCACCTTAATGAATGGTATATTTTAAGCAACATCAGTGTCCAAATATTATTGTGATCTCTCTAGTTGAGTAATTTTCTTATGATAAGATAGTTACCAAGCTATGACCATCCTCCAACACTTGTTTATTCAATCTGCTACCCAACCAGCATTATACCACAATCAGTCAGTTCAGTTTCACCTTAAAATTGGGAGTAGGTTTGTACTACACTAAAAGAAAAAAAGAAGGCTTTTTTTTAAAAAAAAAAAAAAAATTGTATTCCAGCACTGTCTTTTTCTGAGGATTTTTAATTTTCTTCCAAGCTAATTTTTAATAAACTAGCAATCCACAGATGAAAAATAAAAACCCATTTAAGAGGTGATTATAATATAATGGGATATTATTCATTTTTACAAGTATCCTGAATTCCCATGACAAATGACTAAATTTTACAGTTTTAAAATAGGGAAATGGAGATGAAGTAAGTAAAGAAAAATTTGCATTGGTGATGAAAGTTATACATATGCATAATACCCAGAAGAAAGACTTACTGCAGCCTTACTCTTTGGCCTTCGGGCATTTGTCTGATAGGCACTTAAGTTCTCTGAAAAACCTGGCTCATTAGCCAAATGCCATCTGATGAGGATAATTTAAGAATTAGGAGTGTGCTGAAGCATTTGTTTCTAGGCATTTGGACTGGGGTCTTTGTCTTTAAGTTATTTCGCTAAAATTGGGACTTGGGCCTTCAAAGGAAGCCCCTAAGCAAGGATGGCAGGTGAGTGTGGTTCTACCCAGACCCTATGTTTGCCATTATTTACCTTCAGCTACTTTTTAAAAATAGCTGTGCAGTATTGTCAGGAAAGGGGAGAATTTCTCTCTTCTACCTTTCTTTAGTTTTACAGTCGAACTAACAATAAATTGACACAAAACTAGATAATAGGGACAAAAACAATGTAAGACATGCACATGGGAGAATCACAGTATAATACTCAGATCATTAAGTGAAGCTCAAAGAAATGATCGAACTGGGCACCTTTTTATACTTTTTAGACACAGAAAATAAATGTGATGAAATTGACAGGACAAAGAAAGTTAGTGCTCATCAGGAAGAATTCTATGCAAGTTGTGAGCTTGGGTGGAAAATTAGTAAAGGAGCTATGAAGCTACGAAGTTGGCTACACAGGCATTTTGGATGCTGGGTTGTTTAAATTCTTGTGATGAGTTTGTCTCTGGGCCCTAAGGAGCAGAGGGGGCACCTATCACAGGGAGATTTATTTCCTGCATTTAGAGAGACTGGGAAAGTCAGAGAACCCCTCCTGCTCCCGCTGTTTCTCGGGTGATTTTAATTCTAAACAATCAATATGCCATTGTGGGATACCTTGATGTGGCCTGTCCTGGGTCTCAACTGTATGCTACTGTTAAAAGTGGAATGTGATGAATTTTATATATAGACACTCAAGTATCTACTACCCAGAAGACATGGAACATTTCTAGGCCCAGAAGACGTCTCTTACATGTTCTTTTCCAGCTGGAAGCCTTCTCAATTCACCCCATCCTTGTCCTGTAACTACTAGTATGGCTTCTTTTATACAATGGAGTTGTATATTATGTATCTCTTATGTCTAGCTTCTTTCATTCAGTGTCCTAGCTATGAAAATTGTCCATGTTGTTAAGTGTATCGGTTAGATTTTTATTATTATTATATATATAACATTCTGTTGTATGGGAATGCTGCCACCTACTTGTCCATTTTCTTGTTGATTAAGAGATTACTGCTCAATTCTGGTTATTTTAAATAAGGTTAGTGTAAAAATTATTGTGCATGTTTTTGGTGGCTAAATGTATTCATTTCACTTGGGTACATATTTAAGAAGAAAATTTCTGTGCCAAAGGGTAAGTTAATGTTTAATGTAGTAGATATTGCCAAACTGTCTTGCAACTTGGTTATAACTTTTTGCCTTATTGTAGGCAATATGTGAGAATTCCAGTTACTTCAATCCTTGCTGACACTGGGTATTGACAGTCATCCTATCATTCTAATTTAAGCCATTTTGTTATATATAGAATATTTCTTCCTTCACTTGCAAACTTAGTACTCTTGCTTGGCTATCTTTCTATCTGGTCCTGGCCACCCTTTCTTTTTGCTGTCATCTTTCCCAATTGGTTTAGTGTATGTATGTTTGTAACTGTAGTCTACCTATGCCACCATCATGGTTTTATTTTTTACTCTTTAGGCACTGAAAGCTTTATATATTTGGATGCACCTCAAAAGTAAGGAGGACAGCTAGGATGTATAATAACCATTAAAATGATCACTGCTTACTTTTAAATCAAAAGGTCTTGCTATATAGAGAAAAATATATATATAAGGAAACAATACGTGGAGAAAAACATGTGCTACTCCTTGCCTGTACACCTGCTCTTGACGTTGCCATTTAAGATCACACAGGTTGATATTATTTATACAGAGCTAAGTAGAGCAGGAGATGTTCCTTAAATGATGACTAGGCTTGGTGTCACTGATCCAAAGGCTCATACCAATGAAAGGAGTTGGGAATACTTTGATATTTTCATTTCTGATAGTCAAGGTGGAAACAAAAATGACAGTAAAGACTAAGTTTCCCAGGACCTATAGGGAGTAGGAAATTTTGTCAGTTATATCAGTGGGGGATAAAGAATCTAAACTAAATTAACACATTTTTGTCAAACTTTCTTGTTGGGCATTGTCTTTGTGTCCACAATTATTTTATGTCTCAGTGGGGAGGGCCTATTGAACATGATTGATTTTGCCTCTGCAGACTGGGATCTTAAAGAGGCTTGGCGACATCTTAATGGCTATGAATTCTCAGTGTTCTGTACTAAAGATAGAGACAGAAAATGAGGAGTTCACACTGCATCTATAATGACTCAAAGATTTGCACTGGATTTTTTAAGCAAATTACTGCATTGGTTTTCTTGCCTTCTGCTTCTTTTAACTCATTGAGTTGAAGAAAATTCTAAGTGTGCCATCATTTGCTAATAAATGTACTTTCTAAGTTGGCAGTATGCTAGAAAAACAAATGAAAATCATAAAAATCACACAAGGATACACAAAATCAATAGTTTATCATGCCTCACTGAAGTCCATTTTTTTTTAAGTAAAAGCAACAAGTTTTGAACTTGTCTTATCCTGAGACTTGACTAAGGATGTATATTGTTAAGAAAATAACATGGAAATTGAAGTTCAAAGCCCAGAATCCACATTTCAGATTAAGTGCGACATTGGGCATTATGTTAATTTTTCTGTCAACTGGTTTCTTCAGTTTAAAAAGAGGAAGTTGATAATAATAATAAATTTCTTAGCAATTATTGTGATAATCACCTTAAAAGATATACAAACAAGCGCCACGTGACCAGTGATACCTTAGGACCATAAGAGATATCCAGGTTATCAAATGGGTAGAAACCTGGAGTACAGGTTGGGGTGGGATGGGTAGCCGGGATGTGTCCTTACTATGCTCATTTGATCATATGTGCAGAGGTGAGATATATCTTTTAGCAGTTAGTGATTTAATGGAAGTCTTTTTGAGCTGTGTGATAGGAAGCAGCTGGGCTCGCCTTCCCAATTTTCATCCTAATTGCTTTGGTTATAATAAAGAAATGGAAACTCACGTGTTTAGGGGTTATCTCTGATGAGGGAAACATTATCTTCAAGTTATCTGATCAAGCATATTTGGGTGAGAAAAACTGTTCATTGGTGACTTGTTCCAAGGGCTGAGAGAAGCCCCTCTGTTATGCTTCCAGCCTGGAACAGATGAAGAGCTGAGCATTGCAGATTTTTAGGGGAGGGGAGAGGGAGGTTTGGTGAACTGGAAAGAATGCTGGCCTGAAAATCTGGAAGTCTGGATTTAAGAAACAAAGAAGTAGGCAAAGCGGCATCTTTTCTTTGAACCACATTTTATGTGTGAAATGGGTGGATTGACCTTGTACTGCCCCATCCTTTTCTACATCCTCAGTAATCAATGTCTTTATGATGTCTTATTGCCCTCCATTATAGCCTACCAGGAAAGAACTGAAGGCCATTCACACCCCGATACACAGAACAATGGCATTTCTACCATCAAGAGGATGGAATTTTTAATTTGAAGGAATGAAGCACCAGCTGTAGGATTCCAGGCACTCGTCAAAAAGTGAGGAAGCTATTTTAGAAGCAGAAGGAACTTTCCAGTAGCCTACAATCATAACTCGGAGGTAGCTGCTCTTTCTTTCTATGCTGTCATCTGGCACAAGCGGGAAGATGAATCGGAAGAAGCAGTGAGCTGGGTGGTCAATCACAGTGTGGGCCCTGTGCGGATGCCACAGAAGGCAGGTGAACACCTGGGGAGGACGGCTCACCTTCCTGGTCTGTTTGTCTGGTGTGTGCCCAGACTCCCTCTCTCTGCGTTCCCATAATACTTTATTTAGGCCACATATCACATTTTTAAAGCTTATTTTATTCTGTAATTCAACAGGACTGTACCATTCTAAAAGAGAAAAGACTTGACTAAGCGTGCTTAGTCTCTGGACTTACTTAGGAGCTTGCTAGAAATAGATATTCTCGGCCTACTTCAGACCCACCAAGTCAGAATCTGCATTTTAGTATGACCCCTCAGTGATTTATGTGCACATGATGGTTTGAGAACCCCTGAATCCATAGAGCAGGGCACGTATCCCCAGAATGACAGTCCCTGCTGAGTGTCACCGAAGGCACTCTCCCCTAATTTAAGCAGTCCTCCCAATGCTGTTTTCATCCTCTGGCTACTGATACACAGTTGTCAGGTCCCCCAGGCCCACTTTGAATGGCTGTAGAACCCAGCTCTACATATTTAGTCCTTTTAATGTTTGCTCATAAATCAAACCCTGCATCCCCTTAATCAATCTCGCAACTCTCCACTGAATTTGCAGCCATTTGTCAACATCCTTCTCTATCTGAGAAGCTCTAGGCCTGAATGTAATTTTCTATAAGGGGACACAGGTATTATTTACAGGATTTAAAAGTTCTTTAAGATATGTGGTCAAGGCTAATAATAAAAAAATAAGAAGGCACTATATGTGCAAAGACTAAACAGTCATTCTAAACCTATTTGATAACATCACCATCATGGTCATCATGGTCATAAACTACAAAAGATATATAACTCTTAGTCTCTTGTCAGGTGTAGACAAGCTGATATGGATATGGAGAGGGATAAGGATCCTGTTCCATGAAGAAGTGTGAATCTAGTTGGAGAGAAAGTTTTGCAATAAAATAAGTAATAGAAAGTCACAAAGGGGTATATACCATGTGTGAAATAAGTGGTCGAGACCCCCTGGAGCGAGAGAAATTATTAGGGGTTATTTATTGCAGACCAGGGCTCTTAGGAAAAGATTTGGAGAGGCCTTAAAAACATGCACAAACATGGATTCACAGGAGAAAGTAGAAAGGACAGTCTGGGAAGAGTCAGTAGAGTTGAAGGTATGATTCTAAACAAACAAAAGTTGGATTTTTTTCTTTATAGACTCTCCCTCTGCCACATTCTGAGACTGAACACTTCTTTTCTTTGTACGTTTTCTGTATCTTCCAACTGTCCTTTTGTAATCACACATTACTTAGCAAAGATAAAGTAAACAATACTTCATAAAGAAGCAGCAAAAAAAAAGCTTCTTAAATCATGCTATCTCTTCCATCCAATAAATAAAAAAATAGATAACTCAGCAAAGTAATGTACAGAGAGGAAAAAACAAGGTCTCCTTGACTGTCTTTCTTACCCCTTGTCTCAACGCAGGAGGGGGAGAAGAATAAGTGCCCCACAGTGAGATTTCCTAGGGAAAATTTTGAAATAAGCCTCAGGAGATGGGAGTTCTATAGCTGGCCCTGCTATGACCAAGCTGTATGATGTTGGGTGTCACTGTCTCATATGCTACGTGGGGGTTGTATTACAATTATTGTGTACTTCAACAGGGACTCATTGGGACTGTCCTGGCCCATCAGGCTGTCTGGTCACCCCATCTAGTGAGACCAGATCATCACTAGAGCTCTCTTTTTGGGGAAGGAGGAGCAAAAACTTATCTACAGAAGAACAGATTGCTTGGCTGTGTGAGACTGAATTTTATTCAGTTTAAGCACTTTGTCCAGAAGTCATATTTTGTGTGAAGGACACCTTAGAGTGTGGAATGAGAAATGGAGATTTGCTGGACATAACGATTTTCCAGTCTTTCCCTCTCACCTCTACTCTCAAAGATTGAATTAGAATTGCTCTCAAGGCCACAGAATAGATTGATGCATATTCTAATTTCTAATGCCTGCAGGGCAATAACTCAGGCGATTCCTTCAGCTACAATAACAAGGTTTATTTTATTGCAGTTTGAAGGCTGTTTGGGGCCTTGGTAGGAGAGAATGTCTCCTGGCTCAGATAGGCTAAACATCTGCTAAGTTCTCCCCCAACTTTCTCCTTAACTTTGTTTTATTGTTATTACCCTCAGGAGGCCACTAAGCAGGAGTTCATGGGAGGGGAATGGAAGGGACATTTCTATTGTTATTCAGCACATTTAGGCAGTTTTTTACCTGGGAGCTCATTCCCCCTCAGCCCCAAAGGAACTTAATATGAAAAATGTGAACATATTAAGCACATAATGTGAGGCTGCATTAATTAAGATAGCGTTCTGATTTCCTGCGCGTTGAGGTCCATTGGTGCTCCTTTTACTGAGATAGAACACTGGGGTGGATGCTGCATGTGGGAGGGCGCGTGGTGGCCCAGAGGGTGACTACACATATGCGATGCCTGAAGACAACCTTGTTCAGCATGAAGAAAAGAAATGGAGTTACCTTCCAGAATTGGAAAGCCTGCCGTAGGAAGGAGGAGGGCATTTGTATTAGCGACCATCCAGAAGACAGAATAACAGCAACATAAAACATAACGACCTGACTGTAGACCTGTGGCCAGCCTATGCATAGGAGAGGTATTTTAGAAGGGGGGTTATTAGGGGTGGAGGAGCTTTGCACTGACTCAGTGCAGATCTGTAAGGAAACTCTAAGTCTAGAATTGTGTGGTAATCTGTAATTTGCAGACTAATCTGAAGTTATCTAGTCTTCATAAACTGAAAACACATTTGAATCTATATAACAAACTTTTTGTTTCAAGGGTTAGGTTACTATTCTCTCTGTGTGTGTATGCTATCTACTCTGCAGAGTAGTACTTTATTTTATGTAATCGATAGTGATCTTTTTTAAAATTTCAAGACCTGTTCAAATAATAATACTATTATAATACTATTATAACTGCAGTGAATATTTTTGTTTGCCTCCCAAACATCCATTTCCTTTATTCTGGAAGAGACCTGGTTTTACTCATGTTTCTGCCTCACCTTTATGCAGCTGTGTTACTCAAGAGAAGATATGCCTGTGCCCGGTTTCAAAGATGAGATTTGATTAGTTAAATAAATCATGACAATCTTTTGCCCATCATTGTCCTACATTGGTACATATGACCCAATGGAAATGGTCAAGACCTTTGGAAAGATTCTTGCTCTTAGGGTAGAGGAAAAGAGGGGTTGGTTCCTCCCTCTTTCTTAGAAAGAAGATGAGGAAGCTAGACCTCAGTGACTCATCTATCCTAAGGCCATAAGGAAATTCAGCCTGAAGAAGGTCTATGGTGAGATCAGGAAAGAATAACAAAGACAGAGCTAGAGTCCCAGTTGGACCAAGCCAGAAGGCCACCTGTAAGGTATTTTTCCCCGCCAAGAAAGAAGGAAGAGGGCCAGAGCCATGAAGTGTGGAATAATAAAAGGCTTTATTGAGTACAGAGCGTGCATCCCACCCGATGAGGTTCCCTGGCCCTGAGGAAAGATGGAGGCCAAGGAAGTCGCAAGGAGTGACCTGTGTGAGAGATATTTAAAGGGTCCCTAGGGTGGGAGAGCTAATATGATGTAGTGAAACCTCACTGGCTGGCAGAGGACGCTTTTTTCCAAATGATTCCTGGGAAGTTTCTTTTGGCATGCTTGGCTGTGGGCAGTCCCAGCCAAAGTTCGCGGGCCTGACATTTCCCCATTATCCACCGACCTTACACCACCTACCTCTGAACTTCCAGGAAGCCAATAATGTTCTTGTTTAAGCTGATTTGAGTTAGATTTCTATTGCTTGCTTTTAAAAGCATCCTAACTGACAACCTAATCCTCTAGCAGTTGATGACCAGGGAGTTCATTCACTACCAATCTTACTGATCTTACTGATTATTTTATTAAATACTTTTTTTAAATTATTTTACTTTTATGTTGAGCTAATTTTAGCTTGATAAGAAATTAACATAAGTGGTAGAGTTCCCTTCAACTCTTGACCCAGTTTTCCCTAATGTTAACATCTGACATTGCCAGAGAACAATGATCAAAAACAGGAAATTAACTTTGGAATAATACTATTAACAAACTACCGCTTTTATATAAATTGCATCAGTTTATCCACTAATGTCTAATTTTCATTCCAGGATCCCATCTAAAATCCCACATTGCATTGAATTATAATTTCTCCTTAGTTTCCAACATGTAAAAATTCCTTAGTTGTTCTTTGTCTTTCAATACTTTGAAATTTTGGAGGGTACTGATCAGTTATTTTTCATGACCATCTGAAGAACTTACCATTTTTGGTGTGTTTATGAATGTAGGTTATTCAGTGTTCTTGCTTTCTTTGATAGTAGCTTCTCCTAGAAACATTTTCCTTTACAAAGAGAAATGCAATCAGCACAGTATATGAGTTCACTTATGTATGTCTTCCTGTGTTATTGACAAAAGGGATGCTGTTGTAATTATTTTTAACATCTTATTTGGGCTATATCTTCAGAGGACAGGAGGTCATTGTCCTTAGGTGTCTTTTAATGGTTGAGTCCCAATGCTATAATCTGCTATTTTCATCATTTTGGGGTTTATCTGTGCTGGCTGCTTAGGGAAGAAATAGGACTCCTGAAAGGGGGAAGGATATTTTACTATGCGTTCTAGAAAAATATATAAAAGAACAACTATCTTTTTCTTTTTTTTTTTAATTTTTCTGAGGTTGGAAATGGGGAGGCAGTCAGACAGACTCCTGCATGGCCCGACCGGGATCCACCCGGCATGCCCACCAGGGGGCGATGCTCTGCCCATCTGGGGGGTTGCTCTGCCACAATCAGAGCCATTCTAGCGCCTGAGGCAGAGGCCACAGGGCCATCCTCAGCGCCCGGGCCAACTTGGCTCCAATGGAGCCTTGTCTGCAGGAGGGGAAGAGAGAGACAGAGAGGAAGGAGAGGGGTAGGGGTGAAGAAGCAGATGGGCGCTTCTCCTGTGTGTCCTGGCTGGGAATCGAACCCAGGACTCCCACACGCCAGGCCGACGCTCTACCACTGAGCAAACCAGCCAGGGCCAAAAGAACAACTATCTTTTGAGCCACTAGAACTAAGGAAGATTTCCCTATCATGGAAGATTTAAGCAGATGACCATTCTCCACATAAACTCTTCAAGTCTTGAAGACTTGGTGGCTGGAATTTCAGGTTTTCTCTAATGACCAGTTACTACGAGAGTCATCCCCAAACTATTGAAATAAATATAGAATCAACATTTTTACAGTCTTTGCTAAGTCAAGGTATTAGTGCAATGTATCTTGCAATAATGCTGAGCATCCTAATGAATTATAATTAAAATGAACATGTTATTTTCCTAGAAATAATTGTCACCCTCTGAAGATCTAAAAATACTGTAGTTACAAAAATTCTAATTTGTTCCAAAATATGTGAAGTTGAATCTGTAATGCCTTGTAACCAATGAAGCTGTTTTGGGTTGCTGCCATTGATTAAATGTAGTGACAGAGCAGGAGCATTTAATCAATCATAAAAGCCACTTTAATGCATTGTATTACTCCAGAGCTAGAGCAATTAGAGCAGCTGCACTGTAGGCCAGAATAGCAAAATGTGGAATAAAAAGGAGAAGGGAAAAAGAATGACTTCCTTCTATGTCCAGGTCTTTGTCTCAAAATACTTTGTATGCATTGTGTGGATCATTCTAGCTGCATAGATGTGAGAAAGTAAGCATCATTTGCAATGTGTAGAGCTATGCCTATACACATGTAAATAAGCATAAACAAGTGTAATGATAATAATCACGGATTTTTGAAGAATGATGATTATTTTTATTGCATGTCACTTTTCTCAAAAGAGACTTAGTTCCTACCCAAATGAGAACTTCTAATGTCATTCATATCACAGCTACAGCAAAGAAAAGAAGCTATTGCCAGGAAAAGGATGAAGAGATGAAAGCAGGTCAGGGAAGAGAGGGAAAAGGGCAAGAGGAGGAGTAGAAAGAGCTGAGGAGCTGCTAAATTACTGATATATCAGACTTGGCATAATAAAATGGTCAGTCCTGTAGATCACCATGTGGCATGGAATAATCCAAGACCAAGAGAAGTAATGATGAGATGAAATCATAAGACAAAAGATGGAGGGATCATCCATTTGGATAAATGGATGAGGGTTTTTCTTGGTCCATTTTGAGGAAGAATTATAACATCATAGCCATATGGTATGCATCAATTACAATTTGTATTAACTACATATCTAATATATGTATGTGTATCTCTTTTTAGTTAAGAATTAATCTGTTTATATCATAGTGTGTGCTCAGTTAATTCCTTTCTCATCATTGTAAAGTCTTGACATAAAAGAACTATTAAAGGGGTTGCCAAGGAGACATATCTGAAAGAGTTGAATCTATTGACATTTGAAATTGAAATGGTGGATCCTAGAACTGGCAGAATAAGCAAATATTACTCCTGACAATGGCCCCCTCCTCCCCCCCCCCTTTTTTTTCACCATTCTGCACATCTACTGGCAAAAAATGTTTACAATTTGTAGAACCAAGCTGAAGGGGGGAGTCTGACTTTTCAGTACTTATGCAAAACCTTCTCTTTACTCCTGGTTTATATTTAATGCTTCCTTCCTTGATTAGCTTTAGCCTTAATATTCTGGGGTATGTTATAGGTCCTATTTATTTTTAAATCACTGTATTGAACTATGACTGATATATAAAAAGCTATACACATTGATGAGTTTGGACATAAGTATACATCCGTGAAATCATCACTGCATTCTATGCCATGAAAAAAGTCTATCACCTTCAAAAGTTCTTTATGAATTTTTATGAATTTTAGTTTAGATTGTACAGTGACAGTCATATGATAAGCACCATATAAGTAGTTTTAAAAAGTCAATTCATCAGCTTTGAAGTTTTGAGCTGGTACTGAGCATGATAAATGGCCCAAGTCTTCAAGGAATTGATATTATTGAGAAGACAGTATTAATATACATGACATTGTATGTTATAAACAGCTTACATAACAGAGCATTCAAGTGTTGACTGTGGGATGAAGGTTTTGTAAGAGCTGAGAAAAATTCAAAGGAAAACACAGTCAGTGAGATCTAAGTGGTAAGGAAAAACTTTAAGGAGAAAGTTGAATTAAACCTGGGCCATCACTATGGACTTGATTAATCGAAATAAATGGAAAGATTGATTGAGGGACCCCATGAAGGTATCGTGAGCTGAAAAAGCTGCAGAAAGCTTCCTGTGAAACAAGAGGCAACACAGATTTTCAGGGGTAATCGGGAGGTAATGCCCTCTGCATAACTACCCCAGAGGCCACTCTTTTTGGATGAAGTATTCTAGTATAATGTCGGTTCGTGCATTTCTGATGACACAATATAGTGGTGCTGAAGAAAATGCACGAGAGTAGAGCCAGGCAGTGCAGGGCTTCTGAACCAATTAAGGACTGTGTCTGAAGGCACAGAGTGTGAAGACAGTCTGGGGTCATGGGAGGAGGTGTATAGGCAGGGAGAAATACTCAGCGTATGGAAGATCGATATCCCTTAGTACCTTATAACAGGCTCTGGCTGTTACATATGGCAGAGAGATGACTGTCTTCCAATTTCTGCTCTTTCTCTTTTCCTTTTAGAATTGGTACCTTTAATTTTTAGCTGGGTACAGGGCTATTCAAAATAAAGCAAACGTTTCAAAATTTCCTTCCACTTAGGTGCAGCAATTCGTCTTAAGTTTCAGTCACTGGGATGTGGGAAAATTTATGTTAAAATTTTAGATCATCTATTATTATGTCCTCCTGCTCCCCTTTGCTATGAGCTTGAATGTGGATTTGATGACCATGAGAATGAGGGCAGCACCCTGTCCAGAGCAGAGGCACAGATGGAAATAGTCAGAGTCTCCAGCTCTGTTGTCATCATGTCAACCCTGGACTAACAGACTTCTGCATGAGAGGGCAACACACTACTTGACTTAAGCCACTATATTTTGGGGTGTCTTTCACTTTGTGTTTGTTGCCCAGAAGATCATATTTTGGTGTGTGCTTACTAGGACTTACGGATTTCTTGAGTAAATTAGGGAAAAATGTTTCAATATGCATGCATAGCCTGTGATTTGATCACATTTTGCTTGTGAAGAGCTGGTTTTCTTCTTGGCTTCAGACATAACTCACTCCGCAGGAAGGATGGCAGCTTCATGGCTCTGTCTATATTTTACCTTATTTATTTATGTTGATAGTGAAGTTAAATATATGGCTTGCTGTTTCAGAGGGTTTTGTGTTACTGCTTTAGTTACTAGAGGAAGACAGCTGCTCATTTTATAATCCTTATTTTGGAAGTTCTTTTGAGACCGGGTATGAAAACGTACAGGCGCATAATTCCTTTACAAAGGTTATCGTGTCTCCACTTTGAACTTTTAAAAGACTGGAAGAAAGGGTATAATCATTGGCCAGCAGCTGTTGTGTGGGGTCATGCATGTCAGCCAGGTCTTCATAAATGGTGACACAGATTTGTTCTCTGTTGGGTACCAGAATTTCACTTTCCTGACTTCATTAACACCAAATAATTGATAAGTGAGACATTTCAAAAGGTGTGGGTGTTGTAGTCAGAGAGGTACAGGGCTGGGTAATATTGCCAAGGTAAAAAAAAAAATACTGTTCAAAAGTCACTCTGTTTCCACCACCCTCTAATTCTAAAGGCATTTCTGACCGAGGCAAAAGATTACTCATCTTGCAACAGTGCCTGTCCAGGTCAGTGGGGAAAGGTTCCTGCAGCACTGGACTCTGAAGGGGAGAAGGGAAGTCTAACTCAGGTTATAAAACCACAGCCACTGGCTTAATCAGGAGTGGAAATGTCTGACAGGGCAGTTCGTGAGTCATCAGACTTTATTAGAAGCAACAGTGATGGCTTTGCAAGTAGTTTAATATTAGCAAAATCGAAATTCCCAGAGAAAAACATATTTTCCCACTTCCTCTTGCTGAGCTAATAAATGCGTGTTTGCTTCAGTTTATTCTTGTGCCTTTTGTTCCTTTTCTACCTTCTAACATTCCTCCTTCCTTTTTTTGAAGCAATAGCAGTTTCAGGGTCAGATGGGGCTAATAAGATGTAAGGAAATCCAAGTTCAGTTACAATACTTTGGGGCCCAGTGGGGTGGAGGAGACAGGCACACGTGTCCAAGATGCCACCATTCTTTCTGTCTGGGAAGCAGCCCTGCTCGGTCTCCACACCACTGAGGTGCTCAGCAACTCTTCAGTGACATGAAGTATATTAAGTAGATCTCCTAATTTATGTCCATAGGATTTGCAAACCTCCCTGTAATGCATTCTAAAAATTTTGCATCCTTTCAACAAGATATATTGAATCTCAGACCCTGAGCTGTGATTGATCCCAATGTCAGGGTAATATGTCAGAGTCTTGCACAGCAGCTGACAGGCCTTTGTTATGGATTTTAAAGGGCTAGCGTCTCAGGTGAAAATTCTCAGAAGTCATTCCTGGGAAAATAATTTAGTCTTTAGAATCAGGTGTGAAATGGAGAGCCGTTTCTGCTTGTAATGTAGACAATACCAAAGGCATGGTGTTGGCTGCAGCTGTCTGTGGCAAAGTGTGGGATGGCTGTTTGGAGAAAGCTGCCCTAACCCAAGGTCATGGGCTTTATCCTCAAGTAATAGACATTGATTTCCTTATTTCTGTTCTATAGCTTTACAGTGCCTGTCACCTAGGCCAGTTTACTCCAAATAAACCACCTTGGAGCCAAGAGAACCCAAAGGAGTGGCAATATGCCACGGCCCCATAGCATCACTTTGAAAAAGTGGGAAGTCAGGCTCTGGATGGGTAGCTCAGTTGCTTAGAGCATCATCTTGGTAAGACAAGGTTGTGGGTTCTATCCCCATCAGGACATATGCAAGAAGCAACTAATTAATGCTGTCTTCCTCCCTCTCTCCTTTCTCTCCCACCTTTTCTTTCTCTCTCTCTCTAAAAATCAATAATTTTTTTTTTTTTGTATTTTTCTGAAGCCGGAGATGGGGAGAGACAGTCAGACAGACTCCCGCATGCACCTGACCGGGATCCACCCGGCACGCCCACCAGGGGGTGACGCTCTGCCCCTCTGGGGCGTCGCTCTGTTGCGACCAGAGCCATTCTAGCGCCTGGGGCAGAGGCCAAGGAGCCATCCCCAGCGCCCGGGCCATCTTTGCTCCAATGGAGCCTCGGCTGCGGGAGGGGAAGAGAGAGACAGAGAGGAAGGAGGGGGGAGGGGTGGAGAAGCAGATGGGTGCTTCTCCTGTGTGCCCTGGTCGGGAATCGAACCCGGGACTTCTGCACGCCAGGCAGACGCTCTACCACTGAGCCAACCGGCCAGGGCCTAAAAATCAATAAATTAAAAAAGAGATTAAAACAAGAAAAATTGGGAAGTCAGCAAACCCTAACTTTTGTCTATCTACCCAGATTCCTTACTCTTTCAAGTCTCTATCTGATGGTGCAATGTTAGAAATAGCTGTAAAGGACGCTGGTAATAATACCACTTGTGACTGCTAACAGAGTTTCAATCTATGCCTTGAGGATTCAATACTCCAAAGCTCAGAAGAATAAAACTGTAATGATTGAATGAAAGCTGATTTTTATTTGAGAGAGAAAATAGGACAGGGGACCCATAAATCAAATTGTTGACAGACTTCTGTCCAGCTTAGCTGACCCACTTCCTCTTCTGGGGTAAAGAAAACAAAATCTTGGTAGTGGATCAAGAGCATCAGCTGTATGTAAGAGCATTATCGTATGTGCTAAAATGTTATCCTAGGGCAGCTGTCCTGAACCCTTTCTCGGACTCACTGAGTCAGCTCACTGGTTCACAGAGGAAGTTAGGTTGGATGGTTTTATATATCAGCTTGAAGTCAATCTCTTCTGTCTCTGGGAAATCAGTGAGAGAAAGAGGGTGATGGTTAACCCGGAAGTCCGGGTGTACTTTCCCCAGTGTAAGCCAGTTCGGGTGGGAGACAGCACTGTCTTACCTGGGGACAGCTACAGGGAGATGTTGCCCACACACCCTTGAATTGATGACATCCCCATTCACTGCTTTGGCAGAACTATTATTCTGCTCACTGGATACAGTTTTGTGAAACTGTAGCAAAGCATTATTCCTTGCAACAGATGGTGTTCCAGGTATGTGGCAAAATTACCCTATTTTATTTGTTCATCAATCAAATATTAGGAGGGTGAAATGATTTGGAACAAATAAGATACCCCCCCCACCCTCTATCAGGCACAATTTTTTAAAATAAAGTTTTCCTTGGAAAAACATACTTATCTAAAGTCATAGAATACTACAAGGAAACTTCATATGGTATACTTTCAGCTTCATATGGTATATCACAGCTGGCACAAAGCTAAGCAGCGATGTCATCATGGCTTAATCTGGAAGGGGAGAGGACCAGTGTAGGAGGTCCTCTTTTAGGGTCCTTTTAGGGTATGGAGGACACCAGTCTCTTCCTCTGTGCTATGATTTGGAGGTAAATGTAAGACCCCTCCTGGACCAAGAAAATTTGTGGGTTGTAGGTGTTAAGGTTGCAATGGTCCAATTGGGGTTTAATTATACAATGATGGTATGACATAAAACACATGAAAATGCTATAAATCATTACTAGACACATTCAATCGATTTTAGCTTTCATCATTACTATTGTTACATCCACAATATTCCCTGTGCATATTTCACTCTTTGTAGTTACCATAATTATTTTTTATTATTGACATCTCTGCCTTTCTCCTTTCTTGACTAAAGATCCCTAAAAGCAAGGGACTGTGCTTGAATAAGAGTTTTCGTGGTTTCTTTCTTTTTTTTTTTAGTATTTTGTGTTTATCAAAGCTTGGATATTAGAAATAAACAAGTAAAAATTTTATTTAAATTTATTGGGGTGACATTGGTGAATAAAGTTATATACATTTCTATAATACATCATCTGTATATTGCATTGTGTTCACCACCCTAAGTCAAGTCTCCTTTTATTTCTCCTGCCCCCTCTTTCCCTCTGGTAATCAGCATCATCTGTCTGTGTCCATGAGTTTTTGTTTGTTTGTTTGTCCTATTTGGTTCATTTGTTGCTTTCAATTTAAATCCCACATGTGAGTGAAATCATATGGCTCTTGACTTTTTCCAACTGACTTACTTCACTTAGCATGATATTCTCAAGATTCAACTAAGTTGTCACAAATAGCAATATTTCATCTTGTCATATGGCTGAGTAATATTCCATTGTATATATGTACTATATATTCTTTGTCCAATCCTTTATCAAAAAGCACTTTGGTTGTTTCCATGTCATGGTTACTGTGGAAAATACTGTGATGAACATAGGGGTGCATATATCTTTCCAAATAAATGTTTTTAAATTTCTTTGGTCAATAGCCAGAAGAGGGATAGTTGGGTTATATGGTAACCTTATTCTTAAGTTTTTTGAGGACCCTCCATACTTTTTATCATGGTGGCTATACCACTTTATACTCCTATGCTTAGTGAATTAGAGTTTCTTTTTCTATGTAAAGCAAGTTTTATTTTGCATATGGAAATGTTTCTCTGCAGAAGTTTTTCTTCCCTAAGAGAAAAATAGCAGCTGTGGAAAACCTTATATTCAGGTTCAAATAGTAAGTAGGATTTATCTCAAAACTGTGTCATGAATCAAAAGTCACCACACAGAGGTAAATGTGACTGTGGCAGCCTGTGAGATAGGTTCATTCAAAGACATTCCAACCTTCTTATAGCATGTTTCCTGTAGCTAAATGCTTCATTTTCTGGGCTCCCTGCAGCTCACATTGGCCAAGCAGATGCACCTGGATGAGTTCTGGAAGGCATATACACATCAGAATACAGTAATGTGCAGCCTTTGTGGAAAGTACATTTGTGCAGTCACTCGGGTTTTTGTTTCTTTGTTTATTTGTTTTTGCAGTAGTTGGAAATTCTGATGGTTAGTCCTGAGTTATTTGGGTGTTAAGCAGTAGGTAGCACTATCAGTGGGATTTCCACAGGAACTCCTCTGTGGTATAGATGGCTATGCCTTTTTCTCATATCTACAGAGAATCACCTAAATGTGTAGAGAATTTTTATGAGTGTGTCTGAGCAAAGCTGATGACATTTGCCAGGAAGCAAGATTTCAAATGCTCTGGAGAATAACAGTTCTGGAGTTTTGGGTTTTTTTAATGAATTTGAAATTTAAAAGGGAAATTAAGGAAGATTACATGAAAGTAGAAGAAAACAACGCAGGATAGGTAAGATGATGTGCTCTCAAGCTATAGAAGGACAGATCTGAAAGGGTGGTCATGTATCAGAAAGAAAGTCTACGAAGAGGCATTTCAAAGGTGTGTTAACCTAGATGCAAAGAAACAATGGATAGGGCTTCCTTAAGGCAAAGATAAGCCTTTTGCTAAAAAGTTATATATGTGGGGCATGACTACCCACCATGACCCGCCCCATTAGGGATTCATGATCAGTTCACCTTGGGAGGTTATTTCCATAGAACCATTTTGTTGTTATTCACACTTAAATTAAGGTAAAGATAGATTCTGTTGCCTATCCTGCAACCACAGAATAACATTGACCCACAGTATAGCCCACTGGATGTGGTTGAAGATAGCAGAGTAAAAAAGAAAAGAAATATAGAATGGGCTGTCTGACTTGGAGGTTACCCAGTATAAACTGTTGTGCTTAAATTTTCACTTGTAGCCACCAGAAATTAAGGGATGATTTCGACAGACTGAAAGAACCATGCAGTATGACAGAGAACGCAATCACGGGAAAGACTACTTCTGACTACATTGAAGAGCTTAAAAAGAAAATAAAGAAAAAAAAAGGCAGACTCAAGAGTCTTAACTCCTTGGCTCAGTTAGAGAGCAAGGCTTTCCTGAAGCTCCAGCACTGATGTGTGCAAAAACAGTCATGGATCTGGACTATGTAGATTGCTGAATTAAAACATAGTTTGAATTCACAGCTTTACTATGTTCCCAGATTAAGAAAAGGCATTGGTTGGTAAAGAATAGTATAGAGATTCCTCAAAAAATTAAAAATCAAACTGCCTTTTGACCCAGCTATCCACTGTTAGGAATATACCCCAAGAACACCATAGGACTGTTCCAAAAGGAGAAAGGCACCCCCATGTTTATGGCAGCATTGTTCACAATAGTGAAGCTCTGGAAACAGCCAAAGTGTCCGTCAGTGGACGAGTGGATTAAAAAGCTTTGGTACATATATACTATGGAATACTACTCAGCCATAAGAAATGATGACATCGGATCATTTACAATAACATTGATAACATTATATGAAGTGAAATAAGTAAATCAGAAAGAACTGAGAACTATATGATTCCATACATAGATGAGACATAAAAATGAGACTCAGAAACATGGACAAGAGTGTGTTGGTTACAAGGGGGTCAGGGGGGGGGCAAAGAAAACCAGATAGAAGGTGACAGAAGACAATTTGACTTTGAGTGAGGGGTATGCAACATAATCACATGTCAAAATAACCTGGAGATGTTTTCTCTGAACATATGTACCCTGATTTATCAATGTCACCACATTAATATTAAAAAAAAAAAAAAAAAAAAAAGAATTGAGCCCTGAAGGATTGGATTTGTAACCATTTAAAGTATTTTTTAAAAAACTCTCCCTGTCCTGGCCAGATAGCTCTGTTGGTTAGAGTGTCATCCCAACACGTAAAGGTTGCCAGTTCAATCCCCAGTCAGGGAAGATAGAGAAACAGGTTGATGTTTCTTTTGCTCGCTCTCTCACATTCTCTCGCTGAAATCAATCAATCAATCAATCAATTAATCAATAACTCCCCTGAACATCCTAGGGCATCAAAAACAGTTCTTATTATAAGATGAGACTGATTTTGATGCCTGAAGACATTGTAATGGCTTCACTGGATAAGATGCCAAATCTTTTTCTGCCCCACTGAACTATCCCATGTAGAAACTGGCATTAGATCCCAGTGTGCTCTTGGGGATCAATTATGAATCAAACCTGGGTGTTGACTTATGCATTTCAATATGTTGCATCCACAAAAATTCTTGGGGAAAATATATATATAGGGATTAGTCCTAAGGGAGCTAGATAGGGGGGGAGAGTAATATTTTAGGTCAGGTTGAATTTATCAATTTTGGTGTACTTAAAAGAGATTCTGGATTTAATAAGCTAGGTCAAGCCAGTTTAAGTAACTGGAAGTGGATTTAATTATTTACTTGGATTATCGACTAAAACTGGACTCAATATGCCAAAAGAAGCAAAGATACTAGAAACCCCTTAGTTTAATATAGAGTAGTGGCCCCAAACCTTTTTTGGGCCACGGACTGGTTTAATGTCAGAAAATATTTTCACGGACCGGCCTTTATGGTGGGACGGATAAATGTATCACGTGACCGAGACAAGCATCAAGAGTGAGTCTTAGATGGATGTAACAGAGGGAATCTGGTCATTTAAAAAAAAAATAAAACATCGTTCAGACTTAAATATAAATAAAATGGAAATAATGTAAGTTATTTATTCTTTCTCTGCAGACCGGTACCAAATGGCCCACAGACCAGTACTGGTCCGTGGCCCGGGGGTTGGGGACCACTGATATAGAGCAAGGAATCCAGAGCCTTAGGAAGACATGGAATTTTGGAAACGATTTATCATATATGACTGGATCATGCTTCCAAAATATGTTCTGTGAGAGAGCCTAGATGATGATCACTTTATCTTTCATGAAAAAATACATTGATGAGAAAAGTGCTAGTGACTTTATAGGTTGTGCTCTCTAGGCTGGGGTAAAAGTGGAAAATGCAACCATTTAAATGACTTCCTAATTTTAATGAGAATGTTGGTACTTAGAGTAGCAGAAGCAAAATATTAGTTATTAATCCACAGAAAAAGGATGGATATGTTAACATTTTAAGGCAACAGGGCATAAATGGTAATCAGAATAATTTGATCTGCGTGGAATACTGGCAATGGCTAATTGATCTAATTGATCATGAGGTTCTTAGAACTGAAATTGATGGACATTCTCTTACAAAGAAAGTGGTGAATAGACACTTCTCCAAAGAGAACATACAGATGGCCAATAGACATATAAAAAGATGCTCAAACTCACTGTCAGGGAAATACAAATTGAAACCACAATAAGTTATCACCTCACACCTGCCAGAATAGCTATGATCAACAAATCCACAAATGACAAGTGCTGGAGAGGATGTGGACGAAAGGGAACCCTCAGGCACTGTTGGTGGGAATGCAGAATGGTGCAGCCACTGTGGGAAACAGTATGGAGTTCCTTCAAAAAGTTAAAAATAGACTTGCCTTATGGCCACTTCTGAGGATTTTTCTCAAGAAATCCAAAACACTAATTCAAAAGAATACATGCACTCCAATATTCATTGCAGCATTATTTACAATAGTCAAGATATGGGAGCAAGCTAAGTGCCCTCCAATAGATGAGTGGATAAAAAAGCACTGGTCCCTACCTACAGTGAAATATCACTCAGCTGTAGAATGGGATGAAATCTTACTATTTGCAATATCATTTGGATTGACCTAGATGGTATTATGCTCAGTGAAATAAGTCAGACAGAGAAAGACAAATACCATATGATTTCACTTATATGTGAAATCTAAAAAGCAAAATAGATGAACTAACAAAATTGGAACAGACTCATAAACACAGAGAGTAGTCTGGTAATTACCAGAGGAGAGAGGGTTTGAAAGACTGGGAGAAAGAGGCAAAGGGACTGAGAAGTTCACATTGGTGGTTACAGAATAGTCCTGGGACTTAAAGTACAGTGTAGAGAGTATAGTCAGTAATATTGTGATAACTATGTATGGTGCCGGTTGGGATACTGGAAATATCAGGGGAACACTGTGCAGGCATCCCCAAACTACGGCCCGCGGGCCGCAATGTGGCCCCCTGAGGCCATTTATCCAGTTCCCACTGCACTTCTGGAAGGAGCACCTCTTTCATTGGTGGTCAGTGAGAGGACCACTGTATTTGGCAGCCCTCCAATGGTCTGAGGGACAGTGAACTGGCCCCCTGTGTAAAAAGTTTGGAGACCCCTGGAAAGTATATGATAATCTAACTACTATCTATGTACCTAAAACCAATATAAAATATTAATGAAAAAATACTCTAATTGATTTCTATACCTAAAAATCACATGGGGCTTAATGAATAGACAAAATGAATATATAATTAATGACTTAAGTTAACACTACGTAGACAGTTGCAGTCCCCCAACCAACTTATAAACTTGACCGGCAACCATTTGAGTAAAAGGCAAATGGGGCATGCTTACAGAAGGATCCTGTAGTTAATTTTCATCTGTTTACTACATATCTTCCTCCTAACCGTCCCCAAAAAGACCTGTGGCAAATTTAAGGTTAATTATGTCCTGACTAGAAAATACCTGGTCTTTGAAATCATTGCACATTGGGTCCATGAAAATACAATTCTCTGTTAACTCAGACAGTATTATAGTCCAGAGATCAGCAGTGAGACTTAGGAATAGCAGGTGGTAAAGAGAATTTAGGCCTGACATTATGTCAGTTAGCCCAGCGGGTTTACAAAGCCAACACTTGGTCCCTGGTGTATTGATGGCAAAGGTATATAGTTAGTAACAAGTAAGATTCCCATGTTAGTCCTCTGACTTATGGAGTGGTAATTTTTAAGAGCCAAGTAGAAACCCTTGGAACTAAAAGAAATGTTATATCCCTAGAATAGCTGCAGAGATTAGTTTGTATTTATAGATTTGAAAGGTTTAAAGATGGTTATTTCTATTTTATTCTGCTTAAGTTTCTTGTGAGGTGTGTTCAGCGATAGAAATATCATGGGTCATGACAATGGGTTATTAAGTGTAATCAAATAAGCAGATGAAACCTGAATGATTCGCCTTTGAGACGATAGAAAATAATTTTTATCCTAAGATAAGAGTCCTTTAAATATCTGAAGACAGTTCTCATTTTCTTCAAGTCTTCTTCCCCCAGGCTGAACTGCCTCAATTTTTTAAAAATAGTCTTATTGGGCCAAGTTTTGCTTTATTTGTATTATCTTTTATCCCTCTTGTAGGTGGGCACCCCCCCCCCCCTTTTTTAATGTGGACATGTTTATCGGTTGTGTTACCATCAGTCTGGGAAAGAAACATTTTTCTTTTCCCTTTTCTACTCACTATGTTTGCATTAAGGGTCCCTAGCTTTATGCTACCTTTCCCCCAACAATATTACACTTGTATTTCTGTGGGTTTGTTTTTCTTCTTCTGGCTTCTTACCTTATATCTTTCTCTAGCATTCTTAAGTTGATTTGAATTCCTGCTGCCTGTTTAATATTATTATCCCAAAGTTTTGCTTTAACCCATGAATATACGCCTTATTACAGCTAGTGGTAAATTCTCCCTACTTTGACCTTATCCTCCAGTTCTGGAATTGTACCAGAACTGCTGGCTTAAAAGCCTGAATGTGGCAATCCACTATCTACATCTGTATCACTGTGCTTTGAGTCTCTTCCTTATGCATGATTTGTGTGGTCTGACTTTCTACCTATAACTCGGTACTGACATATCCTTATTTTAGTTTCCTTGGGAAGACATTTAGTTCCTCCTGGTCCTGTCTGAGTATTATCAAGGAGAATTCCCTGCCTCTGCACCTCAGGCCTTTGAGGAAGTTTTTTTTGACATTTTGACAGCTATTATGTTAGTAGTCTGTTTCTTTTATTTTCTCCTTTGACTTAGGTAAAACTCTGGAGAGCATTGGAGATGTCTGAATCAATGGCCCAGATCTTAATTTTTTACTGACTTAGACAACTGTCTCGTTTTTCCTGTCCTCATTGGGCCCAGCGCTAACCTGCTTCCCCTTCGGCTGGAACATGGGGACCTTGCTATTCTGTTGGCTGACAGGGTGAGAGACACAAGTGAATACAGTTTGGCCTGATGGGGATGTTGTCAGATGTCATCAAGCCCACTAGAGGATGTTTGCTCAGAGAAGCCTGGTCCTGAAGACTCCCCCGTTTGCTGCCTGCCAGTCCCGGGCTGTGCCCTGCTGCCCCGGGCAGGCAGCAGGGCGGGCAGAGCGCGCTTTCATGGAGATCACACGCTAATTCAGGGAAAACGTCCAGCAGTCATTCAGCAGAGGGCATTGTACACACTTGGAAGCATTCCGAGGAAAAGCAGAAAATATTTAAGATAATTCTTTTTCTCAGCTTGAGTAGAGGAGCCTGAGGAAAAAATACCTGCCTCACACATCTGAGTGCAAGTGGTTAAGTTTAAAGATCATGAGCTATTGATGCTGCGCTGTGATTTTGTTTTGCTTTGTTTTTAAAGTCAATATTTCCCCTCCTCAGCACCTTTCTTTCCCCTCCCCCAAACATCGATGTTGTCAGTGGTACGCATCATATGTAGAAGGGGAAAAATGAAGAAGTAAACATATTTTTGTATACTTAAGAAAGTGTGTATCTTGACTGTATTACTAATATGTGGTTTGGTCTGGGAGGGGGAGGCCCAGAGCTAGTTTACAGAACAGAACAGTAGACACCGCCTCCCCTCTGGGGCCTCTTCAGACCTCTAGCTTTACCTTTCTCCAAGGCCCAGTTCAACTTAGACCTCCTCTTTGAAACTTCCCCCATGAATGTAACAAGCAGGACTCTGCCCGCTGAGCTGGACAGAGCATGCACATTGTCTAGACCAGTTTGGGAAGAGGCAGCTTGTTGTGTTCTTTTGTGCTTCTTGTCCTAAATCTGCTCTGCCTGTGTGGCTTTGGGGAGGTCAGGTGGCCCACCCACATCTTTGTGTTCCAGTCTTTCTAAGAGAAATGATAACGTTGCCCCACCCAGCTATAGGTTGGGTCTTGTCACCATGCATGATATTGTCAGTGTGATTGCTTCATAAACTGAAAAAATTCCAAGAAAGTCAGTCATGATTTTTGTGGTGTCTGATGGTTTCTAAAGTGTGGACATCTTTTCTTCCCACACATGATGAGTACTTTGAGAGAGAAAGAATTAAACGTTATGAGTCTCTTGCTTCCCCAACACCATAAAGCTGTAAACAGAGTAGAAAATTAATACAGACAGTACACAGGTTACAAATGAAATAGGTTCTGTAGTTTGAAAATTTTTAAGTATTTATATGAACAGAAAGGTAAAAATAAATAGTATGTTAAGACAAACATCTGTCTAAGTTGCATTTAATTGGTAAATACACCTGTTCCAACTTACATACAAATTCAACTGAAGAACAAACCAACAGAACCTGTTTCGTCTGTAACCCAGGGACTGCCTGTATTCTTTGGAGGTCAGATAGGAGGCATTATTCTCTTGAAAAATTACCAAGATATTGACTTACAGTCTCTTATAAGTGATCAGCTCTTTCTAAAAGTGATCAGAGTAAATGGTGATTTATTTTGCAACATTGTAACTTTAAAGCCCTATGTTATAGAATCTGTGAATCACAGCTCCTTCATGTCTACAATATGAGCTCCAAGAAGGAAGACTTTAATTTTTATTTTATTTATTCATTTTTAGAGAGGAGAGAGAGAGACAGAGAGAAAGAAGAGGGGAGGAGCTGGAAGCATCAACTCCCATATGTGCCTTGACCAGGCAAGCCCATGGTTTTGAACCGGCGACCTCAGCATTTCCAGGTCGACGCTTTATCCAGTGCGCCACCATAGGTCAGGCAAGAAGGAAGACTTTAAAATAACAGGAACACCTAAATAAACCTACCGGAATTTTTTAAAATCTAAATGTTTCAGAATATTTACCTCAGGAGGGAATTCAACATATCCAAATTCTAGTAAAATCAAAAACTAAACAAAAGCAAAAAATTTCAGCAATGGTTACTCTGCTCAAAATCTTCATGTCTGCCTGTTGCCAAATTCAAAGATGTTCCGATCAGGGTCCCGCCCAGCCTGGCCTCAGCCTACCTTTCCTCCCACCATTCCCTCACAGTTTTAGCATAGGGAGGGCAAGTCTAGAACTGGAGGCATTGCAGGAGCAAAACCCAGCTGTGCCTCTGCTTTTTTCCTGGCCTTGGGAAAAGTGTCTCATGTATTCTGCCTCCCTATTCTCACGTCTATGGAATGGACATACTGGTAGTTTCCTATTTCAGCATTGTAAGAATCGAATAAGATAATATATGACATACATGGAATGCCACAGTTTGGGAGACACAGTTGGCTCCTAATAAGTGTTAGGTCCCTTTCTATTCCTTACACAAATTCCTTACTTTTGACATATTTACTGGTCCTAGTGTTTGGAATGTCTATCCATTTTTTTCCTCTGCCTAACAGATTCTATTAAACTTTCAGAGACTAATTTAATTCGATTTGCTGTGTCCCCTCCAGCCAGAAAGTTCTCTATATCATTTTAGTACTTGAAAGGCTAATTATTTATTTGCTCCTTACTGATCCATATGGGTAAGTTTTAAAAAAATCTTTCCCCACCCCCGAATAAGATTTTAAGTTATGTAAGAGAAATGGATTCCTAATATATATGTTGATATTTCTTGTACTCTCTGATAAGGCAGCATGCCTCTAGGGAGACAGTACAGGGTAGCGGGGAGCAGAAGCTTCGCAATGGGGCAGACCTGTTTTCTAGCTACAAAGTCCCTGAGGATAATGTGTTTATACCGACAGACAGGTGGGAGGGTAGATGGATGTCCTGCTTCCCCTATTCAGTGTATATCTGTCTATTGAAAATAGATATGCAGTTTTCTTTATGTGTATAGATAAGATTGGATACAGGAAGTTATGCGTAAATCAAAAAGTTCTGGAAAAAGTCAAACTGAACTAGGAATAGGTAGTAGTAGGCAAGACCAGTCATCCTTCGGAATAAGGCAGGTGTTCTGTTTTATGATGTATAAAGTAAGAACATCCTGAGAATGCCAAGAAAACTGGCTGCTGAAATTATGTCTTGCATCTCGCCTAGTGCCACCCTCTCCGGCTCTCGCTCCTCATATCTTAATCCTCCCCAAAATGTCCTAACCCCCTTTCTCCATTTCACAGCCCCGCCCTATATGAAGCCCCTGCTCTCCGTCACCAGGACTGTCATACAGTCTCTGTCTCATCTTCTGTTTCTGTTCATGTCCCCTGAGAGTCCATTCCCCACAGAGGAGCCAGCGTGACTCTTAAAAAATATAAATCAAATCATGTCACTACTGCTAAAATGCCTAGTGACTTCCCTTTGAAATATAATATTGTGATACTGAGGTACAAATCTGTTTTTTACCAAAAGATAAGTAGGACATTGGGAAGCCAGGCACCAGCAGAACAGGATTCAATCCTGCTGATTTGAGATGTGGCCGGGGGACCAGTGGGAGGCTGGTCAATACTGTAATTTGTATTAAAAAAGAAGTGACATTCAAGAAGGAGGACATTTTTTATTTCAACATAGGCTGTATAGAGATAGTGATCATAACAGAATGACAACAATGACGCCAGTCCAGTTTTCCTGTCTCAACTCCGTGCTCTGTCCCAGGGAAACCTTCAATTGTGACTATAAAGAAAACAGCAGAGGTTTTGTGTCTCTGAAAGGCAAGAGTGGAAAGTAAGACAGTACAGTGAAACTTTCAGGTGCATATGTACTGTTTATTTTATCTTGGTTATGCAAAGCTTCCTCTAAATGCAAAGATAAGAAATCCTGGGAAAGCTGAGATTTCCTGGTTTTCTGAGCTTATCAAATGCCTTTAGTGAGGCCGAAATGACCCCTGAGGATATGCTGTTGGCTCCAGTAGGGTTGTGTGCACGTTTGTCCTCTGTTCCCACTTCCCAAACTCCAAAGACCCTTCCTTTCAGGACTCAGTGTCATTCACATTTAAAAGTGGCTTTTCTTCCACCCAGAAACTGCAACCTGGAATGTCAACACAGTATTTTGTGGTCACTTATTATAATAGAAAATGAGGAGGGGGAAATACAAGCGCAGAGCTACCCTCTAAAGAACCACAGGATATAAATAAACAACTTGGCTGAGGAGAGAAAAATGGAAGTGCCATGATTGGATATGAAAAGAAGAGAGGATTCCTTAACGTGATCGTAAGACCAGAATTACCGATTGTATATTACTGAATGAATGCAATATTTCTAACTGTCTATCTTTCTAAAACAGTAAAAATAAGACATGAAGCATTAAAATAATGTGCCTGTTGGAAATAATCTTTTTTTGTAACTTTACAGATTATTTTCCACAATTTATTTTGTAAAGTTGATTAACTCCTGTCAAAGCAAGGCAAATCAGTAAATACTTTGAGTTCCTACTATGTTTCTTGTTCTTGGATAGACTGTGCAGTAAATAACAGAATAAAAATGTTATCTTTGCCTTCCAGGAGTTTGCTGCCTTGGAGAGGAAGTAAAGCTATGAAACAAGGCAGAGCAGCATCTAACACTAGAGTTTTCAGAACAGACTTCAAATGCTCTAACATTTTGTAGTTAATGGGAGTCATATTTGTCTCAAAAGCAGGTGAATGCCATTCAAGGACTGGGAAAAAGGCTAAAATAGGAAAGGTGTCAGCTTTGCAATGCATCAGAATGTATCTGCTTACCTCTCTTCAAGGAGTGGTACAGTGTGACCCCTCTATGGGCTCAGACTCCTGAAAGGACCCCACAATTTTTTCAGTTACCATTTGCATCTAAAAGCATCCTTCCTAAAAATATATTGTTATGGAAGGTGCATGCAATTGTCTGATTAAAAAAATACAGATTTTTAAAATTCTCAGTGTTTTTTTATAAAAGACTAATATATCAACTGAAAATACTTTCCAGCCTATCTCCAGCAATTTTACCTACTCTGATGGGAACCCAAAATAAGATGTGAATCAGAACTTGGCATAGTTCCAGTATCTTTTTTTTTAACAGTACAGAGTCTTTTGGTTTTTACATTTATCATGTATGAATTCAGAGAGAATGTGTTCCAGCAGCTTAGGCTCCTCTCCATGGTTCTCACTAGAGTCTCTCTGGGCAGAGCAGGCTGATGTTTCCATTGAACACAGCTCCCTCTCTCTTTAGCTTCCTCCTCTTTCAGATAATTTTTCATTACATGTTTCAGGAAGCTGTCTTGGCTTTTAGAGTGCTTAATATGCTCAATATGTACATTAATTCTCTTGGGAGGAATCTTGCTCTTAACTTTTTTTTGTTTATAACAACACCCACTGCCTGGTGACACTGTAGACTCTTCCAGTTTTGCCATGGAAACATCTGTGGGGCGTTTCTTTCTGAACTGTGCCCATTTCCTTGATGTCTACAATATCACCTTTGTTGTAGACTCACAAGATTAGCCAAAGGGACAGCTCCATGTTTTCTAAATGACCTAGAGAACAGGCAGTGGGTGCCTCTCCTCTTTCCCTTTGTGTTGACCATTTTGGCTAATTACTGGAAGATGGTGGTTTTGGCCGAAAGGAAGGGTATATTAACTTTCTTGTTTTTATGTTACTTGCTCAAAAAGAAAAAACAAGGGTTTGTATTAGATAATGTCTCAATTCCCTTCCTAATCAAAATGTCTCTTATAAAATCTCATATCTTTGAGACATTCTTCGAAGGTCTTGATTTTTTTTATTTTTTAATCAATTGATATATTTTATAGTTATATATATTCTCATCCTTCTCTGTCTTTTGAATATAAAATTCTGAAAGATTCAGAAGACACTCAAGTATGGTAATAAACTAAACATTCAGAGTTCAAATGACCGTAGGACCTAAATTCAAATTCAACTCAAAAGGACTTAGTATTAATTTTTAATGGATAACATAGGCTCTAACATATGTACATATTATGACTCTTAATATATTATGACTCTTATATAAGGAAATTAACACTGGAAAAAAATTTGAAGCAATTTGTTATTAAGCATATGGCTCCCCATTGCCAATTCCCTGGCCATCTGTCTTCTTAATTGTCTCCTTGTCCCCCCCCCCCCCCTTTTAAATACATACACTCATTTCTTTACATTTTTTTCTTTCACTTAACTACATTATGATCTACTAGTCTTTCAAGATAGAAATATTATGGTTATCTTTGGCAGCTTAATTTCTTGTCTAATGTCATAAAATCACACAGATTTTATTTTGGGTCTTTGTCAATAGTCAAATCTCCTAATTGCATAGGTAGATTCCATTGCCAAGTAGTTCTAGATTCTTGGTAAATTACTTAACTGCCCAGTGCCTTGGTTTCTTCACCTCTAAAATGGGGATGGTTGTAGAGTCTTTCCCACTGGATTGTGTTGAGGATTAGATGAGATAATGTCATGATGTGTATGGAAGTGCCCCTGGCACATTTGAAGATAAATGGCAGCTATTCTTATATTATCATCATTTGCTGGATTATTTAAATACCTTCCTGTATTATCTCCTTGGAATCAATGTTTGCATTAAAACTGGTCTTCCTAAGGAAACCAGAATTATATTGTGCAAAAATCAGGTTGCTATGACTTAAAAACCTTTAGTGGTTTTTATTCTGTGAAGAATAAAGTCTAGACTCCTTACCCAGGTTTGCTGATTAATGGAAGCTGAATATAACTGTTGTTCTAATCTTATCTCCCAGTACTAGTAACTATGCCCCAAAGATGATGCATGTAGACTGGGAGGACAAATGGGCAGGCAAGATTCATGGTCTCTCAGGGCCCCACACCCTGTGCTCTGGCTGAGATCTGATATAGTTTCCTGCTTCTTTTGTTCAGTCTTCCTTCTACTTAGAACATCCACTTGCCTCCTTTCTATACCTAGTGAATGTGAATTCATCTTTCTGACACCTATACTAGACGCCTCTTCATTTTGAAGCCTCTCCTATAATCTTAGTGCATACAATTGTTTACTTCCATAGCACTTTATCTGTGTTTCTATTTAGCACTGAACACCTTGAAATGTCCTTGGTGGTTTATGTATACCTCCCAGCCTCAGCTCCGGGTAGCATCATAATCTCATTGAAACAGTGGGCTTGGCTGGGAGCGGGAGAGACAGTTGAGAAGGGGTACATCTGGGCTAAGTACTATTCCAGTTATTTTTCTTATACTGTCCTGTTTAATCCTCACAGTGGGGCTAGAAGCATTAATAAACTCAAAGTGACTTTGGGGAATTAAGTTACTTGTCACAATTATGAAGTATAAAAATCAATCTAACTCAATAATGGAGATTCTTTCCAAAACTCACTGAATATATTGCATGGATATATATATATATATATATATATATATATATCCCTGAGAATTTAATTTTTTTCTATTTTTTTCCAGTTTTATTGAGATATATAGGCATGACGTCTATAGATTCAGTGCAATCCCTATAAAAGTGCCAATGATGTTTTCTCACAGAAATAGAAAATACAATAACTAGATAGCCAGAGAAATCCTGAGAAATGAGAACAAAACAAAGGCATCATACTTCCTAATTTCAAACTATACAGCTTACAAAAATTAGGGGATCAGGGAACGTGCAGATACTCCAATGCTTTTAGCCTTTTGAATAGTGCATTTTCACCAATGAAATAAAAGTTGGTTTTGCATCTCATTTCCATAACTGAACAACTTTCTTTGACTTGTTGTTTGCTTTTCTGATGTTCTTGTTAATAAAAAAAAATCAAATGCTTCTTTCTTTTATCGCTTCATATTCATTTTGAAATATCCCTTAATTTTTGTGAGCAGTGTATATAAAAGGCTATTGTAATCAAAACAGAATAGCATTGGCATAAAAAACCAATACCGATACAGGGACCACAATTGAAAGCTCAGAAATAAATTCTTACACATATTTTTAAACTAATATTTGACAAGAGAGCCAAGAACACTCAGTTTGAAAATGAGAGTGTTTTTAATTAAATAGTGCTAGGAAGACTGGATAGAAATGTATTTGGATAATTCACATCCCGATTTGGCTCTACTATACTGCTCACAAAAATTAGGGGATCAGGGAACATGCAAATACTCCAATACTTTCAGCCGTTTATATAGTGCATTTTCACCAATGAAATAATAGTTGGTTTTGCATCATTTGCATAATCGAACAACTTTCTTTGACTTGTTTGCTTTTCTGATGTTCTTGTTTAATAAAAAAAATCAAATGCTTCCTTTTTTTAATCACTTCATACTCATTTTGAAATAGCCCTTAATTTTTGTGAGTAGGTAGAAACTGGCCCTTTTACTCTGATGATAAAAACTAGAGTAACCCCTCTGTGCAGGGCATTATTTCTCAGTCATCCTCAGAGGTTCAGGATTGCATACAACTACAATTGTGTCTGGGCTGCTTTGGGGGGTGGTTACAGCTCTTCTATCATTACCCCTCTAACCAGAGAAGCTATACTTTTGTTTTTATTTTGGATTGTGGCTCCTTCAGGTTTTGTTAAAAACACAACAAACAGCAACAAGAAAAAAAAGCTGCAGCTTAACAATTTTAAAATTCACTGATCGGCAGCATTTTTAAACCTTACACTTCATCACGTTCCTCAAATAACATTTCACCCCAAACCACCCACAATAACTAATAGTTCAGATTTTTACTATATGCCACACTATCGTGCACAGCAGAGAGTAAAATCAAGGGGTGGAGGAATGAAGAACTTTCCTGCGTTCCAATTCCAGAGCAGGTTGGAGCTCTGAAAACAGTGTCTGCCCGGCTGGGGTGAGGCAAGCTCTTCCACCCAGACTTCAGTTTTGGTTTTAATTGCATCCCAAGCCCAGTAGTGGCTTGCTCCCAGGGGTGCCACAACAGAGTGCAGCCCTTGTAGCTTTCACAGTAAGGAGAACTCACACTCTGGGTCCGTTTTTATGATTTTCACTCCCCTTGCCTTGACGATTCTCTCTCCTTAATAAATCTGAATGGCTGTGCAATGCCCCCTACCCCATCCGAGGCTCAGTTCAGGAGGAAATTTATTCCTGTCCATGTGGCCAAGCCACGCTGCAGACAGTGTCAATAGGAAAGGTCACTGGCTGATACACAGCCAAGCAGCCAAATTCCCCCGCCAAATGTGTTTGGCCCCTTCTCAGGGGCAGAGGCATTAAAGTTAAATGTTACAGATGTGAACGGGTGACAAGAAGCATGTTGGGCTTGCGAAAGAGCTTGGGCAGGAGATGAAAATGCTGCCTACGGTGACAGAATTTATTTTCTGAGCAAAGGCATGTTTAAGGACAGACAGAAAAGGACATTGGCGTTGAAATACCCCCTACCTCTGTAATCCGACCCATCCTACGTTCGTGTCCAACCCTATTTTTCTTAATATATATTCTCATTTCTGGTCTCTGCCCCAAGAGTCTATAAACATTTAATTCCTGTTTGAAAGGCCCCTCAAGTCCTCCTGCCTGGTGTCCTCCATCCCACTGATGCTGTCTACTGAGTGTAGCATGAACTGCTGCAAACGTTAAACAATCACAGAAGTAGTGGGAAAAATTGTGTAGGTTCCTACAAGGCCTTTTGAAAACTCTGGCCCTTTTCTTGAGAGACATGAGGAATCATTGGTTAGTTTGCAGGAGAGGAGTGATGTGATCTTTGAAAATGGTAACCCTGGCCCTGGCTGGTGGCTCCGTAGATAGAGCATTGGCCAGGCATATGGATATTCTGGGTTTGATTCCTGGTCAGAGATCACAGGAGAAGTAACCATCTGCTTCTTCCTACTCTCTGTCCTCCTTCTCTCCCTCTTCCCCTGCCACAGTCAGTGGCTTGATTGGTTCCGGTGTGGTCCCAGGTGCTGAGGATAGCTCCAATGGAGCACATCAGCCTCAGTTACTAAAAATAGGTTGGTACTTAAGCATCTACTACAGATGGGATTGTTGGATGGATCCCAGTCGGGGCACATGCAGGAGTCTGCTTCACTATCTCTAAAAAAAAAGAGAGAAAGAAAATGGTAACCCCAACTACAGTGCAATGAACAGATGGTGAGAGACAAGTTTGGAAATATAGGGACTAATTGGGAAACAATTGTGCTAGCACAGCTGAGAGATGGTGGTGGCTGGAGTTGGTACACAGTGGTAAGACTGTGGGTGTATTTTGGAGGCACTGTCATATGATTGACTGACAGATTGGATGTGAAAGCAAGTTGTAGATTAAGGATGATTAAAATGATTTTTGGACTGAGAAAACTAAAAAGAATAGGATGGCCATTTACTGACCAGGTTAAGACTGATACAGAGCAGGTATTAAGGGGAGGATGTCCAGTGTTTGTATTTAGATGTTAAGTTTAAACTGCCTGTTAGATATCCAAGTCCTGTTGTCCATTGTGAGGTTGAATATATGCATTTGGAATTCGGAAGCTCAGGGGAGGAAAGACAGGCAGTGGTGGGCAGGATGCTGGTTTATAAAGCGGGCTCAGAGCTCCCAAGCAGCAGGAGCACTGGTGCCCTCCTTAACTGAGTTCTGACCAATATGGCCATTTATACAGAGTGAGAGATGCTTGAAGTAGCCTGTAGGGGTTGGAAGGTGGAAGGGGCAGTGGACCCAGGGATCAAGAGACATGGATTCTGGCCGGGGCCCTGCCACCTACAGCTTGTGAGCAATTTACTTGTTCTTTACGGGCAGGGCTATCTCATCTCAAGTTGTATTAGATAATCTTTAATGCAACTCTAAATTCTAAAATAGGAAAGTACCAGTAATTCCATTATCAATCACATGCATGTGACCTGCAGAAAGAGAAAATAACACACACAAATGCTGAGCTCATCTTCGCAGCTGCTGCCTGCCCAGGACACCTCTGACACATTGGATCCTTTAGCAGACCCAGAGCTTTTAAGTTATCTCCGACTGTCAATTGCCAGTCCCCTCTGAGATCTATCTAGCAGGACAGGAAAAGAAGAATCTTATCTGTCCCTAGGTTGTTTTTGCCTGGTTGGCCAGTTCTAATCTTGATTTCTCTGTCTTTGCCGGATACAGCACTCTCTGGATTCTCTGACCATTCATAGAACTATGTGTGAACACACACATAATTTGTTTCTTGTGTGAGTGCCTCTGTCCCTCGGGTATACTACTGACTGTTACAGGGAATGGTGAAGGGAAAAAGAAACGTTTGCATCCCATTCCTGGCCAAGTTGGTAGAAACATGATTTTTGCTTTGCCATGACTTAAGTGTGGCGTGACTTGTCCATTGTAAGCCTCCTTAGAACAGCTGTATGTTAGCTTTGTAATATGCAGAGGACACAATACGTGTTCCATAAACATATTAAAGTGTAATGAATTAGATAAAATTTATTAGAATCCATAATATTCCTAAGGACCAAACATATTCTGCCTGAGAAGCAATAGTGTTGTTGATGACTTTGCCAAATTCTAGCACAAGTAGAAAGCATCTAATACATGCCAATTGACCTTTTGAGTTGACTTTGGCATTGAGCCATATTTTATGTTTTAATTAGCTGAAAATAAATGTCCAACCTTATAGTCTAGGAGAAGATTCTGTGTTAATGTCTCTTTTTTCTTACCACCTATTCTGTCTAAACACTCAGAACTCTTGACCAATACAATTTAGCAAATGTGTGAATCGACTATCTTCAATTGTTTTGGCATTCATGAGATGTTGGTAAGGGTGGGGGCGGGGGGCAGAGCTAATTCCTTAGTGATTATTCTGCAAATGAACATTGGCTAAGTTACAACAGAATTAATGTAATATTAAATATTACAGTAAAGGCTATTATCAAATGAGGTCACGGTGATGAATGGCCTATTTAAATGAGACCACCAGAAGGAATTAGTGCTGGAGCCTATTAATCCCAGTCAGTTTGCAAGACCCCATTTTTATGCAGATTAAACTATATTTCAGGTTGATAAATCAGCATGACATCCTCTGTGACAAGAGCCAAATTTCTTTTTCATTCTTTATCTTCATGTGGCGAGGGCCACAGCTGGATAGATACACCTTAGAACATCCACAATGGACAACAATGAATAAGACGAGATGGCAGATCACTTGGATCATGTTACTAGACCTCTGGTCTGATTTCCTTTCATTTTAGGATGACAGCCAGTGAATTCATGCCTGGCAATTATTGTAGAATTATTTATGTGTTGATTTTATTGGCATCTCATGCTGTCCTTGCTCCCGCTGTTTTTTCTTAGAAATCCAGGTGTGTTCTGAGATACTGTTTTTTTTTTCCTGTCTCTTCCTGGAAAACTCCTGGTGCCACTGATGTATTTTCCCTTCCCCAAAAAGAGAAATTCGATGAAATATTTCTGGGAAAAATCTATGTGCTTTATGCAGAACTCAGGATGAAACTGCTGTGAACCTGAAGCAGATAAATTCTGTTGTCTGCCCTTTGGAAACAGTTGGCTCCAAAGCATGTGATGGAGTGGGATGATGGATCACACAGCTGGGAGTGAGGGCAGCTAGTTGAGCCCCACGCTAACCAGCTCCCTGACCTCGGACAAATCGCTGAAATTAAAACATATAGCACAGCACATTGTACATGAGAGGTTCTCAATGAATATTTAGTATTCAGCAGAGTGAACTTAACTTCTCTGATCCCAGACTTTCTTGTAAATCAGGTGGCATATCTTGCATGGATGGAAAAGTGTGACAACAACAATTGACCCACTTGTCTTAGAAAATGGGCCTGCTTGCTCTCGGTGGTCTCGGCCACTGTTCTGGATGAACAACTTCCTGACTTAATTCAATATTACTCAGTGTTTTAAAGTTTTTGGACATGCTTTCATCTCCCTGATAGCGAGGTAGTCCCAGTAGCCTAGGATGAGTAAACAGCCTCATGTCTGGTGAGGAAGCACAGGGACAGAGATGAGTGGCTTTTCCAAAGTGACACAGTTGATCAGCACACTCACAAGGCTAGGACTCAGATCTCCCAAGCCTAGGACTGTGTACTGTTCTCTACTACAACCTACATGCCAAACAACTTAGAAGGTGATAATATTTCATGGGGAAAATAGTGATCAAGATAAAGGTAATTACCGTTCAGATCTGAAGGCCATGGACACCTGCAGGGGGTTGAAATCAGGATTTGCTGTCGTGTCCCTTACTGTCTTGTTGCTTGGCTGTGCTCCTTGTCACTTGTTCTTCCTATGACTGGCCCTGTGAGCATTGAGTAGGTTGGAGAGGGAAGGAAATTGGCTTGGTCCCTAGAAGTACCACACTGTGGTTGTGGCATGACCCAATTATGTCATGAGCAAAAAGTGTCTCCGAGGAAAGGAGCCTGGCGCCTGGCCAGGGCAGGAGAGAAGCCACATGGTGCGTGAGCCCTGGATGCTCTCACTGCAGCAGGAAGCAGCCTCCTACCTGTGTGCCGTCTCAGGACCCCGTGTTAGTGCCAAAGCTAAGGCAGGGCCTGCCTGGACGTAGAGGAGGTGACTCTGGGAAGATGTAGACAATTAAGACTCTTCTTCTCAAAATATATATATGACAGTCCTCTGATATGGGTACCTGGGATTCTTTTATTGGAGAACAAAGACTTGATTCTATAGCTGGAGGTTAGACTTCAAGTGTAAGACCCCAGGCTGTGAACACGTTGAGTTTTATTCATTCATATCATGCAATTTATATGACTGATTGCATGTCAGAAGGAAGGTGGAAATTAGGATTCCCATGCACGTGTGCACACACATAGACACACACACAAAAATTACATATATTCTTTTGACATTTGTGTTGTTTTCTCTGCCTAGAATCTTAGGACTAATTTTTCAAGACTGAACTCAAGCTTACCCACCTTGTGAAGCCTCTGGGAATCCCTGTCTTGTTGCCTGGGCTGGGTTTATTCTTCTCCCATGATACCCTATACGTGCTTCTATTGTGGCATATGTTACACTGTATTTTCATATACTGGTCTTTCCAGGCATGCTCATCAGACATACCATTGTGAGGAGCATCATTTCATTGTTAGGTTTTAAATGTTTGTATTTGATTTATTATGTCTGCAAATGAAGAAACCTAGTTCTGAGAATATCGTTTTTTAAGGTTAATGATTTAGGGACCCACAGCATTTGTATGTTAATTAATTGATCTTAATTTTTCTTGTCCTACCTTTATTTTAGAATGGGGATTTGTAAAATTGGGTATTGATGTGATTCAGGTCCAAGTGCTGAGCCATTTGCATGGTGTAAGAAAAATGTCCCACGGGAAAGGAACTTGGAGACTCATCAGCCGGATGGAAGGGTACTTTAAACTGAGAGGAAAATTCTCTTCCTCCCCTGCTTCAGAAGTTGCCTGGCTTTGTTCAGTGATTTATCCAGATGGCCTGCAGAAGCAAGACTTAAATGAGAAGTGTCCAGAATATAGCATTTGTAGTGATATGTGCAGGGAAGAGGCAGCTGTCGAGATGCCTACAAATGGGGTCTGAAAGGGCAAGGAAAAGAAATCATCACATGAAGGGAGGAGGAGTTACAAGGTTATCCTCTCTCAAGAGCCATGAGCCCATCTTTGGCAGTTGTACCTGTGACACCTACTATCCTAGTAGCCTCTTCTCCCTAAACCAGCTGGATCTATTGTCCGTCAGGAGCTTGGATTTATTTGGCTGTCTTATGTTTGGGTACCAACTGCTTCCTAAATCATGATTCTGCTATTTCGAAGAGTCTAAAGTCTAACCCTGACCACATCAATGCTAAAGTAACTAGTTATAATTGATTCTCCTAGACTAGTGGTCGGCAAACTCATTAGTCAACAGAGCCAAATATCAACAGTACAATGATTGAAATTTCTTTTGAGAACCAAATTTTTTAAACTTAAACTATATAGGTAGGTACATTGTTATTAACTTAATTAGGGTACCCCTAAGCTGGCCTTTGCACCTGCACGTGATATTTTGTGGAAAAGCCACACTCAAGGGGCCAAAGAGCTGCATGTGGGGGTCACGAGCCACGGTTTGCTGACCACTGTCCTAGACTTCTCGCCTTACTCTAAACCCAGCTATTTCAGTATCTAACCCATCACACTGCCTATCCTCACTGTTCTTTGATACACATTGATATGCTTCTAGAAAGTGTGTATAAAAGGAGCCTTTTAGCTCAAATGTAGCAAAACAAGAGAAAGTTATATGTACAGTGGTATCTTGATATATGAATTTAATTCACTCTGTAACCGAACTCATGTCAATCAACTCGTATATCAAACTGCCGATACTGGACCCATGCGCCAATGCGCCAATTAGCGGCAGCTTCCTGAATCACAACTCGTATCTCAGAATTTCACTCAGATCTTGAACAAAAATAGGGACCAAGTTGCAGCTCGTATCTTAAAAAATTCATGTTGGTCTGTTTGTTCCCAAGGTACCACTGTACTCCTGTCACTTGACCATCCACATGTGTAGATCTTGGGAACCCAGATTCTATTGTCTGAATTTTTTCTCACCTCCTTAACTGAGCTTCCTAATCATGTTTTAGATGATCTTTCTGGATGTCACATCTAGCCTATCAACATATAGATTTTTTTTTTGTAGGAACCAATCTAAGTTCCATAACAAGAGAAAGAGGAAGAATTGGTGAGAAGACTACCTTTCACAGTATGAAAACTAATTTTGAGTTCAGTATAAATATGTCCTTAATTCTGAACAGCACACTTGTTTTCTACATTTTTTTTATGTTTCTAAATTCAATTTATCCTGTAATTAATAATAATTATATTTAACATTTATGCTTTTTTTCTCTTGAAAAACTCTTGTTGGATCGGCGCTGGAAGGAGTGTGATAAGTGTGCAGATGTTTCTGTTACTCTGATTCACTAGCCCGAGGCCATTAGCATATGTTTTGCAGCTGGGAAAACCCAAATGAGTGGAGACTAAGAAAATCAGGGGTCACTTAGGGAGCCTGGCGTGGGGTTTTCATTTTGACCTCCAATTCTTTCATAACAGTCTGCTCTGAGTAGCTGGGACTCCTTCCTGTAGAGCATTCTACCTGCCCCCCGCTGCTGCTCTGTGCTTCAGGCTGAGATCAGCGGAGGCTGAATTCAGCATCCTGTTTTCCACTAAGAGCCGAACCTTTCCAGGCACAGGAAATTGATCAACAGCTATTAGATTATTTGCTTTTCTTTTTTTTTTTTTTTGACCTGGTTCTATGTTCCAGAGCAAATACTTTCTATACCTGTTATAATTTTTACAACAAAGTAACTATGATTTTTTTTTCTTTTTTACAGATAGGCCAACCAGCCTAGAGATCTAGAGATGCTCAATAAATGCCAACCGTTCTGTGAGGAATTTGTAAGAAATTTAGCTGTGTTAGTCTGTATAGTCACCTTATTTAAACAGTCATTATCCTGACTCTCAGTAGGTTTTTCTACCACCATTATTGGATATTGTTAAGTTGGATATATTCTCAGTTACTCTTAGATATGCATACTATATGTATTATTTATCTGTGACTTACTGCAAACATGTTGAGTTCTGGAGACAGGAGGACAGAATATAATAGCAACTTGGAGTTAGGAAGCAAATGTTAGGGAAAGGGTTAATTGCAGAGAGCCTGTGACCTTCAATATTGGGTCACAAGCAGTCCTGGGTACACAGAGAGGCGAGGGAAGCCCCTACAGTGTCTAAAAACTAGGAATAGGGAGAGATTTCTGGGAGGTCATCTAATACTTCTCTTGTCTTCTGACAGCTCAAGATTTAAGCTATTGTGAAAGGACTGATGTGGAATTTGAAATAAAAATGTAGCTGCTTAGTCTTTAATAAAAGACAAACAAAATGCAGGAGCCTGTGGGGTCGATTCTGAGCCACGTATCTTTTTATAATGCATTGCACCAGGGGGTGAACACATATTTGAAAGAGCTTAAAATGCACACAAAGACTCTGTACTTTGACCTTGACTAATGCCAGAGAATGCAAATCCTCATCGCAAGGCACTGGCACCCAAATCTATAAATAAAGCAAGAGGAAATGAGAAATAAATGAGCCACATTTTGGATGTTTGTAACAGATCTCAGAAATTGATGAGAGAAAAAAACCTTTGGAATTCATCCCGGGACGCTGAAACCCATGACTTATGTCCAAAATGCAAAAGCCGTTCTCCCTAACATTTCTTATGGGCTGCTTGACCATGGGATTGCATGAAAAAGAATGTGTTTTGGGACAAAAAAGAAAAAGAAGTGTCACTCTAGGATCTTAGCTCTGCAACACTTGAATTCCTTCTCACAGTGACAAACACAGACCCCCAGCCGCTGCTTTTGAAGTTAAGTTTAATCTAAGAAAAGATTTGAAAGCTTTTAAGAAGACCTCAGGATGGAAAAGCTGTCTCAGGATTTCTTTTTTTAATCTTCTGAAGTTCACTGAACAAAGCATCGGGAGGCAAGGAAGTGGAGGGCATTATTAACTGGAGGAAAAGTGATGACTTTCTCTTTTTGTTCATTCTTAATAAATTATGTGCTTTCAACTAAAATAAATGGCACTTAGTGTTCATAACCGTTTCACACTTCATGGTAACTTTTTCTTTGTTTAGCTACAGGTTCTTTATGAAGGTTAACTTTTATTTTTCCATGAGATAATGTAGAGTTCTAGATAATGAAGGCTGGTCCTTAAATGAGGAGGAGAAGATGGACATAAGCAAGGTGCTTTTGCTCTGGGGTTCTGGAGGTAGTTGTAGTTGGACACTGGTCTGAATTGCACGTTTTGGATGAGATTTGGCCCAGTTATACATTAGTGAATGTTTAACAGCTAGCTTACCAGGAAAAACAAAAACAAACAAAATAATAAAACTCTGATTACTGTGTTGGCCAATTCCTGTGGTGTAAATACTCTCACCAGCACTGATTTCGTCCAATCTGAGCTTCAACAACTGGCTCAAAAATTCCCCAAATTGCACCAATTGGCTGCCACATCACTGACTTTACCTTTTTAATTAGTAGTTTTTCTCAAAAACTTGTCAAAGTCAGAATAGTCATTCTATTAATCAGCAGCCACCACCACCACTACCATAACCACTATCACAAAATACATTAAGAAGTCAGGAATAAATGTTGACCCTGGAATAAATCATTAGGGACTACCCCCCACGTTTACTGTTTATGTTCATTTGAGGTCCACAGAAAAAAGAGTTTATTAAAAATCTAAGCCAATTTACTCCTGGATGGCTATGAGTAGTATTCTGTGTATCCCCTTTCCTTTCATGAATTTGTCACAAAAAGAAATATATCCAACCAACTTTCATTTAAACAAAAGTGATTTATTGCTTTTATCCACAAGCCTATGTATTTTGGCAGGAATATTGAATGTGTCTATCATTGTACGGTTCCAGCCACTGACTGTCTGCTCACACTGCCCAAAATGCTCTGTCATATTCTCCATCTGTCATTGATGCCTTTCCTTTCTGGTCAACAGCCAAAAAGGAACAAACACAGGGTTTATACTCAGCTGGTAAGACAGTCTGTAGGTCTTGGCTTTGACCTTTCTAGACCTCAGTCAGTCTTTATTTTGTGCTTTGTTTAGGAATGGAGCTCATCCCTCTCAAGGACCACCAGCTCAGTGGTCAGCTAGAGCAGATAGTATTGATATTTTTCTGATTGCTAGGCAGTACAAAGGGAGAGATGAAGTCTTTTCATGGTTGGACTTCAGGCAGTTTAGAGAAGTGAACATAGTTTGGGAATGGTGGTTTCTTGATTGGTGTCAGCACCATCAGCAGATAGGGAAACATCTAGGGAGAAATTTAAGGTCAAGGATCCATATGTCAGCTAAGCATAATGTAGTAGGAGTAAAAATTGCCCATTATTATTATTATTATTATTATTTGTATTTTTCTGAAGCTGGAAACGGGGAGAGACAGTCAGACAGACTCCCACATGCGCCCGACCGGGATCCACCCGGCACGCCCACCAGGGGCGACGCTCTGCCCACCAGGGGGCAATGCTTTGCCCCTTCGGGGTGTCGCTCTGCCGCCACCAGAGCCACTCTAGTACCTGGGGCAGAGGCCAAGGAGCCATCCCCAGCGCCCGGGCCATCTTTGCTCCAATGGAGCCTTGGCTGCGGGAGGGGAAGAGAGAGACAGAGAGGAAGGAGGGGGGGGTGGAGAAGCAAATGGGTGCTTCTCCTATGTGCCCTGGCCGGGAATCGAACCCGGGTCCCCCGCACGCCAGGCCAACGCTCTACCGTTGAGCCAACCGGCCAGGGCCGCCTATTATTATTAAATGACACCTTCCCACTATATCTTAGCCTTGGACTCAGGGTTATTTCCCTGATAATAGAGCCAAAATACCAGGGCAAATATAAGCAGGAGATAGACATGCCATCCTGATAGGATAACAAGCTCTTCCCAGTTTGCCTGAGATCTGCTGGTTTTAGAACAGAGACACATGTCCTAGAAAAACCTCCTCAGTCCTAGAAAAACAGGATTGATCACCCTACAGGCCAAATATCAAGAAGATAACATTCTCATTGTAAGTCTGTGTGTATGTATGTGTGTGTGTGAACTTATTTAATCAGGTCTTCCAAACTACTGTTCATCATACCCATTAATTAACATTTTGGGGTATATCGATGTTTAACCACATGTTCTCCATCTAGTTATGCTAGCAAGTCTAGATATTTTTATCTTATCCACAGAGAAGTTCTGAGGGGATGGTTTTCCTGAAATCAAGGTATAATAGGCCAATGTGTTGGTTTGCTTATTTTTTAACAGATATATAAAAATTACAGAAAATGTTATAATGTGACATTTCTTAGAATTTTGACAGAAATTGATACTGAATTCACTGTTAAATAAAATATAGACTTATCTTTTTCAATTTTTATTCACCACTTTTTACAATTTTACTGAGGTTATTTTTAAAAGGATATGGGACTTTGCAGTTGAGAAAGATCTGACCTTAACTTTTGCATCTTTTATATTCCCAAGTAATTTACCTCCTTAAACTTCCATTTTCTCTGTAAAGCCATTCTTTCTAGGGAGCTTATAATATTTTAGTGAGATACCATATGTGAATCTGATGCTCAATAAATTTTAGTTGACTTCCCTGTGTTTTTAAATAAATAACACTATTTTCGACCATATCCAGTTTCCTAGTTCCCTGTCACAGTTCTCTTCTAATGATTGACAATGATTCTGTAATCACAAGTTAGCGACTGCTGCGGGAGATACTTTTATAACAGAGACCAGCAATCCATGTAGCAAAACTTTCATTCACATGATATTGATGCATGATATGCTAATGAACAAATGTATCTGGTTACTGTCTAAAATGAGGCTAAAGACAGACAGATGCTCAGTGCCCAGTAAAAATGAAAATATGTCCACTTGAGGAATAAACAGACATTTCATGAGTACAATTACTTTTTATATTCATCTTATACTGTTTTGGGTCAGAATAAGCATGGATATGGCATGTATTGAACTCATAGCATATGGAATGCTGAGGTAAGAAATCAATGGATGGTATACATCTTGGGTCTGAAGATTAAGGTAAAGACTTTAGTTAGAGTGATAGATCAGGAGTGATTGGCATTTGGATGTTACTATATTCTTGCCATGTGACAGACCCCATACATTACAATAAACTAACTTGCCTTAGCTCTCAAAGAACTCGATTATAGTTCAGTGAAGGAAGCCAATAAATAAAAAGTCAGTTAAAATATAGAGTGATATGGGCCCTGGCTGGTTGGCTCAGCGGTAGAGCTTCGGCCTGGCGTGCGGGGGACCCGGGTTCGATTCCCGGCCAGGGCACATAGGAGAAGCGCCCATTTGCTTCTCCACCCCCCTCCTTCCTCTCTCTCTCTCTTCCCCTCCTGCAGCCAAGGCTACATTGGAGCAAGGATGGCCCGGGCGCTGGGGATGGCTCCTTGGCTCTGGTCACGGCAGAGCGACGCCCCTGAGGGGCAGAGCATCGCCCCCTGGTGGGCAGAGCATCGCCCCTGGTGGGCGTTCCGGGTGGATCCCAGTCAGGCGCATGTGGGAGTCTGTCTGACTGTCTCTCCCCGTTTCCAGCTTCAGAAAGAAAAAAAATATATAGAGTGACATGAACAACAATGAAAGAAGGCTTAAGGTCCTCTGGAATCCATAGGAAGAAGGGGCTTTAATTAGAGACTATGAGGTGGGTGGGAACATGCTCAACGCAGAGTGATGGGAGAGCGTGCAGACAGACAGAGGTCCATGGTTGCTCAAGACATTGAAGTAAGAAAGAAAGCACAGTACTTTGAGGAAGTTCATTATGAATGGAGCAGAGAAAGTAAAATATAAGTAAAATGATATGCAAAGAGTGTTGTTAGGCCTATAAAGGACTTCGGCCTTTCTTTGTTAGAACAATCAATAAGTGATTTTTATCAGAGAAGTGACATGACCAGATTCTGGTCTGAAATCACCCAGGCTGTGTGAGAAATGAGCTATATGGAGAAATGAGAGAGAGACTAGACAAGAGGCTTCTGTAATAATCCAGGGAGGACATGCTGATGACTTGAAATGTGTATTTTAAGAGTTATTTAGGGGATGCATTCAGTAGAATGGGTGAATGAATTAATGTGGAGAACAGAGATGAAGCATGACTAAAATCTGAAATAAAGAATTGTAATTCAACTCTAATGTTGACTTGGGCAGCCACAGGATGATGAGATTGTCATTGAGAGAGTGATAACAATTATTGGAAGAGGAACAGATTTGAAGAGATAAAAGAAAAATGTGGTTTTGGACATATTAAGACTGAGGTATCTGTGAGTGTCATAAATCTGAATACATGTCTGGAACATAATAGAGAGACATAGGATAAATACTTGGAAATTATAACTAAGCTTTAGGTGGCGTTTTAAAGTCACAAAAGTAGGTGAGATCTACATAAGGGAATGTGTGAGTGTGTGTGTGTGTGTATTACAAGAAGAGGTGCTCAGGAAAATCTCTGAGAAATTCTAATCCTGTAGGCAGAGAAAAAATAACCTATAGGAAAGGAAGAGGGTCATCTAAGGAAGAAAATGGGGAGAATGTGGTGGTGGTCACCTATATGTTGATTAAAAAAAGTGGACAGTTGAATCTATTGGAAGTTGGAATAATATGGGTAGATATGATAAAGAGAAAATGGGCAAATACTGCAAAATTGCAGTAAGATGGTTGACTTGATGGAGAAAATGGAGAGTAGGATTGGAAGTTAAAGAAAGACAGATAGTAGGAAACTGACAGAAACATAATGGGGGTAAAAACCCATAAATTCTCAATGAAGTCAAAATAGAGGCAAAAGAGGTAACTGAGTAATAGAAAGTAAACATTGTGATCAGGATGAACTTTTTTCATATTTACACCTGTAACAATTACACAAATAATGTAATTGAAACACATTCTTATTGAAACTAATTCAGGATGTATAGAACTACAGAGGGTTAAATGCTGAAGCCTTTCCTATCTTCCCCATTATCAATCCCTTTCCCAAAGTAGTCACTCTCAGAGGTTTAAGGTTTATCCTTTTCAACTTGCTTTTTACAATATATACACATGGCTGCACTTATTTTTATCGAAATAGATGATAATTCTCTGATTGACTCTGTTCAATGAACAATATGTCTTAGTGAACTTCCACATCAGTACATTTATATCTGCTTAATTTGTTTAAACAATTGCATGATATTTTGCCATTAGAATAATTTATATAACTTTTTTTTTTCTATTATTGGGCAATTAAGTTACATGAGAGCTGAATTTTAAATCAAATGTTTTAGAGGCATCATAGCAATGGGCAGTGACAAAATACAGAGTAAGGACATATAAGTAGATGGCTGAAACGGAGCTGGGAGACTTTGACAGAAATGCAAGGTGAAGGGATACAGGTTGTGAGATGGCTGTAAACCAAGAGTACTGAGCAGAGGCAGATTTAACTGCAGGTACACGGAGCATGCGCCCTGAGTCCCGGCTTCTGAAGTGCCCTGCAAAACCCCAACCTTACACTTTTTTCTAATGACTCCAAGTTTGGTTTCGAATGTGCAATTTTAACATTAATAATACGTACTATTTTTTATATATTTAAAAACATGGTTAACATGTATTTTTATTTTCCCTGTCTCTCTGTTTTATTTAAGGGGCCCAATATTTTCTTCTGCACCCGGGGCCTCAACCAACTTAATCCGCCTCTGGTACTGAGAGCATCCAAGAAGGAAGTAGGATCTAGGATTAGCCAAAGGTTGGCGAGCTCTGAGTTAAAGCTTCAGGGAATAAGACTGAATGGTCAGCAGCATGATAACAATGATAAGGAAGCATTGAACACAAAATCTTTCTTTCTTTTCCTCCCTCCCTTCCCTCCCTCCCAGGTATAAGCAGAGATGTTCTGGAAGGAGCTCTAGAGAGTTTATCTTAGGCAGAGATGATGAAGGAGAAAGATAAATTTCTATTTGCGATGTATTTATTTCAGATACTGTCCTTCAGGCACTGCAAAGTCTGTGTCAAAGCCTGGGAGCAGGGGACCAGTTCACAGTAGGCTTGGAGGATGGTGGGGTTTATGATAAAGAGAGGAAATGCTTGCAGATGGGAAGCAGTTGGGGTTTGTGTCCTGGAAAGAGAAAGCCCTGAGCAGTGTGGAGCTGAGCGAAGAGACAGGGTATGAGCAGCGATATGATGAGTGTAAAGTGGTAGGTTTATAAGGCCTCTTGGATTTCCCAGTAACTCATTCTTCCAGCACCCAAGGAGGTGGTGGGGTGAGAGGCTTCAGGCCTCTCAGGAGTTTTTTATGACTTGGAGTGAGGTAGCTCCTGAGAAAACTCTGGTCATAGAAAGAGGCTGACAATGGAAACCGGTTTCTGAAACTGTCACCATGTATAAGAAACAGCCGATGTGAGGGGCACTGCTCAACATCAGGATCCTCTCTGCAAGTCAGTTCACTGTCTAGGCTTAGTTCCCTCATCTCCACAAATGGTTTCACCAAATTATCTCCAAAGTCAAAATCTGTGGTTCCAAAAATTATACCTCTATATTGTATAATTTTCTTTTCTTTCTAGGAAAATTATACTGTTAGCAAGACTGGCATCAGCAAGTAGTTCTCAGCATTGGTGGTTCTGGGTTTCTTAGGATTTTATATGAGATGTGACATTTATTTAAATGGACTTGTTTCTCTGATGTTCCTATTCCAGGCTGAGTAGACCGCTTTCCTTGGGGGTCTCTCGTCTATTTCTACGCCATTCCATTCATCACTCATGAAATCATTAATTTGCCCGTGTTATGTTGCCTCCTGAGGGTTCCTTTTTATGACTCAATGGAGCTGAGAGTTAATGTACATTTCACAAATATTGCTGGGAAGGGGCTTGGGGCATGACTTGGAAAGATGTTTCCTTTTGGTAAAAGGATATACTATAATAATTTGTTTATTTTATGTAAATCTTGAATAAGTAGATTCCTATTTTAAAGGTAAGACCATTCAAAACATACTTCTGCATATTAAGTCAGGCAGAACAGTGGGTAGGTCAGTTCAGATCATAACAGCTATTAAGGATATATTTTGTGCCGGATACTTTGCTTGGCTCTCTAAGAAAAAGGAAGAGATATGAGACACAGCATTGTTCTGAAAGTACTTAAACTTAATTGAAGAGACCAGAAATGAGCATGCAGACAGGTAAATAAAGATCAAACAGATAATGTCCCTTGATGATGATGAAAGAAAGAAAAGGTCTTACAAAGTTGATTAATGAACAAATGAATTATACTGACACAAATTGTCATAGACTGAAAGAAAAATGAGATACGTTAGGGCGGGCTATAATGAACAGAAGAATGAGGTAATAGGCACATTTCATCTTAGATCTTTGTGTCTTAAGTTTGTGTCCCTAAGTTTGAATAGATGGACAAAAGGGAAAAGGCAAGCTGTAAGGTGAGTGTTTGAGAATGGTCAGGACATACATGTCCGGGTTGCAAAATGTGTGGCCTGTGTGTTGTAGTGGACAAGTGAATGGATACATTAGAAGGTGGAGGTCATGGAAGCGGAGCTGGATGAGTTCAGACTACTCCACAGGTAAAGTCTTTGCTAAGGACAGCAGGACATAGTTAGAACTCCAATATATGGAGGCATTTTGACAGGCAATAAAGAACGAAGAAACCTGAAATGTAGAGACCAGGACAATGATGAGAATGCAGCAAAGCGTGTGTGTGTGTGTGTGTGTGTGTGTGTGTGTGTATGTGTGTGTGTGTGTATCAACAGAGGGAGGGCAGTAGGAAGTGGCAAGAGGAACCCTGGAAAGAAGAGACTTGACTGAACCACAAGTCCCAGGACCCTTCCTGTCCCCCCCCCCCACATTTTCCTTTGGGTCATTCATTGCTCCATTTGACCCCTCTGCCGGTCATGTTCTCCTGCGGTGTTGCAGAGTTGGCTCTTAGTTGCCTTTCATGTTCTCAAACAGTTCTCTTTACATAAATGCTCTGGGAATTTTCTGTCATGTTACATGTCCTTATTCCTATTGGAAAACTTTTTACTGTCTCAAATATTTTACCCAGCATTTATTCGCCTATTTGTTTGCTTGTTTGTACTCTGACTCACTTGATAAAATGTTACTTCTGCAAGCAGAGGCCTTGGCTACAGTGGTTCATGGCTATAATCTGCAGCACCCAGAATAACAACTGGCACATAGTAGATGCTCAATAAATGCTTGTTGCTGAAGGAGTGACAGTGAGAGAAAGGATGCAATGGTATAATTTCTGATATCTGCTGCTCATTTTCTCATTATGTATAAGGCATGATAATAAACTTATACATAAGGGATTGCAACTTGAAGTTTTGGTGCCAATGACTAGTAGAAAATGTTACCCCCAGGAAATTAAATGTTGTGTCAAAGAACAGATATGAGAATCTTTGTTCCCTTATTCTGAGCACCTGTAGGACTGATTGGGGATCCCTTTAAATCCATTGAAAGTGTTTCCTACAGATTCTAATATACCAGCAATATCTCCATGGTCCCCTTCCATTCCAGTGCCAGTAGTCTATAATTTTAAGTTACTGAATTCATAATCCAAATCAATATTCTTTTCATATAAGTGCTCAGCTAGGGTAGCTACACACATATTCCACCGAAACTTCCAATATCTAAAATATTTATGAATGTTACCATAGGGGCCAGTATCCATAGCCTGTTTCAAGAACCATATAATTAACTACACCTCATAACTTTATACACTTCAGTTGTTGTATAAAGTTTTTATTATAAAAGCCACTAATTTTTAAAAATGAGCACTGAAATGCTTGCTAAAGTTGAATCAGATTTCCTTTACATTATCATAGTTTGTGAAAAGTCAGACATATATACTGAACTTTATATTATATTAAACTACTCATTTGTGATTAACCAAGAATTGACTGTGTCAAGATCAAAGTAGGAGATTTATTTATATCCCCTGTGCATAGTAAAAATAATATCTTGAGTAGAAGGTATCTGAAGCATTTTATCAAACTTGTATTTCATTATGAAGAACAGCATTTAGAAGATCTTGATTTGGAAGGGCTAGAGTTAAGGGGCATCTGTACCCGCCAAGGGAAAGGAAAGAGCATAGATTATACTGTCTGTAACAGGTGCGATGGGTCCCTTATATGAGGGTGAGAGTGGGAAGCAGCTTGAGTAAGGGACCTGAAGTCACTAGTAGTGGTGCAAAGTTGCCACTGTATCTAAGCAGTACTAATTTCTGCTTAGGTGGAAAAGCCAGAAACCTAATTTTGCTTGCAAAAGGGAAGTTTTCTGTTCCAAATGATTTTGTTCTTATTCACTCACTGCTATGGAAAATGTTTTAGTAACTGTCTAAGCATGTCATAATAATGTTTCAAACAGGGCTTCGATGTTCCCACAAAGTAGTTATACTTTTAAAGTGTAATCATAACTTAAATCCATGGGAAGTCATAGATGAATGGTCTGATAGACTCCACTGGGAACACTGTTAAGGAATATGAGGGAAGAAAGAGAAAGAAGGGAAGAAAGGAAGAAATAGCCCAGCTGGAACAGAATATAGAAAAAGCAAACCAGGGCTCCCATAAAGCACTGTGCTGAACTTCACAGTTTTTCTCCTAAACCTTGTTCAAAAGTCACTCTTTTCTTTAAATTCTGGAAACCAAAGGAAATAATAGAGCAGTGATTCTGTTCCCCTCTATAAAGTCATACAGTCCAGCTTGAGAAAATATCCTTGGTCCAGAAACAAGTTAGATAGAAAGCCCATGGGCTAAAGTTATTGTGACGTGATTAGGGACTCTCTCTCCAAAAAGTACCAGCCACCAAAACAGCACCACGGTGCAACCAATGCACCACTGGGGAGGTCACATCAAGACATGTCTCGGTGCACTCAGAATAGGTACCAGTGCTGGGGGTAAGAGTTAGTGTTTCTGGGAAAAGGAGAGCTCCACAGTCTATTAAACATAGACCTGAAGCTACAGGGCAAAAGGAGAATTTATGACTTGAACTTATTATATCATCTTTTGAGGTATTTATCTGTTACTGATAAGTTTTCTCTCAGTGACAAAGATAGGACTTTTCTGTGTTGTTTTGTTGATGAGCGCCATTCTGACTGGTGTGAGGTGATATCTCATTGTGGTTTTAATTTGCATTTCTCTAATGATTAGTGATGTTGAGCATTTTTTTATATGCCTATTGGCCATCTGTATGTCCTCTTTGGAGAAGTGTCTATTTATTTCTTTTGCACATTTTTTGATTGGATTGTTTGTCTTTCTGGTGTTGAGATTTACAAGTTCTTTATAAGTTTTGGTTATTAACCCCTTATCAGATATACTGTCAAATATGTTCTCCCATTGTGTAGTTTGTCTTTCTATTCTGTTCTTATTGCCTTTGGCTGTGCAAAAGCTTTTTAGTTTGATATAGCCCTATTTGTTTATCCTATCTTTTATTTCCCTTGCCCGTGGAGATAAATAAGCAAATATATCGCTGCGAGAGATGTCGAAGAGCTTACTGACTATGTTTTCTTCTAAGATGCTTATGGTTTCACGCCTTACATTTAAGTCTTTTATCCATTTTGAGTTTATTTTTGTGAATGGTGTAAGTTGGTGGTCTAGTTTCATTTTTTTGCAGGTTGCTGTCCAATTTTCCCAACACCATTTGTTGAAGAGGCTATCTTTACTCCATTGTATGCCCTTACCTCCTTTGTCAAATATCAGTTGTCCATAGAGCTGTGGGTTTATTTCTGGGTTCTCTGTTCTGTTCCATTGATCTATGTGCCTGTTCTTATGCTAGTACCAGGCTGTTTTGAGTACAATGGCCTTGTAGTATAGCTTGAGATTAGGAAGTGTGATATCTCCCCCTTTCTTCTTCTTTTTTAAGATTGCTGAGGTTATTTGTGTTCTCTTTTGGTTCCATATAAATTTTTGGAATATGTGATCTATATCTTTAAAGTATGTCATTGGTATTTTAATTGGTATTGCATTGAATTTATAAATTGCTTTGGGTAATATAGACATTTTAATGATGTGTATTCTTCCTAACCATGAGCATGGTATATGCTTCCTCTTGTTTGTATCTTTCTTGATTTCTTTTATCAATGTTTTATAATTTTCCGAGTACAAGTCTTTAATCTCTCGGTTAAATGTACTCCTAGGTACTTTATTTTTTTGGTTGTAATAGTGAAGGGGATTGTTTTCTTAATTTCTCTTTCTTTCCATGTTTATTTATTTATTTATTTTTGTATTTTTCTGAAGCTGGAAACGGGGAGGCAGTCAGACAGACTCCCACATGCGCCCGACCAGGATCCACCCAGCAAGCCCACCAGGGGGCGATGCTCTGCCCACCAGGGGGCGATGCTCTGCCCATCCGGGGTGTCGCTCTGTCACAACCAGAGCCACTCTAGCGCCTGGGGCAGAGGCCAAGGAGCTATCCCCAGCACCCGGGCCATCTTTATGCTCCAATGAAGCCTCAGCTGCGTGAGGGGAAGAGAGAGACAGAGAGGAAGGAGAGGGGGTGGAGAAGCAGATGGGCGCCTCTCCTGTGTGCCCTGGCTGGGAATCGAACCCGGGACTTCTGCACGCCAGGCCAACACTCTACCACTGAGCCAACCGGCCAGGGCCAAAATTTCTCTTTCTGACTGTTCATTGTTGGCTTATAAAAGTGCCTCTGATTTCTGAGTATTAATTTTATATCCTGCCACTTTGCTGAATTCATTTATCAGATCCAGTAGTTTTTTGACTGAGACTTTAGGGTTTTCTATATACAATATCATATCATCTGCAAAATAATGATATTTTTACTTCTTCTTTTCCAACAGAGTAAGTGCTGGTGAGGATGTGGAGAAAAGGGATCCCTCCTACACTGCTGGTGGGAATGCAGACTGGTGCAACCTCTGTGGAAAACAATATGGAGATTCCTCAAAAAATTGAAAATCAGCCCTGGCCAGTTGGCTCAGTGGTAGAGCATCGGCCTGGTGTGCAGAAGTCCCGGGTTCGATTCCCGGCCAGGGCACACAGGAGAAGCGCCCATCTGCTTCTCCACCCCTCCCCCTCTCCTTCCTCTCTGTCTCTCTCTTCCCCTCCCGCAGCCCAGGCTCTATTGGAGCAAAGATGGCCTGGGCGCTGGGGATGGCTCCTTGGCCTCTGCCCCAGGCACTAGAGTGGCTCTGGTCGCGACAGAGCGACACCCCGGATGGGCAGAGCATCGCCCCCTGGTGGGTGTGCCAGGTGGATCCCGGTCGGGCGCATCCCCGTTTCCAGCTTTATAAAAATACAAAAAAAAAAAAAAAATTGAAAATCGAACTGCCTTTTGACCCAGCCATCCCACTTTTAGGAATATACCCCAAGAACACCATAGAACGGTTCCAGAAGGAGAAATGCACCCCCATGTTTATAGTAGCATTGTTCACAATAGCGATGATCTGGAAACAGTCCAAGTGTCTGTCAGAGGACAAGTGGATTAAAAAGCTTTGGTATATATATACTATGGAATACTACTCAGCCATAAGAAATGATGACATCAGATCATTTACAATAACATGGATGGACCTTGATAACATTATATGGAGTGAAATAAGTAAATCAGAAAAAACTAAGAAGTATATGAACCCATACATATATGGGACATAAAAATGAAACTCAGAGACATGGACAAGAATGTGATGGTAACAGGGGGTGGGTAGAGGGGTGGGGAGGGGATGAGAAAGGCGAGGGAGGGGGGAGGGGGAGGGGAGGGACATAAAGAAAACCAGATAGAAGGTGACAGAAGACAATTTGACTTTGGGTGAGTGGTATGCAGCATAAGCAAATGTCAAAATAATCTGGAGATGTTTTCTCAGAACATATTTACCCTGATTTATCAATGTCACTGCATTAAAATTAATAAAAATAATATTAAAAAAGATAGAACTTTTTTAGTTTATATGATGTGAGATGAACTTGACTCTATTATTCTCTGAGGAGGTCTGGCTTGGAGTCTCTGAATAATGTTGATAACATCTTGGATATTTATTCAAGCAGAACCGCTCAGTCCCTTCCTTCAGAGAAGCCATGAAACACACACACACACACACACACACACACACACACACACACACACAAATATATTTAGCCTTGAGCAAGGGTCTTCCTAGAAAATGAGATGTCACTTTTTCTCCATAACCTGTAAAAGAATACTTTCAGTTTCCCATTTTATATATAAATATTCCAGAACAAGATCATATTACTAAAGCTGGCAGTTTTAATTAGCAATCGCATCTGAGCTGCCCAATGCAATGCTTTAGTAAAAGAAATGGAAAATTTCATTAGTCTGTCAATTTGGGTGCAAATTTTTTTTTCATTTAAAATGCACAGATTAGAGAAGTATACTGAAATATAGAGTTTTAACTTTTTATTCATGCCATCAATCTCGTCTCAATCTCTAGGATTCTTTGACTTCAGCATGTCTTGGGTTTACTGTTGAATGCTCACAGTCACTGTCAATCTCCTCCAAGCTCTCCAAGTCACAAATGAGATAAATGATTTTCATGTGTGGTTGGGGAATTTCCTTTTACTGGCTGGAGTTGTGTAGATCAGAAATAACTCTTTCAAAGTAGCCTGGGAGATGATTTTAAAACTTGGGCAGAGAGAGAGAGAGAGGAAGATGAGATTGTTTGGTGGGATGTCTCAGCGTAATGGAAAAAGGAAAGGTGGTGGGTACACAGACACATTTTATTCTAGGGAAATTGTGGAAAGTGAATTAGGGAAAATGTTTTCCATATTTTTTCAAGTACATCTGATAATAAACTTGGACAAAGAGAAAACTTCATGCTTTGTAGTTAAAGGGTAGAGCATTAGGAGTTTATAACTTTCATCTCCTTCCAATCAGACTGTATGATATCCAATCAGCCTGTATGATAGCCTGTGAGTAATTAATTAATTCATTCAACAGCTATTAATTGAACATTAAGTATGTGTCATCATTGGAAGAATATCTGCTGTATGGAGGCAGCAGCAAACACTGCCACCATCTACAAAGAGCTCAGCTTGATGGAGAGGAGGGCATAAGTATGCACCTATGGTGAGAGGAGCAACGGAGTGGTCCATAAGGATCCAGGGGAAGTATAAAGAGGAAAAGCACCCATCTGAAAAGAGGGGCATGAAGTGTCATGGACACCACACAGAGGAGATGATAATGGAGGTGAGCGGGAGTAGTTTTATCAACCAGCATGGGAGCCCATTCTGGAGCATTGCAGGTGCATCAGCACCGGAACCAGCATTGTGCAGCCCGGATGATTCAGGAAGCTGCAGGAAGTCCAGGGTGATTCCAGCAGGTGTTCTTCTGAAGGAAGTGATCACTTTTGAACTTAGAAAGGTAAGCAGGCATCAAATCATTGAAGACATTCCTTTTATTAAAAATTTTTGTTTAATACAGTTTATATTTAATATTACTTTGTATTAATTTCTGGTGTACAGCATAGTGGTTAGACATTCATATAGGTTACAAAGTGTTCCCCAATATTTGCAGTACCCAGTGGGCACCATACATAGTTATTACAATATTGTTGACTATATCCTCTATACTGTACTTTATATTCCTGTGACTATTTTATAACAACCGATTTGTACTTCTTAATCCTTTCACCTTTTTTACCCAGTCTCCCAAATCCCCTCCCTCTGGTCTACGAGTCTGTTTCAGTTTTGTTTGTTCATTTATTTTGTTCTCATATTGTATTTGTCTTTCTCTGACTGACTTACTTCACTTAGTGTAACACCCTCTAGGTCCATCCATGCTGTTGCAAATGCTAAGATTTCATTCTTTTTTATGGCCGAGTAATATTCCATTGCATATATGTACCACAGCTTCTTTATCTACTCATCTACTCATGGGCACTTGGGCTGCTCACGGAAGACTTTTTAAGTAAGGTATATGGATTTGAGCATAATGCTATTCTGAATTGTACCAAGTGTGAGAAGTCTTCTTAAATTCCTTTTGTGGGCCGACTCACACGTGAAAAAAGTTACTAAATAAGAAAATATATATTAACACAAAGATATAATTAATTCAACAATGCTCTATAGCAGGGATCCCCAAACTTTTTATACAGGGGGCCAGTTCACTGTCCCTCATACCGTTGGAGGGCTGGACTATAAAAAAACGTATGAACAAATCCCTATGCACACTGCACATATCTTATTTTAAAGTAAAAAAACAAAACGGGAACAAATACAATATTTAAAATAAAGAACAAGTAAATTTAAATCAACAAACTGACCAGTATTTCTTTTTTTTTTTTTGCTTTTTTTTTTTTTTTGCATTTTTCTGAAGCTGGAAACGGGGATAGACAGTCAGACAGACTCCCGCATGCGCCCGACCGGGATCCACCCGGCATGCCCACCAGGGGGCGATGCTCTGCCCATCCTGGGTGTCGCCATGTTGTGACCAGAGCCACTCTAGCGCCTGAGGCAGAGGCCACAGAGCCATCTCCAGTGCCCGGGCCATCTTTGCTCCAATAGAGCCTTGGCTGCGGGAGGGGAAGAGAGAGAGAGGAAGACGCGGCGGAGGGGGTGGAGAAGCAAATGGGCGCTTCTCCTGTGTGCCCTGGCCGGGAATCGAACCCGGGTCCTCCGCACGCTAGGCCGACGCTCTACCGCTGAGCCAACCGGCCAGGGCCCTGACCAGTATTTCAATGGGAACTATGGGTTTGCTTTTGGCTAATGAGATGGTCAATGTGCTCCTCTCAATGACTACCAATGAAAGAGGTGCTTCTTCCAGAAGTGCGGCGGGGCCGGATAAATGGCCTCAGGGGGCCGCATGCGGCCCGCGGGCCGTAGTTTGGGGACCTCTGCTCTATAGGAATTTGTAATTTATTATAATCACTACAGAAATATTTGTTGTACACTTACATTGTGCCACTTGCTGTCCTGGGAAAGGGAAATGCATGAATTATAAGAGACTCTTTCTGTTCCTAAGTTGCTTGGTGTCCAGTGAGGGAAGCATAGTCAACAAACCAGAACAATATGTTGTGATGATTCTAGTAAAGGAGATTCCAGTAAGTTCTGGAAGGGTTAATAACTATGAGAATTTTAGGTGTTCTTGGTGGTGTTAGGATAGTGTCATAGACAGTGTCCTTTCAAAAAAAAAAAAAAAAAGAATAGGAATAATCCAAAAAGAAATATTGCTGTGAAGGAGGGTAGATGGCATTCCAGGAGAAAGAGACAACTTGTTCACTGGCTTAAACACAGGAGAGAACAATATGAACTTTCAGGAACAAGAAGGAGGTCGAAGGACAACGATTGGGAAGACCTCCTTTTATCTGATTGGGAAAGTGGAAATGAAAGCAGTGACTTCTCCAGCTCTGTAAGGGTCAAGCAGATCCTTGACTGCCTAGTTTGTTAGGACTCATGGGCATAAAGACTTTTAATTAGAATTCCCAGTTATTACTGGAATATATAGCATTCTCTGCTTGGTTGAAATATTGCAGTTAAAACAAAAGAGGAAGCAGCTTTGTAGCATTAAACAGTCTTATAAAAATGGGAATCAAAGTGAAATTATCTATGCTGCTAATTTGAAAATGCAGATCAGAGAGAAAATATCAAAACAGTAATATCTGCATTTTAAACGTGCTGTTTATCACCACTTTGCAACCTATTATTGGACTATTACCTTGATGATTAAACTTTTCAATTACATGTTGCATTATATTAGGCTTTATACAATCATTAATTAGTTCACTCCCATAAACCCCCACGCAGAAGCAGAGGGATCTTATTACCCACTGTTTCACAGATGAGAAAATAAAGGCAACAAGGTTAAGTGGCTTTCTGAATTCCTTCTATCGGGTCTGGGCAGGCAGGTCTGGTGGCGGACACCCTGCGTGGCCAGCCTGGCACAGCAACTGCAGTCCTGCTCCCAGCCTCACACGCACCACTAATTGGAAATGGGTGCCCCCGGTGTTCTTGAAAATTAATGATATGCAGAGCTACAAGATGTATCTGTCGCAGCCTGTTTGTTTACTTGTGGCAATTAGCGACCATCTGCTCTGGAGGTGAGGATATTAGGCCCTCCTTCTTTGGAAATATTGACTTTTGGAAGAAAGGAGGTTTTCAAAGGCCCAGGCTCTTAGAGAAGGAGAGCTGACACATGAATAAGACTCGGTGTCTGGAGAGGTGGGGGAGCCTGCCTGTCAGGCAGGTAGGGAGGAAACACACCATGTTGTTGATTCTCTCCTGTTCCTCTCCTTTTCCTCCACCCCCTCCTCAAGCCATGCTTCCCTTTCCTAGTAGAAGTTCTCATCACACTAGTGAGGAGGCTGCTGAACAGGCAGTGCGATTTCCTAGACCTTGGCCTTGTCCCCAAATCACTGAGTGTGGTCAAGTTCAGGGGACAAGCCTGCCACTCCGTGCAGACGTCATGTACCACGGTTGACTGTGGCATGGGGATGGCATGGAGAGGAGAAGCACGGGGACAAGGGATAGGATGTAAGGAAGGAGCTTCACGGTGACCAGAAATGCCACTAGCTGCTCCGTGGGATGTTCTGGCCTCCTGTACCTTCTGGGATGATGAACTTGCCACGTGCTCACTGTCAGGTGGTTTCATGCCTGTGAGGAGGCCTGGCCCACCTGGGAAATATAATCAGCCTTACTACATCACTGACTGGCAAGGTAACGGGCCCAGTTCCCAGACTCCTGGCTCTAGTCCCTGGCACACTCTGCTCACCTGACAGGCCACTCCGGAGAAGCTGTGCTTCTCAGGACCACTAGCGTCAGAGGGCGAGATCTTGTCCTGGTGGCTTGGGAATCTCCTTTCTCTCGACTCTCTCTCTTCTTCCATCTTCAAGCCCATCTGTCTTTGCCTCTGTGCCTGGGGTCTCCTTTTATTAGCCTGATTTTTATTTATAAACAAATGAAACTCCCCTTCTTGTGTCTCCTGCCATCATTATTCGAGCTGCTTTCCTAGTGTCCCTTTCTCCATTTGTCAGAAATCAGCACCAAGGAGAGCAACAGCCTCAAGTCTAATATTGTAGAAACTCTGAAAGAAGAATCTCCCTTTCCTGCATTCTTCCCAGGGCATTTGCATTGTGTAGAAGTGCCAGCTATGGCTGACACAAGAGCTGTTTTATCCAAGGGAAGGATTCAGAATTATTGATGACTTCTAATGGCCTTGGCAGTGGTGTGCCGGAGCTGGTTTCCACTGGTTTGCAAAGCGGATTATACATATCCTTGATGTTGGTAGTCTGAAATTGGCTAAGTGGGTGTACTTAGACAGTGGGAATTGGCAAACCTTACTCCCCAGCCACTCTTTTCTGGAGAGCCGGGTTACCAGCACACCATTACTGCTGCTGATGGCCTGCTAGGTAGGCTATGGGATGTTTTCTCACCTGATCCCCTCTTTATATATCATGACTTAAGGTTATAAGAGTTCAGTACATTGAATTATGTATTCATAACATCCCGGGCCTGAGTTTTACTGGAGGCAGGTTGCAGAGTGATCCCAAGGAACATACAGACTGATCTGAGTCACATTTCACATTGTTGGCATGTTCTAGAGAAAAGAGCTTAGACTTGGAACCAGGAGCTCCATGGATTTGTCTCTATTCCCTTACTAACAAACAGTATCTCTCAGCCACATAGGAAAGGACAATTATTTTATGCTCAGCTATCTTATAGGTCAGATGGGGACAAAGATTTGTTTTTACATGGTTCTTACTAGCTTGTTCTGTGAAGAAAATGGAGGCTCATAAATGAGAGGGAAGGGCATGGGATTGGGAATGAGATAGACTTGGTTCAAAACCTGAGTTTGCCATTTGATGAGCCACCTGTCCAACCCCATCAACTTTGAGATTTAGCTAATGATAGTGAACAATCAAAGTTGTTGTCATGATTAAATGAAGTGGCCTATAAAAAATACTTAGGACGCCCTGGCTGGTTTGCTCAGTGGTAGAGCATCAGCCTGGCGTGCAGGAGTCCCAGGTTTGATTTCCAGCCAGGGCACACAGGAGAAGCACCCATCTGCCTCTCCACACCCCCCTCTCCTTCTTCTCTGTCTCTCTCTTTCCCTCCCAAAGCCAAGGCTCCATTGGAGCAAAGTTGGCCCGGGCACTGAGGATGGCTCTGTGGCCTCTGCCTCAGGCACTAGAATGGCTCTGGATGCAACAGAGCGACGCCCCAAATGGGCGTGCCGGGTGGATCCTGGTCAGGCGCATGCGGGAGTCTGTCTGACTGCCTCCCCATTTCCAACTTCAGAAAAATACAAAAAAACCAACCAGGCCCTGGCTGGTTGGCTCAGTGGTAGAGCGTCGGCCTAGCGTGTGGGGGACCCGGGTTCGATTCCCAGCCAGGGCACATAGGAGAAGCGCCCGTCTGCTTCTCTACCCCCCCTCCTTCCTCTCTGTCTCTCTCTTCCCCTCCCGCAGCCAAGGCTCCATTGGAGCGGAGATGGCCCGGGCACTGGGGATGGCTCCTTGGCCTCTGCCCCAGGCACTCTAGTGGCTCTGGTCGTGGCAGAGCGACGCCCCTGAGGGGCAGAGCATCGCCCCCTGGTGGGCAGAGCATCGCCCCTGGTGGGCGTTCCGGGTGGATCCCAGTCAGGCGCATGTGGGAGTCTGTCTGACTGTCTCTCCCCGTTTCCAGCTTCAGAAAAATACAAAAAAACAAAAACAAAAAAACCCAACCAAACAAACAAAAAAACCCAAACAAACAAAAAAAACTTAGAACACAATTAGTGGTTGCTATCATTATGAATACTTCTTAGAACATGCTATACAAACTCAAAGGCATTATCATTTCATCACATAGAACCTCCATCATGATCACTTTGTAGTGTCCAGCTTAGGATAAATGTTCAGTGACTTTTAAGAAGAATCTGTAAAATTCAGTAGGGTTACTTTCAGTACAGTTCAAGTTCAGATGATTGACTTAACCTGACTAACTACACTCCTTAGAGGAAAAAAGTTTTTGCTTCAGATAAAACACTTTTGGCAAAGTGTCTGAAAGTTGTCCTTCAAAAATCTAAAGAACCCGGGTAAGTAAGGCTGGCTGGTAATAAATTGCCCTAATAGATGTAAGACATTATAGATTTTATCCTGGGAACTTGAGAGTTGTCATAAAATTGGCACTTACATTTTAATTTCCTGAGGGTTGTTTGTAAGATTCTTGTAAGTGGCCCCTTGGGAATTAACCTATTCACATTCATGCTGAGAACAGGAACGTGCTTAGCTGGTGTCTCTTAGAAATGTAAATCAAGAGTTGCATGTTTATAAGGTATCAGAAAAGCAGCCCCAGTTGTCCATCACCCCAGCACAGAAAGCAAAGGGGAATTTGATTGTTATTCTGTAAGTATATCATTGGAGAGGCAGGAAGTCCCACTCATGGTGAGAAATATATTTTATGTATCAAGGTCATTAATTTCATTTTTTAGGTTAATGCCTTACTCCTGAGGAGAAAGTAATCATGAAATAGTTACTAGGCTACCACCAAAAAGGCTCTCATTCACTGGATGAGCTAAGAAGAGACACATCCTTCTGTTTAAGAAGGGGTGAAAATGTGTCCTGGCAAGAGCCTGGGGTTGAGGGTCATACAGAGTACTGGGCCACTTAGGAGAGGTGCTTAGCTTTTTTGAGTTCCAGTTTTCATATTTGAAATATAGAGAAGACATTCACTACTTTCTGGCATAATGATAAGGATTAAAGTTGCTCATATATGGTCAGTAGATTGTTCTGACACAGATTCTGAACTAACCTTAGTCTTCTCCCCAGCCCCAAAGACATTGATCATTAATTAACTCTGTTAAAGTAAAACAAAATCAATGTCATGTAAAAATATGTCAGTGTTGGGCAAATGAGTTTGTAACATCTGTATTTTTTGAATTTGCTCACTTTTATTGTTAAAAATGTCTCTGGTCTTTGAAGTTGCAGGTTACCTTCCAGTTTGGGAAGGGCCATTGTTATGCTAATGTGTGCTGGAGGGGAGGTTTTGTGCCAAAAAGTTTTAAGAAGAGAAAGAGAAGGAGGAGGAAGAAGGAAGCCATGTTGGCAGATGCGGAACCAGAGGTGACTGAGACTGGTGGGAGGCCTTTGGTTCTAGGAAAACCCAGATGTGTCAGTAGCTTTCTGAGCTCTAAATGGGTGGGTTTTAGAGCCCTGTGTGTTTTCACTCACCTGCTGAGTGCAAGGCTAGAATAAAGGAAAGGCCCACCAGTTTTTGGCTCCGCAGTTTCTTTACCATCTGCCCAAATCTAATGGGAACCTGCATGTAAATGACCACAATGGTGGCAGCCCCTGGCCTTACAGTCAGGAAGAGTTTATTTAAAGGAGATGGAGTTGGGAAGACTGTTGCAATAGGTATAGGGACTCGTGTGATGGCGTTGTGTAGTGGGAGAGACAGATTGGGCTGCACTCGGAATACAGTGTGGACAAGTAGGTATTTATAGGCATGGAGCATGTTGGTGTCAGTGATGGAAGATGACTGAGTGGAAACATCAAGGATCAGGGAGAATTCTAGCTATCCTGACTTGACAGGATTCTTGCTGAAAGCAGGCTAGGGTGATCAGACATTGTTGCCTGGGGGTGATGGAGGCTGAGAAACCTCATCAGCTGTGGAGGGTGGGGGCTTCTGGTTAGACTGACTTAGCGTGATTCTTGCTAAATTGGACCATGCAGAGATGATCTCAGAAGTCCCAAAATTCAGACCTTGTTGGAAAATTGCTCAAGTGAGTTTGAATAGAATTTAACTGATGACAGAAGATTTGTCACCCCAGAGGGTATATTTATTTCTCATTGCTAAGGTAATAATAGGTTCTGATAAGCGAGGACAGAAGTAAAGAAAGACCTAGAGTAAGGGTATTTCCCAGAGAGGTGCGCCTGTGAGGCAAGGTCTGGACCTGCAGATGGTGTTCATGTGGCAGGGGTGTGTCCAGCATGAGGGGGAGGGGCCTCTCCTTTGCAATTTCACCTGGACCACATTATGGAACTTGCCGACCTCCTGCCCCTGGAACTATCGCAAAACTTCTTAGAATTTACCTGGAGTCTACCTGGATTATTTTTGAGACTACTTACCAGAAGAAATGAATCTTTTGATTGACAGTTCCATTCCCCAAACTGAGAGAGTAGTACTTTGTGAAAAGTTCCCAGGAAAATATAATTGTTGTTTAAAAAAAAAAATAGGCAAGGCCAGTCAGACGGATAAAGATGTATGGGTTAATTGCTAAATCTGTGTCCCACCTGCATCTTTTATGTGGCAGATACGAATGCTTTATAGGTAATGAGGTCCTCACAGGAGAGTTATGGCCTAACGGCCTGACATTTGTAAAGCTATAAAATGTAGGGGGTGATTTAACAAGCTGGATGAGCTGCCCTCCTGCATATTAACACAATTATGCACCTATGCACACGTCCAGGAGTAAATAGTGTATTTATAGCATTAGGATTCTCCGAAGGATATTAAGCAAGCATTGCAATTTGCATTTTAATTTTCTTACAAGAAAACCTTTTTGTTTGTCTTGAAATATCTCAGAGCTCTGAGCCCTTCTAGCTGCTCCAGCGGTCTCTGCCTTCCTTGCTGTGTTTTGTAGCAGAGCTGGAAGAATGGATGCTGCACTCAGGTTCCGGCCCCCGCTGCTGAGGAGTGGCCCCCACTGCTGAGGAGTGAGGCCAGGGTGGAGCGTGGGTCAGGCTTTCCAACAAGGAGATGCAAGGCCAGAGGGTCTGGATAGCCATGAGATGTCAACGCCCACCTCTGTGTGGCTGACTGTCAGCTTGTCTATAATATCTGGCTTTTCTTTTTCTTACCTAACTTCCTTCCCTAAAATCTTTGGGGCTTGTAATGGACTGTTAGAAGAGCCAAACTCTTGAAATATCTGTACTTAAAATGTGAGAAGAAAGTAACATTTTTGGGACAATAGGTGAAATGAAACTGCTCAGAGAATCCGTTAAAAGGGAGAGAGAACATTTCGCACTGGGTGTCCTCTTGACCCATATTTTTCTATCAAGAACCCACAACCTCTTGCTTCTCTGAAGTAGGCAGGCTTCCCTGAATCATAGAAGCTTAAATACTTCCTCCTGTTGAGAAGTAGCCCCCCTTCTTGAGTCTGAGGTCCCCATCTCCTACCAAGGCTACCAGGGCCCTGGGGGCCTCTGAGAAGTTAGAAATCTTCAGTTTATTTCTGATTTGGGTAAATCAAATTAAGGGGACCAATTTGTAAAGTTGAGAGTGCAGAGTCCTCTGTGCCTTTGCTCATGTATTCTTACTGTCCATGTGTCCTCCTTACCCCCTAGTCCCCCAATTTCTACCTTTTCCTTAGAGAGTCCCAAACACCAGAATCCAGGTGGCTTTTCTTAACAGCCTTGGGTGATACTGATCTCCCTCACCCAACTGCCATAGCACAATGACACAAGTATTCTTCATTTTATTGGAATCTAAATTAGCACTTTACAAACCACTGTGTGCCCATGAATCACTCAGGGATCTTGGTAACATGCAGATTTTAGTTACATCTAGAGGGGGTCTGAGATTCTGCATTTATGGCAATGTGTCAGGGACTATTGATACTGCTGGTTTAGAGTCTAGGATCAGGGGTCTCCAAACTTTTTACACAGGGGGCCAGTTCACTGTCCCTCAGACCATTGGAGGGCTGCCAAATACAGTGGTCCTCTCACTGACCACCAATGAAAGAGGTGCCCCTTCCAGAAGTGCAGCGGGGGCGGATAAATGGCCTCAGGGGGCCGCATTGCGGCCCACGGGCCGTAGTTTGGGGACGCCTGGTGATTTGTGTGTGCTGGTCTTGACTGCCCAACTATGTATTTAATGGTCACAAACTTAAAACCTGGCCCTACTACCAGTATGACATGTTGATGAGCAAGTGAGGAGGGGGCATGTGTCCTTTTGATGGTGAAGACAGGAGGGAAGGTGGTCCAGTGCTCTGATGGGAAGGCACTGTGTCTTCCCACAGACTGTGAAAGGTCTGAGATTTTACCCTACTTGCAAGCTAACAAATTAGCCTGCTGCAGGTTCATGAATGCCGGCAGAAAACATAAGACTCCTGACTCAGACAATGGCCATTTATTACTCACAGTGGTGACAGTAGTCAGTATCACCATTTGACCTGGTTTTCCAAGCCCCAGTTGCCATGGGGCATTGCAACAAGGACAAGATGGCCCCTGTATGGCTGAAAGCAAACCTTCTCAACCTTGGCCCTGGAGGCAGACAGTGTGCCTGTCATCTTGGACAGTGAGCACACCTGCCTTCTGCCGCAGACGTAGATTCTACATCTCCCAAAGCTTTTTGCTATTCAGCTTTTTGCATCCCTGAAAAGATAGTCTGGATCCAAAGCCATTAGTGCTTCTGCTCACAAGTTATGCAGCAATGTGAGACTCAGGAGTGCGTTCCAATACACAGGTGAACATAATAGGCAAATCAGATGATACCTGAGGTATGAGTTTCCTATGGCTGCCCTTAAAATGACCACTAACGAGGGGCTTAAAACAATAGAAATGTATTTTCTCTTAGTTCTGGATGCAGATCATCCAAAATCAAGGTGTCAGCAGGACCATGCTTTGTCTGAAGGGAATAATTCTTTCTAGCTGCTTTTTAGCTTTATATGACTCCCAGCATTCCTTGTCATTCCTTGGTTTGTAGCTGTAACACTTTAATCTCTGCCTCTTTCTTCCCATGACCCTCTTTGTGTCATGTCTTAATGTCTTTTAACATACATTTTCTTGTAAGTACACAGGTCATTGGGTTTTAGAACCCACTGCAAGTCTTCATGACCTTTCTTAGCTTGATTATATCTGCAAAGATCCTATTTCCAAAAAAAGGTCCCATTCACAGGTACCTGGGGCTAGGACTTCCATATATCATTTGGGGGAATGCAACTCAATCCACAACATTTGAGTGATAAAAAAAAAATCACAATCTAATTCCAATATGGAAAATAAAAGTTGTGTACACATGCCTAGATGAACCCTTAGCACCATGCAGAAGCAGCCAGTTGTAGAGGAGATAGATATATAGGTAGGTAGCTCTGCTGCTTCGGCGGGCATTCTCTTCATTAGAGAACAGTTGTTTAAGGTCTGAGGAAACCTGGATGAAATAATTCTAAATTCCTGCTAATTCTGGAATTCATTCTCAACCTTCACCATGCCTTTATTTTTTCCTCCTTAAACGGAAATCCTTCCACCCAAAGATTACCCTCTTGGACTCCTATTCCCATTCTGTCCTCCGATTTTATTATATATTTAAATGTATGCATCTCCCCACTACCACAGGAGTGAATGGCCATTGAAAGCTTCATTTCTTGGAAAGGAAAGACTCTGCCCTTCCTCAAAAGGAAGCGTAAATATTAGTTATCAGTGAACAGTTTAGAAAGGTGTTTTGAGGTAAGACTTCGTCTGTTGCCCTTATCGTGGTCACGGATGCCAGACCTGATTAATGAACCTTGTTTGTGCCTAGATACCATGCTCAGAGTTATGTAACTAGACTCTGTTTTTTGCCAGAGTGTCCAAGTATTTTGCTTTTTTTTTTTCATCTTGCATTTATTTGAGATAATACCCAGGGTATGCAACAGGTAGAGGGCAAAGCCATAGAAAAACCTGTAGTTAGATGCTTCTAGCTCAGTCTTGTTTGCCAAGACAGATTTTTTTTTTTTGCTTGTAGAACAGTCTTTGTTTTATAGGATTCAATGGGAACAATGTATTAGCAAAAGCATGGACTAAAGAGTTATCTTATTTGCCTTAAAGCACCTGATGAAGGGGTTGCTGCAGGGAAGAACAAGGCACTCTCTTAGGCCTGACCAGGCAGAGGCACAGTGGATAGAGCATCAGACTGGGACACAGAGGACCCAGGTTCAAAACCCTGAGGTCGCCGGCTTGAGTTCGGGCTCACCAGCTTAAGTGCGGGGTCACTGGCTTGAGCATGGGACCATAGACATGACCCCATAGTCACTGGCTTGAGCCCAAAGGTTTCTGGCTTAAAGCCCAAGGTTGCTGGCTTGAACCCAAGGTTGCTGGTTTGAGCAAGGGGTCACTTGCTCTGCTGTAGCTCCCCCGGTCAAGGCGCATATGAGAAAGCAATCAACGAACAACTAAGGAGCTGCCATGAAGAGTTGATGCTTCTTGTCTCTCTCCCTTCATATCTGTCTGTTCCTATCTGTCCCTTTCTCTGCACTCTCTTATTCTCTTAAAATTTTATGAAAGCAGAGGCCATTCTGACAAAAGATTTTTATAACAAAGCTGTGTCTTTTTTTCAGAGCATAATAAGCCTATTGTGAAAATTTGCTGATCTGTTATATTTCACTACAGTGAAAAAGCACATGATGGATGCTCAGAGGGTTTTATTCTTGGTCCAGCCCATGAAGCAGTCACTGTCTAGCACACATCTTTCTGTGCTCTGGTACTGTTGCACAGGATGAGTCAAGGATTCTGTGGCTCTCAACCTTCTCTTTATTCAAGCTATCATTTTCATTCTTCTTAGCCCCTCATTATCCAATAAAAAATGTGTACAAATCCACTAATTTCCCCAAATTGAACTCCTAAATAACCTAAACTTGGCTGGAATCATTTTTCTATCTTATTCAGAGCTTACTCATTCACGACAAGCACTTATATGTATTTTTCCTTCCTCGGTTATGGAAGCTCTCATTATATAGGTCAGGCACTGTACTCAGTACTGAAGGTAGAAACATAAATGTTGGTCCCTGTGTCTTGGGAACTAAGTTTTGTGGGTGAGTAGGTAGATGGAAAGATGGAGAGAAGGGTTAAACAAATGGTGTAATGAGCACTCGTTGGTTAGGACATTTATTGTGTACTGAATGAGGCAGGCAGAGCTTCTAGAAGAAATATAGGACTGAAATGAGTTATGAAAAATACTTTGCATGGAATCAGGTCCAGGTGTGGATGGAGTTTTAGGAAAAAGCACATGCACAGGGCAGGGATCTGGGCTAGGGGGCTGGCAAGTGGTTCAGTGTGGCCGTCAGTAGACACTCCATTTATTGAATGACGTTTAGAAAGGCCCTCATTCTAGTTCAATTCCAGCTCAACAAAAGAATGGGAATGCCCAGTGGGGTTCATTAAAATGGGTGTGAAATGTGTTGCATGCAGAACTGAAATGTACATTACTGTAGATTGCAGTATATTCACATACATATTTTAAAAATGGACAGAAAAACCTGGTCTTCTGTGGTGGGCTGTGTCACTCTCTCCCATTTAACATGATAAAAGGCAACACTTAATAGTTCCACAGAGCTATGTGCTGATCCATATCTCCTGGGTAGCAACCATTCACTTTTATTCTACATATTACAGTACAAGATAAAACCGCAATCTGATATGTTATAAAAGAGAATCAGGGAGAAAAATAAAGTCATACAGTACTATGATCTTGGAGTTCAGAACCATGAGGTATGTATAAAATGTACATGTTTCTTTTTCTTTTTTCTTTCCTTTGAGAGGTCCCTGCGTCCCCAGTTAATGAAGGGAAACACTGGGCACTGTCTGTGTTGGCAGGGCTGTGTTCTGCTTTTAAGTTCAAGATTTGGATGGTCATCAGCAATGCCAGCAGCTAGATCTTTCACTGTCTCCTATCTGTGTCTTCTAGACTTTGTGCAGTGTGAATGAACTTCAGCTGTGTTTGCTGGCAGTGATGTGGGTGGAGAATCTCAGAAGCTTATTACCAAACGAACCTCAAGAGGAGGTCTGTGTGGGTTTAACTACCACTGCAGAATGGGCCAGCCAACTTTAGATTAAAAAAAAAAAGTAGAATAGGAGAGATGGCATTAGGGTTGATGAGAATTTCCAAAGATGCCCTTTGAAGGTTAAAATAAAATACCCTCTTTATAAATGAGAGAAAGGACCACCTAATATGTCTCTCTCTCTCTCTCTCTCTCTCTCTCTCTCTCTCTCTTTGGTATATTGGCTCTAGTATATTGGGGAGTTTTTAGAAGAAAGTAGCTTACACACATGCATTATTAGGCTTATCCAAGTTTTTAATTCAGTTTCATTCAAAATTCTGTGTGCTTATTAATCTTCTGTTATGTTCCTTCATTAGGCTGATGGTAATATAAGAGGAGAAGAGGCTGAGCTTACAGTCTTTTAAGGGAAAATGAGAATGTATGTGGGCATGTGTATATTTGACAGTCCGATTAGTAAAATTCAGTTCAATGCTCTCCCAATGAATTAGCATTAATTAAGCATTTACTAAGGGCGAGGTACTGGGGAGTACATGTGAAAGAGCATGGTCTTAGCCATTTTCCACTGGATTTCTTGAAATTTTTGAGCCTATATTTCTTTATCTACAGTACAAGGGTGATAGAAAGCCTCTCATCACATGACACAAAATGGGTACTTAACAAATTCTAGATTTTTTTGTCTTGCCCAATGATTAGATTCTTCATGGGAGACCAGAGTTCCAGGGACTGAAATTTCCTGACCTGAGCTCCATGCTCCCTGGAGGCTTCTAAAAGCAGTGATTCCACTGCCATGGAGTCTTTTATTAGTAGGGTTCCTGATCACTCCTCTGTTATAGCTTGTATTAGAAGAGACCTACTTAAACTTAAGGCAGTTCAGGGCTTCTCCTAGCTGAAGAGGACCCACATGTCATCATGCTCATCATTCCTCCTTGACAGATCTCCTAATTTCAGGTAACTGTCCACACTCAGACCCCCTTCTCACTTCTTAATCTATAGCCACTCTACCATTCCCCTGGAGGACCCCCAGCATTCCTAATGCAAACTTTCTTTAGTCTGATCTTTGTAACTAGTTGCCTGCCAAATCTAGTTTTTAGATGTTAAAACTGTATAATTAAGAAATACACTGAACAAACCAATAAATATAGAATAAGCAGTTGAGTTTCTTTCATAGGTTTATAATCGCCATTTCAGGGTGAGGAGAAAATCATGGGGAAGGGATATGACATTTGAGGGTTGTTTGCCTCGAGTACTTGACATGTGCATCTGGGAAGTCCATGTCTACAGTCTCCACCGTTTCACAGTATTTCCTTCTTTTGGGACACTGCTTGTAGAATATGCTCCTGAATAATGCTGTTCCCATGTTGCTCATCTTCTCAACTCTAAAGCTGGCAATTGAAGGACTTGCATGTTTCTATCTTTGTTTATATTCAGAGATGAATGCATCTGTTGCATGTGTTCATGTATATGTAACTTGTTGGATAATACTGTCATTTGTGTATATAGCACTTTGAAATTTTTAATGTGTTTATGCCTCTACTATCTTACCTGATTCTTACCATGCCTTTAAGGATTGCAGCATTAGCTAGAATTGTATTTAACTGCAGTGAAGGATGCTGCAGCTCAGGCAGATGAAATGACTTGGCCAGGGTCATACAGCTAACTTGACTCAAGTCTAGGTTCCAGATCTGCTTACTCCACATTTAGTCTTTTTTCTTCACACTTTTTTTTTTATTTATTAGAATAATTTTCAATAAGGTTTTAGTACATAGAATAAGTCAATGTGCTTCTTTAAGTATGCTCATTTTTAATGAAGACCCGAATGCTTTAAACTAGGGAGTCATTTCACTTAAAGTTTTTCAAGTGTCATAGCAACACTTAAGTGGGATGGTGATGACAGAAGGTCCTCATATATGTGGCCTGTTGCCTGTACCACTACCAGACCTGCTTATAATCTGAGCTGATTTCAGTCCCATGTTCTCAAATATTACCTATTACCTAGAGAGGGTATACTATGTGTTATATTCATAGGCAGTTTTAGTTAATCGTCGTAAGTAGTTCTCATGCATTTAGTTAAACATAAAGGAAGTCTGTGAGACCATTTATCAGTGAGAAAACCAAGACTGAGAGCTATTCATTAACCACACATCAAAGCAGCTGCCAGATTAATCTTCACATCCGTGTCTGACTTAATGCACGTAAGTGCTTGTTATACTTCTGACCAGTCCTGGCCTTGGGCATTTCCCAGCAGCCCAGAGCTGGGAACCCTTGCCCGAGGCTGTTTCAGAATCACATTTATCCCATTCTCTCTGCTGGCATTCCTTTACATCCTTCTAATGTCTTTGGCTTTGTCACCAGTAACACCCCTCCCTATCAGGGGCGTAGCCCCTGTGCTAGGAGCCCTGACCATTTCACAAATCTTGCAGGATGACCTTGTCTCATGGGACAGGCCCAGGCTGCTCTGTGGTGGCAGCCCCCACATACTTCAGCCTTATATTTCCAGTCCCAAAGCAGAACAATAGGCACAGGGGACCCTTTCACGTCTGGTGCACTTTACAGAGAAGTCAAACCTTTAGTCACAGCTGGGTGGTTCTTTTTGACAGCAGTTCCTGCAACTGAAATCACACCTCCCAAGTACTCCTAGCTTTTGTTATGTTATAGTCATATTTTTCCATGTAGAAGAGTGACATCCTCATGGCAATCTGTCTCCGGCTCCACCGAAGCATAGCGACCTTTAGCTAGAGGACAGGACTTCCATGGGTTGCTCAGCTGCAGTGCTCAATTAGTCTTCCAATATATTTTCCCCCCTCGTTTTCCCCTAACACACTGTCAAACACGTCAAACATAGAGCAATTTTCTGATATGGACACTGGCTCATTAGGCCCCAGCTGAGATCATTAAATTCTGTTTCTTTAAGGCTGATAGAAAGGGCAGATTTATATTTCCTTTGATAGAGCTGGTCTTAAATTTCCTCCCTATTGTGAGATGGATAGTTGGTGATAAATCAGTGATATTTCAGACCCCACTGGGGGGCAGACTGGCTGCTCAGAGGATTGAGGTTTTGAGGATGGAGCTACAAACAAGGGGCCACCGAATGAACACATACATTTCTAGAGTTGCCCCCTACCGTGGACCAATCTTAATGGCCTTACTTTGTTCCTTTAAGACAAGGTTTCTCAACCTTGTCACTACTGACATTTGGGCTAGATAAGTCTTTGTTGTAGGGAGCTGTCCTGTGCATTGTAGGATGTTAACAGCATGCTGGGCTTCTACCCACTAGATACCAGTGATAGACCTTCAAAGTTGTGACAACCAAATATGTCCCCAGATATTGCTAAGTGTCCCTTGTGGGCAAAGTCACCCCCAATTGAAAATTGATGCTTTAAGATATCCCAGGAGTTTAGGGCTCTCTAAAGAGATTCCAACTTGGAATCTAAGTTATAAGATGATGGATGTGCAAGCATTTGATGACTGTCACTGATATGGCCAGACAGGCAGTAGCGGGAATCTGGGGGAATCACGTTGGCAATGACTTTCAAATTCTGCTCTCTATCCTTCCATTGCTAATCCCCTCTGTACTCTGCCTGCTGTTTCTTAGTGCTCCTCTGCTATCTTGTAGCACATAAGAATCCCCTATGATAGGCTGGGTCTATGCTGGATCTGCTGGTGATTGTACATTCTCCAAACTTTCTATTTCTTCTCATAATACCCACAGAGAATTCCTGTTCTTTGTTCAGTTCTCCAAGAATTCTACTGGTTAGAGAAATAACGCACATACTCATAACCTTGTGTTAATGGTTAAATGGGTTAATATTCCCTGATTTTCATATATACATATGATGGGGGATTTAGCCACCAAGTAGGATTGCAGAGAGGTTATCAGATTAGAAGTCTCTCAAATCATATCTCTATCTATCTATAAGAATAGCCAGTGAGACTAGGTTAGTGTTCTTCAAATGTGCAAATTATGTAATAGCTGTAAAAATTTTTTTCTATTTTTTTTTATTTTTCTGAAGCTGGAAACAGGGAGAGACAGTCAGACAGACTCCTGCATGCGCCCGACCGGGATCCACCCGGCACGCCCACCATGGGGCGACGCTCTGCCCATCCTGGGCATCGCCTCTGCCCATCCATGGCTAGAGCCACTCTAGCGCCTGAGGCAGAGGCCACAGAGCCATCCCCAGCGCCCGGGCCATCTTTGCTCCAATGGAGTCTCGGCTGCGGGAGGGGAAGAGAGAGACAGAGAGGAAGGTACGGTGGAGGGGTGGAGAAGCAAATGGGCGCTTCTCCTGTGTGCCCTGGCTGGGAATCGAACCCAGGTCCTCCGCACGCTAGGCCGACGCTCTACCGCTGAGCCAACCGGCCAGGGCCTGTAAAAATTTTTTTTAAAAATGTGGCCCTCAATGTATGTATTGCTTGTAAATTCAGTAAGTGTAATTTTTAAGTTAAATTGTATATTGATAAAAGTTAATTTTTTAAAATTTTAGCTACTTTTCCTTAGTGTAGTCATCATATTTTCTTTATACATTCCCCCAAAGTCAGGTAATTATTTTAAGGCTACTTGGACTCCTACCCTGGAAATGACTACTTAACCCTCCATGGATGAGCTTTAGGGAAAGTCAAACACCTTGAAACTGGTTACACAAGTTTGTGATCCTAGGTATATGCTGCATTTTTCTGCGGTGCAGTCCATAATATTCATACATTTAAAAAAGAGGTCATAAATTCAAAAGATGTTAAGCATCATATGGTGGTCCTTGAGAGTGATCAAGCATTCATGCAGTGAGCTGTGGTAGAATCCATGCCTTTTTATAACGATGCAAGGATACAGAGCAGCCTTCTCTTCAAATACTGGTCCTTCTTGGTTCTCTGATCCTGAATCATGGGAGTTTTCTCAGCCTTCTCCGTGATGAGCGTGAACTACACCCTTGGATTTTAACTTTGCAAATATACAGTGAGTCTCACTTAAACCAGAAGGGGTTTTAGAGATACTTTAAAGTACATCTCTTTTTAGAGATAAAAGCAGAGCACCCAAGATCATCCAAAGTTTCTACCCATGTGTCTCTGTGCCACACTGCTGCTCTCTGAAGATAATTTTCATAGTTGCTTCAGTGTACAATGGTGTTAATATTAGAAAACAAGAAAATTACAATAAATGAAGGATGTCTAGCATGCAAATGTTGAGAAATATTGAACACACTACTAGAATTCATCTTGAATCTCACCCAGATTCAGTGAAACAGCATCCTTATCATTAAAATGGATGCAGATATTTGAGGATAAACACATTGAAATGGTAAATAAACCTCCAGTGTATTAAATAGCTAAGAGGACTCTTATTATTTCTATCAGTCTGTGATGAGGCTATATTAGGGATGTCACTGGGAGTGTGTGTATGCGTTGTGCACACACACATCTGCATTAACCCATCACCATGGTCTGTAAGTTAAAAGAAGTGAGGAGCAGAATAACTATCTGTGCCTTTCCCCAGACACTGTCATTGTCTTATCATGTGGCCTGGAATAGAGAGAATTTCTGCTTGTTTCTGAGCCCCCTTGCTCATTGCTAGTGTTTCCATCTCTGTCCCCATGGTAGGAGGCTGTGGCTGCTGACATATCTGCGTCTCCCCTGCACCAGGAATGTGGATAGTGACGCGTGTGATCTTGTATCACTGCTGGGTTGTACTTCTCTCTGCTCAGATGACCCTTGCCTCACGTGGGCAGACTACTTCCTGTGCCAGACATCGACTCCTGGGGCTTGCAGCTCATGCCTTCCTTCTTCCTTAGACCACTGCTTGTGACTAGGACAACCTAGGAACCATTGTGGGGAGCATTTTTCTCACTGTGCTGCCAGGAGCCTCCATCAGGGCTGGTAAAGCCATGATACCCTTATCTTTCGTGTCCACAGGGATTCTGAGTGAGCCTGTCCAAAGAAAGTCTGAACACTGCTGGTTTAACTCTGTGTTCTCTGCAGTGACTTGTCTGTAGTCACTTTCTATGGCCACCCCTGTATAGATGCCGGGACTTCTAGTTCTGCTTCCCACTGGGTCTTTGTTCCACAGCCTTTCTCTGTGCGCATATATATATATATATATATATATATATATATATATATATATATATTTATTCATTTTAGAGAGGAGAGAGAGAGGATAAACAGAGAGAGAGAAGGGGGGGAGGAGCTGGAAGCATCAACTCCCATGTATGCCTTGACCAGGCAAGCCCAGGGTTTTGAACCGGCGACCTCAGCATTTCTAGGTCGACGCTTTATCCACTGAGCCACCACAGGTCAGGCCACTGTGCTCTTATATTTTAATTTTGAAGCAAGAGAATGGGTTTATATCTTAGATGTCCAACCTGAGGTCCCATAATGAGAAGCCATGAATAGACCTGAATCTGGCCCTCGGCCTGGAGCCAGATTCAGCACAGGCTGGTGGACTTGCACAGTGAAGCAGGCTGCAGCAAGTCTACAGGTCGATGAGCTTAAAGCAAATGCTTATTGTTTTAAGCCACCAACTTTTTTTTTTTCAATGCAACATTCCTTCAGTAAAAGCTGACTAATCTAAGCACTTACTGTGTGTCATACACTGTCCTGAGTGGGGGAGAAACAGTATTGAATGAAACAATCACAATTTTCCCTCAGGAAATTTCTATTATCCCTCAAGCCTTCTCACAGTTCTTCTGTCCTCTCTGTTCCTCTGTGTGTACATGGTATAGTATGTGCTATCTAACATGGATAGAACTGTGCTCACGTGCCTGAAGGCGTGCAGGGAAGCACGCTCACTCACGGGCCACAACTCAGGATGGTAGAGAGAAGCCCAGCTGAAACACAGGGTGAGTCTCTGACCCGGTCAGCCAACCTCCCCAGCCAGTGCTCTCCCCTCTCTTCTACCCAGCCAGCCCTTGCTGTCTTCACACTTTTCTGACTTAGGAGGCCACTGAGGGAAATTCCCGAGGCCAGGAATCAATTATGATTTTCCCACTTCAAATGTCCTGAAAGTGGTCCCCCCCCCACATGGTAGCGAGAGCTGTGATGTGAGCTCACAAGCAGGAGTAGCAGGAAGTTTCCATCTAAGGGAAAAATGCCCCCCCCCCCCGTGGCAGCCCCCCACGTAGCAGCCTGGGCAGACCACTGTTAATGTTTTGTTACCAGAGAGAAGATAACTCTTTGCCTTATCCGAGTGTCTCAATCTAATAAGATTTTTTTTTTTTTTTTTTTTTTTGTATTTTTCTGAAGCTGGAAACGGGGAGGCAGTCAAACAGACTCCCGCATGCGCCCGACCGGGATCCACCCAGCACGCCCACCAGGGAGCAATGCTCTGCCCATCCGGGGCGTTGCTCTGTCGTGACCAGAGCCACTCTAGCGCCTGGGGCAGAGGCCAAGGAGCCATCCCCAGCACCCGGGCCATCTTTGCTCCAATGGAGCCTCGGCTGGGAGCGGAAGAGAGAGACAGAGAGGAAGGAGAGGGGGAGGGGTGCAGAAGCAGATGGGCACTTCTCCTGTGTGCCCTGGCCAGGAATCGAACCTGGGACTTCTGCATGCCAGGCCGACACTCTACCACTGAGCCAACCGGCCAGGGCCCTAAGATCTTAATATATTGTTGGAGACTTTTGTTCCCAGGAAGCTGGTTAATGTGCGTAATTGTGTGTCCTTAGAACAGGTGGTGTAACTTTCCTCTGCTGATGTGGCAGCTTTCAGCCTACTTGTCTTCATTTACACAGTTTTGCACTTCCCAGGTCACCCAGGGGACTGCAATCATTTGTGCCCTTTGAGAAAACACCTCGGCTGACTGGTAACAATTAGTAAATACTGTGTCTATTAGAATTATTTTTCACACTTCAATATATTCAAAACATACACTGAAAGGCCTGTATAGAGCATCTTATACTTTTCAGCCATTTTTCTATGTTACCAAATTCATCTTCTTAGCAGGCTTGTCATGTGGGTTGAACAGGGATTATTTTGCAGTTCATTAATGAGCACAGAAAGTTCCAGTAGCTGACCAAAGGCGCAACATAGCTGCAGAGCACAATCTTTGAATAGAAACCTGTTTTTCAAACCCATTGTCTGATATTCTTACCATGTAAAATGCTTAGCAATCACTGCTTTTTCCATTTTATGAATATCTGAAGATGTTAACATTTTTCAAAATCAGTTTCCTAAGAGAAAATTTGTTTTCTGGATAAAGTACACTAGTGAACAGCCTCCCCCGTAAGGACTGGAGAAAATGAGCTTTATTAGGGTTTTAATACAGGGGTCCCCAAACTACGGCCCACGGGCCGCATGTGGCCCCCTGAGGCCATTTATCCGGCCCCCACCGCACTTCCGGAAGGGGCACCTCTTTCATTGGTGGTCAGAGAGAGGAGCATAGTTCCCATTGAAATACTGGTCAGTTTGTTGATTTAAATTTACTTGTTCTTTATTTTAAATATTGTATTTGTTCTCATTTTGTTTTTTTACTTTAAAATAAGATATGTGCAGTGTGCATAGGGATTTGTTCATAGTTTTTTTTATAGTCTGGCCCTCCAGTGGTCTGAGGGACAGTGAACTGGCCCCCTGTGTAAAAAGTTTTGGGACCCCTGGTCTAATATAAGAAAACAGGAGAGTAGAATGTTAGCCTGGAGGGTGGCAGTCTGCACTTACATTTTTATGGTGGGCACCTAGTGTAGAATTTCACACAGAGCCAACACTTACCATGGTGTTCTTGAGTAAATGCATAAAAGTATAAATAAGTTTTCTAATCTCACAACACATGTGGGTAACCAAATATAATCCAAGCCTTGTGAGGTGTATACCCAAGAAAGAAAGGCACTATTTGAAATAGGGCAAACACCCTTCTCTAGAAAATGAGTGACCTCTCAGAAAATAACTAGCCTCTCTACTTCCTCATACTTTATTCTCAGAGTCTGGCAACCTGTTGAAACACCTGTGCTGTGATTACTGGTAGTTTTTTCCCTCTCTGGGGTTCCTTGCATCTACCTTCTTTCCAAACCCTTCTGCACCACCCAGAGCCGTTCCCACATTAAGGCACCTCTGAACTACACTATGGTATAACTTGGCCACACAACCCGCCAGACCTTGTGAGCTACTGCTTCCCAATGACAAAGGTAGAGCTCTCGTATCTGTTCTTTTGGAATACAAAACGACAACATAACAGTTTTGCCTGTTCTAACACATTTTCAGGATGGCGTTTAGTCTACAGATGGTGCTTTTCTGCATCTGCTGACCCTCCTCACTGATTCTGAGTCCACTCGAGTAAAGGGGAGGGAGTCTGAGTCAATGCCCAGAGGCCAGCTTAGTTCCTGTTCTTTGCTAGACATTGATCTATATGGAAAATTGAGGTTCATTGAGGAAAATTGAAGGTCACATCTGTGATATAAAGAAAGGTATTTTAGCCTTTTAAAATGTGTAAAACTCTATTTAAATATAAAAGAAAAGTTACTTTCTATTGAACATTTCCATATATGGTAGGCAATTTTGGTGTTTAAATCTACAATCCTTATAAAATCCTAAATGGAAGCTACCATTTTACAGATGAGGAAACAGCTTTCTCCTAGAGGACTAACCCAGATCTAGAATATTTGGTCATCACAGTCACAGTCTTCCTCTTACTGAAAATAGGACCTTACTCAGGAGCTTGGCTCTCTCCCCATTGACAGCTGATACAAGTTGGGTATCTTGGTGTGGCGTTTCAGCCCATCAATGGTCAAAAGTTCCATGCTCTGCTTTTCAATGTTCTGTGACTTTTTTCTTGACTTCCTAGCATATACTCTGGGCTTTGCCTACTATAATTTATTTATATTTTTTATTATACCTTTGCCTTTCCAGTTAAATTTAAAATATTGTAAGCTCCTGCCCAAGAGTTTCTCCCTCCTTCCTGCCCTCCCTCCTTCACTTTCTTCTTTCCTTCCTTCCTTTCTATTTTCACAGAATGAAACCTAAGCTTGTCTCTTATAACAAAAGAGCTAAGGGAATTCAGCTAATTCACAGTAATATGCTATTGTTTAAATTGTTTCTTAGAATTGCCTTTGGTTTGTTTTACCTGTTTATTTATACTTTCCAAACTAAACTGTAAACTCTGAAAGCAGGGGAAATAAGTGATTTTTCAAAAAGCTTTCTCAACACTTTGCAGAGAACTTTGAATTTTAGACAGCCTTGCTCAATGAATTATTTATCTGCAAGATGGATTTTTCACAGAAAGTTACTGTCTTTGACTCTTTTTTGGTGACACCTGCTTGCTCCATAAAGCTGTCTATTCGTACATAACACTGTGTGTAAAATAGTCAATATTCAAAGCCCCTTTTTATGTAATTGCTTAACTCAAGCTCACAATCACCTCATAAGACATCTACTACTATCCCTGGTTTTTGGGTGAAAAACTGAAGTCTGATGTCTAAATGCAGTGCCCCTGGTTAAACAGAAAGTCAGTGCGGGAATCAGAACTTGAACAGAGTTCCCCTGATGTCCAGTCCAGAATACCTTCTTCCACTTAATGACACCTTCCCACCTTCCATTATCTCCTTCCTGGGATGGAGCCCTGTCCATTTGTGCCTTGACATCATGGCATTCTGCAAGGATAGCAATAATTGTATGCATATTAGTACTTTGAAAGAGCAATTTTCAATGACTAACCAGATCCCACAAACTGGCAATTCATCATTTTGGTGAATGAAATCATCCTGCTTTGTGTGTGTGTACAGGTGACAAGAAATGTTTTTTGACAGTCTGGTAGAGCATGATAAAGCTCATATGTCATCTGCCCAGTTAGGACTTTTAGATTGAAGACACCTTTTTGTGTCTTGGTCCTTCTTGAAGGTGCTGCGCCCCTGTAGAATGCATTACCATTCCCTCCAGCCCAGCTATCAGCTCACTGAAGTGCAGTCAAAGACTCTTCATAGTCACGTGGAGTCTATTCATAGGCCATCAACTGGACCACTGGAAAATTACAAGCCTCAATAAAACCCACATATCCATGAACTCAGCCCATGTGCTACAGTTTTCAATTTGCTTTGCCCATTATTTCTTACAGGTGTGCTCAAGGTTATGAGATTTGATCACAGTATACATTTAAAATTTTCCACTGACCCCATCCTTACCAGGTATGTCAAAAGATGAAGTGTTTTCCAGTGCCGTTTAATATAAACAGGAGCTGAGAAATAATAAGACAGCTTTTTAAACATATATATTTTAAATATACTCAAAGATATTTAGTATTTTCTGGGTATTTTTTTTTGGAGGGGGGATGAAAGACACCATTGTACTCTTCTGGAATAGCATTTAATAGTCTGAGTTAATCTGGTTTAGGATTCTGGGAATTTGATTTAACCATGATTAGGTCACCAATATAACTAAGTAAATATATATATTATAATTTACTTAATGTAAATGTGTTTATTTGTTTAAAAATATTTTTTGGATTAGTGCTATCTATTTAGAAATATAATACAAGCTACATATATAATTTTAAATTTCCTAGTAACCATATTTTACAAAGGTAAATAACAATTGTAATTAATTTTAATAACATATTTTATTAAAGTTAATGTATCTTAAATATAATCAATATAGATGTTAAGATATTTTACCTTTTTTGCTGTCTTAAAAATATAGCATATATTTCACATTTAGAAACACATCTTAATTTGGACTAGCCATCTGGATGGTATGAGGGACCCTGCTTGCTCTGGATTGCCAGAGCCAGTTGTTAAATTTTGAGAATTTCATGAGCTGGTGGATTCATAGATTATAATGGGCCGCCATGGGAATATTTATTCTACAGAAATTGTCAATTGTTGCAATTTTTTGGAAGATAGCTGATTGTTAAATATTACTAGCATATAATGTCTAAAAAGCCACTATAACTAATAGCTGCTATATTAGACAGTGCATCCCTAGATAACAAAAATAAATATATATTAGCTGTTTAAATTTTTTTTTATTTATTGACTTGAGAAAGATAAACATCGATTTCACTTATTTATGTAATCATCATTTGATTTTTTTAAAAAAATTTTTTGTTAAGGACCGGAGGAGAGAGAGAAAAAGAGGGACAGACAAACAGGAAGGGAGAGAGATAAGAAGCTTCATCTCTTTGTTGCAGCACCTTAGTGGTTCACTCATTGCTTTCTCATATGTGCCTTGACCAGGGGGCTCCAGCAGAGCGAGTGACCCCAAGCCAGTGACCTTGGGCTCAAGCCAGGAACCTTGGGCTTCAAGCCAGCAACCTCTGGGCTCAAGCCATTGACCATGGGGTCACGTCTGTGATCCCACTCTCAAGCTGGTGATCCTGTTCTCAAGTAGGTGAGCCCTCACTCAAGCCAGATGAGTCTGCACTCAAACCAGTGACCCCGGGGTTTGAACCTGGGTCCTGAGCATAGCAGGTCAATGCCCTATTCACTGTACCATCACCTGGTCAGGCCATTGGTTGATTCTTGTATGTGACCTGATTGAGGATTGAACTCACACCCTTGACATTATCAGGATGATGTTCTGACCAACTGAGCTACCCAGCCAGGCTTGTTAGATGTTTCTTAAGCATGTTTAGAAGTTTAGTTTGTCTAAGTATGGTGACAGGGTGGTGCTTTTCACAGTGGACACAACCTGGAAAAAAATATTAGGTCAGAGAAAAACAATAAGCAGTGACTGAGCACATACTAGTTTTGAGTTTCTGTAACCAAAGCGTAACTGACCAGCTGCTCCATAGTGTTTCATGTGGTTTCGGGTTTGGGGAAAAGATTGTTTTTCTCTGGACTTTAGGAGTGTGTCTAGTTATGAATGCTGGCACTGGTCAGGACAGGCCTATGAAAGAAATTAGCATAAAAACACAAGCAAGATAGAAACTTCCTTATAAATATCATAAGTACCAGTTTTGTTCTCTTTTATGAGAACATAGAGTTGATATTAAGATATTAGCTTTTATGATTAAATTTCATTAAGGGCTATTAAATATTATTTATTAAAAAGCACATAATTGACTAGGTTTTTATTATTACCTATTGTTCTTCTAATACATTACATTTAAGTAATTAAATCTAATTTTAGGTTCACAGGGTAGGCATTCTAGGATGTTTTATGATAAAAGTCTCTAATGTCTATAATAAATATATACTCTTCCATAAAAACAATAATAGCTTGCTTTTATTGGGTGTGTCACTATGTGCCAAGCACTTTAAATATTTATTTCACTTGATTTACGCAATGATCTTAAGTGGTGAATACAATATAGATGCTAACATGTAGGAAAACTTAAGCTCAGGAAAGTTAATGAGTCTAAAGTCAGCCATCTGGTGAATGGTAGATCAGTGAACTACCATTCAGTGAACAGTGAACTAAGATTGTTCTTATGCAAAGTCCGCGGGCTTTTTTCTGGGTGATATTAGTTCTCTAGGACTTCACGTTCACTGAATTTTACTCAGTGGTCTTTTGTTTGTTTGTTTGTTTTTCCTTGTTAAGGTGGAGAAGAGATTTAAGGAAGGGTGGAATTATTATGACCATAGAAATAATAAAACCTCTTTTGTTCAAATGGTGAGAGTGGTAGAGAGCTGAATAACAAGCTCAGATATCTCTACCAGTCTGTGAGCTTTCTTCTGTTCACCCTTCTGTGCCAGTAATTATAGGCCAGTGCTAGTATACGGTGTGTTCTGAATACACAGATGTGGAATGAATGTGTGCTCTGAACAAAGCAAAGCACTAACAGCTAAGCCCTTTTTCTCCAAAGATGATAACAGAAGGTGGAAAAGTAATAATAATAATATATTTCCTGAGCACTTGCCATGGGCCAGGCACTGGCCTCAGTGTTTCTCTTATTCTGGCTCATTTAGTCCTCAGTTGTAGGAGGTAGGGACAATTTATATTTTACTGATATGGAAAGCATAAACCCATAGAGGATAAGAAACTTTCCCATGCTATGAATAAGGGGCACAATTGGGATTTAAACCCAACCTAGAACCACAATGTATACTCTTAGCTATTAGAACATGTCTGTCTCATGGACTACATGGCAGACAAGTCACAGATACCTCAAACTTGTAATAATAATAAATGACAAACACACTATTCTAAAGTGACTCTGAAAAAGAGATGTCTGTAATACCATAAATCTGTTTAATATTAATTTGCCAAATAAGAAATTATCCTGATAAAAAATGAAGCTCATGGCTGTAGAGGAGAGATTGGTGATTGCCTGAGGTGGCTTTGGGAGGTGGCTTTGGGAGGTGGATGCAATGGGAGAAGGGGGTTAAAAGGTACTGATTTCCAGTTATAAGGTGAGTAGGTCATGGGGTCATAATGTACAGAAGAAAAAACGAAGTATTGCAGGGGGAAAAAATCACATCCTATTCTCCAAATGTGAAAGATGGAGGAGTTAGGATTTAAACAGGTCATTAAAGGGTAAATGAGATTTGTATAAACAAAGAAAGTGGAAAGACTGTTTTGGCTGGAGAGAACAGTATGAGCAATTACATGTGGAACAAGTCTAAGTCGATACAAGAGAAGCAAGATTGTGGAAATGGGAGAGTGGTCACTAGCAGTGGAAAGGTAGTTACGAGCAAGAACAGGTGTTAAGTCTGTCTCCTGTGCGCTGGAGAATTCAATTTCCCACACGTATTAGACTTCTATTCATGGAATTCCCGTCACAGGCACTGTGAGCATATTACCAACTTCCCTGAGGCATTAATACTCTGTGTGCTATGAGACCAACAACTATAACATATTGTAGGGTAAGATAAGGAACCCATCAAGCAAAATGTCGTGGAGGGAAAGAAGGAGGGAGATGTTGTGTATTCTACTGAAGACCTTAGGAAAGCTTCACAGGTTATGATATGTTTAGAGAACAATTTTCCGTTTGTTTGCAGCTTATGAATTATAAGATGAGAAACATTGGAATTCAGCTGAGCTCAGGGCATAGAGAATGTTGAATGTCAGATATGAGAAATTTATATTTCATCAATAGCAATTGTTTAGTAGGCAGCCCGAGGGTTTTGAACTTCAGAGCTGGAATTACATTTCCACTTGAGGAAAATAAATCTGACAATCATAAGTGGGATAAAGTCTAGTAGAGGGAGTTGTAGGCTGGAATTCATTTTGGTGGTTACTGTAGGAGGTTGAGCTAGAGATAGTGACTTTTCAAGGTGGGATGGTGGCAGTAGACATAGAAAGAACAGGATGTGTGAAAGTATGGTGGATGCTAAAAGAAATTTGTTCTGAATATAACAAAACACCCAAGATTTGAGGGTATGGAAGTGGGAAGATCAAAATTATATGACTTACTATTTATCCTGTTCTCTTAATCCATTAATAGATGTTGAGATTGACAGGAGTGGTGAAAATTTGAGTTCAGGGATAGCTGATAGTATCTATAAGATTAGCTTTCTTTTGAGTGGATAGAAAGAAAGTTAATATCTATGACTAGAGATGGGGACAGGGAAAGGTGTTTTCCCAGGTTATATAGTGTGACAATTAATTAAACAATTTGTTTTTTAAAAGGTGATATCTCCATATGCACTGACAGAAAGACTACAAAAAATCAGATTCTTTTTTTTTTCTTGGTCAAATCCAGTTTTCAAAGTATTTCTAAGTGTAAATTTTATGTCTAGATCAACTAGATATTAGTATTTCTCAAATTATCAGTGATAAGGAGCCCTTTCTTTAAAGAAGTTTTATTCTGTCCATCACTGATGAATGCAATAAATCTCTATAGAAGAAGGAATTAGCTTGTTTGTCCTTTTTTTATTGATTCACAAGATGTCTTTGTCAGTTAGGAATAGTATCCTTTGTCAATTATGTGCTTTCAGGTATTTTCCGTTTTTAATTGTATGGTGTTTCTTGAAATATAGAGTCTTAACTTTGATATTCATGAATTAATCAATCTTTCTTTGCCTTTATGATTACTGTACTTTTGTGGCTTGTTTAATAACTCATTCTCTACCCCAAGATTATAGAGATATTCTCCTCTATTTCCTTCTGAAATTTGTAGAGTTTTGTATTTTAGGTTGACATCTTTAAAAACCCATAATTGAATTTTTTGTATTATGGGAAACAAAGATCTATTGTTTTTATTCCATGAGGATAATAATTGCTCAAGCATTGTACGGTCTATTCTTTTTCCATGTATCTGCACTACAACCTTCATTATATAGCCTATCCATGTCCATATTTTGTGTTAGTCTCTCTGTGGACTCTTTGTGTTATTTCATTGGCCTACTTGTCTATCCATCAATTCCACATGGCCTGATTTATATTAGTCTTGATGTATAGTAGAATGAGTCTCCTGTCCTTGTTCTGTTTCTTCAAAATGTTTTGGCTGTTCACTTTTTGAAATAATTTCTTTTTATTTTTCAATTACTGTTGACATACAATATATTAGTTTCAGATGTACAACATAGTGATTTATATAACTTACAAAGTGATCACCCCAATAAATCTAGTATACATCAGACAGTATACATAGTTATTATGTTATTAACTCTATTCACTATGCTGTACATTACATTCCTGTGACTATTTGCTATTCATCGTCTTTGTCCTTGCATTCACACTTAGAATCTGTTTGTCCAGTTTCATTGTAAAATCTGTTGGAATTTTGATTGGGATTACATTGAACTTTATACAGGGGTGGGAAAGAGTAAGTTAATAATAATAAATAATACAATAACAAATAAATGATACAAGAATAATTTCTGTGTTTTGAGTACTCACAACTCTAAGCCTACTTTTTTGCTCCTCCCATAGATTAACATGAGGGAAGATTGACATCTTTATAATACTTAGTGTTCTACTACAGGACCCTAAAACATAGATAGCATCTCCCTCCATTTATTTAAGCCTTTTACAGTATCTCATTCATATTTCAAAGTTTTCTCTATATAGGGAGAACCATTGTTAGATCTGTTTGTGGATACTTCATATTTTTTATGCTATTGTAAATAGTAGCTTTTATATATTTTATATGTTTTTTAAATTTTCTAATTATTTGTTCCAATTAGCTATGCATTCGTTGGTTGCTTCTCATATGTGCCCTGACTGGGGATCAAAACCTTGATCTTGGTGCATAGGGACGATGCTCTGTCCACTGAACCACCCAGCCAGGGCCATGTTTGTTAATTCTCTCTGTTGTATATTTATTTTTCTTTGTATGATACACACACAGTATGACCAAAGGTATCAACCCTGCTTGTGGGCAACTAAGAATTAGATCTCCTTCTGTAGGGTCACTGAATATTAAGAGGTCTCAAATGTAAAGATCTCTTATGTCATCTCAAATACCAGCCGTAGCCCTGTGATTAGATTCCCATTAGCAGCAGAAAATGCCCTTTCCTATGTCATTGTGCCCCACTTCCTCTAAACTGTCTTCATCTTTTCTCACGACTAGTTCCTCTCATGCAGTACTCTCACTCCTCCATTGCCAGTCTGTGGCTCACTGTCTCCTCAGATACTGCCCGGGAATGCACTTCCTCTTACAGCCATTTATCGTGGGATTAACCTTCTTCAAGAGATAAAGAAAAACTCATTGGATTTATTTAAATGGACATGCAGGCCCTGGCCGGTTGGCTCAGCGGTAGAGCGTCGGCCTAGCGTGCGGAGGACCTGGGTTCGATTCCCGGCCAGGGCACACAGGAGAAGCGCCCATTTGCTTCTCCACCCCTCCGCCGCGCTTTCCTCTCTGTCTCTTTCTTCCCCTCCAGCAGCCAAGGCTCCATTGGAGCAAAGATGGCCCGGGTGCTGGGGATGGCTCTGTGGCCTCTGCCTCAGGCGCTAGAGTGGCTCTGGTCGCAACATGGCGACGCCCAGGATGGGCAGAGCACCGCCCCCTGGTGGGCAGAGCATCGCCCCTGGTGGGCGTGCTGGGTGGATCCCGGTCGGGCGCATGCGGGAGTCTGTCTGACTGTCTATCTCTATTTCCAGCTTCAGAAAAAAAGAAAAAAAAAAAAATGAACATGCACAGTCAACTTACCATATTTTGTTTAATTTGTAGGACATTATCAGTGGAGCCACAACGTTATATTGTCCCATTACTTTGTCAAGTGCTCAGTAGGAATTACGCTCTAAGTGGTTTGCTAAACACTGCCAGGACAAAACAAAGGACAGTGGGCACTTCTGCCAATTTCAGCAGTGATTTACTCCTTACTCCTGTGCTTGAAAGGTATCATTTGCACCAACCAGGCAGTTACGTTACTAAGTCACAGAACATCTTTAGGTAGATATTAGAAAAATAATTATTATACGTTTGCAAGTACTGAATTATAATGCATGCTTTTGCTTCTTAACTAAGCTTGCCTGTGCTCTTTGAGTGGATATGGAGACCTGCGTCGGGAGTTTTCCCAAATCTTCTCATCTTTTCTTCTATTAAGGCCTGAAATTCTGCCTTCATTATTGGTTCCTGGGTCATTTCATGTGAAAAACTAAGACTCAGAGGAGTGATCTTGCCCGTATCCAAAAAGCAGTTTGTCTGTAAAGCTGAGGCGGGACTCCAAATTCAAGTTCTATGAGAGCTTCTATTATGTCACGTTGCTTTTGGGTAAACCATCATTTTTCCATCTTTTTCATCTCATGGCACATATAACCTGATTACAAAAATTCTGTGGCACACCAGAAAATATATATTTTGCTAATCTAACAAAAAAAAAAAAGGTATAATTTTGATTCATTCACACCAAATGGCTATTGTTATGTTGGCTGTTGTCATATTTTTAAGCTTGACAATCTAAGGGAAAAGAGACCAGTGCCCCTGACTAAACAGTCAGAGATTGCATGTTTTAAAAATTCTTATGGCATACCAGTGTGGCACACTGATTGAAAATCGCTGGGATAAACCATTGCTCTTGCCAATATCATATAATTTCAGGTGAGAAAACAAAATAGGTTTTTTTTTTTGTTTTTTTTTTACAGAGACAGAGAGAGAGTCAGAGAGAGGGATAGACAGGGATAGAGAGATGAGAAGCATCAATCATTAGTTTTTCATTGCGCATATGTGCCTTGATCGCGGGCCTTCAGCGGACCGAGTAACCCCTTGCTCGAGCCAGCGACCTTGGGTCCAAGTTGGTGAGCTTTTGCTCAAACCAGATGAGCCTGAGCTCAAGCTAGTGACCTCAGGGTCTCGAACCTGGGTCCTCGGCATCCCAGTCCGATGCTCTATCAACTACGCCACCACCTCGTCAGGCCAAAATAGGTTTTTAACACTTCAATAAGTGAGTTATAAGCTGCATGCTGGGAGAAACCGGTAAGATACTGGATCCAAAGAAATGGAACACACAATATACTGTACAGATTATATGTATTCTAGACCTGTACACCAGAAACCTATATAATTTTATTTACCAATGTTACCCCAATAAATTTAATAAAAGAAGAAAAAAGAGAAGCCTTGGAGTGACAGTGGGAATTTGGGGGCAACCTCATTTTCAGTTTTGCCTTGGGCCAGGATGGCTTTGAGAAATCTAAAGGGTTGTTCATTTAATTGGTCTCTTCCCAAGACCAGTATGTTATCACTATGTTTATTATCTGTGAGGCTCTGTGTTACTAGTTCATTTTCTTTCTATCCCTTTTATTGTGGAGACAAACAATTGGGCTATTATCCAAGTGGGCAATGCCATCTGTGAAAACGTTCTGCTCTCCTGAGTAGGGAATTGGAGCTCTTTTAAAAGGCTTTTAAATTAGAGTAGACTGTCAGACATCACAAAGACGAATTTTTTATTTCCTGATTCCCCGCTACCTTTTCAACACACCACCACAACCTTCATATAGCTGAAGGAAGTCAGGCATGAAATGGTGTACTATTTAGCTTAATGGTTAACAGACAGCTTCAACCGCTGCATTCCTGCATTCGCACATTAGCTGTATGATGAAAGATTTGATAATTTTTAATAAGGGGAAAAACTATTTAGTGTATAACACTGTGTGGCAGAAGAATCCTTAACCCTCTTTTTCTGTTCATTGTAGCAAAATATATTGGAGAGTGATGCTACATAATAGCGCCTTTCTAGCTTTTGCTTATAGGAAGCAAGTAGCTCATGGCCCTAAGAGTACAAAAAGAGAATTAAAATTGCAAAATTCTTTTTATAGACTTGAAAAGATCTTAGCAGTCCACTAGTCCAAGTCTTCTTATTTGTCAGTTAAGGAAATCAAGCTCAGAAAACTTGACTCTAGTAACTCAGTTTATTAATAAGTAGCTTCTTTTCTTCCTTCCTTCCTCATTTCCTCCTTTTATTTTTTCTCCCTTTATTTTTCTAACTTCCTTCCTTTCTTCCTTCTTTCCTCCCTCCCTTTCTCTCTCCCTCCCTCCCTTCCCTTTTCCCTCCCCCTTCCTTTTCTTTCCATTTTTCATCTTTCCTTCCTTGTTTTTGTCCTGTGTATCTTTGTAATGTGATAAGATTATTTTTGATATTCTCTTTCAATCCCAAACTCATAAAAAGAATTTTTATTATATAAATGACTCCCTCTCCCCACACCCAGAGTGGGTATTTTCTTTTCTTTTTTTTTCTGAAGCTGGAAACGGGGAGAGACAGTCAGACAGACTCCCGCATGCACCCGACCGGGATCCACCTGGCACGCCCACCAGGGGGCGATGCTCTGCCCCTCCGGGGGGTCGCTCTGCCGCAACCAGAGCCACTCTAGCGCCTGGGGCAGAGGCCAAGGAGCCATCCCCAGCGCCCGGGCCATCTTTGCTCCAATGGAGCCTTGGCTGCGGGAGGGGAAGAGAGAGACAGAGAGGAAGGAGGGGGTGGGGGTGGAGAAGCAAATGGGCGCTTCTCCTGTGTGCCCTGGCCAGGAATCGAACCCGAGTCTCCCGCACGCCAGGCCGATGCTCCACCGCTGAGCCAACCAGCCAGGCCGGTATTTTCTTGATAGAGAAAATATTCTTTTTCTGGAGAAAGAAAGAAAAGCAGTGTGTAATACCTTTTGCCTCTCACTTTCTTATGACTGTTTCCTAGTCCCAGGAACCCTAACCTTCATAGCCCTCAGTGCAACACGGCTCTATGTCAGTGTTCATTAATTTACTAAATGAGGTCATAGTTTACCTAAAATCACATTAAAACTTCATCTTCCACTTCATAGGACAAGGAATGAAAAATGCCAAGTCATGAAATATTTTGCAAATGTGGATAATTTTATTTACTTTTCAGAGTTGTTTTATTATCTCTTGTGAGCCTTGAAACTACCCTCTATGGTAATATAGCGAATATGTCATTATCTCAGTTTATAAATGGAAAAGCAGATTTGTGAAATTTTCTATTACTTGGTCAAAGTCACATGGCTCATTAATATTAGTGCTACCATCAAACACTAAAATTTCCCCAGACAGTTTTGTGTTCTTTCCACTATATCAAACCAATTCCACTTGCGATAGTAATTACTGTTTGGATGTATATCCAAACAGGGAGATGTACCAGGGAAACTGGCCCCAGAAAGAATTGGGAGGAGAGGGAGCCTTGGGGAAGTGTGGCAGAGGGGAGTGTGGGCAGGTAGGACTGGCACATTTTCCTGAAGGTCCATGAGGGGTGAGTGGTAGAATGCTCAAGTGTTCATGAAAAAATAGGCTCCTTATCATTAGGGAATGGAAGACTGGATCAGCCCAGGGAACTGAGTTTTAGGTTTAAGGTAGGCCCCAAGGACAGTTCTATAACAAGTTAAGCTCTCAGGCAATCATCACACAGGATAGTGAGAAACTGATCTGACAGGGGAAAAAAATGGTAACTGGAAAAATAAAATTATATAGTATGACTGACAAATTGAATTTCTGCCTTTTGGTTTTAAAGAAATAGTATAGTCAAACAAATTTTCTTTTTAAAAAAACAATGTGTATAGCATTTATTCTCTTCTTTGGCATAACCTGAGTGTACCACTAATGTACTCCCAAGGGCAGATGAAGGTCAGTCCCATGGTATCAGTCCCATCTGCTTTCAAGGACACATGAAGGTCAGTCACATGATATGAGTCCCTTGTGCTCCCAAGAGCACATGAAGATCAGTTCCATGACATCTTTTCCATTATCAGATTCTTTTTATTGTAAGACTTCGGTAAAATCCGAGGGTCTTGTAATTTCCTAAGCATTTCTGGCCTCTTCTTTCCTCTATTGAAGATCAGACTACATTATAGATTCCTTCCCATGGTGATCTCTTTCCTATGCTAAATTAGACACAGCATTGAACTCAGTATCTTGATGTGGCTGTCCACCAAACCCACTCTATGAAATGTCTGTGACAGTACAAAATATTTGAGATAATGTAGGTTGTTTACAGTAATAAAGCAATCTTAGAGGTCCCTATTGTGGTGTTTTTGGATTACCCAATTATTGGGAATTCTTTTCTGGTCTCCTTAACAGAAAAATAAGCTTTCACTTTAAGGCAAGACCTTGCCCCACTCAACTCCTCTTCCTCTAACTGGCTCCACTGAGGGTGAGCCCTACCTCTAACAAGATATAGACTATATCCTTCATTAGTCCTGTAGTCAGGGTTCTCAATATCACAAAAAGCCTAGTGCTATGTATAGAGATGTTGATCAGTAGCAGTATTAGCAGAGTAAACAAAATGACACCCAGCCTATTGAGTCAAGGAGGTGATTCTTGAGTTTACTTCTTGCAATGTCTACAATTGCACATTGTTATAAAACCATGAAACTAGAATAATGCTTTTTTTTATTATTTTTTCCATTGATTTGAGAGAGAGAGAAAGAGAGAATGTCAACCTGTTGTTCCACTTAGCTGTTCTATTTTGTTGTGCACTCATTGGATACTGCTTGTATGTGCACTGACTGGGGATCAAACCCACAACCTTGGTGTGCTGGGACAGAACTCTATCCACTGAGGCACCTAGCCATGACCAGAATCATGTTTATTGTTTGAAAATTCCCCATCCAATCACATACACTTTCTCTCTAGAGATGTCTTTTAAGCATGGAGATTTCAATCCTGAAATAAAACACTAAACAGAAAGTATACAGATGGTAAACATTATTTATCTGTAGCAATTTACAAGCACCAGTTTCTATCAAATAAATTTTAGGCCAGAGTGATAAAGAATGTTTACATCCTTTGAAGGAATGCTACATGTCAAGGATGTCACTGACTACAAAAATAAATACATTAAGCTATCTGTACCATTATCACTAAATTATTGTTTGACTCTTTAAAACTAGGTTTGCCTTGTATTATTTTTCAGCACACCGTGTGATCACAGGCAAATTCTTTTGTATCTAAGTCCAAATTTGCACGTTTCTGGGAGCTGTCAGCCCGCTATGCTGGTTAAATGAGAAATCAGAGCATTTTCATGCAAAGAAATTCCTAACACCATGCTCTACTAATAGGAAGAGTTAAGAGAGTAGCACGTTGGGAATTATCACCAAGTGAGTAGAAATGCTGAATCTAGAAAAGGGAGAAAGAGAAAAGCCATGGGGGTGGGGGACAGCTGGATCTCTAGGAGAGGGAATGGCTTGTGTGCTGTGGTCCCAGTGTGAAGTCGCAAGTTTGGGACAGGGCGGTGATGAAGAGGAGGCAGGAGACAGAGTAGATGGTGAAAGGAAGAGGGAGGAAGCTGGGGTGGGCGAGATGATTGGAATAAGACTATGTTTACCCTGTAAGCATTCATAGACCCCCTCCTCAGAAAGAATTTTGGGGTCTGTACCTGCCCGGGTCCCCTCCCTTTTATGCCATCCCTCCAAATATTGCCAGCACGCCTGCCTTGCCCTGCTCATCTTTCTGAGGAGAGTTCTCTGTGCCAGAGTGAATTTTTGGACTTTGGAAATAAATTTTTAGAATCACAGGTGAGTTTGAGGAGCAAAGCTGGAGGGAAAGACAAGATTGAAGCGAAGGCTTGGCCCATGTAATGAAGAACTGAAGATGTGGAGAGCCGAGTGTGGAGGAAGACTTTATTTAGTGTTGGGCTTTGTTTCCATTGGCGTTTCATTCTTTCCCTCGGGAGGTTTAAAGAGACAGTTGTTGGAGCACCAGTTTGCAGAATGTGAGGGAGAGATAGAATTAAGAGTTCAAGGAATTTTAGTAAGTGCTGCCCATGGCTTTTATATTTAAAGCATCTTTATGCTTCTTAGAAAACAGAAGCAAACATGTTGAGCTCTTTTGAAATGACTTTTTTCGGTTAGATTGTGTTTCTTGGTTTAAGAAATGGTTTAGACTCAATCTCTGCTTTCATCTTTATAGGACATTCTTCCTGTGCACATGCCTGTCTCTGTGTTCACATTTCCCCTTTTTATAGGGACACAGTATTGGCCGTGCCTGATGACCTCCTTTGAACTAGGTAACCTCTATATAGACTCTATTTCTCAATAGGGTATTTGGGGTTAGGGCTTCAATGTATTTTTTGGGGGGGTGACATAATTTAACCCAAAATAATCATAATGGCTATAATTTAAAATATGTGGGCTAGTCCTTGTACTAAGTGCCTTAATAGTCTCAAAGCCCTTGGAAGGAAGCAACTTTGCCAACAGCCTGATCTGGTCTTCTGGCCTCCGAAAGTGTGAGACAATAATAAATTTCCATTGTTTGGGTAAAAAAGAAAGGAGAGGGGGAAGAGAGGAGGGGACGAGAGGTTCGATCACATAGGCTTTATCTAAACTGCATTCCAAAGGGAGTGTCAGCTTTTGGTACGCGGCACATAGTTTGTTCAGTTGCGAAGACTGAGAAATGAGTAGACAAGGAAGTGAGTAAAAAACTTACAGGAACTTTAGGCAACCATGGTTTTGCCTGTGAAAGCCATGAGCTGTAAGTAAGAACAGGACTTAGAACAGCTGGGCTGCTTGTCTTCGACACATCTGGTGTCCCCCTATCCCTATGTCAATGCCTGTGGTCTTAGCATTTCAAGTAAAAGAGGAAGGAAAATGGGTGGCATTCTGGTGGAGTTGGGGCCATGCTTTTATTTGCCAGACAGAGAGGAGACTCCAATCAATTATAATGATTAATATTGATGAAGGATACGGTTTTGTATTCTAGCAGCTGCTCTTTAAACTGCTTTACTTATATATACCCATGATTGTTCATTTTCTGCAAAGAAGGTATGCATTTCAAAATTATAATGACCTCTGTAGAGGTGCCTAATTTTATACAATATCAAGTTAATGGATTTTGTGCCAGTTTTTCTCCAAAATTACTAGCCAGATAGGAGAAAGTCAAAATCATAAGACTTCAACTATCTCAAAGGATCAAAAGCTCCATTATGCAGCAGCAGCTATAACTGGAATTTGTGAAGAATCTCATAAGTGAACTACAGATCTTTAAGGAGAAGTTACCTCAAAGGTGACTTAATTTACATTATGTAAATCGCTATGCTATCTAATAGATATCGCATTTCCATGCAGTTTTTTTTTATTTTCCTCTGCTTTCTCCTTGTCTTTTATCTTGACCATTGTTACAGCACATACACCTAAAACACTGCTTTCATGTCACGTTTCTTCTGACAAATATTTCATGAGTCTTCCTCATTGCCTGTAAAATAAAGATCTAACCCATTACTTTGAATTTTTTAAACTCTGCAGAACATTGTTCTATTAAAATACCATCTTTTCATGAATTCCATTAAAAAGGTTGCCATACCCTGGCCAGTTGGCTCAAGAGTAGAGCGTCAACCTGGCATGTGGAAGTCCCAGGTTCGATTTCTGGTCAAGGCACACAGGAGAAGAGACCATCTGCTTTTCTACCCCTCTACCTCCCCTTTTCTCTCTCTCTCTCTCTCTATCTCTTGCTCCCCACACCCCCCTGGCTCATTCAAGCAAGTTAACCCTGGGCGCTGAAGATTGCATCATGGCCTCACCTCAGGCGCTAAAATAGCTTGATTGCTGAACAATAAAGCAATGGCCCTAGATGGGCAGAGCATCATTCCCTGGTGGTCATGCCGGGTGGATCCTGGTCAGGGTGCGTACAGGAGTCTGTCTCTCTGCGTCCCTGACTAATAATGATAATAATAATAATAATAATAATAATAATAAAGTTGCCACAAGCCTACCAAGGAAACTGACCTTAAGAATAATGTAATCTCTATGCCAAAGAGAAAATATAATTTCAGATCTCAGTTTTCAGGTTGCCTCCTCATTGCTTCCTGCCTCTCTCCCTCTAGCCTCATCTGTCAGTCGTGACCCCACTTTCCATACTTTGCCTAGTGCTTGGATGTCCCCATGTTCTCTCTTACTTCCAGCCATTGTGAGTGATGATTCCACTGCCTGGAACATTTTGCCCAAAGCCCCATATTAGCTCTACTGTTTTAGCTATCTCCTACCTATATCTTTTAGAATCAACTGACTCCCTCCTTCTCTGGGAAGCTTTCCTGGGATCCTAGAGCTTGTAGATGCCCATACTACATGTTGCCATGTCACCCTGTCCTGACTTTATCATACATAAACATGGTCACCCTTCATTGTACTTGTTCCAAATTATCTGCCTTCCTATAGACTGTGAAAGCTAAGGTCATGTTGATCTCATTCATCTTTTTTTCATTTTTCTGAAGCTGGAAACAGGGAGAGACAGTCAGACAGACTCCCACATGTGCCCGACTGGGATCCACCCAGCATGCCCACCAGGGTCGATGCTCTGCCCACCAGGGGGCGATGCTCTGCCCATCCTGGGCGTCGCCATGTTGCGACCAGAGCCACTCTAGCGCCTGAGGCAGAGGCCACAGAGCCATCCCCAGCGCCCGGGCCATCTTTGCTCCAATGGAGCCTTGGCTGCGGCAGGGGAAGAGAGAGACAGAGAGGAAAGCACGGCGGAAGGGTGGAGAAGTAAATGGGCGCTTCTCCTGTGTGCCCTGGCTGGGAATCGAACCCGGGTCCTCCGCACGCTAGGCCGACGCTCTACCGCTGAGCCAACCGGCCAGGGCTTGATCTCATTCATCTTTTTTTTTTTTTTTTTTAAATAAATTTTTATTAATGGTAATGGGATGACATTAATAAATCAGGGTACATATATTCAAAGAAAACATGTCTAGGTTATTTTGTCATTAAATTATGTTGCGTACCCCTCGCCCAAAGTCAGATTGTCCTCTGCCACCCTCTATCTAGTTCTCTGTGCCCCTCCCCCTCCCCCTAACTCTCTCCCTCCCTCCCTCCCATGTCCTCCCTCCCCCCACCCCTGGTAACCACCACACTCTTGTCCATGTCTCTTAGTCTCATTTTTATGTTCCACCAATGTATGGAATCATGTAGTTCTTGTTTTTTTCTGATTTACTTATTTCACTCCTTATAATGTTATCAAGATCCCACCATTTTGCTGTAAATGATCTGATGTCATCATTTCTTATGGTTGAGTAGTATTCCATAGTGTATATGTGCCACATCTTCTTTATCCAGTCTTCTATTGAAGGGCTTTTTGGTTGTTTCCATGTCTTGGCCACTGTGAACAGTGCTGCAATGAACATGGGGCTACATGTGTCTTCACGTATCAATGTTTCTGAGGTTTTGGGGTATATACCCAGTAGAGGGATTGCTGGGTCATAAGGTAGTTCTATTTGCAGTTTTTTGAGGAACCACCATACTTTCCTCCATAATGGTCGTACTACTTTACAGTCCCACCAACAGTGAATGGATCTCATTCATCTTTACATTCTACTGCCCACTGTCATTTCTGTATTGTAGCATATGAATGAACACAAATTGAAAACTGAGGCTATGAAAGGTGACATCTTTCCTGGGAGCAGAAAGAAGCAGCGAAAAAGCAAAGTGATAAATGCAAATTCTAGTATCAAAACAATTTTGCAAACCCTGTGTCTGAGTGGAAAGTGTGGTCATGAACACGCAGCTGACACCAAGAAGCCTGGACCAGGGAGTCTGCTTTCCCCCTCAGGGCAAAATGGGCCAGTAGGTTGTTTGGACCACGGTCACCTGATGACTGAAGATGCCAGCTGCCTTCCTCTGCTTATTGTTTTACCATTTGTTGATGTTTAGTTTCCTCCACCTAGTTGAATCATAGTTTCAAAACTATTTCCAATTTAAGTTTTTTTCTGAAAACTCCTCGCACACAATTAGCTCTCCCATCCCAACTTTCTTTTTTTTTTTGTATTTTTCTGAAGCTGGAAACGGGGACAGATAGACAGACTCCCGCATGCGCCGGACCGGGATCCACCGGGGCGACGCTCACCAGGGGGCGACGCTCTGCCCACCATCCGGGGCGTCGCTCTATCGCGACCAGAGCCACTCTAGCGCCTGGGGCAGAGGCCAAGGAGCCATCCCCAGCGCCCAGGCCATCTTTGCTCCAATGGAGCTTCGGCTGTGGGAGGGGAAGAGAGAGACAGAGAGGAAGGAGAGGGGGAGGGGTGGAGAAGCAGATGGGTGCTTCTCCTGTGTGCCCTGGCCAGGAATCGAACCTGGGACTTCTGCACGCCAGGCGGACGCTCTACCACTGAGCCAACCGGCCAGGGCTCTCCCGTCCCAACTTTAAATTACTGCCCCAGTGCTGACATTATGGTCAGTATTATTATTATCAGCAATTTGATCCTAAGCTCCTCCTGCCAGGAATGGCGTTTTGTTCGCTTTGGCACCCTCTTTCAAAGTACCACAGGTGCTATCTGAGCACATGGCCTTCTGAACTAAGGGTTGCTTTTCCTGGGAAAAAAGCATTCTATTGGGCTGGTGGAATAAGTAGTTATTTTATAAACAAAAAATGCATAGCTAAAAAAAGTAATCATATTTTTAAAGATCATCTATTTTCATCTGATATGATTTGTTAATTTATCATCAGCCTTATTTCAACAGGATGTAAGGTGGGTACGGAAGTATGGGGTAAAGTCAAAAGTACCTCAGACTCTAATCAAAGGACTTGGTTTAGAGTCCAAACCCCAGGAGCAGTGATGAGACATGTGACCACTCTAGGCTTCAGTTCTCTCATTTGCAAAATAAGAGGCCTACAGGGAGAGTTCTGATATCTCCCCCAGATAAAATTTTTCTGTGACTGTCTCAGTCTGTACAAAGAAAGAGCTGCACACCTTTTAACGTCATATGTATGCAATTTTCATCAAGAATCTTCAACGTTCAGCCACAGATATAAAGAGAAAATCTATCGGTAGGAGAATACTCTTGTCTAAAAGTTTCAATGTATTTATAATAATGAATGTATTATTTTATAGAGATTGCACATGATGGGTTTGGGAAACACTGAGTGATAGAAAAAAAAAATCATTGCATCTACTACAGAAATCCCCCTGAGCACAGTATTTTAAAAATCAATCACCAAAACTAATATTATCATGTACCTGCAACTTGAATTGAATTCTATTTTGCTGCTCCAGTGAGTTCCACAGAAACATGCTGTGCTTGGTTCACCCCTGGACACACCATTAGCCTATTTAATGCGGAGGAGTTTGCGAATGCCCCTTTCCAAAGTGGGTCGAGTGAAAAGCTTTCAGGAAAAGTCACAACTACATGCATGCTTGAAGATTAATTACCACTCAGATCTTTTTAGCTTTCACTGAAAATTGCATTAAGCATAAATTAACTACCTCAAGGCTGCATAATGGACAGTGGGTAGAGGACTTTCACCTTTACGTCTTTGGTTTGAATGTATCTCCCACTTAAGATCGACTGAAAGTCATTATCCTTTGTCAACTGTTTGGTGACTTATGAAATGAGTTATCAGTCAAGTTCTTAGTGTAGCAAAAAAAACACCTTCACAACTGATGATCATTGGGAGCTGCTGGTGCTGGTACTTGAGAAGGGTCCAGGACTGAATTGGTCATGGAAATCGAATTGGCATTTCTCTGGTCCACTTTCTAAACATGCACGAGGCTCTGAGTTTTGCCCTTCTCTAGAAGAGAAGGACTTAAGTCTCTAGAGTTGCTGACTGGACATTTTTCATTAGAATCACATGATGGAGACAGTTTATGGCTTTTGTCCCAGTTTCTAGCTGGGACAGCACAATTATCCCTGATTTCTTTCATCACATTAATCTCTAGGAGAGGTTGTTTGTTTTGTTTTAAATTTCACAAATTATAGAAAAATCACTGAGTTTCCATAGTTTTGATTGTTTCCTCTATGGGGACAAGAACATGTTGGTATCAGACTGCTATTTCAATCTTTCTAGAAATAACATGGTTTAGTAGAAAGAATCTTTGTCATATGAAGGTTTTTGCTGCCTGAGTTTTGGTTCTTGCTCTGTTATCTGTCTCTAAAACATTGAATATAGTTTGAGGCCTCAGCTTCCGCACCTATTATGAAGGCCATTAGACTGAATTTCTCAAATAAAACTCTTCTAATTTTATTGGATTCTGGGACTGACAAGTTTTTCATTTTCTGAAAGGTCTTGTGGAATCCTGGAAGCCTGAGGCTTTTCTCTTAGAAAAGGATTAGTATTTTAATCAGTGACTGTTAGATGAGAGATAGCTTTATTTAGAAATCACTAGCTGAGGAACAGAAAATTTCACATTTAATGAAGAGTAGGTATTATTGGCATTGGCAGTAGAAAAGAGTAAATAAAAGCTAGAATTTGAGAATTTGTGTTTAAATGGATAAGAGAAGCTTTGTCTAAAAAATATTCCCACAGGGTGAGATTATAATTGGGAAGGACTGGAGGAATCAGTCAAGAAGAGGCTGAGTGTTGCCTGGCGTGGAAAGGTCAGGGGCTAACAGTTGGTGCCTGGGAGTTCAAGAAATCATCCATGTAAGAATTCTCCATGTGTCTTTCCTCCCTTTCTCCTTCCCTGTTCTTCTCGTCCTCCTCACTTGGGTTTTTTTTTTTTTACAGGTAACTTCCTTAATTACCATCAGTTTGAAAGTTTTCTTCATTTGGGTGACTTCCAGATTAAATTTTTCAGCCCAGTTCTTCCTCTGACTTCCAAATATCACGTGTGAAACTAATGATATGATATATCTCATATATCATTGACACTTAAAATGTCACTGTCCAAATGGAATCCTAAATCCCCCTGTATGGCCAGCAGCCAGGGCCACCATCACAGCAGCCTGGCCCATGCAGGTTCGCATTGGATTCGGACAGTTGGTAAAGAAACAGCGGAGCCAAAAACTGGTGGGCCATAGTCTTTAATCCTAGCTTGCACCCGGGGAGCAAGTAAAAATACACACTGGGCTCCAAAACCCACTCACATTCAGTGCTCACAAAGCCACTGACCTATCCGAGTTTCCTAGAATCAAAGGTTTCTAGCTCACCAGCCTTATTCTCCTCAGTCTCTCATCTCCTTCCTTATCCCAGATACAAACTCTACACAAACTGGCATCTCACTCAGCACTCCGCCATCTTGGCTGCTTCTCCTGGCCTACTCCACATGGCCTTTCTCTGCTCTCTGCTCTGCTCTCTCCTCTAATGATAATCTCAGGAACCAAGAGCAGGCAAGCCCCCATTCTGCCCCTATTTTATAGTGTAGAAATCCAAACCTTTAATCCAATATACAAAATAGGGAAGTCTCTAATACAAAGTCACTTCTCTGAGGCATAATTGGATTGTACCGCCCCACATCAAAAAGGGTGGGAAAGGCTTAATCCCAAAACCAAGCCCCAGGCTACAACAATTCTGCCTGCCCCCAACACACATTAATATCACCTGGGCAACGGCCTCCACGTGGGCAAGGTTATCTTTTACAAAGTGAGCATAATACATTTTATCTGCCCAACACCCCCCTTAACTTCTCCCTTAGTCTTTCCTATCTCAGTCAATAACAACACCATCAGAAACTAAATTTTTGAAAACCTAAGAGTCCTCGATTCTTGTACTTTCCTTCACGCATCATATAATGTACTAACTAATTCAGTTGATGTGATTGGGTGATTGGGATTTTCTTCTGCTCTTCATCTCTGCTGCCGCCATGCTCGTTTGGACATCTACCATCTCTTACCCAATTTTCAGGGATACCAGTAATAACCTATCTGATTCTAATTAGCCCTCTTTTCCAACATGAAAACTTTTCCCACCTAGTGGTATGGGTAATCTTTTTTAAAACATAAGTTGGAAAATAGTACTGTTGGGCAGATAAAATATATTATGCTCACTTTGTTAAAAATAGCACTGCCCACGTGAGGCCGTTGCCCAGGTGATATTAATGTGTGTTCAGAATCCTTGTAGCCTGGGGCTTGGTTTTGGGATTAAGCCTTTTCCACCCTTTTTGATGTGGGGTGGTACAATCCAATCATGCCTCAGAGAAGTGACTTTGTATTAGAGACTTCCCTATTTTGTATATTGGATTAGAGGTTGTGAAGCTACAATATAAAATGGGGGCAGAACGAGAGTTTGCCCTCTTGGTTCCTGAGGTTAGCATGAGAGAGCAGAGAGAGTAGAGCCAGCAGCAGAAGGAGGCCATGTGGAGGAGGCTAGAAAAAGCAGCCAAGATGGCGGAGTGCTGAGTGAGATGCCAGTTTGTACAGAGTTTGTATCTGGGATAAGGAAGGAGATGGGGAACTGAGGAGAATAAGGCTGGTGAGCTAGAAACCTTTGATTCTAGGAAACTCGGATAAGTCAGTGGCTTTGTGAGCACTGAATGTGATTGGGTTTTGGAGCCCAGTGTGTGTTTTTACTTGCCCGCTGGGTGCAAGCTAGGATTAAAGACTATGGCCCACCAGTTTGTGGCTCCGTTGTTTCTTTACCGACTGTCCGAATCCAATGCGAACCTGCACGAGCCGGGCGGCTGCTGTGATAGTGGCCATGGCTTCTGGCTTTACAAGTACTTTCCTTCTTAAAGCTTTCTATAGCTTCCCATTTCTATTTTTAAAAATTTACCATTACTTACCATGACCTGTATTCCCTGAATGCTCTTCACTTTCCAATCTCTGTTGTATTAATATAACTGTGGTAGGTAGACTAATAGCTCCCAAAATGTCTATGTTGCAATCCCTTCAGAATATGTGAACGTTACCTTACATGGCAAAGAGAAATTTGCAGATGAAATTAGGTTAAAGATCTTGTGATGGGGAAATTAGTCAGGACTGTCTTGGTAGACTCAATATACTTACAGGAGTATCAGAGACACAGGAGGGTCAGGATCAGAGAAGATACGACGATGGAAGCAGAGGTTGGAATGATATGATCACTGGAAGGGGATTACAGGTAGGATGCTGGAAAAGGCAAAGGAATGTATTGTCCCCTAAAGTTTCCAAAAGGACTACAGCTCTGATGACCCTTTGATTTTATGCTAGTGAGACCCATTTCAAACTTTTGACCTTCAGAACTGTAATTTATGTTGTTTTAGACCAGTCTGTGATATTTTATGACAGCAGCAATAGGAAGTTAATGCAGTTACTTCTTCCATTCATCAACTATGCACTAACTGTGTATCTTCTTCGCGTTTCTGGGATATGACACGCTGTGTCATTCTTTGGGGTCTTTGCGCTGGCTGTTAGCCTGGCCTTGTGTATTTTTACTTGTAATTGCAGGACTAGTTCTTTTGATGTCAGTTTAAAAGATAGCTCCTTAGAAAAGTTTTCCCAACCTCCTCTTTTAATGTCCTTTTAGCTCTTTGGTGTTGTGTTGTTTTAGATAAAATGTCTTAGTCTTGGCAGTTGTTTTATTTATCTATGTACTACTTGGTTGTTTATTTTGCTTTTTCTTTTTTTTGGTTTTTCTTTTGCTTGTTCTATTAATGTAGAATCTAAGCTTCATGATGAAAGAAACTATATCTATTGTGTTTAGCACTATATCTGTAGAATGGTTCTGGCACACAGTAAGTTCTGAATAAATATTCAACGGCTGCCTGACAGACTGAAGGAATGATTTAGGGGAATTCAGTGTATTCAGAGACTCTAGCTCTAGGAAAATAAAGCTGATAGAACTACTAGACTTTTTTTTTCATATTTAATTCATTTTAACATTATTTTTTTAAAGCCTTATTTTTTCACATCTCAAATAAACCATAAAATTAAAGAAGAAGTAAAGCCCATGTACTTGGATAAAGAGTATCACATCCGTGGGCTGATAGCTTGAGTTTAAGTCCTATGTTATTTGCAGTGAGCCACTGGCCTTGTAAGGAGCTACATGGACTGAGCCAAGCATCCTCAGCTATTGAAAGTTTCTGAACTTGACTTTGCTGCCACAGTGGAGATTAGGCCTTAAGGAAGACAACAAGGAAAACTCTAGAGTGATTTGAGGTGTCAAGGAGAAAGCCCAATCCAGTGAACTGGGCAAACATCATTGCAGCTGTTTGGTAAAGCCATTTTAGGGGCTTCATATTCTGCAGGAATTAGCCCTGGTCAGGTGAGTCTTAGAGGCAGAACAGGAACCCAACAGGAGAACTAAGGTGTAACTCCCAGGATCAGGCAAATATGAATATGAGTGGAAAAGAGAGTAGGGAGCATTACTCTTGTCCAACTTGGAATCCCTCAAATTTGGTTAAACACTAGGCATTTAGGATATGCTTAATATAAATTGGCAAATTATAGATGAGTATTGAATGAATGAATGAAATATTACTCTGTATGGAAAAGTATTACTGCAATGCCTGGTGAAACAGACACTTGATTTTCTTCCCCTTTCTCTTTATACAGTTTAGCAAATGATGGAGTTGACAGTGCCTTCAAACTGGTCAGATGGGGCTGTGGGATTGGGAGGGGTTCCTGGAGGCCTGGCGATCCCACTGTGTGGAAGTGGGGGAGACAAAGACCATGGGGAGTGAGGCAGGGTCAGCAGTACTGCCTGGAACAGTAAGCAGAATTCCTAAAGAGAATATTAATATTGTCAGTGCTCAAGTGACATTTCTTCAAGACTTTCTCAGTAAAATGAGTTAGATTAAGTGTTATTTAATTAACCCTAAGAAATTAGCTTTAATCAAGTATTCAATTCTATAATTCATTGTCCTCTGATCTCTCTTCTTTCTTAATTTTTTTGACACTCAATCCTATTTTATACTAGATTGATATCTGTTGAATCAATTTCTCTGGCTATCTAAATGACATTTTCTCTAAAAGATAAATAGCAGGTCTTAATTCTCTTAGTATATTGTTTCCAAGGGCTCTTAAAACAAAGGTTCACGAATTGGGTGGCTTGAAACAATAGAATTTTATTCTCTCGCAGCTCTGGAGACTATAAGACTGAGATCAAGTTGTTGGCAAGGCCTGCTCCTTCTGAAGAGTCTAGAAAACAATGCTTTCCTCTTCCTAGCTTCATGTCTTCATAACCTACTCTCCTGCTCTTTCCAGATCTCCGCCCAGTTTCTCCCTGCTTATAACATATGAATGGTAAATTATAAAGTTATTTTGACAATGTCTACTCAGTTTGAATAAGTTATCCCTTACATCTGCGTGTAACTTGGTCATTCTATGGATTTTATTTAAGATCTAGTAGATTTTTTTCATATTTAATTCATCTAAACGTTAAGTCTTATTTTATCATATCTGAAATAAACCATAACATGAAAGAAGAGGAAAAGCTCGTGGACTTGGATGAAGAGTATCACATCCGTGGGCCGACAGCTTGAGTTTAAGTCCTATGTTATTTTTTTATTTGCAGTGAGCCACTGGCCTCTTAAAAAGCCAAGTGGACTGAGCTAATGTGGGTCTCTGTGTTTGTTCACCTTGTGATATTTCAGTATCTGGATGTGAGTGAGGGGGAAAGATCTGGTGAGAAGGATTTGGGAGCAAATTTGGTCATTCTCATTGCATTGCCAATTAGACTGTCCAGCACACGAACTACTTTGGGCCTATTGATATTTGCTGTGAAACGTAAATGTTCAGTACAGTATTAATTCTGAAAGTCAATCCCTTTGCTTAGGCGCTGTTTCTGTGTGATGAGCAGATTATCACAAAATACTAATTGAACCCTTTACACACATGTGTGCACACACACACACCTGTATGCACAGCACCAACCAACAACAATTTAAATGCACATTTAGCCAGAGCTCATTCCTAACCTTAACAGAAGCAGAATGGCAGTGTTTTAAGTATTGCTGAATAGTTTGTATGGAATAAAATATTTTTAAAAAATGAATTGCTTTCTACCAGAATATATAATTTACTGCTGTAAAATAAGTTTGCCTGGTCCCACATGCTACCTAGGACAGTTAATAACCAAATTAGGAACAAGGATGAAATAGAATACTAATCTGATAGAGAAAAATTTTATTTCTTTATACAGTTAGGGGAAGAAAAAAATGAAGTGTAATTGATTTAATAATTACAGTTGAGAAAAACAAGATTTTGAAGAAAATTTATAAGTTTTTCCAAAGCATCTATAAGAAAATGGATAAGAATATTTTGTAAACATAATTTTAAACAGTTTAAAGACTATTCATTGGGAAATATCTCAAAAAGACATGTAAGGTGATTAATGTTAGATTATGTTTTTTTAAAGATCATTCTTAACACTCTGAAATTAATGATTTGATATCTTGGAAACATGGGCCAAACTAGCAACTGAAGTTGTTGATATCTATACCATTCCTGTGTTTTCACAGGTGCCCAAAAATCATATCTAAAACGGTCACCACAACCCTCAACATCTGTTGTTTTCCTTCCTGCCTAATAGGGGATGTCCCCACCTAACAATTTCCCACCACTATGATAATAATGGCTTCCACCCACTCCTTCTGTCTCCTAGTCAACTTTGGTGCCTCTTTGTACTACTCTGCATGGTGTGGTGTGCCTCCTCTTCTTGGAATTGTAATAACAAACTCTTCTTTCAAAGGTATTGACCTTTTCATTTTATCACTCAGTCACACTCATATATTAAATTTCAGGTACATTTAAAGCAGTGTTTTGAGAGATTAGTGTTAAATGATTCTATTATAACACACATTCATCTTTCTTGAGACATAGATGTATGTGGGTGATAGACACACAAACAGATTGAAGCACTTTATAAAATATTTTTACAAGTCTAGTATTTAATTAGCAAGAAAATCTTTAACCCATGCCAAGCTGAGAAATGCAAGGTCTTTACATCAGTGAACCAGACATAGCTAATCAAAATGACACCAATAGAGTTTATGATTTAATAAATTGGCTATAAAGTTCTGCCATGTCTGCATATCATCTGAGAAGTCTCCCTTTGTTCCACTCTTCTCTGATTCTTATGTGAGAATCAGGGTCAGCATGGCCGATGAATACGAAATGAGCTCTTCATTTAACACCAGCCTTTATCTTTCAGGTACATTGCCCCATGTTTCTCCTACATGTGGGAGTCCCACGGAAGCCTTAAGCTTTGGGGAAGCACAACATGCTTGCACTACTGTGCAAGACAAAGATATCTAGCTAGAAACATACTCTCCAGCCAAAAATTACACCACCAATACTATTATCTCTGTTTGAGAGTTATTGACACCAACCATGGTTTGAAGTGTCCAGTTCCTCAAAGTTGAGAAACAACACTATTGAAAATCTTCAGTGGATTTGATATGCAGACATTTTATGGAAGAAAAGATGCCTTGTTTACGAGTGGAAGGAGCATCATCTACAATAGTAATGTTACGAGTTTCACCACAAATGCACCAAATTCACCTTTTGAAATAATAACACAAAACGTGAGCGGATATTGAGTGTAAAGGATGTCCTTTTGTGTTTTCTCATGAAGATGGGATTAACCTAGGTTTGCCAAGCATTTACAGCTAATCTTGTTTTGAACTTCAAAAGGCACGTTAAATGTGATAAAGCCCAATAGCCCAGCTTACTTATTTGTAATGTTATCTCCTGTGGAGCATACATGCAGCTGATGACTTGTGCTGTTGGGGCACTTTAAGAGGTCACACTAGCAGAAAAAAAAAAAAAAAGGTGGAGTTTTAAAAGCTGTATTGGGCCCTGCAAAGTATAATCCAATACAGTGGGTCTGATCCTGTCCAGCGCATGAAATATTCCAGAGGTTGTCAGACAGTCTGTGGAGCTCGTGTGAGCTGCTGGTTTCTGGTTCTGTGTGATTGTAAAGCCCACCAGACCACAGCATTCAGTCCACCATCACCAAGAAGGCGCCAACAGACATGTCAATGGAGTGATGCATTCCCTGCAGTTCTAAAGACGGAGAGATGCTATTAAATAACCCTCCCAATGAGCTACTTTAAAAAGTTACTTGTTGGAATTAATTTAATTTTTCTTCTTTTCTTCCCCAATGTATTTGTGTGTGGTTCCAGCTGTCAGGAAAATATGTCATTTTGATGTCATTAATATCTGAATCTAGACCCAGACAAAATGGAACCCTTTCCTCTCAGTTTCTTTGTTATTCTCAGTAGTAAATACGATTCCAAATCCATGAATTTAGTGTGCAAAAACATGGCTTTTGTTTATTTTCTTAAATTGATTTTGTCAAATTTAAGTTTCAAACCTGACTTTGTTGAAGTTGGTAGGAAATTTTATATTAGAACATTTGAGCCTTCTGCCCCACAGCCTTGCCAGGGATGTGCCAAGGTTCCTGTTTGTAGGCAGAGCTGATGTCCCAGGAAGGCCCATCTGGTCATAGCCCTTATGTCCCCCGATCATTGTGGAGGTGACAGTTAGGTCCTTAAGTTTTGAATAACCACTTGTTCTGTGCCTTGAAATGGTTTGGCTCTTTTTTTTTTTTTCTTTTTGGTGTAGTCTGGGATTTGCTTTACTTCCAAACACCTGGAGGCTTCCAAGTCCCTCCTTCTTCTCCAGGAAAATTTCAGAGGTTAGGGAACAGGAACCGGCTTTACCAGGTGTACAGCCAGTAGTTGTGGCCATCATGGCCGTTCATATGCAAGTTCCCATTAGATTCGAACAGACGGTAAAGAAACAGTGGAGCCAAAAAATGGTGGGCCATCCTTTATTAAAGTCTTGTACTGGTCAACGAGCAACACACAAGGAAACACTTCCCTTTCACTCTGGGCTCTCAAAGCCAGTGACACATTCTTTAGTCCGATAACCTGGGGAATCTTCTCCAGTTTCTCCTAGAATCAAAGGCCCCACCAGTCCCAGCAGAGCTCACAAAGACCCCTCACCTCTGGTTCCCCATCAGCATATCTTCTACCTCTCTGCACAAACTGGCTTCTTTCTCAGCACCCTGCATTCTCTCTGCTTTCTCTCTGCAAACATGGTTTCTCTCTCCTCCAGCACACATTAACAAAACAATGGCCCTTCCCAAGCAGGAAGGTAACATGCAGTTTCACAGGTCACATACCTGGCACTGCCCAGTGTCATTTTTCAACACTAAAAATGAGCAAACTCAAAATTTTACAAACTCCTTTACTCAACACCAGGCATCTGGGATTCTTTATTATTATTATTATTATTATTATTGCATCTGGGATTCTTTTTTATTTTAATTTTAATGGGGTGACATTAATAAATCAGGATACATATGTTCAGAGAAAACATCTCCAGGTTATTGTGACATTTAATTATGTTGCATACCCATCACCCAAAGTCAAATTGTCTTCTGTCACCTTCTATCTGGTTTTCTTTGTGCCCCTCCCATACCCCCACCCCTCCTTCTCTTCCCTCCCCCCCCAACCCCCTGGTAACCACCACACTCCTGTCCATGTCTCTGAGTCTCATTTTTAGGTCCCGCCTATGTATGACATTATATAGTTCTTAGTTTTTTCTGATTTACTTATTTCACTCAATATAATGTTATCAAGGTCCATCCATGTTGTTGTGAATGATCCGATGTCATCACTTCTTATGGCTGAGTAGCATTCCATAGTATATATGTACCACATCTTCTTTATCCAGTCATCTATTGAAGGGTTTTTGGTTGTTTCCATGTTTTGGCCACTGTGAGCAATGCTGCAATGAACATGGGGCTGCATGTGTCTTTATGTACCAATGTTTTTGAGTTTTGGGGGTATATATGATATATACCCAGTAGAGGGATTGCTGAGTCATATGGTAGTTCTATTTTTAGTTTTTTGAGGTACCATCATACTTTCCTCCATAATGGTTGTACTACCTTACATTCCCACTAACAGTCGATGAGGGTTCCTTTTTCTCTACAGCCTCTACAACACTTGTTGTTATTTGTCTTGTTGATAATAGCTAATCTAACAGGTGTGAGGTGGTATCTCATTGTAGTTTTGATTTGCATTTCTCTAATAACTAATGAAGATGAGCATCTTTTCATATATCTGTTGGCCATTTGTATTTCTTCCTAGGAGAATTGTCTGTTCATGTCCTTTCTCATTTTTTTATTGGATTGTTTGTTTGTTTGCTGTTGAGTTTTATGAGTTCTTTGTATATTTTGGATATTAGACCCTTATCTGAGCTGTTGTTTGAAAATATCATCTCCCATTTAGTTCCCATTTAGTTGGCTGTTTGTTTTGTTGTCAGTTTCTTCTTTTTTTTTTTTTTGTATTTTTCTGAAGTTGGAAAAGGGGAGGCAGTCAGACAGACTCCCGCATGTGCCCGACTGAGATCCACCCGGCATGACCACCAGGGGGGCAATGCTCTGCCCATCTGGGGCGTCGCTCTGTTGCGACCAGAGGGGGCGATGCTCTGCCCATCCGGAGCGTCACTCTGTTGTTACCAGAGCTATTCTAACACCTGTAGCAGACACCATGGAGCCATCCTCAGCGCCCGGGCCAACTTTGCTCCAATGGAGCCTCGGCTGCGGGAGGGAAAGAGAGAGACAGAGAGGAAGGAGAGAGGGAGGGATGGAGAAGCAGATGGGCACTTCTCCTGTGTGCCCTGGCCGGGAATTGAACCCAGAAATCCTGCATGCCAGGCCGATGCTCTACCACTTAGTCAACTGGCCAGGGCCTGTTGTCAGTATCTCTGGCTGTGCAAAAACTTCTTAGTCTAATGTGGTCCTATTCATTTATCTTTGCCTTCACTTCCCTTGCCTTTGGAATCAAATTCATAAAGTGCTCTTTATAACCAAGGTCCATGAGTTTAGTACTTATGTTTTCTTCTATGCACTTTATTGTTTCAGGTCTTATATTTAGGTCTTTGATCCATTTTAATTAATTTTAGTATGAGGGGACAAACTGTAGTCGAGTTTCATTCTTTTGCATGTAGCTTTCCAGTTTTCCCAACACCATTTGTTGAAGAGGCTTTCTTTTCTCCTTTGTGTGTTGTTGACTTCTTTATCAAAAATTATTTGACCATATATATGTGTTTTTATTTATGGGTTTCTATTCTGTTCCATTGGTCTGAGTGTCTATTTTTCTGCCAATACCATGCTGTTTTGATTGTTGTGGCTCTATAATATAGTTTGTAATGACCCAGCTTCATTCTTTTTTCTTAGGATTGCTTTGGCTATTCGAGGTTTTTTTATAGTTCCATATAAATCTGATGATTTTTTATTCCATTTCTTTAAAAAATGCTATTGGAATTTTGATGGGAATTGCATTGAATTTGTATATTGCTTTGGATAATATGGTCATTTTGATTATATTTATTCTTCCTATCCAAACAAGAAATATTTTTCCATTACATTGTATCTTTTTCAATTTCCCTTAACAATGCGTTGTAGTTTTCATTATATAGGTCCTTTACATTCTTTGTTATGTTTATTCCTAGGTATTTTATTTATTTTTTGTTGCAACCATGAAGGTGATTATTTTTTTGAGTTGTTTTCTGATGTTTCATTGTTGGCATATAGGAAGACAATGGACTTTTGTATATTAGTTTTGTATCTGTGACCTTACTGTATTGGTTTATTGTTTCTAGTAATCTTTTTGTGGAGTCTTTGGGTTTTCGATGTATAGGAACATATCATCTGCAAAAAGTGAAATCTTTACTTCTTCTTTTCCAATATAAATGCCTTTTATTACTTTTTCTTGTCTGATTGCGTTGGCTAAAACTTCTAGCACCACGTTAAATAAAAGTGGAGAGAGTGGACAACCCTATCTTGTTCCTGATTTAAGGGGGAAAGTCCTCAGTTTTATGCCATTTAATATGATGTTAGCTGATGGTTTATCAAAAATGGCCTTTAATATGTTGAGATATTTCCCTTCTATACCCATTTTGTTGAGTGTTTTATACATCAAATTGTGTTGTATTTTATCAAAAGTCTTTTCTGCATCTATTGCTAAGATCATGTGGTTTTTGTTCTTTGTTTTGTTGATATGGTGTATTACATTAACAGTTTTATGTATGTTGAACCATCCTTATGATTCTGGGATGAATCCCACTTGATCATGATGAATTCTTTTTTAATGTGTTGTATTCAATTTGCTAGTATTTTGTTTAGTATTTTAGCATCTGTATTCATTAGAGATATTGGTCTGTAGTTTTCTTTTCTTGTGTTATCCTTGCTAGGTTTTGGTATGAGGGTTATGTTGGCCTCATAAAATATGTTTGAAAGTATTGCTTTTTCTTTAATTTTTTGGAAGACTTTGAGTAGAATAGGAACCAAGTCTTCTTTGAATGTTTGATAGAATTCACTAGTATAGCCGTCTGGTCCTGAAGTTTTATTTTTGGGGAGGTTTTTAATAGTTATTTCTATTTCCTCCCTGCTTATGGTTCTGTTTAGGCTTTCTGCTTCTTTATGACTCAGTCTAGGAAAATTGTATTGTTCTAGGAATTTATCCATTTCTTTTATTTATATTGTTAAATTTGGTGGCACATAATTTTTCATAGTATTCTACAATAATTCTTTGTATATCTATGATATCTGTAGTGATTTCTCTTCTTTCATTTTGGATTTTGTTTAAATAAGTCCTTTCTCTTTTTTCCTTGGTGAGTCTTGCCAAGGGTTTTTCAATTTTGTTGATCTTTTCAAAGTACCAGCTCCATGTTTTATTAATTTTTTCTATAGTTTTTCTGTTTTCTATTTCATTTATTTCTGCTCTGATTTTTATTATCTCCTTTCTTCGGCTGGTTTTGGGTTATCTTTGTTCTTCTTTTAGTAGTTCCTTAAGATGTGAAGTTAAGTGGTTCACTTGGGCTCTCTCTTATTTGTTCATATAGACCTGTAGTGATTTAAACTTCCATCTTATTACTGCTTTTGCTGCATCCCAGAGTTTCTGATATGTCGTATTATTTTCGTTTGTCTGTATGTATCTTTTGATCTCTGTGCTTATTTCTTCTTTGACCCACTCATTTTTTAAAAGTATGTTGTTTAGTTTCCACATTTTTGTGGGTTTGTTTACCTCATTTTTGCAGTTGAATTCTAGTTTCAACGCTTTATTATCAAAAAATATGCTTCATATAATTTCAATTTTCTGAATTTGCTGATGTTATTTTTATGGCCCAACATATAGTCAGTTCTTGAGAATGTTCCATGTACACTGGAGAAAAATGTATACTCTGGCACTTTGGAATGAAGTGTACTGTAGATGTCTATCATATCCAGGTGATCTAGTGTTTCATTTAAGGCCAATATATTTTTATTGATTTTTTGTTTGGATGAATTATCTAGAGCCATCAGTGGTGTATTGAGGTCTCCAAGTATGATTGTATTTTTGTCAGTTTTTGTTTTTAGGTCATTCAGTAGCTGTCTTATATATTTTGGTGCTCCTTGGTTTGGTGCATATATATTAAGAATTGTTATGTCTTCTTGATTCAGTGTCCCCTTAATCATTATGAAATGACCGTGTTTGTCTCTGCTTACATTTGCTGTCTTGTATTCAACATTGTTAGATATGATATACACCTGCTTTTTTGGGGGATTGTTTTGCTTGGAGTATTGTTTTCCAACCATTCACTTTGAATTTGTTTTTATCCTTGTAGACTAGATGTGTTTCTTGTAGGGAGCATACAGTTGGATTTTCTTTTTTATTCCATTCTGCTACTCTGTGTCTTTTTATTGGTGAGTTCAATCCATTTACATTTAGTATAATTATTGACGCTTGAGGGTTTCCTACTGCCATTTTATATATTGCTTTCTGTTCATTTTGTATCTTGTTTGAGTCTTCTCTTTTGTTTTTCTATCATTGTTTTTGTTTGGTTGTAATCCATACTCTTTCCCCTGTTACTTTTTTCAAGTCATGTGCTTCTGTGGTGGTTTTTTCAAGGGTAGTTACCATTAAGTAATGGAAAGGGTACTGCCATGTTCATTTAGTACACTATCTCATGAATGCTTCTGCACTCCATCCTCCTTTGCTACTCTTAATCTTCATCCTCTCCCCTTTTTTGTTTTTGTTGTCACAGTTTAAATTTGATTTTATTGTGTTCTTGGTGGAGCTTATTCTTGTAATTTTTTTTTTATCTTGTCAGTAAACCCCCTTTAGTATTTCCTGAAGCGGGTGTTTTCTGGTGATAAATTTCCTCATCTTTTCTATATCTGTGAATGTTTTTATTTCTCCTTCATATTTGAAGGATAACTTTGATGAGTATAGTATTCTTGGCTAGAAGTTCCTTTCTTTCAGGACTTTAAATATTGGGGTCCACTCTCTTCTAGCTTGTAGAGTTTCTGCTGAGAAATATGATGATAATCTTATAGGCCTTCCTTATATTTTGTATTCTTCTTTTCCCTAGCTGCCTTGAGAATTTTTTCTTTGTCATTGGTTTGTGCCAATTTCATTATGATGTGCCTTGGAATAGGTTTGTTGGGGTTAAGATAACTCGGTGTTCTGTTTGCTTCTTGAATTTGAGACTTTAGTTCTTTCCATAGGCTGGGGAAGTTCTTGTCTATTATTTGTTTGAATATGTTCTCCATTCCATTTTCTCTCTCTTCTCCTTCTGATATACCTATTATTCTTATGTTGCTCTTTTTGATGTAGTCAGACAATTCCTGTAGGGCTTTCTCATTTTTTAAAATTTGTGAATCTTTTTCCTCTTCTCTCTGTTGTGCCTTTAGTTGCCTGTCTTCTATGTCACTAATTCTGTCTTCTATCTGGCCTGGTCTATTAGCTAAGTTTGTTACCTCGTTTTTCCATTCATGAATTGAGTTTTTCATCTCTGTTTGATTCATTTTCATAGTTTCAATTTCCTTGGTAATATATTCTTTCTGTTTGTTGACTTGTTTTTTTGAGCTCCCTAAATTGCCTTTCTGTGCTTTCTTGTATATCTCTGAGTATTTTTAGGATTTCTATTTTAAATTATCTGTCATTTAACTCCAAGGTTTCCAATCTATTAAAAATTTTTTCTATAGGTTTTTTCCTCATCTATCCATGCTACATCTCTGATCTTTTGTATCCATGATATTCGATTTCCTTTTCCTTAATGGCATCTAAGGGTGGTTTTGTTAATAACACTAATAAGAATTGATAAAAATTAAAAAAAAATTTTTTGAGAAATTACCATGAAAAATTGAGAATTATATTTTGTTAAATGGAACAAAAACTACCTAGAACTGAGCACCTGAGTTGGGGAGAAGTGACAAAGGTGAAGAAAACAAGGCTAGGACCCACAAAATGCTACAAGGAAAAAATTTGGATCAAGAATAAAATAATTTGCTTTTAAATGCTGGTTGAATGAGAGATATAGTGAAAGAGAAAAGAAAAAAACAAGAGAAAGAAAAATTTTTTTATTGTATTAAGTGGAACAAAAACTAGATAGAATAGAGTGCCGGGGTTGGGGGGAATGCTAATGATATAAAAAGCGAAGTAAAAAGCACACAAAATGCCACAAAGAAAAAATTTGAATTCAAAATAAAATAATTTTTTTGTATGTGAGGGTTAAATGAGAGGAAAATTAAAAGAGGATAGAAGAAACCAAAAGAGGGATGGGAAATAAAAGAGAGAAAAGGAAAGAAAAAATAAAGGAAAAAGTTAAGGTTTTTGGAATGTAACCCTCACAGAGAGAAAGAAAAAAAATGAATGGGAAATGTAACACCTATAGGTAATGAAGTTCAAGATACAAAGAAAAGAATAAGATGAAAAGAGGATAAAATGACCAAAGTGGAAGAAAAAAATAAAGATAAAAAATGAAAGAAAAAAAAGTGGAAAAAATATAAAAACTGTGGATTATTCTTGATTTTGTGAGATTATCTTCTTCCTCTTTTCTTCTTTTCTCTCTTTTTGGTCAGTGGCACTGCACCCAGGCTCTGCTCCTGTGTCACGCTTAGGTGGAGATTTGCAGTTGATGTGTCACTATAGCAATGACATATACTAGGCCTCGGAGCTTGGTAGTGTTTGCAGGCTCCAACAATGGGAGAGTCCGTTTTCCCACAGCCTCTCTCCAAGTCTCTCCTTCCTGAATCAGCAGCCTGGTGACCCAGCCTTGAAGTTGCCCCTGCCACTGCCTGAGAGCACGAGGCCCTAAGAGCTGCCAAATCCCCCCTCTATTCTCACTCAACGTAGGGCTCTGGGTAAGGCTTTGCTAACCAGAGTCACCAGTGTTATCAGACAAGAGTGGGAGCCTATTGCTCTCAAGGTGTCTTTCTATGAGCATCCAGGTGTGTCTCTTATGTGTCTGCACTCTGCAGGACCACTCTCCCCAGGCTTTTTGTACTTTGTAACCTGTATTGGCTGGCAGGAAGATGCCCTAGTCACTGTCTGCAGAACAGGAGGTCTTAAAAGCTGCCAAGTTCCTTGTCCAAGTCCTTTTAGAGCACAGCCTTGAGTATGAAAGCTCTGCTGACCAGAGCCTCCAGCTTAAGCAGGTAGGAGGGCAAGTTGACTTCTGTTCAGGCTCCTTTCTAAGGTTCCCCAGGTATATCTAGTTAAATTTGCCTTGGCATTTTCTGGGACTGCTCTCTGCAGGCTTCTCCCTTGTTAAGAAGCCTACAGCCTATTCTGCCCAACTTCTGCAGTGTTCTCTGAGGTCTGTTCCATAGGAATGTGTTTTTTACCCTGTATCTACTGGCATAAAGTTGCCCCAGCCACTGTGTGCAGAGTGAGAGACCCTAAAAAAATATCACATCTCTCCTTTGGGTTCTCTTAGATCGCAGACCTGAGAAAGAAGACCCTGTCAGCCAGAGCTGCTGCCAGCATTAGCCAGCTGGGCAGTGAGCAGACTGCCTGTTAGGTTCCTTTCAGCGATCTGATCTGTGGGTCTGCTCTCCAAATGCTGTCTGCAAGCTTTCTGCGCACCCCTCCCCCTAGCACTTTCGTATTTTTTCTTCCTGGGTAATGTGCTTTGTTAGCCTGTATGGCTGGCAGAGGTGCCCCGCCCAGAGAGGTCTGGGCGTAGTGGAGCTGGCTTTTGCACACTCCCTGTGTGCTGTTGTTTGGGGAGCAGGGATTACACTGAGACTCTGGTCGCAGCCCATGCAGAAAGCTACTGCTCACAGTCTCCAACCCTGCCCCTCTATCCTGGAATGCAGGCGCCCATGCCCGGGGTGCTAAGAGGAACCACTTGTACACTGTCCACACTCCCCGACCAGGATATCAGGATAAACAAGGCAACTGTGTGCCCACCTCTGCCTTGGTTTGTTGGTGGTGTTAGCTCTGCGCTCCATGTGGGTTGAGCCGGGGGCACACTCTCTCCTCGGCTTGAACATCTCTGCCCCAGCCCAGCATTTTCCACGCCCCCAGCCCTCGCTTTCTCTCAGTTCCATGTGAAAGAAGCCCTTGCTCAGGTCAGTGAGGAAGGAGGAGTACTCTGTCCTCCATCTTATTTCCTTCAGAGTGGATTATATATCCAGCTACCGTTTCACCCAATCGTACCTTTATTTGGTGTATGTGTATTTCAGATGCTCCTGGGATTGTTTTTCTGTCTCTAGTTGTTGAATTTGTTGAAATTTCTGGGAGAGGTATCGGGAGCCCTCCTCATGGCACCATTTCTTTGATGTCACTGCATCTGGGATTCTTTATCTTTACTTTTCCTCTGAGGTCACCCATCTCTTCTCAAATCTAATTTTAGTGATCAAATCAAATGGCTTTAGAGGCCACAGAAATGAATTGGTGAGACCATTATTTTTGAGCTTCAAGAAGCCTCTCAAATAGCCGCTGTCCAAGACACTTGGGACAAGCTTCTCAGTAAGTGTTTTGTTGTTGCTGTTGTTTTGTTTTGTGTGTGTGTGTTTTGAGAAATAAAACATTGGAAGGAAAGTATCTTCCCAACTGATTCTACATTCTACCCTACAATAGATCCCCTGGACTACAAGTTCATCTCAACCACCACAGGTCAAGTTATGACAGAACCTGAAACTGTTGTATGGAGTAGTGGATATGGGAAAATAGGAACTAAACAACACCAATAGGAGAAATGTATCCTGCCACACTCTGCATGACAAAGCCAGTCCCTCTGATCCAGGAATGCCACATTAGTTAGAGGTTCATTTCACTTCCCACTTGACCTTCTGCCAGTTTCCAACTAGGGCTCCCTCTTCCCATTGTTTTAGCATCTTTCCCTGTCATCTCACCCCAAGGATCTCATAATATTTTAATTATTGAATTGAAGGTTTTGGAATTGAAACTCCTTGAAAAACGAAATTTGTTCTACAACCCAAGGGTAAGTTTATGATTGTTGCCTTGAGTCAGGGATGTTTCTCTTTCTTTCTCTCTCTCTTTTTTTTTTCTTAGCCCATGGCTGTCCCAGTGCAGGTTCTCATTTATTGAATGAATGAATTCTGCCACTGCTCAGGCTGTTGAGATGGGGATGTGAGGCTGAGCCAGTGGGGGTTTGTAATTTTATGTAGCATGTTAACACATCTTTGCAAGGTCCATCTCTTTCAGTTTCATATAAATCCAATTTCTTGAAGGCAGTCTCTTTAATGGAAGGCCACATTTCCTAAAGTCCAACTGGGACTATGGCTGTCCTACAGTGGCGGGGCTCTAATTGCCGGACATAAACAAACATCCTCTGGAATAGGCCATCTTCTAACTGTGGATGCTATTTATTTCAAAGATTGCCATGGTTATTTATCACTAATGACAGGGATCTGTAGCTAGCTGGAGTTGGCAGTCACGTTCGTATGCCATCAGCATTTCAAACTGGCTGTGTGCTTTTGGAAAAACAAACAGCCTATACTTACGGCTTTGGTGCCTATATCTAATTTCCATGTCCTACAGGAAGTCTTTCCATGTCACAATACAGTCTGTTTGTTGTTCCTGAAACAAGTTTAAGTGGAGTTGTGCATTACTGTCATATGCTGCTGTTGAGATTCTTATATATCTATGTCATGCACCTTTAAGGGATAAAGGAGTTTGTTTAGAGAAGCAGCTGTTTCATATTTGAATTCTGCATGATGTTTGACATCGTTGAATGTCTAGAAGTAATCGTCAAATTGTATAACAGGTCATCCAGTCCAAACCTCTGAGTTGACAATGAAAGAAAAACAAGGTGTAGGGGAAGAGCACAAAAAGGAAAATACTGGAGCCCCCACATTTTTTTCCTTTCCGGAAGTCAGGGATAACTGGCCCCTACTCACATGCTCAGTTCTTCCACCCATGGTGACATTATCTGTTTTAGCTTAGAAGAAATTTAAGGAAAGTTATGACACAGAAGTCACTAATAATTCAGCCTTAACCTGGACATATTCTAATCTTATATCTAGATTTTCAGTGTCTACAATTTTATTTTCTGTGTTTCTTGGCCAAGCCTCCTAATGCTGAATTTCATAAGTAGTTACCAATTTATTTCCCCTTGTCGCTCTTGCTATTTTCAGGAGATATTTACTATGTGCCAGATACCTTTTTACGTTCTTTATGTGTGTTTCTTTATTTGATCCTCCCAACTACCCTTTGATGTAAATACTATGATCTATTTTACAGTTGAAAAAAGTGAGGCAGAAAAAAGCTGTACTTTTCCCAAGGTCTCACACAGCTAGTCAGTAGCTGAGCCAGAATTCAAAGCCACCAGCTTGACTCCAGAGCCCATGCTCATAAATACTGATCTGTAACTTTCACTTGATTAAAAAAAATGGTATTAATTGCCACCTTGAATGGACAGATTGGGCTTTATATAGCTTTTCACTGTAGAGGGCACAGACGGCAAGCCTGCCATGAGTGCTGTTCACGAAGGACTTGGCCAAGGTCAAGTTGCCTAGGCTGGTTGACTATTGAATAAGATTTTTGTTTTGTTTTAGATAAAAAACAAACAAACAAGGTCTAAATTTTAAGCATAAATCACAGCACAAGTCTAACATAATGGTCAGAGTCAGAATTGCTTCCTGCGTTCGATTTGAGAAGTTGGTGAAGTTCATAACAGTACAAACAGCAGGGAAGGGATTCAGACCAGAGCCTTGGTCAAGTAGTGAGAGGAGCTCTAAAGGGCAGATGGAATGGTACACACAGCAAGTAGTGAGAGGAGCTCTAAAGGGCAGATGGGGTGGTACACACAGCAAGTACTGAGAAGAGCTCTAAAGGGCAGATGGAATGGTACACACAGCAAGTACTGAGAGGAGCTCTAAAGGGCAGATGGAATGGTACACACAACGTGAGGCAGGCCAAACATGGCTAATGGTCCTACATTTGGTCTCTGTCCTGGCACAGAGCTCCTCAAATCCTTGGAATTTCCTGTGTTGGAGAGCAATAAAGTTGCTTCTGTTATGTTAATGAGGCTATTTCGGACTGTGCTTCAGGCTGGAGGCTGCTACCAGTGGAGCCAACCAAGTCATTCTGGGACTAGAGCTTTCAGTCCTACTCCCAGAAGGACTGAGATCAATCACCAGTGGCCAGTGATTGAATCAGTTATGCTGATGTAATGAAGCCTTCATAAAAACCGAAAGGACTGGCTTTGAAGAGCTTCCAGGTTGGTGAACATGTGGGTGGATATTCTGGGAGAGTAGGTTACCCCCTGGGGAGGATGTGGAAGCTCCGTGCCCCTTCCCACGTAACTTGCCCTATGCAGCTGTTATACCTAGCTGTTCCTGTATTACTGTATTCTTTTATATTAAACCAGTAATCTAGTAAATAAAATATTTCTCTGAGTTCTGTGAGCCACTCCAGCTAATTAATCAAATCAAAGGGAAGGAGTTCTCGGAAGCCCATTGATGGGAAGCACAGATAACAGCCTGGGCTTGCAGTTGGCATCTGTAGTGGGGGTGGTCTTGGAGGGTGGAGCCCTAACCTGTGTGAGACATCTCTGAGTAACTAGTGTCAGAATGGGGCTTAATTGTAGAATGCCCAGCTAGTGTAGTGAATTGCCTGTTGGTGTGTGTGTGTGGGGGGAATCCACACATTGGAATTGGGAGCAGAATGGTTAGAGTCACAAAGAAGTTTAGTTAGGGACAAAGCATGTGGGCAGACAGATGGAGAGTGAGCAGCAGAGAACTCTGCAGGTAAGAAGCAAACCCTGTACATCCTGCTGGTTTGTAGGCCTAGTTCCAATCTTTTTTGACCATCAGGCGGGGACCAGCAAAAACAGAGTAGGAAGAACTAAGCTACCAGGACAAAACAAAAGCCAGGATTAAGATCCTTACATACTTGCTTTCTTTCTAGAATATTTTCCCCTCTGGCTCCTTCTCATCTTCCAGAGAGGCTTTGTCTGACCCTCAATTTATAATAGTTATCTCTGTCCCCATTGGTCGAGGCACCGCTGCCTCTTTTCCCGGTAATATATGCAAATATGTATATACTCATTCATGCCTAGTCAGTGCCTGTTTCCCCAACTCAAAAATAAACTTTGTGAAGTTAGCATCCTTGTTTTATTTACAATTGAATATTCAGTACCTATTCATAAATATGCATTGAATGAATGAGTGAATAAACAGGATCAGAAACAGGGATAAAGGAGATTAGCCCATTTAATATAATGAATCTGGAGCTGAGGAGGAGACAGTGGAGAGAAAGATCACTTATGCTGAATTACCACATTTCCATTACTTAGCACTGATGAGCTCCCCACGTTCTCTGGCGCTAGATATTATACACAGATAATGAAAGACAGAAGACAGACATGCTTGCAAAGTCCCTTTCAAAGTGCCATCGGTGGAAGGAGTTCTGTCCCCCGATATAAGCAATTATATATTTAGAAATTCTTTGCTGCCATATAGAGTGCTCATCAGAAATAGACATGTATTTACCTTGTATTTAAAGTAAAACACCTTTGAAAGCACAGGATTAAAATTTTAGTGGGTTAGCTTATTCCGCTTATGCATATGTGACATGAAATTTAAGGATATATTCTCTCTCCTCATCAAACATCACACATGCACGCACACAGTGCAGCCTGTCCCTCTCCTCTCATCTCCTCCCCAGTGGCCCGGATCTTTTCATTAAAGAAAAATCACTGTTACAGGGTTCTCCTGAGGATGTGAGATTACAGATGACGCCCAGGAGCACTCTGGGAGCCTCTAATAGGGAAGACACAAGACAAAGCAAATAGCAAGTCATTTTTTTCCAAGAGATGGACCCCCTGCCATGAGGAAGCTCTTCAGGCTGCCTCTCCTTTTGTGTTTTTATTTGATTTTTAATAAAGAATATAAGACTGTGAGCTGCCTGCCCCCCCACAAACCCCCAGACACAGAATTACATTTGAGAAGCTAGAGGGAGGGAATGACAGACCCATGGAAGGCATGGAGCTAAGAAAGCAGTGTGCAATGAACTTCTTACCTTTGCTCCCTGTCTTGAGGCACAGTAAAAACAAGGTGCCTCTTATTAAAGGGTTGCCAGCTATGTGGGGTCTCACTTCGAAATCTAGGATGGCAATTCACAGGCCGGTGCAGATCCTGTTTATCTATTATTGATGCCTGCTATCACTTTCTTCCTTCTCAGAAAGTTTCTTCTTGTGCCCACCCCAAACCCCAGTTTGTTTTTATTAGACCAGTGTCAGAGCTAAAAATAAAGGCTGTGTCAAAACAAATAAGCATCAGGAGCCCTTATACTCATTCTGTCACTTTGTTTAAAACAGAGAAATTTATGACAGTAACATTTGGATCAGTTACCTACTCTCAGGTTTTAATGAGACAGTCTTATGATAAATTTTGCTATTTGTACTTACATGTGGTTCCTGCCTTTAGAGAACCAGACCTAAGAGATAATAGAGATGAGGATGGAACTTTTCGTGGTTCTGGAGTGGTAGTCATGTCTCCTATACTCCCTCGTTCTCTTTCCCTCTTTCATTCTCTTTTAAAAACACTGGTCCAAGAATGAGTGGCTGAGCTGTGTAAGGCGCTTTGCCAGGAAAGGGACACGCCTCTCCAGCCCTTGCCCAGACTTTGCCCAACCCGATTGCCATCTACACATTAGTTGATAATTGATATTTGCAATTTCGTTAGTCAAAACTTTCCTATTTTATTTGTACAACTTATCCAATAAAAGTTGCCCTTAGATGTCCATGCCTTAGTGCAGGTGAAGTCCTAATGTTTTGCAAAAAAGCAAGTCTTACAATGAACAGAATGGATAGGGTTTGTGGACACTGACCCGTATAGGAAAGCCCAAGGAAAACATGAGATGATGGTGATGATGATGATGATGATGATGATGATAGAGAATTGAGAGACTATTATCAGTGCCAACAAGGATGTCAGCTTAATTCACGTTTTGCTAACGACCCACTCTTCCTTTATTCTAAAATTCAAATTGGGAAATTACTCCCAGAACTGTTACTCAGTGCTGCTGGTGGAAAAGTATATACAAATCTTAGTCCGTGGCTGATGCTGGCTAGCGAGGAGCAGGAAGGAGACAGTGAAGGACACAGCAGGAGATCCATTACAGGGTAATGTATAGTGTGACATTTAGATTTTGTTTTTATATAGATTTACTGTGCTCCATGTATTTTTTTCCTTCTATCACACTTTTTTCTCCCATATATGCGTACACATTCTCTTCCAGGCTTGGCATCCCTGTAAGGCAAGTGCATAAGAACCACACATTTGTGTGCGTGTGTTGTGCATGTTTGTTTGTCTGTCACAGTCCAGGGTGGATGAAGTTTAAGAGCAGATGCCAGACAGGTTTTGAATCGGTCAGCCTCCCTGCAGCATTTCCCGGGCTGCCTTCTCTTTCACACACTGTGGCCATGACAACCCCAGCTGTTTCCCAGTCCGTGTTAGCCCTTCCTACCCACAGTACCAGAGCCTGGGAGGCTGCATCATTAGAAGCAAAATGAAGTTCATTCTCCAGCCAAGGGTTGGTGCGAAGTCCTGCTATACAATAACTCTGGGAAAATAGATCTCAAACCTTTGATCAGTTTTCAAAAAAAATATTTACTAGGTGAAAAAGAAGCTACCATTTGCTAATGGGAATGTTGAAGCAAGAACCCTGGATGAGGAGGCAGCATTATAAGTGGGCTACTGATTAGCAACCTGCTTGGTCTTAGGGTGATTATTTATTGGTGGGTTGGTGGGAGGTCAGGCTCCTGTGCTCTCAGGAAGGAATAGAAGAAGATAAATGTCCTCTAAAGTCCCTTTTCTTTTTTGTGTGTGACTTCATGAATTGTCACTACAGAAAAAAAATTATTTCTGCGAGTTCTACCAACATTTCAAGACCCAGCATTCGGGTGGGATGAGCCATATGGCTAATGGCCTTATGCATCTTGGGAATGAACTCAGAGCTCCTCAGGGATCAGGCATGTCATATAAATGACTCAAACACAAGGTGAGAAGTAGAAGCTGATTGGCCGATACCAGAATGTAGGCCCCGTATGGAGGGAGCATTCCACTTGTCAAGAGAATTAAGACAGCTGCCATTGTCTTTGTGTGTGAGTCCTCTCTCAGTTTTAAATATTCACCATGTGGTTATGTGTTTTAAAATCTTGTGATGCCAACCTAAGACATCTGCCACGGGGATCTTCTATCAACTCTACCAGTTTGTCTTTCTTCCTTTTCACGAAAGGATTAAGATTATATCGACAAACTTCTTAACAGTCTTTTAAAGAGATCTTTCAGGAATATAAAAGGGGATGAGCAACTTGAAGAGGAGACACAAATGAGAGTGATGCTGCTGGAATCTGTTCAGTGACAGAGTGAAAGGGCAGAAAAAGGGTTCTGTGGAAGCTACGTCTCACATGTCTCGTGTGTGTTATTTCCGCAATCCATAGACTAGCGTTGAGGCTGTGAGGTCAAATATAGAAACAATAAATAGACTATTTGGTTATGTTAAAGAGAATTTTCTCCCTTTTTAATTTTTCTCTTGCTTTTCAAAAAGTACCAAATAATTTTATGGTATCTATAACTCTCATTTATGCATTTCAGAAAAGTGACCTCTTAGGAAAAATAATATTTATTTGGGTGAGGACGTAAAATGCACAATTTGTAGCTGAAAACAAGGAGTTGACAACAAGCTGTTTGTATCTTTTTTTCTTTTTAAATCAAACATGTCTGAAGAAAAAAATGTTTCTCATTTTTATAGCTAGAAACAGGGTATCGCATAACAAGGATGGAGCTTTTCAATTGTGAAAAATGATGTGAAGAATGACTGCAAAAGATAAATTCTCCACGCATGCTCATAAAATGTTACAACTTTCATGCTATGTATATCTATTCTTCTAAGTTGGCCTTACACTACAAGAAAAATAAATGTTTTCTCGCAGAGGGTAGGCTCTGGACTGCTGGAGTTAAATATCAGGTATTGCTTCCCACCTGGTTCTATAGTTATGAGCATTCACCATCATGCCATGAAATCGTATCATAAATCTATGTAACCACTTTCTTTTATGTTCATTATTTGGGAGCAGAGGCAATGCTCAGAATTAAAAGCTGTACCTACCTGGTCAGTTAGGAAGGAAAGGCTATATATTTTTAAACAAACTCAATTTGGCATATTGTACAAGGAAAATGTATTAACCCAGTTATAGCATCCTAATTTGAACGTGCTTTTTTTTTTAAATCTGACAGAATGTTATTTGGCCAGTTACTGATTTATCTATGAATTTTCATGTTATAATTATTATTTTAATAATGTCAGACAAATTTTGCTGCATTCATTTTGTCATCTTGAAAATCTAAGATACTGTTGAGGTACAAAATAAAAATGTAGAAACCTTCAGGACTAGCTTCTCAGCAAAATCTTATTCAAGTCAAGTTCCCCTTGACCACCCAGGTTCTCATTCAAACTCCATTTTGTAGGTCTTCCCACACTTTTCTCAGATTCCCTTCAGATGAGGGCCTGCTTCAGGATCTCTTACCTATCTCCCCTATTAATAGGCTTTCCATTCCTATTTTAGAGTATATTTCTAACTGTAATAAAAAACTTTGGTTTATAGAAATGGAATCTAGGTATTTAAATTAAAAGGGAAGAGAATATATTTGGGGTAAAAATAATACTGTTTTTAAAAATATTTTCTTAAGTAGGAAGTAGGGAGGCAGAAAGATAGATTCCCACATGTGCCCCAACTGGGATCCACCTAGCAAGCCCCTTACTGGGGGATGCTCTGCCCATTTAGGGCCACTGCTCTGTTACTCAGCAACAGTGCTATTTTAGCACCTAAGGTGAGGCCATAGAGCCATCCTCAGCACCCACGGCCAGCTTGCTCCAACTGAGCCATGGCTGCGGGAGAAGAAGAGAGAGAGAGAGAAATAGAAGGGAGAGGGGGAGGGGTGGAGAAGCAGATGGTCCCGTCTGTGTGCCCTAACTGGGAATTAAAAAAAAAAAAACTTTTCAAAGTTTCCTAAAATCAGTTAAAGAATGTAACTACTCTGTTGTATTACTATCCTGTCTTCAAGGAGCATGCAATCTAGAGAGATGATTGATATAGGGGAGATCATTGTCAAGCCAATTAACATAGAATCAAGTGTTGATCCTGCTGTGCGTCAGACTGCCATGCAGAAGCAGGCAGAAGAAGGGGGTTACTCAAGGAGTGCTAGTGAACGAGCCCAATGTCACTTTGAAGGAAATGGCTTGTGGCCAATTATGCTCCCATTCTTTCCATCCTATTGTATACTAAGTCCTTTAGGTTCCCTCAGTTTTCTCTGAAATACCAGTATTATCTCTGAATTTAGAAACTATTAGAATCAGATCTACGAATCTATGGACATCTCGCATAGTCTGTTGTAAATGAATTCCATTAATCCATCAGTGAATCTCTCTATACTTCACTAGGCACGTTCCAATCCACTTGAAAATGTTCTTCCAGAAAAAAAAATTCAGATGTTAACGTGGGCATCTGCTAGTTATCAGAGTTAATTATTTTACTGTGTTACAAGAGACTTCATAAGTCTTACACACTATTCATTAGTGTAGGATTGCAACATTAAATCCCTCAAATAGAAAGTGTACGTATTATGTCAGGTGTCACCAATAGAGTTAGGATGGCCACTACAATTTATTTTAAGAATGCATAAGTAGATGACTGAATTGCTTTGTCTTAGGCGAGAGGCAGGGCGTTTCTTCATTTCCTAGCTTGATCCTCCTCTCCTCTAATTTCCCCCTTCCATTTTGGTATCTCACTGCTCTAAGACAGTTCCAATATCTACTAGTGGAAAGTTGAGGCAATTATGCATGTAATTCAGGTTCAAAAAATTTTACGCAGTGCTTTTTTTTTTAATTTATTTTTTTATTTTTGTATTTTTCTGAAGCTGGAAACGGGGAGACAGTCAGACAGACCTCCGCATGCACCCGACCGGGATCCACCCGGCATGCCCACCAGGGTGCAATACTCTCCTCATCTGGGGCATCACTCTGTTGCAACCAGAGCCATTCTAACGCCTGAGGCAGAGGCCATGGAGCCATCCCCAGTGCCCAGGCCATCTTTGCTCCAATGGAGCCTTGGCTGCAGGAGGGGAAGAGAGACAGAGAGAAAGGAGAGGGGGAGGGGTGGAGAAGCAGATGGGCGCTTCTCCTGTGTGCTCTGTCCGGGAATTGAACCCGGGACTTCCGCACACCAGGCTGACACTCTACCACTGAGCCAGCCGGCCAGGGCCCACAGTGCTTTTGACTAATTTTATTATTTTTCACAATATTGATTTTCTTGGTCTGAATAACCTTAATAAGTGTCCACTTGACCTTGAAATTCACATACAAGCTAGCTTCCAGTAATTATCAAACAAAGGATGAAATTTTACAGCCTTTTGGAACATTCAGTGTCCTTTTGTCCTACCACACGAGAACCAGGCTTTGTTTTCATGAACATGTCAGTTGCTGCTTTTTAGACAAGGCAGTTTAGAAAATGCAGAAGGAGGAAGAAATTATTCTAGAAGCTCTTACCTTTTCTAGACCATGAGGAATTTAAAATAATTTTTATTAAACTATAGTTGCCATACAATATCACGTTAGTTTCAGGTATAGTGAATCAATATTTATACACCTTACAATGGGATTGCCATACTAAGTCTAGTGACCATTTCTCATGGTGCTAAGTTATCACTATTATTGACTGTATCCCCCTTCACCTTTTTCATACATTCCTCCATTAACCAAGCCTGGTAGCCATTAGCTTGATATCTGTTTTTATGACTCTGTTTTTATTTCGTTGGTTTGTTTTTTAGATTGCGCATGTAAGTGAAATCATATGGTGTTTGCTGTTCTTTGTCTGATTCGTTTTAGTTAAGATAATACCTTTTAGGCCCATCCATGCTGTCATGAATGGCAAGATTTCATTCTTTTTATTGCTGAGTAATATTTCATTTTATATATGTGTATATCTTCTTCATCCATTCATCTGTCAGTGGACATCTATTGTAGATAATGCTGCAGTGAACATAGTGGAGCATACACTTTTTCCAATTAGTGTTTTTGGGTATTTTTGTTAAGTATGCAAGAGTGAAATGGCTGGGTCATATGGTGGTTTTATTTTAGTTTTGTGAGAAATCTCCATGCTATTTTCCATAGTGGCTGTACCAATTTATAATTCCACCGATAATGCATGAGGGTTCATGAAAAATTTCTCGATATGAGCCTGCTGATCAGTGTTGTATCAGAAGAGACACTTGAGAAAACTAAGGATAACCTCAGGTGTACTTCAATATTTACATTGTCCACTAAAACAGAAAATGAATAGTACCTTCTCCTGAAAATGCCAGATATGTGCATATTTAGGTAATTTTTATTAGCTAACGACTTAGAATCTAGTGATAGTCAGAGACTCAGTTTACATACTTAATTAGAACTCTATTAACTTTATTTACTATGCAAAATAATGACTTGGGGATTTGGGGATTAGAGGACTTTTTGTTAGGGAACAGGAATGTATTGATATCATGGGCTTTCTTTATAGATTTTGTCAATCATATATATGGAAACAGTTGTTCCACATGTCATAAAGGGTTGAGGCAGTGAAAGTGGGGTTCCTGGTTTAGGAAAAGTAATTTTTTAAATTCTTCCCACTTATATGTACACAGTTAATTTCAGTCTCCAAGTAAAAACAAAAACAAACAAACAAAAAAAACACCTTAAAATGAGATTCTCTCCTCTTGATTGGGAGGTAACAAGTTCTCCAGGAGGCGTAATGGGAACTGCAGTTGTCAGAGAACACTTCATAACAGAGACAGGCCGAGGCAGTATGGACCCCTGTGTTTTGCAAGATCTTCTTACTTAAAGAGGAATGTGTCTCCACTTGCTCAGTTATTTTCTGGCATTATTTAATGGTTTAAACTATTTTCAATATATTTAAACACACATGTTTTTAATTTTCCCATGGCTGGCCCACAAGTTAAGCAGGATAGTCTATGAACTCCCTTTTGAAGTGTAATACTGAATTCCAAAGATACTGAGGGTTCAAGACTCTATGGCCAAAGTCACGCAGACAAAGCAGAAACGGGCACTCATAACTGGGTATCGTCCTGAACCTCCAGAGGCCTGGTGTTTGTTGTCCTAGCAAAATGCCTAAGAGTCATTCACTCCGCAGAGTCACATGTGGCATGTGTAAAATGAAGAACGAGAGTGGGGCAGAGGGCTGGAGGGCTCTCCGACTCTGTACTTCGCTGTGGTCTTTCAGAAGAGTGAAGGGAAGTAAGGGGCAATATCAGAACATTCAGACATGTGCTTTCTCAGCTATGGTTATGGATGCTGATGTGAAGTGTTTTTGTTGTGGTGGTTCTGTTTTTTAAGTCATGTCCCTTTGAAACTCCTCTTAAATATGCATAAATATATTTTAGATACATACAGATAATATTACAATTTACATGTGTTATGCCATTCTTCTTCCTTTGATTAGTTGCCTGGATTGGCTCAATGGATCAGGTTAAGAATAATTAATCCTTTAGAATATATTATTTTAATACTTACCATGTGCCTGGTTCTAAGTTACATGCTATGAAATATGGTCCTATTTTTTGATACTGACTATACACTGAGAAGTCAGGCATTCATACATGAAACCAAGAATCAATGGATTTCTAAAATACTTTGCTATATACAGTATGGACCAAATGAAATACAAGTATGGTAGGAGTCTCTATTAGGCAGAGGCTAAATCCTGGAGCCCTGTGGCCAGACTGTTCAGATTTAAACCCAGTTCCATCACTTACCAGCTTGGTGGCCTCACTCTTGGCTTCTCTTTACTCTAGTTTCTTCCTTTGTCAAATAGAGATAATAATGTCAACTGTTAGAGCTATTGTGAAGATTAATGCATTAAATCCTATAATACTATGTATATAGTACTTGCTCTATAATTGTTGACTATTATTGTGGGCTGGGATTATCCTAGAGGCTTTATGCAGGATGTCAGACTTAGACTAAATTGGATGCAATAAAAAAGTGTGAATGGAGGAGAGAATGGTTCTGGGTCAGGTTAGCAATGTAAATTAATGATTATTGTGGAAATGGAAGTCACAAACTCATGGATGAGTGGGAAAACTGAGTCACCTTGAGCAGGGGAGTCAGGTAGACAGCAAATAGTGCAGATTATGCAGGGAAGTATGGGAGAACTGGTGAAGAGATGATGTCGTGAAGAGCTGGCCTGGCCTGGAATTGGGGTTACTAACCAAACTGCCTGAAAGCTGGAGCCTGAACCTTGCTCTGCCCACTGCTCTTCAGTCTCTTACTAGACCAGGGATCCCCAAACTTTTTACACAGGGGGCCAGTTCACTGTCCCTCAGACCGTTGGAGGGCCAGACTATAAAAAAAACTATGAACAAATCCCTATGCACACTGCACATATCTTAAAGTAAAAAAAACAAAACGGGAACAAATACAATATTTAAAATAAAGAACAAGTAAATTTAAATCAACAAACTGACCAGTATTTCAATGGGAACTATGGGCCTGCTTTTGGCTAATGAGATGGTCAATGTGCTCCTCTCACTGACCACCAATGAAAGAGGTGCCCCTTCTGGAAGTGCGGCGGGGGCCGGATAAATGGCCTCAGGGGGCTGCATGCGGCCCGTGGGCCATAGTTTGAGGACCCCTGTACTAGACTCAAGCTCACCCATTTGCCAAGATAAGGATGGTGGCGTGCTTTCTTATAGAAGTATAGACTCAGCAGCAGAGTTACTGGGAAAAAAGGATTTACAAGTGAATCCTTTCTTTTATTTTTTAATTTAAAATATTAAATTCTTTACATTTTTAAATCTTAAAATATTAAATTCTAGGTGTTAGTATTTTTGATTCAGAACAGCCTCAGACAATATTATAAATGAATGAATGAATGAATGAATGAATGAATGAATGAAACAACAGTCCATGGATTCTATCTCCGTGTAGAATGTTCTGCTAGCACATGGAAACTGTGTCAGCCATTAAAAATGGACTGTATTATATTTTACAAGTAGACCATGCTATATGCATGCTTTTTTACTTATTTATTTTTTCTATATAAGGCCATTGCCTCTTCTCAGGAGCATGCATTGTTCTAAACCTTTATAGTATTTGCCATTGTTCTTCCATCTCTTCCATCAACCTTCTCCCAAATTAAACGTTTATGACTTGTATCTAATTCCCAAGGTCCTTCCTGGGAGATACTACCTAATCATATATCCAACAAAGTAGATCACAAATGTATTTATTTGCATTATTATATAATATTAATTCATACATCATATTTGATAAATTTTGCAAGGCAGGCTTGGAAGTGGTACATTTTAGTAATTGCCTGTGACAGTAAGAAAGAGCTTGTACCAGAATATAAATCTCAACACTGCTTCCCTCAGCAAGAAATTTGTGTAATGAAAAAGTCAGTATTTCTGGTTTCAACTCTGACAGGTAAAAAGCGTGGAATTCATCACTCCCAGCTTTACAAAAAGAAAAGTGTTTGAACAATCAGAAAATGAACATCTTGGAGGCCTTTCAAGGAACTGAGGTTGCAGGGCAAACTGATACTCCAAAAGTCTGGGAGGGGCAGATGAATTTCGAGAGTCACAGCTAAGGTCTAAATCACCCGCAGGAAGTATCTTTCATGGCTCTTAGTGGTTGGGGACAGGGTAGTGGTGGAATGGATAATCACTGTGAAATCAGCCCCCAGTGTTCTTGATGACAAAGACCTACTTCCCAAGGGAAGAGACTTTGCCTGAGTCTCAAGACACTTTGTACAACATCTTTCATCACAATCTAGCCCCATTCTAGTCTTCCTGTCTCAACAAAGTGAAGAAATAAAAGTTGTACAACCTGAGAAATACTTATGAAGGTTACAGTCCATATGCACAGACCCAAGTCAAGGCTGAGATGTAATCATAGGATTATTGACCGTTCTCCCTCCCCCACTCCATTCTTACCAACACTCCCCAGGATGCCAGTAGAATACAGGTAGATTGAAGCTGTAAATGGCGCAGGGCATAGATGGTCTCGGAGGAGGCATGCTTAGATAAGCCCTTCTCAGTAAGACATAAACAAGGACTCTAGAAAATTTGAAGCCTCTGTCACTTACGGCAACAAAAAAACATTAAGCACAACTCAGCTTCTAGCCGTCTTCGCATAAAGACTAATCGTAAAAGGCCAATTTGCCTTTCTTCTTAGTATCTAATATATGATATCTGGCTTTAAAGAAAGAATTAGAAGTTTTGCAAAAGACAAGAAGACAATCTGAAGAGAATTGATCTCAGATTTCTCTGTGCTCCAAGTTTTCATTGGATTCTTATGGGAACTGCTGACAGAAGCCAGGATCGGGGCCATGCAGGAGGGAGGAGGTCTTTAATCAATCTCCCTTCATTGCCTGACAAGATTGTAGTTCTCCTCTCTGACCAAGTGTTCTTTCTTCCGGAGGGTTTCCCTGACCTCCCTGGTGCATCCTCCTGTTTTATGCTTTTATACCACCAGGCACCATGATTGCAATTTCACATTTCTGTGTGAGCTGGAATAATGCTTGTCTCCTTCATTGGACTATAAACTTACTGAGAGCAGAAACTGGATTTGTAAGGCTAATGGTCAATAAATATTTGTTAAAGGAATGGATAGAAATTACTTTAAAATGCCTTGCTAGGCTGCCATAAAAAGTACCAGTGTGAGTAAACTAAGCAACAGGAATCTGGTTTTTCACAATTAAGTCCCAGATCAAGGTGTCGGCAGGGTTGGTTTCTGTGCAGCCCTCTCACGGCTAGCAGATGGAGGCGATCACCTGTGGTCTTCCCATGGTCTTTCCTCTGTGTCTGTGTCTTCATCTTCTTCTAAAGACTCCAGTCAAGCTGGATTAGGGCCCACCTAAGTGCCTCATTTTAACTTATCTCTGCATAGGCCCTATCTCCAAATAGTCACATTCTAAGGGTACTGAGTGTTAAGACTTCAACATATGAACTTTGATGGGATGTCATTCAGCTCATAACAAATGTGTTATTAGGATTTGGGCTTAAAAGCAAGTCTAAGATTCAGTGACCTTTTCATGTCCCTCCTGGATTTAGAGGGTTAAGTTTCTCTCCTCATGTTGTCATTTCTCATTCTGTGATCCCGGTATTTCTTTAACCAATTCATCATTTATCTGTTTCCTTTGAGCTGAGGGGTGGACATGGGTTCTAAGTCTTCTGGCTGTCTTTAATGTTGAAGTCATTACCTTTTTTTTTTTTTTAAATGAATGGTTGTATGTTACATGTGTGCTTCACAGCAGGTGTTTCTTTGATATCACTTGATGATATATGGATATAATATTTTCCCCATTTTACTAAGGAACAATAGAAACAAGTTTCTTAAAGTCACACATCTTAGTAAAGGAACAGTTGTAAACAAAAACCATGTATTTAGACCTTGAAATGTGCTTTTTTAAAAAAAAATTAATTTTTTTGTGTACTGAATATTTCCTATTTCTTTCAGTCTTTTCAGAAATCCTGCTGTTAGTTATAGAAGGAAATTTACTGTAACTCCAATCTTGACTCAAACATTGAATGCTAATAGTATTCATCCCTTCACCTAGTTTTCCCCTCGAGCGGGAAACCTCAGGGTAAATGACAGTCCTGTACTCACACCCTCCCTTCCCAGCATCAGTCTGGTTCAGATAAGATGGGGAGGAGCATTTAGACATCTGAGTGCTCAGACAGGCTGAAAGGCCAGGGCTTCTGGGCTTTGTTCCTAATGAGACCATAATGTAACAATGGGATTTGTATATCAGTAATGGTTCCCCAAGACTTCTAGCCTGGAAGCTGTTCGCTTCCCCACTCTTGGGGGTGATTTATGCACCTCTCATGTGTGGGTCATATGCTTCAAAAACTCAGGGTGATGGGAGGGGCTTAATGAAGTCTAAATCACTGATAGGGAGTTTCATGCTGTTGGGAATTCCATTCATGTGAACAGCTCAGGTGTGTGAAATCCCATCTGCCTCAAAGATCGGAGCCCCTTTCCTTCTTTCTGATGATTATGAATAAGGAAGGGGAGAATGGGGGTGTTATTTCCTTTCAACTTTTCTTTTAGAAGAACATACTAAAAATATTATCTCCACTATATGTGGGGGTCACTGTATGCTTTCTAATGTTTATGTAGACCACCAAAACGTTCTCACCATTTCCTTTCACTTCCAGACACAGTAGTCATTTAGAAGACTGTGTGTGTGTGTGGGGGGGCATATTTATGTATGTGCATCTGTGTGTAAACAAGTGTGTGTTGAGGGTATGATACAGTGTAATGTTGTTTATTTTTTTGCCTAGGAATAATTGGTATCAGGTTTATGGAGGGAGGGCTTCTTCTGTCTACCCTTTCTCAGAAGTAGATATTTGAAATAATTGTATTCAGATTGCTGAGTTTCCCTACCAACCCTCTGGGGGAAATTTTATTTTTTAATTTTAATTTAATTTTATTTATTCATTTTAGAGAGGAGAGAGAGGGGGAGAGAGAGGAGAGAGAGACAGGGGGGAGGAGCTGGAAGCATCAACTTCCATATGTGCCTTGACCAGGCAAGCCCAGGGTTTCGAACCGGCGACCTCAGCATTTCCAGGTCGACGCTGTATCCACTGCGCCACCACAGGTCAGGCCCAAGGGGGAAAATTTTTTAAGCAGGAATGCTCTGCATTTTAATTACTTGTTTTTCCCTCTTGAGGTGTGTTATTTTAAGGTTGTCAATTTAAAGTAAAAATACTCCTCTAAAGGGTTGGAATGGAATGGAAAATGGCACTTTGATATAATTTTGAGAAAAGCTCTTAGATCCTAACATTGTATCTAAAGTTAGTTCTGTGTAACAAATGATTATTTAACAAAGTAAAAACAAAGAGCCAGACAGTGTAGAATATTAAAGATCTTCTCTGGGGCACGGGGTATCATCAGGGATTAACAGAAGTCCCTTTTCTGTGATAGACTGCAAGTGAAAGAGACAGTATGATTCAGAGATAAACAAAAACAGCCGAGTGAGCAGGACATGAGGAAGAGCTGTGCAGGCACCAGTGGGCCATCAGGGCAGAGACGTTTAAGGGTTAATAGCTTTACTTCTGCATATTCCATCAGTGGGACAAGCTTTGTACTTTCAGTCTCAATGACACTTTGAAGGTTCTGTGCATTCATTAAATTTCATATATGGTGGGGTTTTTTCTTTTTATCCTTTTACTTTATCCAACACACAAAGAAAGGAAGAAGTTTATTGATACACCACCTAGTAAAATACAAATCTGTTGCAACACAATGCCTACCTTCCATTAGCATTCTTGTTAGTTTTAGAAATTAATTCATCCATACCTGACTGGGTATCTCAGCTGGTTAGAGTGTTGTCTTAATATGCCAATGTTGTGAGGGCACATATAAGAATCAAACCAATGAGTGTATGGGTTAGTAGAACAGCAAATCAATGTTTCTCTCTTTTCTTCTCCCCCCCTCCCTCCTTCCCTTCCTCACTCCCCCCCTCTTCCTCCTTCTTGCCTTTTTTCCCTCCCTCCCTCCCTCTCTCTCCTTCCTATTTCCCACTTACTCCCTCCCTTTCTCTCTCTCTAAAATCAACAAAACACTGACTTATTCACAGACATTCATTCCCAGCATTATACATAATATTAAAGGAAAAGCAACCTTTCTGCAGGAGAAATGGTGTTAAGAAAATGACTAAATTTCAGAATAAGAAATTCATTATAATGAATTTCTATCTTGAAATCACCGGGTAAAATTTCAATGCCTAATAATGTATTTTAAGAATAAGCCAAGGTGGGTTATTAAGATATATAGCCACATTAAACTGATATTTATATATATAGATCTAACTATGTCTAATTCTGAGGAAAGGATTCCTGTGGTGAGGATGAGCCCATACGGTCTCTGAGAACAGGCATCAGCAGTGTCCTTGTCAGCACTTTCTTACATCCTGGGAGGAAAGTAAACAACTCCAGGGAAAACGAGGACTCCAAGTGGATCGTTCCTCAAACTAAGGGCTGTCCTCCCACTTCCTCTTGAGACATTTCTTCCCTAATTTGGGGATTTTCCATTCACTGTTCTGGATGGCACACATGTTCTGCCTGCATGTACGCCAAATCCCTCTCCTGGGTTTCTGCGAGAGTAGTTAATCTACCTAACAGCATTTTGATTAGACAAGAAGATCATTTTGTCTTACCTGGGGACAAGAAAGTGGCACGAACAAAGGCTCTGCTTATGTCTCTCTTTCTAAATGATTTCCTAATCTGGGAAAGGGCTCCTGATAGAGTAGTCTCTCTGCAAAGGAGCAGTCTGTTCTTCCAGGTTAAGGACATACAAAGCTTTCTGCAGTCCATGGCAACTGTCTTCTGCATTCATCGAAACATGGTATTCAGGTTCAGGAAAAGTGAGTTTTGACTGTATGTAGTTAAATGAGTAGGGGTTATAGCAGAAAAAAAAAGATTAAAAGTAAATTCTGGCTTAGCAGTGCTCTTTGTAAGAGAGAAAATCAGGAAGTGTCTATTTTTTCTCTAGCAGTTATTATAACTCTGAACAGGAGAACCAAAAGAGCGGCTGGAAAGGATTACCGCTTTTGTCTCTTAAAGGTATTAGTTACAAACTGGATTAGCTCTTCTTATCAGTTTTGGATGGAAAATACCCTTTTAATGACACAGCCCTCCATAGTGAAGTGCCATAGTGTTAATGCCTATTAGTGGTTGGTCAGAAATAAATCCTTGAAGAGTGAATAACGACAATAGCCATATTCCCCAAACTGAAAGAATCAGACTCTGAAAAAAAAATGCTAATTCTTGGTTTCAAATTCATCTACAAATAAATGTGTGAGTTTAATGTAAATTAATAATACATGTAATAAATCATATGCATTAAAAATAAAATTTACAAAATTAGAACAATTTGAAAAAATCCAGATACATGGTATCTTTATAGTTGATGTGAACAATTGCTATTCTAATTTTTATTTTTAATATCCCTTCATCTAGTAGATTGAGTGTAATACTGGCTTCAGTTTGTCCCAGTGTTTCTGTGTGTTTTCACACTGACTCTGGGTTCAGCCATATGACTTGCTTTGGCCAATGGTGTGGAAACTCATGTGACTCTTGCAGTGTCTTGACAAACATTTTCCCTGGTTTTCCTTCTTGCTTTCTCTTAGAACCCTATGACCAAGGGAAGGGAGCCATTCTTATCTCCAGAAGGGTGAGAACCTATGGTGGGGAATGGACATGCCTGGCTAGTAGTCAGCCAGCCTTAAACTTACCCAAAAACTGATAGCTGACTCATGAATGAGCCCCAAATGAGATCAGCCATGACTAACCCAATACAGCAGAACTATCCAGCAGAGCCCAGTCTGAATTGCTCACCTGCAACAATGTGGGCAAACTATGTTGTTCTAAATTTTGGGATGGCTTGTTACATAACAAAAACTAGCTGATATAATGCCATTTAAAGATGTTCCTAAGACATTTGACTGTGTTATCTGTAGACACCTGAATCCTAGAATGTGACAGTGGGGAACACTCCACCCCTTGACTTTCTATACAAAGAAAGTGTGTTTCAGAGATGTGAAATAACTTATTTGAAATCCCACAGCTAGTGAAAGTCTGGAAGTAGGACCTGGTCCTCCTGGCTCTCACCAGAATGATCTTCCTACTAGATGGCTAGTGTCTTCCTTTTTGTTTATGTATTGGAGTTACGTCACTAATAATTACAGTGGCATGTGCTGCATACATTCACCTGTACCCATGTTCTTCTATGATGAGTTTCTGTGCTGAACCTAGTTATAGTGAATGGTTTGCATGTGTGTAGTGTGCATGGGAATATGCCCCCTCCCTTAAATCTTGAACTCGTTAGCTGTCTAATCCTGAATCAAACAATTTTTAAGCAGCCATTATACTGACCTTCCACACTTCCACAGACTTTGTAAGGAGACTGAGAACGCAGATGGATTTAGACAGTAGACAGCATCAACTTCATATTCTTTTCAGTCCCCCTTGCTCCCAAGTCCATTGGGGGTGATGTAGAGGTGGGGCCCAGTGGATACTGTGCACATGAGAATTTGTGTTATAGCTGAGGAACGCTGAGCTTAGGAAACTCCCAATCTTTTATAGGAGCTACTAGCAAACTTGTTCACGTTTTGTCAGAGAACATATTATCTCTATTGTCCTTGTCAGGAAATGAATATCCCCTCTGACCTGGAGGGAGACACTGTTTCTAGCTTCCAGAACCATCTGTCATCCCAACATCCTTGAACAAGGTTGTCAATGCCTTTTGCTCAGAAGAGGTAGAGAAACTCCGGATCTGTGGAGAATTACCTCCCAGCAGTCACACTGGTCTAACTCACCTTCATTTCTTGGCTGGTTTATTGCAATAATCTGTGACCACTCTCATTGCTTCCAGTCCTGGTTGATTCACATCCACTCTCCATAGTTGGGAGAATTAACTGTTTATAACATAAAGCTGTCCTGGCCAGTTGGCTCAGTGGTAGAGCGTCGGCCTGGCATGCAGAAGTCCCGGGTTCGATTCCCGGCCAGGGCACACAGGAGAAGCACCCATCTTCTTCTCCACCCCTCCCCCTCTCCTTCCTCTCTGTCTCTCTCTTCCCCTCCCGCAGCCAAGGCTCCATTGGAGCAAGGATGGCCTGGGCGCTGGGGATGGCTCCTCAGCCTCTGCCCCAGGCGCTAGAGCAGCTCTGGTCGCAACAGAGCGACACCCCCGAAGGGCAGAGCATCGCCCCCTGGTGGGCAGAGCGTCGCCCCCTGGTGCGCGTGCCGGTTGGATCCCGGTCAGGCGCATGCGGAAGTCTGTCTGCTGTCTCTCCCGTTTCCGGCTTCAGAAAAATACAGAAAAAAAAAAAAAAAAATTAACATAAAGCTCATCTTAACACTGCTCCTTCATTGCCTGGTAAAAACAAACAAAACACCCCAGCACCTTGGGATCAGCTCCTGCCCTCTTGCCAGCATTATATGTGACCAAAATGATCTTCTTGTTCTCTGAATCCCCAACCGCTTTGGCATTCTTTCATTTCCTCAAATCCACTTATCGCTTTTTCATTTCAAGGACATTGCATACGTTACTTCCTAGAATGCTCAACATTTCACTTAAACAGTTGCACTCTCACCCCCGACCCGCCACTATTCTCACGGGTGTTTCTTGTGGTTTCCCCCTCCTAACCTGTAGGCTTCAGCTCAGAACCCAGAACCAGATTGACTTTTTCGTCTCCACTACTACTTATCATTAAACTCACTGGTTTTACTTATTACTTAAAAATAAAAAAGCTTTATTGAGACATAATTCACATACTACGTAATTCACCCATATAAAGTAGACGATTCAGTGGAGTATAAGACTGTTACAACCATCAATTCTAGAACATTTTCATCACTCCAGTGGTTTTAATCTTAACACTTGCATAACTTGTGATGATATACTTTCATTTGCTTAACTCATTGATCTTTTATCTTCCTCACCAAATTGCAGGCTCCAGGAGGACAGGGAATAGGTCTCTTTATTCACCACTGTATATCCAGCACAGAGCATAGAGTCTGGCACATAACAGACAAATATGTATTTGTTGAACATGAAGAGGAATCTTGGGAGAAGGGGAGTTTTCCACATAGAGGGGACACTACTATTAAAGTCACCAGATGAAAAATAATATGAAAAGTTTAAAGACCTGAAAGAGCCTAAAATAGCTTTTGAGAAGAGAGTGAAGGAGCCAGGAGTATTAACATCAGGCTGGTGAGAGGTAGGCAGGGGACTTGCAAGGCTTTGACAAGAATTTCCGTTTCATAATTGGGTCCATTCCCTGTTGTTTTCTGCTTAAGGTTCATTGAGAACCCCTTATCTGAGCTCTTCTCCAATTGTTTGAGTGTTTGGAGGTTCCCAGAGTTCACATGAGTGCTGAAGTGTTAGGGGAATGTATCTTCACATGATGTAGGGTGATCTTTGAGCAATGTTTCGGTATACACTTTGCCATGATTTGCTTAACACATGGTCCAGAATATTCTGTTAAATCAATCAGGGGCTAATATTCAAATAGATTCTCTAGTCTAACCACCACTTCTCAGTACTCACATAATGCTACTATCCCTCCTACTCAAGCCATATCTGGAACAGGTGTCAGAATAAGACTTTGGTATTCAATCATCTGGACCCCAGACCTTTTTCTTGTCTTTACTGGCTTCTGATCACACTCCACCTCTATTCTTTCTACAGAGTGCTGCCTCCTCTACTAAAACTTCTAATGCAAAGGCACCCCTTCTACTCCTGTATTGCATAACACCACTGATGTCCCATCTGAAAGGCATAAAAATTATGAGTCATGTATCTCTTATGGGTCAACTACTCTTCACCCACCCAACAAGGGCAAAAAGGGACTATTCTTACTACAGTGGTGAAAAATAAAACACAAGGTTCTTCCTCAACCTGTCATTCCACTAGTTAGTCTTTTTTTCTACTCAAGTTTCCATCCTAAAGACAATGACAGCAGAAATTCATGAGGTGTTTTAAAGCAGATGGGAAGAGAGTGGTGAAGGGAAATGAACTGAGATTTAGTCTTAGAAGATCAGTTAGGCTGGATCAGAAGGGAGAGAGACTGAATGTTAAGTAAGTCTTCCAATATGAAAACAAGTGATTGTTGGCAGCTTAGTTTATGAGATGTGGTGAAAATAACGAGAACAGATTCAGAATAATATTTAGTAAAGTAAAATCGACAGGACACAGTGAAACAAGGGAGATGGTAGAAAAGGAAGAGTCACAGGTAACAGGGTTTCTGACTTACATGACTGAGAGAATGGTGCAAGTATCGCACTTACACACTCACTCACACATTCACACACTCATTATATTTCAGTTTCCAGAAAATTGACATAACTCCAAAGAAATGAAGACAGTATCTACAAAATCCTCTTTCTAGCAAGTTTCTGAATCTTTTAAAAAATGTTACTCTCAATAGTGTTATTTAGTTAAACTGTATACAGTCACTTAGAACTTTAATTATCAGTATGTATTTTTGCTACTAACCAAATTAAAATTTAAAAGAAGTACTTTTTATTTTCTTCCCAGCTAGGACTGAAATTCATCCTATAGGAGCTCCCCTTAATGAAATTCATTGATGAGCTCTGAGGGAGAATGTGGGACTCTATGGCTCAGTTTCTCTATATGTGGCCCACAGGTCTCCTGTATCAGTCCCACATGACTGTTGACATTCACATTCCTGAGTTCTCCTTCTACTAACTGCACCAGAATTGGGGGGGGGTGCTCTGAGGCACCCACTCAGTCATGAATCTCTTAAGATGACTGTGCAGTTGCAGTGTTAAAAATCCCCCTCTAGTATTACTCTCCATTTAGTCAGTAATAATCATCACATTCTTTAATGTTTTCATTAAGAACATTTTTGTGTTTGTTTAGTTTTTGGTTTTACGACTGTGTTTGTGCATGTGTGTATATGTCCCAAAACCCGAGTTAGTGGTTCACACCAGGGTCAGTGCTGCGGAACGGGGGACACAGGCTTGGAAGTGATGCCTGAAGGTAGATGACAGTCTAAGAAGTGCAGCCTCCAGAACCAGTGGAAGGAAGACGTAAGAAGGCTTTGTGCACCCTTAGTGTGTGTTAGGTTTCCAGTGGGTCCCACCTCAAGGATTCGGTGTGCCTGCAGGGCAACTAGGTCGGTAATTAGACAACTGAGGGTAGCCTCTTGTTGCTTGCTTTTAGGAGCAGTCAGTGGATGTTGGTAAATACCACTTCCTGTACAGGACAAATCTCCAGGGAGTTGGGAGACAACCTGTTGGCAGCCCGGAAGATAAATGTACCGTTGTTCCTCACCTACATCCCAGTCACATGCAGTGACTGGCTAATCCTCTAATCTGACAGTTCCCCGCCCAGCTCCTCAGCTGGCAATCGCAGCGAAAGACAGAGCAGTTCTTTTGGAAGCGGGTTGGTTAAGGAGTCCAGACTTCTCAGCTCCTTCCTTCTGATTCACTAGATGTAAAAGACAAAGAGCAAGAAAGGTGAGAAGCCTTTAAATGAAGGCATAGAGCAAAGTCGTGGATATTCTGAAAATATCACTCATGTGCTCAAAAGTCACTCTGGTGAGCAGGTACTGTAAGAGGTGCTTGAGATTTACTTACTTCAAACATAGGAAGACATAATTTCTTTCTGGGATGTGAATAACCATGCCATTCATGGGGCAATCTGTACAGAATATTTTGTAGAGCAAATTGATTTTAAAGATTAGGTTAGTCTACTCTCCCTTAATTTTAAGAGAAACTAAGCTCCAAAGATTCCCAAACTTAACAGTTTGATTGTACCAGAGATAAGATCAATTCTTTTCAAAAGCAGCTCAGGTTATTACTATTATTATTATTATTATTTCATCTCCACAAGTCACCTTGTGATGAGTTGACAATATGCCAGTCAAGAGAATGCAAAGATTAATTTGAGTGTAAATCTACTCAAATTAAGTTTACAGCAATGCTATAAAAATAGAATAAAATAAAAAGATGTTTGTGGCAATAGCCTAATCCAGTGACATTACAAGGGGCTCCTTGTTCTGCATTTTAAAACCCTAGTTTAATAGTTTGTTTCCAATTCTGGTTTTCTTGAGCTTTGTCCAAACACTACGCTTTGGAATCTATTCTGTTTTCTTAGGTATTTTCCTTAGAAGTGGTTCTAAGTGTCCCACCCATGGTTATTGCTTCTGAACCAGCTTGCTAGCTCAACCTCAGTGTGCTGTGTATTGCTTCTGTGCTCTAAAATGTTGCCTTAATCACTTCATTGTCCTGTCCAAAGCCTTTGATATTTTTACTTTTCTGAAAGGTTAGTCTGAAAGCCACATTAAGATTAGTTCAAACCATAAACAATCTCAGTTAATTATCACACAATCTTTTGAGATGCAAGCAAATTCAGCCTAATTACATAAACTACTGATAGTATTTTGTTGTTGTTGTTCTATCCTTCCATCACTTAGCTCTCTCCATTATATCTTTTACATACATGTATATATATGTGGATAATACAAATAGTTTTCCCTGGTTGAATTTGGTTATACAGAACAGAGTGCTAAAGACTCTTGGTGAAAGTGAACTTGAATCTAATGGCTTATCTTTCTCCAGACATATTAAGGTGCTTTGTCTGCCAATAAACTCTTACAGAAGTATATTTTAAACTGAGATGAACTTGGAGAATCTTTACTTTATTGAAATTTCAGCCTGCCTGTCTTCACACAGGGCAGGAGAGCTGTGGCTAACATCACTCAAGTCAATTTTCCATTTGCCCAACTCCCACATGTAACTAATGGTGGGAAGGGTCACCTGGCCTGCATACTTGATACAGTGACCTCTTTGGGGGATTACCTGTTATGCAGAATTGACTTGAAGACATGCTATTGCTTTTTCGCTTCTTGAAGCAATGCATAAACTCCCCCTCTTCTCTCATCAAATGAGGTCCCTGACCCTCCTAAAACAGGAGAAATTCATCTAATAAATTTAAATATAAGTTGTGGTCACTTGATACATTACCTTTCCTAGAATATTTGTATTTTAATACCTGATCCAGAATTATTTATGTATGAGTGAGAAGATGTTTTTGGTCAGGACAACTCCTGAAGCATATTTTACAGATTTACGTATTTGTGCCTGCTTTGCCACTTGAGTAATAGATTTATTGGGTGTTATCCACAAAGATAAGTTGTTTCTATAGACAACAAAGGGCTACTCATCAATGCACAAATTTATACAGATTATGATAATACCTTGGTTATATGGAAGACATAAGATTATTACTTTATATTCCCACGTGTTGGCCTCCAGGGGGACATGGGGGGTGCTTTTATAAGTTAGAAAGATTCTTCCCCAACAAATGTTTCTCTTCTTGGTATTGGTATGAATTGGGCTACATGCACACTTTGGATCAGTCAATGGGAAAGGGGAGGAAATATCTTTAGACCAATCAGGTGCTAGGAAGAGAAAAAATATTACCCACTATATATACAATAAAATAAATTGCATTGCCCAATATCTTTATCATAATATGATTTATTATATGTTTTTACATGTTTTATTTTATATGCTATTCACAACTACCACTGGTGGCATTTGGAGTAGTTACTCAATTTATTTATTTTTCTAACCTTATTTTTCATCACCTTTTTCTATACAGCATCCATCCTTATTTTTCAGTTCCCTTCCTGAAGACAAAACCACCTTACTCCTTTATGCTTTCCTTTGTCTGTACAGCCAGCCTTTATTCTTTTTTTTTTTTGGAATCTTCTGTTGATTCTCTTAAGACCGTGGCCAGCCTAAAATTTAAACCTCCTTAATGTTGGTCCTACCAGTACTTTGTAGAAACCTGTGTGACAGCATTTGTAACTTTGTTTTATGATTAGGTATTTTCACATTTATTTCACTTTCTATAACATGAAGCTGAAAGTGAGTAGACCAGGCAGGAAGGGGTCACAAACCTTATTTTAATCATTTTTGCTTTTCTAGTAGCTAGCAGTTCCTGGCAGATCAGCATTCGATAATTGCTTAATGAAAAAATGAGACAAGACATGTTAGTTCTTTAATTTTGATCATAATCCATGTTTGTCGTTTCTTTCATTTTCAAGTGGTAAAAATGAGGTTAATATAAAGAATGAATGATAAGTGTTATATTCCAAGATTATAATATTTAAATTGGGTTCATGTAAAAACTTTTTGGAGAATGGAATTTACAACGATAAAATGTAATAATAATAATAATTATATTGTAATCATTCATTCATCCAAGAAATATTTACTTGTCATCCTGTCTGAGGCAGAGCACATGTAGCATGTTGCAACATGGGAAACAGTCCCTTTTTCTAAACTTCTGTACCTGTTTCTTGCTCAGACAGAACAGCCATTTTGGAGTGCTTTCAGAGATTCCTGAATCTCTCCACTAACAAACATTCTCCTGAAATGTGGACTTCAAGACCAATGGACCGTGGGAGATCTCTGGTTTTCAGCCAGAAGACCAAACCCATGCATCCCTGCATTTGGATGGATGGTGTCCCATGGGACGTTGGGCTGATTGGACCCAGCATTGGAACAAAGTTGGCTTGGAGGAATAAGCTCCTGGAAACCTCAGTTAGTGTTCAGTGCATGAGCAATAAACAATGTTCAGGCTGGAAAAAACGCATCACCCGGCATGTCCCAGGAAATAAGCAGATGGCTGGCAGCAGGCCAGGGCAAGAGGCCAAAATACTTGTCAAGGCCAATTCCTCATGGAGAAATGACAGCAGGTTTGAGGACAGCAGGTATGACCTGAAGAAATAATGATATTAATTACATTTTGAAAATGGGAAGAAGACACGAAGGATGTGGTTTTGATTTGCCTATCTAATAACATTTTACCTTTTGCCCCTCAGATTTCTTGAGAGTCTGAAAAAAATGAATGTAGTGAAAAATTTTAAGTAATGTTAACTTTTTATTGAGCATTACTGCACATCAGATATGGTTATAAATAGAGAGTAGAGAGGTTAGGCAACATGCTCTGGGAACCACAAATGACAGTGATGGAACTGAACTAGAAATCAAACCAAGATAATCCGGCTCCAGAGTTTACTCTTCTAATTATAATGCTGTACTGTCTTAGAATAACTAACAAATTATATAATTATTATAATATGTATTATTATATATTACATATTAATATATATTTAATATATAATTTCATAATACTTCTGTTGTATAATTAAGAAAGTGAAAATTCACCTGGGGAGAGAGAAATGACCCAATGAGATATAAAACAACTCAGAAATAGATTCTGGCTTATCCAGAATCTTGCTACATGAGAGAGGTGGAAAATAAATGAGCTGAAAAGAATGCCCCATTTCGCAAATGGGCAAATGACTTTCCATTAGAAAAAATGCAAATTTGGATGCATACCTTGCATTGTATACAATAATCCAATACAAATAGATTTAAGGCTTAAATTTAAAGTGCAGAACTTGGGATCTATTAGAAAATAGATGTTTATTATATTAAGGGAAGATAAATTTTCAAAAGCATAAAATGTATAGAAAAATTTTGATGAATGTAATTAAATTATAGTTTAACATTTCTTTTTTAAATAAATTTTTATTAATTTTAATGGGGTGATAAAAATAAATCAGGGTACATATATTCAAAGAAAACATGTCCAGGTTATCTTGTCATTCAATTATGTTGCGTACCCATTACCCAAAGTCAGATTGTCCTCCGTCACCTTCTATTTAGTTTTCTTTGTGCCCCTCCTCCTCCCCTTCCTCTCTTCCCCTCCCCCTTCCCCTCTCCCCCTCCCCCCACCCCCATAACCAGCACCCTCTTGTCCATGTCTCTTAGTCTCGTTTTTATGTCCCACCCATGTATGGAATCATGCAGTTTTTGGTTTTTTCTGATTTACTTATTTCACTTCGTATCATATTATCAAGATCCCACCATTTTGTTGTAAATGATCCGATGTCATCATTTCTTATGGCTGAGTAGTATTCCATAGTGTATATGTGCCACATCTTCTTTATCCAGTCTTCTGTTGAAGGGCTTTTTGGTTGTTTCCATGTATTGGCCACTGTAAACAATGCTGCAATGAACATGGGGCTACATGTGTTTTACGTATCAATATTTCTGAGTTTTTGGGGTATATACCCAGTAGAGGGATTGCTGGGTCATAGGTAGTTCTGTTTTCAGTTTTTTGAGGAACCACCATACTTTCTTCCATAATGGCTGTACTACTTTACATTTTCCCAACAGTGAATGAGGGTTCCTTTTTTTCCACGCCTCTCCAACATCTGTTATTACCTGTCTTGTTGATAATAGCTAATCTAACAGGTGTGAGGTAGTATCTCATTGTAGTTTTGATTTGCATTTCTCTAATAACTAATGAAGATGAGCATCTTTTCATATATCTGTTGGCCATTTGTTTTTCTTCCTGGGAGAAGTGTCTGTTCATGTCCTCTTCCCATTTTTTTTATTGGATTGTTTGTTTGTTTGTTTGTTGTTGAGTTTTTTGAGTTCTTTGTATATTTTGGATATTAGGCCCTTATCTGAGCTGTTGTTTGAAAATATTGTTTCCCATTTCATTGGCTGTCTGTTTATCTTGTTGTCAGTTTCTCTTGCTGAGCAAAACCTTCTTAGTCTGACGTAGTCCCATTCAGTTATCTTTGCCTTCACTTCTCTTGCCTGTGGAGTCAAATTCATAAAATGCTCTTTAAAACCCAGGTCCATGAGTTTAGTACCTGTGTCTTCTTCTATGTACTTTATTGTTTCAGTTCTTATATTTAGGTTTTTGATCCATTTTGAATTAATTTTAGTACACGGGGACAAGCTGTAGTCGAGTTTCATTCTTTTGCATGTGGCTTTCCAGTTTTCCCAGCACCATTTGTTGAAGAGGATTTCTTTTCTCCATTGTGTGTTGCTGCCCCTTCATTGAAAATTATTTGACCATATATATGTAGTTTTATTTCTGGGCTTTCTATTCTGTTCCATTGGTCTGAGTGTCTATTTTTCTGCCAATACCATGCTGTTTTGATTGTCGTGGCCCTATAATATACTTTGAAGTCAGGTATTGTAATGCCCCCAGCTTCATTCTTTTTCCTTAGGATTGTTTTGGATATTTGGGAATTTTTATAGTTCCATATAAATCTGATGACTTTTTGTTCCATTTCTTTAAAAATTGTCATTGGAATTTTGATGGGAATTGCGTTAAATTTATAAATTGCTTTGGGTAATATGACCATTTTGATTATATTTATTCTTCTTATCCAAGAACAAGGAATATTTTTCCATCTCATTGTATCTTTTTTGATTTCCCTTAACAATGCTTTGTAGTTTTCATTATATAGGTTCTTGACATTCTTTGTTATGTTTATTCCTAGGTATTTTTTTTGTTGTTGCAATCATAAATGGAATTATTTTTTTTGAGTTTATTTTCTAATATTTCATTGTTGGTATATAGAAAGGCTATGGACTTTTATATATTAATTTTGTATCCTGCGACCTTACTGTATTGGTTTATTGTTTCTAGTAATCATTTTGTCTTTGGGGTTTTCAATGTATAGGATTATATCATCTGCAAAAAGTGATACCTTTACTTCTTCTTTTCCGATATGGATGCCTTTTATTTCTTTCTCTTGTCTGATTGCTCTGGCCAGAACTTCTAGCACCACGTTAAATAAGAGTGGAGAGAGAGGACAACCCCATCTTGTTCCTGATTTAAGGGGGAAAGTCCTCAGTTTTGTGCCATTTAATATGATGTTGGCTGATGGTTTATTATATATGGCCTTTAACATGTTGAGATATTTTCCTTCCATACCCATTTTGTTGAGTGTCTTAAACATAAAGCTGTGTTGTATTTTATCGAATGCCTTTTCTGCATCTATTGATAAGATCATGTGGTTTTGTTCTTTGTTTTGTAGATATGGTGTATTACGTTAACTGTTTTACATATGTTGAACCATTCTTGAGATTCTGGGATGAATCCCACTTGATCATGATGTATTATTTTTTTAATATGTTGTTGTATTTGATTTGCTAGTATTTTGTTTAGTATTTTAGCATCTGTATTCATTAGAGATATTGGTCTGTAGTTTTCTTTTTTTGTGCCGTCTTTGCCAGGTTATGAGGGTTATGTTGGCCTCATAAAATGTGTTTGGAAGTATTGCTTCTTCTTCAATTTTTTGGAAGACTTTGAGTAGAATAGGAACCAAGTCTTCTTTGAATGTTTGATAGAATTCACTAGTATAACCGTCTGGGCCTGGACTTTTATTTTGGGGGAGCCTTTTAATAGTTTTTTCTATTTTCTCTGCTTATGGGTCTGTTTAGGCTTTCTGCTTCTTCATAACTCAGTCTAGGAAGGTTGTATTGTTCTAGGAACTCATCCATTTCTTCTAGATTGTTGAATTTGGTGGCATATAGTTTTTCATAGTATTCTACAATAATTCTTGTATATCTATGATGTCTGTGGTGATTTCTCCTCTTTCATTTTGGATTTTGTTTATATGAGTCCTTTCTCTTTTTTCCTTGGTGAGTCTTGCCAAGGGTTTGTCAATTTTGTTGATCTTTTCAAAGAAACAGCTCCTTGTTCTATTAATTTTTTCTATAGTTTTTCTGTTCTCTATTTCATTTATTTCTGCTCTGATTTTTATTATCTCCTTTCTTCGGCTGGTTTTGGGTTGTCTTTGTTCTTCTTTTTCTAGTTCCTTAAGGTGGGAAGTTAAGTGGTTTACTTGGGATCTCTCTTGTTTGTTCATATAGGCCTGAAGTGATATGAACTTCCCTCTTATCACTGCTTTTGCTGCATCCCATAGATTCTGATATGTCGTATTGTCATTTTCATTTGTCTGTATGTATCTTTTGATCTCTGCGCTTATTTCTTCTTTGACCCATTCATTTTTTCAAAGTAAGTTGTTTAGTTTACACATTTTTGTGGGTTGTGTTTTCCTCTTTTTTGCAGTAGAATTCTAGTTTCAAGGCTTTATGATCATAAAATATACTTGGTACAATTTTGATTTTTCTGAATTTGCTGATGTTATTTTTGTGGCCCAACATATGGTCAATTCTTGAGAATGTTCTATGTACAGTAGAGAAAAATATATACTCTGTTGCTTTGGGATGAAGTGTACTGTAGATGTCTATCATATCCAGGTGCTCTAGTGTTTCATTTAAGGCCAATATATCTTTATTGATTTTTTGTTTGGATGAATTATCTAGAGCCATCAGCAGTGTATTGAGGTCTCCAAGTATGATTGTATTTTTTGTCAGTTTTTGTTTTTAGGTCATTATATATTTTGGTGCTCCTTGGTTTGGTGCATATATATTAAGAATTGTTATGTCTTCTTGATTCAGTGTCCCCTTAATCATTATTAAATGACCATTTTTGTCTCTGAGTACTTTTTCTGTCTTGTAGTCAGCATTGTCAGATATGAGTATTGCTATGCCTGCTTTTTTTTGGATGTTATTTGCTTAGAGTATTGTTTTCCAGCCTTTCACTTTGAATTTGTTTTTATCCTTGTTACTTAGATGTGTTTCTTGTAGGCAGCATATGGTTGGATTTTCTTTTTTAATCCATTCTGCTACTCTGTGTCTTTTTTTTTTTTGTATTTTTCTGAAGCTAGAAATGGGGAGAGACAGTCAGACAGACTTCCACATGCGCCCGACTGGGATCCACCCGGCACGCCCACCAGGGGATGACGCTCTGCCCACCAGGGGGCGATGCTCTGCCCCTCCGGGGCATTGCTCTGTCATGACCAGAGCCACTCTAACGCCTGGGGCAGAGGCCAAGGAGCCATCCCCAGCACCCAGGCCATCTTTGCTCTAATGGAGCCTCGGCTGCGGGAGGAGAAGAAAGAGACAGAGACGGAGAGGGGGAGGGGTGGAGAAGCAGATGGGCGCTTCCCTTGTGTGCCCTGGCCGAGAATCGAACCTGGGACCTCTGCACGGCAGGCTGACGCTCTACCACTGAGCCAACTGGCCAGGGCCTACTCTGTGTCTTTTTATTGGTGAGTTTAATCCATTTACATTTAGTGTAATTATTGACACTTGTTCATTCTCTATTGCCATTTTATAAATTGCTTTCTGTAAGTTTTGTATCTTGTTTGATTCTTCTCTTTTGTTTTTCTATCATTTGTCTTTGTTTGTTTGTATTCCATACTTCTTTCTTCTGTTGCTAAGTTTTTTAAGTCATGTGCTTCTGTGGTGGTTTTTTCAAGGGTGGTTACCATGAAGTAATGAAAAGGGTACTACCATATTCATTGTAGTACTCTATCTTATGAGTGTTTCTATACTCCATTGTCCTTTGCTACTGTTAATCTCCGTCCGCCCCCCAAACTTTTTCTTGTTTTTGTTGTCACAGTTTAAATTTAGTTTTATTGTGTTCTTGGTGGAGCTTTTACTTGTGGTTTGGTTTTGTTCTGTTCTTTGTATCTGGTTGGAAAACCCCCTTTAGTATTTCCTGGAGTGGGGCTTTTCTGATGATAAATTCCCTCATCTTTTCTGTATTTGTGAATGTTTTTATTTCTCCTTCATATTTTAAGGATTGCTTTGATGGGTATAGTACTCTTGGCTGGAAGTTCCTCTCTTTTAGGACTTTAAATATTGGGGTCCACTTTCTTCTAGCTTGTAGAGTTTCTGCTGAGAAATCTGATGATAATCTAATAGACCTTGCTTTATATGTTGTATTGTTCTTTTCCCTGGCTGCCTTGAGAATTTTTTCTTTGTCATCGGTTTGTGCCAATTTCTTTATGATGTACCTTGGAGTAGGTTTGTTGTGGTTAAGAAAACTCAGTGTTCTGTTTGCTTCTTGAATTTGAGGCTTTAGTTCTTTCCACAGGCTTGGGACATTCTCATCTATTATTTGTTTGAATATAATCTGCATTCCATTTTCTCTCTCTTCTTCTTCTGATATACCTATTATTCTTACGTTATTCTTTTAATGAAGTCAGACAATTCCTGTAGGGCTTTCTCATTTTTTAAAATTTTTGAGTTGCTCTCTTCTTCTCTCTGTTTTGCCTCAAGTTGCTTGTCTTCTATGTCACTAATCCTACTTTCTATCTGGCCTGTTCTATTAGCTAAGCTTGTTACCTCATTTTTCAGTTCATCAATTGAGTTTTTCATTTCTGTTTTATTTGTTTTTATAGTTTCAATTTCCTTGGTAATATATTTTTTGTGTTCGTTGAGTTGTTTTCTGAGCTCCCTAAATTGCCTTTCTGTGTTTTCTTGTATATCTGTGAGTATTTTTAGGATTTCTATTTTAAATTCTCTGTCATTTAGCTCCAAGGTTTCCAATATATTAAAATTTTCTCCATAGATTTTTCCGCATCTATCTGTCCTACTTCTCTATCTTTTGTATTCATGATATTCGATATCCTTTTTCTTAATGGCATCTGAGGGTGGTCTTGTTGATAGCACTAATAAGAATTAAAAAAGAATAAAAAGTAAAAGAAAAAAAAAGGAAGAAAAATTTGGAAAAAGAAATAATAATAATTTATTATTTCCCCTCTTTTTTCTTCTCTTCCCCTCCTCTCCTGTCCTCCTTGGGAAAATATCAGGATGAACTGTGAATTATATTATGCTAAATGGAGCAAAACCTGCCTATAACAGAGGGCCTGAGTTGGGGGGAAGTGTTCAAGGGGTAAAAAAGGAGGTAGTGACCCACCAAATGCAAAAAAAATATTGGGGTCAAGTATAAAATAATTTGCTTGTAAGTGATGGTTGACTAAGAGATATAATGAGAGGGATAAGAGGGAAACAAGAAAAAGGAAAAAATACTATTGTATTAAGTGTAGCAAAAACTAGATAGAATGGAGAGCTGGGATTGAGAGGAATGCTAATTAGTTAAAAGGCAAAGTAAAGAGCACCCAAAGTGCCACAAAAAAAGAATTTGAGTCCCAAATAAAATAATTTGTTCATGATTGTGGATTGAATGAGAGGAAAAGTAAAAGGAGAAAAGAGGAAACTAATAGAGAGGGAGAAAAAAGAAAAAGGGGAAAAGTAAAAGAAGAAAAAAGGAAAAAAACAAAAAGAGAGAGAATTAAGGGTTTTGGAGTGTAACCCTCATGGATAGAAAGAAAGAAGAAAAGAAAAAAAATGAGAAATGTAACACTTATGGGTAGTGTTCAAGAAGAGGAAAGAATAAGATGGGCAGGGAATAAAAGGACCAAGGTGGAGGAAAAAGAAATAATAATAATAAAGAAGATGAAAGAAACAAAAAAAATAGTGGAACAAGTTATAAAGTCTGTGGATTTTTCTTGATTTTGAGAGGTTAACTTCCTCCTTTTTTTCCCCTCTCTCTCTTCCTGGTCAGTGACTCTATACCTCACGCTCTGCCCATGTGGCACACTTAGGCAGAGATTTGCAGTTGATGAGACTCTACGGCGATGTCATATATTAGGCTTCAGTCTCGTTGGTAGTCAATGCTTGTTAGCGTTTACAAGCTTCAACAATGAGAGAGTCCGTTTTCCCAAAGCCTGTCTGCTAGTCCTCCTTCCCATAGCCTGATGATCCAGCTATGAGGCTGCCAGTGCCTCTGCCTGGGGAGTAAGAGGCTCAAAGAGCTGGTAAATCCCCACTCTATCCCCACTCAACATATAGGGCTCTGGGTAAGGCTCTGTCAGTTAGAGCCGCCAGCGTAATCAGGCGGGGCTGGGCGCCAATTGCTCTCAAATTGACTTTCTCTGAGCTTCCAGGCCTGTTCAGCACACCTAAAACTCTGTGGGACCACTCTCCCCAGGCTTTTTGCACTTTGTAACCTGTTTTGGCTGGGAAGAAGATGCCCTAGTCACTGCCTGCAGTACAGGAGGTCTTAACACTGCCAAGTCCCTCTTTTTAGCTTATATCCCTGAGTATGAAAGCTGTGTCAATCAGAAGTTGCCCCCACCCCTATAGCAAGAGGCACTAAAAAATATCATGCCTCTTGTCTTAGATCACTCAACTGAGAGAGATCTTGTCAATTAGAGCTGCATAAGTCAGTTGGGAGGTGAGCAGACCATGGTTTAAGCTAATTTCAGCAATTGGATCCTCCAATCTGCTCCAGAAAGGACTGCAAGCTGCCCGTGCACCCCTCCCCCGACTCTTGATTGTTAGTTTGAATGGCTGGGTGAGGTGCCCCACCCGCCCAGAGAAGCCCAGGCATAGGAAAGTTTGCTTTGGCGCACTCCCCGCGTGCACCGCTGGCAGCTGCTGCTCGCCCGTCTTTGCCGGAACCGGTGCGGGCATTAGCTCGCGTGGGCTGAGTCACCGCAGGCACACTCTTTCCTCGGCTTGAACAGCCGTGTCGCAGCCTAGCTTCCTCCACACCCTTAGCCCCCCCCCCACTCTATCTCTGTTCCCAGTGAAAGCAGCCTTTGCTCAGGTTAATGAGCAAGGTGGAGTGTTCCTTTCTCCGTCTTATTTCCTTCAGGGTTGATTATATATTTAGTTAATTTTTCGCTCAATCATACCTTTGTTTTCAGTGTGTGGGATTTCCAGACACTCCAAGGATAGATTTTTCTGTCTCTGGTTGATGAACTTGTTGAAATTTTAGGGAGATTTGTCGGTCGTGCTCCTCACGGCACCATTTCTCTGACGTCACTAGTTTAACATTTCAATTCAAGATCTGCATTTTAAAGTGAAAATACAAGCTACATATTTTACAAAGATATAGACTACATGGAAAATAAATAGATTTAAATCAAGAACATATAAATATTTTTTATGAATCAAATATATAAATAAATGATTTAAAAATTAAGACATTTTGTAGAAAAAGGAAGCATCAATGGCCAGTAAATACAAAGTGAGTCTCAAGCTCACTGTTAATCAGGGAAATTCAAACTAAAGTCATAAAAGCTTTTATTTTACACTCATCATTTTGGCAAAAGTAAAAATTACTGACAATGTAAGGAGTTTGGAAGGATGTGAGACAGTAGGAAATCTTATAGACCACCTTCAGATGTTCAAAAGGTATATTTGTACAACCATTCTAAAAAACAATTTGTCCCTACTTGATGGGTTTGAAGACATCCATCTCCCACACTCAACAGTTCCAGCCTTAGGTGTGTACTCTGGAGACATCTTGGACATGTGAACCAGGAAACAGATGAGAGATTAGCTATAGTTTTCATATAACCAAGAAACTAAAAACAGCATGAATAAAAACTGTAAAATTGACAAGCAATGATATAGAACAAATGATACAGCAGTAAGAAGGCATGAACATCAGCTATTCTCATTAACCTATATAAACTTCGCAAGCTCTACCATGTTGAATAAATGTTGAGTGAAAAAAAAGTAAGTCAGAAGAATATAACCATTATGGTTCCAATTATATGAAGCTTAAAAAACTGTAACAATGTATTTTGAATTATAGTAATTTATCCTGAAACTATGGAGATAAGCATGGGAATGGAACACAGAAAATCGAAGATCTTGACTTTTTTGAGGAGGTAGTTAAGGGAGGTGAGAAGAACAGCAGATACAGAAATAAAAGGTCAGCTTCAAGATTTCCTTGATGGTAGGAACATGGGTACTTAACACTTTATAAACTAATTATGACTATTCATATTTATATTTAGGCAGTGTATGCAATATAAATTCTGTCTTCAAAGTGTTCTTTGCCTCTAGTTTTGGAAGACAGACACAGGAACATATAAGTGCAAATAATGTCTGAGTCTCAATGGCCTAGAAGTTAAGAAAATCTTGTCACAGATTTCTGAGAAAATTACTTCTCTCTCCAAAAAGGCCAACAGCAAACTAAGCCCAAAGTTAACAAAGAAAAAGAAAATAAAGTTCACAGCAAAAATCAATAAAACAGAGACTAGAAAAATAATAGAAATAAATCTGTGAAACCAAGAGTTTTTTTTCTTTTCGGTTTTCCCTCTTCTTCTTCTTCTTCTTCTTCTTCTTCTTCTTCTTCTTCTTCTTCTTCTTCTTCTTCTTCTTCTTTGTGTGTGTGTGTGTGTGTGTGTGTGTGTGAGAGAGAGAGAGAGAGAGAGAGAGAGACAGAAACAGAGGGACAGAGATTGGAACAGAAAGACAGGAAGGGAGAGATGAGAAGCATCAATTTTTATTGCACACCTTAGTTGTTCATTGTTTGCCTTCTCATATGTGCCTTGACCAGGGGCTACAGCAGACCAAGTGACTCCTTGCTCAAGCCAGCAACCTTTAGGCTCAAGCCAGTGACCCTGCACTAAAGCTAGTGAACCTGCGTTCAAGCTGGCAACCTCAGGGTTTCAAACTTGGGTCCTTTGCATCCCAGGCCGGCACTCTATCCACTGTGCCACTACCTGGTCAGGCCAAGAGTTTTTTGCGAAAAGTTAAACAAAATTGATTAACCTTTACCTAAACTAACCAAGAAAAAGAACCCAAACAATATTATAAATGAAAGAAGATGCAATACAACTGATATTTCAGGAATACATAGGATCAGAAGAAATTACTGTGAGCCATTATACATCAACAAATTAGATAACTTAGAAGAAATAAATTCCTAGAAACATGTAAGTCTCAATCATAAAGAATAGAAGATATGAACAGACCAATAGATACTAAGAAGATTGAATCAGTAATCAAAAAGAGTAATGGAAAACCCAGGATTAGATGGTTTAATAGGTGAATTCTACCAATATTACCAAGCTATAATAATTACAACTGTATTCTACTGGCATAAAATTAGACAGATAGATCAATGGAATTAAAATAGAAAGCCAGGAAATACTCCAGTGCATATATGGTTGAGTAAAGAGAGAGTATAATTTTCCAGCTTGACAGAGAAGCCGAGAATACTCAGTGGGGCAAGAATAGTCTTTTCAATAAATAGTTTTAAGACAATGGCTTTCAAAAGAAAGAAATGAAACTTGACCCTATCTTACATTGCTCACAGAAATTAATTTGAATTAAAGACTTAAAAGTATGATTGAAAATTACAAAACTCCTAGAAGAAAACAGAGAAAAAGGTTTTGGATATGATACCAAAAGCACAAATAACAGAAGCAAAAATAAATAAGTGAGGTGACATTAAATGAAAAAGCTTCTGCACAGCAGAAGAAATAATCAGCTGAATGAAGAGGTAACCTATGGAATGTGAGAAGAAATTTTTAAAGCACCTATCAGATAAGGGGTTAATATCCAAAATATATAAGGAACCCTTATTACTCAATTGCAAAAAGAAAAACCAAATAATGAGATTTAAAAATGGACAGAGGGCCTGACTAGGCACTTTTGCAAAAAGACATCCAAATGGCCAACAGTTACCCGCAAAGATGCCCAAAAACACTAATAATCAGGGAAATAGAAATCACAACCACTATGAAATCTCACCTTACATTTGTTATACTGTCTATTATAAAAAAAGACAAGAGATAAAAAGTATTGACAGGAATGTGAAGAAAAGGGAATCCTGGTTCACTGTTGGTGGGAAAGTAAATTGGTACAGCTACTATGAAAAACAGTGTGTAGTTTCTTTAAAAAAAAAAAAGAATTACCATATAATTCAGCATTCCAATTCTGGTTACATATCTGAAGGAAATGAAATCACAAATTTAAAGTGATTCCTGCAAACTCATGTTCATTATTCATAAAAGCCAAGAAATGAAAACAATCCAAATGTCTATTAATGGATGAAAGGATAAAGAAAATGTAGTGTATGCATAAACAATAGAATATTAGTTAGTCATAGAAAGAAGGTAATTCTGACATTTGTAATAATATCAATTGGCCATGAGAGCATTATGTTAAGTGAAGTAAGTCAAACAGTGAAAGACAAACAATATGCATGATTTTACTTACATGTGGAATCTAAAGTAAGCCAAAACAAAAACCCTCATAGAAACAGAGCAGAGTAGTGGTTGCTAGGGGATGAGGGATGGAGGAATAGGTGGGGGTGTTGACCAAAGGGTATGGACTTCCAGTTATAAGATGAATAAATTCATGGTGTCTGTAGTGAAGTTTATTCTGTACTTGAAAGTAACTAAGAGAGTAAATCTAAATCTTCTTATCACACAGACTATAACTATCTGAAGTGATGGATATATTAACTAACCTTATTGTGGAAACCATTTTGTGTTATATACATGTATTAAATCATTTTGCATTACATATGTGTATCAAATCATGCACATCTTAAAGTTACATAATGTATACACACACACACACACACACATCATGCTTAGCTTGGAACTTGGCATGAAATCAGCACTGTGCCTAAAGATATGTCTTTCCTGATACATTCTTTTGCACATGTGTGTACATCTTAACTGAAATTTAGTAGTTATAGCTTTTAAAATATTCTTATTTATATATGATTTCTGTGCATCTCTGAATTAGGATTCCCCAATGTCTAATATATCAGATTGGGATCTTCAAGGTCTAGAATATTGCCTTGATATAGGGGTAGACATTCAGTAAAGTTTTGGATTGGCTGAATTTCAGAGTATCTATTGACTGTAATGTTCCAGCTTGGTATTTCTGGATTTGGTCACTGTTAATGTTCTTTGTGGTATATAGTTACTAGGTGGCTGCTAGGTTGGATTATCAAAAAACAGAAGAGAATTACAAGAGGGAAAAGGATCCAAGTAGGCACTAAGTTGAACTTGTTCAAGAAAAGAAAGGTCAGTGGTTGGAGGGCAGTATATAAGGAATAATGTGAAATCAATTTGGAGAACAAGAAAGAGATATGTCACATTACATGGACATATGTCACATTACATGTTTTAAGTGTAGTGTAAATCCACTAAACAGTTTTAAGCCGAGATTTATCAAAATATGATTTATATTTTATAACTATTTATCTGCCATTCATGAAAAATGAATTGTAGATGGGTTGTACCAGAAATACACAGATGCAACTCTAGAATGACAATCTAGGCAAGAGAAACAGTGGCTTGAACCAGCATTGAAGTATAACTGGAAAGAAGTAGACAGATTTGGGATATGTGTTGGGGGTAGTCAGTGAATGTGCTAAATGATTGTGATATTCACAAGAAGCAAAGAGAAAACTTGAGAACAATGCTTTGCTTTTTCGTCTGAGCAGTTGGATAAATAATGGTGCCATCTAAAAAAATGTGAAAGTGTAAGGGACTGGCAGATAAGAGCGCAGGATGGATGAAGAAATCAAGATTCCTATTTTGTCGTGTTCAGTTTGAAATGCAAATTAGACATTCAGTTAGATATGTCATGAGGGCAGGTAGATACATGAATCTTGGTATCCACTGACAGTTAAGGACTAAAGATAAAACTGTTCAAAATGTTCAGAAGGAAAAACTTATCTCTATTGATATTAGTTATTTCTCACTAGGAACAACAGAGTTATAATTATTTAGCTGTAAATTAATTAAATGTATAAACATTGTTATTACTTTATCTGAAAAACCTTAAACTCATAAACGGAACATTACAGGAACATATTTATATTAACTTTGAACCAGAGAAAGTAGTCAAGAATCAGACTTACATCTATTGTGTTAGCTTGGTATTCTTAAAACCTGATAGAATGTCTTTGCTTTCTTTTATTTTTTTTTCTTAATTGATTTTAGGGGGGGGGGGAACATTGCTTTGTTCCTGTATGTGTCCTCAGCAGGGATCAAACTGGCAACCTCTGCACTTTGGGATGATGTTCTAACCAACCGAGCTATCCAGCCAGGGCCAGGATGTTTTCTGTTAATCATTGATAAATTTACTGTGAAGATGGGGCTAAGGAGAGATTCCATGGCTGCTAGGAGACTCACCTCATTCTTCCTCAGATATAGACTGTTGCTAAAATTAATATTGCTTCCTGGACTGATGCAGACTAATGTCTGGTTGTTAAATTTAAATTCTATCTCTGTTTCTCTGTCCCTCCCTCCCTCCCTCCCCTTTCTTTCACTCCCTGGCCTCTCTTTCCTTCTTTTCTTCCTTCTCTCTTTCCCTCCTTCTTATCCTACCTCCCTCCTTCCCTCCTTCCCTCCCTCCGTCTTTCTTTCCTTCCCTCCCTCTTTCTCCTGTTCATTAGCCTTTCAGTCAAATTCTTTGGCTGGACTTTGTCCTTGGTTATATAGAATCTTTGCTTATATCTTTAATCCTGTTTCTGGGTCTTATAGCATAAGTCCCTCAATTCTACACTTTTTTTTCTGGTGTCATAATTCTGTTGTGTCTCAGTAAATCTATCTGCTTGTTCCTGAGGAACCATAGTGTGACATCCCTGACATGAGCTCATTCCTTAATCCTGATCATCCAAGAGTACCAACCTCTAGATCTTCCTGCCTCTACCCACCTTTTCTGTCCCTGTTCCCAGCTGGTTACCTCATGTTTGAAGCCTCCTTCTACAACCAGTGTGCCTAAACTGTCCTCTAACACAGTTCATATCTAATACTGTGCTTCCTGCTGATATATGGAGAATGTTGACACAATTAAATTATTATTGTTATCAATCCTTTATCTCTAAAAGACCCAGTCCTATTATTAACATAATCTTCATAATAACATGATTACCATCATCAGCTTGGTAGAAGTTATAGTATCAAAAGGCTTAATTAGAGCTAATAAGTTTGTAATGGTAATAACATAATAAGTAGTGAAAATCACAAATACCAGGCCATTATTATCTCTTCTTCAATGTCAAATGAACCTTTCTCAAACCAGCCCTACCATGTCCTACTATTGATTAGTGTCACCTCTAAAGAATGGTAATTTATCTGGAATTGATCAGCCATTAATTTATCATTTGTAAATGCCAAAATTTAAGTCTTTATTTATTTATTTATTTCAGAGACAGAAAGTGAGTCAGAGTGAGGGATAGACAGGGACAGACAGGAACGGAGAGAGATGAGAAGCATCAATCATTAGTTTTCCACTGCGCTTGCAACACCTTAGTTGTTCATTAATTGCTCTCTCACATGTGCCCTGACCGCGGGTCTTCAGCAGACCGAGTAACCCCTTGTTGGACCCAGCGACCTTGGGTTCAAGCTGGTAGACTTTTGCTCAAACCAGATGAGCCCACGCTCAAGCTGGCGACCCTGAGGTCTCGAACCTGGGTCCTCTGCATCCCAGTCCGACGCTCCATCCACTGCGCCACCGCCTGGTCAGGCATGTAAATGCCAAAATTTAAAGTTGAATATTAAAACAGGACACCAAAAGCTGTACTCATGTATAATGGCTTCTTAGATAAGATTTAGAGATTGCAGAAACTCTCATATTGCAACTTAGTTGACTAAAAGAGTCTCAGTAGGCTATTTTGTTTTTCCACTAGAGAAAAGCCAATTTATATAAAAAATTACTTGTTTTGTTTCAGAAAATTTATCTTTGTTTAATTCTTATTATAATCCTGTTGTCATTATCGTCATTTTATAGATGTTGATATGACAGCTCAGAGAGAGAGAGAGAGAGAGAGAGAGAGAGAGAGAGAGAGAAAGATGTGGAGACCAAACTCAAGAACAAAGCACAGAGAAACTAGAAGAATCATCAAGATATGGATAGATTCACCTACTTCAAAGCCTTTTTGCTTCTTTCTCTCTTTTCTTTTTTACATATTTTATTGCCTTCCAAGGAGAAAATTTTTCTAACACTAACTAGTTATATTACTTACCTTGGGAAAAGTTTTTTTTTTTTTTATCTTTTCCACACTATAGTATTCCTTATGTATAAATTGGATGAAAGAATATCAACTATTACATAGCATTGTTATGAAGATTAAATACAAAGTTCTTAGAACATTTTCTGGTATATAGAGTCTTCCATACATATTATATAATAATGGTGAATATAATGAAGATAAGGATTGCTACCAGATAAACTAAGCAGAAAAACTTTGGAGGAAGTGATATTTTAGAAAGAACACTTTACTGGAAATGTACTAAGGAACCTGGACTGGAAGTTGCTTGTAAGATTTCAAGTCTGACTGATCAGGAAAGGATCAGGATCTCATTATATTATAGGGAAATGATAAGAGTAGTGATTTGAGGGGTGGGGGTTCAAGGAAGATGGGATTTGATGATGACCTATGAAGTTTTACTGAGTCTCTGTTAGATTGTTAAGATGGAGATGTCTGACATGGAGTTATATATGTGGAGATGGTGATCAGGAATTTATTGAGGGCTGAAGAGCTAGGTCTTTGAAGTTTCTGCAGGTACCTCTAGCTACAGTTAGTGGAATCAGTGAAATAGATCAGAATGACAGTTCAGTGTGTGGAAAGGAAAGTAATGGGAACAGGAACTTCATAGCAGGTACATTAAACAGAGGAATAGAGAACAAGTTTATCAGCACAAATGACAAAGGCTAAATGTTCAATTTATTGTCAGCAACCTGTTGACTACAAAGCAAGTGGAACTCTCTGGGGGAGAATAATTGACTTCCTGCCCATATTAGTTAAAGAATCAAAATATTTTCATTCATCAGAAAGAGGTAAAGACATTTAGGCCTCTCCAAGTAGCTACCCATGTAGAGACCCAGGATATGTAACCTGAAAACAAACAAACAAATAAAACAAACAAACAAACAGGACTACTTTCTGCTTTTTTTTTTTGGGATCAGAGTAGTATCTGCCCATCTTTTTTGTCTTTCCTTCTATTCAGACACTGGACTTTTCAAATAACATAAGGGCAAAAATGCAGGGCTGTAGGGCTGAAGCAGTAGAGCTTTTTATCTAGAGATATTTCCCTTGAGTAACGAGAGAGTATAACTTCTACCTGAACTCACATCTTGATGGTAGAGAATGTGCTTTCAAAATGTAGCACTAAAATATTAAAAAATCAATGATTAAATAGTTAACAAATGGACAGATATGTTACAGCACGAGCCCTAGTAAAATGCTATATTTAGAATTGTAGTTTTTTAATGTATTTAAATCACTTAGAGATCATATAAGCAAGCAGTAGGGAGAGAAAAGAATATTACCTTGCTTTAGCAAAGATCACTGATAAATGGGTACTAGACAGTGGGATTTAGGGGGAAGTTTAGCAGTTCTAGCTGCCCTCTAGCTGTGCATCTGTGAAGTAGATTCTTCTATCATGCACGTAAATGGTGAGGAAGGGAAAGGTCATCTATATACACTCTTTATTTTGACAAGTAAAGAATGAGTAGATTTGCTTTATTTATGAGTCAGTGACACACAAATGTAAAATTATACTCTAGGATATAGGAAAGGAAATAAATAGCATAATGAGAATTTGTGAGAAGGAACACACATCTGGAAATGTTCTGCTAAAAATTTAGAATACCACTTACTATATTCAAAAGAATATAGGTTTTAATGGTCAATGTCTGTGCAAGAGAACAACAAATTCACATGGGAAGAAACTGTTTAATGGAAGGTTATAAGAAGAGGTATGAAGAAAACAGATTTATAGCAAAGTAAAATTGGCTGAGAAAAGGAATGAGTATGCCATTTAAAACTGCAAGGAAAATTGGAAAGACACGTGGTTACATTTTGGACTATAGAAAGTTGAACTAGTAAGGTAGGGTGCAAAATTGAGACACGCCTAAATGTAAAAGAATAGAACCACTACTTGGAGCAGTGAGATAAAAGATATCAAGAAGTGATAATAATTTAAATTGAGATTTATGGCTATTTTAAAAAATGAAACAAAGTTTTAAGAGAAGCAATAATCTGCAATGTGAAGGAAAATATTTTTAAAGATAAAAGGAGGCATAGGTATTTGAATTGAAAGACTCTGTGTCCCAAAGAAATAGATTAAATAGATCAATGGTTAATAATTAACATGAGAGAGATCTCATTCAAGTATCAAAAAGAAATGAAAAATTTAATGTCAAATGACCAAACATTCTGTTGACATCAGCATTTTTCTTAGCAATAACAAATGCTAGAAGAAAGTGAAACTTTACATGATGAGCGTAGTTCTTTCAGCAAAAGTATTGAAGACTAAGAACTGTTCATTAAAAAAACAAAACAGATTTACTCAATAAGACAAGGTTCAAAAAATGGCCCTTTCTTTTCTTTCTCACGTATGGGCCTTTCATCTCAGAGCCTTGTGCTTTCTATCACCTGAATGGATATATGAGAACACATTGAAAATCTTGGGGGCCAGTTTATTGACAGGCCTGAACGTGTTCATTATCCCTGCTGTCCACTTGACATTCCATTGTCAAGTACTTAGGCATGTAGTCTTCATTCAAGGGAAGTTTGGAAATGCACAGTTCCTATGTGTTCAGCAAAGTCAAATGGCACTGGTGAACATGTAGCTACAAATGATATGTTTTCCAACCTTTTCCCTTGGAGCTTTAAGGTCAGTAAGCACACGATCTGCTTTCTCAGTTATAGTGGGTGGCTGTTTCAGAAAATATTTTGCCATTGAATAACAGTCTCCAGCTGACCAGGTCACTGTATCTCTTTCTTCACCAGTTGATGCCTAACTTCTAAGCAATTGCCATATGCTTTAGGATTGTGTGTCAGTGGCACTTCAGTCTGGAAACCATTTCTGGATTAGCTGAGGCTACTCGGCAGCATCAGCCCTTTCCTTCAAAATCTCATGATTTAACTCAATGGAAGGATATCTTTAACTCACTTCGTAATGTGATATAGGGGATAAGGAGAATTTTCTAGCTCACACTCTCCCAAGAAAAGATGTAGGACCTTGGCTTTTCTCGAATGGTACCACTCCCTCATGCATGCAGATGAGGAAAATGTGTAATAGGAAACCACAAACCATAGTTTATGACCAGTTTCATTTGGGTTACTGTATAGACAGTAGACTAGAGGAGACTAGTTAGGAGATGATTGTGACAATTCAGGTGGGTGAGAAGTAATGATGGATAAGAGTTAGAGGTGGAGGTGAGAAGAGACAGGATATAAAAGAAAATTTTAAGAGGCAACCAGTAAGATTTAGTGAATAAAAAAGGAGTCAATATTGACTCCAAAGTTCTTACATGAATAACTAGGACAAAATGTTCATTCATTGATAGAGAGAAAGCTCTGGGTGGAGCAGATTTTTAGGGAAAGTTGTTTAGAAGTTGAATTTTGAGGATATTAAGTTTGAGATGTTTAAGAGATATGCATTTGAGGCTTTGAGTAACCAGCTGGATAGATGAGTCTGAACTTGAGGCAAGGTCTCTTCTCTATCATGTTCATAGCTTTCAATATCATATATAAATAAGTGCAAGAGGATAAAAGTAAGACTAAGACCTTAATAGTAGGGGACATAGTAAAATATTCTTATTAGGTGAGTAAAGGTGTCTGAAGATACTACTGCACTTTTTACTTTACTAATTAAAAAAATAGGTATAAGAGTGTTTTGAAAAACTTAGAGGGCAATTTTAGTAGAATTAAAACTTACTTTGTATCATATAGATTCCTGGAGAAGAAGAAAGCAAAGTAAAATTAAGTCATATAGTACAAAAAGAAATAAAATTGAGCAAAGAGCAAAAACATTTTATAGTTCATATTTTAGAGAAAAAAATTATGATAATAGGTGATTGAACATGTAGATATATTAGTTAATTTAGGCAGATTAAAATATGAAGACTCTCAGCAGTTTTTAAAATTTTATTCAGCTTAGAAAATCATCCATTAAGAGGAAAGTGATGTATAGTAGTTACAACTAGAAATGAAATAGAAAATACTCAAGAAGAAAATGTAGACAATATTAACTTAAAGAATATTCCAGAATTCAAGAAAAATGGATAAAAGTATATTTTATAAGGGAAAAGGTAGAATCCACAATGAAGAAAGAAACACCCAGAACATCATGTACCAATATAAATGCAGGCATACATATTAAAGAAACACTTCCGAAATCAACACAGTTATTGTCTGAGTTTTTAGCTTACTTTTCTCAGCTGATGCTAAACCAAATAGAGAAATAAAGACACTTTGAAGCAGCTAATATTCATCAAGCCCCTGCTATGTGCCAGCAACTGTGTTTAATATCTTATGTTCATCCTGTCTTAAAATTTTAATCTTCCATTGAACAATTATATGAAATTGGTGTTTCTATTTCTTTATACCCAGAGACTCTATGATCACAAGTTCAAGTTACCCATGAATAAGATGCTCCCATGAAAAGACACACCTTAATTTTGGGGCCCAAAATTTGAAAAAATAAATGTATTCCATAAAGCTATTAAACTCAAGTTTTATTCATTATAAAATTCATACAACTGCTCCTCATTGTCAAAACTCCCATCCATTAGTTTGTCTTCATCTGTGTCTGATGATGAATCACTGTCTTCATATATTGCCTCATCCTCAGTTCCATCTGTGGCATTTGAAATGCCACACTTCTACAACCACTGTATAAGATGTACCCAGTTTTTAGACTCCAAATTTTTTGAAAAGGAGTGTGTCTTATACATGGGGAAATACAGTATGCTGCTTTTAAGTGGCAGAACCCAAATTTAAACTCAGATCTGTTTATACCAAGGTCTGAGTTTGTTGCATTATTCCATGTGGCATTAAATGTACTCCTTGGCTTATGTGGTTAGATAAGCAAATAAGACAGGTTCAGGAGATATAAAATCCTCCCTGCCATGATGTGTCCTGGTCAGCAGGTTGAAAATCTAGTAGTAATCTGTGGGAGTGGGGAAGGGCTGTCACCCATGTCCACTGCTCTTGCTTCTTGTTAGCAAATAAGTCCCATCATTCAATTGCTCAGTGAAGTGTTCTTCCCCTTAATTCTCATGTATCTTTTGTCCTGCTCATTTTCTCATTTCCCAAGAGACAGGTCAGGTAGTCTGTTGTGCTGAGTCTCCCCTAACTGGGCCCAAGATGAGAGGGCTAAATCCAACTCCATCCCTGAGACAGTGTACAGCCTTTGTTCTTTAATTACTCCTACTTACTTTCACCATGTATCGTGATTCATTTGCTTAAACCGCAGCACTAGTTGCTGCCATAACAAATGCTTTCTTGAGAGTCAGATTAATGTTCCCCTTTGTTTCCAGTTTATCTCCAGCCTGTCTGTAATAATACGTTCAACCCAAACAAGCGTATTTTTCACTCACAGCCTGCCTTTTATGAGTCCCATTGACAGTTTCTTAATAAATAATGCATTTCTAAATGTTCCTAAGCTTTTCTCCTTATTAATAATTCTAGTAGCTTTCCCATGGCTGAAGGGTTTTATTTGGTCACTAGCTGGATTTTATTCTTACCTGTTTCTCTTATCTTTAACTTTCTTAGACGACTGTCTGAACAAGTGGAGTGTTACAACAGTGCTACATCCATAGCAGGTGTTCAATAATTATCAGTTAGTACATGGTATACATTCAGATCTATAGAATAGGCTTTCTTGGGTTATTTTTTTTTCTTTCAGATCTGGGTCTGTTGTCATGGGAACAAAAGACAATCCTTGGGTTCTATTGAGAGAAACCTTAGGCTGGTTCTCTGGAGACACATTTGACATCACGTTTGCAAAATGCATACTAAGGTTCAATTATTATGTTTAGACAGAGAACTTCTTTTTTGGTGTTTGCACCAATCTGTTTTTTTCTTTATGTCACCTGTCATAAAGAGACATTGTAAGCAACTCTGAAACACACATATTTGGCACCAAAAGAGCATTGGCTCAATTAGTTCAGGAAATCACTGGTCAATTCAAGAGGGAAAAAAGGAGTATCAAGAGCCACATAATTACTCATTATTTACAATGGTTTCTTCTATTCTTTTGATAACATTAATCTGGAAGGTTCTCCCCATTCTTCTTCCATGACATATTTTCTGGGTAGCACATTTCATGCCTCTCTGTTCCAAAATATCTCAACTCTGTGCTACCCAATGTGTGAACTAAGCATGTTTGCTCTCGTAGAATTCTCTTCTTGTTTCACTGTTACTGTTTCCTTCAAGTATATTCCAAATTTCAGGGAGGATAAACTTCTGCTCAGTCACATAGCATTTAATATAGGGTTTAGCCTGACCAGGCAGTGGCACAGCGGATAGAGCGTCGAACTGGGATGCGGAAGACCCAGGTTTGAGACCCTAAGGTCGCCAGCTTGACCGTGAGCTCATCTGGCTTGAGCAAAAAAAGCTCACCAGCTTGACCCAAGGTTGCTTGCTTGAGCAAGGGGTCACTCAGTCTGCTGAAGGCCCGCAGTCAAGGCACATATGAGAAAGCAATCAATGAACAACTAAGGTGTCACAATGAGAAACTGATGATTGATGCTTCTCATCTCTCTCCATTCCTGTCTGTCTGTCCCAATCTATTCCTCTCTCTGACTCTCTCTCTGTCCCTGTAAAAAAAAAAAATATGGGGTTTAATATAGGAAGGGGACACAGTAATATATTTTGATTGATTTGTTTACATCTATTTATGTCTTACTTTTTGCGTGTTTCATATCTTGTTGTGTGTGTGCTTGTCAAGATTTTTCTTCTTTGGTGGAAATTCCACAGCCAGCAATTATATTTTCAGGTTCTTTTGTATCTATGCTGACAACCAGATTATTCTCCAAACAGTAGGTACTAATAATGGTGCTGTACATCACAATGAGAGAGGGGAAATTTCACCATGAAAATGAAGTGGTTGAAGTAAATTCCTCTTTCTAGAAAAATTAAATAGAGTTTTTTACTGACTAAAACATATAATTTGCATCATGAGCTTCCTTTTGCTGTTGTAAAACTAGTTAAGCTCTAAACTGACTGCATACACTCAGCTTGCAAATAGGAAAAGAGTGCTAATATATATATTATATATTATATATTATTTTATATTATATACTATAATTATAAATATAACTGAACACTAGGATTCCAAGAAGTTTTTACTTGGAAAAATTTTTGATAATTCTATTTCTGATAGTTTACGGCACATAAAATCTCACAAAAGCATTCAGTTGTTGGGGGAAGGTAGATGCTATCAATTCCCCAACCAGATCCTTAGCCTTACCTTCTCAGTGAGCACCAGTCAACTCCCAGCTGCCCTCACCTGGGTTTCTATACCTGTATGCTTTTTCTCACCGTGAAAACCCCAGCTCTGCACCCTTTGTTTGGAATAATTCTGACGTGTATGTGCCACACTAGCTCCTGGAGTTATCCTTTTGGCTTAATCTCCAGTCTTCCATGGTCCTGAAAATTTACTCTTGATTGTTTTGCTTCCCTGGACTGTGCTTCTCGTCCTCACTGTCATACCAGCGTTTTCTTTACTGTCCAGGTAGAATACTTACACTTGAATTTTTGTGCCTAGTTCTGGGGAAATCCAAATCAGGACACTGGCTCATTTACTTATTAGATTTTTACTTATTGAACCTCTCTGCTACAGTGATTTCATTCATCACTTTCTACTTATTGTTAATATACATAGTAAATATACTTATTTCAACAAAAATTCAATCTTGAAAAATGCAGAGTTCATGAGAGTTTAAGATGGCTTTTAAAATAATTACCTAAGAACTAGGAATAAGCATCCCCATGAGGAGGATCTGCTGAACAAGCTCAACTCTTATCCTAGCAGAGACGTACAGCCTCCCATTTGCAGGACTGCTGAAGAAGTCAAATAATGACTTTAGCTATTCACTCTGACTCAGAAAGAAGCACTCACTTCAGAGACAGGGATAATTTCAGTTTTTATGTTTATCCCTGAGTTACCAAGGGGATAGAAGCAAAGCAAAGTGCTGATACCATGAGCAGAACATCACTGAGACAAAAATGCAAACCTAAGTGATGTGTTCCCAGTCCAAATCTCACGTAATCCTCTGAATTGCCTTCATTTCCATTTCAGGGCTGATCCAAAGACTCTTTCTTAGGAACAGGTGGAAAAAGTTTGTCTCTGAAATTGGAATGTGAGGCCCTAGCTCAGTAAAATAAAGAGATGGCATGAGGCCCCTGGAAGCTGATTTTCTTTCCTGACTGTATATATCAGAGCTTGGTTTACCACTCAGCTCATTTATAATTAGACTGTAGATGCACTCTACCCATTCACTAAGCATGCAAAAAAGCTAACATGTTACGTGTTCTGCAAGATGTGAATTTCAGATTAGAGATGGTTACATCTTGTTTTGGCGGATCTAGTGATGTTAAGTATGACATTGTGTGTATGTGTGTGTATATAACATATATGCATATTTTATATGTAATATCTATGGTATTGTATGATATGTATGTATACATACACACACACACACACGCAAAACCTTACTTTTATAGCCTTTCTGAAGTCTGTGACCCTCTTCCCCAGGCCTCTCTCCTATCTCTCAGTCCATAAATGAGCATTTTATCTACTACTCCTCCCTTAACACAGATAGCATTTCAACCTCTGTAGCTTGGCTCCTCACATGCCTTATCCTCCACACTTTCCTGCTTTTCTATCTGTTGAAAGTTATCTATATATATTGCAATGCCCAAAGTCAGACGAGGTCAGATTTCTCAACCCAATAAAGACTTCTGTTACCTTCCAAGTTCTTCCTGAATGTCAAAATGATTCACTGGTATCTCTTATGAAGAACTTAATTTTTCATGAGTGCACACAAGTCCTTTTCCACTTGACCATAAATAAGATGAGAGTTTTGACTTATTTTTACTCTCTTGATATCAATACTCTCTGGGTATTGTTTTAGTTTCTCAAATTTTTTTAAAAAATAAGTGAACAAAGGGGCCATGTATACAGTAATGGGAGATAGTTTGACTTTGGGAATTGGGCATGTAATGCAATATACATATCTTGTGTCATACAAATGTACACTTGAAACCTATATGACCCATTAACCAATGTCACTCAATAAATTTAATAAATTTATTTAAAAATAGTAAACAAATAATTGAACCACCCTTTATATTAAAGCATCAGCTGGACCCTTGGTATCACTCACCCTTGTTTATACTTTTTCTGAATGTCCTCCTCAACTATGATTTCAAAATATTTTTCAATTTCCACAACACTTTATTCAGCTTTTATACTTTTCCTGTCAGCGAAGAACCTTGTCTTTCATTACCTCAAAAATGTCACTAAGAGATATCTTCCTGAAATTCACCCGATAAATACGCCTATTTTCACATGCACCTAAAGTTCAGAATTTTAATTCTCCTTCTTTTCATAGAATGAGGTTCTTTTTTTCTTGCTCAAGGGCAGATGTTCCTCTTATTTTTTCAGTCTTTCCATCTATATTGCCTTCCTGCTCAACCCTTGCACATTCTTTCTACCTATTCTATTCTATACCCATTACTTTTATTTCCTGTCTCCCAGCCACTTGTCACATGACTGGGATCCACTATAAGCCCTATCTCAGAACATGTTCTTAGGTGGTTCTCATCAAAGACACTACTTGTCAAGTGCAGGAGCTATTTTAGATTCTTACGTATTGAACCTCTCTGCTACAGTGATCTCGTTCATCACTTTCTACATTTTCAATTTTTTTCTCCTCTTGCATAGCACTGTTGTATCATTGTAGTACCTTTCTTGTCTATGCTGTTCCTTTCTCTTCTGTATTGTGCCCCTTAGAGTTCTGCCCTCAGCCCATTCCTTTTCTCATGTCTCCTCATGGTATCGATTAAGGTTCATATACTGAATCCCAACCAACATCTTTTCTACGGAGCTCAAATTCAAGTGTCAGTTCCATGTATCAGATTACATGCTAGTACAATCAGCCAGTATCTCAAACCCAACAAGTCCAAAATAAACTCACTATTTTTCTCTTTAACTAATTTGCCTTTTTATTAATCATCAAATGACACAGAGTTTTCCTCCCAAGTATCTCTCTAGTCCATCCTTTCTTCTTCATCCTTATTACATCATCCAGTCCTCCATCTCTCCGTTGAACTGCTGTGTCACACTCTCACATTGGTTATTCTATCCATAAAACTGATTTTTCAAATACAATTCTATTCTGTTTCCTAAAATAATCTTTCTAAAGCAGACATGTTGTTTTACTGAAAATTATTCATTTTAGTCCCTTTTATAATTAAATATAGGTTACTTAAGGCAGCACATAATGCTGCCCACAGTCAGCTGCCAGCCCATCTTTACAGATTTATTTTTCTCTAATTGTTGTCCTAAAAGTTTGTTTTAGCAACATAAAACTCACCAACATTTCCTACAAGTCTTTGAACCCTCAATCTGTGTCCTTGCTGTTTATCTGCTCTGTTGTGAGTACCATCTCCAACTCTCCCATCTGAATCAAGCACATTCATTCTTTAAGACAATGCCAGGTATATGAATAGAACACTCCATAGAAAAATATTCTTAACTACAGGAATTTGGTTTATATTACAAGTGAAATCAATAGGGAGAAGATGGATTATGCAATAAGTAGTGTTGAGAGAAATGAGTTGCCATTACATAAAACAGTTCCCTGTATTTTATACCAAAATGAAGCCTTGAGGGATTAATTACTTAATCATCAAAACAATGACATTATAAAAGGAATAAAAGTAAAAAATGAAGGAAGGAACACTTCCAATTATCTAAAGAGTGGGGGAGGCCTTTCCTGGCATCATGCCAAATCAATAATCAAACAGAACCCTTCCATATCTGATTACACAAAAAGAAAAATGACAGTGTGGCTATACACACAAACACAGAAACATGCATGCACACGCTTGCATGCTCCATATGCTCCAGAAAAAAGAAAACACAAATGCAAAAGGATTTACAGCTGAACTAACATATAAACGGCTAATTCGTTAACATTTTGAGTTCTGTGAATCAATTAATCAACAGAATATAAACAATGACAATGAACAGGCAGTTCAAAGAAAACAAAGTACTAATAATTTATAAGCTTAGTATAGAACAATATATAGATCTGAGCTGTTCAATGTTAGTCATTAGCCACATATCGCTGTAGAGCAGTGGTCCCCAACCTTTTTTGGGCCACGGACCGGTTTAATGTCAGAAAATATTTTCATGGACCTGCCTTTAGGGTGGGACAGATAAATGTATCATGTGACTGAGACAAGCATCAAGAGTGAGTCTTAGATGGATGTAACAGAGGGAAACTGGTCATTTTTAAAAGATAAAACATCATTCAGGCTTAAATATAAATAAAATGGAAATAATATAAGTTATTTATTCTTTCTCTGCGGACCGGTACCAAATGGCCTACAGACCCATACCGGTCCGCGGCCTGGGGACCACTGCTGTGATGCATGTGAAAGGAGCATCCTGTCAGAACTGTCTCAGATCTCCAGTGCCCCCCATGACACGACCTCTTACCGGGCTGATGGGATCCCAGCACTCGGTTCTCATTGTCTTTGTACAGCGTGCCCTCTTCATGCAAGCCACCTGCCCCACCTTCTGCTCAAAGAAACAGGGTTTGTTTGTGTCTTTGTTTTCAGTTTGTGGGGGTTTGCATCAGTACTGCACTAGGGGAGAAAGCTATCTGTTTTCAACTTTAAGAGAGATGACTGTCTCTAATGTGTTGCCATCCGAAGAGCTTTTCTTGAATACGTTTGATCATTTATACTCCTGCTTCACCTTTATGTGATCAAAGCCCAGCGTAGGATGCTTCCACTGTAACTGCACTACTCTCTGATCTGCTAAAAAGCCTCATATGTCAAGTGCTTTCTCTGTATCACCTCTCTTAATCGTCACACCTGTGAAATAAGTGTGTCACCAAGCCTGTGTACAGATGAGAAAACTGAGGCTTAGAAGCACTAAATAATTTGCTCAAGATCTCAAGGTCAATAGATGACAAAGTTCAGATTCAGACTCAAAACCCGGATTGTAGAAATAGACAATAGCTTCTAAATTATGTGTTCCTAAGTCTACATTGAAGCTTTATTAGACATAAATAAATTTTTTTTTTAGATTTCTTTAAAATTTATTTATTATAGAGAGGAGAGAGTGAGAGAGAGAGAAGGGGGGAGAAGCAGGAAGCATCAACTCCCATATGTGCCTTGACCAGGCAAGCCCAGGGTTTTGAACCGGCAACCTCAGTGTTTCCAGGTTGACGCTCTATCCACTGCGCCACCACAGGTCAGACTAGACATGAATAAATTTTATTGTGAGTAGCTAGTTTTTAAAGAATGTACTTGTAAATTTTAAAAATGATCTTTTGACTTCCCTTACTTTTTAAATCTGATTATCAAAAGAAGAAATCATCAGTGCAAACAGTCAAGAGGGTATGATGTAAAAAGGGGCACTGAAAATAGCTAATCTGAGAAAAATATGATAAATATGGGATATCATTTATTTTGCATGTTGACTAAAATCCAGTGTTAAGTTGTATTGGCCCCTGTGCTATCCTCTTGCTCCACAGTCAGCACAGCTACATGGCTGCCCCAGGACTTCTAAAAAACAGAACTCATGTGCTTGCTGCAATACTGATGTTTTAAGCTCTTAAAATCAGTTAATAATTGTAATAGCAACAGTCAGCATACTCCATAATTTCAGCTAAAATGTCCTGCCATTTAATCAATCTTTCTTTCCTTCTTTCTTTCTTCTTTCTTTCTTTCTTTCTTTCTTTCTTTCTTTCTTTCTTTCTTTCTTTCTTTCTTTCTTTCTTTCTTTCTTTCTTTCTTTCTTTCTTTCTTTCTTTCTTTCTTTCTTTCTTTCTTTCTTTCTTAGAAGAGGAAGAGATGAGAACCATCAACTGCCAGTTGCGGCACCTTAGTTCATTGATTGCTTCTCATGTGTCTTGACGAGGGGGCTCTAGCTGAGCCAGTGACCCTTGTTCAAGCCTTGGGCTCAAGCCAGTGACCTTTGCTTCAAGCCAGTGACCGACCATGTTGATGATCCCACACTCAAGCCAGCGACCCGTGCTCAAGCTGTGACCTCGGGGTTTTGAACCTGGGTCCTCAGAGTCACAGATTGACTCTGTCCACTGCGGCACCACCGGTCAGGCTGCAGTTTATTTTTCATCTGTATAAATTTAATTTCCTTATCGTCTCTAAGGAAGGTTTTCAAGCACTTAAATGTAATCCGTGGTAAGATTTGCCTATTTGCTTCAATACCTGCTTTTAATAAGATTAATTGTTATATTGTTGTTTTCCTGCCCCTCTGTGTTATAGCACACCCTTTTATATAAATTCTTCAGTTGTACAGGGAGGTGAATATTTGGTACTGGCTCTGCAGCACAGGTATTACTGATATTTTTTTATAGACACAGACACTTTGAAGTATTGAGGAAATAATGGGAGAGCCATCTGTTCAGTAGCAGCTTTCTCTCACACAGACATGCGTAATTGTGTCCAGGATTTTTAGACTTCCGAACATGTCAGTGAGAACCCTTCACAAGTTGGTTTTAACCTACAGTTTCAACTTGTATCTTCTTCCACCCGCAATCAGAAGGAAGCTTCTTCGTATTTCTGATGACCCGCCCACGTGACAAGTCCTCATACTCAGTAACCCTCGCTGCCCCTCCCACCAAGCAGTCTGCCTGTGCTCCTTGCCTAGGCTGAGTTCCCCCCATTTGCCCAATTATGACTGTTTCTGTTTATAACATTCTGTCTTTGAGGTCTCATCGAACACAAACTGTTCCTGCCACATAGCAGTACCACTTAGCTGTGTATGTATCATATTATGTATGTGCCAAGGACTGTTTAAGTTTATTTTTCTTTTCTCTGATAATGCTTTTAAGAAAACATTTACACAGTGTCTTAAATTGTAAATTACATTTTTATTAGCATTAAATGTCTTATGATATTCTTTTTAGAATTGCCACTTTAAGTTGTGTCAAGTTAAAACCAGCACCTTGCCCAGTTTTACACATACATGTGCACACACACAAACACTTCTGGTAGTGCGTTATTTCCATCGGATTTTCCCTCCCAGTAATAAGGAGGTGAAGTTCACAGAAACAGAGATGATGCCAGCATGTGTGCTGTTGAACCAGAAGCACAGGTGTGGTTGGCTCAGTGTATGTTCACCCAAACAAAAGGATCAGCGTTGTCCTTACAGAGAGAGTGGGTGACTGATAGCTGATTAGCTGATTACTTTCGCATTAGAGTCCTATGACTCTCACTGAATGCTAAATTTGCAAGATGATGATAATGGAGAGAGGGCAGTGCCATGTTTGCTTTTAAACCTTAAATGCTCTAACTGTGAGGGTGCCTGTTACAGGTTAGGTGCTATAAATGGTGATTTATTTCTGCTTGATTTTTTAATATCGAACACTGTCAATGTATTGGCCCCCAAATAACTGCTGACTGGGCCTGTCTTATTTTTTCAGGACTACTTTCTTTGATTTTCTTCCAGATATTTTCTGGAATGAATTCACTGTAGAAGTGGTCTATGGAGTTACCTGTAGGTTTTCTAGCCTCTGTATAAATGTTACACCAAGAACTAGCCATACTTCTCAAAATATTATTTGTCACTGCAGGATTTAGTGGGACTTTTGCCTTCCAAGCGCTAGATTTGCCTGCCATGTAATAATAATTGGTTCATCTTGAGCTTACAGTCAGCAAACATTCCTTCTCTAAAATATTTTCTCATATAAACTGATTTTTAAGCTAAGTCTCAGGAATCTTGTACATTGTAGGTAATTGGAATCCTCTTTGTGACATTTAATAAAGTAATATTTTTCACTTTATAGAAAATGCTTTTGAAAAGAATCGAAATTAGCTCAGTTTTTGTCCTCTAAAAGAACTATGTGTTCATTGCCTATTGTTTATCTTTCTTTGTGAACAGTGAAGCTAATTGTTTTCTGATTATCTGTTGTTAATTCCTGTAGTACTGGAGAAAATGAAATGGGGTTTGGTCCCGCAAGAGGCTTGACTCCGTAAGGAAACTACCTTAGAAGCAACCTGTGTATAATGAAGACTTCAGAATAACAAGCAAGAAAGAACTTTTTTTTTAATAATTTTATTTTTTTAATGGGGCGACATCAATAAATCAGGATACATATATTCAAAGATAACATGTCCAGGTTATCTTGTCGTTCAATTATGTTGCATACCCATCACCCAAAGTCAGATTGTCCTCTGTCACCTTCTATCTAGTTTTCTTTGTGCCCCTCCCCCTCCCACTTTCCCTCTCCCACTCCCCCCTCCCCCATAACCACCACACTCTTATCAATGTCTCTTAGTCTCACTTTTATGTCCCACCTACGTATGGAATAATGCAGTTCCTGTTTTTTTCTGATTTACTTACTTCACTCCGTATTATGTTATCAAGATCCCACCATTTTGCTGTAAATGATCGAATTTCATCATTTCTTATGGCTGAGTAGTATTCCATAGTGTATATGTGCCACATCTTCTTTATCCAGTCTTCTATTGAAAAACTTTTTGGTTGTTTCCATGTCTTGGCCACTATGAACAATGCTGCCATAAACATGGGGCTGCATGTGTCTTTACGTATCAATGTTTCTGAGTTTTTGGGGTATATACCCAGTAGAGGGATTGCTGGGTCATAAGGTAGTTCTATTTTCAGTTTTTTGAGAAACCACCATACTTTCCTCCATAATGGTTGTACTACTTTACATTCCCACCAACAGTCGATGAGGGTTCCTTTTTCTCCACAGCCTCTCCAACATTTGCTATTACCTGTCTTGTTAATAATAGCTAATCTAACAGGTGTGAGGTGGTATCTCATTGCAGTTTTGATTTGCATTTCTCTAATAACTAATGAAGATGAGCATCTTTTCATATATCTGTTGGCCATTTGTATTTCTTCCTGGGAGAAGTGTCTGTTCATGTCCTCTTCCCATTTTTTTTATTGGATTGTTTGTTTGTTTGTTTGTTGTTGAGTTGTATGAGTTCTTTGTATATTTTGGATATTAGGCCCTTATCTGAGCTATTGTTTGAAAATATCATTTCCCATTTAGTTGGCTGTCTGTTTATTTTGTTATTAGTTTCTCTTGCTGAGCAAAAACTTCTTAGTCTGATATAGTCCCATTCATTAATTTTTGCCTTCACTTCTCTTGCCTGTGGAGTCAAATTCATAAAATGCTCTTTAAAACCCAGGTCCATGAGTTGAGTACCTATGTCTTCTTCTATGTACTTTATTGTTTCAGGTCTTATGTTTAGATCTTTGATCCATTTTAAGTTAATTTTAGTACAAGGGGACTAACTGTAGTCCAGTTTCATTCTTCTGCATGTGGCTTTCCAGTTTTCCCAGCACCATTTATTGAAGAGGATTTCTTTTCTCCATTGTGTGTTGTTGGCCCCTTTATCAAAAATTATTTGACTATATATATATATATGGCTTTATTTCTGGGTTTTCTATTCTGTTCCATTGGTCTGAGTGTCTATTTTTCTGCCAATACTATGCTGTTTTGATTGTCATGGCCCTATAATATAGTTTGAAGTCAGGTATTGTAATGCTCCCAGCTTCATTCTTTTTCTTTAGGATTGCTTTGGCTTTTCGGGGTTTTTTATAGTTCCATATAAATCTGATGATTTTTTGCTCCATTTCTTTAAAAAATATCATTGGAATTTTAATGGGAATTGCATTAAATTTGTATATTGCTTTGGGTAATATGGCCATCTTGATTATATTTATTCTTCCTAACCAAGAACAAGGAATATTCTTCCATCTCATTATATCTTTTTCGATTTCCCTTAACAATGGTTTATAGTTTTCATTATATAAGTCCTTTACATTCTTTGTTATGTTTATTCCTAGGTATTTTATTATTTTTTTTTTGTAATCGTGAAGGGGATTATTCTTTTGAGTTTGTTCTCAAATGTTTCATTGTTGGCATATAGAAAGGCTATTGACTTCTGTATGTTAATTTTATATCCTGCGACCTTACTGTATTGGCTTATTGTTTCTAGTAGTCTTTTTGTGGATTCTTTGGGATTTTCGGTGTATAGGATCATATCATCTGCAAAAAGTGATAGCTTTACTTCTTCTTTTCCGATATGGATGCCTTTTATTTCTTTGTCTTGTCTGATTGCTCTGGCTAGAACCTCTAGTACCACATTAAATAAGAGTGGAGAGAGTGGACAACCCTGTCTTGTTTGATTTAAGGGGGAAAGCCTTCAGTTTTATGCCATTTAATATGATGTTAGCTGATGGTTTATCATATATGGCCTTTATCATGTTGAGATATTTTCCTTCTATACCCATTTTGTTGAGAGTCTTAAACATAAAATTGTGTTGTATTTTATCGAAAGCCTTTTCTGCATCTATTGATAAGATCATGTGGCTTTTGTGCAAGAAAGGACATTTAATCTTCAAGATACCATATATCCCAACTGTGCCACGGTGTCTGAATTCCTTGGATGTCATTGCTTAAATATGGTTTTGAAGGGTTTTGTTTTGAAATATTGTATTTATTTTCAAATATACACATTGATAGTAACCTGTGATGTGAGCATCGTATTTTAGGATCATGTACATATAGCAGTTTAGGAGGAATTTCATGTGGAAATAGTAAAACATTGTAGTCTTTCAGTTTGAAATGTCCTTTTCTCCTTCATCTCTTCATATCAAGAAAGCAGTTACATGAATTTGGATTGTCTTAGTTTATAATTTTTTTTTTTTTTTGCTTTTTGTTTTTTAGCAAGAGAGAGGGACAGACAGGGACAGAAAAACAGGAAGGGAGAGATATGAGAAGCATCAACTCATAGTTGTGGTACTGTTACTTGTTCATTGCTTGCTTTATCACATGTACCTTGATTGGGGGACTCCAGCCAAGCCAGTGAACCCTTGGTCAAGCCAGTGACCTTGGCTCAAGTTAGTGACCTTGGGGTCATTTCTGTGATCCCACGCTCAAGCCGGCAACCTTGGTTTTTGAATCTGGGTCCTCAGCATCCCAGGTCGACACTCTATGCCCTGCACTACCGCCTGGTCAGGCTGTAAGTTTTGTTTTGTTTTGTCTATTCCTCCCTCCATTCCCCATTCCCAGTATTTGTTTGGTTTTGCCTAATATAAAATACTTAAAGATTAACATATTATCGGTAATACTTGTACAGTTCATTTTTTAAAATTTATTTTCTTTTATAAATATTGGGGTGTGTGTTTTTTTTTCTGGAAAACTGTAGTTCATAGTTTTTCTGGGTTGTAAATACATAAAACAGGATATGAAAATGTAGCCATTTCTGGATAACTGTCCAAAAACAGTAGTTCAGTAACACCTGTTAGTATTGAGCTTAAGATATTGTTACATATATGTATAAGCATATATTGTCTTTGTGCAATAAATTTTTTGGATTCAAACTTAGTTTTTATATGCCTTTTAAAAAGGCTCCCCTACACCTGTTAATGGAAGGTATCCTCTCTGGTTTAACCAGCTCATTTTTTCTCTTTTAAGACCAGAAGTCTCACTAATCTCTCTAGCTTTTTTGCCTTGTGCAACTTTGGGGATAAGGAATGCACATAAGTGAGAGAGCAACACAAAGTAATCTTTGCAGATTAATATATTGTGGAGTCATGTGACTTTGCTTTGGAAGGAAAAGAATGTCTCATTCTCTCGGTGCTAAATACATACCAAATATCAAATGACAGAAAAGACTAAGAAGGTTAACTTCAGGTACTGTTTCAGAGAATGCCATTAATTATAATGTTTACTTGTCACCAAATTCTTATCTGTGAGTTTGTCTCTTTCAAGTGGGGTTACCAGCTGGAGAGGAAGCATATAATTAGGAGGCGTCCTAGAGCGTAAGGAATGTGCTTTCTGTCAAACACACATGCAGACTAGAAAAATAGTGAAGAAGAAAAGACCTTTGCAAATCCTCATGAGAGAGTTTATGCCCAAACAAATTGGCAAGCTCCATCTTGTCTTGCTTTTTCCTTGCTTCACATACTGACATCATTTTTTGTGCCGAGAAGCTCTTAATCCACCTCTATCCTCATTTTCATCCTGTTTCTTTTGACACCTCCTCCCTCCAAAAGGTTTTTCTCAAAACCACCATATTGAAAGTGACCTCTCCAACCTTCTGAATTCTTGTAATTCTTTAGTTACAGATTTTAAGTTGGTGTTTAGTAAAGTGGGACATTTTTGTGATATTTGCATCTCTGGTAGAGGTTGAAAAACTTTTTCTGTAAAGGGCCAAGATGGGAAATATTTTCAGCTTTGAAAAGCATTGACCCAGTCATAACAACTCAACTCTTCTGTTACAGGAAAAAAAATAAAATCAGTCATAGACAACATATAAACATAATTTGCTGATCCCCATTGGAATTATTGTAAGATACAATTGTGTCATCTTACTCATCTTCATAAACTCCACAACACTTTGCTGACAAAACGAATGCTGCTAAATTTGTGTGACGTTATCATTGACTTCCCTTCCTAGCAGACCTGGTAGACTGATGTACCCCACCCTTCTCTCAGATTCCATCACGTGAGGACCCGCGTCAGGATCCCTTAGCAAGTTACAGGAGCTATTCCTGGCTTAATACCTTCTCATTGTACAGTATGCCAAACTGAGTTTGAATGAGAAGTGGGGTGGTCAAGGGGAACTTTACTTGAGTAAGATTTTGGTGGGAGGTTGGTCCTAACTGTTTCTACACTTTTACATTATACCTCCCCAGTCATATAAGATAGAGCTCTCCTTTCACCATTAATTATTTATTCATCTATGTATATTAGTATGGATTCTATGGATCCCTACTTTATATTATTATAAATGCATTCCTATTTTCATATTGAAGGTGAAATTGCCCAGAACTGACATGTATTCAGTCTGGTGCCTGTGTCCCCTGACATGTCCCCCATATTCTTTGAGTCCTCCCTTTTTTGCACAAGATGATCCTGGCTCAAGTTATAGTTTCTCTGCCCCAGCTCTGGAGTCAGCCTTCTCCAAGGAGTTTTTTTTGTTGTTGTTGTTCTGATTTGTTTTTACAGGATAACTCCCCAAATAAGATGTCTGATTTTAAAATTGAAGTTAATATAGCATCCTGATACAGCCATTCTAAACCTAGAGTAGGAAGATATGGATATAAATAAGCTCAAAATGCATATAGTAGCCAATAGCTGAATGAACCACAGACTTCAACTAGAATTTAGCTATTTCTTAAATTCTCAATTTTAGATCATTACCACCATCTACCTTGAAACCATCAGGACTAATTCTGTTTTGCCCTTTATTTCTGTTTTGTTAGTCACCTCAAGAAAACACGGACCTTCCTAAGTCAGTCCTCATATCCTGGTGTCTCGTTTCCACAGAGCTTTCTACAATCCCACTCTCCCAACCTTTGAATTCCTAGGGCCATCATCAGTAGACTCTGAGTGTCAAAAGTTTACCTTCTGTGCTGTGAAACTAGGCACCATGCACATTTATTTATTTATTTTACCTCCTCTCTTTTTAAAGAATAACATCAGTAAAATCAAGCAACTTAGTTTTAGGGATTCAGTAAACTCAACATAATAAAATCTCCAAAGTATATCCTAATGTCAGGCTCTATACTGTCAGCTCCATTTGTTACAGAGCACTGAACCATGACTGTTATGTCCATAATCAGGATCCATTGCAAGATTATCAGCCATCAAAGAAAACCAATGACGTTTAGTTAACTTGACCCAGTATTGAGTGGTTAGTACAATGTCTAGCTCAGTAAATTAAAAAAAAAAATGAGTAAAAGAACAGTTAATTCTCAGTTAACAAGGACTTCAATTAGAAATTCCATCCATTTTAGTTAATTTTAGTTTCAGTAAAATGGCTTTCTGATCAAACATTTTGCTTTAAATCTAATAAAGAGCCAGCTAGACCTGTGGTAGCATAGTGGATAAAGCGTCAACCTGGAACGCTGAGGTCGCCAGTTCAAAACCCTGGGCTTACCGGGTCAAGGCACATATGGGAGTTGATGCTTCCTTCTCCTCTCCCCTTTCTCCCTCCCTCTCTCTCTCCCCCCCTCTCTCTCATCTCTCTCTCTCTCTCTCTTCTCTAAAATAAATAAAAAACATTTAAGAAAATTAAATCTAATAAAGAGCCCTGGCCGGATAGCTTGGTTGGTCAGAGTATCGTCCCGACGTGCAGAGGTTGCCGGTTCGATCCCCGATCAGGGCACATACAGGAACAGATCAATGTTCTTGTCTCTCACTTTTTCCCTTCCTTTCTCTAAAATCAATAAAATAAACTTTTAAATCTAATAAAGAGATTTGAGTTGGAAATTAAAAATAAAGTGTTTAACCTAAACTTAGCATACAGAACCCACAATTCCACCCCTAGGTATCGACCCAAGAGAAATGAAAACGTCCACATAAAAGCTTGTACACAAGTGTTTCTGCCTTGATTCATAAACCCCCAAAGGTGTAACAACTCAATTGTTCATCAACTGGTGAATGGCTAAACAAAATGTGATACATTCTTACAATTCAGCAATTAAAAACAAAAACACTACTTAGGCTACAGCAATATGGACGAACCTCCAAAATATGCTAAGTGAAAGAAGCCAGACACAAAAGACCACATATTACAAGCTTCCATTTCCAGAAAAAGGTAAATCTTCACAGGCAAAAAGCAGATCAGAGGTTGCCAGGGGCTGGGGGTAAAATGGCGACTAACTGTAAAGTGACACTTTGGCGGGAAAACACTGGCTGTGAATCTGATGGAGGAAGGCGGCTGGAGCCAAAGAAGCGGGAAGACCCCTGGCCGGGTCTCCGCTCCCGCGTGAGGCAGCCAGAAGAGGAGGTTCCCTGGCGACTTCTGCCCGGTCTCCACTGGTCTTCGCTGGTTAGGTATCAATCTCCACTTTTGCCCGCCCTTGGCTCTCCGAGCCCCTGGTTGAGGCCACCACCTCCGGAGCAGTGTTCCCAAGTCACAGGGAAACGGACACCGTGCTTTCCCGCCTGGCTGGAGCTGGGGACGGACCCTCCTGGGCGGTGCAGAGGACACAGAGCAGCTGGGCAGCGCGGCGAAGCCCCGGGCCTCCTGCCTGTGGCCGCAGCCTGACCCAGTCCAGTTTGCTAAGGAGACTTTGATCTTCAAAGACAGCATGGTGCTTTATTTAAGTCAGAACGTTATTTGAAACACGGACTGTAATTCAAAACACTTGGGCAGGAGGCAGAAGTTAGAAGCGAACCCTGTTTATAAGCAGACGCCCACTACCATTCAGCAGTTTTCCTGGGGCCTTTCTCCCTTGGCACGGAGTGAAAAGACCACTTCCTTCACCAGAAGGAGGAGGAGAGCACCTCTTTGAACACTGCTCCCTCCAAAAGGTAACCCCCTCCCTCTGCTCATTCATATTCAGCAGGTTCAGGTGGTGAATTGGCCGTGGTAGTTCTCCTTCTGAGAAATTGGTGCTTATGTTACCGCAGAAAGCCAAATTGACATTCTGGGACAATTGTCTCTCTTTTTCTTGGTTCAAGTTAGCGCTGCAGCAGCGACAGTCGCTACCAGGGAGGGGTCTGGCTTGTCTTTCTTAAGGAAAAAAGCCATGTGCACACGCTGCCACAGCAGAATTAGCCCTCACGTACCTCATGGACATGGGTGCCGGCGCCTAACTCAAATTTCCTTCCAATCATCTCTCAGAATCCAAAATCTGCTTAAAACTCTATCTCAAATATTACTACAAGTCCCTACGAGAGCATTAATATGCTAGCCCACTGCAGCTAAATGCCTTCCTTCTCTCGTGTTCACCCACAGTACCTGAAGTTATATCAGAATCTCAGGAGTGAACTTGGACATCAGTGCCATCCTATTTAGAGTGTCACAGAATGAGGGTTCCAGAATATGGATTAATAGCATCATGGCAAGATATATTTTTTTCAATTCCCAGCCCTCTTATTTCCTGGCTGCTCCTCCTCACGCTCCTTGTGGACTCTTTCTCCCCAATCAACCTCAATGGTTAACCACCACCGTGCTTGTTCTGTCTGCACTCTACAGTGATCTCAGCCAATCCCATGGAGTTAAATGCCACTTACATGCCGAAGACCAGGGCCAGCTTCGTGGGGGCATTCCCTGTGCAGTTAGTGACGCAAGACTCCGCACTCAGAGGGCCTTGCACTTAATTGAGTGCTTTGCTGTTGTTGTGTTGAAAGTGTTAGTGATTTTATCTTTGAGTTGGTGATTCTGTAAGTGGAATCTGATGGGGCAGTGAGCACGTGCAGGAGGAGAGGAGATCCCTCAATATGTGTGTCAGCCCCATCTCTTGTGACTCTATTAGCATTGACAGTTCCCCAGGATCACAGAATCGAGTGGGGCCGCAATGCGTGATGTTCGGTGAAAGTCAAAGAGTAAAGATGACAGTTGCATTTACAACTGAAAGTGGGGACACTGACATTTTAAAGAAGCATCAGTTTCCGTTTAAACCAGAACTTAACTTTGAACACAGAAGACAATGTTGTTCTATGCACACAAACAACCAAAAACCCTGTGTGCATCCTGAAATGTCAGAGAACTCGTGTGTGTGTGTGTGTGTGTGTGTGTAGGCAGGGATAATAATATGGAGGTTAAGAGCCATCCCGTACATAACAGGGCCCATTATGAGGCCTTTGTATATATAGTTATTATATGTATTATTATAAATATATAAATTCTATATTATAAATGTATATAAGCTATGTATTTATTATAAATGTATATGTTACATAAATGTATTACATATAATTGTGATATAATTTTCATATAACATTTTGTAATTTTAAGGTGTGAAATGTGTGGTCTTGGTATATTTATGTATTGCAGTATAATTATTACAGTAGCATTAGCTAACAGCTTTTTGTGCTATATATTTGTAATTCCTATTTTATGTTGAGAACAGTTAAGATTCATTGTCTTCCTAACTGTGAAGTTTCTAACAGTGTTGTTGACATGGTGTAATCACTGTGTTGCGTATCAGATCTCCAGAACTTACTCGTCTTCTGATTGCCTGCTTGCCTCCTTGACCAGCATCGCCCCAATCCCAGTTCTTCATTGCAGATCTGCTAGGACAAGAGAACAGCAATAGGAACTACTCTTAGGGAATGTTACTGAGAGAATGCAGATTGAGCTCTAGAAAATGGTCATTGTATTTGGTTAAGTGGGATTGTCTTTATCTCCAATTAGAATATAAATTTCTTGAAGGCAGTTTGAAAAAATTATCAATTTAGGTTGAAAGCTAGAGACGGGCTGCAGTGAAGATGGGTAAAGGACTGGTGTTGGACTGGAGACAGCTCTTCGCTCTTCTCTAACTACTGAAGGAGCAGGTAAGTGAGGGGACAGATAAGAGAGGATACTGGGGATCCATCTTTTACTGGGTAAAGAGATGACTATTTTTTTTTAACAGACACAATAAGCCCTGGCCTGTTGGCTCAGTGGATAGAGCACTCGCTGGTCTGGTGTATGGACACCCCATGTTCAATTCCCGGTCAGGGAACACAAGCAAAAACAACCATCTGCTTCTCTCCCTCTCTCTCTCCCCCTTCTCTCTCTCCCCCTTCTCTCCCTCTTCTCCTCTCACAGCCAGTGTCTCGGCTGGTTCACGCATCTGCCCCAGACAGGATTGCCCCATAGATCCTGGTCGGGGTGCATGTGAGAGTCTGTCTCATTATCTCCCTTCCTCTCACTTAAAAACAAACAAAACAAACCATACACAATAATAGAGCCCTAAGATGATGGTGATGAGTTAAAAGAAGGAAGCCTAATAATACAAAGGTGTTCTGTAAATAAAAGAGTGAACTCTCCCAGGTGAAAAGGCCAGCCATCTTGAGACAAGTGGAGAATTTTATTTTAGATAGGAAACAATTCCATTATAAGAGGAGGGGGAAGATTTAGTGAGGTTGATAAACTGGAGGGAGTTTTGAGTTTTCAATTTTCCAGGGTTATAGTAGAAAAGGTTATTTGTTAACAGTGATAGAGAAAGAAAGGTGTGGAAAGTTTGAAAATATGTTGTGAAATTTTTATGAAGTGATTACCACAATAAGGTCAGTGAATGATGCTACAGTGAAGATGGAGATGCGGACATTCCTACAACAGTGATTTTATTTGCTTTGGATGTATACCCAAAGGTGGAATCACTGGATCGTATGGTAGTTCTATTTTTAATCTTTTGAGGAAACTTTATAATAGTTTTTTATAATAACTGTACCAGTTTACATTCCCCCAAAAGTGAATAAGGGTTCCCATTTCTCCCTATGCTCGCTAACACTTGTTATCTCTTGTCTTTTTAATAATAGCCATTCTAACAGGTGTGAGGTGGTATCTCATTGCGGTTTTGATTTGCATTTTCCTGATGACTAGTGATATGATATAGAGCAGTGGCCCCCAACCTTTTTTGGGCCACGGACCGGTTTAATGTCAGAAAATATTTTCATGGACCGGCCTTTAGGGTGAGACAGATAAATGTATCATGTGACCGAGACAAGCGTCAAGAGTGAGTCTTAGACGGATGTAACAGAGGGAATCTGGTCTTTTTTAAAAAATAAAACATCGTTCAGACTTAAATATAAATAAAATGGAAATAATGTAAGTTATTTATTCTCTCTCTGTGGACCGGTACCAAATGGCCCACGGACTGGTACCGGTCCATGGCCCGGGAGTTGGGGACCACTGCTGTAGAGCACTTGAAATATGGGTAGTTTGACAGAAGAAATAAATTTTTTATTTTAGTTGATCAAAATTTAAATATGATGCTTGATTCAGATAATGGAAAAAATTTTAAGTATGCTTGGAATAGTTTGCATATGTGAATATTTTTAAAATTTTTAATTTTATGAAGTGTAAATACAAAGCAGGTATTTCAGATAAAAATATATTGTCTGAATTGGAATTCACTGTAGCATACAAATACACACTAGATTTTGATGGCATGGGACAAAAAATTTTAAATATCTTATTTAAAAAATTGACTACATACTAAAATTCTATTTTGAGTATGCTGGGTTCATTACAATTAATATCACTAGAATTATATATGTGGCTAGAAGTTGTATTTCTGTTGGATAGCACTTCTATCCTGGATACTTTTATTCATAGTAGAAAAATATTATATATACTTAAGTGCATGGAGTATGTCTGGGTGGAGATGCAAAACATCCAGTTATGTCCTGGAAGGAAAGCAGGTGGCTCTAAGTGAAAGGAGGGAAACTTAACCTTTATTCTCTTTGCATTTGTATCTTTTGACTTTATTTTCTATAGAAATTGCAACTTACTGACATTGAAAATAATAAACATAAATCTAAAATAATAAGATTTGGTGCTTGTGAAATTTTCCAGTGACCCTTACATGAGTCCCTTTCCTCATCAGGGTGAGATACTCTGATTCCTTCTATGAGTCCCAGTTATCACTAATATTACACCCACTGAATTTTTTTTTTATAATTTGCACCTTTATGCCATATATGAAGCTCTTTGAGAGCAGGAATAAGTAATTTTATTAATATTTGTCATCTCATTGATTACCTTAATACTATGTATATTTTTTAACAAGAAATAATTTCTTCACGCATGAGAGAGAATATTTATTTTTCTCCACTGATGAACTGAACCCTGATGTTCTATATTATGGAACTAAAGAGAAGGGGATGAATTAGAAATGTAGGCCCGAGGGGATTTCACTTTCTTATCATTCTCCTCACTCTGTGGTCACCTCACAGGGCTGTGTTGTCACATTCTTGATCTGCTTCATGTCATTGAGGAGGAAGGCCATGGGTGGGTCTGTCTATTCTGCCCTTCTGAGTACCAGACCACAGGGAATGTGGAACAGATGCCAGAAAAGGACCAGTCCCCCCAGGTCCTGGCAGCTGCTTCACTTGGTCTCTGGCCTGTGACTTCTCCTCATTGGTCTTAACTCTGTCCCTTTAAGGCTTGAAGAACAATTCCATTTCCCTTTCACAAGGTGACCCCTCATAACTTGAGGAAGTTACTTTAGTTGAAACTCAGGGTTCATACCTTTATGGGCAAGGTTATTTGGCACAGCATTGGGAATTAGGAACACCCAGTTGTAGCTTATCAACTGGCTTCAGAAATTTCTGTCCCAGGAAAGTTTGCTTTATCTTTACATCTACTTTATATTATCTTTTAGCAATAAGTGTCTTTTGGCACTCTAGACTCCACGTTGTCAATTCAGCACTTAAATTGATTTGCTTTTTTCTTTCTTTTTTAAAGAGAAATATCACGGGGAACAAAGGAAGCAATCAATTTCACATCAGTGAAAGAGCTAAGGTTTCACCCTCTAGTTTGATTATTCCTGCACATCATTTCTGAAAAGGTAATTGGAAAATTGTGCACTTAGGTAGTTAAAGACTTTTTCAACCAAAAGAAGTATTTTATATTCTGTTAGGCAAAGCAGTTCCTAGGCACTCTGAGAGAGTCTGTCATTGACCATAAGGTATTAGAAGAAAGAATTCTAAAGGGACTAGGAGAAAAGATGAGCTAGGTCTAAGTCAAGGATCCTTTTATTGGGTATGTGGTTTCTTCTAGAATTCAATTTCCTCACTTTCTGTAATACTATGAAAGCATGCAGTTTTAAGGATGCAATTTTATTCACACCCTGACCCTTCCCTAATATGAACAATCAAACAAGTGTAGAGATATTACACTCATTTTTACAGTCACATGGCTCCTCCTCATGTATGAGTGAGCTTTACAATATTTTATTTCAGCAAAGTATTCATTGTTTTAAAATCCTTTAAAAATTAATATACTAATTTATCTTGCTGAGCAATTGTTTGGTATACCCTTATCTCTGATATAAAAGTAATTAGACACAAAAGAAGCATAATATGGCACTTAATAGATCCTCAATTTAAAAATGTGTGTAACTGAGTTGTGAAATGACTGTGTCTTGGCCTAAGAACTGGTAAAACCCAAAAATTTGATTGACTTGACAATTCTTCACAATGCTAGAATTTACATACTTTCATCAGAAGCAATATTAATGTACATACATTTTATTGAGCAGTTGGTAGGAGAAATGGAAGAGCATTTTGCATCCCATGCCCCTCCACATAGTCCCCGATGATTCCCTATTAATATATCTCTTGTCTCCAGTTATTCCCTTTCTCAAACAACCAGCCCTTAGTTGCCTCTTTTTCTTCTCCTATGTTACAACATTTAATCACCAACGGAGCTCACCCCAATCTTTTTTTTTAATGCAGGCACTCAAATTTAGAAAACAAAGAAAGCTCTAGTGACCATTCTTCTTAGAAAGGTTATGAAAGTCATTAAGAATAAAATAAGTACTGTAACACACATTCTTTTATATACAGAGATAGAATTCATATAATGGCTAAATATCACAATAAGTTTATATAGATGGAGAACGTTTTTCAACTATATCACTGAATCAGAATTTTCCCTATCAGCCTTTCCACTAGTCTTAATGGAGAAAGTGAAAACAGATATCACTAGGTAAAATATATCATTGTTCAGATTTGAATTTCAAACAAGACATTTTAGATTTCCTAATAAAATAACAGTCTTGAAGACTGGCTGGCTATTTTTACTTGAAAATCTAAGGCATGGCCTATAGAGATCAAAAATAATTTTTTGGTCCACAAAACAGCCAGAAAACAATTAACAAAATGGGATTAGTAAATCATTATCTATCAGTAATTACTTAAATATAAATGCATTAGAGCAGGCTGACCTCTGTTGGGGTTGGGGTGTTAGGGGCACAGAGGGATTGAGAAAAAAAGAAAAAAATCACAGAGAAAACAGTATGGTGATTGCCAGGGGAGGGAAGTGAGGGAAGTGGGGGGGTATGGGGGGATAAGTGGTGATGGGTGGAGACCACTTGGAATGATGCACACACAATATAGTGTACAGATGATGTGTTGTAGAATTATGTACCTGAAATCTGTATGATTTTGTTTATCAGTGTCACCACAATAAATTCAATAAAAAGGAAAAAACATGGTTCAGTGTAAAAAGAAAATTTATATATATAATGTATAATGACTAAATAGATTTATAAAAACAAGATCTAATGATATATTGTCTACAAGATACTCACGTTAACATTAAAGATACATAGACAAAGAGTAAAGGGATAGGGAAAAAATATTTAAAGCAAATAGTAACCAGAAAAAAACAGGGGTAGCTATACTTATATAAAATAGACTTTAGATTTAAAATTATAAAAAGAGACACAGAAGGTCATTATAAGTGATGAGAAAGGGGTCAATATATAAAGAATATATAACAATTATAAGTATTTTTATACCCAACATCAGAACATATAAATATATAAAGTTAAAACTAACAGAGCTAAAAGGAAAAATAAACAGCAATACATAATAGTTGGGGACTTTAATGTCCCTTTCTCAATGATGTATAGGTCATCCAGAGAGAGAATCAATAAGGAAACAGCAGCTTGGAACAAAATTGTAAACAAAATGGACCAAACAGGCATATATAGAACTTTCTATTCGACAACAGTAGAACATGCTTTTTTTGTAAGTACACATGGAGCATTTTGTAGGATAGACCATATAGATGTGTCAGGTCATAAGACAAGTCTTAGCATATTCACAAAGATTGAAATCATACCAGATATCTGCTGTGACCACATGGTATAAAACTAGAAATCAATAACAGAAGGAAAACTGGTAAAACAAACAGATTTTCATATATTTAACAACACTCTCCTGAATAAGCAATGGATCAATGAAGAAATTAAAGGTGAAATAAAAATGTGTCTTGAAGAAAACAATATTGAAAACACAACATGCCAAAACTTACAGGCTGCAGAAAAATCAGTTCTAAGAAGAAAGTTGATAGCAATAAATAACTGCATTAAGAACAAGAAATCGGCCCTGACTGGTTGGCTCAGCGGTAGAGCGTCGGCCTGCCATGCAGGAGTCCTGGGTTCAATTCCCGGCCAGGGCACACAGGAGAGGCACCCATCAGCTTCTCCACCCTTTCCCCTCTCCTTCCTCTCTGTCTCTCTCTTCCCCTCCCGCAGCCGAGGCTCCATTGGAGCAAAGATAGCCCGGGCACTGAGGATGGCTCTGTGGCCTCTGCCTCAGGTGCTAGAATGGCTCTGGATGCAACAGAGCGATGCCTCAGAGGGGCAGAGCATCGCCCCCTGATGGGCGTGCCGGGTGGATCCTGGTCGGGCTCATGCGGGAGTCTGACTGCCTCCCCGTTTCCAACTTCGGAAAAATGAAAAAAAAAAAAGAAGCAAGAAATCTCAAATAAACAACCTAAGTCTAACTTTATACTTCAAGGAATTAGGAAAAGAAGAACAAACTGAGCCCAAAGTTAACAAAGAAATTAATAATAAAGATTAAAGCAGAAATAAATAAAACGGAGGCAAAAAAGATACCTATCTGGAGGACTGACCATATTGTAGCTGACACATAGGAAGGACAAAAGAATAAATATTGGGTTGGGGAATAAGTTCGTAGCGTTTTTACCGAAGACTTTTATTTAAACAAAAAACAATAATTATATCAATAAGTTAATCAATTATATATTCACCGTTGCTGTTTACAACCTCTTCCCCCCTCTTGACCAATTTGTTAATGCCGTTCTGCCAAAAATCGCCTGGTCTGGTGTCAAAGAAGTTGTTGAGCCAGTTTTTAAGAACCTCTTTGTTATCGAAGGTAACGCCCTTCATATGGTTTGACAGGGAGCGGAAAAGATGGTAATCGGTCGGTGCAAGGTCCGGAGAATATGGCGGATGCTGAAGGACCTCCCATTTGAGCTCTTGGAGTGCGGCTTTGATGACTTATGCAACATGGGGCCTGGCATTGTCGTGAAGGAGTATGGTTTGACCATGTCGATCAGGTCTTTTCAGTCGAATAGCCTCATTCATGCGATGTATCTGGGCAATGTAGAGCTCCTTGTTGACCGTGGCATTCTTTTTGAGCATTTCCCAGTTCTTCATAGAATTCAGAAGGCCTTCCGCTGCGGCATGTGTCATCGACGTCAAAGTCGCCATTTTTGAACTTTGCAAACCATTTCCGTGCTGTAGACTCGCCTATGACACCTTCTCCATACAAGTCGCAAATGTCCCGGGCTGCTTCGGCAGCTTTTTGACCTCGATGAAAAGCAAAGAAGAGCAGGTGTCGAAAATGTTGAGTTTTGCCTCCTGGGTATTCCATTTCTAAGCCTCAAAACTAATAAAAAATTAAATAACTCAAAAATACAATTAACATAGTTCTGTAGAGCAGAAAGAGTTTTATCAAATGAATACTTACCCTTTGCCAAACAGCAAACAAATCGTTGTAAAATAAAAGAAAATATTAAAACGCTACAAACTTATTCCCCAACCCAAAAATAAGTGAAGTTCGTTTCATACAGGGAATGGAAAATATTTGTCTGTGGGAGTTGGTGCAAAGAGAGAGAGGATGTGATGTTCAAGATGTCAGAGGCAAGTGTGAGGGGGTATAAGGAGTAGAAAATGAGGATAGTTGGAAAAGGTTTAAGAACATCATGTCTGATTTTTAACTTCTTAGGTACAGATGGGGAGGATGCCTACTTCTATATTTAGTAATTTAGTATGTACAAAGTTAAATGTAGTTGATTTTACATAGTTGAGGCCCTGATCAAGTCAGGAAGGAAGGAATGACCATTGACTTCAACAACAGCCAATATCATGCCCCAAAGACCAGTTGGGACCAGCTGTACACACTGATACCAGTTTAGGGTAATATGGATGAAGTCCCCCAAATGGCACCAATAGTGAACACAGCAAGAAGCTGAAAGAGAGGCCAGGATCATACAGCTCTCCCCACAACTTCTGAGCTATAGAAGTTTCTTCCTGTCCGGGGATGGCCCTACTCTTAAAAGGGGGAGAGTGGTAGAAAAGCTCTAAGTGTATAAGGAAAATCTCAAAAGGCCAAATAATTACCCAAGTAAAAACAAACTGTAAAATTTAAGAGGCCAAGATAACTTTAGTTAAAGATGGGAGTGGAGATGAAAGAGATGGTTGAGCTTTAACACAGATATTAAATTAGAGATTACACTTTTCTTTTTATCTGATTGATAGTTTGTAAAATATGATCTAATTAAAATGTTTATTGTTAAAAATTAAAATGAATTGTCAAAAGGAGATAATATGAGCTGGGAGAAAATAATGTGTTCTGACAAGGAGAAGAGAAACAAAACAAATGGGGAAATTATGAACTTGAGTTGACCATCACTTCGAACTACGAAATCAAAGCACTGGACAAGGTCAGAGAGAAACAAAGGAAAAGTCAGTACAAAGAAAGCAGCATTAAATAAGGGTCATACATTTAGCAAAACTCATGAAATTTTGAGTTTTTACTCCTTTGTTCTCCAAACTTGGGTTGACATTCAGCAAGGAAGAAAGGTCCTCCTAACAGCAAATGCCATTCTTATTGGAGCAGGGTACCCTCACCTACAAATGCTTATGAACTATCTTTTCTCATTCCTCCAGATGTGGGATCCTTTCTACAAGAAATTTTCCTCAATTGAAATAGAATCTCCATTTTTTTTATAGATTCCTCTGTGAGAACAGTTGTTTAATCATTGAGGCTGACAAATTCCCTTCAGGCTAAGTAGCTCACAAAGCAGTGAAAGGCATCCTCTACTTACAGTTTTGCATAACTACGTAAAATTATAAGGAATTTACATGTTAGAAAGAGCTCACCAAAGTAGGGTTTGTTCATAAGTGCTAAACTGAACAGAAATGGAAAAGGATATGCTTGGAATCAAACTAAAAATTGGGTTGTTTTTACTCGCAATGGTATATGGTCATGCTAAATTGAAAATGAGTAGACATCTGACTTGTTTTACTTATTTTTTTCATCTTTATTGAATTTATTGGGATGACATTGGTTAATAAGATTATATAGGTTTCATAGGTACAATTCTATAATGCATCTTCTGTATATTGTATTGTGTATTTACCACCTTGAGTCCAGTCAAGTCTCCTTCCATAACCATTTATCTCCCCCTTTACCCTCTTCTACCTCCCCCTGTGCCCTTTTCCTCTGGTTATCACCATTCTATTGTCTGTGTCTATATATGTTTTTCCTTTGCTTAATCCCTTTACCTTTTTCACTTGCCCTTCGCCCAACCTCCTACTTCTCTGACAGCTGTCAGTCTGTTCTCAGTGTCTACTTATAGGGTGAGTTGTTTCTTTTCACCTTTCATCATAGTAATTTCTCTTGATTCTAAGAGAATTGTGATTATTGTCATGCTCTTCATGGGTTTTTTTCTTTCTAAGCACGTGTTGATTTAGATTACTGTTCACACATAATTTAGTCTCAAACGATAACAGGTTAGACTAGAAGAGCTGTCACTGTTGTTTCACTCTGATTCTATCTCTAGTCTTTGGAATCAGCATTTCTTCAAAATCCACACTGGGGCCACTCCCCCAAAAGTTCAAATTCCACATTTTGAATTTGAGTTTGTGTGGGTCTGTATGCCTGCATTTCCTTTTGACACTAATTGTTCTATTTTATCTGCTCCTAAATTGGTTAAATAAGGCCTTGTACCTCACTGCAAATAAAACCAATTTATTTAGTTTAGCCATGTCATGGTTATTTTGGTTCAATGCTTACCCAGAGAAGTTAATCAAGCAATCATTGGATAATTCAACGGATATATAGTAAACACCCCCATGTACAGCAACATGAAAGTAAGCATTCTGAAGGAAACAAACCAAAAGCAAAGCACAGTAACTTTCCTCAAGGATGGAGCGTCCCAGACTTGTAGTATTCTTATTGGAGGAGAAGACCTGAGGTTGTAAATCTTGAAATACATGTAGAATATAGGTATGCAGAATGGAAGGGCTGAGACTGGAAATGGGAAAACAAGGTAGAAGAGAACAAGACCAGGTTGAAGCACGAGGTGATTGACATGAAGAGAATGTGAACTGGGCCAAATGGAGGTTGAGAGCAATGTGAGTAACTCACAGAGTCATCCATCCAAAGCATTATCTGTTTAATTTTGTAATGTTAGTTATGGTTTTTTGCTCCCTACTGGTTCAACTCTCCTAATTATTTCGACTTGGTATTATTTCTATATTGCTGTTGTATCTACCATAAACTTGGTGCCCCCAAACAGTGCACATTTATTGTATTATAGTATTGGGGATCAGAGGTCCAATATTAGGTACAAAATCAGTATGTCAGCAGAACTTTGTTCCTTCCAGAGGCTCTAGAGAAGAGTTTTTTTTGTTTTGTTTTGTTTTGTTTTTGCTTCTTCTAGGGTCTAGCGCTGCACTCCAGGTAATACTTGGCTAGTGGTCCCTTCTTATTTACTTATTTATCTATTTTGTATTTTTCTGAAGTGAGAAGTGGGGAGGCAGAGAAACAGACTCCCTCATACCCCTGACTGGGATCCACCTGGCATGCCCACTAGAGGGTGATGCTCTGCACATGTGGGGCCCTTGCTCCATTGCCACTGGAGCCATTTTAGTGCCTGAGGCGAGGCCATGGTGCCATCCTTAGCTCCTGGGCCAACTTTGCTCCAAAGGAGGGGAAGAGAGAGAGAGAAGAAGAGGTGGAAGGGTGGAGAAGCAGATGGACGTTTCTCCTGTGTGCCCTGGCAGGGAATCAAACCCGGGACTTCCACACACTGGGCCAATAATCTACCACTGAGCCAGCTGGCCAGGGCCCTTCATTTTTAAATCCAGCATAGTATTTTGTATTTTGCTTCAGTGCTTACATTGTCTTTTCTTTTGTGTCAAATCTCCCTATTCCTTATAAAATGACTTGTGGTTTTATTCATGGCCCACCTGGGTAATCCACGATAATCTCCCTATCAGAAGAGCCATAATTAATTCTATCTGCAAAGTCACTTTTGCTGCATAAAGTAATATGCACAGATATGAGGGATTAGGATCTCTTTGGTAGATATCTGGGTGGGGGGCATTCAGTTTATCGCAGATTCCTATTAAATAAGTTCATATTCTAGTAGTAAATATTAACCAAGGAAGAACATTGACTCTTTCTGCTGGAAAGATGTGCAGAATGAGGAAAGAGACTATATTCCAAACTGGAAGTAGAGAAGTGAATGATTCAGACTGGATTGTATGTATTTGGCCTCATGTTTGTCTTATTGATTCCACTGAGATTCCACAGTGTTGGGCCCACATATGGGGGTCACTGGGAATATTCTGAAAGCATGAACTCAGACTGTGAGTAGGTTTGTCCCAGGACCCACATATCATGGCCCTCTCATGTTAGGAGCTTCCTCCTTTGCAGTCGAGGTGGACCCCAGAAGCTTCGCTCTGCCTTGCTCAGCACTGCACATCTTGCTCACAGTCTGGCAGCACAACATCCTTGTCTGCATATGCAGGGATTAGCATAATCTTAACATCAGGGATTTTCTATTCAAACAACCATTACTCTGCCTCGTGGCCATATATGCTGATGATGTTGCTTTAAGCCAACTCTCTTGCCATGTTCCAAACCAGATATATCCTTATAGCCCTGAGCATCACACCTTATTATTTCTTAAACACAGTGTATCCATGTACATATTTACTCATCCAGAACCCATGTCCTAGTTTCATTTCTTCATGCCTGGCAAAGTAATCTACGATACCCAGACCTCCACACACTACTCCTGTGATTTCCTACTTCTTACTTCTCGCTCATTCCCAGAACTCTCAAAAATTGGAAGTTCTACAAATGCAAACATTTTTATATCACATTTGTATGTTGTCTTAGCCCTAGGCATTATCTAATAATACCAAGTTATATGTCAGTCAGCATTAATTGCTCTTCAGATGAGCACCGTTGTGGGAAGAAATGTGAACTAAAACACTTAAGTTTTAGGCTGTAAAGGACTTAAGCACTATTAATGCTCTGTTAAACATCACTGGGGCCTTTGATGAATTGCTTCTTTGAGTTTCACATTCATCATCTGCAAAATTCTCCATAATATTTATGATTGGGGTTAAAGAAGGTTATGGTTGACAAGGCATTTTGAAGACAATATGAGTATAGGGATTTTTTTTGTAATAATAAGAATTATATCATAGTCAATTTAGCTATAGAATCATAAAATATTCAAGTTCAGCTAAAATAACTTTTGGATATTTATCAATAAGTAGAATTTTTTAATGGGGGAGGATCAAAGATCAATATGGTCAATAACCCTTGGGAAATTGCTTCCATAAAATCACAGACTAGTTAGTGACAAAGCTTTAAGGAAAGTCCAGATTATTCTCCTTTAAAACAGTGGTTATTCTACCACCACTGGGCCCTTAAACAGTGTGGCTGACTTCCTTATCTCTCATCCTTAAACTCATGTTAATAATTATTTATACTTGCTGAGTTCATTCATTAAAATCTTTTTTTTTCTGTTTCATGTTATTCTTAGATTTTTTTTTTTTTTGGTTTTAAGGTTTTTGTCATTATTTTATTTTCAAGGTCAAATTACTTTGTTGTTTCACCTTTTAAAGTTGCCATTTATAAGAGTATCTGCTTCAGAACTGGATATTATTGTTTGTTTTGGTAAGTTCTGTCGGTTTGTACTGTTTTATATAAATTATTTTGTATAAAAATCTTTCAAATATAGTTTTGGGTTTTTCTTTTAGTTTTTAGAAAGGATCAAACCGAATTATCATTGCTTTCAGGTGATTGATTGTATATACTGCTCATAAAAATTAGGGGATATTTCAAAATGAATTTGAGGCTATAAAATATCCCCTTTTTTAAAATAAATTTTTATTAATGTTAATGGGATGACAATAAATCAGGGTACATATATTCAAAGAAAACATGTCTAGGCTATCTTGTCATTAAATTATGTTGCATACCCCTCGCCCAAAGTCAGATTGTACTCCGTCAACCTGTATCTAGTTTTCTTTGTGCCCCTCCCCCTCCCCCTAACCCTCTCCCCCTTCCCTCCCGCGTCCTCCCTCCCCCCACCCCTGGTAACCACCACACTCTTGTCCATGTCTCTTAGTCTCGTTTTTATGTTCCACCAATGTATGGAATCATGTAGTTCTTGTTTTTTTCTGATTTACTTATTTCACTCCATATAATGTTATCAAGATCCCACCATTTTGCTGTAAATGATCTGATGTCATCATTTCTTATGGCTGAGTAGTATTCCATAGTGTATATGTGCCACATCTTCTTTATCCAGTCTTCTATTTTTTTTTCTATTTTTTCTTTTTTTTCTTTTTTTTATAATTTTATTTTTTTAATGGGGTGACATCAATAAATCAGGATACATATATTCAAAGATAACAAGTCCAGGTTATCTTGTCGTTCAATTATGTTGCATACCCACCACCCAAAGTCAGATTGTCCTCTGTCACCTTCTATCTTGTTTTCTTTGTGCCCCTCCCACCCCCTATCCCTCTCCCATTCCCCCCTACCCCCGGAACCACCACACTCTTATCAATGTCTCTTAGTTTCACTATTATGTCCCACCTACGTATGGAATAATACAGTTCCTGTTTTTTTCTGATTTACTTATTTCGCTTCGTATCATGTTATCAAGATCCCACCATTTTGCTGTAAATGTTCCGATGTCATCATTTCTTATGGCTGAGTAGTATTCCATAGTGTATATGTGCCACATCTTCTTTATCCAGTCATCTATTGATGGGCTTTTTGGTTGTTTCCATGTCCTGGCCACTGTGAACAATGCTGCAATAAACATGGGGCTGCATGTGTCTTTACGTATCAATGTTTCTGAGTTTTGGGGATATATACCCAGTAGAGGGATTGCTGGGTCATAAGGTAGTTCTATTTTCAGTTTTTTGAGGAACCACCATACTTTCTTCCATAATGGTTGTACTACTTTACATTCCCACCAACAGTCGATGAGGGTTCCTTTTTCTCCACAGCCTCTCCAACATTTGCTATTACCTGACTTGCTAATAACAGCTAATCGAACAGGTGTGAGGTGGTATCTCATTGCCGTTTTGATTTGCATTTCTCTAATAGCTAAAGAAGATGAGCATCTTTTCATATATCTGTTGGCCATTTGTATCTCTTCCTGGGAGAAGTGTCTGTTCATATCCTCTTCCCATTTTTTTATTGGATTGTTTGTTTGTTTGTTGTTGAGTTTTATGAGTTCTTTGTATATTTTGGATATTAGGCCCTTATCTGAGCTGTTGTTTGAAAATATCATTTCCCATTTAGTTGGCTTTCTGTTTATTTTGTTATCAGTTTCCCTTGCTGAGCAAAAACTTCTTAGTCTGATGTAGTCCCATTCATTAATTTTTGCCTTCACTTCTCTTGCCATTGGAGTCAAATTCATAAAATGCTCTTTAAAACCCAGGTCCATGAGTTGAGTACCTATGTCTTCTTCTATGTACTTAATTGTTTCAGGTCTTATGTTTAGATCTTTGATCCATTTTGAGTTAACTTTTGTACAGGGGGAGAGACTGTAGTCCAGTTTCATTCTTTTGCATGTGGCTTTCCAGTTTTCCCAGCACCATTTATTGAAGAGGCTTTCTTTTCTCCATTGTGTGTTGTTGGCCCCTTTATCAAAAATTATTTGACTATATATATGTGGTTTTATTTCTGGACTTTCTATTCTGTTCCATTGGTCTGAGTGTCTATTTTTCTGCCAATACCATGCTGTTTTGATTGTCGTGGCCCTATAATAGAGTTTGAAGTCAGGTATTGTTATGCCCCCAGCTTCATTCTTTTTCTTTAGGATTGCTTTGGCTATTCGGGGTTTTTTATAGTTCCATATAAATCTGATGATTTTTTGCTCTATTTCTTTAAAAAATGTCATTGGAATTTTGATGGGAATTGCATTAAATTTGTATATTGCTTTGGGTAATATAGCCATCTTGATTATATTTATTCTTCCTAGCCAAGAACAAGGTATATTCTTCCATCTCATTATATCTTTTTCGATTTCCCTTAACAATGGTTTATAGTTTTCATTATATAAGTCCTTTACATTCTTTGTTATGTTTATTCCTAAGTATTTTATTTTTTTTGTTGCAATCGTGAAGGGGATTATTCTTTTGAGTTCCTTCTCAGTTGTTTCATTGTTGGCATATAGAAAGGCTATTGACTTCTGTATGTTAATTTTGTATCCTGCGACCTTACTGTATTGGCTTATTGTTTCTAGTAGTCTTTTTGTGGATTCTTTGGGGTTTTCGATGTATAGGATCATATCATCTGCAAAAAGTGATACCTTTACTTCTTCTTTTCCGATATGGATGCCTTTTATTTCTTTGTCTTGTCTGATTGCTCTGGCTAGAACCTCTAGTACCACATTAAATAAGAGTGGAGAGAGTGGACAACCCTGTCTTGTTCCTGATTTAAGGGGGAAAGCCTTCAGTTTAGTGCCATTTAATATGATGTTAGCTGATGGTTTATCATATATGGCCTTTATCATGTTGAGATATTTTCCTTCTATACCCATTTTGTTGAGAGTCTTAAACATAAAATTGTGTTGTATTTTATCAAAAGCCTTTTCTGCGTCTATTGATAAGATCATGTGGTTTTTGTTCTTTGTTTTGTTGATATGGTGTATTACATTAACCGTTTTACGTATGTTGAACCATCCTTGAGATTCTGGGATGAATCCCACTTGATCATGATGTATTATTTTTTTTAATATGTTGTTGTATTCGATTTGCTAGTATTTTGTTTAGTATTTTAGCATCTGTATTCATTAGAGATATTGGTCTGTAGTTTTCTTTTTTTGTGCCATCCTTGCCTGGTTTTGGTATGAGGGTTATGTTGGCCTCATAAAATGTGTTTGGAAGTATTGCTTCTTCTTCAATTTTTTGGAAGACTTTGAGTAGAATAGGAACCAAGTCTTCTTTGAATGTTTGATAAAATTCGCTGGTATAGCCGTCAGGGCCTGGACTTTTATTTTTGGGAAGGTTTTTAATGGTTTTTTTCTATTTCTTCTCTACTGATAGGTCTGTTTAGGCTTTCTGCTTCTTCTTGACTCAGTCTAGGAAGGTTGTATTGTTCTAGGAATTTATCCATTTCTTCTAGGTTGTTGAATTTAGTGGCATAAAGTTTTTCATAGTATTCTACAATAATTCTTTGTATATCTACGGTGTCCGTGGTGATTTCTCCTCTTTCATTTTGGATTTTGTTTATATGAGTTCTTTCTCTTTTTTCCTTGGTAAGTCTTGCCAAGGGTTTGTCAATTTTGTTGATGTTTTCAAAGAACCAGCTCCTTGTTCTATTAATTTTTTCTATAGTTTTTCTGTTCTCTAATTCATTTATTTCTGCTCTGATTTTTATTATCTCCTTTCTTTGGCTGGTTTTGGGTTGTCTTTGTTCTTCTTTTTCTAGTTCCTTAAGGTGGGAAGTTAAGTGGTTCACTTGGGCTCTCTCTTGTTTGTTCATATATGCCTGAAGCAATATGAACTTCCCTCTTATCACTGCTTTTGCTGCATCCCATAGATTCTGATATGTCGTATTGTCATTTTCATTAGTCTGTATATATCTTTTGATCTCTGCACTTATTTCTTCTTTGACCCATTCATTTTTTAAAAGTATGTTGTTTAGTTTCCACATTTTTGTGGGATTTTTTTCCTCTTTTTTGCAGTTGAATTCTAGTTTCAAGGCTTTATGATCAGAAAATATGCTTGGTACAACTTCAATTTTTCTGAATTTGCTGATATTGTTTTTGTGGCTCAACATATGGTCAATCCTTGAGAATGATCCATGTACACTGGAGAAAAATGTATACTCAGTCACTTTGGGATGAAATGTCCTGTAGATGTCTATCATATCCAGATGCTCTAGTGTTTTGTTTAAGGCCACTATGTCTTTGTTGATTCTCTGTTTGGATGACCGATCTAGAGCCGTCAGCGGTGTATTGAGGTCTCCAAGTATGATTGTATTTTTGTCAGTTTTTGTTTTAAGATCAATAAGTAGCTGTCTTATATATTTTGGTGCTCCTTGGTTTGGTGCATATATATTAAGAATTGTTATGTCTTCTTGATTCAGTGTCCCCTTAGCCATTATGAAATGGCCATTTTTGTCTCTAAGTAATTTTCCTGTCTTGTAGTCAGCATTATCCGATATGAGTATTGCTACACCTGCTTTTTTTTGGATGTTATTTGCTTGGAGTATTGTTTTCCAGCCTTTCACTTTGAATTTGTTTTTATCCTTGTTACTTAGATGAGTTTCCTGTAGGCAGCATACATTTGGATTTTCTTTTTTAATCCATTCTGCTACTCTGTGCCTTTTTATTGGTGAGTTTAATCCATTTACATTTAGTGTAATTATTGATACTTGTGAGTTCCCTATTGCCATTTTATATCTTGCTTCCTGTTAGTTTTGTGTCTTGTTTGATCCTTCTCTTTCGTTTTTCTATCTTTTGTTTTTATTTGGTTGTATTCCATACATCTTTCCTCTGTTGCTATCTTTTTTATCTCATGTGCTTCTGTGGTGGTTTTTTCAATGGTGGTTACCTTTGAGTAATGAAAAGGGTCCTACCCTGTTCATTGTAGCGAACTATTTTGTGAGTACTTTTGCACTCCATCGTCCTTTGCTACTGTTAATCTCCGTCTCTCCCCCTCTTTCTTTTTGTTGTTGTCACAGTTTAAATTTGGTTTTATTGTGTTCTTCTTGGAGCTTTTACTTGTGGCTCTGTTTTTTTTTGTTCTTTGTATCTGATTGGAGAACCCCCTTTAGTAATTCCTGGAGTGGGGGTTTTCTGATGATAAATTCCCTCATCTTTTCTGTATCTGTGAATGTTTTTATTTCTCCTTCGTATTTGAAGGATAGCTTTGATGGGTATAGTATTCGTGGCTGAAAGTTCCTCTCTTTCAGGACTTTAAATATTGGGGTCCACTCTCTTCTAGCTTGTAGAGTTTCTGCTGAGAAATCTGATGATAATCTAATGGGCCTTCCTTTATATGTTGTATTCTTCTTTTCCCTGGCTGCCTTGAGAATTTTTTCTTTGCTGTTGGTTTGTGTCAATTTCATTATGATATGCCTTGGAGTAGGTTTGTTGGGGTTAAGAAAACTTGGAGTTCTGTTTGCTTCTTGAACTTGAGGCTTTAGTTCTTTCCACAGGCTTGGGAAGTTCTCATCAATTATTTGTTTAAGTATGTTCTCCATTCCATTTTCTCTCTCTTCTCCCTCTGATATACCTATTATTCTTATGTTATTCTTTTTGATGGAGTCAGATAATTCTTGTAGGGCTATCTCATTTTTTTTAATTTTTGAGTCTCTTTCTTCTTCTCTCTGTTGTGCCTCAAGTTGCTTGTCTTCTATTTCACTAATCCTCTTTTCTATCTGACCTGTTCTATTAGCTAAGCTTGTTACTTCGTTTTTCAGCTCGTGAATTGAGTTTTTCATCTCTGTTTGATTTGATTTTATAGTTTCAATTTCCTTGGACATATATTCTTTGTGTTCATGGAGTTGTTTTCTGAGCTCCCTATATTGCCTTTCTGTGTTTTCTTGTATATCTCGGAGGATTTTTAGGATTTCTATCTTGAATTCTCTGTCATTTAGCTCCAAGGTTTCCAATATATTAAATTTTTTCTCCATAGATTTTTCCTCATCTAGCTGTGTTACCTCTCTTTCTTTTGTATCCATGATATTCGATTTTCTCTTCCTTAATGGCATCTGAGGGTGGTTTTGTTGATAGTATTAATGAGATTTAATAAAGAATAAAAAGTTAAAAAAAATAAAAAAATAACAAATCGAAAAGAGTTGTTTTTTTAAAAAAAAATTAATAATGAAATAAAGAAAAATAAAATAAAATAAAAATTTTTTTAAAAAGGAAATTATTCCCCCCCTCTTTTTTTCCTCTCCTCTCCTCTCCCCTCTTTCTTGAGAAAATCTTGTGGTGGACTGTGAGTTATAACAAACAATGCCTGTGATGGAGGGCCTGAATTGGGGAAAAGTAATAAAGGGGCAAAAAAGAGAGAAAGAAAAAAAAAAAAAAAGGGAAAAAAAAAAGAAAAAAGAAAAAAAAAAGGGCATATGGACCCACCAAAAGCAAATAAGGAAAAATTTGGGTCAGGAATAAAATGATTTGCTTTTAGGTGTTGGTTTTCTAAGAGTTATGATGAGAGGAATAAGAGGAAAATGGAAAAATGGGGGGACAAATTAAAAACTTACTATTGTATTTAGTGGAACAAGAACTAGATAATATGGAGAGCCAGGGATGGGAGCACTGCTAGTGAGTTAAAAGGTGAAGTAAAAACCCCCCAAAATGCCACAAACATAGGTTTGAGTCCCAGATAAGATAATTTGTTTGTTATTGAGGTTTGAATGAGAGGAGATGTAAAGGAGAAAGGAAGAAAGTAATATAGAAGGAGAAAAGAAAGAGAGAGAGAGAAAAAAAGAGGGAACCACTAAAAGAAGAAAAAAGAAAGGAGAGAGAGAGAGAGAGTTAAGGGTTTTGGAGTGCAACCCTCATAGAGAGAAAGGAAGAGAAGAGAAATGATAATGGGAGATGTAACACTTATGGGTAGTGTAGTTCAAGGAGAGGAGAGAGTAAGACCGGTAGAGAGTTAATCGGCCAAATTGGAGGAGGAAAAAAAAGTCTCAAGAATGAAGATAAGAGAAACAAACGAACAAATATAATAAAATGGGATAGGTTATAAAGTCTGCAGATTATTCTTGATTTTGAGAGGTTATCTTCTTGCTTTTTCTTTTCTCTCCCTCTTCCTGGTCGGTGACTCTGTACCCCGGGTTTTGCCCCTTTGGCACGCTCAGGTAGAGGTTTGCAGTTGATAAGTCTCTATGGCAATGTCATGTATTGTGCTTTATTCTCGTTGGGAGTCGAGGCTCATTAGCATTTATAGGCTCCGACAGTGAGAGAGTCCGTGTTCCTGGAGCCTTTCTCCTAGTCTTTGCTTCCTCAATTAGTAGCCTGATAGTCCAGGTATGGGGTTGCTGCTGCCTCTGCCTGGATAGTAAGAGGCTCAAATTGCTGGCAACTCCCCACTCTATTTCCACTCAGCACAGGGCTCTGGGTAAGGCTCAGTCAGTCAGAGCTGCTAGCATAATCAGGCGGGCTTTCCGCCCACTCGAAGACCTCTGGCTCTGCCACTCTATCCGGTAACACAAGTGGGCGCCCACTTCCGGGGCGCTTGGAGGAAACTCTTACTCACTGTCTGCAACCAGGATATCCGGCCAGCAGTCTCACGCTCTGAGTGAAACCCCCAACCGCAGGGAAAAGTTGCAGCGTTGGAATTGAGTCTCGCTCCGTCCCCGTGTGCGGCTTTTGCAAGGCGCTGGGGCGGCCCGAGATTCCGCTTTGGCCCACACAAAGGCCCCTGACTCTGCCCCTCTGTGCGATAACACGGGCGCGCACTGCCGAGGCACTCGGAGGAATCGCTCACTCCTTATCTGCGCGCGCACACCAGGATATGAGGTCGGCCGCGGTTCCCTCTGAGTGAAACAGCCTCCAGCATGGAAAATCTCCACCGTTGGGATTAGTTCTCACTCCCTCCCATGCGTGGCTTTCCCAGGGCGCTGGGGCTGCCCAGAGACTCTGCCCTCAGCCCACAGAAAGGCCTCTGACCCTGCCTCTCCGTGGGGCAACACGGGCACCCACTTCCGCGGCTTAGGAAGAAATCTCTCTTCCACTAACTGCGCACCGACCAGGAGACCGGGTAAAATGGCCGCTCCGCTTGTCTTTCTTTGTTTGGGTTTGGCACGAGTGTTAGCTTGTATTGCCCGGGTTGCCACAGGATCAGATTTTCCTCGGCTTGGATCTCTGAGCCACAGCCTGGTTCGGCCGTTTTTGCTGCGGAGGCCTGGATCTATTCACCCCCTTTGCCCGCCTCAGTTTCTATATTCACAGTTACCAGAGAAAGCCGCCCTGTTTAGGTTAGTGAGGAAGGCGGAGCATTTCTTACTCCCTATTTCCTTTGGGGTTTGGTTATATATTTAGCCAATTTTTCACTCAATCATACCTTTGGGTGTATTGCGAAGAATCTGGAAGCTCCAAGTATAGGTTTTTCTGTTTCTGGTTGAAGATCTTGTTGAGTTTTGGGGGAGATTTATCGGTATCGCTTCCTACTCTGCCATTACTCTGACGTCATCTCCTATCCAGTCTTCTATTGAAGGGCTTTTTGGTTGTTTCCATGTCTTGGCCACTGTGAACAGTGCTGCAATGAATATGGGGCTATATGTGTCTTTATGTAACAATGTTTCTGAGGTTTTGGGGTATATACCCAGTAGAGGAATTGCTGGGTCATAAGGTTATTCTATTTTCAGTTTTTTGAGGAACCACCATGCTTTCCTCCATAATGGTTGTACTACTTTACAGTCCCACGAACAGTGGATGAGAGTTCCCTTTTCTCTGCAGCCTCTCCAACATTTGCTATTACCCGTCTTTTGATAATAGCTAATCTAACAGGGGTGAGGAGGTATCTCATTGTAGTTTTGATTTGCATTTCTCTAATAACTAATAAAGATGAGCATCTTTTCATATATCTGTTGTCCATTTGCATTTCTTTCTGGGAGAAGTGTCTGTTCATGTCCTCTTCCCATTTTTTTATTGGATTGTTTGTTTCTTTGTTGTTGAGTTTTATGAGTTCTTTGTAAATTTTAGATATTAAGCCCTTATCTGAGCTTTTGTTTGAAAATAACATTTCCCATTTAGTTGGCTGTCTGTTTATTTTGATGTCAGTTTCTCTTGCTGAGCAAAAACTTTTTATTCTGATGTAGTCCCATTCATTTATCTTTGCCTTCACTTCTCTTGCCATTGAAGTCAAATTCATAAAATGTTCTTTAAAACCCAGGTCCATGAGTTGAGTACCTATGTCTTCTTCTATGTACTTTATTGTTTCAGGTCTTATATTTAGGTCTTTGATCCATTTTGAATTAATTTTAGCACACGGGGACAAGCTGTAGTCGAGTTTCATTCTTTTGCATGTGGCTTTCCAGTTTTCCCAACACCGTTTGTTGAAGAGGCTTTCTTTTCTCCATTGTGTGTTGTTGGCCCCTTTATCAAAAATTATTTGACTATATATATGTGATTTTATTTCTGGACTTTCTATTCTGTTCCATTGGTCTGAGTGTCTATTTTTCTGCCAATGCTATGCTGTTTTGATTATCGTGGCCCTATAATATAGTTTAAAGTCAGGTATTGTAATATCCCCAGCTTCGTTCTTTTTCCTTAGGATTGCTTTGGCTATTCGGGGTTTTTTATACTTCCATATAAATCTGATGATTTTTTGTTCCATTTCTTTAAAAAATGTCATTGGAATTTTGATGGGAATTTCATTAAATTTACATATTGCTTTGGGTAATATGGCCATTTTAATTACATTTATTCTTCCTATCTAAGAACAAGGAGTATTTTTCCATCTCATTGTTTCTTTTTCTATTTCTTTGAACAATGCTTTGTAGTTTTTATTATATAGGTCCTTTACATTCTTTGTTATGTTTATTCCTAGGTATTTTATTTTTTTTGTTGCAATCGTGAAGGGAATTATTTTTTTGAGTTTGTTTTCTAATATTTCATTGTTGGCATATAGAAAGGCTATGGACTTTTGTATGTTAATTTTGTATCCTGCGACCTTACTGTATTGGTTTATTGTTTCTAGTAATCTTTTTGTGGAGTCCTTCAGGTTTTCGATGTATAGGATCATATCATCAGCAAAAAGTGATACCTTTACTTCTTCTTTTCCGATATGGATGCCTTTTATTTCTTTGTCTTGTCTGATTGCTCTGGCCAGAACTTCTAGCACCACGTTAAATAAGAGTGGAGAGAGTGGAAAACCCTGTCTTGTTCCTGATTTAAGGTGGGAGGTCCTCAGTTTTATGCCATTTAATATGATGTTGGCTGATGGTTTATCATATATGGCCTTTATCATGTTGAGATATTTTCCTTCTATACCCATTTTGTTGAGAGTCTTAAACATAAAATTGTGTTGTATTTTATCAAAAGCCTTTTCTGCATCTATTGGTAAGATCATGTGGTTTTTGTTCTTTGTTTTGTTGATATGGTGTATTACATTAATCGTTTTACGTATGTTGAACCAACCTTGAGATTCTGGGACGAATCCCACTTGATCATGATGTATTATCTTTTTAATATGTTGTTGTATTCGATTTGCCAGTATTTTGTTTAGTATTTTAGCATCTGTATTCATTAGAGATATTGGTCTGTAGTTTTTGTTTTTTTTTTTTGTGCCATCCTTGCCAGGTTTTGGTATGAGGGTTATTTTGACCTCATAAAATGTGTTTGGAGTATTGCTTCTTCTTCAATTTTTTGGAAGACTTTGAGTAGAATAGGAACCAAGTTTTGAATGTTTGATAGAATTCACTAGTCTGGGCCTGGACTTTATTTTTGGGGAGGTTTTTAATAGTTTTTTCTATTTCCTCCCTGCTGATTGGTCTGTTTAGGCTTTCTGCTTCTTCATGACTCAGCCTAGGAAGGTTGTATTGTTCTAGGAACTTATCCATTTCTTCTAGATTGTTGAATTTGGTGGCATGTAGTTTTTCATAGTATTCTACAATAATTCTTTGTATATCTATGATGTCTGTGTTGATTTCTCCTCTTTCATTTTGGATTTTATTTATTTGAGTCCTGTGCCTTTTTTCCTTGGTGAATCTTGCCAAAGATTTGTCAATTTTGTTGATCTTTTCAAAGAACCAGCTCCTTGTTTTATTAATTTTTTTCTATAGTTTTTCTGTTCTCTATTTCATTTATTTCTGCTCTGATTTTTATTATCTCCTTTCTTCGGCTGGTTTTGGGTTGTCTTTGTTCTTCTTTTTCTAGTTCCTTAAGGTGTGAAGTTAAGTGGTTTACTTCGGCTCTCTCTTGTTTGTTCATATAGGCCTGAAGTGATATGAACTTTCCTCTTATTACTGCTTTTGCTGCATCCCAGAGATTCTGATATGTCGTATTGTCATTTTCATTAGTCTGTATGTATCTTTTGATCTCTGTGCTTATTTCTTCTTTGACCCATTCATTTTTTAGAAGTATGTTGTTTAGTTTTCACATTTTTGTGGGTTTTTCCCCCTCTTTTTTGCAGTTAAATTCTAGTTTCAAGGCTTTATGATTAGAGAATATGCTTGGTACAATTTCAATTTTTCTAAATTTGCTATATTGTCTTTGTGGCCCAACATATGGTCAATTCTTGAGAATATTCCATGTACACTAGAGAAAAATGTATACTCTGTAACTTTGGGATGAAGTGTCCTGTAGATGTCTATCATATCCAGGTGTTCTAGTATTTCGTTTAAGGCCACTATATCTTTATTGATTCTCTGTTTGGATGACAGATCTAGAGCTGTCAGCAGTGTATTGAGGTCTCCAAGTATGATTGTATTTTTGTCAGTTTTTGTTTTTAGGTCAATAAGTAGCTGTCTTATATATTTTGGTGCTCCTTGGTTTGGTGCATATATATTAAGGATTGTTATGTCTTCTTGATTCAGTGTCCCCTTAATCATTATAAAATGACCATTTTTTTCTCTGAGTACATTTTCTGTCTTGTAGTAAGCATTATTAGATATGAGTATTGCTACACCTGCTTTTTTTTTGGTGTTGTTTGCTTGGAGTATTGTTTTCTAGCCTTTCACTTTGAATTTGTTTTTATCCTTGTTGCTTAGATGTGTTTCTTGTAGGCAGAATACAGTTGGATTTTCTTTTTTAATCCATTCTGCTACTCTGTGTCTTTTTATTGGTAAGTTTAATCCATTTACATTTAGTGTAATTATTGACACTTGTGGGTTCCCTATTGCCATTTTATAAATTGCTTTCTGTTAGTTTTGTATCTTGTTTGATTCTTCTCTTTTGTTTTTCTATCATTTGTTTTTGTTTGTTTGTATTCCATACTTCTTTCCTCTGTTGCTACCTTTTTTAAGTCAAGTGTTTTTGTGGTGGTTTTTTCAAGGGTGGTTACCATTAAATAATGAAAAGGGTACCTACCATATTCATTGTAGTACCCTATCTTGTGAGTATTTCTGTGCTTCATCGTCCTTTGCTACTGTTAATCTCCATCCTCTCCCCCCCTTTTTTTCTTTTGTTGTCACAGTATAAATTTGGTTTTATTGTGTTCTTGGTGGAGCTGTTACTTGTGGTTTTGTTTTGTTTTGTTCTTTGAATCTGGTTGGAAAACCCCCCTTAGTATTTCCTGGATTGGGGGCTTTCTGATGATAAATTCCCTCATCTTTTTTGTATTTATGAATGTTTTTATATCTCCTTCATACTTGAAGGATAGCTTTGATGGGTATAGTATTCTTGGCTGAAAGTTCCTCTCTTTCAGGGCTTTAAATATTGGGGTCCACTTTCTTCTAGCTTGTAGAGTTTCTGCTGAGAAATCTGATGATAATCTAATAGGCCTTCCTTTATATGTTGTACTCTTCTTTTCCCTGGCTGCCTTGAGAATTTTTTCTTTGTCATTGGTTTGTGCCATCTTCATTATGATGTGCCTTGGAGTAGGTTTGTTGGGTTTAAGAAAACTCTGTGTTCTGTTTGCTTCTTGAATTTGAGGCTTTAGTTCTTTCCACAGGCTTGGGAAGTTCTCGTCTATTATTTGTTTGAATATATTCTCCACTCCATTTTCTTTCTCTTCTCCCTCTGATATACCTATTATTCTTATGTTATTCTTTCTGATGGAGTCAGACAATTCCTGTAGGGCTTTCTCATTTTTTATTATTTTTGAGTCTCTTTCTTCTTCTCTCTGTTGTGCCTCAAGTTGCTTGTCTTCTATTTCACTAATCCTACCTTCTATCTGGGCTGTTCTATTAGCTAAGCTTGTTACCTCGTTTTTCAGCTCGTGAATTGAGTTTTTCATTTCTGTTTGATTTGTTTTTATAGTTTCAATTTCCTTGGTAATATATTCTTTGTGTTCGTTGAGTTGTTTTCTGAGCTCCCTAAATTGCCTTTCTGTGTTTTCTTGTATATCTCTCAGTATTTTTAGGATTTCTATTTTAAATTCTCTGTCATTTAGCTCCAAGGTTTCCAATATGTTAAATTTTTTCTCCGTAGATTTTTCCACATCTATTTGTGTTACCTCTCTATCTTTTGTATTCATGATATTCGATTTCCTTTTTCTTATTGGCATCTGAGGGTGGTCTTCTTGATAGCACTAATTAGAATTAATAAAGAATAAAAAGTAAAAAAAAAATTTTTTTGGGGGGGAAAGAGGCAAAAAAAAGGAAAAAAGAAAACCATCCCACCAATAAAAAAACAACAGTAATAATTTATTTTTTTCCCCTCTTTTCTTTCTTCTCTTTCCCTCCTCTCCCCTTTTTAGGGAAATATTGTGATGACCTGTGAATTATATTATGCTAAATGGAACAAAAACTGCCTATAATGGAGGGCCTGATTTGGGGTGAAGAGTTCAAGGGGCAAAAAAGGGAGTAGGGACCTACTAAATGCAAAAAAAGGAGAAAACCTTAGACTAGTATAAAATGATTTGCTTGTAAGTGATGGTTGACTAAGAGGGATAAGAGGGAAACAGAAAAAAGGAGAAAAAAATAATTAAAGAAGAAAAAAATAAAAATATAAGTAAAAATCTGTTGTATTAAGTGGAGCAAAGACTAAATACAATGGAGACCTTAGGTTGGGAGGAATGCTAATGAGTTAAAAAGAAAAGTAAAAAGTACCCAAAATGCCACAAAAACAAACAAAAAAAACCAAAAAGAAAAGCAAAAAAAAAATACTTGAGTCCCAAATTAAATAATTTGTTCGTGATTGAGGATTGAATGGGAGGAAAAGTAAAAGGAGAAAACAAGAAACGAATAGAAAGGGAGAAATAAGAAAAAGAGAAAAACGAAGGAAGAAAAAAAGGAAAAGAAAAAAACAAAAGGGGAGAGAGTGAGAGTTAAGGGTTTTGGACTGTAACCCTAAAGGAGAGTAAGGATGAAGAAAAGAAATAAAATGTAACACTCATGGGTAGTGTAGTTCAAGAAAAGGGAAGAATAAGATGGGCAGAGAATAAAAGAACCGAGGTGGAGGAAATAGAAATAATAATAATAAAGGCAATAAGATAGAAGAAACAAACAACAACAATGAAAAAATAGTGGAACAAGTTATAAAGTCTGTGGATTTTTCTTGATTTTGAGAGGTTACCTTCTTCCTTTTTCTTTTCTCTCCCTCTTCCTGGTCGGTGACTCTGTACCCCAGGCTCTGCCCCTGTGTCACGCTTAGGTAGGGATTTGCAGTTGATGGGATTCTATGGCAATGTCATATAATTGGCTTTAGTCTCATTGGTAGTCAAGGCTTGTTGGCATTTGCAGGGTCCAACAATGAGAGAGTTTGCTTTCCTGGAGCCTCTCTCCTAGTCTCCCCTTCCTGAATTAGCAGCCTGGTGATCCAGCTATGAGGCTGCCACTGCTTCTGCCTGGGGAGTAAGAGGCTCAAAGAGCTGGGAAATCCCCACTCTATCCCCACTCAGCGCAAGGCTCTGGGTAAGGCTCTGGCAGTCTGGGAGCCAATTGTTTTCAAGGTGACTTTCAATAAGCCTCTAGGCCTGTTCAGCGCCTAGCATTCAGTTGGACCACTCAACCCAGGCTTTCCACACTTTGTAGCCTGTTTTGGCTGGGAAGAAGAAGCACTAGTCTCTGCTTGCTGTATAGATCTTAACATCTGCCAAGTCCCTCTTGTTAGCATATATCCCTGAATATGAAGGCTCTGTCAATCAGAAGTTGCCCCCGCCCCTTTAGTGAGAAGCACTAAAAAATATCATGCCTCTTGTCTTGGATCGCTGAACTGAGAGAGATCTTATCAATTAGAGCCCCGTGGGTGCGCAGATTTCATGGGTTAAGCTAATTTCAGTGATTGGATCTGCAGCTGTGCTCCAGAAAGTATTTCAAGCTGCCCGCGTGCCCCTCCCCCAATGCTTGATTGATAGCTTGAATGGCTGGGTGAGGTGCCCCGCCCATGGAGAGAAGCTTGGGGTAGGGAAGATAGCTTTGGCACCCTTCCCGCTTGCCTTGCCGCTGGCGGCTGGGGTGCACTGGGTGCGCGGGAGAATGGGGCACTCTGGGTGTGCAGGTGAGTGGGGTGCTCTGGGCACGCCAGTGGCTGGGGACGCTCGCTCGCAGTGAGCGGGCCGCTGGGGACGCTCACGGCGCAGGGGAGCTTGCTCTGCAACCAGACCGCGGCACGGGGCGCGCACCCAGTTTCTCAGGGCAGGCGGGCGGCTGCTCGCAGTGCTCAGGCTGTTCCTCCCCGAGTGTGGGCGGGCAGTTGCACGCGTGGGTTGACTCACCACAGGCGCACTCCCTCCTCGGCTTGAATAAATGCCCGTGCGGTAGTTAGCTTCCTCCACACCCTCAGCTCCATCCCATCTCTCAGATTCAAGTGATAACAGTCCTTTCGCCTTCAGTGTGTGTGGAACTCCAAAATGCTCTGAGGATAAATTTTTCTGTTTCTAGTTGATAAATTTGTTGAGATTTTGGGGAGATCTGTCGTATGCACTGCTCACGGCGCCATTTCCGTGACGTCACACTCTAAAATATCCCTTAATTTTTGTGAGCAGAGTACATAGAGAATCCTAAATTATTTACAAATTATTCAGATTAGTTAAATAGTTGTATTAACTTATTAGATATGGTTTTTTTTTTAATTTTTCCTCTTTACAGGTCAAGAAACAATGTGAGGAATAAAAAGATTACATTTACCAAAGCAAGAATAGCAACAAGTTGTGCCTGTTCACTGTTGCAAAGTACTGAGTGCCCACCTGGGGTGTGATGAACAGATAAAAAGAATAGGTCTGGTACACTGCCTACCTACCTGCAACAAGGTAAGTGTATTTTCTGAGTTCAGCTTTAGTGATATCTTTGGAAGTGGAAATTGTAAACTACTCATTTTCATTGCTATCTAGAATTCTATTGCATATTACATTCAAAGCAAACCTACCTATTTGCAACAAGGTAAGTGTCTTTTCCAACCTCAGCTTCAGTGATCTTATCAGAAGTCCGGTAGAAATAGTAAGTTATTCATTTCCATTACTATCTAGAGTTCTATTGCATAAATATCTAATGGTTTATCCATTCTCCTATTGATGGACAACTGAATTGTTTTGTTTCTGTGTTTGCTTTTTTAGTCTCTTGGGTTAATATTAGGACTGGAATTGTGGGGTCCAGGCAGATATATTGTATCCAGAATTTGAAGCTGCATACTACTTTGTGACATCAAATGCCTGGCCTAGCTTGAGTGACTTGTTTCTTATCTCTATGGCTGCATCTCCTTGACTGAAGTCATGAAATTATGGATCACACATACTAAAATGTTCAGAGATTTAATGAATTAATTGGGGGTGATGCTACATTTGTATATCTGCTTAGCCAGACTTTCCTACTTATCTCCCTTAAAGACTCTGAAATTGAACCTATATTTTCAGTGAACTTTAAAAAATTATAATGCCAGGGAAGGGCTAAGTTGTATTATTACATGGGAGACATATTTGGGCTGGTGTATAAATTGTGATAATCCCAGAGTCTTTCAAGGTACCAAGGGGATTGGATAGATCTATTTTTTAATCGGTTGAGACAGCTGTCTACAGAGCTGCATCCTGGCTATTTGTCTTCGGCCTGGTCACGTGACTTAGGACATCTGTCTGTGCTACTTCCTACCCCTGAGAAAACTAACAAAGTCATCAGTAACACATTCTAGCCAGATCTGGAGAGGCTCAGCTAACACTGGGATGACTGTTGGTCTGTTTTCATTACATTATAGGCACATGTTTTGTAAACATCCCATTATTTTCAGAGAGGCAATTTCAGGCTCTATAACACAGGGCATGTTATTTGTTTGGAGTGAATAAAACATTTGTTTCTCATTTAGTCTCAAATGCTGGCTACAGCCACTTAAAAGGGTGCATTTTTTATAATGAAAGAAATTGGTGCTCCCCCGTCTGGAAGCACCAACCTTCTGAAAGTTGGTGTACATTTGCTTAAAGAAGAAATAGGGAATGTCTTTCAAATTTGCAGCAGTGGAAAAGCGATAAGGCCATTATCGCCCTAGACCAAAATCCTGACTGTTTGCTTTCTTTGTTTTCCTCACCTGACAAATATCTGGCTTCCACCTCACTTACTTCCACTGCTGACCTTTGTCTCTCATTCTTCACAATCCGTCAGCATATCACCTCCAGTATTAACTTCTTCACTCCCTAAGTATGTTTGTATGCTCTTCCTACAGTTTCCATCACACTTTATTTTCATCTTTCCTGGTGTTTGTATTCTTCATGTCCACTTCCCTTACTAGTGAAGATGATTGAGATAACACCTCATTCATATTTTGTCTAAATGACAATGTCCTTATACTTGTTGAATTATTTTATATTCCTGGTGACTTATGAAATAATTCACTAAAACCACTGAGCAGGTCCTTTGTGTGAAAATCCTGAAAAAAAAAATGTTATAATTTTTTTAGGACAGACTGACAGCTAAATATTGCTATATGCAAAATAATTATATCATTATTGTGAACCTGGCAAGTGAATATAATCTACCCCGCTAACATGAGGGGCACATGAAAGATCAGGCCAAGAGATGGGCTGAAGAGGTAAAACCACACAGAAAATTAATGCAGAATGGTGTGTACCCAGAAACAAGCTGTGAACAAAGTAATACCTCAAGGACAAGATGTTACTGAAAGATTCTTTTAGATTTGTTTCTGTATATATTTCTGTTTGAAAATATCCATTCTGATGGGGCCTTTGGTTTTGCCTAAGTTCTCTGGAATGGAGATGGCCCAGAAAACAAGGCATTAATGTGCACTCAATTATAATATAAACATCCATACTCACTGGAGCAGAGTGACATTTCTGTGTGATCATAAGCTGACCTTGGATAGGTTGACAAAAGTACAGTAGGGAAAGGGAGATATTCTTCTTTATTGGGTCCAAAAGTGGTTTGGAAGCCTGTATTCTGAGTGGAGAGGATGATGGTCAAACATTCCCATCTGTTGAAGATAAGATTACCCTCACCACCACCACCACCACTGAAAATACATGCATAAAATATCAGACAATATAATGACAGGCAGAGAGCTAAGAGAAAAGAAGTTCAGGAGGAAGCCTTTAGTAGATGGAACTATGTCTGTGGACTCTGGGAACAATGTTTATAGACACTAGTTTTTCTTATCCCATTCTCAAGTCTTTGGAAAGGTTTGTCAAATCTTTAGCCTGATGTTTGATGTTCTGGGTGGAATAAACAGGACTGTGTAGGCTGCATGGGAGGAGGGGGAAGGGAGAGCCAAAGCAATATGGAGCAGGAGGGCAAGTGTGGACCAATAAAGGAGAGTTGGAGAGACCAGAGGCAGATAGCCACCATGAATGTTTAGTCTACCTGGAAGGGTACCTGCTCGTTACTACCCCGGACTAAAGCTGCAAGAAGAGAATCAGTGCCAGTGATTGAATGATGGTAACTCAATGTCAAAGGGAGGATGGCCTCCTGCAGGCTGGAAAACTCGACCACGTTGGGTTTTATTTCCATAACCAGGGGAAATAGGCAAAACTCTGAGAACATTGATTATCTCCTCCTTTTCTCTTCAACGGTCAGGTCATTAGAAGGAAACCTGAGATTAGCATTGAAGGAACTAATATTAAATAACACTGGGGAACAATTTTTTTTTCATTTTCGTTGCATGAGGTTTTAGAACTGTTTCTATATATTTCTGCATCACTGATTCCAAATATGAAATCTGTTTTTGGTGCATGCTCTAGTTCTGTGCAATTTTAATTTATTTTTGTTATAGTTAATGGCATGCATTGATTTTTAAATTGGAGTTAAAGGGCAACGATTCTTGGATTGAACATAACCACAAGGCAATTAATGTTTTACAAACATCACTTTTACATAATTATAGTTGTTTTAAATGTAAAAAATTATTATCTGATAAAAACACCCTCTTATTTTGTTCTAAGATTGAATCATGGCTTCTTTGAGTAGGTGTAAATGTAAGAATAGTCCTGACACCTGTGTTATATATGTGGCTATTACACACTTCAACGTCAAAGGCACAATATTTCATCATTTGTGACATGTGCATATATTGCCTATTTTCAAGTTCCCCTTGGGGATGAAGATAAGAATTAGACTCCTCATATTGTGTGTCATAATTGTGAGGAAATGCTTTGTGACTGGACAAAAAGAAAACACAAAGGAATGCCTTTTGGTATTCCCATGGTTTGGCGTGAACCTAAGGACCACAGCAGTGACTATTATTTCTGTCTGATCCATACAAAGGGCATCGGCAAGCAAAAATGGCAAATGATCACATATCCTAATATTCCTTCAGCAATATGACCTATCCCACACTCTGAGACACTCCCAGTTCCAGTTTGCAATGGTTTTATTTCTTCTAAGGACGAAGAAAGTGAACACGGTGATCAAGTGTATTTTGATAAGATGCATGAGGAAATGGTTGTAGAATCTGAAGGGTCTTCTTCTGATGCCAAGCAGTCATTAACCCCTCAGCAGTTTAGCCAACCCAAATTGAATGACTTAGTAAGAGATTTGGGCCTATCAAAGAAAGCAGCTGAGTTATTAGCCTCCAGGCTTCAAGAAAAGAATGTACTTCACTGGTCAGCTAAAGTATCCCATTTCAGGAAGCATGAACAAATTTTTGTGGACTTTTTTTCTGAAGACAAACACTTTGTTTACTGTCATGATATCAGTAGTCTTCTCAGCCAGCTAGGTGTTACCACTTACAGTCCAACAGAATGGCGGCTATTTCTTGACAGCTCTAAACGGAGTCTGAAATGTGTTCTCCTACACAACAGTAATGTTTATGCAGCGGTTCCAATTGGTTATTCGACTCATCTGTGAGAAGATTTTAATGACATAAAAATTGTCCTCAACTTTCTGAAGTATGAAGAGCATAACTGGATCATTTGTGCGGATCTTAAAATGGTAAATTTCCTGCTAGGACAACAGAGAGGTTTCATGAAGTATCCTTGCTTTCTGTGTTTGTGGGACAGCCGAGCTTGGGAGAAACACTGGACACAGAAGAAGTGGCTAAAACATGAAGCTTTGAAAGTAGGGATGCAAAATATTGTGAATGAACCTGTAGTTAATAGAGACAGGATCATTTTTCCCCCACTTCACATCAAACTTGGCTTAATGAAGCAGTTTGTTCTGGCTTTGAATAAAGAAAGTGAATGCTTTCAACATATTATTTCTGCTTTTCCTCCCTTGTCTTTCGAGAAGATAAAAGCAGGTATATTTAATGGGCCTCAAATTTGAACTCTCATATGTGACGAAGAATGTGCCAGGGAGATGAATAAGGAGGTGAAAGCAGCATGGCAGTGTTTTGTGGCAAGAAAAAAGTAGAAAACTATGAACTTCTGATTCAAAGGATGCTGTTGGCTTTCCGTGACATTGGATATAATATGAGCATTAAGATTCACTTCCTGAACAGTCACCTTGATAAGTTTCCCGAAAATTTTGGAGCTGTTAGTGATGAGCAGACTACTGCTGGAGCATCAAACAAGATTGTCCTCAACAAGTACATAAATGCAAGAGCTACAAATGCAAATTTTTGCCTGAATAGAATTTAAATAAGTTTTGCGCAAATTTTATGATTAAAATAAGTGTGTTAATATCTTCTATTTTGAAATTGTAGACAAATTCTGATGCAATCATATCTTTTAGTGTATTACTGTATTTACTGAATTATATAAATTATTATATTTTCACAAAGATGATGCCCAAGAAGACATTCTACTTCATTATGTTAAGGTAAATGTTGAAAATTTTACAATAAGATGAAAACTTAAAATCTTGAATTGCAAAAAAACTGTATCTTATAGAGAAAAACTAATGTCAGATTTGAAGTCAGCACACTCGAATTAGGTAAGAGCAAGTGTTTTTGTGGATGCAACAAAAACTTTGTTCCCCAGTGTAATCAGCTAACTTTAAGGAAGTAGGTGACTTCTCAGAGTGAATTCTATGAAACTGATATCAACCTGGGCCAGAGAATAGAGGGATTTAGAAATACAGGAGTAGTTTTCTTTCTGAAAAGCGCAGGAGGAATCAATGAGCAGTCCTGAGTAAAGATAGCTTTGCCCCTTCTATCACTAATATGTAATAGGCAGATACAAACAAAACTAAAATATTTCAGCAATATGTAATAAGATCATTTTCTTTCTTTGTTTTGGACAATCATATTTTTATAGATTGACTCAAAGCAGTTGGTTTTGCTCAATGGAAATCTCTGAGAACAGACTTCCTCCTGGCTTTAATGGTGGTGACCTTTGGTGTATTATTGTGCTACTTCCAGCTCAGGCCCTGGCGAGGTCTGCTAGGCACAGATGCTCTTCACCGAGAGTGCTCAGATGTGCCAAAGCGAAAGGCTTCTGGCTCCGCACATGTTAGCAGGATGAAGGTGGGAAATTAGACATAATTGCATTCGTGCCGTCCAAACTGAATGGCATTTAAAAACTCTGCATATGGATTTTGTTTCCCTTTTTGATTGTTATGGTTTTCAGACGCATCTGTGGGCACTTGTGGATATTCAAAGCAGGGGGCTGCGGTACTGTTCGTGAAAGTTTTGTCTTCTAGTAGAGAGAGCCCGAAGCATGCGGGTTTAAATCTTGAGTTTGAGTGCCATTTCTGCTTGCTAAACATGTTGTTATTATTGGCACATTGCTATAGTTCTGACCCTCAGATTCCACATGTGTAAAATAAAATAGTAATACATGTTACAAAACAAACATAGCTTGCTGCTCACATGGCCATTGATCAAAAATATTTCCAGACCTTCCGGCATTTCCTACCTTCAGGACAAGGTCTAAATTCCAAAGCGGAGTCCTGGCAGCTCCCTGCTGCTCTCTGTAATCTCTGATCTTACTCCTCACTCCTGTCTTCTGCCCCTCCATTCATAAGGCTCACCTCTCTCCAGCCATCTTCACTAAGTACTTGCACCCACCATCATCATACATCCCTGTTTCCTGTGTCCTCACCTTCATTTCCAGTGTTCTCTGAGACTGAGCAGGGCTTTCTTTTCCTTGTCTTTGGTCAGCTTGACAACCAGGTCCATTATGAAGCTTCAGACCTTACCTCTTTCATTTAAGCCATCTACTTATCATCCCCCCCCCCTTTCAAGTTTCCAAGCAGAAACAATCACTTTTTCTTTGAGTTCTTTTTGACTTAAGAGTTTGTATGTTCCCAACATGTAACATAGAACTTGGCACACAAAGATGCTTAAAGGTTTTGTTGAATAGATGAGTAGGGAGAGATAAATCACAAGATCATATATTCATAATGCTGGTTCCATTTTGTTCACTGGTTTGAGCACCATCCTTATACTCTAACCTTTACCACTCACTATAGCATCAACATCAAAATAGTGAACTGGGAGAATCAGGAGCTCACCAGTTAGTTCTTCCCCTTTTCCAGAAACTCCCATCCACTCAACCCCATTGTGAGTGAGATCACTTCTTTTCCAAGCTAACTTCTCTAACACCTCCTCCTATAACCCCAGCCTATCAGTCTAAACTTTAAGATCCATGGCAATGTTTTCTTCTGAGTGGACTATGATCATAAAATTACCCTGTCCTCCCAAGATAAGGAAGAACAAGCCAGGCCTCAGGTAAACAAAACACAAGTGGGTGGGGTTGAATGCTGCCTGCTTCTACCCCAACCAGTATGTATATGTGTCCACATCCTGCCCACTCTGAACAGGGCATTGCCCGCCTGGCCCCAGAAAGTTCTGGAGATTTTTTTTCTGACTTAGAGCTTAAAGGTTTAGATATTGTTCTTCTAGGAAATAAAAAACAAAAAAGGTTGGAGAAGAATAGGTAATAGAGGAAAGAACTCATGTGAACATAATGGGAATTGTGAGTGCATGGTGTTGTTACCCTTTACAAATAAGCAGATATGTATTAATTAAAATTTAAATAATTTTTAATGACATGGCTGATGATTTTTCTGGACCTTTAGATTCCAGATATCACAGCTTGAATCTAGTTATCAGCACAATTTCATCAAATTGAACTCCCCAGCACTTCAGAAATAGACCATAGACAGTGTAAGCGTCTTTGTCACTTGACAAGTCCATTTTCTAGGATTTGCAGCAAATCCTTGTTAAAACTAAGGCTATATTTTCCCAATGCCAAAAAACTCATCAAATTAATTCCCAAAGCAGTCACTCAAGGCATTTGCCTCATGAATTAAAAAAAGGATTTTTGATGGACGTATTTCGACCCTCTCAATGAGCCCTTTGTGTGTTGTATGGACAGAGACTTAGAAAAAGCTACACATGTGAATGCAGGAGAAAAATTGTTCTTGTAGCAACAATTCATCATATCATGATACCAGGGTTGAGATTTCTGACAAAAGTCTAGCTAAACGAGGGAAATAAATGATGCATGAAGCATAGTGAATTCTCCAGAGAGCGGAGGTATTTGGAAGTATGACCTTGCGTGACCCACATCAAAATGAACACCTCGTGGGGCAATGCACACCTCTTTGTTTTATTTGTGATACCTAGGAACGAAAACCGTAAATCCATCTCTCAAAATCCACAGAGAAGTTATGTGAATACAACAGGATGCTCTCGACCCCAAAGTTTGCTTCTCTGTTCAGTACGCTCAGTGAAAATCCTGCCTATATTTCAAATCGTATTCTCTTACACAATAAGGAGCGCCATGCTTCCATCCAGACTTGAGTTTACTTCCACTTGGTGAGAATAGATGTTTTTCTGTGTGTGTGTTTTTTAAAATTCTTCTTCTTTTTTCCTGTGAGCTTCGCTGAACGTGCGCAGCAATGCAATTTATTTTGGTCAGCTCCATTTGCCTGTCATGCTATATCCTTGAAATGAATGATGCCGGGGAATCGGGCAACATATTTCAAACTATAATCAGGTTCTGCAATGCGTGTGGCTTTCAGTGGCCTAATGTAGGATATGTGCATGTTTCAGTTTTAAGTGGCTTGTTTCGGAAATGGGCTCTAGCACAAATACTCAAAGTTTCTTTGGTGCCCACTTACTCACTTGTGGTAGAGCACAAAGATTTTGAAATTTATTTTAATTTTAAAGAAAACACTGGCTTTGATTCAACACTATAATCTAAGTCCAAAAACATACTCTTTTATTAGCAAAGGTTTCAGAGATCCAGTCATTATTTGGGGGAAAAGTAATTTAGAGGAGAAATGGCATTTCATAATTCTCTAAAGATGCTCCATAAAATATAAAAATCACTTAAATGGCTATTGGACATAGTCGTGTCAGGGTCATAAAAGACTTAAGAAACTAGGGTTTGATGAATGAAGCTCTGTGCTTGATGCCACCTTATTCTGATCAGCTAGCAGTAGCTACTACACAGAGAAGGAACCCTTACCTCTGTGTGCCCTCTGGGCTCCATTTACTTGCACTCCTGACTTTTGTGTTCCAGACACCAATGTTGAATCTGGTCGCCTGAAGCAGCTCTGTGAGTTTAGTGTGTGTGTGTATTTATGCACAATGAAAAAGTATCAGGCTTGGAATCACTATAGCAGGGCCAGCCCTTGACAGTTGTGTCGTATTGAGATATTCAGATATTTTGAGAGTAAGGTTTTGTGAGATTCAAAGAGCTAATGCATGTGAGAGTGTAGCTTACAAAGAGGTTGAAAACAGTTAAATATTAATATTTTGGATTGCTATACCCTACAGGAGGGAGTAAAGGAAGTTCAGTTACGTGATATAAGAGGGAAGTATTGTATATGACTTCTTCAAAGTGGAATATGTTTTTTCAGGCTATATTCAACCTAAAAGTTTTTCTCTCAGTGCTGAAAGTCAAACTTAATTGTGACAATGTTTCTCAAACTATGGTACAGTCCAATAACACTTAGGATGTGTAAGTCTACAGTCCTTACAACTGATGTCATAAGAAAAACTATTTCCCTCAGCAGGGGTTACTTTTTACACGAGGACATTTAAAACTGTATAGCCCCATAAAAATGTACCATGCAGTTAGAATAAACATGAATTGTTTCATGATTCTGACCTTTGAGTCAATGGTGTTAACTTGACCCCTAGACCTCCCCCAAGACAAATGTGTCCTTTTGTTAAACAGAAATTTATTGTAAACATTGAAGTACTAGAAATCCAATTGCACTTTGCCTTCATTTTTCATGATTCCTTTCAGTTGTCAAACTTGTCATCTTTGCATGTTGTCTGTTGACTTGGCTTCTCTAGGAGGAGAGACTTGTATCGACTACAGTGTAGTTGAAACATGAGTGCAGGAGGCCCTTGCTCAGGATGGCCCACCTCTTGGATTTCAGTGCTGTCATTCCCTGCCTATCTTTGGGCTTACCTGTGTAAGAGGAAGTGGCTGGGCAGGCTCTCAGTGGCAGTGGCATGCTGTATCTTCCCTGAAATAAGCCTAAGACTGTTAAATTTCTGAGCTAGATACTCCAATAATGAGGCTCAGCTACCTGGGACAACAAAAGACTGGTTTTGTGCCAAAGTAGAGCCGGGGAGTGACCATTTCACGGTCAGGTTCCTCCAGTTGTCTTAACCTCTAAATTGTTGCCAACTTGCAAAGAGAAGATAAATTGCTAGAAGGCTGACTTGCAAATAGTCAAGCCAGTCAGCCATATAGACACAGGCCGTGTAAAATGGAGGTCAGCTCTGCACGCTCAGCTGGCAAGCGATGGAGGGTTCTGTCGTGCCAGGTCATTTATATGAAGTGAGCCACATGGTGAGAGGAAGAAGGAAATGGCTTTTCAGTGAAGAGCACTGAAATTGGGAATGCATGAGGATTCTGAAAGGAGTCTGGAGAGTATCTAGTCCAACCCCTTTCTGTTATATTTGATCATGCGTCACTTAGCGATGGGGATATGTTCTGAGAAATACATGGTTTGGTGATTTTGTCATTGTGTGAACATCATAGATTGCATGTACACAAACCTAGATGGTCTAGCCCACTACACACCTAGGTACAGCCTATTGCTCCTAGGCCACAAAGCAGCACAGTGTGTTACTGTACAAAACAACATGAGATCAAAGCAAGAGCAAGAGAAAATGATGCCATCAAGGGACACTGTAAACATGAGATGTGTGAGGCTGCCACTGGCAGAACACGGCACACTGTTTAACAGCAAACGTACTTTTCATAAGTAGAAGTAGTATGCTCTAAAATAACATAAAAAGTGTAATATAGTAAACATATAAACCAGCAACATGTCATTTATTATCATTATCAAATATTATGTATTGTGCAAAATTGTGTGTGCTGTACTCTTGTATGAATGATAGCACATTAGGTTTGTTTACATCAGCATCACCACAAACACGTGAGTAATGCATTGCATTATGATGTTCCGTTGGCTATAGGCTATGACATCACTAGGCAATAGGAGTTTTTCCGTTCTGTTATGACCTTATGGGACCACCGTCATATATGCAGTCTGTTATTGACTGAAATGTCATTATGCAGTGCATGGCTGTATAAGGAAACTGAGATAAATAAGGAGAAATTAACAAATTAACCAGCATTGCTATAGTTAAGAGAGTCAGAAGCAGAACCCAGAATTTCAACTTCCAATTCAGTCCTTTTATCATACCCATAATAAAAGTTCTCTGCACTTTCTTCCAATATTCTCTTTTCCTGATGTTGCAGCTGAAGGAGTCTTGTATTCTACTCTGTTCGAGGTTGGGGTGAACTGATGAATGGGTATGTAAGAAGATATGGACTATCAGCCTCACAAACAGGTCCCACTGATTCTTGTGCTACCTAGGAGGAGGAATGGAACCTAGCGAAGGACGAGTGGCTCCCTGTGGGTGGCAGGATGCTTTGCCTTTAGTTCAGAGTTCAGAATCAGACTCCATTGTGCATGTCTTACTATAATTATGCACATAAAATTATTCGTAAAAATAGCTGTACCAAGTTAACACTGAAGGAAATAAAGTTTCAAGAGTGTTAATGGCATTATGTTGTTTTATTTCCCTTCATTGCCCCCTGAGTGACATTGAAATGCTTTTTTTTTTTTCTGCACAGCGGACTGTATAAGTTCCAGTAGGCAGAGATGGGTAGGTGATTCTGCTGTTCTGTAAACACTAATAAAACAGAAGGGACATCCTGAACTGTTACAGAAAAACCCTCATCCATGACCTAATGACACATTTGAAAAGAATGCTTTTGCCTTTGTATATTTATTTTCATAATAATTACCAGCAACCAAGAAACAAAAACAAACAAAATAAGCAAAAAGCTCTGACAAAAGTAAATAATGCATTTTACTGACCATGTGCTTTTTTATTTGATTCTTAAACAATATACACCCCCCTGCATATTTTTGAGTTGCTTGAAAAAAGCAATAAACCTTGAAACTGTTTGCAATTACATTTATTTCTTTTTGCCATATTTTGGATAAAACAGATATGTTCATAACTTTTAAAAGGTTATGACTTTTATCTCTTCCTCATCTATTTTTTAAGTAAGTTAGGTGCTTAGTTATATTTATGTCCTTTACATTGTTTAAGACCTTAATCAGACAATCATAAAGGAATCAGAAAAGTTGATTAATACCTGTAAGAAAAAGGTTCAAAATTTCCCCTAATAACTACCACAGTAACGTTGGGAGTTTTAAGAAGAAAAAAATAAATGCCAGGAATGACTTTTATAGCCATGCTGCTGTAACTGCATTTATTGTGTCAGAACATTAACAGTGACCATGTCTTACAGAATGAACAGGGATCTCACCCTATCTCCATCTCCACCTCCATAGCACCTAATAGGTGTTGTGAGCACACAGATCAATCTCACACTATGTTATGCTAGTCACAAAAAAAAAATTAGATTGGTTGTTCTAAGGTGCACTAGGATATATATTCGTTGTAATCATCCGTAAAAATTACTTTAGGTTGAGCCACTATGAGCTTGTTGGGCACCTGCAAAATACGGATAATGTGTTTTGGCCCATTTCATGATGACTTGAAAAAAAATTTATATCGCTGAGTGATTTGCTACCAGACTTTTAGAAATGAGACTAATTTGTGGGTTTTCTTCCTGAGAAGCATATTGCAAAGGAGAAGTATTGATTTTATCTCATTGAGGCGAAATTGGTTATTTATTTTTACTTACGACCATTATAAAAGCAGGGCTGAGCTGCCTTGTTATGATCAAATAAGAATGATCTATAATGTTTTCCTAGGTAGTGAATAGAATCCAAATCATATTGGGGTCAGCAGTGTTAGACAATTTCCCATTGTTGGGAGGTGGCCAAAGGACGAACGCAGATTGTGGACAGCATGTCTGAGTCAGAACGATAAATGTCGGCTGTGCACGCACTTTTATTAGAAGCACAGAGGAATCAGAAGCCTCATTTCAGAAACAATAATGATGTTGGCTTAGATGACCATAATACGCTTGTAATTATTTTCTAGTCATTTAGTCTATTTGATGGTTCCCAGAATGAAACATTCTACCAACCGGACATATTGATAACACACACACACACACACACACACACACACACACACACACACACACACACCCTAAATAAATAAAACAGTATATTAGTGCCAAATGCCTTTGACTTTCAGTATCCCAAAGGACAGTGCATCTTCAGCTATGTAAAAATAAAATCTTATATGTATTTATCAAATACCTACAAATATTTGTTTTATTATTCAGTTCCCTAATATTAAGGATGAGGAAACTAAAGGCTATTTTTCTAGTCTTTTATTTATTTATGTCTCCCAAGCCCCAAATTAGTACCCATGCCCCTGAACAATACTGGGATCTGTTGTAGATGCTGTAGGAGGTGAAGGGGACTTAGGACCGTCTTAATTCTCAGTGCCTCCATCTGGTTTTGTTCTGCTCCACTACATTTTCCCATTTCGGGTTTCAGCCTCACTTTCACCCTTTAGAAGGAACAGCACTAATGATTCTGCCATCCGTCTCTCTATTACTCTCATTACATCCCACCTGTTTCTCCCAATATTTAGGGGAGAGAAGTTCTAATTACTTTGTTTATATGTTTTTTTCTGTAGGTTTATCATTCTACTATCACAATGCAAGTTCTCTAAGCAGTATCCTCATCGATGCTGTTCATAGACAGAGCCTGTGATATGTAGGTGCTCAATTCATGTTTGATAATTGACTAAAGGAGAGAAAATGAGAAAAGAAACAATTTATGGTGCTTAAAGTCTAGAGGGGAAGACTGATCAGGTGGTGGTGTAGTGGATAGAGCATCATCCTGGGACACAGAGGACCCAGGTTCAAAGCCCCAAGGTTGCTGGCTTGAGCACCTTGGAGTTTGAGCATGGGGTCGCTGGCTTGAGAGTGGGATCATAGACATGACTCCATGGTCTCTGGCTTGAGCCCAAAGGTTGCTGGCTTGAAGCTCAAGGTTGTTGGCTTGAGTCCAACGTCACTGGATTGAGCAAGGGGTAACTTGCTCTACTGTAGCCCCTCAATCAAGGCAATATGAGAAAGCAATCAGTAAACAACTAAGGTGCCACACAAAGAATTGGTGCTTCTCATCTCACTTCCTTTTGGTCTGTCTATCCTTATCTGTCCATCTCTCTGTCTCTCTCATAAAAAATAAAGTCTAGAGGGGAAGGGGTATAGAATGTTAATTGGTATAATATAAAGTGGAATTTCTATATTCCATAGAGACAGAAAGACAGTGTTTTATGTGTGTGTATGTGCATATATTTGTATATGTGACAGGTGGGGGTAGTGAATGAAGAGAGAGATAGAGAAATTGAGAGAGAGGAAAATTGAGAATGGTTGAAAGAAATCAGAAAGGCTTGATAAACAGGGTCTGTGATAGGCTGTATGAATGCCCTCCACCAAAGATGTCTACAGCTATAAGCATGTTTCTTTCATGGCAAAAGGGTTTGCAGATATGATAAAGTTAAGGATCTGGAGATGGAGCCTGGATTATATAGCCAATATATTTATAAGGGTCTTTAGAAGTGGGAAACAGAAGAGAGTCAGAGATTTGTAGATGGAAGCTGAAGTGGGAGAGAGAAAGAGATCAAGAGTTGGAGATGCTGCTGGCTTTGAAGATGGAGGAAGAGGCTGTGAACCACGGCATGAAGGTGGCTATAGAAGCTCGAATAGATAAGGAAATTGGTTCTCCTCAGAGCCTCCTGCCAAGCAGTATGGTCCTGCCCACCCTTTTTGAACATCTGACTTCCAGAAGTATAAGGTAATAAGTTTGTGTTGTTTTAAGCCTCTAAATTTGTGGGAATTTATTATAATTTGTTTCAGTGTCACTTAGAAACTAATATGGGATCCTATTAAAGCTGTGCCCTAAAGGGTAGTTCCCTTTCTCTTTGTAAAATGGGGTTTTTGAGTTAAAATAACACATGCTCACCATAGAAAACTTGGAAATAAAAAAATATGTATGCAAAACAATAAGATTACCCCTTTAACCCCATCACTCAGAGAAGGAAGTATTAACATTGTGTTTTATTTTCATAAATGGACTTTTGATCAATGAAGACAGGGAAGGAGGATATTAGAGCTAACATTAAAAGCACTTTATCATGTTGAAATGTACATTTAGTTAATCTTGAAATTACAGGTCATATTTCACTATTATTTCCTTAGCCCTAAATATAACAGAAATTAGTGTGATAAAGGAAAATTATTAGGGCAAGCCTCTATGTAGTGTCCTTTTCTTTTGCTGGATGAATTTCTCTTACAAAGGCCTGGCCATGGTAGAGATGGCATTTGTCTATTTTGTTCATTCACCATCATGCCTTATCCCCGTGAGCATGGTGAGTGTCAGCCCAGAGTTACAGAGTGAAGTTGGCTGGCTGGGTTCCCAGCTCTGTTCTTGTCAAGCCATGTGACTCACAAGTCCTTGGCTTTCAGAGTAACCATAAAATATGTCAGTTTATATTCAGGGCCCCTTCCAGATCTAACTTCCTAGGGCCCAAATTAAAGTGTCCTAAAACAAACTTGTGGCCCTGGCCGGTTGGCTCAGTGGTAGAGCATCAGCCTGGCATGCAGGAGTTCGGATTCGATTCCCGGCCAGGGCATACAGGAGAAGCGCCCATCTGCTTCTCCACCCCTCCCCCTCTCCTTCCTCTCTGTCTCTCTCTTCCCCTCCCGCAGCCAAGGCTCCATTGGAGCAAAGTTGGCCCGGGCGCTAAGGATGGCTCTGTGGCCTCTGCCTCAGGCACTAGAATGGCTCTGGTTGCAACAGAGCAATGCCCCAGATGGGCAGAGTATCGCCCCCTGGTGGGCGTGCCAGGTAGATCCCAGTCGGGTGCATGCAGGAGTCTGTCTGACTGCCTCCCCATTTCCAACTTCAGAAAAATACAAAATAAATAAATAAATAAATAAATAAATGAACAAACTATAAACAAGCAAACATATACATCATAATAAAACAAACTGTGTTATTTCAATTTTGTTCATTTCATTTCATTTCCAAGGGACTCTAGGGAATATTCATCTGTTTTCCTAAATCACATGGTCAGTGGATTTACTTCTGAAGGAGTTAAAGAAAGAAGTCACAGTTTTTCCGGAGACATTAGAGTATGAAGAAAGTTTTGCCACAAGAAATTTATCTGAACCTATCACAGTTTCATTCGATTATGAACTGAATACATTTTCAAGTAACCCTTTAGTTCTCAGGATTTTGTTCAGAGCATCAAACCTGTCAAAGGAAATGTTGACTTTAGTAATAATATCTCTTCTATTTACTATAGTAATTTCAAGCTAACACAGCTGGAAATGGCGAGAGGAACATTAAGAACACAAATTGTGTCTGTATTCTCCTGGGATCTCAGGCAGGAGTTCTCAATGTGCATGGCCCTAATGTTTTTGTCACACATTCATAGTCTAAGAGGATAGAGAAAGGTGAGAAACCAAATAGACTTAAATTGTGACTATCTACACAAACTAGTTTTGGGGAGACTAGTGATGGAATTAAGTTAAGCAGTTATTTACAAAGGTGTTATAAACATTCACATTCAAAGTAATGGGTCTTGTTGGATTCAACTCCACCATCTCTGAATTCTGTATGTGCAGGTGATGACTTTAAAATTCATGCTAAGAGCAAAACCCCTTTACTCTTTTCACATTTCCCCCTCAGGTCTTTCTTGAGGAAAGAACAGCTCCCATAGAGTGGCAGAGAGTAGATGAGTGTTTTGAAGAGCCATTCAGTTCATTATTTGCAATAATAATGGAATCATTGAGTTGAATAATTTAAAGGCCTGGATGAATCATTCAAAACCATGATCTGAATGGCAGCTATTCACATTTGAAACAATCCTGAGCTTTAACTGGATAGGTTAGGGCAAGAAAAATGTTAAAGTTAAAACTATAAAGAAAACATGTTTAGAAATCTGAGAAATATTCTTTCAAATACTGATCTCTATTGCATGGATAGAGAGAAATGTCAAGGGCATTGCTGTTTGGGGAGAAGAATATCCTTCACTTCAAGTCCAAGAAGGACTAAATTATCCATTTTATTAGAGTGAAGGGCTTCGGAGCCCTAAGTCTGGACCAGTACATCCAGTATGACACCTTTTGTGGCCCTACCTATGTGTAAGATCAGGGGAATGATTTATCTTCACTTTCTTGCCTGTACAATGGGGCTGTTATTAGCACATGACAGTCTATTCCTGAAGTTTGGGAGAAGATAAAGTGAGATAATATATGGCTTCTGGAAAACATTAAGGACACAATAATTGTTAGCTCTTCTTGGCTTTAGTAATATTTGTTAAATATGTCGAGCAATTTTTATGGACAGCTAGAATTTGAGATCAGAGTGCCATTGAGCAGCTTAGAGTTTAATGGAACAACAAACATATAATAAGTAAGGACATTAATTATAATATGAGAAGAACCAAAGAGAAACTTAGATAAGGTATTAGGAGTATATAGAAGCGGAATAATGACAAATGGTGAACTCAGGAAACACTATGTATAGGACCTGAGCCCTAATTTGTATGATAAATTGGGAGTTTTCCAGGAAGAAAATTAACTGTGAGAAGGGGATGGTTTTAATTCTAACAGAAACTGGGTTTGCTTGTGCTTCAGAGAAATTTGTGACCTATTAATGGTGCTTGATTTCATTTATCTAGTTGTTTGTATTTATGAAGGTTGGGGAGAAATAGAAAAGCAAAAATCTGGGAAGGAGATGAGAGCCAAATTTTGAAAGATACCTAGTACCAGCCTAAGGACTTTGGATTTAATTTTTTAAGCAGCAAGTAGCTACTGAAAGTTTACAGACTAAGGAATGACATGATGACATTATATTTACTTCTGTTTTGTGAGCTCTCTGTGATAGCATTGTTAAGGATGAGCACTAATTAGGTGAGCAAGACAATATGTAGGGAAATGCATAGGAACCTATTTCAACTTCAAGTGAGATACAGAGAGAGTAAGAATATTTAAGACTGAAAATTGGTGATGGAGAAAAATATGTAAGTCTGAGAGGAAGGAGTATAGATTTTCACAAAGATGTGGAATATGAAAGAGAAAGAGATATGAAGGATTACCTAACTGGTGGTTCTAACTGGGTTTAACTGTTTTAATCACTAATGCTATTAATCAAGGTAGAGTATGCAGATGGGGCTTGGATAGAAAAGTGGGGAGAGAGATTATGTTGTTTTGGAAATAAGTATGAGGTGAGTAGCTTACCTAATGGAGGATATCAGATGCCAAGTGCAATCATAAATGAGTAATGAGGAGAAAGGTTTTACATGACTATGTTTTTGGGGGTTCTCAAGTGTGAAAGTTTGATGGAAACTGGACAGTCAATGTACTTCATTAGAGATGGAGCTGAAAAGAGGTTCAAGGAACAAGTATCATCTTTACTGGAAGTGAGGACTTAGATGTCCCACCTACATTTAACTAAATGAAAAAGTAAATGCAGGTATGGGCACTTGAGTCTGAGTTTGGTACTGTTAGAGGAATGTTCCTACTAACAGGGCTCAGCTCATTTACAATCTTTGTCTCAGGCTCTTACTTGGTAAATGCCACAAAAAATGACAAAGCTCATTTTTTTTCTGAAACACTTTCCCAGTTCCTTTAGCTTCAGAAAATCTATTGGAGCCTAAGGGCTTCTAGGAGCACCATACTCTTATCTTTTTTCTCTGGGAGGATATGGACAGAGGCCTATTGTTTTGATTCTCAGAACAATTTCATTTCAACTGACTAAGTTTTCAAAGAACACTTTAATAATAAAATTTTACTTGATATGGAAAGTTTTTTATAATTTACATTGGGCCTTACCTTTTTTCTCAATAACCTCAATCTATAATATGCTGTATGATATAATTATTTGTATACAGTTTTTAGTCACATTTCTTGGTTGCAGTCCCCAAAAGCTACATGACCTTGTATCAGTTATGTAACCGTACTAAGACTTAGTTTTCCCTAAATGAGGATAGTAACAGTACCTCCATCATTAGCTTATTGTGAGTATTAAATGAGATAATACATTTGAAATATTTAGCATGATGCCTAGTCTGCTCTAAGTGAGAAATATTCATAAGGAAGTATTATCTTTTTCTTTTTTTTTGAACAAGTATTATCTTAAGATGAAAGCTTTAGCAACTTTATCCTTAACAGCACAATGAATCAAAGTACTCACATTGATCAGTGGTATGAATTTAGCCTTTATTTTTAATTATCTGGACAATTTAAGTGAACTCAGTGTCATTTTCTATAATAATCACTTAAACATATAGTCATTTAGTTTTTGAAAATCATCTATATGTTCCCTGTCTTAGCCATTGTAGAGAATATAGTGTTCATATTTCACACTGAGGGTTACTCTTTTAGCTGAGAATTAAGCACCCAGCTACTCTTAAATGTTTTATAATGAACTTGCTACCCCCCTCAATTATTATAATTCTATTTAATTCAACAAACAGAGCATGCACTATATTTCATATGAAGAAATATACAGATTATAAAGGCTTGGACTCGATACTTGAGTCAACCTTGTGGTGAAAACAAATGATCTTAGTACAGTGTTATGTGTAATGAATTAAAAATGTATCAAAGGTAAGATGCTAGAAGAAGGAAACAGAGATTAAAATAACTCATCTCTGAAAATAAGTAGGTCCTAAAGGGCTAGATTGGGAATGGAGAGTTTGATTGGGAGCTGAAGAATGAGTAGGCACTCGGTTTGACATTCTAGACAGAAGGAAGAGCCTATGTAAATACATGTAAATGCATGTAACTGCATAGAATAGCCATCATATGCAGGAAAAGAACAATTATTATTTGGTTGCAGAGAAAAGTATTAAGTGGTTGGGGGAAAAGAAATAGAAAGGGGTGATATAGGCAGAGTACTATGATACATCTTGATTATTTCCATTCCTACCATATTTCTTTGCGGGAAATCAAATGGATCTCTTTGCATTTGGCTTAGGGTAAAATACACTTGCCCCTAGCTATTTTTTCCCAATATCGTGTGCAATAATAGTTCATGTATTCTATCATGGGTAATTCACTGGGTGGAGGAATGAGAGAATGGACTCTCCAAACAATAAAACATTCTTTAGCTAATGTCTCTCTGCTGGCCTCCACTGGAGCTGCCATTCACTATTTCATTGCTGCCAGGGCTACAGCGGCTGCTCCTGTTAGAGTCTGGGGGTTTCTTAATTGCTCCAATAATTTAAATGAACTCTTGATCTTTCTGAGAGACTATTCTGAAGGGGTTACGTAGGAGCTCCACGAAGCAGCCACATGCCACCTGCCACTTTTTGGGTTATTGTCCAAAGTTTCCTATTCACACATCTGAGAAAAATGTCTGTGAAATACCCATGCTGTCACACTCTTTGTTGATGTTAGCTTAATTTTTTCTATGAGCCAGGTCAGGTTAAGTTTTACTATATTAGCAAAGGTAAGTTTTATAGGAACCTGCTGAGGAGAATGGCTTCTTGGCAGCACACAGACTCATTGTTAGATTTTTCACCAGAGCAGGTTTCATTTTTACATAGTCATTCCTCCACTTACAGAGGGCAGGGAAGATTCTGTAATTTCCCATCTTTCCCAAACTTGGATAGGCAACCAAGGGTTGCTCTTTTTTTGTGTGTTTTGCTCTTAACTAACCAAGGCAACATCTCAAGTGGGGAATGTGGAATATGCCTCTTTTTTATTGTTGTTGTTGTTTAGAGAGAGAGAAAGGGGGAGAGACAGAGAAAGAAACATTGATTTGTTTTTCTACCTATCCATGCCATCATTGGTTGACTCTTGTATGTGCAATGATTGGGGATCAAACCAGTAACCTCAGCATGTCAGGACTATGCTGCAACCAACTGAGCTACCCATCCAGGGCCTGGAATCTGCCTCTTTTTTATTTTATTGAGAGGCAGGGAGGCAGACACAGACTCCCACATGTACCTCAACCTGGATCCACCTGGAAAGCCCCCTACCAGGCAATGCTCTGCCCATCTGGGGCTGCTGCTCCATTGCTCAGCAATCGAGCTATTTTAGTGCCTGAGGTGAGGCAATGGAGCCATCCTCAGTACCCAGGCCCAACTTGCTCAAAGCTTTTCATCCATGGCTATAGGAGGGAAAGAGAGAAAAAGAGAAGGGGGAGGAGTGGAGAAGCAGATTGTCACTTCTCTTGTGTGCCCTGACTGGGAATCAAGCCCGAGACTTCCAAAAGCCTGCGGTCACTCTATTGCTGAACCAACCGGCCAGGGCAGAATCTGCCTCTTAAAACAGTACATGACCCTAGTGATCTTTTAGCTTGCTAAAAATTGAGAAGGTCTGATATAATGTAAAAAGTCTGAAGCTACTGAAGAGTGAAAGTCATGTTTTGGAAAGATTAACGTGCTAGCACAGTACAAGATAGATTGGATCAAAGAGAAATCAGGGGCCATGACACAGATGCAAAGTTATTGCACTTCTAAAGCAGGTGTGAGGGCATGAGAACAGACATTAATCTTGCTGTCTGCATGGATGTATGGCTCTAAATCATGGTAATGAACAGAAGAGATTGCTGTATGAATGTTTATTTTGATATGCTTAAAAGGTGTCCTCTAGCATACCAAACTCTGCCCTTTCATTAAAAAATAGTGAAGGGATGGGCATGTGCTATACTTTAAAAGGGCCAGATGTTTCCCATGAGTTTTGACAGGAGAGTCAGAATTGAATATTGACCCTCTCACTTCTCAACAGAAGACATTGCACTGAATTAGTAAGATCGAGGAAGCATCATCTTACCATAGTTGTGAATGGGACCAGATGGCCAGTCACACATGCTACTGAGAAACACTGAAGTGGTTTTGCCTATTTTTTTTTACTGGCTTTTGATTGTTTCAAGATAAAAGCTGTTATGGGAAATGTCCACAGAGATAGGCCAACAATAAAACCAACGGAGAAAGCATACGAAGTAGAAATAAAAATTAGAGTTCCCGTGGGGATAGGCATAAAGATGTGTGACTCTGCTGTAGTTATCTGAGTAAATGCAATTTCAGATTACCATTTCTTGTAGTTCCTTTTGAGGGTTCAATGCCTTTCAGTTTACAGAGAAGAAAGCAACAGTCTAGAGAAGCCAGGGACTCTTTTTAAGATAGCAAACTAATTAATGACAAAGTCACAACAAAAGCCTCATTTCCTAAAGACTTTCCTGCATTCTTTCATTTACTACATCACAAAGTGTTCTTTTCTTCAAAACTCACACATGCCACATTAACATGAACGTATTTGTGTTTCTAGCTTATTGATTTTTTTAAAATAAACTTTTTGCTAAAATATAGCATAGTGACATAAAAATAAGGCACAAAGTGTAAGTGCTATGATTGAATTTTCACAAAATGAATCACATAAAAACAGTGCAGTAAAGAAATAGAATGTTATAAGTAATTCATAGTTCCTCTGCCCTCTTCCTCATTCATGAAAATTTACTCTGTTCTCCCAAAGGTTTTAATTTTACATGTTTTTATATCTTAGATAAAGGAATCATATTGTATATGTTTTTGACTCTTTCCCCACAACATTATATTAATAAGACTTGTTCCTGAAATATGTAACTTTGGTCATCACTTTTATTGTTGCTTATTACCTTCATTGTATGTGTACTTATAATATAAATTCATACTATGTATTTATTCTTACTCCTGTGGATGATTGCTTAGTTTCTTTCTAGGTTTGACCTAATAAAAGCAATGCTGTTTTAAAATATTTTTATTTATGATTTTTATAAATATATATGCTTCTCTATTGGTTATATGCCTAGAAGTATAATTGCTAGATTGTAATATATGAATGCATCTAACTTTAGTAAATTCTGCCAGTTTTCTGGCAGACAGTTCTATACATAAGTGTTTGATTTAAAATTAAGTTAACACTGCAGAGCTATGGGAGAAAGTATAGTCTTCTAATTAACATTGCTAGAACAATTAAATATACATATTTTAAAGAAGTGAAACTTGTTCTCTCCCTCACAATACACACAAAAATCTGTCAGGTGAACAAGGCTCCAATAAGTTACAATAGAGAATATTGTCATGTAGTGTCATGACTTTGAGGAAAGTAAAAAAAAATCATAGTCTAGCCCAGCGGTTCTCAACCTGTGGGTCGCGACCCCAGCGGGGGTTGAACGACCAAAACACAGGGGTCACCTAAAACCATTGGAAAATACATATTTATTATACAATACATTTTTAAATAAAATATGTATTTTCCGATGGCTAAGCAACCCCTGTGTTTTGGTCATTCGACCCCCACCAGGGTCGCGACCCACAGGTTGAGAACTGCTGGGCTAGCCTGACCAGGCAGTGGCACAGTGGATAGGGTGTGAGCCTAGGATGCAGAGGACCCTGGTTCAAAACCCTGAGGTTGCTGGCTTGAATGCGGGCTCACCCGTCTGAGCGCAGGGTCACTGGCTTGAGTGTGGGATCATAGACATGACCCCATGGTTGCTGGCTTGAGGGCAAATATTGCTGGATTAAAGCCCACAGTCACTGGCTTGAGCAAGGGGTCACTGGCTCAGCTGCAGCCCCCTGGTCAAGGCACATATGAGAAAGCAATCAATGAACAACTAAGGAGTTGCAATGAAGAATTGATGCTTCTATTCTCTCTCCCTTCCTGTCTGTCTGTCCCTATCTGTCCCTCTCTCTGTTTCTCTGTCTCACTGGCTCTCTCTCTTGCTTAAAAAAAAATAGTCTACAGAAAGCACAATATACAAAGAAAGAGATTTAAGAAGTATAACTACATTAACACTGAGAACTATTCTTAAGAAAATTAAAAAGTAAGCCATCAAATGGAAGATATTTATAATACATGTAACATTTGACGGGTGTGAATCCAGACTATATAAAATCTACAAATCAGTAAGAAAAAGATGACATAATAAAAATCGGGCCAAAGTTTGGGATGGGCACTTCATAAAGGAAGATATCCCAATAACAAATAAGTACAGAAAACCAAAATTAGATGCCTCCATACGCATAGCAGTTTGGTTCAAATTCATTGGATTGAAAGAAGAGCACTGGATTCTATTACACACTGATGGAAGTGTTAATTGGCACGATGTCTTATAACGCTTTTTTTTGGTATTATTTATTAAAGTTAAAGAAACTCATCTGAGTCTACACTCAACTATATGACCCCATAAGATAGTACAAGAATGCTTACAACTTCATTCTTAATAGTCCCAACATTGAACAACACAAGTTTATGGTCAATAATAGTACAGATTGATGATTTTGTGTATCAGATAATGGAATACAATGCAGTGCGATTAGCAAATATTTTCTTAAGAAAGAGTGATGGAGGAGTGATAAGGAAGAAGCATTGTGGAGGGAGAGGCTTTAGGGTATCATCGGCACTGGTTTTTATTTTTTCGTTTTTCAATTACATTTTACTTTTAATATTATTTTGTATTGGTTTCAGGTGTACAGCATAATTGTTAGACAGTTATATACTTTACAGAGTGTTCCTGCTGATATTTCCAGTACCCACCTGACACCATGCAAATTTATTGCAATATTATTGACTATATTCCCTATGCTGTACTTTACATCCCCATGACTATTTTGTAACTACCTGGATGGCATTTATCCAGTTGTTTGCTTTATGATAATCCACTGAGCTGTACATTTTTGTGTAATTTTTTGTAATATACTATATCTCACAATGAAATTACTTAAAACTAAACTCATCAAAAATTTAATGAAAGATACTTACATTAAAAATATAAAGGGGATATTGTGGGCTGGAAGAAAATTTAGTGCTGAAAGTAATCAGAGTACTTCAAGGAATCTGATATAATGTTAAATTCACTTGCTATTTTCACAACACCTTAGAAACATCACCATGGTGGTTTTGAACAAATAATGAGAAGTAACTAGAATTAGGGCTTTGGAGGCAGGAGCTCTCTCTGCAATATCACAGCCGTTAACGGTACACAGGTAGGTTGGGACAAGGGGTTGGGTAGTTTCTCTTTGAAGGAAATTCAAAAGATGCTACCTTTTGTAATCTATTCATAACCAAAAGCATAATTTCTTTCTTCATTTTTAAGGTGGCAGTTGAATTTAGCAAGTGGCAAAATATCTGATTAAATCAGTGCTATGAAATGTTTCTCTTTTTTGTGAAATATATATCATTTATTTCAATACATCTGTGCTAATACATATTTTTTGAAGAAGCATTTCTTTCTTATAAAGTATTTTGTATATATTTTCATCATAACTTTTAACTGTAAGCTTAAGTCTTTCAGTTTTTGGAAAATATTCACCTTATATCCTCATTGGAAAGTTTAATTTTCATTGTCAAATAACTCAGCCAAGGCAGACCTACTTTGTATCAAAATATCTGGCTTTGTTTTTCAACTTTTTTAAAATTAATTTTAATAGGGTGACATTGATCAATCAGGTTTAGAGAAAACATCTCCAGGTTATTTTGACATTTGATTATGTTGCATATCCATCACCCAAAGTCAAATTGTCTTTGATCACCTTCTATCTGGTTTTCTTTGTGCCCCTTCCTTCCCCCTTCCCTCTCCCCCCCCAGAACCACCGCACTCTTGTCCATGTCCCTGAGTCTCATTTTTATGTCCCACCTATGTATGAAATCATATAGTTCTTAGTTTTTTCTGATTTACTTATTTCACTCAGTATAATGTTATCAAGGTCCATCCATGTTCCCTTTTTTATTCTTGGGAGCACTGGATTTGTTTCCTTTAGGAACATGCATGTCAGATAGCTATCTTCAGGACAGATTCATCCAAAGCTGGTTTTCACTGGGATGCAAGGAGGACTGTAGACTCCTTTAAGACGTAAGACATCAGGGGCTCTTCTTGCTGTGGACCCACTGAACCTTTAGTAATCTCTGGCCCCTTCTCTGGAGATGTTCTCTTTACTGACTATTCTAATGAGACATTTTACCATTCATTTTTCTCTGCATTTCTCTTCCCTCTCTCTCTTTTCAAGGTAAAATATAGACTGCTTTTAATATATATAATTAAATATCAATCTGAGCAATAGCCAAATGAGAAGCCTACATACTCAATGCAAGAGAGCAAGTGGAAGACAGCAACCATGTCTCTGCATCGCTCTTGGTTATTGACTGTTTCCATGGACATTTGGCTCCTTGACTTGCTCTCTTCTCTATGTAGCCCCATTCTTATTGCTTTCATTTTTGTTTACATGGCCTCTGGTCTGTTCATTTCATGTGTGCTCAGCTTTCTGCACCTGGCTCCTCACTTGATCATTTAAACACCTGTTTCCCCTGACTTAGCTTGACCACTGTAGATGAGCATTTATATGCCTGGGGCAAATGTGAAGTTTGGAGATACTGATTTCATAATAAGCAGCAGAGATATATCAGGAAGAGAGAAGGAATGGTCACAAAAGTATGTGAATACAGTAAATAGTGAAAAGAGTGAAACAGTACTGAAAAAGAAACTTGTTTACACAAGAAGAATAACTTAAGAAAAGTAGCAGCAGATGAGAAGGGAGCATGCACTGAATTTAAGACCAAATATTAGATCAGAAAAGGTCATATAATTTGCAGAAAGACAATACCAAGAGAAAATGTTTAAGAACAAATAAATTGGTCTAGTGGAAAGCTGAGTTTTAAATTCTGTTAATAGCAGAGAATGTATTTCTGTTCTGAAATGAAGAGGTAGACTTGGAACCCAGAAAGAAATGGCAGCAAATCCTCAAAAACCAGAGCAAAGTGTTACCTCATTGTGTACTGTGTGTTAAATTGATTCTAACATATTAAGTAACAATATTACAACCAATAATAGGGATTGAGTGAAAAGTACAGAAGAGCCATTTGATAAAAATTGTCTGTTGGTTAGAAGTATTGCTGGAGAGTAAAGAAAAGGACATGGCCCTGGTGGGTTGACTCCGTGGTAGAGAGTCTCCCAGCTGGCATGTGAATGTCCCAGGTTCAATTTCTGCTCAGGACACACAGAGAAGTCACTAACTGCTTCTCTACCCCTCTCCCTCTCCACTCTCTCTCTCTCTCTGTCCCTACCCGCTCCTGCATCCATGGATCAATTGATTTGAGCAAGTTGACCCCTGGCACTGAGGATAGTGCCATGGCCTCTGCCTCAGATGCTATAAATAGCTTGGCTGCTGAGCAATGGTAGATGGGCAGAACATCACCCCATAGGGGGATTGCTGGGTGGATCCCAGTCAGGAGGCATGCAGGAGTCTTTCTTTCTGCCTCCACTGCTCTCAATTAAAAATAAAAATGAAGAAGCAGAAGAAAAGAGAAAGGACATATTGTAGCTTGTTCATGGCAAACCAATGCAAAGAATTTACTTGAAATCACTGTGTCACCCTTGACATTCCTGGGGCCTCATTGTAAGGGTCTAAATAACCTTTTCTATATCATCACCTGCATGAGTCAGCATCCCTGCCTTTGTCTTTTCCTCTTTTCCTCTTTTCCCTTAACAAGTACAAAGTTCTCTTCCTGAGTACTGAAGATGTATACAATCGCTGTAAACATGGAGCTTGTAATCAGGTTCAATGGGAACACAGAAAACAAATAATTGATCAATTAATTATATAATAGTACAATAAAGGAAAAATGAAGATGGCTAAGAGAGTCTGTCATTGGGGGACTAATCTGGACTAGGGAGTCATGGAAAACTTCTGTGAGAGAATAATACTTATGCTTAAATCAGCCTACCTAAAATCCTCAGTACAGACAGAATAACATTTTTTCCCACCTCTTCCACAACTCTTACCCATTCTGTCCTCAGTTTGGAACTTTATCCCTTGGTTCCTCATGGCTGTACCTAATAACTTTATTGGAATAGTTGACTTCCCCTAAGGCTCTGAACAGATTAGATAGCTGCCTAGTGAAGTCATTTTTGATGTATTTTCTGAAAACTCATCATTTAACTTAGGCTCTCAAATGTATCATAGCACATCGAAGTAAAAAGTTTTACTCAAAACTAATTAACACTAAAAAATCTTACAACACACAATGGAAGGGTTGAGGTACAGGAGTTTGGGCATCATCAGTTTCAATCACCAATTTGTGGTCTAAACAGTCTTTTTCTTTAAGAGTAGCAGTGATTGTAACCAGCAGTGAATGCTGAGTATTTCTCTTTGAAAGGTTTATCCAGTCACCATTTTCTGTCCTTAGCCCTGTAGTGATTACCCAAGAAGACTGAAGAAACAGCATGTGCAAAGTACGAGGTTGAACACAACATACTCAAAGAGTGCCAAGGAGACTCATCTTGGCTGACATGTCCGCAGTCTCACTACTGGGGAGAAAAGGAGCCAGTCTGGTGTTGTGGTTGGGAGACTAGGCACTTTTTAAATTCTAGCTTTTTAAAATTGTTTTTTATTTTTCTATTACTGTTGACATACAATATTGTATTAGCTTTGTGTACACAACCCAGTGGTTAGCCATTACATAACTTACTAAATGATCATCCTGTCTCTCGCCCATCTGACACCATACATAGTTATTAGTTATTATTGACCACTTTCCCTATGCTGTACTCTACATCTATCTCCATGGCTATTCTGTAACAGCCAACTTGTACATCTTAATCCCTTCACTTTTCTCCCTTATCCCGTGACAACCATCAAAATGGTCTCTGTATCTATAAGTCTGTTTCTGTTCTGCTTATTCATGTATTTTGTTTCTTAGAGTCAATTGTTGATAGGTATGTGCTTATTGCAATTTTTTTATCATGTTTTTTTTTCTTTATTTTTTCTTCTTCTTCCTAAAGAAGACCTATTAATACTTCATTTGGTTTGGTGGTAATGAACTCATTTAGCTTTTTCTTGTCCGGGAAACTCTTTATATGTCCTTCAATTCTAAATGGTAGCTTTGCTGGGTCGAATAATCTTGGGTATAGGTCCTTGATTTTCATCACTTTGAATATTTCTTGGTACTCCCTTTTGGCCTACAAAGTTTCTGTTGAGAAATCAGCTGACAGTCTTATGGGAGCTCCTTTGTAGGTAACTAACTGCTTTTCTCTTGCTGCCTTGAAGATTCTCTTTGTCTTTAACCTTCTGAATTTTAACTATGATGTGTTTTGGTATGGTCTCGAATAACCCTCTTATTTTTATTTTTACCCTTCCTTAACATGTACCCTTTTTCTGGAAATTATAACTTGTGGATTCTCAGATGCATTAGGCTGCTTCATGCTCCATGCCTTTGCTTACTCTGTTCCCTTGTCTTAAATGCCTTATCTGATTTGTCCATGTGGTGAAAGATACAAGTCCAAAATTTCTTGTTCTAAACAAATTTTATTGAGATTTTATCACCTATCCCAGAGAACTGAGCACTCTTTTATGTGTTTTCTTTTAAAAAGATTTTATTTATTCATTTTTTTAGAGAGAAGAGAGACAGAGAGAAAGGGGAAACAAGGGAGGAGGAGCAGGAAGCATCAACTCCCATATGTACCTTGACCAGGCAAGTCCAGGGTTTCAAACCAGCAACCTCAGCATTCCAGGTCAACACTTCATCCACTGTGCCACCACAGTCCAGGCCTCTGTGTGTTCTCATTATATCTTACAAACACTTCTGGAATGATTTTACAGAAAAATGACTAGTTAGTACTTACCCCTACTTGATTATAAGTCTGTTTTTGTCTAGCAGACCCTAAGTTCTTTGAAGAAGGTTCTAAATCATAATCCTCTGAAATCCCAGCAGCGACTTAATATCTCGTACATGGCATGTACTCCCTATTTGTTGTTCAGAGAGTAAATTAAAGGGGTGTTGGGTCCCCTTCCATATGGTTATTTTGAAATGGAATACTATGATTCTGCTAATATTGCCAGTACTTAAACTCTTTGATATATCCTATTCTGAAACTTGGAGCTATTTGACAGCCAGATAAGAAAACAGTCTTGATTTTATATAACTTTAGGTAATTGGAAATAAAATAAAACATGTTAGGATAAGATAAAATAAAAATCAAGCCCACTCAGAACGTTAGGATTGTCCTCCTTGGAGAAGATTCAATATGGCATTAAACTAGATTTGTTTGTAGAAGAGAAAGTGGCAGAGCTATATTTCTTTACAAGCACCATCCTATAATACCTAATAGACTATTGAGAATACTTTTACAGTTGAAATATCTTTTGTTTTACAATTATACAGTCCTGACTTGATATTTTTCTAAATGTTTTGAACAATTATTTTTCAGAGTATCACAAAAAGTTTAGTCCATTTTCCACTAGGTATTATAGGCTCTGTGTTCATCTTAATATATTACCATTTGTTTCCTAATAAAATAATAGTCATCACTTTCAAAGTTTTATAGAACTTAAAATATTTCATTCTTATTTGGTGATCTAAATGTACGTGAGAGACTGAATTTACAAATGGACGATGCAAGACCTTTGTAAAAATAAAACTCTGACTCACAGCCTGCAGTCATTTCCCTAAAAAAGCAATCCCTTATCTATAATGAATAATCCAGGAAACCAGATTGCTATAAAATATACTTGTAGAAAGCCAGATTATTCTCTAGTTACAATCCAGAAAACAACCATAACTTCTCTAACAGTCATTCCAAATGGCCAGGACTTGGCTAATAACTACCAATCTCCCTAATTTTTGTTCCCACTTCCAACTTAGAAGCAACCAGAGAAAGCTAATTATGCACCTCTACCCAGTCATGCTTCTAATTGGCCTACCTAGAACTTCCCCATGGCAACAGCTTCCAATCACTGCCTACCTGAGGCCTCCCTATTTTTCCACTATTAAACTTTCCCACTTCTTTGCTGGTCTTTGAGTCTCCGCCAAAACCTAAGTATGGTAGCTGCCTCCCTTGCTATAGCAAGCTCTGAATAAATAGACTTTGCTTTTCTCATTTGGTTATTTCTACATATGTGATGCTCATACACTTTTTCCTCTCTCAGAACATGGTAAATATTATATACTTTGAACTTTCTCTGTTTTTCCCCCTGTAATAAGGAACCATGTGCAAACATGGCAACAATTTATAGGGTAGTTCCTTTACTTTGAGAGGACAGCAGGCTATATTTAGAATCTGGATGGGTTCTAATCACTTAACATAACAGCTTTTTCCTGTTTTCTCTTTTATTCTTCTTGCTCCTAATTACCTAGTCACTCATTGCGGTTTTAATTATACTCTCAATTTTTCCAAAGGTCAGGAACCTTATTAAGAGAGGAAAAAAAAAAAAAAAGCCTGACCAGGCGGTGGTGCAGTGGATAGAGCGTCGGCCTGGGATGCAGAGAACCCAGGTTCGAGACCCTGAGGTCGCCAGCTTGAGCACGGGGTTAGTCTGCTGTAGCCCCACGGTCAAGGCACATATGAGAAAGCAATCAATGAACAACTAAAGTGCCATAACAAAAAACTGATGATTGATGCTTCTCATCTCTCTGCATTCCTGTCTGTCTGTCTCTATCTATCCCTCTCTCTGACTCTCGCTCTGTCTTTGTAAAAAAAAAAAAAATCTGTTGTTAAAAATAAATAAATAGAGGATGACGTCAGAGTAATGGCGGGGTAGGAAGCGATACCGATAAATCTCCCCCAAAACTCAACAAGATCTTCAACCAAAAACAGAAAAACCTATACTTGGAGCTTCCAGATGCTTCGCAATACACCCAAAGGTATGATTGAGTGAAAAATTGGCTAAATATATAACCAAACCCCAAAGGAAATAGGGAGTAAGAAATGCTCCTCCTTCCTCACTAACCTAAACAGGGCGGCTTTCTCTGGTAACTGTGAATATAGAAACTGAGGCGGGCAAAGGGGGTGAATAGATCCAGGCCGCCGCAGCACAAACGGCTGAACCAGGCTGTGGCACAGAGATCCAAGCCGAGGAAAATCTGATCCTGTGGCAACCCGGGCAATACAAGCTAACACTCGCGCCAAACCCAAACAAAGAAAGAAAAGCAGAGCGGCCATTTTACCCGGTCTCCTGGTCGGTGCGCAGTTAGTGGGCGAGAATTTCTTCCTGGGAAAGCCACGCACGGGAGGGAGTGAGAACTAATTCCAACGGTGGAGATTTTCCGTGCTGGAGGGTGTTTCACTCAGAGGGAACCGCGGCCGGCCTCATATCCTGGTTTGCGCGCGCAGATAAGGAGTGAGCGATTCCTCCGAGTGCCTCGGCAGTGCGCGCCCGTGTTATCGCACAGAGGGGCAGAGTCAGGGGCCTTTGTGTGGGCCAAAGCGGAATCTCGAGCCACCCCAGCGCCTTGCAAAAGCCGCGCACAGGGACGGAGCGAGACTCAATTCCAACGGTGGAGATTTTCCGTGCTGGAGGGTGTTTCACTCAGAGGGAACCACGGCCGGCCTCATATCCTGGTTTGCGCGCGCAGATAAGGAGTGAGCGATTCCTCCGAGTGCCTCGGCAGTGCGCGCCCGTGTTATCGCACAGAGGGGCAGAGTCAGGGGCCTTTGTGTGGGCCAAAGCGGAATCTCGAGCCACCCCAGCGCCTTGCAAAAGCCACGCACGGGGACGGAGTGAGACTCAATTCCAACGCTGCAAATTTTCCCTGCGGTTGGGGGTTTCACTCAGAGCGTGAGACTGCTGGCCGGATATCCTGGTCACAGACAGTGAGTGAGAGTTTCCTCCAAGCGCCCCGGAAGTGGGCGCCCGCTTGTGTTACCGGACAGAGTGGCAGAGCCAGAGGTCTTTGAGTGGGCAGAAAGCCCGCCTGATTATGCTAGCAGCTCTGACTGACTGAGCCTTACCCAGAGCCCTGTGCTGAGTGGAAATAGAGTGGGGAGTTGCCAGCTCTTTGAGCCTCTTACTACCCAGGCAGAGGCAGCAGCAACCCCATAGCTGGATTATCAGGCTACTAATTAAGGAAGGAAAGACTAGGAGAAAGGCTCCAGGAACACGGACTCTCTCACTGTCGGAGCCTATAAATGCTATTGAGCTTCGACTGCCAACGAGACTAAAGCACAATACATGACATTGCCATAGAGACTTATCAACTGCAAACCTCTACCTGAGCGTGCCAAAGGGGCAGAACCCGGGGTAGAGAGTCACCGACCAGGAAGAGGGAGAGAAAAGAAAAAGCAAGAAGATAACCTCTCAAAATCAAGAATAATCTGCAGACTTTATAACCTATCCCATTTTATTATATTTGTTCGTTTGTTTCTCTTATCTTCATTCTTGATACTTTTTTTTCCTCCTCCAATTTGGCCGATTAACTCTCTACCGGTCTTACTCTCTCCTCTCCTTGAACTACACTACCCATAAGTGTTACATCTCCCATTATCTTTTCTCTTCTCTTCCTTTCTCTCTATGAGGGTTGCACTCCAAAACCCTTAACTCTCTCTCTCTCTCTCTCCTTTCTTTTTTCTTCTTTTAGTGGTTACCTCATTTTTTCTCTCTCTTTCCTTTCTCCCTCTATATTAGTTTCTTCCTTTCTCCTTTACATCTCCTCTCATTCAAACCTCAATAACAAACAAATTATCTTATCTGGGACTCAAACCTATGTTTGTGGCATTTTGGTGGTTTTTTACTTCACCTTTTTAACTCACTAGCAGTGCTCTCATCCCTGGCTCTCCATATTATCTAGTTCTTGTTCCACTAAATACAATAGTAATTTTTTAATTTGTCCCCCCATTTTTCCATTTTCCTCTTATTCCTCTCATCATAACTCTTAGACAACCAACACCTAAAAGCAAATCATTTCATTCTTGACCCAAATTTTTTCCTTATTTGCTTTTTGTGGGTCCATACGCTCTTTTTTTTTCTTTTTTCTTTCCTTTTTTTTTTTTTTCTTTTTTTTTCTTTTTTTGCCCCTTTATTACTTTTCCCCAATTCAGGCCCTCCATCACAGGCATTGTTTGTTATAATTCACAGTCCACCACAAGATTTTCTCAAAAAAGAGGGGAGAGGAGAGGAGAGGAAAAAAAGGAGGGGGGGAATAATTTCCTTTTTTTTAATTTTTATTTTATTTTTCTTTATTTCATTATTAATTTTTTTTAAAAAAAAACAACTCTTTTCGATTTTTTATTCTTTTTATTGTTATTTTTTTTAACTTTTTATTCTTTATTAAATCTCATTAATACTATCAACAAAACCACCCTCAGATGCCATTAAGGAAGAGAAAATCGAATATCATGGATACAAAAGAAAGAGAGGTAACACAGCTAGATGAGGAAAAATCTATGGAGAAAAAATTTAATATATTGGAAACCTTGGAGCTAAATGACAGAGAATTCAAGATAGAAATACTAAAAATCCTCCGAGATATACAAGAAAACACAGAAAGGCAATTTAGGGAGCTCAGAAAACAACTCCATGAACACAAAGAATATATGTCCAAGGAAATTGAAACTATAAAAACAAATCAAACAGAGATGAAAAACTCAATTCACGAGCTGAAAAACGAAATAACAAGCTTAGCTAATAGAACAGGTCAGATAGAAGAGAGGATTAGTGAAATAGAAGACAAGCAACTTGAGGCACAACAGAGAGAAGAAGAAAGAGACTCAAAAATTAAAAAAAATGAGATAGCCCTACAAGAATTATCTGACTCCATCAAAAAGAATAACATAAGAATAATAGGTATATCAGAGGGAGAAGAGAGAGAAAATGGAATGGAGAACATACTCAAACAAATAATAGATGAGAACTTCCCAAGCCTGTGGAAAGAACTAAAGCCTCAAGTTCAAGAAGCAAACAGAACTCCGAGTTTTCTTAACCCCAACAAACCTACTCCAAGGCATATCATAATGAAATTGGCACAAACAAACAGCAAAGAAAAAATTCTCAAGGCAGCCAGGGAAAAGAAGAATACAACATATAAAGGAAGGCCCATTAGATTATCATCAGATTTCTCAGCAGAAACTCTACAAGCTAGAAGAGAGTGGACCCCAATATTTAAAGTCCTGAAAGAGAGGAACTTTCAGCCACGAATACTATACCCATCAAAGCTATCCTTCAAATACGAAGGAGAAATAAAAACATTCACAGATACAGAAAAGATGAGGGAATTTATCATCAGAAAATCCCCACTCCAGGAATTACTAAAGGGGGTTCTCCAATCAGATACAAAGAACAAAAAAAAAACCAGAGCCACAAGTAAAAGCTCCAAGAAGAACACAATGAAACTAAATTTAAACTGTGACAACAACAAAAAGAAAGAGGGGGAGAAGATGGAGATTAACAGTAGCAAAGGACGATGGAGTGCAAAAGTACTCACAAAATAGTTCGCTACAATGAACAGGGTAGGGACCCTTTTCATTACTCAAAGGTAACCACCATTGAAAAAACCACCACAGAAGCACATGAGATAAAAAAGATAGCAACAGAGGAAAGATGTATGGAATACAACCAAATAAAAACAAAAGATAGAAAAACGAAAGAGAAGGATCAAACAAGACACAAAACTAACAGAAAGCAAGATATAAAATGGCAATAGGGAACTCACAAGTATCAATAATTACACTAAATGTAAACGGATTAAACTCACAAATAAAAAGGCACAGAGTAGCAGAATGGATTAAAAAAGAAAATCCAACTGTATGCTGCCTACAGGAAACTCATCTAAGCAACAAGGATAAAAACAAATTCAAAGTGAAAGGCTGGAAAACAATACTCCAAGCAAATAACATCCAAAAAAAAGCAGGTGTAGCAATACTCATATCGGATAATGCTGACTACAAGACAGGAAAAGTACTCAGAGACAAAAATGGCCATTTCATAATGGCTAAGGGGACACTGAATCAAGAAGACATAACAATTCTTAATATATATGCACCAAACCAAGGAGCACCAAAATATATAAGACAGCTACTTATTGATCTTAAAACAAAAACTGACAAAAATACAATCATACTTGGAGACCTCAATACACCGCTGACGGCTCTAGATCGGTCATCCAAACAGAGAATCAACAAAGACATAGTGGCCTTAAACAAAACACTAGAGCACCTGGATATGATAGACATCTACAGGACATTTCATCCCAAAGTGACTGAGTATACATTTTTCTCCAGTGTACATGGATCATTCTCAAGAATTGACCATATGTTGGGCCACATAAACAACATCAGCAAATTCAGAAAAAGTGAAGTTGTACCAAGCATATTTTCTGATCATAAAGCCTTGAAACTAGAATTCAACTGCAAAAAAGAGGAAAAAAATCCCACAAAAATGTGGAAACTAAACAACATACTTTTAAAAAATGAATGGGTCAAAGAAGAAATAAGTGCAGAGATCAAAAGATATATACAGACTAATGAAAATGACAATACGACATATCAGAATCTATGGGATGCAGCAAAAGCAGTGATAAGAGGGAAGTTCATATTGCTTCAGGCATATATGAACAAACAAGAGAGAGCCCAAGTGAACCACTTAACTTCTCACCTTAAGGAACTAGAAAAAGAAGAACAAAGACAACCCAAAACCAGCCGAAGAAAGGAGATAATAAAAATCAGAGCAGAAATAAATGAATTAGAGAACAGAAAAACTATAGAAAAAATTAATAGAACAAGGAGCTGGTTCTTTGAAAACATCAACAAAATTGACAAACCCTTGGAAGACTTACCAAGGAAAAAAGAGAAAGAACTCATATAAACAAAATCCAAAATGAAAGAGGAGAAATCACCACGGACACCGTAGATATACAAAGAATTATTGTAGAACTCTATGAAAAACTTTATGCCACTAAATTCAACAACCTAGAAGAAATGGATAAATTCCTAGAACAATACAACCTTCCTAGACTGAGTGAAGAAGAAGCAGAAAGCCTAAACAGACCTATCAGTAGAGAAGAAATAGAAAAAACCATTAAAAACCTCCCCAAAAATAAAAGTCCAGGACCTGATGGCTATACCAGCGAATTTTATCAAACATTCAAAGAAGACTTGGTTCCTATTCTACTCAAAGTCTTCCAAAAAATTGAAGAAGAAGCAATACTTCCAAACACATTTTATGAGGCCAACATAACCCTCATACCAAAACCAGGCAAGGATGGCACAAAAAAAGAAAACTACAGACCAATATCTCTAATGAATACAGATGCTAAAATACTAAACAAAATACTAGCAAATCGAATACAACAACATATTAAAAAAATAATACATCATGATCAAGTGGGATTCATCCCAGAATCTCAAGGATGGTTCAACATACGTAAAACGGTTAACGTAATACACCATATCAACAAAACAAAGAACAAAAACCACATGATCTTATCAATAGATGCAGAAAAGGCTTTCGATAAAATACAACACAATTTTATGTTTAAGACTCTCAACAAAATGGGTATAGAAGGAAAATATCTCAACATGATAAAGGCCATATATGATAAACCATCAGCTAACATCATATTAAATGGCACTAAACTGAAGGCTTTCCCCCTTAAATCAGGAACAAGACAGGGTTGTCCACTCTCTCCACTCTTATTTAATGTGGTACTAGAGGTTCTAGCCAGAGCAATCAGACAAGACAAAGAAATAAATGGCATCCATATCGGAAAAGAAGAAGTAAAGGTATCACTTTTTGCAGATGATATGATCCTATACATCGAAAACCCCAAAGAATCCACAAAAAGACTACTAGAAACAATAAGCCAATACAGTAAGGTCGCAGGATACAAAATTAACATACAGAAGTCAATAGCCTTTCTATATGCCAACAATGAAACAACTGAGAAGGAACTCAAAAGAATAATCCCCTTCACGATTGCAACAAAAAAAATAAAATACTTAGGAATAAACATAACAAAGAATGTAAAGGACTTATATAATGAAAACTATAAACTATTGTTAAGGGAAATTGAAAAAGATATAAAGAGATGGAAGAATATACCTTGTTCTTGGCTAGGAAGAATAAATATAATCAAGATGGCTATATTACCCAAAGCAATATACAAATTTAATGCAATTCCCATCAAACTTCCAATGACATTTTTTAAAGAAATAGAGCAAAAAATCATCAGATTTATATGGAACTATAAAAAACCCCGAATAGCCAAAGCAATCCTAAAGAAAAAGAATGAAGCTGGGGGCATAACAATACCTGACTTCAAACTCTATTATTGGGCCACGACAATCAAAACAGCATGGTATTGGCAGAAAAATAGACACTCAGACCAATGGAACAGAATAGAAAGTCCAGAAATAAAACCACATATATATAGTCAAATAATTTTTGATAAAGGGGCCAACAACACACAATGGAGAAAAGAAAGCCTCTTCAATAAATGGTGCTGGGAAAACTGGAAAGCCACATGCAAAAGAATGAAACTGGACTACAGTCTCTCCCCCTGTACAAAAGTTAACTCAAAATGGATCAAAGATCTAAACATAAGACCTGAAACAATTAAGTACATAGAAGAAGACATAGGTACTCAACTCATGGACCTGGGTTTTAAAGAGCATTTTATGAATTTGACTCCAATAGCAAGAGAAGTGAAGGCAAAAATTAATGAATGGGACTACATCAGACTAAGAAGTTTTTGCTCAGCAAGAGAAACTGATAACAAAATAAACAGAAAGCCAACTAAATGGGAAATGATATTTTCAAACAACAGCTCAGATAAGGGCTTAATATCCAAAATATACAAAGAACTCATAAAACTCAACAACAAACAAACAAAAATCCCATAAAAAAATGGGAAGAGGATATGAACAGACACTTCTCCCAGGAAGAAATACAAATGGCCAACAGATATATGAAAAGATGCTCATCTTCTTTAGCTATTAGAGAAATGCAAATCAAAACGGCAATGAGATACCACCTCACACCTGTTCGATTAGCTGTTATTAGCAAGTCAGGTAATAGCAAATGTTGGAGAGGCTGTGGAGAAAAAGGAACCCTCATCGACTGTTGGTGGGAATGTAAAGTAGTACAACCATTATGGAAGAAAGTATGGTGGTTCCTCAAAAAACTGAAAATAGAACTACCTTATGACCCAGCAATTCCTCTACTGGGTATATATCCCCAAAACTCAGAAACATTGATACGTAAAGACACATGCAGCCCCATGTTTATTGCAGCATTGTTCACAGTGGACAGGACATGGAAACAACCAAAATGCCCATCAATAGATGACTGGATAAAGAAGATGTGGCACATATACACTATGGAATACTACTCAGCCATAAGAAATGATGACATCGGAACATTTACAGCAAAATGGTGGGATCTTGATAACATGATACGAAGCGAAATAAGTAAATCAGAAAAAACCAGGAACTGTATTATTCCATACGTAGGTGGGACATAATAGTGAAACTAAGAGACATTGATAAGAGTGTGGTGGTTACGGGGGGGAGGGGGGAATGGGGGAGGGAAAGGGGGAGGCGGAGGGGCACAGAGAGAACAAGATAGAGGGTGATGGAGGATAATCTGACTTTGGGTGGTGGGTATGCAACATAATTGAACGACAAGATAACCTGGACTTGTTATCTTTGAATATATGTATCCTGATTTATTGATGTCACCCCATTAAAAAAATAAAATTATAAAAAAATAATAATAAATAAATAAATAAATGATTAAATCCTATAGACCCCAATCTAGCCACATTCATTTAAAATAAAAGAAAAAAGTAAAAGAAAAAGTAAGTATTTAATTGTCTGCTTGCTATGGATTTCCAAACATATTTTCTTTTATGAACTAGTCATTCCTAGTCGTTCTGTCTTCACAGGCCTTGTTTGAAAGTTTCTTGATAGACGAGGAAACCCCAGAGCAGAGTGTAGGTATATGCAAGCTGTACGTGCTTAGAGATGGGGAATTACAGAGTAAACTGCTGTGGTGTGCAAGCTGCAAGCTGCAGCAGAATCGAATGCCATCAGGCTTAATTGTTCACCTTGGTGGATAACTTTCTGGGGTTGCTATTTTGGAATCACCCTTCTCCCGGGAGTTATGATCGTATGTTCTCTACACAGCTAGTCTGCTCTCTCGTACATCATATATTTGATTAAATGAGGCACTCCAAACACTAACTAGGTTGAGGACTGCAGGCTGTTGCTACTGAGTTACATGGGCTTTGTGAGTTTTTCTTTTTCTTTCAGAAAATTACTTAAGATGCTTCTGTGAACAAGAATTGTGCGGTAGAGGAGGACCGAACATAGTGCTTAGATTATATACTTTGATCGGGTTTGCCCTTGTTAAGGTAATCTATCATCAGCAGATTTCATTTAGAAAATAAAATAGACATTAAGCATTTTCTTTCAAATCAACAAAATGTTTAGTTCTAACTGTGGTCCTTTGCTATGTCTGAACCATAAAGGGCTTGAGGAAGGTCTGTGTTTTGTTTGAAGAGAAAGGACACATGCACATGCAACAAATACAGAAGACTCGATATTTATCATTGTGCTACTCCTCCTTCCCCATTTTAACTCTTCAGGACACCTGCAAACACCCTCCAGAGCCAAGCATCTTCCTCTCTTGTGGTCTTTACTCCACTGCCCTGGCAGTTGAGTTATTCACTGTTGTGACCACAGTGTTCCCTCTTGGATAAGGCCTGATGCTTCAGACTTTTCTATCCTCCTAAATAAAAACTTAAATCTTTTTCATCCTCTTGGGACATACTCTTGTGGTTCCAAACCAGTTCACACTGGATTGTTTATTTTCTAGATTTTACTCATTCTACTCAAATTAGCAGACTCTTGAAAAAGACATAGTATCTCATAATGGGAATTTAAAACACCCATAAGAGGCCAGAAGTAGAGCTTTAAGAGGCTGTCACCTTCCCCTCAAATAACAAAATGATATGCTGTCTAAATTACCTGTGTAGTCTAACCTTAATTTTGTCTTTATAGAGAACCAAATGCTATCCCAGAAAACCTGAGGGGTTTGTCTCTCAAAACCAAGACTGCTAAGCAACCCACAGAATGACCAGCATTATGATTTTCTATTCTCTTATTCTCTTTGAGATATTATTTCCTTCCATTCCATGTCTAGGCACTTCTTTAAACAATGGCAGGTCCTTCCAGGAAGGGACCCCCTGACCAGTTCCCTGTTTCAAACAGTTTAGTGAACATTTGCTCACCCATCCCTCACTGTGTTTACAACAGAGAGTCTGAAGTTTTGCTTGTAGATTTAGGGTTCAGCTTCAGTGGTACTTTGTATAGGCCCTTCTCTCGTGTCTGAGGTATATACTGTGGTTGACTGGGTGACCGAGAGTAGTTTCCAGAACATTCTAAAACCCTCCCGCTCTGTTCCAGTCCTGTTATGTTCTTGGCCCTTCCTACAGAGTACCAGCTCTGTAGGATTCAGAACTGACTTTCAAGCCAGGGTTGCTGCCACCTATCTTCCCATCAGAAGGGGATTTTGAGTCAGACAGAACTGAGTTCTAATCACGCTTTGGAGTGTGTCATGTGTGACTTTGGTTTGTCATATGTGATTTTCTCAGTATTGTGTTGTTAGTCTTCAAAATGGGGCTAATAGTAGCTACTTTTTAGAATCTTTGCAAAGACCATTATATGCATAAAGAGCAGAGTTTGGTATATATACACAAGGTTTAATAAGTGGTGGCTCTCCTGGCTTTGTATTTTGCTTGCTGATATCTTTAATTCTGAAGATAGATAAAATTGACAAAGCATCGTTTTTTTTCCTTTAGATTAAATTAAAAGCTTTCAAGGTTAAAATTAAAAGAACAAAACAGAGTGACGTCACGGAAATGGCGCCGTGAGCAGCGTGTCCGACAGCTCTCCCCTAAATCACAACAAATTTATCAACTAGAAATAGAAAAATTTATCCTCGGAGCATTCCGGAGTTCCACACAAACTGATAGCGAAAGGACTGTTATCACTTGAATCTGAGAGACGAGGGTGTGGAGAAATCTACCACAGGGACGTTCTTTCAAACCGCAAGGAAGTGCGCCTGTGGTGAGTCAGCCCATATACTTGGGAACCGCGAGCCGCCGCGAGCGGCCGACCCGAGCCGCCACCGCCAGCCGCCGCGAGCCCCCGCGAGCAACCGCGCGCGCGCCCGGTCCGGTTGAGCACCGCTGAGGTTCCCAGCGGCCCGCACACTGCGAGTGGGGGTCGCCGGCCACCGGTGCCCAGAGCGCCCCATTCGCGCGCGTGCCTTGGGCATTCCACGCGCCCAGGGCGCCCTGCTGGCCCGCACACCCAGGGGGCTCCATTATCCTGCGCCTGGTGCGGTCCAGCCGCCAGCGGCAGGGCGAGCGGGAGAGGCTTGGAAGATTCTCTCCGTGGGCGGGGCACCTCACCCAGCCATTCAAGCTAACAATCAAGCGTTGGGGGAGGGGCGCGCGCAGGCAGCCTAAAATACCTTCGGAAACACAGCTGCGACCCAGTCACTGAAATTAGCTTAACCCATGAAATCTGCGCACCCTCGGTTCTAATTGATAAGATCTCTCTCAGTTCAGCGATCCAAGACAAGAGGCGTGATATTTTTTAGTGCCTCTCGCTAAAGGGGCGGGGAGCAACTTCTGACTGATAGAGCCTCCATATTCAGGGATAAACGCTAACAAGAAGGACTTGGCAGATAATAAGGTCTATACTACACTAGTCGTAAGCAGAGACTAGTGCCTCTTCTTCCCTGCAAAAACAGGCTACAAAGTGTGGAAAGCCTGGGTTGAGAGGTCCAACTAAATGATAGGCGCTGATCAGTCACCTTGACAACAATTGACTCCCAACCCGGCCTGATTACACTGGAGGCCCTGACTGTCAGAGCCTTTCCCAAAGCCTTGCACTGAGTGGGGATAGAGTGGGGATTTCCCAGCTCTTTGAGCCTCTTACTCCCCAGGCAGAAGCAGTTGCAGCCTTATAGCTGGATCACCAGGCTGCTAATTCAGAAAGGGGGGACTAGGAGAGAGAATCCAGGAAAGCAAACTCTCTCATCGTTGATCAGAGGGAGAAGAGAAAGAAAATGGAATGGAGAATATACTAGAACTTCCCAAGCCTGTGGAAGGAACTAAAGCCTCAAATTCAAGAAGCAAACAGAACACCAAGTTTTCTTAACCCCAACAAACCCACTCCAAGGCACATCATAATAAAGATGACACAAACCAATGACAAAGAAAAAATTCTCAAGGCAGCCAGGGAAAAGAAGAGTACAACATATAAAGGAAGGCCTATTAGATTATCATCAGATTTCTCAGCAGAAACTCTACAAGCTAGAAGAGAGTGGACCCCAATATTTAAAGCCCTGAAAGAGAGGAACTTTCAGCCAAGAATACTATACCCATCAAAGCTATCCTTCAAGTATGAAGGAGATATAAAAACATTCACAAATACAGAAAAGATGAGAGAATTTATCAACAGAAAGCCCCCACTCCAGGAAATACTAAAAGGGGTTTTCCAACCAGATTCAAAGAACAAAAGAAAACAACACCACAAGTAACAGCTCCACCAAGAACACAATAAAACCAAACTTAAACTGTGACAACAAAGGAAAAAAAGGGGGGAGAGGATGGAGATTAACAGTAGCAAAGGATGATGAAGTGCAGAAATACTTATAAGATAGGGTACTACAATGAATATGGTAGGTACCCTTTTCATTACTTAATGGTAACCACCCTTAAAAAAACCACCACAAAAACACTTGACTTAAAAAAGGTAGCAACAGAGGAAAGAAGTATGGAACACAAACAAAAACAAATGATAGAAAAACAAAAGAGAAGAATCAAACTAGATACAAAACTAACAGAATGCAAGTTATAAAATGGCAGTAGGGAACCCACAAGTGTCAATAATTACACTAAATGTAAATGGATTAAACTTACCAATAAAAAGACACAGAGTAGCAGAATGGATTAAAAAAGAAAATCCAACTGTATGCTGCCTACAAGAAACACATCTAAGCAACAAGGATAAAAACAAATTCAAAGTGAAAGGCTGGAAAACAATACTCCAAGCAAACAACACCCAAAAAAAAGCAGGCGTAGCAATACTCATATCTAATAATGCTGACTACAAGACAGAAAAAGTACTCAGAGACAAAAATGGTCATTTCATACTGATTAAGGGGAAGTTGAATCAAGAAGACATAACAATCCTTAATATATATGCACCAAACCAAGGAGCACCAAAATATATAAGACAGCTACTTATTGACCTTAAAACAAAAACTAACAAAAATACAATCATACTTGGAGACCTCAATACACCGCTGATGGCTCTAGATCGGTCATCCAAACAGAGAATCAATAAAGATATAGTGGCCTTAAACGAAATACTAGAACACCTGGATATGATAGACATCTACAGGACACTTCATCCCAAAGTTACAGAGTATACATTTTTCTCTAGTGTACATGGAACATTCTCAAGAATTGACCATATGTTGGGCCACAAAGACAATATCAGCAAATTTATTGAAATTGTACCAAGCATATTTTCTGATCATAAAGCCTTGAAACTAGAATTCAACTGCAAAAAAGAGGGGGAAAAACCCACAAAAATGTGGAAACTAAACAACATACTTCTAAAAAATGAATGGGTCAAAGAAGAAATAAGCGCAGAGATCAAAAGATATATACAGACAAATGAAAATGAAAATACGACATATCAGAATCTATGGGATGCAGCAAAAGCAGTAATAAGAGGAAAGTTCATATCACTTCAGGCCTATATGAACAAACAAAAGAGAGCCGAAGTAAACCACTTAACTTCACACCTTAAGGAACTAGAAAAAGAAGAACAAAGACAACCCAAAACCAGCCGAAGAAAGGAGATAATAAAAATCAGAGCAGAAATAAATGAAATAGAGAACAGAAAAACTATAGAAAAAATCAATAAAACAAGGAGCTGGTTCTTTGAAAAGATCAACAAAATTGACAAACCCTTGGCAAGACTCACCAAGGAAAAAAGACACAGGACTCAAATAAATAAAATCCAAAATGAAAGAGGAGAGATCACCACAGACATCATAGATATACAAAGAATTATTGTAGAATACTATGAAAAATTATATGCCACCAAATACAACAATCTAGAAGAAATGGATAAATTACTAGAACAATACAACCTTCCTAGACTGAGTCATGAAGAAGCAGAAAGCCTAAACAGACCAATCAGCAGGGAGGAAATAGAAAAAACTATTAAAAATCTCCCCAAAAATAAAAGTCCAGGCCCAGACGGTTATACTAGTGAATTCTATCAAACATTCAAAGAAGACTTGGTTCCTATTCTACTCAAAGTCTTCCAAAAAATTGAAGAAGAAGCAATACTTCCAAACACATTTTATGAGGCCAACATAACCCTCATACCAAAACCTGGCAAGGATGGCACAAAGAAAGAAAACTACAGACCAATATCTCTAATGAATACAGACGCTAAAATACTGAACAAAATACTGGCAAACCGAATACAACAACATATTAAAAAAATAATACATCATGATCAAGTGGGATTCATCCCAGAATCTCAAGGATGGTTCAACATACGCAAAACGGTTAACGTAATACACCATATCAACAAAACAAAGAACAAAAACCACATGATCTTATCAATAGATGCAGAAAAGGCTTTTGATAAAATACAACACAATTTTATGTTTAAGGCGCTCAACAAAATGGGTATAGAAAGAAAATATCTCAACATGATAAAGGCCATATATGATAAACCATCAGCCAACATCCTATTAAACGGCATAAAACTGAGGACTTTCTACCTTAAATCAGGAACAAGACAGGGTTGTCCACTCTCTCCACTCTTATTCAACGTGGTGCTAGAAGTTCTGGCCAGAGCAATCAGACAAGACAAAGAAATAAAAGGCATCCATATCGGAAAAGAAGAAGTAAAGCTATCACTTTTTGCTGATGATATGATCCTATACATCGAAAATCCGAAGGACTCCACAAAAAGATTATTAGAAACAATAAACCAATACAGTAAGGTCGCAGGATACAAAATTAACATACAAAAGTCCATAGCCTTTCTATATGCCAACAATAAAATATTAGAAAACAAACTCAAAAAAATAATCCCCTTCACGATTGCAACAAAAAAAATAAAATACCTAGGAATAAACATAACAAAGAACGTAAAGGACTTATATAATGAAAATTACAAAGCATTGTTAAGGGAAATCGAAAAAGATACAATGAGATGGAACAATATTCCTTGTTCTTGGATAGGAAGAATAAATATAATGAAAATGGCCATATTACCCAAAGCAATATACAAATTTAATGCAATTCCCATCAAAATCCCTATGAGATTTTTTAAAGAAATGGAACAAAAAATCATCAGATTTATATGGAACTATAAAAAACCCCGAATAGCCAAAACAATCCTAAGGAAAAAGAATGAAGCTGGGGGCATTACAATACCTGACTTTAAACTATATTATAGGGCCACGATAATCAAAACAGCATGGTATTGGCAGAAAAATAGACACTCAGACCAATGGAACAGAATAGAAAGCCCAGAAATAAAACCACATATATATGGTCAAATAATCTTTGATAAAGGGGCCAACAACACACAATGGAGAAAAGAAAGCCTCTTCAACAAATGGTGTTGGGAAAACTGGAAAGCCACATGCAAAAGAATGAAACTCGACTACAGCCTGTCCCCGTGTACTAAAATTAATTCAAAATGGATCAAAGACCTAAATATAAGACCTGAAACAATAAAGTACATAGAAGAAGACATAGGTACTAAAATCATGGACCTGGGTTTTAAAGAACATTTTATGAACTTGACTCCAATGGCAAGAGAAGTGAAGGCAAAGATAAATGAATGGGACTACATCAGAATTAAAAGTTTTTGCTCAGCAAGAGAAACTGATATCAAAATAAACAGACAGCCAACTATATGGGAACTGATATTTTCAAACGACAGCTCAGATAAGGGCCTAATATCCAAAATTTACAAAGAACTCATAAAACTCAACAACAAACAAACAAACAATCCAATAAAAAAATGGGAAGAGGACATGAACAGACACTTCTCCCAGGAAGAGATACAAATGGCCAACAGATATATGAAAAGATGCTCAGCTTCATTAGTTATTAGAGAAATGCAAATCAAAACTACAATGAGATACCACCTCACTCCTGTTAGATTAGCTATTATCAACAAGACGGGTAATAGCAAATGTTGGAGAGGCTGTGGAGAAAAAGGAACCCTCATTCACTGTTGGTGGGACTGTAAAGTAGTACAACCATTATGGAGGAAAGTATGGTGGTTCCTCAAAAAACTGCAAATAGATCTACCTTATGACCCAGCAATCCCTCTACTGGGTATATACCCCAAAACCTCAGAAACATTGATACGTGAAGACACATGTAGCCCCATGTTCATTGCAGCACTGTTCACAGTGGCCAAGACATGGAAACAACCAAAAAGCCCTTCGATAGAAGACTAGATAAAGAAGATGTGGCACATATACACTATGGAATACTACTCAGCCATAAGAAATGATGACATCAGATCATTTACAGCAAAATGGTGGGATCTTGATAACATTATAAGGAGTGAAATAAGTAAATCAGAAAAAAACAAGAACTACATGATTCCATACAATGGTGGAACATAAAAATGAGACTAAGAGACATGGACAAGAGTGTGGTGGTTACCAAGGGTGGGGGGAGAGGGAGGACATGGGAGGGAGGGAGGGAGAGAGTTAGGGGGAGGGGGAGGGGCACAGAGAACTAGATAGAGGGTGGCGGAGGACAATCTGACTTTGAGCGAGGGGTTTGCAACATAATTTGATGACAAAATAACCTAGACATGTTTTGTTTTCTTTGAATATATGTACCCTGATTTATTAATGTCATCCCATTACCATTAATAAAAATTTATTAAAAAAAAATAAAAGAACAAAACAAAACAAAATAAAACATTAACAAATTCTAAAACCAAGACCAAAACTACTCCAATTTTTCTGAGTCATTACTGAATGACATAGGATACTTTATATACCATGATTGAACTTGTAGGTGGCAACCAAAACGTACCTGCCATTGTCAAAATGACTGACTATATGTTCACTTTTAAGGGTAAAGAATGAACCACTTGTTCTGAGATCTCTCCTCCACCCACTATAAATCAGCTAGAATCAGGAGTGGCTCAGTAATGTGTGGAGAAGGAGTTATTGGCTTCAAAGTTATGAAATTGATGAAGTTTGTCTTCGATATCCTGGCCTCCCCTCTTTGTCCTGTCTAGTGGCCTCATTTTCCCTCCTCTTCCTCCTTAAAAACTCATTAAGAACTGATAATAATTATCCAAATACCGAGCACTGTAAATTACTAGTTTCCTTCCCTTCAGGACATTTGCATCTTTAACTTTATATGTAGGAGTAGAAAAAAGACTGGATCCCAACTGAAGGAACTTGAGCCTTTTCCAAGTAGGGCAAGGACATGTTTTGCACAAAAGAGAAGCTCTTTCCTAAACTTATAAAATTAGCCACCAGTCACGTTCAGATTTGATTAATTTTTACAGACAACTTCAAATCTGTCCAATTGTTTAGCAGTTGAATGCAAGCATGTTGCTTTAAGAACTCTGCATGCCCCTAAAAAGAGCAGGAGAATGTCCCAGGGCATGTCCTGATACATACAGTGAGTCCACATATGGAACAGTGCAGTTAGCTGCTCTATATAGTTTCCACTATTGTAAAATTAGGGTAAAACTATTACATATGAAAAATAAGACAGAAAATGTGAATATGCTTTAAAAGCTTGTCTTGCCCTGGGACTGAAGCAGTGGAATGCTGGAATGCTCATAAATCAGAAACCATTACATCTACCTGAAATAGTGACTTTTGAGAACATAAGGAACAGCTAGCTCTTCTTACTTCCTTTTACTTCAAAATGAAAGTAAGCTTGCCCTTTGCTGTGGTAAATACTACATTTTTAGGTAATTCTGGCAGTAGAATTATAGTCAAATAATTGCTTTAATCACCCATTTTAGATTTTTTGACACAAAGAAATAATGTATTCAATAAAGAGGAATTTATTAAGTAGAACTCATTATTTTAGATGAGACCATTTAGATGAGTTTGTTTATAGTATTTGGAATAAATCACAAAAGAAAATCATAAGAAGTTGCATTGGTTATTGTCAAGGGTAAAATTTGGCTACTTGAAAGGATAAACACTACAATGTGATTGAGTTGGATTTCCTTGTTGATTTTGATTTCAAGGGCTTATTGTGGCTTTACATCTGATCTTTTACCTTGATTGAAATGGTGCTTAAATGCATATGTCTCGTAAATAGGTCTCTAAGTATGCACGCAAGTCCTAAGAAATTTACTTGTATTTGAAAAATGCTGAAGTACTTTATGTATGTATAAGTGTGTGTGTGTATAGCAATAGGCAAGGTTTTAAAAATAGATACTTAGCCTATGAACTAGAAACATAATATAAATATTTATATTTCATTTCTAGCTTTTTTTCCTCTGTACATTTGGCCACTAGCCCTATATAGTCAAGGCTTATTTCTATATTTATGTATCGAAGAGGTACAAAATAGTGGGAATTTTTGCATTTTGAAATAGTGGGTAAGACTTCTTATAAACCCTGGAGATTTTAAAGACTCTACTCTGTAATTACACTAACCTCGCAACAAGTATCTGTTTGTACAAAGAGAGAGTTAATCGTTCACGTATTTGATATGTACTGAGCATACTCTGAGCCAGGCACTAAACCAGATGCTCAGAATGTAGTGATGAGTAAGACCCAGTCCCTGACCATAAGGAATGCAAAATATAGGGATAGTCTGACAAGAAGGCAGTGGTTTAAAGATGAGATTGCTGTTCTGGGACAGTGCAACGTGAAGCACATAATACAGCTATTTTAGGAAGTTGTGGAAGACATCCCAGAAGAAGCAAAATATAAAATAAAAAACAAAGGGGAAGAGGCAGTGGAATCATGGAGAAAGTTTTGTGCAAAAGTTGGGGATATGCAAAAGTTCAGAAATATGGGAGAGGATGGTATATTTGAGAAACCAGAAAGTTGAAGGACAAGTGGTGAATTGAGGTTGATGAGGAAAACAGAAGCCAGTTCATGAGAGGTCTTAACTGGTCTAAACAATTAGAACAGTATTCTACAGCAATAGCAATTCATTGAAAAATATTAAGTAGGAAAATGATATGACCAGACTGGACCCTTCGACAGTTTTTCTCATGCTATGATGTGGAAAGTGGATTATTGGGTATCAGAAATTGGGGTGGAGGATCAACTCTCTGAGACTATGTAATTTGGCTTAAAGTATTGGTAATCTAAAATAAGGTTGTGTGCTGGTAATATAAACAAATGCAAACATTTCAAAAGTAATACTACTTATGAAGTTAAAGTAAAAAAATATATGAGAAATTGGATGAGGGAATAAGGAAAAAGTTATGGCAGATGTAAATCCCAGTTTCTGGGCTAGGCAACTGGATTTATAGTGGTGGTACTCAATTAACTAAGTAGGATTTCAAGAGCAATTGTTTATTAGTAAGGATAATGAATGCTAGTTATTGTAACAAGCAACCCTCAAGGGCTTAATGCAATAGATTTTGTGTTGCTCATCATAAAGTTTGATGAAAAGACAGTTTTCCTAGTGGCAACTCAGGGGTCGAGGTTCCTCCCATCATGTGGCTCTGCCATTTTAAAGTCCTTTGATTCCGTTTGCATTGATGGGAAAGAAGGAGATTTTAAAAATTATTTTAGGCCATTGGTATTAAAAAAAACAGCAGTTATAGGGTGCTACCATAACAACCTTCTAAAACATATGGCAAAGGCTAATGATCAGGCAGTGAACAGGGAGAAACCTGATATTAGAGATGGCAAAGAGGCCCATGTGTGTTATGCAGTGGCAGAAATGTTGGAAAATTGTTTCCTGTGATAACTTTGGAAGCAGACCTGATCACCCAAGTCATCTGGCAGCTCTGTGTTGAGCTTGTCAGATAGAACTTAGCTGTGTATATTTGTTTTAGTGGCTGTCTGGAGCAAGTGGTACAAGGCAGATAAGACATCAGGAAACAATTGGCTTTCAAGAGGCTGTCCTGGAGTTGAGGAACAAGGGACTATTGTAACTAGATGTATGTATGGGGTCAAAGGAGATCTTAAGACAGGAAAAGAAAGGAATACTTGAATGATTCACAGCACCTCATTTTCATCAGTGATTACAGGAGATTCCATTTCACACCACATTCTAATGCTAACTCCACTTCTAATCCTTTAGCAATTTCTATATGTTATCCTAAATCCACATAAGGTTAAGTTTTAAAGCTCTTTAGTACAGGCCTGTCTGCTACATCTGTGTGTTTGTTCTCCAGGGCTAAGTGGAGACGGAACACACAGTTGGATTGCAATACATATTTTATTGATGTATAACCACTATAGACAATCAGATTGCTTAATTGGGTACTGAGATTCTGAAGAAAATATGTGACATTAGATTTTAGATATAGAATTTAGGACAGAAATTAGTAAACAAAAAAATTCCTATTTCCCAGAACTTTGATGAACTTTATCATGGAATTTTAGAACATTCTTCTGTAATTATTTTTTATTTATTTTTTTATTCAGTGAGAGGTGGGGAGGTGGAGACAGACTCCCACATCCCTCTGGGCCAGGATTCACCAGGCAAGCCCACTAGGGGGCAATGCTCTTCCCATATGGGGCATAGCTCGTTACTCAGCAACCAAGCTCTTCTTAGCATTTGAGGCAGAAGCCATGGAACCATCCTCAGCACCAGAGGTCAACTTGCTCCAATTGAGCCATGTCTGGAGGAAGGGAAGAGAGACAGAAAGATAAAGAGAGAGAGAGAGAGAGAGAGAGAGAGAGAGAGAGAGAGAGAGAAGCGAGAGGGGAAGGGGTGGGGAAGCAGGTGGGCACTACTCCTGTGAGCCTTGACCGGAAATCAAACTTGGGACATCCACGTGCTGAGCCAATGCTCACTTTACCACTGAACCAACTTGCCAGGGCTGTAATTATTTTTAATTCTAGTTTCCAAGTCACTAATAATCCCCTCAGTTATAAATATATAATGCACAGAATATAAAACTGCAGTTATATCATAAAATATATATTCCTGTCATTGTATTTTTGCTACTTTTTTATTCTTGTTTTAGTTATTAATAATATTTGTACTAATAAACTATAATAAGAGCATTTTCACTTATAAAGTGATTGTTATAAACAATTATAGTTTAATTTTCACATTAGCTATGGATTCTGACAGCCTGGTAAATTACATTTATTTCTACTTAGTGACAGATCTGGGATTAGAATTCAGTGTCTCCACTTATTATATAGTCCAAGGATCTTGCACTATAATAAACTCAATCAATGCATTTGTGACATTTACATCTCAAGTATTTAGCTAGTGCAATCTTGCCAGTTTTTGTTCTGCCTTCCTTTTCTAGGTTCCTTTGATATGTTTGAAATGAAGAATAATTACTCTCACCTAAATAGAAATAACTATTTAACACACCCATCAAACATTTGGCTTAGAGGTACTGAGGGTTTGAGGAACACTTCCATCTTGCCTGAAACCTTTTTCCCTGTATGGGCTGTGGTCCTTAAGGTCCTGATTGTGTGTGCAATCTCAAGGGACTCTGGGAATCACACTGCACTTGCAATGACCTTGTTCAGTTTGCAGGTGAGGAGCAGTAGGATAGAGCTATTCTCTTTTCCTTTGCCCCTGAAATCAGCCGATGTCATTTGTGGTATGTAACTGCCTACATACTGAGCTGACTGGCCAGAGAGAAAAATGATCTAGGAAAAAGTACTGAATTGATCATCAGGGAAACAAATAATTTCAAACTGTGGCAAATTTTAGTTTTCAGAGACTGTATCAAGAATTTTATTTTTTTTAAGTATATGCTACTAGCTGCAGCTATGATAACTATTATTGTAGTAATGGTCAATCTGCATTTTAATTGCCTCTGTCAGATTGCAGATAATGACCTGTCTATCTCACGGAAAACGAATAAAATAAGCCTTTGAAAATAAACAGAAAAGAGTGTGGTTTAATTGAGGGATTCTAATAAGTGGCACTGAGCTGCTGAGTTGGCACCTAATTCTGTACAATTAGTGGCACATTCTTTGTGATTAGATATTTTCAAAAATTATTTTGAAATTATGGAAAAAAAGATAATTAGGTGTCAGCTAGAGATATTTCAGAGTTTTCTATGCCAATTTGGACCTAGGTCTTGCATACAACTTCCAAATACTTGTATTGGAGGGTTAACCTTTCCCAGAGAATATTATCATTAAACCCCCTGGAAATGCATACCCTGCAGAAATACAGCACATGGTTTCAATGAGAGGATCTGAACTGCCAAGAATGTGGGCATTTGACAATTAGGTCCACCATCAGATAGCTATTCATTTTTTAGAGACAAATTATTTAAATTCCCCATGCCAATTTGCTCCCCTATAAAATGGGAAAATAATGTTTGTGCCTTCTGCAGAAATTCTAAGGTGTGAAATGTAAACTTTCAATGGAATAAATCACAGGCAACCATAATTATATTTAATAATGCAGGGTTTACGTTATTATGTCCTATATATTATCATAATCCGCTAGCCGTTATGGACCTGATTTACTTTGAAATATGATATACTTTTTTTTAGGTTTCTATTTTCAAAACTGCCTTACAGCTTGGATATATTTGAGTAAAGCAGCTCTTCCTTATGTCCCTGATCATATGGCTTTTGAGCATATAAGGAAGAGTGTGAAAGCAGAGGGTGGGGAACATAACATTAAATATTCAAACTCCCCACAGATTTCTTGGCTTGAAGTTTTCTCTTAAAAAAAAAAAAAAGAAAGAAAGAAAAGAAAAGGAAAGAAAAGGACTAGGGTCTCTTCCCTTGTCTATTAAGCTATTTTCTATGGCCAGATTTACCCCTTTATTTGTTTTATTGTTTTACTTTCATTAAGTGCCACTTAAAGAGAGGTTAAACTTTATTAATGACTCCTGAGCTCTGGTGTATACACACACACACACACACACACACACACACACAGTCTGAAGCAGGATCTGCCATTAGAGAGAAGAGCACCCCAAATGCTTTCTTTCATTGATTGCCCTGTTTCTGAGCCTGCTTTTCATTTGTGTCACCTGTCAATGTGTGTGGATTCACAGAAATGATCATTCAGGGAATGTGCCCTGTTTGGGCATCAATAGCTCAAGGAAGCAAACCAACAAATAGCATTTAGTTTCTTAGATAATGGTGCCATGTTCCTGGCACCGATAAGACAATGAAATATTCATGAGTTTCTTAAAGGCTTCTGGAAAGAATGTGTGCTGGAATGGAACAGTAACGAGCCAGTCCTCTCTGGTTTCATGCCAGGCAGCGGCTGGTAAATAATTAAGGTGTGACAAGCCAGAGTTTACCGAGGAGGAGGTGGAGAGAAGCAGTCCTTCAGCATTGGAAATGTTCCCCTGCCATATTAAAATAAAGACCCATCTGGTCCAAGTTCTCTCACATGATTTGGAGTTTTCTCTTTAAAAGCCTCATGGCACCCAACGCATTGAATTGCTGAAGGAACACTGAACTGCTTCAAATATGTTTGGAAATCATTCAGTTAGTCTTTTCTGAGGGTGAACGGTTCTGTGTTAGGTATTGGGGAGAAAAAATGATGACTGTTCCTCAAATTTTTTGCCTTCTAGTACCTCCAGATGAAGTGGAAAACTACGGAAAAAATTACTCTGTGATCAACTGTTAAATTGTGCAGAGATATATTTATTTTTAAATTTAATTACTTAATTAATTTAATTCAATGAGAGGCAGGGAGGCAGAGACAGACTCCTGCGTGCACCCAGTCCAATATCCACCTGGCAAGCCCACTAGGGATCAATGCTCTGCTCATCTGTGTCATTGCTCCATTGTTCAACAACCAAGCTCTTCTTAGTGCCTGAAGCAGGGCCATGGAGCCATCTTTTGTGCCCAGGGCCAACCTGCTCCATTTGAGCCATGGCTGCAGGGGTGGAAGAGAGAGAGAAAGAGAAGCGAGGAGGGTAGAGGTAGAGAACAGATGGGTGCTTCTCCTGTGTGCCTTGACTGGGAATTGAACCTGAGACATCCACATGCTGGACTGATGCTCTACCACTGAGCCAACCATCCAGGGCTCTTATTTTATTTTTTAAAAATCAATATAATTAGGGTGACATTGGTTAATAAAACCATACAAGTTTCAAATGTACAACTCTAGAACACATCATCTGCCTACTGCATTGTGAGTTTATATCCAAAGTCAAGTCTCTTTCTGCCAACATTTATCCATCGTTGCCCTCTTCAACCTCTCCCCACCCCTTTTCTCTCTGGCAGTCACCATACTATTGTCTGTTTTTTGTTGTTGTTATTTAATTCTTTCATCCTTTTTCACCCAATCCCCAACCCCCTTTCTCTCTAACAGCTGCCAGTCTGTTCTCTGTATCCATGAGTCTGTTCCTATTTTGTTTGTTAGTTACTTATTTTTGTTAGATTCCATACATAAATGAAATCATAGTATTTTTCTTTCTCAGACTGGCTTATTTCACTTAGCATAATTCTCTCCAAGTCCATCCATGCTTTCATAAAAGGTAAGATTTCCTTTTTTATGGCCAAGTAATATTTCATTGTGGAAATGTACCACAGCTTTTTTACTTACTCATCAACTAATGGGCACTTAGGCTGCTTCTAAATCTTGGCTATTGTAAATAACACTGAAATGAACATAGAGGTGCATATATCTTTTGAATTAGTATTTTGGATTTCTTTGGATATATTCCCAGTCTCTGGGTCATAAGGCAGTTTTATTTTTAATTTTTTGACAAAACTCCATGGTATTTTCCACAGTGGCTACACCGATCTGCCTTCCCACCAACAATGCAAGAGGGTTCCCTTTTCCCCATACCTTTTCCAACACTTGTTCATTGTTGATTTATTGATGATAGCCATTCTGACAGGTGTGAGGTGATATTGTGTGATATCTCATTGTGATTTTAATTTGCATTTCTCTGATGATTATTGATGTTAAGCATCTTGTCATATGTCTATTAGTCATCTGTATGTCCTCTTTAGAGAAATGTCTATTCAGGTCCTTTGTTCATTTTTTACTGGGTTGTTTTTATTTTTGGTGTTGAGTTGTTTAAGTTCTTCATAAATTTTGGAAATTAGCCCCTTATCAGCTGTAACATTGACAAATGTGTTCTTCCATTCAGCAGGTTACCTTTTCATTTTGTTGATGGGTTCTTTTGCTGTATAAAAGCTTTTTAGTTTGATGTAGTACCATTATTTTATTTTTTCTTTTGTTTTCCTGCCTGAGGAGATATATCAGAAAAAAAAATGCTATGATAAATATCCAAGATTTTATTGCCTATATTTTCTTCTAGGGTTTTATGGTTTTGTGACTTAACTTTAAGCCTTTGATCTATTTTTAGTTTATTCTTGTGTATGGTGTAAGGAGATGGGGTGGTTTCAGGTTTTTTTGTTGCATGTATCTGTCCAATTTTCCCAACACCATTTATTGAATGGACGCTGTTTTCCCCATTGTATGTTCTTGCCTCCTTTGTCAAATATTCATTGACCATAAAAGTATAGGTTTATTTCTGGACTTTCTATCCTGTTTCAATGAATCTATATGTCTGTTTTTATGTCAGTACCATCCTGTTTTGATTACTATGACCTTGTAGTGCAGTTTGATATCTGGTAGCATGATTCCTCCAACTTTGTTCTTCTTTCTCAGAACTGCTGAAGATATTCAGGGTCTTTTGTGGTTCCATATAAATTTTTGGAGTATTTGTTCTAAAATTTGTATAGAATTAAATGCTTAGGGGAAAGATACACTGAGCATGTTGAGTCAAGAAAGTTTTCGGGGATGATGGGTGACCTATCTTGGACCCCATCTTGGAAATGCAGAAGAGAAAAAATAATGTTTTATCTTGAGAGGAATAAGAAAATAGACAAAAATATAGAGCAAGGAATGCACAAAACATAAAAAGGGTGCATGTAATTGTGGTGCCAGGTCCTCAATAGATGTGTAGAAAATAACATTCTCATTTTTCACAGAAAAACATAAAAATAAAATGGGTCTATGCCCTAGAAGAAACATGGAGCTATTTGGGTGAAGTGTTGGCTCACCACAGTGTAGACCAGGGGTCCCCAAACTACGGCCCATGGGCCACATGCGGCCCCCTGAGGCCATTTATTCTGCCCCCAACGCACTTCCAGAAGGGGCACCTCTTTCATTGGTGGTCAGTGAAAGGAGCATAGTTCCCATTGAAATACTGGTCAGTTTGTTGATTTAAATTTACTTGTTCTTTATTTTAAATATTGTTTTTGTTCCTGTTTTGTTTTTTTTTTACTTTAAAATAAGATATGTGCAGTGTGCATAGGGATTTGTTCATAGTTTTTTTTTATAGTTCGGCCCTCCAACGGTCTGAGGGACAGTGAACTGGCTCCCTGTGTAAAAAGTTTGGGGACCCCTGGTGTAGACTCTGAACAACGCGATGGCTTCACAGGAGAGACTGGCTCATTCTCTCTGCAGGGAGTCAAATTGAACTCTGAGGAGTTTCCATGTGAATGAATTTTTCTTATTGGATCACAGAAGCAGAAATTTTCGTAGCTTTACATTAAATATGCAAATCTCATGCTTCTTTCACAGGAGAAAATATTCATGTTACTTCCCTTGGTCAGCTCTACATTAGCCTCAGAGTTGTCAGTCTGTGGCTTTCTCCGCAAATGTGGGTTTTGTAGCTATTTCATGGCTATATTTGCTTGTTTGTATTTTTGCTTTCACATAAATAACTAAGCAGTCACTCTACATAGGCTTGAAAACCCCTCTCTCTCACCCTCTCTTTGACTTATAGTCTAGTTTAAAGAAATATAAATATTTCTTTATAAAATATTTATAAAAGTCACCTATGATTTGACCAGTCAGAAAAATGACAGCTAACATTTTGGTGAATTTTCTTTTAGCTATCTTACCCTTTATGGCGCACATAGATTATTTCTGTATTTCCTTATTTAATACAAATTATTATCCTGCCAAATAAATAGTTGGTATCCTAATTTCTCCCACTTGTGTTATGTTAAAATTTTTTCCTATGTCATTTTCAAAATATACTTAATCTCCGCATAACATATTATAATTTACCACACTTGTTCTCATTCTTGAATATGTAAATGTTTATAATTTTTTATTAGTGCAGTTAATATTTGATAAGCATCACTGAGCATCAATCCATAATTCCTCACTTATTGTATCAGGGTAAATTGTCAGATGTGAAATGTCTGGTCAAAATGTATCAACATTTCTGATGCTTTCAGCACATATTGCTGATTACTCTCCTAAAAATACCAATTTGTTATCTATGCAATGTATGAGAAGACCCGTTTATCTCATGAAAGATTCCTTGTCAATAGATTATGATCTTTTAAATAGTTCTTTGCCAATTTGATTGGTAAAACTTAAGGGTAACATTTTGTTTTAATTTAACGAATATTTGTGTGGGTATTTGTGTTTTTATGTGTGTGTGTTTGTGTTTAACAGTTGTTTTATATGACCTCTGCTCTTTTCTCTTTCTGCAAGAAGGCTTAGTAACTATTAACAATTACTGTTTTTACATAAGGCTTCTAATAATGACCCATTTGGTCTAGAGATTAATTAAGAATTATAGCCAAGACTTGTTTAGGATAAGAGCATCATTCCTCATGGGTATAATTTTCCTCTTTTATTATTTTTTCCTCTTCCCATTTTTGTGCTAACCTATCGTATAAAAATATAATTTTTATCTGTTTTTTCTTATATCATTCACAGCTTTTTAAAAAATGCCTTTCCTTACTTACCCAAGAGAAACAAGGGCTTTGACCTCACTGTAACTTGCACAGTTTTAAAAATAATGCCTAATTTGTAGGGCTGGCACGACAGAATCTTATTATTCCAGAATGGACTGAATCACATTATAATGTGGCAAAGAAAAATAATAATATTTTATATTAAAAGAGTGTATATCTGCACTCGTAAATAAAATCCCTTGTGGACCCAATCCAACAACATTGTTGTTTTCTAAATACCTCATTATAAGAAAATCACTGTTTGTCAGTGAAATAATGTCTGAGGCCTTAGAGAACAAGACTTTTTGGTATATAACTCTACATAAGTTTCCTATGTCTTGGGGTAACAACAGTCAGCCTTGGGTTTAGCCAGTGTGGAGGGAGTAACAGTTTGAAAGGTATGGATAGAACAATCCCAAACTCCTCACTGCTTCAAATATCGATTGTCATTGGGAATGTCAGAGAAAATACATATATGTAAATTTATCACATTCATGAGAAAATGCATAGTACACATGAAAAGAACTGTGCCCTCACTTTTGCCAAATTAACTCTAGATTAGAATTCACCTTAAGATAGATTGATGATGAAGTTCACATAAGAAAATATATTAGTGAGTTATTTTATTCATAGGTTACACATAACTTTTTAAAAATATATTACTTTTCAATTACAGTTGACATTCAGTATTATTTGTAAGCCAGTTTTCTCAGTAAGGCAGGTCCAAGGTCAGCATGTTGTGGACTCCTTCTAATAGGTGCAGGTATCTAATGTGAGGCAGTGGGAGAGAGCCGGTCTTGCAGTGAGTCAGTAGCTCCTGGTCATTGGCAAAAAGCGCATAGCTCTTATATCCTCCTAAGCTTAAAATCAGGCTGCTCTTGACCCTGAAATTGCTTCTCTCCATCTTTTTTGCTCTTATTCTATTCTCTAACTGCTCCCTCTTTACTCCTGGCTTTTACCCAAATCCTCATTTCTATACTCAGGGTTCACTCTTGCATGACTTGTACTTGTCTACCCTAAAGCTACTCAATTTAGTCACCTTGATCAGTCCTGTATTTCCTATTCATGAACCAGAAATCAGGCTCCTCACACCCAGCATCATATCTATTTAGCCAGGCCTCTCAAGCTACCTTCAAAATGCCTCTGGAACCTGGTTATTTCACAGCACCTCCACTGTTGACAGTCTGCTTCCCTGATTTGTTTCAGATGTCCTCTAAAATGGACACCCTGTTTCCACCTTTGCTCTATATGACATTCTGCAAGATCCTCACCTTCCTGACCTCATTTCCTATCAACTTCTATCATTTCCATTCCAGTCACGATGGCCTCCTCGGGATTCCTCAAAGTTGCCAACACAATTCTTGTATTAAGATCTTTGCTACTGTGGTTCCCTCTGTGGGGAAGGTTCTTCCCTAGAAAACCTCATGAGCATTTTTTTTTTGTATTTTTCCGAAGCGAGAAGCAGGGAGGCAGACAAACAGACTCCCGCATGTGCCCCACTAGGATTCACCTGGCATACCCACTAGGGGGTGATGCTCTGCCCATCTAGGGGTTGCTCCATTGAAACTGGAGACATTCTAGCACCTGAGGCGGAGGCCATGGAGCCGTCCTCAGCGCCCAGGCCAGTTTTGCTCCAATGGAGCCTTGGCTGCAGGAGAGGAAGAGAAAGAGAGAAAGGAGAGGGGGAAGGGTGGAGAAGCAGATGGGCGCTTCTCCTTTGTACCCTGACCAAGAATCAAACCCGGAACATCCACACACCAGGCCGACACTCTACCACTGAGCCAACCAGCCAGGGCTCATGAGCATTTTTTAAAATATATCCCTTAGATATATTAGTATCAAGGACTTGTTCTCTGACCTTCATGCATGAAATACCATATCTCTATCCCTGTTCTCTGCCTCATCTTTAATCATAGTATTTCTCATTTTCACACAGAGCATGTGTTAGTTGTCTCTTTTAGAATGCAACCTCAGTGATGGCAGGACTCTTACTTTTTGAAATGTGTGTTACCGGTACTTAGTCTACTAATGGTTAAAACAGTGCCTGTAATGAAAAAGTGGTGAAAGAAGGGAAGGATTAATGAATTAAAAAAAGTCTTTCTATCTCTGTCTTCTATCATCGTATTGAAAGTAATACATCTAGGCCTCTAAAACACTTAAATATTAAAAGGAAATTTTAATCTTACTCTCAGTCTAGTTGTCCAGGAAGGAAAAGAAATATATAAGACAATTTGCTATGTACAAAGTCTCCAGATGCCCAGTAGGTGAAAGGAGTATTTCTGGGGTGATATATTTATTTACTCATATTTTATCTTCTCCCACCCCTGGAGGCAATCAAGTGAGTAGTAAAGGAAATGAGCAAATGGAAATCAAGATCAGGAGAGTATTAAGTTAGTACATGCAACCTCAGGCAGAGTTTGCATGTCAAGCTTCAATTATCTCAGTTTACATCGAGCTTCAATTGTCCCAGTTTAAAAGAAAGAGAGAATACAGATCAGCTCCCGTTTCCCAGTATCCATGACGACAAACTAGCTGATGCAAGGAGTAGGGCTTCGAGTATCTTTCATATGTCTATTGGCCATCTGTCTGTCCTCTTTGAAGATGTATCTGTTCAGGTCCTTTGCCTATTTTTTAAAATTGGATTGCTTATTTTCTTGTTGTTGAGTTCTATACGTTCTTTATGAAGTTTGGAAATTGACCCTTTAACAGATGTGGCACTGGAGAAGTTCTTGCGAAGTTTTCTGTCTTCCCTGCCAATGATATTCCATGGTGGCTACTCAGCTAACTGTTCTATCCCCGGGGCCTGGAACAGTATGGCGTTAATAGATATTTGAGAACAAAGGAGTAAATGAATGAGTAAAGGAAGGTTAAAGGAAGAAGATGAAGACATTTTAGTGCTAGGCTGAGACATGGTGCTTATTGGAGCTGGAGTGAGTGAGGCAGTTGTGGTCAGCTTCAGGTTTGGATTAATGGTGGGAACATCTACAAGTAGCAAAACTAGAAGAAAAGACTAAATAACCCTGAAACAATCAAATGGCTTTTGGCTCTGTAATGCAAGTCTGACCAAGCTCTGATTCTAAGTGTCAATGTACTGATGTGGCAGATTTTAATTAAAGAATTAAAGTTACTAAATATTGTTTTTTCCCCTTCTTTTTCTATTGAATTTATTGGGGTGTGACATTGGTTAATAAAATTATGTAGGTTTCAGGCGTACAATTCTATAATACCTCATCTGTATGTCATATTGTGTATTCACCATACCAAGTCAAGTCTCCTCCCATCACCATTTATATCGCCTATACCTTCTTCTTCTCCCCACCCACTTTCTTCTGGTAGTCACCATATTATTGTCTGTGTCTATAAGTTTCAGACTTATGAAGAACAGATTGACAATTGTTAAGGGGGGAGAGGGTTGCAGTGAAAAAGATGAAGGGAGTAAACAAACAAAAAATAAACATTATTCTTAAATTCTGGGTTTCTTGGGCACACTAATATATTCCAGTTGCTTGGTATTATCTATACCCAGAACATTTCTGGTGCTATGTACACCCAGAAATAGTGCCTTTGAACTTAGTATAGGTATCTGAACACTAACCCTGACTTTTGCCCTCTGCCTAGCTTGAATTTGATCACTTTTTAAAATTATTTTAATTTATTGAGAAACTACTCTTCAGCAAGCATTTCTAGACACTTGGGATAAACTGAAGAAGAGATCCATACCCTACCCTTACATAGCTCAAGTTCATAGAGTTATGGGCAAGTAGAATTGAAAATCTGAAATTTTCCTGTAGCTTATGGAGTAATTTCTTGGGCAACCCAATGGCCTTCTAGCCAATTGCCAGTCCACAGAGCTGACAAGTCAATTGCTACTTCCAACTGCTGACTCCATCCAGAGCCTTACTTGCCTCCATCATCCTTTTGTGACAGGCTCCCCAGAACTCGTCCTGAGAACCAGCCCTCTCATCAATGTATTATCGAGTGTGAGGACCGTTGTGCGCATTCCAAACAGCGTCCTGCTCCAGCCCCTCCCCAGACCTTCTGGCCTGCACTCTTTTTGCTGAACTAGATAGGATGCTTTCCTACACTTGAATGACAGGATGAATTCAGCACGGTTCAGCTCTAATATTTATCAGGAATATGACCTTGCAACATTATTTAACCTTTCTGATCCACAGGCCATAAACAGGAATAAAATGCTTTCCTCTAAAGGTTTCTATGAAGGTCAGAGAAGATGAGATAACATTCTATTACAATGGCTGGCATAGCAACTCCTGTGGGTTTTTTTCTTTTTTCTTTTTTCTCAGTTTTTGTGAATATATGGCTGGAAAATGTGCCTAAAGGAAGAAAGCAGAAAATTAGGAAAAGTAAAAATAAGTTCACTGAATTTATAAATTAGGATGTTTTTGTTGAAGGGTACTCTTAAGTAAGTTATTGAAAGTTGTAAGTTATTAGTAATATGTGGAACAGTGACCTATACTTTGGGAAATATAGACAATGATGTAGTTTTTATAATCACCCTTATTATATTGTATTTATTTTACACTATAAAATTCTAGGTAGAAATAAATTTACAATAACTAAGAACCACCATGACTACTAATTGTTTTGAATTCAAATCTATCAAGATGCTTATTAAACTATCCCTATATAGCACCCATGTGAAACATTTGGCAAATAAATATAAAATTACCATCAAAAAAAGCTTTTCTAAAGAGGGGTAAAAGATAATTTCTCTCACTTTTCTTTGAATAATGCCAGTTTCTATGTATAAATATCTTGTCATTTTATTTTTTTTATATTCTCTGTGTATGTATTTTTAAATAGCACTGAAGTTTGGGGTGCCATTGTACTCTTTAACTGTTGATTTGCAATTGAAATCCTTTAAGTAGCACAGTCTGAAGAGACAATTTGGTTATATTTTTATTCAGTCAATCCCCCACACTTGCTCCCACTTGCTGTTCCTGAGGCTATGCGTCCTTATTAAGGTTATAAAATGCTTCGACCTTCATAAAAGGCACAGTGACTTCCCTGGAGGTCCAAAGCATTAATGATGAGGTGAGATGCAAAATCATTATCTGAGGGCAGCATCTCTCCTACTGCAGAAGCCATTCAAATCATCCACTTGAAAGGCAGACCTATCCAAAAGCTAATAAAGAATCCTCCCTGACAGTTGAAATATTGGGCAAATTGCTTTTCAACCTATGATAGGATGTTAACGTGGTGAAAGGCAAATGATGCTGCCGGTTTACTGTATTCAACCCCTGCATGCTGGGTAATTGATGGTCTTTGGGTCCAGAGGTCAAAAGTTGTTGGTGAGTTTGCAATAAGAAACTTTACTGTGGCCAGTGGTGAGTGTTTAATTCTTGCCATTGTGTCAGCACAAAAGGCGCTAAGAAGAAAGTCATGCTTCATTCAGGGTTAGTGTCACAGTGGCATTCATTTGTTGATGAGAACTTGTAAGTGCATGGGTGGAAAATTAAATGCTAATAACATCAGAAAATGTCACTTTTGTGAAAACTAGCTTATAAACAGAAGGTCTTACCTTCTATCTAAGATACGGCATGTGCACAGATGTATGTAATGCCCATAGGTGATGGTGGTGAGTAATACGTGTCTCTAGAAAAACCAATCTGTTTGTTTCATCTCAGATTTGAGGACTATATTAAAAAGCAGCTGAAGTATTTGAGAGCCGCAAAAGCCCATCCCAATCAGGTTTTACCCTACCTTCAGAACAGTTTGTGTGTGTGTGTGTGTGTGTGTGTGTGTGTGCGTGCACGCACACGCGCAGCCTGGCTAGATAGCTCAATTGGTTAAAGCATTGTCCCAATAATACAGAGGTTGTGGGTTTGATCCCTGTCAGGGCACATACAGCTACAGATTGATGTTTCTGCCTGCCTGTCTGTCTGTCTCTCTGTATCTCTTTCTCTAAAAAAAATAAAATAAAATAAAGGAATAATTTTTAAAAAACACTTTTTTGCATGATAAAGGAAAAGAGTTTTTTAAGGCCTGACCAGGCAGTGGCACAGTGGATAGAGCATTGGACTGGGATGTGGAGGAAACCCTGAGGTCTTTGTCTTGAGTGCAAGCTCATCTGGCTTGAACACAGGTTCACCAGCTTGAGCAAGGGGTCACTGGCTTGAGTGTGGGATCACAGATAAGACCTCATGGTTGCTGGCTTGAGCCCAAGGTCACTTGCTTGATCCCAAGGTTGCTGGCTTGAGCAAGGGGTCACTTGCTCTGCTTTAGCCCCCCTACCATTCCCCATCTAGACACATATGAGAAAGCAATCAATGAACAACTAAGGTGCTGAAACAAAGAATTGATGATTCTCATCTCTTTCCTTTCCTCTGTCTGTCCCTCTCTTTAACTCTCACTGTCTGTCAAAAAAAAAAAGAATACCACAGAACCCAAATTCCTTATTGTCAACTAGTGTATTTATAATGAGGTCGGTGTTGTTGGGCTTCTATTGAATGACATGGATGATTTGACACAGACTATCAGAAAGACAAAGAATGCCCAAGTTAAAAGGAATCTAAAATAGCAAGTTCATGGGTTTTCATCTAGTTCATGAGTTCATAGAGAACCACCAGTCCATAAAGGTGGAAATGTAGGTTGATAATAATTTTCAATATTTCATAAAACTTGCCAGAAATCATATTTTAAATAATTTGTTTTGATTACCAATTCAGGGCACAAGTACCACTATTATCTGTGTTCTCAGTGCTATTTAGAAGCTCTCATTGGTATAAAAGTAACTTATAGGAAATACATAGAATGTGAATGTTCTCTATAAACTGGAGAATTAAAAGCCTGATGACTATGTAGTTGCTGATTTCTTCGAAGCACGTTTTCATACAACCTGGGCAATAAAAGCATAAAAAACAGCACTAGTGCTCGCTTCAGCAGGACATGCACAAAAATTGCCATGACACAGAGATTAGCTTGGTCCCCTGAGCAAGGATGCAAAGCAAATCCATGAAGCAGTCTATATTTTTAAAAGGAAAGGTTATTCCAATGCACAGACTTGATTTTTGTACTACAATTTGCTAGTTTGTAATATGTATTTTTTCTTACCGCTCTATGAATCTGTTGGGCATTGGTCCCTTGTAAGAGGTTTGAACTTTAATAATTATGAGGACTACATTTAGACATAATTGTACTAATATTAACTTGTCTATTTTTATTTGATTTTAATTTTTAGATGTTTATGAAAAGAGGCTTGGGGGAGAGGATGGGGAAGAGGGGTAGGCAATTTCTTTTATAAGTGTAAAATAAATGAACACACATGGAATGCAAAATAATCAAAATTTCAAAAGTAGTGCTAGACTGAGAATCAGGAGAGTTGGCTTCTGGTGATGACTTGGTCAATATCTAGGACAATTTTTAAAAGTTGTTTTATTTACTTAAATTTTTTATTTCTAATTATACCAGATAATCTCTCAGGAATCGTATAGGCTTTAACTTCAATAACAAAGATACATCATTGTTGCTCAATGTGCTTGTGATTCACAAGAAAGATACTTAGGAGATCATGACCCCGGAGTTATTTATGCTGGGACTTTGGGCAGAATGAAAGTAGAAAGTCTGCTTTCTAAAGATGCCACAATTTCACTTGTGAGGAATAAATATTTTTTAAGGAATAAATAAAGAAATATTTAATAAGGATTATTTTAAGGAAAATTTACCTGGACCTAGTTAGACTGGCACCATATAAAGCCTCAAGAATAGACTTCAGCTTGGAAACATTTGGGTATGACTTCTAGCTAGCTATTCCCCATGGGGACTTTTTGAATTCTGATTTTTCATGAAATAAAAGAAGGGAATAGAGTAGCTATAGAACTAGTCATTCTTAGGTCCATGCCCCTTAATGTTTCCTATCTAATAATAGAGAAAAAATCAGAAAGACAAACAAAACTACACAAGAATAGCTCACTCACTGTAGTTGGAGATAGAATATGGCTTAATTTTAGAGTAACTGTAAACAAAAAAGGGAATAAGAAAAAATAGAAGAAAAATGTCTCCAACTGGCAGTAAATGATCTCTTATGTTCCCACCATGTCACAAGACTTTGAGGCAAAGCACGCACTCTGGGAAGAAGTAGGGGAAGACAAAAGGGGAGTCAGTGACTTGAGTAAAGTTGAGCCAAAACACATCCAGAAACATTGCATCCACTTTTAGTTGGAAAATTCTAATGTGCCTTAGTGCAGTGGTCCCCAACCTCTTTTGGGCCATGGACGGACCGGTTTAATGTCAGAAAATATTTTCATGGACCGGCCTTTAGGGTGGGACAGATAAATGTATCATGTGACCGAGACAAGCATCAAGAGTGAGTCCTAGACAGATGTAACAGAGGGGATCTGGTCATTTTTTAAGAATAAAAATCATTCAGACTTAAATATAAATAAAACAGAAATAATGTAAGTTATTTATTTTTTCTCTGTGGACCAGTACCAAATGGCCCACAGACCGATACTGGTCTGTGGCCCAGGGGTTGGGGACCACTGCCTTAGTAGGTCAGGTCATGGATGGCAGAGAAGGAATTTACAAGGATGCACTACTAGACATGACTGGGCTCAAGAGCTGCTGGGGACAAAAAAGGGCAAAAGTGAGGGAGAAGCACCTTTGGTAATTAAGCAGTATGTGGAAAAGCAAAGGGGAAAGACACCTGTACCTCCCTCAACCACACACACGACACAAATTCAGTAAAGAATCTAGACTTCTATATGGTAACAGAAACATGCCCTTGTACTATTAATCTTGTAAACCATCCCAGATCCACAGAATGAACTAAAAAAAGCTGAATAAATCTAGTAAAAATTACCAAACCATATTAGAAAATATAAATTTTTATCTTGTGGAAACATAAAACAGAAGAAAATTATAAGACTAAACTCCAAATTGAATTAAATATACTCAAATATTTATTTGAGGATTTGAGGATATGCAAAACCACTTTGAATCAGAACAGAAATGGTCCAAAAACAAATAAAAATCAGGAAGTTATAGAGTTGATTGTAGTTTGGACACAAATAAAATATAAAATAATTTTTCAAATAAATGTTGTTGAAAAAAGGTAAAACATGGCCAAGAAAATGAAAATGAGGTGACAAAGAAGTAGAAGGGGCCAAAGATAAAGTCATGGAAATGAAAGGCACACAGACAAGAATAGTGGAGGTATCACCAAACTCCCTGCAAAAGAAAACTAAAATATACAGTAAAGTCATGGTGCACTTTTGACTGGTCACAGGAAAGCAACAAAAGATGATAGAAATGTGAAATCTGCACCAAATAAAAGGAAAACCCTCTCAGTTTCTGTAGGATGATGTGGCGACATGTGCTCATATGCAGATGATGATGTAACACCATGTATACAGCGGAACAGCCCACGGCCATGCCAGTGGAGATGTAGACGGTGCAGAAGAAAGTTCAGTGTGTTTTGTGGCTCACTAAATTTGAATCCATTACCAAAGTGCAACGTGAATATTGGCATTTTTATAACAAAGCGCCACCACATAGGAATAACATTACTCGGTGGGATAAGCACTTGAAGGAAACCGGTAGTTTGGTGGAGAAACCCCGTTCTGGTAGGCCATCAGTCAGTGTCGAGTCTGTAGAGGCTATATGGGATAGTTACCTAAGGAGCCCTAAAAAATCTGTGTGTGAGCCACATCGAAATGCACTGAATAGGTATGAAACTGGGAGAGTTTTCCTTTTATTTGGTGCAGATTTCACATTTCTATTGTCTTTTGTTCCTTTCCTGTGACTGGTCAAAAGTGCACCATGAATTTATGAATACACTGTACAAGAGAATATTAAAGACATATAATAAAACAAAACTTTCCAAAAATAAAGAATATCCAAATCCATATATTGAAAAGCACACTAAGGGCCTGAGAAATTAACTCAATATGATCATCTCCAAGGTACATCCTAATAAAAATTATTAGAAGGAAAAAAAGGGGCAAAGGAAACCTCTCAAGACAACTAGGAAAAAGATCAAATAATAAATATAGAAGCTCAAGTATATAACAATGGCATGAGTGAGGGGAGAGGGCAAATGCACAGATGTTATCTTTATTATATGCAGCTTAAGTGTCTGTCACCAATAGCTTATTGGTTGCTTGCATAACTGTACTAGCCAATGGGGTGAAGTTGCCATGGCTGAACGCAAATGAGCGTGTCAGGGGGAAGGTGAACATTTGTTTGCATTGGCAATCATCTGTTTTACATAAAAACTATGTCTTAATGTAATTTCTTTTAAGAATGCCTCCTAGAAAATACAGCACTGAAGAGGAGAGAAAAGGAGCTAAAGCTGCACAAAAACGGCTTTCTCAACAAAAAGAAACCACTGAGCAGAGAAAGACAAGGCTGGCTTCAGTCACAGAGCAAATGCGTCTTTCTCGGCAAAATGAGACTGATGAGCATAGAGAAACAAGGCTTGCCTCAGATGCAAGACAAAAAAGCCTGTCTCGACAAAATGAGTCCCTTGAACAAAGGCAGGAGAGAAATGCAAAATAGCGGTGGCTCTTAAGAAATGTACCGCCAGTGGTTTCCTTCATTGCACTCTACTTTAAACAATTAAGCAAGTAGAAGGGGGAAACCCCGTGGCTCACTAAGCAAAGGGGCGTCCTCACCGCCTGCCCTGGGTAATTCATTTGGAATTAGCAGACACCTTTGCACAAATCATTTTAATTACAATTTATAATATCTAGAACAGTGGTCATTTCGTATGACCACCAGATTTCTAGTCCTTTATATCAGAGCAAAAATAAAACAAACATGAATGGAGAAGAGAGAGAGGAAGTAGAAACTAGAATAAACTTATTGATTGTTACAGAGGCAAAAAATAGAATTTAAGGAATACTATTAAAAAGTAATAAACCAGAGATTAAAATTACAAGACTAAACTCTAAACTGAATCTTGACTCAAAACTGTTTTCCAAAGAATACATAAGACAAGACATTGTAGAAGATGTAAAATTAAAGGTAACCATTAGAATGAAAATATATACAGGCCTGACCTGTGGTGACGCAGTGGATAAAGCGTTGACCTGGAATGGTGAGATCACCAGTTCAAAAACCTGGACTCGCCCGGTCAAGGCACATATGGGAGTTGAAGCTTCCTGCTCCTCCCCCCTTTCTTTCTCCTCCCCCTCCTCTAAAATGAATAAATAAATAAAAATAATTTTAAAAAAAAGAAAATATATACAATTTTTCATAATTATCATTTTTAATCAAAAAGCAAATAATATGAATTTTGTAAAGAAATAAGCATAACAAGTATGACCTAACATACATAATTCTAAAACAATTGCCACAGAATTGAGACATAGTAGTCATATCAATAAATGCAAATTAACTTGTTAAAATAATGTGATTTACACTTTGTTTACAAAGAAATACACAGACATATGCTGTATACTAGTGGCATGATTAAAACAATTAGAAAATGACTAGAAAAACAAATAAAATAGCAAAGCTACATCAGATCTACAGACATAGTAGGAAAAGATCTGATCTTGCTATCAGATAAAGCAGTATTCAAGCCAAAAAAGCGATAGAATTGATAAGAAAGGTACTTTTTAATGCTAAATTCCACAAGTCAAAATGATATGGAATTTATGAATATAAACTGTTGTACAGAGATAGAAATCTATAGTAATGCAACAGTCTTTCAAGATAGATCAAGTAGACAAACCAAATATAATTAAGGAACCAGAGACCTCAATGACATAAATCAATAAAATAGATGTTATCATCATATCCCAAATTGTAGACCCTGATATAGAAAATGTACTTCCTTCCTAGGTGTTTATTAAAGACAAAGTTTTTCATACACTGGACCACAAGGAACACGTCAATATGTACTGTAACTCAAATATCACCAACAATATTCTCTTGATTACAATACACTATAACTAGCAATTATTAAAATATAAAAAATTAAAAGGCCCTTCCACCAGCAAATGCTTTAAAAAGCTGCTATTAGACAATCCTTGAGTGAAACAAAAAAATGCAGATTGAAACTGCAGAATTGAATAAAATAATCAAAGCACTCCATAAAGAACCCCTGGCTACACTTAAAGCAGTGGTCAGAGGAAAATTCATAACACTAACTCTTTCTCTTTTTTTTTTGTTCTTTCTTTTTATTAATTTTAATGGGGTGACATTAATAAATCAAGGTACATATATTCAGAGAAAATATCTCCAGGTTATTTTGACATTTAATTATGTTGCATACCCATCACCCAAAGTCAAATTGTCTTCTGTCACCTTCTATCTGGTTTTTTTCTGCCCCTTTCCTCCCCTCACCCTTTCCCTCTTCTCCCTCCCCCCTTAACCACCACATTCTTGTCCATGTCTCTGAGTCTCATTTTAATGTCCCACCTATGTATAGAATTATATAGTTCTCAGTTTTTTCTGATTTACTAATTTCACTCAGTATAATGTTATCAAGGTCCATCCATGTTGTTGTAAATGATCTGATGTCATCATTTCTTATGGCTGAGTAGTATTTTATAGTATATATGTACCATTTCTTCTTTATCCAGTCATCTATTGAAGGGCTTTTTGGTTTTTCCATTTCTTGGCCAGCATAAATAATGCTGCAATGAACATAGAGCTGCATGTGTCTTTATGTATCAATGTTTTTGAGTTTGTGGGGTATATATATACCCAGGAGAGAGATTGCTGGATCATATAGTAGTTCTATTTTTAGTTTTTTGAGGTACCACCATACTTTCTTCCATAATGGTTGTACTACTTTACATTCCCACCAACTGTGAATGAGGGTTCCTTTTTCTCCACAGCCTCTCCAACACTTATTATTATCTGTCTTGTTGATAATAGCTAATCTAACAGGTGTGAGGTGGTATCTCATTGCCATTTTGATTTGCATTTCTCTAATAACTAATGAAGATGAGCATCTTTTCATATATCTGTTGGCCATTTGTATTTATTCCTGGGAGAAGTGTCTGTTCATGTCCTTTCTCATTTTTTTATTGGATTGTTTGTTTGTTTGTTGTTGAGTTTTATGAGTTCTTTGTATATTTTGGATATTAGGCCCTTATCTGTGCTGTTGTTTGAAAATATCATCTCCCATTTAGTCGACTGTCTGTTTATTTTGTTGTCAGTTTCTCTTGCTGAGGAAAAACTTCTTAGTCTGATGTGGTCCCATTCATTTATCTTTGCTTTCACTTCCCTTGCCTTTGGAGTCAAATTCATAAAGTGCTCCTTATAATCAAGGTCCATGAGTTTAGTACTTATGTTTTCTTCTATGTACTTTATTGTTTCAGGTCTTATATTTAGGTCTTTGATTTATTTTGAATTAATTTTAGTACAGGGGACAAACTGTAGTTGAGTTTCATTCTTTTACATGTAGCTTTTCAGTTTCCCCAGCACCATTTGTTGAAGAGGCTTTCTTTTCTCCATTGTGTGTTGTTGGCCACTTTATTGAAAACTATTTGACCATATATATGTGTTTTTATTTATGAGCTTTCTATTCTGTTCCATTGGTCTGAGTGTCTATTTTTCTGCCAATACCATGCTCTATAATATAATTTGAACTCAGGTATTGTAATGCCCCCAGCTTCATTCTTTTTCCTTACGATTGCTTTGTCTATTGGGTTTTTTTATAGTTCCATATAAATCTGATGATTTTTTGTTCCATTTCTTTAAAAAATGCCATTGGTATTCTAATGGGAATTGCATTAAATTTGTATATTGCTTTAGGTAATATGGTCATTTTGACTATATTTATTCTTTCTATCCAAGAACAAGGAATATTTTTCCATTTCATTATATCTTTTTCAATTTCTTTTAACAATGCTTTGTAGTTTTCATTATATAGGTCCTTTACATTCTTTGTTATGTTTATTCCTAGGTATTTTATTTTGTTTGTTGCAACCATGAAGGGGATTATTATTTTGAGTTCATTTTCTGATGTTTCATTGTTGGCATATGGGAAGGCAATGGACTTTAGTATATTAATTTTGTATCCTACGACCTTACTGTATTGGTTTATTGTTTCTAATAATCTTTTTGTGGAGTCTTTGGAATATTCAATGTATAGGATCATATCATCTGCAAAAAGTGAAATCTTTACTTCTTCTTTTCCAATATGAATGCCGTTTATTACTTTTCCTTGTCGGATTGTTCTGGCTAAACTTCCAGCACTACATTGAATAATAGTGGAGAGAGTAGACAACCTTGTCTTGTTCCTGATTTAAGGGGAAAAGTCCTCAGTTTTATGACATTTAATATGATGTTAGCTGATGTTTTATCATATATTGCCTTTACTATGTTAAGATATTTTCCTCCTATTCCCATTTTGTTGAGTGTTTTAAACATAAAATTGTGTTGTATTTTATCGAATGCCTTTTCTGCATCTATTGCTAAGATCATGTGGTTTTTGTTCTTTGTTTTGTTGATATGGTATATTATTTTTTAATGTGTTGTTGTATTTGATTTGCTAGTATTTTGTTTAGTATTTTAGCATCTGTATTCATTAGAGATATTGGTCTGTAGTTATTTTTTGTGTGTGTTGTCCTTGCCTGGTTTCAGTATGAGGGTTATATTGGCCTCATAAAAATGTGTTTGGAAGTATTGCTTCTTCTTCAATTTTTTTGGAAGACTTTGAGTAGAATAGGAACCAAGTATTCTTTGAATGTTTGATAGAATTCACTGGTATAGCCGTATGGCCCTGGACTTTTATTTTTTATTTTATTTTATTTATTTTATTCATTTTAGAGAGGAGAGAGAAAGGGAGAGAGAGAGACAGAGAGGGAGACAGAGGAGAGAGAGACAGAGAGAGAAGGTGAGGAGGAGCTGGAAGCATCAACTCCCATATGTGCCTTGACCAGGCAAGCCCAGGGTTTCAAACTGGAACCTCAGCATTTCCAGGTCAACGCTTTATCCACTGTGCCACCACAGGTCAGGCTGGACTTTTATTTTTGGGGAAGTTTTTAATAGTTTTTTCTATTTCCTCCCTGCTTATGGGTCTGTTTAGGCTTTCTGCTTCTTCATGACTCAGTCTAGAAATATTGTATTTTTATAGGAATTTATCCACTTCTCTAGATTGTTAAATTTGGCGGCATATAGCTTTTCAGATTATTTTACAATAATTCTTTTTATATTTATGATATCTGTGGCAATTTCTCCTCTTTCATTTTGGATTTTGTTTATATGAATCTTATCTCTTTTTTCCTTGGTGAGTCTTGTCAAGGGTTTGTCAATTTTGTTGATCTTTTCAAAGAACCAGCTCCTTGTTTTAATTTTTTCTATAGTTTTTCTGTTCTCTATTTCATTTCTTTCTGTTCTGATTTTTATTATTTTCTTTCTTCTGCTGGATTTAGGTTGTCTTTGTTCTTTTTCTAGTTCCTTAAGGTGTGAAGTTAAGTGGTTTAGTTGGGCTTTCTCTTGTTTTTTTTATATAGGCCTGTAGTGGTATGAACTTCCCTCTTATTACTGCTTTTGCTGCACCCAGAGATTCTGATATTTTGTATTGTTATTTTTGTTTGTCTGTATGTATCTTTTGATCTCTGTGCTTATTTCTTCTTTGACTCACTCATTTTTTAAAAGTATGTTGTATAGTTTTCACATTTTTGTGTGTTTGTTTACTTCATTTTTGCATTTGAATTCTAGTTTCAAGGCTTTATGATCAGAAAATATGCTCGGTATAATTTCAATTTTTCTGAATTTGCTGATGTTATTTTTGTGGCCCAACAGATGGTCAATTCTTGAGAATGTTCCATGTACACTAGAGAAAAATGTATATTCTGGTACTTTGGGATGAAATGTCCTTTAGATGTCTATCATATCCAATTGTTCTAGTGTTTCATGTAAGGCCAATATTTCTTTATTGATTTTCTGTTTGGATGAATAATCTAGATCCATCAATGGTGTATTGAGGTTTCCAAGTATGATTGTATTTTTGTCAGTTTTTGTTTTTAGGTCAGTAAGTAGCTGTCTTATATATTTTGGTGCTCCTTGGTTTGGTGCTTATACATTAAGAAGTGTTATGTCTTCTTGATTCAATATTCCCATAATCTTTATGAAATGACTGTTTTTGTCTCTGATTACCTTTGCTGTCTTGTAGTCAGCACTGTTAGATATGCGTATTGCCAGACCTGCTTTTTGGATGTTATTTGCTTGGAATATTGTTTTCTAGTCTTTCCCTTTGAATTTAATTTTATTCTTGTAGCATAGATGTGTTTTTTGTAGGCAGCATACAGTTGGATTTTCTTTTTTAATCCATTCTGCTACTCTGTGTCTTTTTATTGGTGATTTCAATCCATTTATATTTAGTGTATTTATTGACACTTGAGGGTTTCCTACTGCCATTTTATATATTGCTTTCTGTTAGTTTTGTATCTTGTTTGATTCTTCTCTTTTGTTTTTCTATCATTTGTTTTTGTTTGGTTGTAATCTATACTTCTTTCCTCTGTTACTTTTTTTTTTAGTCATATGCTTCTATGGTGGTTTTTTCAGGGGTGGTTACCATTAATTAATGGAAAGGGTACCTACCATGTTCATTATAGTACATTATCTCTTGAGTGCTTCTGCACTACATCCTCCTTTGCTACTATTAATCTTCGTCCTCTCCCCTTTTTTGTTTTTGTTGTCACAGTTTAAATTTGGTTTTATTTTTTTCTTGGTGGAGCTTTTACTTGTGGTTTTGTTTTGTTTTGTTCTTTGTATCTCGTTAGAAAAACCCCTTTAGTATTTCCTGAAGTGGGAGTTTTCTGGTAATAAATTTCCTCATCTTTTCTGTATCTGTGAATGTTTTTATTTCTCCTTCATTTTTGAAGGATAGTTTTGATTGGTATAATATTCTTGGCTGGAAGTTCCTTTCTTTCAGAACTGTAAATATTGGGTCCACTCTCTTCTAGCTTGTTGAGTTTCTGCTGAGAAATCTGATGATAATCTAATGGGCCTTCCTTTATATGTTGTATTCTTCTTTTCCCTGGCTGCCTAGAGAATTTTTTGTTTGTCATTGGTTTGTGCCAATTTCATTATGATGTACCTTGGAATAGGTTTGTTGGGATTAAGATAACTCGGTGTTCTGTTTGCTTCTTGAATTTGAGGCTTTAGTTCTTTCCATATACTTGGGAAGTTCTCGTCTATTATTTGTTTGAATATATTCTCCATTCCATTTTTTCTCTCTTCTCCTTCTGATATACCTATTATTCTTATGTTGCTCTTTTTGATGGAGTCAGACAATTCCATTAGGGATTTCTTTTTGCTTTTTTTAATTCATGAGTCTCTCTCCTCTTCTCTCTGTTGTGTCTCTAGTTACCTATCTTCTATGTCACTAATTCTGTCTTCTATCTGGCCTGTTCTATTAGCTAAGTTTGTTACCTTGTTTTTCAGTTCATGAATTGAGTTTTTCATCTCTGATTCGTTTTCATAGTTTCAATTTCTTTGGTAATATATTCTTTCTGTTTGTTGAGTTGTTTTTTTGAGCTCCCTAAATTGCCTCTCTGTGCTTTCTTGTATATCTCTGAGTATTTTTAGGATTTCTATTTTAAATTATCTGTCATTTAACTCCAAGGTTTCCAATCTATTAAAATTTTTTTCTATAGATTTTTCCTCATCTATCTGTGCTACATCTCTGTCTTTTGTATCCATGGTATTCGATTTCCTTTTCCTTAATGGTATCTGAGGGTGGTTTCCTTAATAATACTAATAAGAATTGATAAAGAATAATAAAATTAAAAAAATTCTTTTTTTGAGAAAATTCCATAAAAAACTGAGAATTATATTCTGCTAAATGGAACAAAAACTACCTAGGATGGAGGGCCTGAGTTGGGGAGAAGTGACAAAGGGGCAATAAATGAGGTAAGGATCCACAAAATGTTACAAGAAAAAAATTTGTATCAAGAATAAAACAATTTTCTTGTAAACGATGGTCTTATGAGAAATATAGAAAGAGAAAAGAAGACAAGAAAAGAAAAAAAGAGAAAAAAATTCTGTTGTATTAAGTGGATCAAAAACTACATAGAATGGAGAGCTGAGGTTGGGGAAATGCTAACGAGATAAAAATAAAAGTAAAGAGCACACAAAGTGCCACAAAGAAAAAATTTGAATCCAAAATAAAATAATTTGTTTGTGAGTTAGAATCGAGTGAAAGGAAAAGTGAAAGAGAAAAGAAGAAACCAAAAGAGAGGGAGAAAAATAAGAGGAAAAAGGGGAGAGAGTTAAGGTTTTTGGAATGTAACCCTCATTGAGAGAAAGAAAAAAAATGAATGGGAAATATAACACCTATGGGTAATGAAGTTTAAGATGAAATGAAAAGAATAAGATGAAAAGAGAATAAAAGGACCAAGGTGGAAGAAAAAAAGTAAATATAAAAAATGAAAGAAAAAAAAGGTGGAAAAAGTTAAAAGGACTGTGGCTTATTCTTGATTTTGTGAGGTTATCTTTTTCCTCTTTCCTTCTTCTCTCTCTTTTTGGTCAGTGGCACTGTACCCCAGGCTCTGCCCCTGTGGCACGCTTAGGTAGATATTTGCAGTTGATGTGTTGCTATGGCGATGACATATACTAGGCCTCAGTATCGTTGGTAGTTGGAGCTTGTTAGCGTTTGCAGGCTCCAACAATGGGCGAGTCTATTTTCCCGAAGCCTCTCTCCAAGTCTCTCCTTCCTGAATCAGCAGCCTGGTGACCGAGCTCTAAAGTTGCCTGCCACTGCCTGGAGAGTAGGAGGCTCAAAGAGCTGCCAAATCCCTCTGCTGTTTCCACTCAACACAGGGCTCTGGTAAGGCTTTGCCAGCCAGAGCTGCTAGTGTAATCAGGCAGGGCTGGGAGCCAATTACTCTCAAGGTATCTTTCTATGAGCCTTCAGGCATGTCTAGGATGCCTCAGCACTCTGTGGGACCACTCTCCCCAGGCTTTTTGTTCTTTGTAACCTGTACTGGCTGGCAGGAAGATGCCCTAGTCGCTGCCTGCAGAAAAGGAGGTCTTAAAAGCTGCAAAGTCCCTCCTCCAAGTCCTTTTAGAGCACAGCCCTGAGTATAAAAGCTCTGCCGACCAGAGCCTCCAGCTTAAGCAGGTAGGGGGGCGAGTGACTTCTGATCAGGCTCTTTTCTAAGGTTCCCCGGGTATGACTAGTTAAATTTGCCTTAGCGTTACATGGTACTGCTCTCTACAGGCCTCTCTCTTGTTAAGAAGCCTACAGCTTAGCCTGCCCAACCTCTGCAGTGTTCTCTGAGGTCTGTTCCATAGGAATGTATTTTTTACTCTGTATCGGCTGGCAGGAGGTTACCCCAGCCACTGTGTGCAGAGCAAGAGGCCCTAAAAATATCACTTCTCTCCTTCAGGTTCTCTAAGATTGCAGACCTGAGAAAGAAGACCTTGTCAGCTGGAGCCGCTGCCAGCGTTAGCCAGCTGGACAGTGAGCAGACTGCGGGTTAGGCTCCTTTCAGCAATATCCATTCCCAGTTTTGCTCTCCAAAGCTGTCTGCAAGCTGCCTGCATGCCTCTCCCCCTAGCACTTCCATATTTTTTCTTCCTGGGTAATGTGCTTTGTTAGCCTGTATGGCTGGTGGAGGTGTCCCGCCCACCCAGAGAGAGGTCCAGGGGTAGGGAAGCAGGCTTATGCACACTTCCCTTGCGCTGTTGTTCCGGGAGCAGGGATTACACCAAGAATGTGGTAGCAGCCCACGCAGAAGGCTACTGGCAACAGTTTCCGACCCAGCCCCTCTGTCCGGGAACGTGGGCGCCCATGCCCTGGGTCACTAGGAGGAACCACTCATACACTGTCCGCACTTGCCGACCTGGGTATTGGGAATAAACAAGGCAACTGCTCGTCCACCTCTGCCAGGGCTTGCTGTGGGTGTTGGCTCCATGCTGCATGTGGGCAGAGCTGCGGGCACACTCTCTCCTCGGCTTGAATATCTCTACCCCAGCCCAGCATTTTCCATGCTCCCAGCCCTCACTTTCTCTCAGTTCCAAGTGAAAGCAGCCCTTGCTCAAGTCAGTGAAGAAGGTGGAGTGCTCTGTTCTCCATCTTATTTTCTTCAGAGTGGATTATTTATTTAGCTACCATTTCGCCCAATCATACCTTTGTTTAGTGTATGTGTATTTCAGATGCTCCTGGGATTGTTTTTCTGTCTCTAGTTATTGAATTTGTTGAAATATTGGGGAGAGGTATCGGGAGCCCTTTTCATGGTGCCATTTCTCTGACATCACTCCCACTCTTTCACCAATAATAAATGAAAGAATGAAAACAAATGCCCAGCTCAAAAAAAAAAAAAACCCAAAGAGAACAAATCAAGTAAAAGAAAACTCAACAAAGGAAATAAAAAAAAACAGAAGTTAGTTAACAAGGTATATTATTACAGAAAAACATTTGGAAGTGCATATATCTGTGTGTGTGTGTATGTGTGTGTGCAAGTGTGTGTGTGTGCAAGTGTGTGTGCACATGGGAATGAGGGTGAGGAATTGTTTAAGAGAATGGAGGAGTGTCCTCTTTCAGACTTGAATTCTCTGGGAAACATAGATTTCACTAGGATAGAAATAATGTGTGTGCGTGCAGCCCCATGTTCATTGCAGCATTGTTCACAGTGGCCAGGACATGGAAACAACCAAAAAAGCCCATCAATAGATGACTGGATAAAGAAGATGTGGCACATATACACTATGGAATACTACTCAGCCATAAGAAATGATGACATCGGATCATTTACAGCAAAATGGTGGGATCTTGATAACATTATACGAAGTGAATAAGTAAATCAGAAAAAAACAGGAACTGCATTATTCCATACGTAGGTGGGACATAAAAGTGAAACTAAGAGACATTGATAAGAGTGTGGTGGTTACGGGGGGAGGGGGGGAGAGAGAGAGGGAAAGGGGGAGAGGGAGGGGCACAAAGAAAACTAGATAGAAGGTGACAGAGGACAATCTGACTTTGGGTGATGGGTATGCAACATAAGTGAACGACAAGATAACCTGGAGTTGTTATCTTTGAATATATGTATCCTGATTTATTGATGTCGCCCCATTAAAAATAAAATTATTTTAAAAAAAGAAATAATGTGTGTGTATACACACAAACATACATATATGATTTTTTCCGTGTAATCCATTCTTTTAGAACTGGAAATTGGGAACTTTCATGATTTTCATATCTGACTTGTGATGCCTTGTACTAAAATGGCAAGTGAGAACTAACACTTTAAAAGGCCCAGCAGAGTTGCTGTGTTGATCTCTGTAACAGTGATAATTGATTAAGGGACCATACAATGTGTAATGTCTGGGCTAGCCACAGTGCTGGTGGCAATATGCAAACAATGGAAATTACTCTTGAGCAAATGATAATTAGATTCAATGCTGGACTTCTTCAGTTATGGTTGGGTTTTAGAATTATATTCTTAGAGCTTTCTTAATGTCCACTCTTACTAAAATTCTTCCAGGGGAAAGAAATCACTTTAGTGAATGTGAAATATCTTAGCCTTACACCCCCTTTTCCATGAAGCACTGTCACAAAATGCTTCTTTTCAAAAACAATTACATCATAGCAGAGCAAACAGTTTGATTGGATGAGTTGAAAAATGATGACTTATAGAAGAATATTTCTACAACTCAAAGCTGAGAACAATTGCTCTGAAGATTGTCATTTTATCTTATACATCAGGGCTCTGTATATTCCAGGCTTTCAAAATATTTATTGACTACATATACCAAAGAGTGAACAATTGTTCATTTTTAGCAATTCAGTTTTTCCTTCTTTAGACACATTACAGGTTGTCGATTCCTTTTGTTGTGATATCTCCATAAAATTTTAATTTCTATGAACAAGGAAACTTGTGTGTTCAAAAGGTCTAGGCTGAAATTATTTTCCTTAGTCAAAAAATAGTTTAATTAATTCATAAGCTTTCCCCCTTTAAAACAAATTTATCCTGTGTCTTTGATGCTCACTATAAATTATAGCCATGCTTCATTCTAATATATTCTATTACGATTTGGTGCCTCAGAAGATTTAAAGGATGCCAATTTTCTGTACAGTTTATCAGAAAATATTCAGCTAAGCTGTTTAGAGCAAACTTATAAAAATACAACTTACAAAAGATTTATCACATTGCTTGCAGTTTAGCGTGTTTCCAGATTCAGTCACCTAACTCCTTTCTGCCTTCTTTTGACAAGAGTAAGTTTAATATTAAATATTAATGCTCTTCCCCATAAAAATACATACATATTTATTTAGGATGCATTTGTTGTAAAATTATTTAGAGATTTTCATACTCTACTGCAATGCTTATATAAGGATCATTTATCCTTATTTGATATGATTGGCTTTCCTCATAAATTTTATCTGGTAGCCTTGTCAGCCACTGCTGCCAAGAAAAAAAGAAAGAAGAAAGAAAGAAAGAAAGAGAGAGAGAGAGAGAAAGGAAAGAAAGAAAGAAAGAAAAAAAGAAAGGAAAGAAAGAAAGAAAGAAAGAAAGAAAGGAAAGGAAGGAAGGAAGGAAGGAAGGAAGGAAGGAAGGAAGGAAGGAAGGAAGGAAGGAAGAAAGAAAGGAAGAAAGAAAAGGGATCTTTCTTCCTTGGTGGTAAAGGTAAGACTGCTTTCTTTTAGTACCTTCCTATTTGCTTTTCCAGAAAAAGATAATTAATCTGATGAGAAAAATTCCAGGAGATTGGTCCAGCTGTCCCACCTTAGATGTTAGGTTTTTTTGTGTTTAAAGGCCATTCTCTGCTTTGAGGTTTAATTTTAGGTGTCAAATTGGCTGGACTATGGTGCCATGTTGTTTGGTCAAACACCAGTCTAAGTGTTGTTATGATATATTTTCTTAGGTTTGATTACCATTTAAATCAGTAGAACTGAGTAAAGCAGATTATCTCGATAATATGAGTGGGTCTCATTCAGTTGAAAACCTTAAGAACAAAGACTTGGATTTCTAGAAGAAGAAGGAATTTAGATCAAGACTTTAATATCAACCCTTACCTGAGTCTTCAGCCTGCTGGCCTGTTGTTTTAGACTTTAGGTTAGTTAGCCTCTGAGATCCTGTGAGTCAATTCCTTATAGTCTCTGTCTGTCTGTCTGTCTGTCTGTCTGTGTGTCTCTCTCTCACTCTTGTTTGGTAATGAACTCTGTTGAATACACCTGCTAATAGATCTCTCCCATCTCTTTTCAATTTCTATTTGGCTTACTGAGGAAGTTGACCACATAGAACCAGTCCCTTCATTTATATTACTATTTTTCTCACCCTGCCTCTTCTTTCTTTAGTAATAAAGATCTGAACCTTCTTTCAGAAGGAGGGAAGCTCAGGCTATTGGCTCTAGCCCAGCTGAGGTACTCCCACATTGAGTCTTATTGGTGAAAATGAAGTGATCCTCTTGCTAATCTGTACAGCTCTCTTGGGAACACAAAGATGAAAAGGACAGGATGAGTGACAGGACTTTTTGGATGAAGCCAAGTACCATCAAGAAGCACCCTAAATTCCACCTGATCTGCAAACATATCCTAATTAAATTTGTTGAAGAGTGTGAGGGAGCATCTCTGTCTTGCCTGAAACAGTCTTAAGTCTCATTTTATGACAAGATGGAATCTCTCTGGTCAAAAGATTTGGAAAACACAGGAACCAGATCTCATCTGTTTGGCTTTCATTCTGTGACCATCATTGAGTTGTTAGTTTTACTTTACTTAAAGTCATTAAACTCACACCATAATCCTGTGAGGTAAACTCTATCGTGAGAACATTCAAGATCACACAGCCCATAACTGCAGCTGTTGTCACTCCCATGAAAGATCACCCCCAGCACAGCCCCCACAGGTGCTTGGCTGGCTAAGGTGATGCCGTCCCCCAGACTCACAGCAGAGCTGAAGTCTCTGTGCGTATCTGAATTATATTCTTCTAAAAATTCTATTTTTATCTAGATACCTAATTAGTTAGGTGTCACCAAAATTTACATCCTCATTCTTTCAAGATCATATTGTTGAGCTGAGAGTCAGCTGGCTTACCAGAGACCACATATCTCAGCCTTCATTGCAACGAGGCATTGCCATCTAACTAAATTCTCACCTGCCTCCTGAAATTTGCCCCTGAAGTTTGCTTGTCTTGCTATAAGTACTCTTTTCTTTCTTCTTCTGGGCTGAGATGACCAGAGCATGGCCACTAAGAAAGTCATTTGTTGCAGATGGCAGAGCCACACTGTCCTTTGGGTGTCTGAATCATGCCCATTGTCCTTAAACACCCACCCTGGGCTATTACATAAGTGAGAAATAGACCTTATTTTCTTTTTTAATTTTATTTATTTATTTATTTATTTTTATTTTTTTTTTTATTTTTTTCCTGAAGCTGGAAACAGGGAGAGACAGTCAGACTCCCGCATGCGCCCGACCGGGATCCACCCGGCACGCCCACCAGGGGCGACGCTCTGCCCACCAGGGGACGATGCTCTGCCCCTCCGGGCGTCGCTCTACCACGACCAGAGCCACTCTAGCGCCTGGGGCAGAGGCCAAGGAGCCATCCCCAGCGCCCAGGCCATCTTTGCTCCAATGGAGCCTTGGCTGCGGGAGGGGAAGAGAGAGACAGAGAGGAAGGAGGGGGGTGGAGAAGCAAATGGGCGCTTCTCCTATGTGCCCTGGCCAGGAATCAAACCTGGGTCTCCCGCACGCCAGGCCGATGCTCTACCGCTGAGCCAACAGGCCAAGGCTAATTTTATTTATTTTTAACAAGAGAGAGAGAGAGAAGGACAAACAGAGTCAGACAGGAAGTGACAGAGATAAGAAACATCAATTCTTTGTTGCAGCACCTTAGCTGTTCATTCATTGCTTTCTCATATGTGCCTTGACTGGGAGGCAACAGCTGATCCAATGACCTTTTGCTCAAGCCAGAAACCTTGGGCTCAAGCCAGCAACCATGGGGTCATGTGTATGATCCTGAACTCAAGCCGGCAATCTTGGGGTTTTGAACCTGAGTCCTCAGCATCCCAGGCCAATGCTCTATCCACTGTGCCACCACCTAATCAGGCCTTTTTATTTTTTAAGACACTGAATTAATGTTGGGTCTCTTGGGTCAGCAGAACAACTTAGTCTATCCTAACCAGGGAGCACTCTGTATATATTTTTAGTTTATTTAATTAACATATAGGATTATACTATGTAAAAATATGGTGCACCATAAATAAATTTGTTTCATTAGTAAAGTTATCCTGAAGATTCAGTTGATATCTTTATGCAGGGCCAAAATTAACCATCAAATCAATAAATTTTTTAAAATCCATCAAATTGGTTGGTGGTCAATGTGTAGAAAAATTAACTGGTCATTTTTGACTGACTTTTATCTTTCTGCTTGCTCTATGTGAAAATTTGTGTGTTGGCTCAATGCCAGGCCAGGTGTGCCTCATTGCTGACATGCAGGTGTGTTTTTATCCCTTTACTTCTTTACATTGTCGCTATATCGCAAACTTATCTCAAATTCTATTTCTAAAAACATTAGTAATAAAGAAAATGAAGACAAATATCTCCAGCATTTGTTTGTTTGTGTGGTACATATTGTTGCCATCCAGGTCTGTAATGTCTAAAAATGGCAGACTGCTCTCATTACTGATCAGTTTGGTGAAGGCTTGCTGATACCCGGGCTTGCTGACACAGGCATTTCCAACTTTCTATGACTATGATATGGTTATTTTTATGGACTATTATTATTATGGAAAGATGTTTCAAACTTTCTATTTTTTCTTTCCCCACACAACAGCTTAATCCAGTGTCTCAACAATACATGTACATTTGTCTGCATAATCTCAGAACAGGTGCACACATATTAGGAAATGTCAAATCCCATCAGCCTGGCTGAATATAGATATTCCATGTGGTGATTTCCAATATAGTTAAGGAGAGGGGTGATCTGTCAAAATAGCAACACAGTAGTGAGTAATTGCATTCATCATGTCTCACTTTACCCCAACTACAATTTTTTTCTTTGTATCTTCTACTTTTATTCCCATGGCTCTGGAGTTCTCAGCTGTATGATTTAAGTTATGAAAACATCAATTGGGTCCTATCACCTTTGAATCAAAACCCAGTGCTCTTGAGGAAAAAAAAAATAAAATCTTCAATTTGGTCCACAGTAGACATCATTAGATCCATGCCTTCATAACTCCATGTTGTGGTCCTGTATGTTTTATCATTCTCTAGACACAGTATCCTTTCTTTTTTTGTAATTTTTTAATGGTTTGAGCATCCAAAAAGACCTTTCTAAACCTTTTAATAAGGTGTCCTGCTCTAATGAAACACAAAATTGCAATTTATTTTAGTGTCTGATTATTAGTTTAATGTTTGTCAATTCTCTGCAGTAAATTCTTATCATTTTGCCTGCTCAGTATCCTTCTACATTTCTTTTGAGCAGAAATATTTTGAAACCTTCCTACCCCAACCTACCTATGTGATTTCTCCCAGAAATGCCTTTTATGTAATTATAACTCCACCCCAACTACACTTTTCTAATAAGGCAATGGGTACCTGATTTATCTATGTGCCTTCTTCTGGTCACACGTGGTTGTAAAAGAGACCAATCAGAATTCTTTCCTAAGATTTTTCAAACTGCCGTTATCTGAGTCAACCCTTTTTGTGTTGAACTGTGGTCCTTTGACAGCCTTTTCTCCAGAATTTGGTGAAATCTTAAACATCTACAATGGGAGAGAGGCTGACATGCAGAAAGAATCTGGTGTGAGAAAAGGATGTAGAGAACCAGCAGTATTCGAATGCTTGATTATAGTTGGTACAGAGCCAGCTAACACTCACCTTAGAGGTGGACTAATTTTTTTTTCATGTGCACAATCAAGTGAGAGAGAGGGAGAGACAAGGACAGACAGGAAGGGAGAGAAGTGAGAAACATCAACTCATAGTTGTGGTCCCTTAGTTGTTCATTGATTGCTTCTCATATGTGCCTTGTCTGGGGGGGGGGGGCAGCTGAGCCAGTGATCCCTTGCTCAAGCCAGCAACCTTGGGCTTCAAGCCAGTAACCTTTCAGCTCAAACCAGTGACCTATGGAGTCATGTCTATGATTCTACGCTTAAGCTGGTGACCCTGTGCTCAAGCTGGTGAGCCTGCACTCAAGTCAGTGAATGGGGTGAACTAATTTTATGAGATACTCCAGACTTTTTGTTGCCTTTTGCTCAAGTTAGTTTGAGTTGTATTGATATTACCGGTAATTAAGCTCCACAAAGTCACTCTTTTTGTCTAGGATTACAAGTTTTCCTTTTCTTCAGAGGAAACATTTTTGTGTGGTTTTGTAAAGGGGGCTCTATTGCTAAGAGTCTTGATTTTCAGGGTATTTTTTTCCTTTGTTTTGAAATCTAGAAAGCATCCAGACTGTGGATGTTTCCTAAGTGATAGATTTAGTACTTGATTTAAAGCCAACCACTCTAGATTTTTTTTTATGTATGTTCTCTTCTTTTCTATCCTCCCATAATATAACTTTTATTTGAGGAGATCAGGCGTGTTCAGGGTGGTATGGCTATAGTCCAATCTTTATTTGAAAATAGGTTGAAAGATTTTTCATCTTGATGAACTTTGTTTTGCTGATTTCTCACATTTAAAACTTCTACATTCTGTTGTCTTAGGAATGAGTGGAAAAGAACTGAGCTATTTTACACTTTTTCCTGAAACCACTAATGAAGGCTTTAGGGAGCCAACTGAGCAATGTAAAAACGTACACTCTCCCCATCTCTCAAAATTCCCAACCAGGGACCAGTCTCTTGCCACCTTGCCATATGCTTTGAATATATCAGGGAATTAAGTCAAGTTGGAACGATGTTTCCTACTGTTTCACTGTGATTGTTTATACAACAGATGCAGGAAATCCATCAACATCAGGAGAAACTATGAGGAAACTGCTCTCATGACCATAGACACTAAGACATAATCTTAAATGCTTGTCTGAAGAAAACAATATATATCATTATTTTGGCCATTTGAAAAAATAATCATTAATATCTATAAAACACATTTGGAAGTGAATTAAACATAAGCCTTATGGAAATTAAGGTTGGATAATTGGTTAAGAAAATAACAGTAATAATGACAATAATAACATATGACTAATCTTTTAGAGTTTACAAAACACTTCCTTGGCCATTCACACATTTAATGTGCTCAGCAGCTCACAAGCTCTAACGAGAAAAATAAATTTAGTTGGAAAAGTGATTGAATAAATATTACCAGATAAAATACAGGACATTCAGTTAAATTTGAATTTCAGATAAATAACTTTTTTTTAGTGTAAATATAGTCTAAATATTGCATGCCTATCTGAAATTTAAATTTAGCTGAGTGTTCTGCATTTTTGTTTGCTAACTCTGGGAACCCTAGATAAAACTATGGTGACAAAGTTAGTAACTGGCAAAGCAGAAGATCCTTGACAACCAATGAAGGTGATAGTTGATGTGAATTTTGACAAGATTCTAGTATACGCTCAGAATTATTGTCTTTGTCAGGACATTGCAAGAGGTAGAATTTCTTCACATCCCAAAGCAGTTGTAAAGTGAGTTTAAAATTGTTTCTAAATGGGCACCAATTCTGGTGTGACTCTTTGGAATATGTGGGGTATATTGGCCCAGGTATTGCTAAGCATTAACCAGGCAGATTTCACTGGCTACACTCCACACCCACCAATGTGTGCTCTGGGATATTTATGAAAAACTAACTATTGGTTTTCAAAATCACAGCTTGGAGCCTGTTAGAAAATAAATCCTAAAAGGGTTAGTTCACGGACAAAAGAGAAGAACCATTAGCCTTAAAACCCTTTGGAAATAGTGTTAGAATTAAGTCAGTGGAGCTATGGTGGAAGACTTTGGAGGGCTTTTTGGTTCAGTCTTCAGGATGGATACTTAAAGACACTATTAAAGTAATGCATATTTTTTTCCTAATGGTAGTTTTCAGACTGTTACGCTATACATGAATACAAAGATAAATGGGTAAGAAGCCTAGAGTTTTATCAACAGAAGTTATATAAAAAATTTGAGCTTTTAACTTCAGTTAGCAATCATAGAGAAATTCTAAAACAAAAATACAGCATTTATTTACAGATGTGAAGTAACAATAGGTCTATAATTTATTGTATAATTAGTAGAAAGCTAGACAAAATTGGCCAGTGGTGGCTGGGTGTGTTACTAGACTGTGATTGTAAAGTGCATATCATAGGTTTGTACTTAGCAAACAGTTTCCTCCTCTCATGGCACAGTCACAGAACACCAAAAATAAGTGCCCAGTGGGGAAGTCAGGACCATTGAGAATCCTGGGGAGTGGAACCTTTTCTCTTTAGATTACAGATCCTAAAGCATGATACTGTCTTCAAAGAGGGAATCAGTTGGAATGCTATATAATAAACTAGCAGAACTAGATTACATTTGTGTTTTAGATAGATCTATTATTTTAGAGATTCACTGATAAATTTTAGTATTGTTTCATTAACTGTCCTTGTTTATTTTTATTTTATTTTTTAAATTATAAATTTTTATTAATTTTAATGGGGTGACATCAATAAATCAGGGTACATATGTTCAAAGAAAACATCTCCAGGTTGTCTTGTCATTCAATTATGTTGCATACCCATCACCCAAAGTCAGATTGTCCTCCATCACCTTCTATCTGGTTTTCTTTGTGCCCTTCCCCCTCCCCCTTCCCCTCTCCCTCCCTCTCCTCCCTCCCCCTTCGTAACCACCACACTCTTGTGCATGACTCTTAGTCTCATTTTTATGTCCCACCTATGTATGCAATCATACAGTTCTTAGTTTTTTCTGATTTACTTATTTCACTCCGTATAGTGACATTGGATCATTTATAACAAAATGGATGAATCTTGATAACAGTATTTCTGAAATTAAGTATCCTGCAGGAAACCTTCCAGGTGCATGCCCAGAATGCCAGGAGAATGAGCACACAGACCTCTACTGTGCAATGAATAATAGTAGTGAGGATTCAGCAAGCCCCAACCAGTTTGAGTTTAAATGGAGAAACATTAAGAAGTCCCATCAAATTTAATTTTGTTGTTTATTATTATTATTATTATTATTATTAAGTAAGAAGCAGGGAGACAGAGACAGACTCCCACATGTTCCCTGACTGGGATCCACCTGGCAAGCCCCCTGCCAGGCGATGCTCTACCCAACTTGGCAACTGAGCTATTTTAGTGCTTGAGGCAAGGTCATGGAGCCATCCTCAGTACCTGGGGCCAACTTTGCTCAAACCCTTTGAGCCATGGCTGTGGGATGGGAAGAGAGAGAAAGAGAGATACAGTGAGAGAGAGGATAGGGTGAGGGGTGGAAAAGCAGATGGTCGTTTCTCCTGTGTATCCTGACTGGAAATCAAACCCAGGACTTCCACACCCTGGGCCAATGCTCTAACACTGAGACAACTGGCCAGGACCAAATTTAATTTTCTAAATAAATTTTTTAAAAAGGAGCTTACCATGTAACTACAACTGCAACACTGAAAAACATTAAGCTTCAATGTGGTTTTTAAGTATAATGCTAGAAATTATAAGTTTTAACAAACTAGACATATTTGAAAAGGATTAAATCAATATATCTAAAAAGATTAACTCCTATATGTGACATTGGAAGAACAGAACAAAATGCAGATAGAAAGTAACATGTTTCAGAGAATCAGATAGATGTTAAAGAGACAAGATGGCGATGGAGTAGGCGGACGTACCAACTTCCACCTCCCAGAACCAAAGTGGATTACAAACTAATTTTAAGAACCGTCATCTGGAAAAACCAACTTTGGACTAAACTAAGAGGACTCTTCAACCAAGGAACACTAAAGAAGCCACACTGAGACTGGTAGGAAAAGCAGAAACACAGAGAGGGCTGCCCAGCTCCCCAGAGCGAATGGCAGCCGGGAGAGACTTGCATGGCAGGAAGTGAGTTTAGCAGAGAGGGGAGGATCCTGAGTCCCAGGAACAAAGCCCCAGCCTGCAGCCTCAGAGCCTAGAAGAGGCATATGCACAGTATTTAGCTGGAAACAAGACAGGATACTGTTTGTGAGAAAGAGACTGATTTCTCAGACCCAGGATTCTTCTTAAAGAAACCAGGCAGAAAACCTCTCTCACAACCACTCACCCAGGGCTCCAGGGGACAGGGAGAAAGGAGAGGACTGGAGTAGCAGGAAGGGAGTGTAATCTAGGAGGCACAGGGAGAAACATTTTGACAGACAGCCACCCTAACCTCTGGGACGAGTCACACCCCAAATCGGAAGTAAATATTTCCCCTGGAAACAGCAATACCAGCAAAAGGAAGCAGGACACCAGCCAAAGAAGCTCTCCCGCAGCACTCAGAGTAGAGTCACTTAGAAGGAGGGAGCTTTCGGGACTACAGTAGTGAGTCTTAGGGTCTGAGCTGCAGCGCCCCACCCACACAGCTGAGGGTTTGCCCAAGGGCGGGTGGTGGCAGGACATGGAAGCGCAGTTCTGTTGGCAAGGGTGGAAGCTGGATGGCCACCACTGAGGCCCAGGTGTGAGCTCAGTCTTGCCCGGCTGGGGAGGAAGGGATGTGCAGAAGTGGTCAAGCCCAGTTGCAGGCCGTCTGTAATCCAGCCAGTGGGGGAAGGGCAGGAGCCCCGGAAGGGGTGGAGACGCGCCTTTCAGCAAGGGTGCAGGAACACAGCCCTGCCCTGCTTGTAGAACCAAGACTTGTGGCCTGACTTGGGAGCTGCTCCTCCTGTGGGGGTGAAGCCAAAAGCCCAGAACAAGAGGAGTCCCGCTACTGAGCATGGGCACACAGTCTGACCCAGCCTGTGTAGCCAAGACTTGCAGCCGTCCCACGAGTGGGCTCCTCTTGCAAGAGTGGGGCGAAAGCCTGGAATCAGGCAGAGATCCACAGCTGAGCAAAGGTGCTCACCCCTGCTTTCAGGGCCGAGCATAATGCCACCTGCGGGGGTGGGACAAAGGCCAAGGCCAACAAGGCTTGTACACCCAAGCACGTGATCACAGGCATTCCCATAGAGGAGAGGCGGAAACCACAGCAACAGCCCCAGTGGGCAGGCACCGGCAAAGCCCATATCCGAACAGCCTAGGCAGCAACAGCAGAGAGGGTGGCGGGCCTGCAGACAGACCACACCTAGGGAACACAGAGGCCATACCCAGTGGACTCCAGTGGCTGAAACCTTCTTTTACACAGACAAAATAAGAAAGCAGAGAAATGCAACACAAATGAATCAAGAGAAATCCCCAAAAAAGGAACTGAATGAGTCAGATATAACCAAATTACCAGATGCAGAGTTTAAAATAATGATTGTTAGGATGCTCAAAGATATTAGAACAACAATAGATGGTCATTACAAATATTTAAATAAAGAGATAGCAAATATAAAAAAGAACATTGAAATAATAAAAAAGAATCAGTCAGAAATGACAAATACAATATCAGAAATGGAGAACACAATGGAAGGAATTAAAAGCAGGATGGATGAAGCAGAGAATCAATCAGCAAGTTAGAGGACAAGATAACTAAAGGCACGGAAGCAGAGCAGAAAAAAGAAAAGAGACTCAAAAAGTTGGAGGAAACTCTAAGAGACCTCTGTGACAACATGAAGGGAAATAACATTCACATCATAGGGGTTCCTGAAGAAGAAGAAGAGAAAAAACAAGGGATAGAGACTTTGTTTAAATATATCATAGCTGAAAACTTCCCTCAACTAAGGCACAAAAACATCTCACATGTTCAAGAAGCACAGAGAACTCCATTAAAGAGAAACCCAAAGAAATCTACACCAAGACACATCATAATTAAAATACCAAAGCTAAGTGATAAAGAGAAAATATTAAAAGCTGCTAGAGAAAAAAAAGACTATCACCTACAAAGGAGCCCCCATAAGGATGACTTTCAACTTCTCAACAGAAACACTTGAGGCCAGAAGGGAATGGCAAGAAATATTCAAAGTAATGCAGAACAAGAGCCTACAACCAATATTACTTTATCCAGCAAGGATATCATTTAAAATTGAAGGAGAAATAAAAAGTTTTCCAGAGGAAAAAGAACAACTCAAGGAATTCACTACAACCAAACGAAGGCTGCAAGAAATGCTAAGAGGTCTGTTGTAAACAGATCAAAGGAGAAAAAGAATACAGCAAAAGAGGTATACAGTTTTAAAGAATAAAATGGCAATAAACAATTACATATCAATAATAACTTTAAATGTAAATGGATTAAATGATCCGATCAAAAGACATAGGGTAGCTGCATGGATAAGAAACCAGGACCATACATATGCTGTCTACAAGAGACACACCTTAAAACAAAAGATGCACATAGACTGAAGGTAAAAGGATGGAAAAAATCATTTCACGCAAATGGAAATGAAAAAAAAAAGCTGGGGTAGCAATATTTATATCAGACAAAATGGACTTTAAAACAAAGACTATAGTAAGAGATAAAGAAGGTCACTACATAATGATAAAGGGAGCAATCCAACAGGAAGATATAACCGTTATAAATATCTACGCACCTAATATGGGAGCACCTAAATATATAAAGCAGACCTTGATGGATTTAATGGGAGAGATCAACAGTGATACTATAATAGTAGGGGATTTTAATACCCCACTAACATCACTAGATAGATCCTCAAGAAAGAAAATTAACAAAGAAACAGCAGACTTAAAGGACACACTATATCAACTCGATTTAATAGATATCTTCAGAACCTTTCACCCTAAAGCAGCAGAATATACATTCTTTTCAAGTGCTCATGGTACATTCTCTAGGATAGACCACATGTTAGGGCACAAAAGTGGTCTCAACAAATATAAGAAGATTGAAATCATATCAAGCACTTTCTCTGATCACAATGGCATGAAACTAGAAATGAACCACAACAGAAAAGCTCAAACACTTGGAAACTAAATAGCAGGTTGTTAAATAACAAATGGATTAAGAATAAGATCAAAGAAGAAATTAAAAAATTCCTAGAAACAAATGACAATGAGCATACAACAACTCAAAATCTATGGGACACAGCAAAAGCAGTACTGTGAGGGAAGTTTATAGGACAGGCACACTTTAAGATACTAGAAAAAGCTCAAATAAACAACTTAACCCTGCATCTAAAAGAATTAGAAAAAAAAAACAGCAAGTAAAGCCCAAATGTAGTAGAAGGAAGGAAATAATAAAGATCAGAGCAGAAATAAATGACATAGAAGCTAAAGAAACAATACAGAGGATCAATGAAACTAGGAGCTGGTTCTTTGAAAAGGTAAACAAGATCGATGAACCTTTAACAAGACTCACCAAGAAAAAAAGAGAGAGGACTCAAATAAATAAAATTAGAAATGAGAGTGGAGAAATAACAACTGATACAACAGAAATACAAAATATTGTAAGAAAATACTATGAAGAACTGTATGCCAAAAAACTAGACAACCTAGATGAAATGGACAAATTCCTTGAAACATATAATCTTCCAAAAATCAATCTGGAAGAATTAGAAAACCTAAACAGACTGATTACAACAAATGAGATTGAAACAGCTATCAAAAACTCCCAAAAAAGAAAAGTCCTGGGCCTGATGGCTTCACAAGGGAATTCTACCAAATATTCAAACAAGAACTAACTCCTATCCTCCTCAAGCTATTTCAAGAAATCCAAGAGGAAGGAAGACTTCCAAGCTCCTTTTATGAGGTGAGTATAATTCTGATTCCAAAACCAGGCAAAGACAACACAAAAAAAGAAAATTATAAACCAATATCCCTGATGAATATAGATACTAAAATCCTCAACAAAATATTAGCAAACCAGATCCAACTATATATAGAAAAATCATACACCATGATCAAGTGGAATTTATTCTGGAGAGGCAAGGCTGGTACAATATTTGTAAGTCAATCAATGTGATTCATCACATAAACAAAAGGAAAGAGAAAAGCCACATGATAATTTCAATAGATGCAGAAAAAGCATTTGATAAAATCCAGCACCCACTCATGATCAAAACTCACAGCAAAGTGGAAATACAGGGAACATACCTCAACATGATAAAATCCATCTATGACAAACCCACAGCCAACATCATACTCAATGGGCAAAAGTTAAAAGCAATCCCCTAAGATTAGGAACAAGGCGGGGGTGCACTCTTTCACCACTCTCATTCTACGTAGTTCTGGAAGTTCTAGCCACAGCAATCAGACAAGAAGAAGAAATAAAAGGCATTCAAGTTGGGAAAGAAGAAGTAAAACTATCATTATTTGCAGATGATATGATATTGTATATAGAAAATCCTAAAGTCTCAGTCAAAAAACTACTGGACCTGATAAATGAATTCAGCAAAGTAGCAGGATATAAAATTAATATTCAGAAATCAGAGGCATTTTTATACACCAACAATGAACAGTCAGAAAGAGAAATTAAGGAAACAATCCCCTTCACTATTACAACCAAAAATATAAAGTACCTAGGAGTAAATTTAACCAAGGAGACTAAAGACTATACTCGGAAAATTATAAAATATTGATAAAAGAAATGAGGGAAGATAGAAAGAAGTGGAAGCATATACCATGCTCATAGTTAGGAAGAATAAACATCATTAAAATGTCTATATTACCCAAAGCAATCTATAAATTCAATGCAATACCAATTAAAATACCAATGACATACTTCAAAGATATAGATCACATATTCCAAAAATTTATATGGAACCAAAAAAGAACACGAATAGCCTCAGCAATCTTGTAAAAGAAGAATAAAGTGGGAGGTATCACACTTCGTGATATCAAGTTATATTACAAGGCCATTGTACTCAAAACAGCCTGGTACTGGCATAAGAACAGGCATATAGATCAATGGAACAGAACAGAGAACGCAGAAATAAACCCACAGCTCTATGGACAACTGATATTTGACAAAGGAGGTAAGGAAATACAATGGAGTAAAGACAGCCTCTTTAATAAATGGTGTTGGGAAAATTGTACAGCTACCTGCAAGAAAATGAGACTAGACCACCAACTTATACCATTCACAAAAATAAACTCAAAATGGATAAAAGACTTAAATGTAAGTCGTGAAACCATAAGCATCTTAGAAGAAAACATAGGCAGTAAGCTCTCCAACCTCTCTCACAGCGATATATTTGCCGATTTATCTCCACGGGCAAGTGAAATAAAAGACAGGATAAACAAATGGGACTATATCAAACTAGAAAGCTTTTGGACAGCTAAAGTCAATAAGAACAGAATAAAAAGACAAACTACACAATGGGAGAACATATTTGACAATACATCTGATAAGGGGTTAATAACCAAAATTTATAAAGAACTTATAAATCTCAACACCAGGAAGACAAACAATCCAATTAAAAAAATAAAGAAATGAATAGACACTTCTCCAAGAGGTCATACAGATGGCAAATAGGCATATGAAAAAATGCTCAACATCACTAATTATTAGAGAAATGCAAATTAAAACCACAATGAGATATCACCTCACACCAGCCAGAATGGCGCTCATCAACAAAACAACACAGAATAAGTGCTGGCGAGGATGTGGAGAAAAGGGAACCATCCTGCACTGTTGGTGGGAATGCAGACTGGTGCAGCCACTGTGGAAAACAGTATGGAGATTCCTCACAAAATTAAAAATCGAACTGCCTTTTGACCCAGCTATCCCGCTTTTAGGAATATACACCAAGAACACCATAGAACGGCTCCAAAAGGAGAAATGCACCCCCATGTTTGTTGCATAATTATTCACAATAGCGAAGATCTGCAAAGAACCCAAGTGTCCATCAGAGGACGAGTGGATTAAAAAGCTTTGGCACATATATACTATGGAATACTACTCAGCCATAAGAAATGATGACATAGGATCTTTTACAACAACATGGATGGGCCTTGATAACATTATACGGAGTAAAATAAGTAAATCAGAAAAAACTAAGAACTATATGATTCTATACATAGATGGGACATAAAAATGAGACTCAAAGACATGGACAAGATTATGATGGTAACGAAGTGGGGGATGGGGAGAGGAAGGAGAGAGAGGGGGTAGAGGGAGGGGAGGGGCACAAAGAAAACCAGATAGAAGGTGACGGAAGACAATTTGACTTTGGGTGAGGGGTATGCAGTATAATCAAATGTCAAAATAATCTGGAGAAATTTCCCGTCATCATATGTACCCTGATTTATCAATGTCACTGCATTAAATTTAATAATAATAAAATTTTTAAAAATATATAAAAAAAGAAAGTAACATGTTTCATTAAGGAGAGACATACACGTCACTGTTAAGGAAGACACTTGGTAAAGCTTCCTTTACCTGAGTCCCATCTTCATGGACTCTGCTATGGGAGTACTTTTTTACCATTTTACTGGAATGAAGAGATCAATAAATTACGGTCATTGTTGGAATCAAGTTGCTGTTTATTCCCCACAAGTTATCTGTAGTGCATTGTATGAGAATGAAAAATACATACCCATCTCTGACTTAAAACTCCTCGCTCCAGCAATTGAGCTTACTTGCCATTCCCTGTATAAGCTCCTTAAACTATTTGAGGAGAGATTTGTTTCTTTGTTGATAAGGTAGAATAGACAAGGAAGGTCTAATGGGATTTTGCCACAGGTGGCATGAGAGAGCAAATTATGAATACTCAGTGGTAGAGCGTCGGGCCAGTGTGTGGAGATCCTGGGTTTGATTCCCAGCCAGGGCACACAGGGGAAGTGCCCATCTGCTTCTCCACCCTTCCTCCTCTCCTTCCTCTCTATCTCTCTCTTCCTTTCCTGCAGCCAAGGCTCCATTGGAGCAAAGTTGGACCTGGCACTGAGGACAGCTCCATGGCCTCCTCCACAGGTACTAGAATGACTCTGGTTGCAACGGAGCAATGCCCCAGATGGGCAGAACATTGCCCCCCTGGTGGGCATGCCGGGTGGATCCTGGTCAGGTGCCTGTGGAGTCTGTATGACTACCTTCCTGCTTCTAACTTTAAAAAAAAATACAAAAAAATAACAATTATGAATACATTTACTAGTGACTCTCTAGTCTTTTCCCTCCCTGACCAGGTATCTCAGTTGGCTAAGTATCGTACCAATACACCAAGGTTGTGGGTTCAATCTCTAGTCAGGGCACATACAATAGTCAACCAATGAATGCATGAATAAGTGGAAACAGAAATCAATGTTTCTCTCTTCCCCTTCCTCTCTCTCTAAAATTAAATAAAAATTAAAAACAAAACAAAAAAACACTTCAATTTAGTCTTTGTTGCCAAAGAGGTACAAAACAGATCAGAATATTCTACCATTTGCTGGACTGCTATCACTTCTGAGGGCCCTGGGCACTGAAATTGTTGGCCCTTCATCTCAAGGAAGCAATGCCAGCTCTACCCAGAAAAGGAAAATGTCTGACCTTTCAACAGAGGATTGAATGCAAAGTAGAAACTTGCTAAATACAGTCTGGGCCTTGCACATAATTCAGAGTAAAAGTTCTTATAAAACGCTTTCACCATTTTTTGTTATTTTGTTCCTCAATTGTTTGACTCATTGCAATTACTTTAACAAAATTCACTCCAGTGTTGATGAGGAAAGGCTCTCTACTTTTGGCAAATAAAATAATATCCTCTGATCAGATGAAAACTAATGGCATTGCCAACTTGTCACATTGGAGCCTGGTTGTCTGATAGCAAGTCAGGGGGAACATGAACCCTGGAGGAAGGATCTGGAAGTCCTTCTTGTCTGAAACAGAGAAGCTGAGGAAGTAGAAAGGAACTGTCATCAAACTCCGGGCCAGGGAAACATACATGCTGGCTTTAGGCCTATGCACAATGGCTCCTCAGCCTGTTGCTCCTTTGAGCATGCTGTTTATCCACCAATGCAGGAAGGACAAAAGGAGCCTAACGTGCTGTTATCCAGAATGGAAAGTTCATAGAAAGCAAAAAATTTCAAGGAGGAGCTTATTGGAGACATTTTTAGAAAGCATAAAGATATCTATCCTTTGCCCAAATCCACTTAAATAGCTACTGCTCCACCATGCAGGGAAAAGGGACCATCTATAGCTTGAGACCTTGCATCTCTGGATGTTGATGTCTCTTGGAACAACTTAAAAGACAGCGAGTGTTTCCACTTTCCCACCAGGATTTTTTCGAGGAGGTTTATGTAGATGTTGAAATATTTATTGCCAGACATGACTGACAGGTGGGTCCATGGATGCGAGCTATGTCTGACCGATTTGTAGGGCATATTAACCAGAAGTCGACTTTTCTGATGCTCTGAGAAACCTCATTCGGGGCACTTTCTCTGAAGGGAAGACTCAAACACACAAGCTTGACCCAGTATCACAACCCTAGCCATTAGAGGATATATATGCCTCTTGAATTTGAACTAAGGCTCATGGTACAACCTGAAAGACAGGGATTGAGAACGGGGAGAAAACATCTGCAAAAGCTATTTTTAGATATGAGAGAGTAAAGTGGCCTCCATCAGTAAACATCTAATGGAACATCACAGAAAAAGAAGTAGTGAAATGCCTTTGCCCTTGACCCCGGAATGGAGGCTCCATTTCCATCTGTAAAGTAATAATGATAATACTAGGATGTTATGTTATAAAGGGTAATGCACTGTGTGATATTAGTTGGTATATAACATTGGGAGTGGAAAGAGTATTAGAGGCTATACCCATTCAATAAATGAAGAAAGAAGAGCAGAAGGAAGATCACAAATATTATTTCTAAGAAATTCATCAGTAGAGTTCAGTTTTATTTATTCCCAAGTCCAGTATTTTTCAGTATGCTTTCTAGCTTATGATATCTACAAGTTACTTAAAAATACTCTAGCACAGTCAGTGAGATATGTATATACTAAGCACTTTAAGACTTCACTTTAGCAATTGTCCTCACTGAGAATCCACACTACAGGGGCAGTCGCTAGCATGATGTGGAAAAGTCTGTATCTTACATACAGCTCCTACAAGATGTCTTGAGCAACACCTCGTGTTATATGCAAGTTAGACTGGTGAGTGGCAAAAAACATTTTTTATGGGTGAAATTAGTTCTTTTGTAATCAGACTGGTAAATGATAAAAATAAATAGTGGCTCATGGGTGATTTTGAAAAGTGTTCAAAATATATAGATCGATCAAAAAATTCAAAGCCACACCCACCTTACAAAAACAGAGCATGCAAGTTCAGTGAGATGAGTAGCTTTCAGGTAATGAATGGCATTTGCGACCCCATGGTCCTGCTATTGGTTTAGGAGAATGGATGGCTGACTGATGATGAAGATAAGAGTAATAGAGCCTTAGCCCAGGAAGGATGGTTTGTATGTTTTGAGTCAACCTTTTGTTTGAGGAGGTGGTCACAGCATTAAAAATAAGTGTAGGGATGATATAAGCTTGCAGAACAAGGGAATGAATGATTTCTATCTATCTATTCAATATACTGCTGAGTGTAAGGTCGTGAAGAGAGAGTTGTGGGGCCTGAGATCCATTAATGGCTCTCCTGGTCTCCAAAAGACTTCAGTAGGAGATACGCAACATCCAGTCAACTTGAGTCAGTTTCCAAAGCTTAGAAATGACAACTTTTAGCGACGATTTGAGGCACTCGAGCCGACAAGAGGAGAGAGATTTGGAGGTAGGAATTGAGTTTTGCTGCAACTTAATTTCAAGTCTGGAAGCAGTCTCCTACTGCTTGTACTCACAAGGTGTATGCTGAGCATACTCGGAAAATGTTGTCTTTTCTTCAACAAATAAACAGAGTTGAAGATGGGCAATCTAAGGGAAAAAAAGACATACTATTAAGCGAGGATGTGGATTCGAAGAGATAATGGTGAAGCTTTTATGAAGCACTTTGGAGCAGCTCCTTTTTGGAGGAGGAGTGTCGACACCTGGCAAAGTGGCATTAAATAAATAATGCTGGCAGCGCGCACTAGGAGCTCAGACGCACTCCGGGCCCAGCTCTGCAGAGCTGAATTAATGAGGACAGCTTGTGTTAAATCATTTGACAACCTGGATGCTATTTGTCATTGGAATGTAACTTAATATACATTTTATATGCCATAAAACGCTCACCTACAAAATGAGTGTATACATAGTGAATATCTATGTGCATGTGGAGTTGCGTATTTTTCCTGGCCTAATTCTCTGTGGGGATGCATGAAGGGCACACCTTAGGTGTTGAGCAGGGAGGGCAGGACAATGAGAGGGCTTCTGTCTTCTGCCGCAGGTGGCGCATGGCATTGTGCTGAAGAGTGCCTGTGGACACGGAAGGCTGTCGGGCTCCGTGGGTGGAATAGCGATACACTTTAACCTACCCTTCTCCTCCACCTGTCCATCATGCGCTATTGCCAGAATCATCTTCCTTAGTCTCTAAATTTGTCCTGTCCTTCTCCAATTTCCAATCTTTCAACAGCTCCCTGTTTCTTGCAGATGAGCTCCAGATACCTTCACCTAGAAGTGCAGACCTGACTAGGTTGAGCCTTCAGAACTCTTCTCTCTGAACAAGGTGGGGATTTAAATATTTTTTTTAGTGAGAGAGAGATAGAGGGAGAGAGACAGAGACAGAGAGAGGGACAGATAAGGACAGACAGACAGGAAAAGAGAGAGATGAGAAGCATCAATTCCTTGTTGCAGTTCCTTAGTTGTTCAGTGATTGCTTTCTCATATGTGCCTTGACTGAGGGGCTTCAGCCAGGCCAGTGACCCTGGGCTCAAGCCAGTGACCATGGGTTTGTGTCTATGATCCCATGCTCAAACCAGCCCTGTGCTCAAGCTGGTGACCCCAAGGTTTCAAACCTGGGTCCTCTGAATCCCAGGCTGACGCTCTATCCATTGCTTCACTGCACCACTGCCTGGTCAGGCAAAATGGGGATTTTGATGTGTGGTACAAACACCTTAAATTTGCTTGATGGTGCTTTTCCCAAGCCATTTCTCTAGGTAGTTCTAGAGGAAAAGAAAGAAGAAGATTAAAACAAAACAAAACACCTTTCTTATTCATAACAAAAGACAGCTTGCCCACAAACTCTGTGGAGGCATTCATAAGAAATTTACATATCTAACACAAATTCCAAGTATCTCAGTGCTTGATTACATTTGATAAAAACAGTTTACTCAGTATAAATTCAGCTGGCTCTCCCACTGCCCATTTAGAGTTAAGGAAAATCTTTACCTTAAATAGAGAGAGGAGATTCTAGATCAGAAACTTTTATCTATGAGCCAATACAGTGACACTGAATCATGCTCTTCCTAAAATGTATCAATTATTCAGGCTTGATGATTGCCAGTGGAATGGGAAAATTCTAAAGACAGCAGGGAGAAAAATGATCCAAAAATGGAAGGGGAAGGGATCCGAGCAGTCCCAAATAGTAAAGAGCCTGGCACGGTGCCCCCAGGGGCTGTGCCAGCCATCTACCTGTGGCGAGGCTGACGTAAGGTAGGAGAAGAAATCTGCACTCTGAAATATGAGCCTGTCAGTGTTTCTTCCTTCTCCTTTTTGTAGTTAAAGATAAATTACAGCCTCAGACTAAGATGGCAACACTATTTTTGCTTTATCTGAGGTATTCAATGGGGGAACAATCCATTTATGGAGGCTTATTATGAGGGCGGGGCAGCATGAGGGCCCGCTTAGGACCCGAAATGAGTTTGGAGAGCAGAGGTAGAAAGAAATGAAGAGAAACAGCAGCTGATCCTTCGCTTTCCCAACTAAGGGATTTGCATGGTTAGAATCAGGCAACTGGCCAGAATGTCATGAATAAACCCTGTGTTATTTTTCACTGTTTTCATTTAATACATGAAATTTATTTCCTACAATCCTAGGTTATATTCACATGCCCATTTCTCCACCCCCACCTTTATCCATATGAGCCTTAGTAAACATCAGACAGGTTCTTTCTTTTTCTTTTCTTTCTCTTTCTCCCTCCTTCCCTCCTTCCCTCCCTCCCTCCCTCCTTCCTTCCTTCCTTCCTTCCTTCCTTCCTTCCTTCCTTCCTTCCTTCCTTCCCTCCCTCCCTCCAGAGAGAAAATATAGTTTTTTCTCTCTCTTTCTTTCTCTCTCCCTTTCTCTGGCAGGAGAAGCATAACAATGGAGAATTATAATATACAATGAGAAATAATGTGGCATGCTGCTTTGGAATTTCATGGATCAATGACATTTTCAAGAATTTAAATAATCTTGGTGATAATATTTTGCCCTGTTAAATATATATATCTGTATATAAATAAGTATAACCATGCATATCATCAATCATCAATATAAATTGGTAATCTAAAGATGATTTTCACATCAGAAATGTAATAAAATAATGTTTTTATTTTTTCTACTTCTGTTATTTTTTTATTGGCCATTTTTATTTATTTTCCTTTTTCATTGAATTTAATAGGGTGATTCTAATTAAAAATATTATATAGTTTTCAGGTGCACAATTCTACACCACATCATCTTTACACTGTTTTGTTTGTTCACCACCCCAAGTCAAGTCTCCATCCATCACCACTTATCTCCCTTCTACCATCCTCTGTCTGCCCCCACTTACAATCACTACACTGTTGTTTGTGTCTGTAAAGCCAGTAGTCATGGCCACCATCATAGCTGCCTGGCTCTTGCAGGTTTGCATTTGATCTGGAGCCAAAAACTGGTGGTCCATTTTCCTTTATTCTATACTCGCACTTGGCAAGCTAGTAAAAATACACAGTGGGAAACACTTCTCTTTCCATTCAGGGGTCCCAGAGCCACTGACTCATCCGAGTTTTCCTAGAATCAAAGGCTCCCATTTCTTTGCCTCCATTTTGGCTGTCTCCTCTCCCCCACATGGCCTCTCTCTCTCCCCTGGAACAACATGATCTCTCCAAAATGGCCTCCTAGCTCCTCCTTTTAAAACATTTTAGTGCAAAAGCCCTCCCCCAACATATATTAGCATAACCAAGCCCCTTTCCAAGCAAGAAGGGCAATTAGCTGTTATCACATGAGGGCAGCAGCCATCTTTAACACTAAGAGTAAGAAAAAATCACTTATTTTCCCGACAGTGTCCAAGAGTTTTTTCTCTTACATTTTTGTGCTTTTTAGCTCACTCCCTCCACTGCCTCACCCATCCCCCCCAACCTGATTACTGTTAGCCTGTCTCTTTCAGCGAGTTAATTTCTATTTTGCCTGATAGTTTATTTTGTTCATTATTTCAGTTTTCATAAGTGGTAAATTTGGCTTTAAAAGAAATCTTGTGTATCATATTTCTTCTGGTCAGGTGAAGACTTCCTCATTTTTGAAGTAGAGGGTCTGGAAGAGAAAGCTTACCATTCATTGAAAGGAAGAGGCAGGGGGCAGATTCTCTTAGGAACTGAGATCTCAGAGTTCAACCTTCAGAACTGTGAGACAATACTTTTCAATTGTTATAGCCACCAGTTGGTTGTACATTGTTACAGCAGCCCTTGTGAACTGACAGCAGGTGGAAGAGCACGATTGCCCAGATTAATATAACTTGGCCAGAAGCAATAATAATCTCTCATTCAAAACACACAGATGTCTAGATTTAATAAATACACATAGTTTATATTATCACTGATAAATGATAGTTAACATACTCAAATTTTTTAAAAAAACACCATATTGAATGACAAAAATTTGTTTTAGATAGCATTCAAAGTGTACTGCTTGAAAAGTACAATGATAGGAAAGACAAGACTAGCAGAGAATTGCTCTAACATGTGAGGGAAAAAACAAAGAGATAATTGATGTGTCCATCAGAATATAGATTTCAGAAAAAACACTAAATCACAAATGAGAAAACTCAAGTTATAGCGAGAGAAATCAAGAACCCTGGATCAGGTAGTAACCTACCTTTAGAGGTAGGATGGCTATATTCCCCATTATAGAGTGGGATTCCATAGACTGCTGTCACTAGGGATCATGAAGACCCAAAGTTCACAACTAGAAAGCCTGGGCCAGTAAATATGAAAAAGTTACCTACAAGATTATTTCCATCATGCTTTTGCAATTCTTTTCTTTCAATAACGATTACTAATGGTATGTAGGAGTTTTCTTGGTAGTTTATATGTGAAGTTTAAAGAATGACTAGGGAAATTAAAGGAAATGGACCAAGTTTAAAGTATTCTACAGCAAAGTCTTTTGTGAAGGTATAGCAAATATTTCATCAAAAGAAATACTAAAATTAAACATTTCATTAAAATCCACTGTAATTCCTAAATTAAGTTTTCATGTCCTGCTTTGCTCTCACTGAGACTGCAGTCTATGACTGATTAACCCAGGACCAGCCTTCAGCTATCTTTTTGTTTTCTCATATTTTTGACACTTATCTAATGGAATATTAACCCTTTGAGTAGTACAAACGTCATGTACGTCCTTGTGCCTCTTGACCATCCAGATTATGATCAATTTATTTTAAATATATATAAGGCAACATTAAAAAAAGGCAAATGTATCTTCTTCTAGTTTCCATAAATTGGTTATGAAACAAACATGATTTTAAGTTAATAAAACTGTAACAAACTAATTTTATTTTTTGAAAAAAAACCCCCCAAAAACAACTAATTCCCAGGGGTCAGCGAGCATGAGAAAAACTCACTACTCAAAGGGTTAAGAACGTGTTGACTGCCTGACTGGTGGTGGTACAGTGGATAAAGCACTGACCTCGAATGCTGAAGTCATAGGGTCTAAACCCTGGGCTAGTCCAGTCAAGGCACATGAGAGAATTGCTATGTATGAGTTGATGCTTCCCACTCCCTCCCCCTCCACACACACTGTTCTCTCTTCTCTCTAAAATCAATAAATAAAATCTTAAAAATAACAAAACAAAACCGTGATGACTAGTCAAAATTAAAGAAAAATCTTTACCTTACCCAATGGATACATTGATCATTTAAATCACTACCCCCAAATTGTCAGAACTACAGTTTTTACTCCCTGAAAAGACTGACTTCATAGGTGAAAAATGATGAGCCCTTGGAAACATTCATTTTAGCTTCCTTGTATTTTAGTTAATTGCGGCAAATGACCCAAGTGTAGAATTTGCCAGCAGCATAGGTTTTATTTGATGCGAAAACCCTTCTTATCTGTAGAGAACAGCAAAGAGAGCCTTTGGCACACATATTTGTCTGTGAAGCAATAGTGTCTTCACTGGCTTTGCCCTTTGGGGAGAAGGAAAGCAGAACAAAGAATAGGCATCTTGAATTTTGAATAGATATATATTCAGCTGCTGTTGTGGGTTACCTACAGGCTATATATCTCTAATTATTTTCCATTATAAATTCTAATTTGTCTTCTGGGATTTGAAAAAATAATGAGGATTAAAGAATATTTTCAGGGAGGGAGACCAGGCACACTTTCTTAGCATCTTTCCTTAACATTTCACATAACCTTTCAGCATTGGTCTCATATTTTCTGGGCAATTTAATCTGGTAATTTTTATTATGGCTGAAATTCTCTAGAGAAAAATGCAAATAAATGGTTGGAGCTCTCTCTACGTTGTAATAAAGCCATTTGCATGATGTATTGTTACTCTTGGGAATTATTTTCTCCTGCATTTAGGTGTTTAAGTTTTAAGTTTAGTGAATCTTCAAAGCAAATGAACATATTACAGTCAACTCCACAAATGTTTATTAAGTGCCTGTGTGTACCAGACATGTACAAAAACCCTGGAATGCCAAAATGAATAAGACATAATTTGTTCCCTCAAGGAGTGTTCATCCTGGCTGGGGTGACAGATACGTTCACCATTACCATAATGTAACACAGTAAGAGCTGGGGACATGGCATGAAAAACTGTCACAGAATCCCAGAGAAAGAAGCAATTTGTCCTTGTAGCCTTTGTATTCTCCTTCACCACTGCTTACCAACAACAACAACAACAACAGAATGACATCTCTTGAGAGTTACAAACTTGGATGTAATAGACAACTTCGGAGACAGTGAGCTGGCGGTCTACAATTTGCCTTAGGAAGGTATCCTGAGTTTGATTTATCCATAGTTTGAAGACAGAATCAGCTCAGGCCGGAAGGATCCCACAGAGCAAACGCCGTGGAAATCTGAAGTCAGCTTCATTCTAGGCTGAAACACTTTGTTCTGCACACGTCCTTGAACCTTCATAACTTTATACACCTTTAGAAAATTCATTGTCTGGACATTATCAGGGTTGCTCTGGGAAGAAGTTACTATGAGTTTTGGAGAGAAAGTGATATCACAGTTGATGACAAATGACTACAGAGATTTTTATCTACTTTATTTGATTGTTATGTACTCTTTGGAGGTGATTATGTGGGTAAAAATGCAGGTGTGCCAACTTTTTTCTTTTCCTTTTGTTTCTTTTGCATGTTTTCAGGTTTATTGCTTTTTATTTTTTAAAGAAACAGACAATAAAGAAAAACATAGCTAGCTCAGCTAGTGAATACTTTGGTTCTTAAAGCTATTTCTATGTACTACATTTAATCTATTCAAATACATCTAATTTACATTTAAAATAACAAGGTAATTTCTTCTATAATTATAGAGGATTTTTTGGTGAGTGGGGGTTTACTGAGCCTGGGGAGATATTAGAGTCATGATTCAGGGTGCAGATCTTTTATATTAACAAAAAACTGTTCTCAGACCCTTATAAACAATGATTGATATTGCTGTGATTGGTACAGGAGGATTTTTTAAGAGTTCCTTTTATAACTTCATCAGGGATTCCCAAATTCTAAGATCAAGAGAAAGAGTGAGGACTATTGCTCCAGCAATTGTTATAAAATGATTTGTTTTAGCAGTATTATTAATTAGAACTGTTTATTTTGAAATGTTTTGCAATCCACAGAGGATTGCCACAGTACAAAGGGCTCCTGAGGCCCTTCACACAGCTCAGAGCTGCTCACTGTCAGCACACTGGGCTGAGCATTGTTCTCTCTTTTCTGACCATGTGCGTGTAAGCTGCACACACAAAAACCTCGGAACCTTGAGGGCTTCAATGTATATTTGCACAAAAGAGACATTCTCCCCGTTATAAGAGTATAATTCTTAAAATCAGAAAATTAATATCCAGTTTTATCATTTTTTCAACTTAACCCATTCACCTTTCTTCATTATCTCAGTGATATTTATATGTCCAGGGTCATAGGTTACATTTAGTCATCATGTTCCTTTAATCATTTTCAATTTAGAACAGGGCCTCAGTCTTTCCTTATCTTTGCCCAAAGAGTAAAGGATAGACTCTACTATTCTTTGAATTTTTGAGAAAGGCTTGTTTATTTGGATCCTAAGCCAATTCAATCATGTATGATAAAATCTTTTTTGATAAAAGTTAATATTTATCAATAGTTACAGATAGATGATAAGTATATATTTTTTCCCTCCACAACTGTGGGGAAAGATAAGATCACATACACAGATGCATTAGCAAGGAAGCACAAAAAAGGCACATAACTTTTCCAGTAGGCTTGATGAAATCTCAGGTCTTTCCCTTTGTGGGCTCCAGTGCTCCTTTTCAAAATAAGTGCACTCAAAGTAAAGGTGATAATACATTAGTGGTAAGATCAGCTGACCCTGCTAGTCACAATCAGGTTGTTAAGAGCCAGTTGCTAGACACAAGGCCACTTATACATCTAGCATAGAGAATGGCTGTGAGACATGGACAAAGCCTTAAAGAGAAACAAAATATAGGGTGACAGAAGATGATTTGACTTTGGGTGATGGGTATACAGCATAATTGACTGTCCAAATGATGTGGAGATGTTTTCTTTAAATCTGTGTGCTCTGGTTGACCAATGTCACCCTGTTAAATTTAATTGTCTAAATAAATAGTTTTTTTTAAAAAGAACTCACTAGATTCTTATATACTATGCAGCAGTGTGAACAGCCTCATTAATACTTTACAGTTCATCTATTTTGACTGCTATTAATTTCACTAATGAAACAACAAAATTTAACATTCTTTATGCTAGTTAAAAAACTACTAATTTTATTAGTGCAAATTTAAATTATTCATTTATTTTTTTTCTTTATTTCTGTTATAGCTAAAGATTGGAAGTTAATTCTAAATATTCAAGTAAATACAAGTTAATATATTTTTTCCAAAGAGATATCAGAAGTGATTTTCTATATTGCATACTGATTTTTCTCAGTGTCTGGATCACTGTGGACCAGTGACTTTTTATCGACTTAATGTATTTCAGTCAATATAACTATTATTAGCCTTTTTATGGTCATATTGTCCAACTTTCATGAGCAGAGCCCCTTTAAGTTGTCATTTGGTAATGATCACATTAATCTTTGCAAACTCCCCTTTTTTATGCACAAAATATCCCATGCTCCCCACTACTGTCCATGATTCATACATGGATTTTACCTATTTTCCCAAGGAATCTGGGATTCTTTAGGTTGAAATTTTATTAGAAAAAAACCTGAATTTTTGGTGATATATATCAGGTTTGCATTATAGGAGTGACCTGGTTTCTTGACAGTTTTGTTGAAAAAATATATTTATATATGTATATATTTGTGTGTGTGTATAATTTTAAAAGTCATGAGTTTAAACTATTTCTAGAGCAGCTCTAATATTATAGTATGGTTATAGGTAAGGAGTGGGCTGCTTTTAAAACAGTGTCTTCAGAGAAGGCCTTATTGTAAAAGTGACATGAAGAAGTGAGGACAAGCTAAGTGAACATCCAAGGGAAAATTGTTCTTGTTAGAGGAAGCAGTAGATACAAACACCTCATGACCAGAGTTTGCTTAGTGCGAGGAATAGCGGAGACTTCAGTGTGACCTGCATCAAACCAAATGGGAAAGAAGAGAATGAGAGGGGGTGAGGTCATCAGGGGTATAGAGGGGCCAGGGAGATGTCCAGACAGCATAGGGCCTTGTCGATATTTTAAGGACATTGAGATTTTTTCACTTTGAGAAAATCAACAATTAAAATAATAACACTGAACCCTGGGAAAGCCGAAAAGAAATAGGAGCTTAAGGGTTTACTTATGGGTTGAAAGAGTGTTATTTAATCAACATTTCTGGAAGAATGTTTGTTAAAATGCATTAAAAGCCTGAAATGGCCTGACCAGGTGGTGGTGCAATGGATAGAGCATCGGACTGGGACACAGAGGACCCAGGTTCAAAACCCTGAGATCGCCAACTTGAGCACAGGCTCACCAGCTTGAGTGAAGGGTCGCTGGCTTAAGCATGGGATCATAGACATGACCCCATGGTCATGGGCTTGAAGCCTGAGGTCACTGGCTTGAGCAAGGGATCACTTACTCTGCTGCAGCTGCCTGGTCAAGGCACATATGAGAAAGCAATCAATGAACAACTAATGAGACTAAGGATCCACAATGAAGAATTGATGCTTCTCATCTCTCTGCCTTCCTGTTTGTCTGTCCCTTTCTGTCCCTCTCTCTGTCTCTCTCTGTCTCTGTAACACACTCCAAAAAAGCCTGAAATGTTTATGACCCTTGATTTTGCAAGTCCACTAGTAAGATATTTTTCTTAATAGAAAAGTAGAACAAGTGCTCAAAATCATTTACAATAGGAAAAATTAAAAACAACTTATGAATGGAGAAATGATTAAAACTATAATTATGCAGCCTTTACAATGATGACTTAAACTATATTTTTCACTTGATTGTCTATATACATATCCTATGTATATAAAGGAAAGCGCAACCAAGTAAAGAAAAAATAGGGAGAAAATCATAAGATGCTTCCTTAAAAAAACCCTTCTATTCTAAAATGCATAATCAATTATCTGGCAGGAGTTATAAAAATCAAAAGACAGATAAGCAAAATATAATTTAAAAAAAGAAATAGGTAAGCTGTAATAAAATTTAAAATATATATAAAATATATGACAAATTTTTCAGGAAAAATGAGAAGTAAAATTTTCTGGAAAATTTTAAAATGCTAAACTAACCCAGAGGAAACTAAAAAAAAGAAATAAATTAATGTTTTAAAAATATTTATTTATTAATTTTAATAAGAGAGGAAGGGAGAGAGAAAGAGAAAGAGAGAGACAGGAACATCAATCGGTTCCTGTATGTGCTCTGACTAGGGAATTGAACCAGCAACCTCTGTACTTCAGGATGGTGCTCTAACAAACTGAGCTTTCTGGCCAGGGCTAAACTAGTCATTTTTAATAATAATGAAATGCTAAATAAAGAGGCAAAACTATTTCCTCTCCTCCATTAAAATATAAAAATATGGCCCTGGCCGGTTGGCTCAGCGGTAGAGCGTTGGCCTAGCGTGCGGAGGACCCGGGTTCGATTCCCGGCCAGGGCACACAGGAGAAACACCCATTTGCTTCTCCACCCCTCCACCGCGCTTTCCTCTCTGTCTCTCTCTTCTCCTCCCACAGCCAAGGCTCCATTGGAGCAAAGATGGCCCAGGCGCTGGGGATGGCTCTGTGGCCTCTGCCTCAGGCGCTAGAGTGGCTCTGGTCGCAACATGGCGACGCCCCGGAAGGGCAGAGCATCGCCCCCTGGTGGGCAGAGTGTCGCCCCATGGTGGGCGTGCCGGGTGGATCCCGGTAGGGCGCATGTGGGAGTCTGTCAGACTGTCTCTCCCTGTTTCCAGCTTCAGAAAAAAAAAAAAAAATATATATATATATATATATAAATATTTGTTCTAGTTAGCTTTTAAGTGTCGTCTATCAAACTTTTAAAAAATATTTTTTGTTTTATATCAATACAACATTTTTCATAACACAGGGTATGATTGTTTAGTTATTTCATGGGGTTTGCATAAATTTTATCCTGAATCATATATAGACAGGATAAGAGAGGATAAATATAAATATTCAAAAGCAAATATTAACTAGTCAATTCCAACAATGTAATATAAAAACATATGTCATGATTAAATAGGATTTAAGCCAGTGTTCAACATGTCATGTGAAAGGCCCATATCAAGTAGCTGAAGAAAGAATAAATTACTCTCTAAACTCCTAACTATGGGTTATAAACCTTGCATAATCTGGCCCCAATTGTTTTGACCTAATTTGTGACACTTTATTGCTACTAGATTCTAGCCACACAGGTATCCAGCACACTCCCTGGAACGTCAAGCCCTTTCCTGCCTTACAGCCTTTCCCTCTAATTCCCTCTGCCTGGAATTCTTCCCAGCAGCCTTCCTATTGGCCGTTTCTCCTTTCCCCCATCTCAGGTCAGATATTTTCCCCTCAGGTCTTTCTTGACTACTCATCTGAGAGTAGACCCCTGTTGACCCTCCCTTCCAGCAATCTCTGTCTTTTTAAAAGTTGTATATGCATTGTCATCATTCCATTTGTCATTATCTTTGTTGTCGGGCATGTGACTTATGTATTTGGGCTAACCTCTACCACTAGAATGCAGACTGCCCAAGAACAGATGTTTTCTCTGGAACAGTGCTGGACATACAGGACACACATTTTATAAATGAATGGATGGAACATGGAAAAGTTACCTAGTACCTCAGTTGCCTTATCTCCTACTTGAGCTAATAGTACCCTACTTATCTCAAAGGGTATTAATGAGAAACAAAAAAGATACAAGTCTATTACTGAAATAGGTATTGCTTTTATTAGTATCACCATGCTAATCATCATCTTAGCTATTATCATCAAGTTACAAAATACATTTTTTCCTAGCTCCTGTCAGCATAATTCACATGAGATAGGTCATCCAGCAGCTAAATGCTATAATCATTTCTAATGTCCCCTCTTTAGGGATATAGATACACCACTCCTCGCCTGAAATCCAAGATTATTACTCTCATATTTTCCCACCACTGGGCTAGGTCAAGCATGTTTATGTGTATTCTGTGTGGCCTTGTAAACAGATGAACAAGATTTCTTCCAACAGGAAAACTGCAATGGCTGGGCTGGGATGACAGGCTGGTTTGCTTGTTAAAAGCCATCAATAAGAAATATAGGACAGCATGAGAGCTGGTTGTAAATGGAAGGCGTCAGAGACACGAACAATCTGCCCATGAATGAGCCAAGCTCCCATAAACCAGCAATAAGAGGAAACGGGTGTGAGGCACAGGAGACACATCAAAGTGTTAACTTTTAAGAAAGTTGAAAAAATTTGATCTTTAAAGAGGCATCCCAGGAGGGGATTATTCTCACATTTTGTTTGGTTAATGTTGCATGAGTTTCTCATGGAGCCATTAGTTATTTATTAACCTAAGTAACAAGACTTACACAGTACTCAGAAATACTAAGTCTTGTTTTGGGTATTCTGGTGGTTATAAGGATAATCAACCATGGTTCAGAATGCAAGTATAGAAAATAGCATAAACATTTGCACATACTTTTGAGTAGTTTTGTATACATTATTTTCTCTGACTCTCAGAACAGATTCTGGAAGCATATAGGGCAAGAAAACCAAGGCTATATCTAGGCAAAGTGACTGGTCCAAAGTCACTCAGTAAGGGGTGAAGTCTCAAGGTAATCCAGGTCATCCAATTCCCAACCCAGTACTCTGTCCTGTCCATCACACTAGTTATTGCTTTACTAGAAGGGGACACAAGTCATAATAATACAGTTTATAATGTAATGTCTGTCCTTAAAATGACTTGTGTCACTAGTTGAAGAAAAAAAGTTACCTAGAAGGTGTGACATTTCAACAAAGTCCAAACACATGAAACAGCTTCTTCCAACTAGAAGCCCTTGACCTTCTTGGTCTTACAGTCTAGTCTACATCTGAAATCACTGCAGAGCAGGCAGTGTCAGCAAGCAGTGTGAATACAGAGAAAGTAAGATGGTAGCTGTGAACATGACAAAGGAGAATGTTGATAAGGAGGAACAATAATAGGCAGGTGCTGTAATCAGGAGTCTTTCATGGCATTGGGTCTTGATGACCTGGGTGCCCTAACGAACAGGAGGTTGGCAGGACAGGGTGGGCAGAGCATCACACGCTCTAAGGTAGAATGTTCTTCAGCCTGAGCAGAGACCTCAGTGGAGTAGAAGCTGAGAATAATGACAGCTATTTCTTTAATTAACATTTGGTTTCTCCTGAAATAATCAGGCTAAAAAGAATTGATCAAATAAACCATGTGATAGTCCAGTATGAGGCCAGATTGAATTAGTGTGCTGTAATGACAATTAGCTTTGGCAAGGAGCTCAGGCTGGTTTTAAAGCAATCAAGTGAGAATTTATTATGGGAGAGACCCGATATCCCCAGGTTTCTCTGAAGAAACCTCTACCTAGATGACTATTCAGATAGAAACTATTACTTAGGACTTAACATTTTATTTCTTCTAAACACAAAATAAATAGATTCCAATTGTGGAAAATTTAGAAAATCTGACATTAAAATAAGTTATAATGTTACATCCTGAATATAAATCCATTGCTAAAATTTTAGAGTATTAAATTCCTGTCATTAAATTTTAGTCTTCTATTTGTAAACTGTGCATAATGCATGTGTATAAAGTGGTTAGTATCTATATATCATGTGTAGTTATAACCAAGTTTATATATAATTATATGAAACACATATACATATATAGATTTATAAATAGACTTAGATATTGACCATGATCACACATTGTATTTGGTTTTGTGTCCTACCATTTTCTTCTACTTAACAACTGTGAAAATTTTAATGTTTTATGTGATCCCAAGTGTTAACCTCACCACTTTCAAGGGTCACCTTCTTCTAGAAGAACTTTGAGCAATGGAGAATAATTGTCTCTGAGTCCATTCATTTTGTAGGTGCTCCTTTTTTGCAAGTTTGCTGCCTCTTCAGGGCCACCATTCCTTCTGCAGAGACTCATTGACTAATTTGGGGCAACTCAGTCCTCATGCAAGGCAGCCACCGCTGTGCTGACCTCACCAAAGGGGTATTGCAGAGGGCCTCCAGCAGGCTTATGTTCATTTTTGGCTCCCATTCAAAGCCCCCAACCCCACAACATTTGCCTGAGCACATGTTATGATACTCATGTTGAGATCTTGACTGTGCTATAGGCTCCCAACCAAAGTTACATATGCTGTCATTTCCATTGGAAATTGAAATGTTTTCAGAACACCATTGTACTCACTGTAGAATTAATGGTGGAAATTATAGGAGTAATAAGATAAAATAATTTAGGTTTCAGTTGATAAAGATGGAAGAAAAATAAATCACTAAAGAGTGCTTGAAATTGCAATAGGATGAAATAGAAATAGACACCGATCCAGACTCTAATACTTAATTGACTGACGGCATTGTGAGCTTGGAAAATCATTTTACATCTTTGAACTTTAATATTTTCAGCCATGAGATTAAACAGTTGGCTTAGAATATCTCTAGCATCTAAATATATCTTGCTAGTATGATTTAAGCAGTCTATTTAGAGCAGGTGACCCCTGAACTGTTTTGGAGACACAATTCTATAATTCATATTTCTCCTGTGATATCTCTATCCTAGGGATAACAAGGCTGAGATGTGAAGAAATTACTATTTTTTTAAGGACAAGAAGTTCTTGTAAAGTACATATAAGGTTTATTTTTTTCTACAAGTTGCTGAACAAAGAAAACATAGCTTAAACTTTTGAAGCAGAATGTCTTCACTCTCAGAAAAAAAAGACAATGACTCCTAAGAGAAGGTAGCTAAGAAGATAAAAGACAACCAGAAGTCTTGGAGGGTAATTATGCATCTAATTATAAAGCAGGGATGTTGTGGTAGTTTTACAAATATACCCACAATTTATTTAATACTATTAATTTAAAGAATAGTCTATGGCTAAATTTAGGGTTTGTCTTTTTTGAAAACAGACTGAGTTCTTTTCTCTCCTCTCTTCTCTCTCTCTCTCTCTCCCTCTCTCCCTCCCCCCACTTATTCATTTTTTTTCTCTGATCACTCAGAATCTAGTGTTTCCTCACTGTATGACAGGTCAAGTTATTAAATTTTGATCACAATTTTTAGATTTCCTTTCAATTATGACTTCTGAAAAAGTCATTCTTTCCTTATATAGAATCCATCTTTTGCTTAGGCCTAATCTACAGGTAGACAAAGGCTTTATAGTACTGCAGTCTCTGTCCCTTTCTGTTCTGTCTTATAAGAAATCATTTCCTTGTGGGCCAAATAAAATTGACTTTTTAAAATGCTCAATTCGGTGTCCCTTCTTTGATTTTACAACATGAGCAGTCTGACATCGGAATTTAATGACTTAGATAAAATCCTGGGGTAGTCACACAAAAACTGCTTTTATGTGTGTTCTGGCACCTGAGAAAACTGAAAGTATATGTGCTAGTTCAAGAAACAAAGGAGAAAATGGCTCTGTGAAAGGCAATAAAAGTTTATTTTATGTCCTAGTCTCATTTATGCCATCAACTGTGATTACCTTAAAATCTCTGTGTGTGTTTGTGTGTGTGTATACATATGTATATATAAATATTTGGAAGATAATAAAAGACAAAGAAAAAATGTGTTTGCTCCTAGCAAATCATGCTGTTTATTTCCCATATAGGTATATTGATAGAATATATTAAAATCATAAATTTTGGAGAGCTGAAGAGAGTTTGGGGATTATTTTATCTAGTGATTCCTAATCCAGGGTTCCTGAAGAGATATTATCAAAGCCCAATATAAATTATAATTGATTTGTGATATAAATATTCAAAAAACCATTTTGCAGGAAATTCAGACAAGAGGAGTAGAAATAATAACACGAGATGTTTGGGCTGGTAGTGTTCTTTCCTGTCTTTTTATAGATAAAGAAATTAAGTCAAAGTGTTTTCATTAGGATCTCAAGGTGAACCAGGATGCTGGTGTCAGGACTCAAGCTGTTTGCTGACTCCTGTTCTGATTCTTTCCACTTTACTTTTTGACTAAAAATCGTCCTGAGCCTGAACTAGATGTTTGTGGTCACACTAGTGAGGACCTCATGCTCCTCTCTGTGGGCCAGTGAGTGCCCAGGTAAAAGCCTTCAGAGAAGTGGACTCTATTTTATTTTTGGCCCTACACCACCATGTTTATAACTCTCTGATGGTCACTGCCATTTTCATTTCTGCTCTGTTTCTGACTTCTTTGGATCTCTGTGTTATGCTGTTGCTTTCTGTGTAAGTATAACCTGTCCACTCCTCATCTGACTTATTCACATTTGAAGTTAATTCTTACTGTTATTTTTGTAACAACGCTAATAGACTTACTGAATGCCTATTATAAAATAGCCATTTTATTAAATACTTTGAACTCATACTTCATTCAAAATTAATAACAGTCTTAATAAGGTTTCAGAAAGTAAAACTTATATAATGTAAGTAACTTGATTGAGATCACTTTAAGTAGCTGGTCCAGGGATGATACTATTCAGGCATTCTGATTCTAAAGTGAAAGTAATCTCAGTCTTAAGTGCAAAGAACTTGGATGTGCAAAATTCACTTTTCCTTTGTATAATTAGGATGAAGGTTGCCAAAATTATAAAATAAAAGATTAGTATCTAATTTGCATACATATACATACATACATAAAGTATTATGTTTATGTATGTGTGTGTTTTAATATCCTGTTTTAACCAGGTTTTTCATTTAACTTACAATTATCACATAGGATTAGCTGTGCTCTATTATATATGAATTAAATTGTTAGAAGCTTGTCCTCTCACCTTAGAATTGGCTAAAAGACAGTTAAACTTTCATTTTGTTTTACTATGCTATGTCATAGTATTATATGATCATTCTGTTTGAGAATTTTTCTTCCTGTCACTTAGATAAATTACAATCAGATCACAAATATATATTCTATTGTGTGTCCCACCTATGTATGGAATCATACAGTTCTTAGCTTTTTCTGATTTACTTATTTCACTCGGTATAATGTTATCAAGGTCCATCCATGTTGTCATAAATGATACTATGTCATCATTTCTTATGGCTGTGTAGTATTCCATTGTATACAGGTACCACATCTTCTTTATCCAATCTTCTATTGAAGGGCATTTCAGCTGTTTCCATGTCTTGGCCACTGTAAACAATGCTGCAATGAACATGGGGTACATGTGTCTTTATGTACCCATATTTTCAAGTTTTGGGGGTATATACCCAGTAGAGAGATTGCTGGGTCATATAGTAGTTCTATTCTAATTGAGACTCATGGACATAGATAAAAGTTAAGTGGTTACCAGGGGGATGAGAAGGGATGAGGAGAAAGGGATAGGGGAAGAGGAGGGGCTGAAACAGAAAATATAAGGTAACAGAGGATGATTTAACTTTGGGTGATGGGTATACAGCATAATCAACTGTTCAAATGATGTGGAGATGTTTTCTCTAAATCTATGTGCTCTGGTTGACCAATGTCACCCTGTTAAATGTAATTGTCTAAATAAATAATAAATAAATGAATAAATATATATTCTAGCAAATCTCTAGAGTGTGATAGAAGTTTTTTCCCCTTCCTTCCTTCTTCCTTCTTTCCTTCCTTCCTTCCTTCCTTCCTTCCTTCCTTCCTTCCTTCCTTCCTTCCTTCCTTCCTCCCTTCCTCCCTCCCTCCCTCCCTCCCTTCTTTCCTTTCTGTCTAGCAATCTATGGACTAACCCCAGGCTATCTATGAAATCCCTGAAATTGTATATGGACATGTGTAAGTCTCTGTATCTGTAGGTGTAGTTGCATCTACAGACAATATGTTTATTTCTGTAGCTGTAGTAGTAGGAGTAGTTGTATGGGTGTATGTAGGTCTAGGTGGGAGTGTACCTGTAGGTATAGTTGCATCTACAGACAATATGTTTATTTCTGTAGCTGTAGTAGTAGGAGTAGTTGTATGGGTGTATGTAGGTCTAGGTGGAAGTGCACCTGTAGGTATAGTTGCATCTACAGACAACGTGTTTATTTCTGTAGCTGTAGTAGTAGGTGTAGTTGTACGGGTGTGTGTAGATCTAGATGGAAGTGCACTGGTAGGTACATATACATGTGTGAGTATTTTTCTTGAGACACCATAGCTTTCACCAGACTCTTCAAGATAATCTAGGTTAAAAAAAAACTTGAAAAAAACTTAGTTTTATAAGAAATTTAACATCTTTCTTGTCCATATGACTACATCAAAATCCAGACATATCCTGCCTCACTTACTTCTAAAGATTTCTTTTTCAGAAAATCTCATTTATTTTTAATTTAGAAATTGAATTTAATGGGGTGAGAAGATTTCTAATTATCCTTAATATCCTTTTGTATACCTAACATATACTTTAAGATATAGCATAGGTTCATTTTTATTAGAATCAGAACTCTTTATAAAAAAGAATGTTGTATTTTTCACTCCTTAAGATGCACCTGACCATAAGACACACCTAGAGTTTTAAGGAGAAAAATAAGAAGAAAAAAAAAAACTGAACCAAATGATGTGTTAAAAGATTTAATGAGCCCTGGCCGGTTGGCTCAGCGGTAGAGTGTCGGCCTAGTGTGCGGAGGACCCGGGTTCGATTCCCGGCCAGGGCACACAGGAGAAACACCCATTTGCTTCTCCACCCCTCCGCCGCGCTTTCCTCTCTGTCTCTCTCTTCCCCTCCCGCAGCCAAGGCTCCATTGGAGCAAAGATGGCCCGTGCGCTGGGGATGGCTCTGTGGCCTCTGCCTCAGGCACTAGAGTGGCTCTGGTTGCAACATGGCGATGCCCAGGATGGGCAGAACATCGCCCCCTGGTGGGCAGAGCATCGCCCCATGGTGGGCGTGCCGGGTGGATCCCGGTTGGGCTCATGTGGGAGTTTGTCTGACTGTCTCTCCCTGTTTCCAGCTTCAGAAAAATGAAAAAAAAAAAAAAGATTTAATGAAATACCGTATTTTTCGCTCCATGCGATAAATGGGCATTTCCCCCTCTACTTTTGGGGTGGGGGGAGAAGTGCATCTTATGGAGTGAAAAATACGGTATATTTCTTGCAACTGTACTCTTTTCTTCCTTCCTGTCCTGTTTATTCCACTTGATTTCTCTAAACACTTTATTACCATTTCTCTCTTCATTTTCTCCCCTCACCAAACATGATTGTCAGGGATTATTATTCATAACAATTAGAATTACACAATCAACCTTTTCAAAGCTCTGCCCAGACTCCATCTTTCTCTGCCTTTTTGTCCATTTCTCCTCGACCAGGAGCTGCCATTCTCCTTCTCTGCTCACAAAAGATTCCTAGCAATATACATGAACTTAAGGAACACAATGCCAAATTTTTCCTAATGAAATACTTTTATCTTGTATTTTTTAACCTCTTTGTTTTTCATCATAGGGACATTAATGAGGCTCACTCTTCCTGATATTTAAATTAAGAAATTAAAGCCCAGCAGAATGTAAAATGTTTTCATAATCAAAACTAGTTATTGACACATATTATGGGGCAAACGTAGGTTTACACTTGTGAGTATACAAAGCACAGAGCTTTTTCTTATATTATTGTTTATTAGTGTATTTTTTTTTCCATTCTCACGGCTATAAACCTACTTTTGCCCCACCCTGTATTAGAGAACATACCTCACATCTCTTAACTGTTAATGTAGGACTAACAGCAGGCCTCTACTTAGCTTAGTTACTGTGTAAAACCAAGTAAGCCTAGAATAGACAATGTATTTGTATTAAGAGAACCTAGCTTCAAGTGCTAGCTACTTGCGAGATGTGTAGCTTTATTCAAATAACTTATTTTCTCTGAATGTTACTTTCTTCATTTGTTAAAAAAAGGAGTGGGGTCATGTCTAATTTTCTTTATTCCCTCTCTACTCATAGTTTGTTGTTCACTGAGTATTCTCTTCTGCCGGATGAGAAGGTGGAAACAATAGGCAAGACGCGTAACTCCCATCTTGTTCCTTGATTTGAGCGTAAGAGCACTTGTACTTCCTTGAAAGAAAGAAGGAAATTCTCCTACAGAAAATTCATCTAGGCCTCATTTAGCCATTGGCTGATAGGACCCTATATATACAGCACAAGCTTTGTGAGGGGCAAAGAGAATCTAATGGCTTGGAGCAGGATTCTGACACGCCTGTCTTTACCAGTTCCTGCTAAACTGCTGATGCCGTTTTTCTTTGTGAATCATTCCATACTCACTCAATTGTGCCATCGCCAACTGCATCTGTTGGCAGGGCCCTCTGAGGGCCTCACAGGTCTGCTGTGTGTGGCACAGTGCCAAATAGATTGTGGGATGGATGATTGACGATCAAATATGCATCCTGCCTTGTGGCGGCACAAAACATAACTGTTATTATTAGTTGCGGAGCCTTTCAAAACACCATGTTAAATAGCCCGTGTGAAAGGAAATTGACACAAAATTACTATTAGGAGCTACTTTTAAAACTGATGAATGGACAGGCCAAGGATGCTCAGTTCTAATCAGTCACCAAGATTTTTCTCATTTTTACCACATTCATGTCTTGCATAGTTCAGTTTCCCATTATTTATCTATGAACTTGCTGCAAGAGCCTCTTAATTGGACTTTTGCTCTTGGTTTGATCCATTTCCATATTTTTGCACATTGCTATATCCTTCTGCAATGTTACCTATATTGTTCAAAATAAACCAGTCTGCTAGGCATTGCATAACTGCCTTTTCTAAGAAGCCCTTCTAAGCTTCATCTTTTGCCCCTATTCTACTGCTCACCTTATGTATAACCTTCTCAGTTTATAGGTAGTTTTATTTTTTTTTCAACATATCCAAATCCTTAGAAACCATGAATACTTAAATGCAAATTTTTAGTGAAATAAATTATTTACCTCCCCAGAGTCCTGTTAGGAATTCCTAGCAGGGTTAATTGTTGCTTGAACCTGAATGTCTGCTATTAGCCCTAAGCATGTAACACAGCTTAGGGAGAAATAATGTATATTAAACATACTATTGGGCTGAATAGTGGCCTTCCAAAAGATATATGCTTGCACCAAACCATGTAACCTGTGTATATCACCTTATATGGAAAAAGTGAATATAACTGAATGGCTTAGTCAGTCTGGGCTACTGGGATAAAATACCATTTACTGGGAGCGGGCAGGGCTTGAACAACAGATCTTTATTCTCACAGTTCTGGAGGCTAAGAAGTTCAGATCACGGTGCTGGCAGATCCACTGTGTGATGAGGGCATGCTTCTTGGATTGCAGAGGACTGTTTTCTCATATCTCACATGGAAGAATGCAGAGAGAGAAGCAAGCTCTCCTGACTCTTCTTGTAAGGACTCTATGCTATTCATGAGGGCCTCATGCTAATGACCCAGTTACCTTTCAAAGGCCCTACTTACTGATACCATCACCTTGGGATTGAGATTTTAATATACAACTTTTGGGGGGGAACACAAATATTTCTCCATAACACTGCATGTGGTAATATGCAATTAAGAATCTCAAGAAGAGGTGCTTATCCTGGATGATCTGGGTTTGCTCTAACTGCAGTCACGTTGTCCTCATAGTAGAGAGGCATAGAGAGTTTGGAGATAGCAGAAGAGAATGCAATGTGACCAGGGAGACAGAGACTGGAATGATGTAACAAGTCTAAGAATTCCTGGGCCACTAGAAGCTGGAATAGGCAATTAGAAGGTCTCTCCTAGAGAGTTTGGAAAGGACATGGCTTTGACAACACCTTGATTTTGAACTTATAACATCTAGAACTATGAGAGAAAACATTTCTCTTTTTTTAAGCCACTAAATTTGTTATAAGTTGTTATAGCAGCCACAGGACACTAATATAAGTAATTTAGTGAGAAGCAGGTAACCATGGGGGCACAGGATAAAGCAGGATCAACTGAAGCCCAATGGAGCATGTAAGTGGTTTGCCCAGTATTCAATTATTGTCTTCAGATTGAAGGTAATGTAGAGATCATCTAATCACACTTATGTACACAAATCTATGATACTTCATCTGTATATTGCACTGTGTGTCCATCACCCAAAGTCAAAGCTTTCATCACCATATATTTGACTCCATTTACTCCCCCCACCTCCTTCCCTCTGGTTTTCTATGTTTAGGAGTTTATGTTTGTTTTCCTGGCTTGTTTATTTGTTGCTTTCAGTTTTACATGCCATCTATGAGTGTTAATTTTTGAACAAGGGGTAAAAGAGAATCAACATCACTCCTCTCTGAAACTTAGAATGATAAGGAGAGTAAATCTTTTAAGAAATTATTGGTGTTTTTATATGGTACCCTGTAGCAAGTTGTAGCTGTACTTATAGCTGAAATAATTATTATTCATAGCACCTTTTGGCAAGTGTAAATTGATTTGATATAACTTTACAAGGAAACAATTTGGCACGTTTAGCAATTTGTTTAAAAATCTTGAGGAAATAATTTGAAAGACAGACAAAAATTGTATATAAATATGTCAGCACAGTGATATTCACAATATTGAAATTTGAGAAAAAAATTGAAGGTCTAAAATTAGATGAATGATTAAGTAATATATGGTCTATAAATATAGATTTCTCTATGGGCATTAATAATCATGTTTATACAATAAATAATATAGTGAAAAAAATAAGATATTAAATTGTACATAAAAGTTTATATGAAGTACAAACGATTTGTATACACACATGCATATATATATACAAAATCCTTTGAAGGGCATCTTTCTTTTGTAAGTTTATAAAATTAAAGTTATGCATACTGCTTTTCAAGGACATAACTACTGAATACAATGATATATTCAGTAATATATTCGTTTTTCTCTTTGCAAAGTACAGTAATGAATATTTTATTTTTTTATACCAAAAGGTCAAAAGTATTGAAGGTCAGAAGACAGACTAACTGGAAAAATGGATAAAATAAACATCAAAATAACAAATTACCTTTTTGTCTTTTAAAAGAATGGCATACGCAGATAGCCCTCACTTGTCTTCTCTGTGTTTTAGCAACACACTGGCACATTGTGTACTGTCATAAATTCCTGTTTACAGGTAAATGCTTTGAGTGCTAGGATAATTCTTTGTAGTGCCAGATCCAAGAAGAGACAAAATGTGAAATAGATAAATATCCTAGCTGATAGCCTTAACACTCACACACAAAGACAAGCAAAGTTTACAAGAAGTACCAATGTTCATTTCTCTGCATTTCCTGTGATAGTTTCCACCTTTACCTTCTCCTGGGGACTACTCAGCTAGCAGAGAAACTTGGCATACAGAGGGTGGTCTGCCATTTTTGTGGCCTACTCAAAAGCTTACTGTCTGCTCTCCTGCTCCACAGTAGCCTTTCTGTACTAGGAGAACTTCGACTTTTTCATATAACAGAAGGCTATGCACTTCAAGAAAGACTGAACCTTGCTTTGCCTAAATCAGTCATGGTAATAACATTCTCCCTACCAATGACACGTGACGTCATTCTGATCAATGGGGTGTGAGGATAAGTCTACCAATGTTGCTTCTGGGAAAATTTCTTAGCTTTTAAAGTAAGAGGGAAAGGATGATGCCTTTTTTTTCTTATGGATATAAATATGGTGAAAAATGAAACCACATCCACCTTGCAACCATGACGAAGCTACTCAAACATTAAGAATGACAGTAAAAGCTCAAAACAATTAAAGTCCTTAAGAAATTTTTGAGGTACGGGAGGAATTGACTAGCAGCCACCCCAAAGCCATTCCACCTACACTCCTTTTTATGTTAGAAGACAAAGATTTTTTTTTTTCTTTTAACACTTCTGCATTGAATTTTCTATGTCTCAAAGCTAAAATAATTTAAACTTACAGACAGTAAACACAGTGTTCAGGTGACTTCAGTTACATGTGAGGTCAGTGTTCAACTAGGACACTCAAAGGATTACGAGACAAGTGACAGAAGGAGACGGGGCCTGAGAGTCATGCAGGGGTCTAGGATGGGAAGCTTCACCGAGATGAGGGCTTTGGAACAAGGAAGTAATAGTATTTGATTTTGTTATTGCTAATTTGTTTTGGGGTATCTCCAGTTGGTTTTTCTACCCTGTTCGAAGCTAAGTCTTTCCATCTTTTCCCTTAGCCATGTGTCTTTTTATTTATTGATCTTTTACAAACCTTATGATCTTAACACAAAAGCTATTCATCTAGCTCTAGACTTTTAATCCTATTTCTTTCCTGTTTTCTCTTCAATTTAGCCCTTATCTCTGGGTGTTCTTTTCAGGGCTTTTAGTTTTTCCAAATATAAAACTTTGTTTTTATTTTTTTAATGAATAAATAAAACTCTTTGACATGAACAGAGTCAGGTTAAAGGTTGCATTTACCAAGGTGAATACCAGTGGTAGTTGAAGAATCTTTTTGTAAATAAATAATTAACATTGAATAAATTTTTCTTTAAATTTTTTCATACTTAGGATTGATTTCTAGAAAGACCAAAGTACAAATGAATATGTTGGTTTCAATTTTGAATTGTCCTTACCTCTTTTTTGTAATGTGGAGCACTTAATTAAATAAAGACTAAAATTTGCTACTCTTGTAGTCGAGTGGAATTTGGAGCTTGAATGAAATATATTTAAAACTAAGATGCCTTTTCATATTCTCTTGTATTATGTTGTGTTCTAGTACATATCCTCAGTAACATCTGCTTAAACATGTATATAATGTTCATTAAAAAACTTCAGCTTCCATTTTCTTGAATAATTAAAATAGGACTAAACAGATCTGAGCATCACAGGGGCATCAGGCATCAGTTTTAAGCTGGTTGACTGACTACTTTGGGGAGAATTGCATTGTTGAACATCAGTTTAATTATGAAGCATTTAATAAGTTGACTGAGGCAATAATATTATTGGACATTCTTTCTTTTTTTCTTTCTTTTTATTAAGACTTTGATATACTTAAATGTCAGGGACTTGATTAAAATAATGACACATAGACAGCAATGACCTGCTTTTTGACAGACTTGGGTATACTTATATTCTCTTAAAACTTAATTCTTTACTTTCTGAGCATGAAGTTTTAGCAGTGGTTCCTATTAGGCTGACCTTGTAGTGGGAGAACTCTCTTCTGTGACCTTCTTTTCTACTATACAAAAGCAAAAAAGATTCCTCCCTTTCCACCTTTTAAGGACCATATTTAATCTTTATTTTGTTTTGCTCACAGCACTCTGGCTGATTCACTTCTAGAAGGTGGAAGGTTAATATTAATTTTCTAAATGGACTTATGTATTCTCTGCCAAATCACCTATCTGTACATTTATGGTAAGACTTTTCCACCTCTTCTGTGGAAAAACCCAGAGCCCAATTGTGTTACTTGCATAACACTAACTACATGTATTCATTTACTTACTCTTTTAGCACCTACTAAATAAAAAGCTCTGCAATATATTTTAATATGCATAATCTCATTTATTATGCCTACTGAGTTGTGACATAGTCTTATATTAGTCCCATTTTAAAGATTTATAAAACGAGACTTAGTCTGAACCCAGTTGGCTTGAGCCTCATCTCATCATGCCAAGGTGGCGGGTTCAATCCCTGATCAGGGCACATACAAGAATCAGCCAATGACAGCAAGAATTGATGGAGCAACAAATTGAAGTTTCTTCAATTAAAATTTTTTTAAAAAGGAAGGCTCAGAGCTCAGAAAGATTGTAAATTGCCTAACATTATACTTATTATTTGGTAAAGACCATTTGTTTAAAACTAGTGAGGATCTGGTGATATGGAATTTGGAAAGAACAAAACCAGGGGCTTGTCAATATGATTAAGGGGATGGATAAAACATACAAAATGGAGCAGGGAGAGAGGATTTGGGAACATTGATTTTATTATATCGCCATGCCCTGGTCCACAAAGCAGCTGATCCCAAGAGAAATCCTCTGAGCAGTCTTTTTTTCTGCAGTTTTTTTCTCCTATACTTACCTAGTTCAGTCCTTTCTGAAGGTCCCAGATTCTCCATTGTCATTTTCTATCTCTCTGTAGAGCTTCCTTCAGCCATCCTAAAAGGCAGACTGAAAACATCTGTTAGCAACAATTTTCTGTCATCTGAGCATGACTATATTTCCCTTTTCATTTGTAAAAAAGTGGTTTCACCTCATATAGACTTTGGGTTGCCAGTTCTTTTCTTTCAGCCCCTGAAAAATATTGTGCCATTTATTTCTGGTCCCTTTGGTTTCACGTAATACAACTACTGTCATGTGAATTGGTTTTCCTTTTCTTGTTAATGCATCCTTTGTCTCTGGCTGACTTTTTTTTTCTTTTCTTTGTCCTTGGTTTTCAGTAGTTTAATTATAATGTGTCTTGATGTGGGTTTCTTTGCGCTTATCCTGTTTATAAATTTCTCAGCTTCTTGTATCTTTAGGTTTATGTGTTTCACTACATTTGAGAAATTTTCAACCATTACTTCTGTGAATACTTTTTCAGACCTACTCTGCTGGGACTTTGAGGATAGGCATGTTAGATCTTTTATCCTTATACCATGGAATGCTGAGGCTCTGTGCTTTTTCAGTCCCCTTTCTCTCTGCTGTTCAGATTGGGTGAAGTCTATTGATCTGTATTCCAATTTCCTAATTTTGCCTTCTGTTATCCACATTCTATTTTTGAGATCATCCAGTAAGGTTTCCCCCCCCCCCCCACTTACAGAGCTTTGTGCAGTGGCAGTGGCAGTATTGTACTATTAGGTTTAATTTCACTTACTCTATTTTTCAGCTCCATAATTTCTATTTGGTTCTTTTCCAGAATTTATTTCTTTGCTGAGATTATATTTATTCATTTGGTTCAAGAGAATTCATAATTGATTGTTGAAACAGTTTTATGATTCAGATCATGATTTTCTTCATTTTTGGTATGACAACTGATTTTCTGTTATATCCTAGCCATTTTAGTTGTTATGATAGGAGATTCTTGATCCTATTTAATTTCCTATTTCAGGTCATCACTCTGCTTAGGTGTAGTGTTTGAGTTCTGTCTGACAATTGTGGGCTTTAGTTCCAATGTTGATTTAGTTTACAGAGCCCCTGTAATGCTATTTTGGTCTTCTTCATTTTTCTGGTAGTCCTGGGCCTCAGTCTCTGCTGGTGCCATCTGCATGGGCAAAAGCAGAGACTGGTCTGCCTTATATGATTTGTCAAGTTGGGGGTAGTAAGTGGGTAGAACCACTGAGCCTGGGTCTGCATCAGGTGATGGACAGAGACAGAAGCAGGGCTCCGCTGCTGCTGTCTCTGTCCACAGGTTAGGTTTCTGCCTAGCCCCAGTTGCAGGGTGGGGTCTGTCTTGTTTTGAGGTTTTGCTACAGTCCCTTCTGTGGTGGTAGCCCTAGGCTCGCACTGCCGTGGCTCTAAAGTAGGAACTGGGGTGGTCTACGGTTTCCTTCTGCCAGTGGATCAAATGGCTGCCAGGCCAGATTATGAAGTAGAGCTCTCATGGAACAGGCCTTCCTTCTATTGCTGGCTGTTGGACATTGGCTGTGCCTCCACGTGATCTTATGTGGGCTTTAATTTCTTAGAGCTTTGGAAGACTGCATGTTTTTTTTTTCCTATATTTCCCTTTTTCCTTCCTCTCCTGCCCTCCATCCCTCCCTCTGTCCCCTCTTGCCTCCCTTCCTGCCTGCCTTCTGTCCTCACGGCAGACCTCTCCGGTCTAGTCTGGGGGAATATGGGAGAGACTCAGGGGACTTACTGTGCCACCCTTCCTTAGTCCCTGAGGTTCCTCCCAGCCTATTCCTTCCAGCTTTCCTTGTCTCTGTAGCACTGCCTGATGGAGAATTCCAGGGTATTTTGTATTAAAAGAGGAGAATCAGAGAACAGTAAGTCTATTTCATCCTAATCTAGAACAAGTAGTCTCCCCACATCTTTTTTTTTTAATTAAATTTACTGAGTGACATTGGCTAATAAAATTATATGGGTTTCAAGTGTGCAAGTCTGTGATACATCATCTGTATTTTGCATTGTGTGCCCACTACCCAGAGTCACATCTTCCATCACTATACATTTGACCCCCTTTCCTCTTGACTACTTTCCCTGCCTCCTCCCTTCTGGTGACCACCATACTATTGTCTGTGTCTATGAGTTTCTGTTTGTTTTTCTCGTTTGTTCATTTGTTGCTTTCAGTTTTATATCCTACAGAGACTAAAATCATATGGTTTTTTTATTTTTTCTGTCTGACTTATATTTTGTTTAGCATAATAAAGAAGATGTGGTACATATATGCAGTGGAATACTACTTAGCCATAAGAAGAGATGAAATACAGCCATTTGCGACAACATGGATGGATCTTGAGAATATCTCAGATTCTTTTTAATCAATACATGTCTGCGAGGAACCTTGGGTTTTCTTCTGAAATTTTTCTATCACTCATAAAACTCCCCATTGCTTTTTATAAAATAGCTTATAAGAAATAACACCAACCCTTTACCTATCTCTGCCATAGAATCTTATTTTTAAAATTTATTGATTTGGTGCTTTTTCTAAATTTATTTATTTAGGTCTTCTCTCTTTTTTACTTGGTGAGTTCTAGCTAAAGGTTTGTCTTTTCAAAGAACCAGCTCTTAGATCTCTTCTATTGTCTTTTAAGTCTTTATTTCTGCTTTGATTTATGTTATTTTCTTCTTTTATTAATTCTGCTTAGCTCCTTTTTCTGGATAGGAAGAGATTAAGGGGAATAAGAATGGAGATTAGGAGGGGCCTTAGATTTAAGCTGGGTGCAAACCTTAAACCTGATGTGAAAGTAAAGGGTGGATACAAAGTAGCAGAATGGATTAAAAAAGAAAATCCAACTATATGCTGCCTACAAGAAACACATCTAAGCAACAAGGATAAAAACAAATTCAAAGTGAAAGGCTGGAAAACAATACTCCAAGCAAACAACACCCCAAAAAAAGCAGGTGTAGCAATACTCATATCTAATAATGCTGACTACAAGACAGAAAAAGTACTCAGAGACAAAAATGGTCATTTCATAATGATTAAGGGGAAGTTGAATCAAGAAGACATAACAATCCTTAATATATATGCACCAAACCAAGGAGCACCAAAATATATAGACAGCTACTTATTGACCTTAAAACAAAAACTAACAAAAATATAATCATACTTGGAGACCTCAATACACCGCTGACGGCTCTAGATCGGTCATCCAAACAGAGAATCAATAAAGATATAGTGGCCTTAAACGAAATACTAGAACACCTGGATATGATAGACATCTACAGGACACTTCATCCCAAAGCGACAGAGTATACATTTTTCTCTAGTGTACATGGAACATTCTCAAGAATTGACCATATGTTGGGCCACAAAGACAATATCAGCAAATTTAGAAAAATTGAAATTGTACCAAGCATATTTTCTGATCATAAAGCCTTGAAACTAGAATTCAACTGCAAAAAAGAGGGGGAAAAACCCACAAAAATGTGGAAACTAAACAACATACTTCTTAAAAATGAATGGGTCAAAGAAGAAATAAGCACAGAGATCAAAAGATATATACAGACAAATGAAAATGAAAATACGACATATCAGAATCTCTGGGATGCAGCAAAAGCAGTAATAAGAGGAAAGTTCATATCACTTCAGGCCTATATGAACAAACAAGAGAGAGCCGAAGTAAACCACTTAACTTCACACCTTAAGGAACTAGAAAAAGAAGAACAAAGACAACCCAAAACCAGCCGAAGAAAGGAGATAATAAAAATCAGAGCAGAAATAAATGAAATAGAGAACAGAAAAACTATAGAAAAAATCAAGAAAACAAGGAGCTGGTTCTTTGAAAAGATCAACAAAATTGACAAACCCTTGGCAAGACTCACCAAGGAAAAAAGGCACAGGACTCAAATAAATAAAATCCAAAATGAAAGAGGAGAGATCACCACAGACATCATAGATATACAAAGAATTATTGTAGAATACTATGAAAAATTATATGCCACCAAATACAACAATCTAGAAGAAATGGATAAATTCCTAAAACAATACAACCTTCCTAGACTGAGTCATGAAGAAGCAGAAAGCCTAAACAGACCAATCAGCAGGGAGGAAATAGAAAAAAACTATTAAAAACCTCCCCAAAAATAAAAGTCCAGGCCCAGACGGTTATACTAGTGAATTCTATCAAACATTCAAAGAAGACTTGGTTCCTATTCTACTCAAAGTCTTCCAAAAAATTGAAGAAGAAGCAATACTTCCAAACACATTTTATGAGGCCAACATAACCCTCATACCAAAACCTGGCAAGGATGGCACAAAGGAAGAAAACTACAGACCAATATCTCTAATGAATACAGATGCTAAAATACTAAACAAAATACTAGCAAACCGAATACAACAACATATTAAAAAAATAATACATCATGATCAAGTGGGATTCATCCCAGAATCTCAAGGATGGTTCAACATATGTAAAACGGTTAACGTAATACACCATATCAACAAAACAAAGAACAAAAACCACATGATCTTATCAATAGATGCAGAAAAGGCTTTTGATAAAATACAACACAATTTTATGTTTAAGACTCTCAACAAAATGGGTATAGAAGAAAAATATCTCAACATGATAAAGGCCAGATATGATAAACCATCAGCCAACATCCTATTAAACGGCATAAAACTGAGGACTTTCTACCTTAAATCAGGAACAAGACAGGGTTGTCCACTCTCTCCACTCTTATTTAACGTGGTGCTAGAAGTTCTGGCCAGAGCAATCAGACAAGACAAAGAAATAAAAGGCATCCATATCGGAAAAGAAGAAGTAAAGGTATCACCTTTTGCTGATGATATGATCCTATACATCGAAAACCCGAAGGACTCCACAAAAAGATTATTAGAAACAATAAACCAATACAGTAAGATCGCAGGATACAAAATTAACATACAAAAGTCTATAGCCTTTCTATATGCCAACAATGAAATATTAGAAAACGAACTCAAAAAAATAATCCCCTTCACGATTGCAACAAAAAAATAAAATACCTAGGAATAAACATAACAAAGAATGTAAAGGACCTATATAACGAAAACTACAAGGCATTATTAAGAGAAATAGAAAAAGACACAATGAGATGGAAAAATATTCCTTGTTCTTGGATAGGAAGAATAAATATAATTAAAATGGCCATATTACCCAAAGCAATATATAAATTTAATGCAATTCCCATCAAAATTTCTATGAGATTTTTTAAAGAAATGGAACAAAAAATCATCAGATTTATATGGAACTATAAAAAACCCCGAATAGCCAAAACAATCCTAAGGAAAAAGAATGAAGCTGGGGGCATTACAATACCTGACTTTAAACTATATTATAGGGCCACGATAATCAAAACAGCATGGTATTGGCAGAAAAATAGACACTCAGACCAATGGAACAGAATAGAAAGCCCAGAAATAAAACCACATATATATGGTCAAATAATCTTTGATAAAGGGGCCAACAACAAACAATGGAGAAAAGAAAGCCTCTTCAATAAATGGTGTTGGGAAAACTGGAAAGCCACATGCAAAAGAATGAAACTCGACTACAGCCTGTCCCCGTGTACTAAAATTAATTGAAAATGGATCAAAGACCTAAATATAAGACCTGAAACAATAAAGTACATAGAAGAAGACATAGGTACTAAAATCATGGACCTGGGTTTTAAAGAACATTTTATGAACTTGACTCTAATGGCAAGAGAAGTGAAGGCAAAGATAAATGAATGGGACTACATCAGAATAAAAAGTTTTTGCTCAGCAAGAGAAACTGATATCAAAATAAACAGACAGCCAACTAAATGGGAAATGATATTTTCAAACAACAGCTCAGATAAGGGCCTAATATCCAAAATTTACAAAGAACTCATAAAACTCAACAACAAACAAACAAACAATCCAATAAAAAAATGGGAAGAGGACATGAACAGACAATTCTCCCAGCAAGAGATACAAATGGCCAAAAGATATATGAAAAGATGCTCAGCTTCATTAGTTATTAGAGAAATGCAAATCAAAACTACAATGAGATACCACCTCACCCCTGTTAGATTAGCTATTATCAACAAGACGGGTAATAGCAAATGTTGGAGAGGCTGCAGAGAAAAGGGAACTCTCATCCACTGTTGGTGGGACTGTAAAGTAGTACAACCATTATGGAGGAAAGTATGGTGGTTTCTCAAAAAACTGCAAATAGAACTACCTTATGACCCAGCAATCCCTCTACTGGGTATATGCCCCAAAACCTCAAAAACATTGATACGTAAAGACACATGTAGCCCCATGTTCATTGCAGCACTGTTCACAGTGGCCAAGACATGGAAACAACCAAAAAGCCCTTCGATAGAAGACTAGATAAAGAAGATGTGGCACATATACACTATGGAATACTACTCAGCCATAAGAAATGATGACATCAGATCATTTACAGCAAAATGGTGGGATCTTGATAACATTATACAGCGTGAAATAAGTAAATCAGAAAAAAACAAGAACTACATGATTCCATACATTGGTGGAACATAAAAACGAGACTAAGAGACATGGACAAGAGTGTGGTGGTTACCAGGGGTGGGGGGAGGGAGGACATGAGAGGGAGGGAGGGAGAGAGTTAGGGGGAGGGGAGGGGCACAGAGAACTAGATAGAGGGTGGCGGAGGACAATCTGACTTTGGGCGAGGGGTATGCAACATAATTTAATGACAAAATAACCTAGACATGTTTTCTTTGAATATATGTACCATGATTTATTAATGTCATCCCATTACCATTAATAAAAATTTATTTAAAAAAAAAAAAAAGAAAGTAAAGGGTGGGGCAAAAGTAGGTTTACAGTTGTTCATCGGAGAAATAATACAATTGTTATTACATAATAATACAAGAATAAATTGCTTCACGTACTCACAAATGTAAACCTGCTTTTGCCCCACTCTGTATATACTTAGCCCACACTAGTAAGAGGTGATTTATAGGGAAAGTAACCTGCCTTTTGTGACCATCACTGTGTTCATTTTCTTTTTTCTAGTGAGATCAACAACAGGGTCAAACCAGAAACTCAGGAAAAACTTTGAGGAAAAAATACAAATGGCACAATCCTATGTTTCTCGCAGATGAGATGCATCCTTATATCATTTGTTTCCTTTAGGAACAAACTCTTAAGAGTTTCAGGCCTTCTTTCTTGACAACAAGAGTTCCAATTATTGAGCAAATGCATCCTGTTATCTATCAGTGAGGTTTGCTATTTTTTTCTTCTTCTTCTGTCATCTTTACAAGCTTAATGGGCTTCTCAATGATAATAAAACAACACAACACACCTCAACATAACCCAATAAAATCATCTCACCATAGTCGATTTCTGCAGTTGTGGTATTACTCTCCAAGAATGTGACCTTAAAGTATTGGGGTGGGTTTCAGAAACCACAATGTCATAATAGGCATAAGATTGATCTGTGGCTCACCAGCATATTAAGGAATTCTGTAAAGATGTTCAATCAAATGGTGACATGCAGTAGAGCTCCTTTCCAAAATATAGTTGAAGGAATTCTGAAGAACACTCTAACTTCTTGGTCTGTTTAGAGAAGGGCTTTGCAAAAGTCCATGTAGAGAGGACAGAATATACTTGTTGCTATGAAAATGGCAGTATCACATTTTTCCAGAGAGTGACCAATTCTTTTAAAGTTTTATTCAGCCCTGAGTAAATTATAGGTATTCAGTTATGTAACTTCTGATAAAATAAAATAGAATGATGGCATTTTACTCTGTTCTCTCAATCTCCTTTTCAGAGGCAGAATTGCCATTTTAAAAGGCAAATAATTACTTCATCCAACCATTTAAATTCCTTTAACAGCCTTTCATTTTTATCAGGATAAAGACCAAACTCCTAACTCTCACCTCCATAGATCTGCCTGGTTTTATTCCCAGCTTGCCCTCCTGTCTCATCATGGTACAGATATATTTTCTCTTTTCCATCCCTGTCATACTGGTCCCCTGTACTCATCATGGCTCCACCTGCCACAGGACTTATGCTCATGCTTTTCTTGGTTTTCAAAGCACCTTAAGGTCATCCTTCTCTTTTTGGCCTAAAAAATGATATCCATCACATCCCAACCCAATCTTCTTGTCTTCAGGGGAGCTCCTGATTCCCTCAACTGGGTCAAATCCTCCTATTATGGAAAATATTTACACCCAAAACTCTCCATATTAACATTGGTTATAGTCTCAATTTTAAAATTAAAAACCTAAATATGTTTTTGTTCTCATCTTAGTTAGACTGTAAGTGATAAGAGATCAAACACCATAGCTATATTTCTACAGTTGCATCCACAGAATTTATTTCAGTACTAGACACAGAGTAGGTGCTCAGAAAATATTTTTATATTGTACATATGCATGGTTTTATTGTGTGATTACTGAAGAGTTAATAAGCCTGACCAGGTGGTGGCACAGTGGATAGAGCATCAGACTGGGCCATGGAGGACCTAGTTTTCAAACCTCAAGGTTGCCAGCTTGAGGGTGGGCTCATCCGGCTTGAGCACAGGCTCGCCAGCTTGAGTGCAGGGTCACTGGCTTGAGCCTGGGATCATAGATATGACCCCATGGTTTCTGGATTGAGCCCAAAGGTCTCTGGCTTGAAGCCTAAGTTCACTGGCATGAGCAAGGGGTTACTAACTGTGCTGTAGCCCCTGCTCAAGGCACATATGAGAAAGCAATCAATAAACAAGTAAGGTGCTGCAATGAAGACTATTTGATGCTTCTCATCTCTCTCCCTTTCGGTCTATCTGTCCCTATCTGTCCCTTTCTCTGACTTTCTCTCTCTGTCTCTGTCACACACACAAAAATTAATAAAACAATGGCAAGGAGGGTATGTTGCACACAACAGGAGCTTAAAATATTACTGAATTATTAGATGAATAAATGGATGAGAACTATCTGTGAGTGAATTAACTGCTTGTAAATTAGTGATTGATCATTTTTGTTTGATATTTTTGGCAATGTGGTTACTATAGAATTCCTCTTTCCTCCCAATAATAGTTGAAAGAATACAAATAGTTTATATTATTATAAACCTATTTAAAAACCCTATTAAACTCAGAGGATATATTATAAATAAATTATACAGTCTGTGTCAAGGGTCAAGATAAATCATTGAAAGAATATCCATCATCCTATTGCCTTGTCCCATCCTGATTTATATGGAAACTAATTGTGCTCAGAGAGGTAAAGGACTAGAGACTGTCCTAAAGTCACAGAGTCTGTCTGTGATTCAGGCCAATGGGAGCTGAAAGCTCTTAAGTATGTAATTCATAGTTTTTGAATTTTTCAGACATCTCCAAGGTGGTGGCATGCTGATAATGCTTTTATTTCTCTCTTTACCTCTTCCACACATAAATACACACTCTAATTGCTGTAAGTCCAGCTCTTCTCACCAGCAATAAATTAACAACCTTTGGCAGACTCTCCTTAATTGATGTTCCCACGCCTTGCTCTAATGCACTTCCCTGGAGGGAGTGATTTACAATAGCATTATTTCTGGCATCCTGTTTGCTTAACCTAGAAAGGGAGATAAATAGTCATCATATTTTATATAATTTTAAAGAGACACTATGGATATATTCCAGGAACCATATTTTTTATTTTATTTATTAGCTGGTTTTAATTACACCTCAAGAGAAAGCTGAATGATGCCCAAATTGCAACACAGAAAGGACAGTGAAGGACACAGAAGGACCTGAGAGAGGGTGGAGGGGCTTGACAGACCCTCAGGCCTGGCTGTTTTTCTCTGCTCTGGTACTTAATGTCTTCATCTTTAGGTGAGGACCAGGACATCATGATTTATATGGTTGCTTAAAGCACTAGGATTTTATTTATTTACTCTATAATTGAACTTTTTTATTTATATATTTTTAATTTTTTTTAATGACTGAGAGAGGAACAAATGGGGACAGACAGTTAAGAAGGAAGAGAGGTGAGAAGCATCAACTCTTAGTTGTAGCACTTTAGTTAATCATTGATTGCTTTCTCATATGTGCTTGACCACGGGATTTTAGCTGAGCCAGTGATCCCATGCTTAAGCCAGCAACCTTTGGTCTCAAGCCAGCGACCATGAGGTCATGTGTATGAGCCCACACTCAAGCTGGTGAGCCTGTGCTCAAGCCGGATAAGCCCACACTCAAACCAGCAACCTCGGAGTTTCGAACCTGGGTCCTCAGCATCCCAGCCTGATGCTCTATGTACTGCACCACTGCCTGGTTGGGCTAATTGAACATTTTTATTAAGATACAGAAGTTAGATGCTATGAAATATATTTGTTAAATGAATAAAATACAATTCATACCTTGTCATTAAAACTTTGTACCAGATTTTGATTAGATGGAAATAGTAATCTATTGATGTATTTTCCTTTCTGGACAATGTAATGATGTACACCAGTATTTTGAAGAGAGGCAGTTACACCAGTTATGGAGTTTGGGAGGCAGAGCCAGGCTGAAGCGAAAGGTTGAAGGGAGTAGGATATAGTTTATCCATAGGAGTTCTGTGTTGTGTTCTTATATCCTACCCTGCTTTGGTCATCAGCATCCTCTCACTCCCCTTAGAAATCCTTTCATCCTGTGTTCCTTTCCTTTATCTTATATGTCCAGAATTTCCAGGAATGGTCGGCTACGTAGACCTACAGTCCCCTTCAAATGATGTATGGTCTAGACTCTAGACCCTTTCTTCATCCATAAAAATTCACATGTTCTTTGTCCCTCTCACTACAGGCCTCTCTGTTCTGCTTTTAAAAGTGGCAAGTACGTTATATGACACAAATATTTATGGTGTGTACATTTTAATGAGATGGTTAAATTTTCTACTTTCTCATATTTACATTGAATTGTGGCTAAATGGTTGGAAAAAGTGACTGCACTTTTGCCATCTAACCTCAAATAAAAACTAAAACTCAGGCTAAGTGGAAGTGTGAAGTGCAAGCTGACAATAGAGAACTTAGTAGGTTTTAGATATCTCTTAGTATCATGTAAAGACCCATGTGAACCAAAAAAAAAATACAACTTTAATTTCTATAAAGATGGTCAAAAGGCTTATTTAGTCTTAGATGTTGCATGTATAACAAGGATCATAATGTTTTGAACTATTTTTACCTATATTCACCTCTCCTTAGAATTTTTTACCCATGGCTTTTTTCTGTCTTTTATCATATATATAGTTGTTGTTGTTTTTCTAATGGGGCTTTCATCTTTCGAAGGAATGTGTTTTGGTCCTTCAGCAGAACAGAAGCCGTGTGAAACAAGTTAGTTCTCATGTTTGACAACTGAATTCTGCTTCCTTGTTTATTTTGAATGCTTGCATGCTTTTGCAGGACTACTTAGAAAAAGGAGAAGCATGTAGTCTTGTGGAAAAGAGGTGCTAATATAGCAAATGGGTTAGATGGCAAGATCTTCTTAATCCCACCACTCCAGGCCCTCTGGCTAATGGTGGGGGTTACTTACAAATAACCACAGGGAAGTTTGAGAACACAGGGGATCATGACCAAATTTCCAACAGTCATGGTACACATTTTTTATAGCCATTCTCCATTTTGATTGGTCTCTGATTGTATAGCACTTCCCCCAAGGAATGCTAGAAGTAAGCTGGACTCCCTGGGGCAGTTCCACATGAGCTAGACAGAGGTGGAGGCAGAAAGCCTCCACAGCTTCACTGAGGCCAAGCATGCTCAGGAACCCCCACTGCCTATGTGTGGCATGCAAGGGATCCCAGGGGAGCCAGTGGTACTGGCAGAGATCGACTGGAAGAGACCTGGGGTCAGAATAAAGAGACTATGTTGGGAAGGACCTCAAGACCCAAAGGTAGAGGGGCAGGTTCATAGACTCCAGGAGTAAGTGCCTATTTATCATGGCCCCACTTGTCTATTGCCAAGGGTCAACTAATCTAGTAAATAGAATGCGGTGGTGGCCAGGGGCCAGGAGGAAGGAGGATCATGAGTTACTAATCAAGAGGAATAAAGCTTCAAGCAAGGTGAATAAGCTGTAGAGAGCCAATGCACAACTATAAATTGTATCTATAACCAGCATTAATATATTAAAAACTAAAAAACTTGTATGGGGTCGATCTCTCATCAAGTGTTCTTATGATAGTAAAATAAAATTTGAAAAAGAATCAGGCCAGACCCTTAGTTAAAAATATCAAAGAGAAACCCTGGCCAGGTGGCTCCATGGATAGAGTGTTGTACCCGCACGCCATGGTCGTGGGTTTCATCCCCAGTCAGGGCATGTATAAGAAACAGTCAATGAGTGCACAACTAAATGGAACAACTAAGTGGAAGGAGTTAATTATTCTCTTTCTCACTCTCTCTCTGCCTCTCCCTCTCCCATCTCAAATCAATGGGAATTTAAAAAATTTTTAAATATCAAAGAAAATGCAGAGGATACTATAGTAATTAGAAGATGAATAGAGGGAACTTTACTGCCATGAGGTCACATAAGCCATGTCTTTCCCCTATACCCAGATGCAGTTTTGGAAAAGAGAGCAAACAGGGCAGAACTTGATCAAACATTGACTCTTATAAGTGCACCCAGCAGAGGTTGTGTTATTTAAAGATATTTCTTATATTATTGCCTCAGATTAGCACTAAATTACTGGACTGAACTCAAATTTGGTCCCCCTCTGCCCCCATCTACCCATTAGTCAGGGACTCATGAGAAAGAACAGATGAGTTATAGAGAAATAAAGCAGTTATTTCTTGCACATCTGAGTGTGAAGTGAATAATGTTTGGCCTAACTGCCCATGTTTCTTTCCCACTGGCATTTTCTACAGAAATTTTCAGGTTCAACTGTTGCCAACTAAACACAAAATATATTTTAGACTGCCATTTGTCTCTGATCTGTAAATTATTTTATCATGGGGACCCACACCATAAGTTGATGAAAAATACCTAAAAATAGATAGAGGATACATTTCTGGAGACCAGAAACTGTGTTCAGAATTACCTAGTGCCCACCACACACACACACACACACACACACACACACACACACACACACACTACCCACCCGCCACATGCATAGGAGTATGGTTTCTGGAACAATGCTATTTGATAAATTGTGTTAGGTGGCTATACTTCATCTACCATGGACACTTATTTTTGTTTTCAACAGTTTCTTGACCCTCCCTTGGCCATGTAGACACATGCACATTGTGGTTCTCTTCTCCAAGATTTTGAGATTGACTTAGATCTCCTAATTATGGTCAGAAGTTTTCAGGGAGAGTGGTCAGAAATGAGACTCTGGTATTTTGGCCTTATGCCAAACAGAATGAGTACTTGGATTTTATTTTTCTGGCACATTTCTTCTGTCCCAAACTTCTAGAAAGAATGATTTAAAAGAAGGCTTGAAGTCTGCCTCTATGTCTACTAGTGACAACTATTTCAAATTTGTGTCGCCCTTCAGGTCATCACTTACAGACCTCCCTCCTTTTATAGAATGAAATGGTTGGACTTGGTAACTTTTTCTTAATCTAAACCTCACAAGAATTTCTAAGCTCCATCAATTATTCATTACAGGTGGAGAAGCATAAAGAAAGAGAGGAAGGTGATAAATGGAAATGAGATATAAATCTCTAGAGCCAAAGGCAGGGAAACTTACAATAAAATGTACAAAGACTTAGTTGTGTGAGGAAACACGCCAGACATTGTTATTATTCACAGACAGGGCAGTAATCAGGTTTTCAAAGATGTAGTTTCACTGTATGAAACCAGGTGCCCACTATTTTCACCCAAATTACATTTTCCAGCGCGAGTCTGATGGAATGCCATGTTCACAGGGTCTTTTCCAGACTTGGAGGAGTTCCAGGAGTCAGGGCCTGCAGCAGGCAAAGACTGTACTAACCCATTTTAACAGGATAAAAACAGAATATTAAATATTAAAAACCAAGGAGAAAAGGAGGCAAAGACCAGTTCTCTGACTATATGAACCTTTCTATCTTGATGTCATCTCTACGTTTATTAATATTTTGATTTTTGTCTAATTATGAATGTCTTTTGAAAAGATAATGTGGATTTGATTTTAGGGGTAATATGGAATTGGGAAAACTGATTAGTTCATGCCCTATTTCATAGAAGTCGAGGGTTAAAAAAAATCCAAAAAGAGTGGCGGCAGTTACTAACAAACTGATTTCACACTGAGCTGAGCCTTGATTCCAGGGCCTAGAGCAAGAACAGTGAAGTCTTTGTGGGTTTGTGAAAGGCCCTGGCCCCAAGAAGTAAGGGGATCCCCATGTATAATATTCTGAAAGGCTGAGACTATTGTCCACTAATTGAAAATTATAATCTCTAAATCCTTCCTAGTTGTAGCCATTTTATGCTGCAAAATATGCCTTCCCATCTAAAATGTCATAATCCCAACTGGTCTTCAGCCATGGTAGTCTTTGAGCTCAATGTGTGGCTGCTTGGATTGCTTTCTGCGTTCTCAGTGATTAGCCAGTGCCAGGGGCACGGTGAATAAAGGAGGGTAAGTGCTTGCATGTGGAATGATAAGCTCTTCATCCTTCGCCAAGCCAGGAAGACTGCTTTGATGGATTCCTTCTCAAACTTAGTTGTCTGTTCATAGCTTTCCTTTTAACATGTCTATTAAACATTCAGAACAGGGTGCTTTCTGGGCTTTGATTTATTATTATTATTATTTTTTTTTTTTTTCATTTTTCTGAAGCTGGAAACAGGGAGAGACAGTCAGACAGACTCCCGCATGAGCCCGACCGGGATTCACCCGGCACGCCCACCAGGGGCAACGCTCTGCCCACCAGGGGGCGATGCTCTGCCCATCCTGGGCGTCGCCATGTCGCGACCAGAGCCACTCCAGCGCCTGGGGCAGAGGCCACAGAGCCATCCCCAGCACCCGGGCCATCTTTGCTCCAATGGAGCCTTGGCTGCGGGAGGGGAAGAGAGAGACAGAGAGGAAGGCGCGGCGGAGGGGTGGAGAAGCAAATGTGCGCTTCTCCTGTGTGCCCTGGCCGGGAATTGAACCCGGGTCCTCCGCACGCTAGGCCGACGCTCAACCGCTGAGCCAACCGGCCAGGGCTGGGCTTTGATTTAAATAAACCAATGTACACAATGGGATAAAGGAGTTAATAGGCAATTTTATTTAACGTGATGGTCCATTGTAAAATAAACAAGAAAATAGGCCCTGAGATGGGTGGTGGCTCATGGTTTGAGTAGGAGATCAGAAATTTTGGCAACATAAAGAGAATGTAGGGTCTCTGGAATTAACACACCTCTTGCTCTACAGATGTTCCCACCCCAGGTAAAGCAGCCCCAAGAGAGATTTCTCACTGACAACAAGCAGAGTGTCCTTTTATGAGGATGCGAACCACCAAACACATAGTAACCATCTCTTCCTGATACAAAGACAGCACCCCTTTGCCTCTGCCCAGTGACTTCACTGGTAATTTTGCCAAAACCCAACAGGATGGAGCACTGTAACTATGGGGATATTTCTCTTCAGTCTTTCAGTGACCCACAACCAGTTTCTATTATGAATAATTCCTCTAAGGGCCATCTGTGGAGTATTCACGAGAAAGCACCACAACTCCTGCATTTAAGGAAACACCAGGCTGCTGACTTCTGCTCTGACTTGCTTCCTGAGCTTCATTATTTACTGAGATTCCTGAAATGCAAACAGCCGGAGTCTTATCAAGCAGAGGCACATCCCCTGAGCCTTTTATCATTCTGTCTGCAATTCTGAATATTTCCTCTATAACCAGACAGCATACCAAATGAAGCTAGACTCTTTGAAGGGAAATGAGTCAATTGGAATGTCAATTTTATTTAGTCATATATTATAAAAACTAAACAGCATATCCGGCTGATTGACAAAATTCATCCAACTGTTAAGGGCAAAACAAAACCATCTCAAGAGGTACAGTTATATAGATCTTGCTTTTACCTACAGGAAGATATTGAGAGAGAGAGAGAACTGAAGCAGAATGCAACATCTGGAATTGTCCAACTGATAAACTTGAGAGAGAGAGGAAAGAGAAAGGGAGTTAGAAGGAAGACTCTCATGTCATGCTTTCTCTCTTCTTCTTCAGAGAGCCTTTTAACTTCTTCCACAGGCTGTCTTTTCTCTTCAATTTCTTTTCTGTCATGGATGGCCCGGACTCCTTCTTGCGGATTTCTCTCACTAAACCATGGAAGGCATCATCAATGCAGAATCTGAGGGCCGCGGAGGTCTCAAAGAAAGCACAGTTATATTCTCGGGCCAGACCCATGCCTTCTTCTGTAGAGACCTAAAGGGAAAAGAAATGATATTAAAAAGAGAGGAAGGGAGAGATGATCAAAAAGCATGTTCTCTTTCAGGGTTGTGGGCCTGTTACATTAAAAAAATTAAAAATATATATATACATATTTTATATATAATATATACATACTATATATACTATATACATAAAATGTATATATATATATAAAATATATAATATTTTGAGGGAAGATTTCTAGAATTTCTGAATCTGAAGGACAAGTGAGAAATCAGACTCTCTGAAAGAGCAACTGGTTGGAGCTTATTAAACATGGAACCAGAAATCAACTCTCCAGTCTTCAAAAAAAAAATAACAGAGCAAAATGGTCAGAAGTGTGGTTTTAGATTAAAACTGCTTGGTTTCCAATCCCAGATCTCCTTCTTTCTAGCTCTGCAAACTTGGGTGAATTTCTTAAACTTTTGGCCTCCGTTTTCTCATACGTAACATAATAAAACCTCAAAGGTTCTTTGCTAGAGTTTTGTAAGAGACTGTCAATACAAGGTGTATTGAACGTGCTGAGCACATACTTAAAGCTCTAACTATTCATTATTAATTATAATTACAGAGCTTTGAGAATAAGTCGGGGTGAAGTTCTCATGAAATGTGAAATAGTCTTCAGGTGAAAACAGAAAGCAAGACATCTGCATTATGACAAGTCTTTCTTTGGCCGAGCTCTTCAGAGCAGCCTTAGTTAGATCTTTGGGTTTTTTGGTGGCGCTTATCATGTTGTGGCTTGTTATAGCAGTGGGTCTTCTAGAGATGACAAATGGACTGAGGTCAGAGATTGTGTCTCCTTTGTCATCCCTTCAGTGTCTACCACAGTGCCTGGCACCTGAATTACCATTAGAGGAGTTAGAAGGATGATTACAAACCTACATGATGCACAAATACTTAAAGAATGAAGTCTATGTCACTGTAGCTGGGTGCTAAAAATCCCACTCAGAAAAAGAGAAGTGAGTGATGTCTTTAAGTAAGTCAACAAAATTTTTTACACATTTGAAAAAATCTCTCTATACACATGTATTTATGAAGTGTTTCCTAATTATAAAAATGTAAATAATTCAAATAAATCATTGGCAAATTAAAAATTCAGTTAAAAGTTCAATGTAACAGTCAATCTTAACGTGAAATAAAACTGGAAGATAAATTCCATGTAAAGATTCTTATTGAAATTGTATAGAGTGAACCACCCCTATCAGATGACATAACTGCCTAATTTATTAATTGCAGCAGGTTGAAGTATTTTGAACTCTACTGCTGCATAAGTAATGTAAGAATTGCAAACCCTCTATTTCAAATTATGAATGTAGTTGCGTGTATTCTTAGATTCATTATCAGAATATTTTATGTTATTTAATTTAATAACTCGGTAATTTTCATGTTCATTATAATGAAATCTAAATAGAAATTCAACTCAGTAAAATATTTAATCTCTTCTATATTTCCTTCAAATATTTTTATTAGATCAGTGACCTAACATTTTTTTTTTTTTCAGAGACAGAGCGAGAGTCAGAGAGAGAAAGATAGAGACAGACAGACAGGAACGCAGAGAGATGAGAAGCATCAATCATCAGTTTTTCATTGTGGCACTTTAGTTGTTCATTGATTGCTTTCTTATATGTGCCTTGACCGGGGGGGGGGGTGCTACAGCAGACCGAGTAACCCCTTGCTCAAGCCAGAGACCTTGGGTCCTAGCTGGTGAGCTTTGCTCAAACCAGATGAGCCCACGCTCAAGCTGGTGACCTCAGGGTCTCGAACCTGGGTCCTCTGCATCCCAGTCTGATACTTTATCCACTGTGCCACCGCCTAGTCAGGCCTAACATTTTTATCTTTAAAAATAAAAGGTGAAAGCATACTTTAAAAATAAATTTTGAAGTTTCATTAAATTCTATCTCATACCAGTATTGACAAACTATAAATTTACCATACCTACCTTTGATGTTAGACATGATATACTATAAATTCAATGGAAGAACCTGAGTCCAAACATGTAAGAAAAAGTAATTTTTATAGATTCTGGCCTTTATGCTTAGTAATTATGGTCAGGTTTTTTTTTCCCTCAAATGAGGACTTTCAAAAAGCTTAAGCAGGCCCTGGCCGGTTGGCTCAGCGGTAGAGCGTCGGCCTGGCATGCGGGGGACCGGGGTTCGATTCCCAGCCAGGGCACATAGGAGAGGCGCCCATCTGCTTCTCCACCCCCCCCTTCCTCTCTGTCTCTCTCTTCCCCTCCCGCAGCCGAGGCTCCATTGGAGCAGGGATGGCCCGGGCACTGGGGATGGCTCCTTGGCCTCTGCCCCAGGCGCTGGAGTGGCTCTGGTCTCGGCAGAGCGAGGCCCTGGAGGGGGCAGAGCATTGCCCCCTGGTGGGCAGAGCTTCGCCCCTGGTGGGCGTGCTGGGTGGATCCCTGTCGGGCGCATGCGGGAGTCTGTCTGACTGTCTCTCCCTGTTTCCAGCTTTGGAAAAATATAAAAAAAAAAAAAAAAAAAAAAAAGCTTAAGCAAGTGATTCAAGGTCACACACATATTTAGTAAACTAACCATCATGTTCTAGACTTTTCCATCAAGTATTGTTTCCAGGCCTTCTTGCTATTTTTCATGGGTTCTGTCCAGTTCCCTTTGCTAGTATTCCATATACACTGCTCACAAAAATTAGGGAATATTTTATCACTTCATATTCATTTTGAAATATCCCCTAATTTTTGTGAGCAGTATATGTAATTGATTATTCTGATAGGAGGTGTTTCAACATAAGATCATTCTTAATTGGTAAACAAATGGCATAGAATAGTTTATATTGCATTAACCTAAAAAGAATATTTTAAACAAATACAGAAACATAGGGAAAAAATAAATGTTATAGAAAGATTATTTAGGGTAGGGGAGGAGCAATCAGTGCATATACCATTATACAACCATGGCCCTCAATTGCAAAGAGGGGAAGTCTGTGATCAAAGGGGCCACCTGGAGGTCCTAGAAAGCATTGGCAGAACAAAAAAGGAATAAAGAAAAAAATGTTTCATGCAAGTAATAGAAAATTTCAATAACCCAAGGGAACCATCTTTTTAATATATATGACCTTCTTCACCGAGGAAGATCATTGTGTAATATGCCCCATACTCCCTGAAATGCCATTTCCCATTTGCCAAAGGAGGTATTAGAACACAGCCACAGCTGCAGGGGAGTTAATGAGACTACTGGGGCAAGCGGATCCTGTTCCATTCCAGGCCTAGCTGCTAGTGGGCATCGCATGCATGCCGGTCAAGTAGAGTTTCATTCCCAATAATCTGCTACCTTCGGGGGCTTCACTGCTTTTTACATGTTTTTATCTTGTATCTGAACTCAGTAAATATAAATTTAAATTAAGTTGTTGTAAAGGTATGCAGGGTAATGGTGACTGTCTAGTAGTCAAAATAATTCTTAAGAGCACAAAAGGAAACTCTGATACTGCTCAGCTATAATTGATAACCTTGAATAATGAGAGATTGGTAGAAAGGTGGGTCTGGCTCTCCCATGAGTAATTTCATGAACGAAATATTTTTTTGGCTAAGCCTGCTGGTCCCTGTTAAGGCATTTAGCATATAGAACAAACTCTTTGGGATTTGGTATATATATGTATTTTAATGTCTCCCTGTCTGTATTTCACTTCATGTTTCACCCATGGAGTTATTAACTTTCATTATAGAGCCTACATCATCAAGGTAGCAAGAATTATATTTTTCTGGCAATTTCAGGTTTAAAACATTCTATTTGTTAAAAGAAAGTTCAGATCACTGTGATCATTACCATTATGGTGGCCAGGACAGGGCACTCTGGCAGTATTTATAAGTAGTGTGTGTCTAGGCCCTTATTAGTGGTTCGTGGCTTTCTGAAGGAGGGAGCCTTCATCAGAAACTTGAATGACAAGGAAGAATTACGTGGGTTGGTGGGAGGGCTTGGGTCTTCAGGAGCAGAAAGGGGTACACTTTAGAAGGACAAAGGCCTAGGGTGGAAGTGATAATGGAGCTTTTGTGGAATCATCAGTACTTAACCTGGTTTAGACCAGAGTGTGAGGGAGGATGGAGTGAATGAAGAGCACAATCAGAAGAATTAGTAAATTTAAATGCCGAATTAGACTCATGGGAAATTTGTTTGGTATACATTAATTAAGTAATCAAAAGAAAAAGGGGGGTACTGTATCTTGAGTGCCTACTCTGTGCAAGAAAATATATATATATTTTCTTTCTTGCTGTTCTGGAGAGATATTGATTAAATGGAGAGAGAAAGCAAGACATAATAAATTAAATGGCACAGCCAAGTCCTTCTGAAACACAGGATGGTAATGGCTCTAGGGTAAAGGGTTTAGACTGCTTTGTATAAGAGACATTTGAAGTCTCCAAGGCCTTGTGCTTTTCATCCAAGAAGCTGTGGTATGCTGTGGGGAAAGGTTGCCATGGCAGCCTGTAGTTGCTATGACAGGGAAAAAAGGAGAAGGTCAATGTTCAATATTTTGCTAAAAGCAGTATCTGGCTTCTTCTTTGAATTTTTCTCTTAAGGGCTTTATTTTTAAAATATCTTGTTAAAATTATAAATCAATAAACTAAGGCAGTATTTGAAATATACATGCAGGAATATGTATGCATAAGTATACATATATGTATGCCCATGCCTAAGGGTATCCTCTTATATTTGCACTAATGAATAAATGTGTGTATTTGATGTATATTAAATGAATGATTCTCCTGAACCTTAAGGGAATTAGTTATTATGAATAATTAAGTTTTTTTCAGTGGCCAACATTTTACTCCTTAAGCATGAAAAAATATCTCAATGGTTAATTTATTACATTAATAAATCTATATTAGGTAAAAACAGAAGGGACTTATGTATCATACTTTTAACATGTATAACAATTATAATTAACTAATACATTTTATAACTGTATAATGTCTGGTTCCCTGTAGAATATAAGACCATGAGGGCTAAGAACCTTGCATCCCCAGTAACACCTCAGTATTCTGCACATGAGCTGTGCTCAATAAATATCTTTACCTCTCTTCTTCGAATGTGTGGGTGAATTAAATATAGAAAGGTGACCAAGGGAGAACCATCCAATTACTACAGCAAAAACTCTCCATTAACTAGAGAGCCAGAAACTAGACTCTCACTGGAATTGCTAAAGGTTTTAAGTCCTTTACATTAAAATTCATTTCTAGTGTCACAAATGCCCTATTACATATACTTGCTGAATAAAACATGCAGACTGCAGAAACTCTAAGCAGAAGAGATAAGAAGCCTGGGCCATGATGCTTTCTTGAATGGAGTCTAAGGACCACAGTGGCAGATAACTCTGGTGAGGTCCAAACGAAAGCCAGAGATATCCGGGTTCCTCAAGCTCATGGTCAGCCTGTTGTAGCCTTTTGGTTTATATTTGGAAATGGTATGACATGAAAAGAGGGAAGAGCCTGATAAAAGTAAATTTGATATCAGTTTTCATCCTGAGATCTACAGAAGGCAAAATGAACCAGTGTTCCTTATGTTCTGGCCCTACATACCAGGAGCTGGGTAGTTTTCTGAAAAAAATGTATAAGCCTGTGCTTGTTAGCACTACTGTAAATTTCGTTTTCAACTTCAGCAGAACCATCAATGCCCTTGGCAATCATTTTACTTATTATTAGCCAGTATTCTTTTTATTCTTTTCTATTCCTCATTTAGTGCTTCAGAATCTTCTGTTCTCAGGTCTTTAACCCTATCCTCATTTTCAGCGGATGTTCTTGTCCTCTTCCTTCACCTTAGTGAGGAAATCTAAGCAACCAAAAAGAATGACTTTAACATCTGGGATTAGCACCTGGAAGCTCACCTGTCTCATTAGATATCTTATCTTACTCTCTCAGTCTCTGATGAAGTGATGTTACTGAGTCTCTCAAGTGTAATGCCTCTATCTAATCTCTAAGCTCTCCTTGCTATCTACTTCAACCTTGCACCATTTGTTCTATCCCTTACATCCCATATTTTTAGCCTTCTTCTCTAAACTCCCCCTTTTTCTCAGAAAAAAAATATGTAAGTCACCTATTTTAAGACTCCAGTTCTACTTAGTTTCTTATATCTCTTCTTTCATTCACCATCAAATGTAGATTATTCAGCCAAGTAATTTGTACAGAGTTAAAAAGAAGAAAAATGGGGCCGAGGCAGGAAAGTGATTAGAAAACAATGCATAGTTGCAAAAAAAAAAATCATAGATTTATATGCCAATTTCTCTTAATCACTTCTGATTTATACATCAACATTAAAAATCTTGGTTCTGTCTCCTTCTGACTCATTCTCCTAAAATGGCTTTCATGTATGAATATCACCCTTGCTGACAAACCCAACTGATGCTTCCAATAATCTTTCACTGTCTAACATATGACGAGTTGACCACTCCCTTCTTTAAACTCTTCTCCTTTGAGTTGGGGACTGTCTTCTTCCTTCATTCTCTAACCTCTGATTACTCTTTAAGAACGTTCTGACCGCTGTCCTGAAAACCCTATTATTCATTCACTCCTCATAATTAGGTACATGTCCCTGATGTTTTTTTCTATTCTCATTTGGCATTTCCTCCTCACATATTCTTATTCAGATCCATAACTTTAGTCATCATTATTGTGCTCATTCATGAATGACATATTGATGTCCTCAGACCTGAACTCTCAGTTTAACTCCAGAATTACATATACAACTCTCTGCAGGGGAGTTCCTCTGGAATATTTCATAAGCACTTCAGAATTCATATGATCAGATTATTTTTCCTCCCAAAATGTTCCATCCTGGCTAATGGCACCAAATACTCTCAGTAAGCCAGGTGAGAACCTTTGCAGTCCTTTTAGATGCCTCTAGCTCCCACATCCCTAAATCAAATTACTAATTCAGTCATTTATTTCTGTCCTTTTAATATTTTGTATGCTGCCATTCTCTCCATTTGCATAGCTTTTGCCTTACTTCTGGGTCTTGTTTACTTATCCCCGAAATAATTTTCACATTTTCAGATTTGACTTCCTCAAATCTACCCCTTAATGCTATATAGCCAGAGGGGCATTTCCATAACATAAAGGCAATTACAAGCTCTCCAGTTATGTTATTTCTGTGACTCTCCATCACCACTAACATAGTGGGTAGCACACAGTAAGTGCTCAAAAACCAGTGCTATTATTCCTACAGCTACTAGTACTAGCTATTAGTTATTTACTCTGGATAAGTAACTCTGCCTCTCAAACCTCAATTTCCTTCTCTTTAAGATAAGAAGAATAATCCTATCTCCCTCAGAAGGTTCTTACGCTGATTACTGTAGAGTATGTAGTAATATGGTCAGTATACTTCTAGCATACAGAATATATTTAATAGATATGTACTTAGTAAGAATGACAAAAGGACATCAGTTGGGCTATGAGAATTAAAGAGTATTGAATATACTTAAAGCAAAAGAATTCAGGGTTGCCATGGCCTCTCGAGTCGTCTTCAGGCCACCACATCATTACATGAGTCTCTTCCACAGCATCTCTCATTGATTAGTTTCTGTAGGCACACACTACTTATTGCACTTCTCTCTGCAAAATGACCCTTCTGTCAAAGGTTCTTATATTTGCACAGAAGGGAACTTTCAGAGCTGAAATTCTCCCTAGTCATCCCATACTCCTAATTACCTCTTATATAAATGAAATAAACTAAAACAACTTGGGAATCCCTGGATTTCCAAGAGAGTATATATTTCTTTAATGTTTTAGTTGGCATGGAAACCCAGGACTTCTCTTTTTACCCCTGCTATGCCCCTTCATCTAGCACACAGAGACTCCGGGGCTGAAGAGATGGAGCTTGGGACAAGTGAGTTTTGGACAGGAGCACACTGGAAGTCAAGATTTTGACAAGAAAAGTCCTCAGTCGGCTTGCAGGAGTGTAGCGACGAGGGGCAGCTGCTATTTACTCCTATTTAGAGAGGCGTACAGGACTGTGGCCACCTGGATCTGGGGCTTCCACTTTATTAAATTCAAACTTATATTGTTTAAATTCATATCCTTTAGATTTCTTGTATCATAGAATGTATGTATGCAAGTTCACAACCCTTTGGATTTGAAAAATAGGATGTGTAGATTCAAGTGGCTGCACAGATGACAGCTTCTGACTGCTACAGGAAGCCCCTCTGTGGCCTTAGAAACTCCTTCCATTTGTTTCCCAAGCCCTGTTGCCTGCTCCCTCCCCAGGAGGACAACATGACCTGCTGCCATGGCTGGGCACACAGCATGCCAGCGCCAGGCAGGTAATCTTGACAAGTCTGTTTAGCAGCAGCCTGAGACCATGTCTCTGAGTCGGCAACGCCTGTTTTCTTTTCTAGATTCCGGTCATGTCAGCACGTGGCAAATAACACCATCATGCAATGCCTTGTCAGCTCCCTGACATGATCTGTGCTCCATCCTCCCTGGAAGCAGCCAAGAACAGAGCCTCCTCAGTCAAAACAGCAGGCCTCAATAAGATATAAGGGAGGGAGGCGTCCTAGTTAAGAGGATGGTTTCTGAAATCAAATGGTCTGAGTTCTAATCCTATCTGGGCTACTTACTAGTTGAGTGACCTTAACTAAGGTACTTAGCCTTTCTAATACTTAATGTCTGTCTCTAAAATGGGTTTAATAAGAGATATATCTTTTCTTTTTTTAATTGTTAAATTTTATTTAGAAAATTAACTTTAACATGGTGACATTGATCAATAAGGATACATAGGTTTCAGGTTGACATTTCTTCTATAGCATTTGAACTATTGATTATATTGTATACCCATCACCCAAAGTCAGATCATTTTCCATCACCTTATATTTGTTCCTCTTTACAACCTTCACCCAACCTCCTCCCCCACACCCCCTTCTCCCTGATAACCACTTCACTTTTATCTATGTCCATGAGTCCCAGCTTGTTTTCATAGCCAGATGTTAGAGGGATTCCCCTTGCTAGCACTGGTGCCCCAAATGGAGCAGTCCTTAGGGGGTATCCCTTCCCAATTCTTAATCATCACACTGTGGGTCTAGGACCAACCTACAGCCTATTCCACAACTCTACAACCAGTCTCATCGTGACTTTTTTTTTTTTTTTTTTTCATTTTTCTGAAGCTGGAAACAGGGAGAGACAGTCAGACAGACTTCCGCATGCGCCCGACCGGGATCCACCCGGCACGCCCACCAGGGGGCGACGCTCTGCCCACCAGGGGGCGATGCTCTGCCCATCCTGGGCGTTGCCATGTTGCGACCAGAGCCACTCTAGCGCCTGAGGCAGAGGCCACAGAGCCATCCCCAGCGCCCGGGCCATCATTTGCCCCAATGGAGCCTTGGCTGCAGGAGGGGAAGAGAGAGACAGAGAGGAAAGCGCGGTGGAGGAGTGGAGAAGCAAATGGGCGCTTCTCCTGTGTGCCCTGGCCGGGAATCGAACCTGGGTCCTCTGCATGCTAGGCCGACGCTCTACCGCTGAGCCAACCGGCCAGGGCATCGTGACTTCTTTATATCCTTGGTTATCAGACTTCCGTTCAGATGGATCTCAGGGACAGCAGTTCTATACTTTAGATGTAATTTTGATGATGTGGTCATGGGAGGAGGTGAGCACAGCGTTCAACTCTGTCATTTGACCAGAAGCCTTAAAACTCTCTATTATCTGATCTCCTTTCTTTACCTTTTCATTTTGTTCTTCTTTATATCTTCAACATTCTATATACTAACTCCTTAGGCTTTTCTAAAATGTTTTGACTCTACTTCATGAAGCATTTGTGACCCCTGTGACTGGAGATGATTTTTGATCACTCAGTTTTTTATTAGAACTAATACTTTTCTTCCTCCATACCCAGGGTATATTTCATAGGCACACAGTGTTCCTATCACCTGTGGATCTCCTTAACCTAGAATAATAATCAAATTGGCTTGAAAACCTGACCTCTGTTATTTCCTAAAGCTAACTGACAACTAAGTTTATAAACTTCTCCCCTCCTCTCAATTAATACAAAGTTTGCCTTAGGGATTCAAGTTTATTTCCCTCTCATAATACGTAACTATCAAAGCAACCTAAATTTTCTCTTGTGATTACTGTAATTCACAGTTGGCATCTAATTCAGCAAAATTCTGAATTACAATTTGTCTAAGTGCGAGCCATGCTGGGTAGAGAGGTAAGCCATGAAATGATAGATTTTGATGATATCGGACATTATAGCCTCTAAACCATTCCTGTGAGAGGGGACATACCGAACTTTTTATGGACCTTTCCAGTAATGACTTTATTCACATATAAGAGAATTCAAGGCTGTAATGTGTAGCTCTCACTGGATAAAAGTCAATAATATTAAGAAGAAAAATGTTCTCCCTAGATTTCTATTTATTTTTTGTATGCTGGCCTTAGAAGACACAGTCAAAATAATCTTCCTTTTTCCTTCCATATGACAATTCACTTAAAATTGGAAAACACAGATGATGCCTTTCACTGATGGCTTTCCTAGTGATTGTATTCAGAAGATAGTGCTGTCTTATTTTCAGAAGACAGCCTTCCTCCTGCAGAATCTTAAACTAAAAAAATGACTCATAGAGAAGAAATATGAGTAGATGGCTCCATTTTGTTTTGTTTTTATAGAAAATGTGTGACAAAAAAAGTATCTCTAAAACAGATAAATAGCTGTAACAACAATGAAACTTTGGTTGTGAGTTCATTACTTTTCTAACTTCAAAGGAGGAGCATGTCCACAGCAGACATTAAAGGTTTTTTAACTGTGCTTATTATTCCCTCTGCTAGGATAAAGGCACATAGGTAGGCAACTGCATTTTAATTTTTTTGCTAAATACACAAACAAAAATATGGAAGGCTGAAATGTATCCTTGGAAATATTACAAGCACTGTCTGCTTCCTACAAAATAGCTTTCTCCAATGACTTAGTCCAAGTCCATTTTGCCTCACATGTAACTCCTTATGGGTAGTTGCATTGTTTTTGTTTATCTTAAATTAAACAACACACTGTATTTGTATATGGTAGAGCCTTGATACATACTTACTATACTAGAGTAGTCTAGATGACTATCACCAGGATGAGTACCATCATGCATCTGCTTTTTGTGTGGAAGAGGATGATAGATACATGAATTTACCAAAACTTCCAAACTGCCCTTTTGCTGTTCTGCTTGGCTGTCTGACTGCACCCTTGCTGGACTATCGCCCCTGAAACAGAAAAGTTCTAGGAAGCTGGTCAGCTACCCCGAGGAGAAGCATTCCAGGAAGCCGAAATCGTAGGACTGCAGAAGGGAGCATACCAGAATTGCTGACTCAACGCACGCTTGCTCAAAGCTCTCCCCGCCTTAATAAATGCTTGCCTAAGAGTCTGTTTCAGTGCACTTCTCCTGGAGCAGTGCCCCAGCAGGTCTTTCTCCTCTAATAAAGCCTGCATACCTGGGGTTCGAGTGCCGTCTCATTTGTACAGAGGAAACCAGCAAGAACTTAGAAATAACTTTTATACATGGGTTTCATTTTTTAAAACCATAAGCCAAGTTCATTTCCTTCAAGACAACGTGATGACCATACTAATTTGGACACCACTGTCCTTATCTAAAAATTAAGGGAGAGGACCAGATGATATCTAAAATTATTTCTTCCCCCAGTTTTCAGTAATTTCTCAAACATACTGTAATTTGTTGCCTTTCTCTATCCATCTCTGTCCCCCATATTATTTTTTTCATGCCTATTTCCAGAAGTGTAATGAACAATGGAGATTCACCCAGTTGCCAACCACCCCACACCTTCTGTACTCTACACGCCAGCCATTCAAAACTACTCCCACTTTTATGAATGTGTCATTCCTTATGCCTCGATACATTTGCTAGGAATGCATCACATCCCTTAAAAGGTTACCTCTACTGTCTTTGAAGTGAAGCATTATCTTTACCCCACCCTCTGCACAGTTCCTGGTACCTTATGGGCTAGATGCCCTGTTTTTTCTCATAAACAGCACTTCATTTTTTATCCTCAGAATTTATCCATAGCAAGGATTTGATAAATATTTGTTGAATTAGTTGTATTCACAAATAAAGTCACAGCATCACTGATGTTGTCCCCTCCTCTGCAGACCTGAATAAGAGACTGCTGTGGGAAGACTTTCTACTAACCTCTCCTATTTCCCTAAGTATGTGCCAGCTTTCAGAAAGCTATGAAGTATTAGCATAAATAATTAAAACCGAAACTTGCTTACCATACTAATTTGTATTGCAGTGTTCTTTAGTTTATAGTGTTTACTGGCTAGATGACCTGAGAAATTCAAGATTCCATTTTTAGCTATCTTGAGAAGTCATTATTGCCTTAATATTTAGGAGCACTCAGTATATTCTTCATCAATAAGTGTCCCTGGCCTATATTTTTTTCTCTCAGTGGGGGCTTTGAAAATCCATTGATTTTGCCATTAGTTTCTAGATCTAATTTTAAAATGCACAATCACTGCATCTGCAAATTAGTGGGATGAATATTTTGCTTGTGTTAGAAGAAAAAGTTTTTTCAGGAATCAGGCATTGTGTAACAAGAACGGCATGCCTGCACCTAAGCTATGACTGCATGTAAAGGGAGTCCCTTCACGGGAGTAAGGCAGATATCCCAATTCAGGGACAATTTAAATAGAATTAAGTTTAACTTGGAAAATGTCTGTATTTTCTCTGAGACCAGTTGACATATAACCTGTCCTCATGAAAAAGGAAATATTTACTGTCTCTGCGGGTATTTTACAATATTAAAATTCTGTTTTTGGCCTTTGTAAACCTCCCCTGGAAAATTACAAGTGAGATTAAAAGGAACTCCCGACAGCCCAGGGAGGAACTGATAGAGGACCTGCCATATTTAAGACAGACAGCTCGCTGCGAAGGTCAGCCCTCCAAGCCGAGAGGACAGAAACGGAACACGGGTCCAGGGGGAGCAGGGAGGCTGAACGAACAAAGTGCGTTCACAGCAGTGAGACCTAGTCCCGGCCTAAAGGGGAAGACTATTTTTTATGTATCTGTCTATACACTTAAATGTTTAGACACGTGTATTTTATATGTAGTTTATATGTATATGAGATAGTATAACATGTATGTATGTACATCCATATTATGGTAAGTAATATGGTGATTATTCCATGGCCTTGACTTGTCTTTAATGGAGAAACAGTTACATTTCTGCATGTGTTTATCAAAGAATGATACTGGGACCAGCCCAAGATACATTTTGGTGGGGAGCTACCATTAACAAAATCATCTAAATCAGAATGGCAGGCCCAAGTGCTGGTCTCCAGGCAGCCTAGCAATAAATTGCTCTCTGGGTGCCTGAACCTGCCAACCACCCGTCATTAGAAGTTTAAGGTTTCCATGGATACCTCATCCTGTGTACAGGTGCAATGATAACTCTTCAGAAGCTCTTTGCACAAACATGATGGGTAGGGGTTCAGTGGAGGTTAGCCTAATTAGTTACCAGAGAGAAGCAGGTTTCTATGAACAGTGTCAAAAGTCCACTTTAATTAAAGAACAAAAAGGGATGAGTACGTAAAACTGTGGAAGGCAGTAGTGTGAAATTTTAACTCAGATGTGATTTTATTGCTCCTCTAATACTATTGACTGATTCCCTGTTGCCTAAAACAGAGTTAGCTATAACCTAGACACAGCTAATGAGACCCCTTCCAAGAAACTTTGCTAGCACAATGTGAAAGTGGTTATTTTTCTTGATAGGAGTAGCTACCTTTGTGAAGTATAAGGGCTTAGCTAAAGTTATAATCAATAGGAAGATAAAAAAAAAACCAAAGAAACAGAATGGTTATGGTATATAGTTAGTGGCTCTGAATCTAGTTATGTCTGAAGCCAAATAAATTGGGTATCCTCGTTAGAGGAGCTAATAAATCATTTTTTCTGTTGTTGTTTAAACTATTATATGTAGAATTTTGTAAGAACTAAAAGGGTTCTGACAAATATGGCCGTCAAGTTTTTATTTCAGCAAATATTATACAGTGATGTAAAGCAGTAGTCCCCAACCTTTTTTGGGCCATGGACCGGTTTAATGTCAGAAAATATTTTCACGGACCAGCCTTTAGGGTGGGACGGATAAACGTATCACATGACTGAGACAAGCGTCAAGAGTGAGTCTTAGACAGATGTAACAGAGGGAATCTGGTCATTTTTAAAAAATAAAAAATCATTCAGACTTAAATATTATATAAATAAAATGGAAATAATATAAGCTATTTATTCTTTCCCTGCAGACCGGTACCAAAAGGCCCACGGACTGGTCCGCAGCCTGGGGTTTGGGGACCACTGATGTAAAGCATTACCAAGACCCCTTCCTGGTCCCCTGGGGTTACAAATGAGGGTAGAGATTACTGTGAAAGGACCCAAAGGCAGAAGCAAAGAAGATAAATTTCAAATGACCGAATTCAGTGGGAGCTTGATTCCTGGTGTTAGATATTCATATTTTGCATCAAATTGCAAGGACTAGCTAAGTAATATTTGCTTCCAGAAATATTTAAAAAGAGGCTAAAAATTCTTGGCATATCAGATTGGTGAGCAAGACCTCATTTTTTCTTTTCCCCATCTCAGGTAACTTAGAGAGTCATTTTATCTGTGATTGCATCAAAAAGAATGGTATTCCATTTCCTAGCTGGGGATTGGATGTTTTCTGAACTACAAGACATGCTGCAGGGCTCAGAACCACTGGACTATGTGTGGTGAATGAACCTTAGAGAAAGAGCAGGGTTATGTAGCCCTGTTGGGAGAACTCCAATACTGATTTCCAAGGCAGTCAAGGCCAAAATTCCTGGGCTTTCTTGTGGTTTACACCAGGTTTGGAAGAAACTGCAGTTTCTGGTTGGCCATTTGGAGACCCAGAAAGCCAAGGACTGGTGTTTGAGAGAGATACATAATAAGAAGAAAGAAGTGTAACTAGTATCACCAATGGTAGAATCTTTTAGACCACTTTGGCATTGAAAGACAAACATATAGTACAACTCATTTAGGCCGTTGCCAATGCAAAGACCAGCCTGTGGGATAGTCACAAGTATCCACAGCCAGAGAAGAAGTCACAGTGATCTAGGAGCAGAGCTCCTAATATATGGCATTTTATATAGGTTAAATGTGAAAAACCACCTACATGGTCACTTTTTCCTATTTCCTGGCAGAATGATACAAATTTTATCAGAGACTGCACTTTGGATACTGAATACAGGCTCTGATTTTTTTGAATGTACTTTGTTAGTTTTCATTATTTCTGTACCTTTTTTCCCTTATTTGGAATTATCTTTTTTTACTTGTTGGCCTGAACAACCAATAATCATATTTGAGGAAAGATGCAGTGTTGGTTTCGTTGCAGAGCCATTCTTGACCCCTTCAAGATGAGAGAGTTAAAAAGCTTTCTTTTATGTACTTTCTGCACTCTTCTATGATGGCATTTATCATATTTCTCTCCATATTTGCTTCCATGTTGATAATTTAACTTGAAACTAAGTTCTTTGAAGAAGTGGAAGAAGCTTATTGTAGTGGTCGTAAAAATAAATTCTTATGCTTAAGAGTTCAAAATAAAATCTTATAAACATGAATTCAAATTCTTATTCAAATCCTGGCTCAGTAACTTACTAGTTATATGGCACTAGACAAATTATTTTACCTCTCTCAGCTCATATATAAAATTCACTCATTTTTACTCAGGATTCAGTATAGTGCTTACCATATAGTATGTATATTTATGTATGTATATAATGTTTGATTATTAAAATTATGAGGAATTAATTTGAACAGCTACACTGATGGTATTAAGACTGCCTTCACCTTGAATGGGGGGAAAAAGTCACTATACAAATTTCAAAAATTTTATTTTTCAAGTGGAATTATGGTATATTTGTTGGAATAGTGTCTAATAAATAGAGTTTGGTGCTTATTGACTGGTAGCAATGCAATTCCAGGTATGTTCTCTCCCTCAAATTTGAGCCGTGGTGTAGTGGAATGAATTGCATTGACCTTTCAAGTGAGGCAAGGAATTAGAAATATTGACACGTTTTCCTCTGTAACCTTTTTTTATGACTGTCAGCCCATGTGTGACTTGTTGGCATGGCAATTTATCCTAGGTCCAAAGAAATATAAAATAGCTACAACAGGGCCACTGGATGGTGATGGCAGAAAAAAACTCCATGGAGGCTAGGCAAATAATTAAAGACTGGAGGGAGCTTGAAAATTACTTAATTGCAAGACTTCAGATCTCCAGAAATTAAGCAATTCACCCTAGGACATACAGTAAATTAATGATAGAGCAGACCTGAACCTCCAAGTCTTCTGACACCATGTTCAATGCTTAATGACATAGTATTTCTTCTTGCTTCACAATTGCTCATTGTAAGTCAGTTTCTTTGGTTGTAGAGAACATTTGGCACTGTCAATCTTTTGACTTAGGTTTTTTTTCTTCATAACAAGCATCTTCCTCTGTAATTTACTTCTTTCCTTTCCATACATTAACCTCTTACCCAGCCAAATAAAAAACTCACTCACCAGCACCCTCAAATCTCCAGTCTTTTATTCTTTAAACTTCTAGGCCTTCTTTAAGTATTTGAATCCTGTCAGACAAAATTGTTCAAACCTCCTAGCTGACTTTGACAAATCTCTGCTGGATCCTCAATCCTTCCCAAACACTCTGTTTGCTTTTTATGTGGCCACCACAGCTCACATTTCCTGTAACCACTTCACACCTTTCCTCATTCATTTTGTCTCACAACCAGCTCCTTTCACTGTCCGACACAGCAGACGACCTGCCTCTCTAAAGACAGGCTATTGAGCAAAAGTCTTCTCTATTTTCTTTCTATCATTAAACTTCTCTGAGTTTTTACTCCACTGTTTCAATTTTAGCTCTATTTATAAGAAGGTAAAATGCCCTTTCTAATTTTATGTCCTCCAGATATTATTTCTTCTCTCATTCTCTCTTACACTCAACTTTTTCTTCTTTGCTAGTGTCTTAATTTCATCAAATAAATGATGCATCCTATTTTCTATGTTTTATTTTTTTCCTAGATGATATATTATTCTTTCCTTTTCCCAATTTGATTTGTTCAAAGAATACTCCACAGTTACACACCATTCATAATTTAGTTTACTAAAATTAGTCAATTGCCTCACCTCTCCACTAAAACTGGTCTGATAAAAGTAACCAATTACAAATAAATGAAAAAGCATTTCATGTACAGGAATTGGAAAACTTTAGATGTTGATAATTACCAAAGTAATCTACAGATTTAATGAAATCTCTACCAATACCGATGGTGTTTTTTAGAAATGGAAAAATTCATTTTTAACTTTACATGCAATGCAATCTCAAGAGATGCTGAAGATTCAAAATAATCTTGAAAAAGAAGAAAAAAGTTGGAAGTTTCACACTTCTGGATTTCAAAGATTATTATAAAGATATTGTAATCAAAATACTGTGGTACTGGCATAAAGGCATACATATAGACCAATAGAACAGAAAGCCCAGAAATAAACCCTCTCATATATGGTCAAATAATTTTTGACAGGGGTTCCAAGGTACAGTCTTTTAAACAAATGATGTTGGGGAAAGTGGATATTCATATGTAAAAGAATGATGTTAAATCTTTACCTTACACATATACAAAATTAACTCAAGATCATACAACTCTTAGAAGAAAAGAAAGGCGAAAGCTATATAACATTAGTTTTGGCAATGATTTCTTGCATATACTGTCAAAAGCACAGATAATAAAGGAAAAAAATAGCTACATCACACTGCATCAAAATTTAAAATTTCTGTGCATCAAAAGATACAATCCGTTGACCAGAAGGCAACCCACAAAAAGGGAAAAATATTTGCAAATCATGTATCTAACTAATAGGTCAATATCCAGAATATATAAAGATAGCTTATAATTTAATGACAAAAACAAATAGATATGCCCAAAAGCACATGAAAAGATACTCCACATATTAATCATTAGAGAAATTTAAATAAAAACCACAATGATATACCACCTTATACCCATTAGAATATCTTCTATCAAAGAAAAAAGAGAAAGAAAAGGAAGAAAATAGGTGTTGGTAAAACTTTGGGAAAATTGAAATCGTTGTGCACTACTGGTGGTGTAGCCACTATGGAAAATGATACAGTAGTTCCTCAAAGGTAAAATTATATGATCTAACAATCACTTTTAGTATATATATAAATATTAAAAACTGAAAGGAGGGTCTCAAAGAGGTATTTGCATACTCATGGTCATAGAAGCATTATTAACTATAATGTAAAATTGGAAGATACAAATGGCCATGATAGATGACTGGATAAGCAGAATGTGGTATATACATACAATGGAATATTATTTAGCCTTAAAGAGGAAGGAACTTTTGACACATGCTACAAAATGGATGCACCTTGAGTTCATTATGCTAAGTATAATTAGCCAGACACAAAATTACATAAACTGTATGATTCCACTTTTATGAGTCAAATATGTACAGGTAGAAGGCAGAATGATAGTTTCCAGGGCCTGGGAAGTAGTATTTTAATGGGTATGGAGTTTTAGTTTTGTTTTTTATTTTTTAGCAGTACACATTAACTCTTTTATTAACTTAAGGTTAACACTGTATTTGCTCTGTGGGTTTCCTCTTCGGAGTTGTGGATTCAATCAACACCTGTGGGTTCCCCCAGCTCACAGGGACAAGTCAGACGTGTACTAAGGGGGAGCAGAACCAAATGGAAAAGTACAAGCTCAAAAATTTTAAGGCAAATGTTACTCCGTGTCACAGGGAGTCAATCAAGCAGATCTGTGCATTTCAATGAAAATATGTATATGAAATATTTGTCAAAATAATTAACCTGTAAAATCAGAACCTGTAGCTTATAAAATGCCTATGCAGGTTTGACAAAAGAGACCCAATCATGCCATTGGGCTCCTGGGACACATGGACATCACTCTGGAGAGCAAGTCTCCACAGGAGCAGTGGCCACATGGGCTTTGATAGCTATTCTGTGACCTGGGACATGTCAGGTGAATAATTCTGGGTAAGAGGAATCGATGGTCACTGAGGCACTTTTGCAAAATAAAAATACTTGGAAACTGGATGAACAACAATGTGAATATACTTAACACTACTTAACTCTACACTTCAAAATGATTAAGATGGTAAATTTAATGCTATGCATATTTTACCACAATTCTTAAAAATGTAAAAAAAAATCCAACCTTATTTTACTGAAAAAAAATGATTAAAGGCTTATTCTTTCTCAAAAACTGTTTATTAGTATTTCCGAACCTAGAATGATTTTGCAGACTTACATTTAAAATTTTTTCTGTAGTATTTTATCAGTACTTTCCTGTTAAATTCTAATCTTTGTTGGATTTTGTGAAATGTAATTCTTTTTCTATTTCTCTTGCTGATTCTTGCTCTCATACACTAGGGATATGTGTTGCCCAAAGATTTGGATTCAGCCTCTTACTACTAAGTAATACTGTTCTTAGACTTAATTGACCAGGGCCTTTGCCCAGTTGGTCCCTGAATTTAAGAGGGCATTTCTCTGAACTTCCTCTAGTGACACCAATCAATACAGGGTGAAGAGGTCAACATCATATACTAACCTAGATTCTATACCATTGTAGAACTTGATATGTAGAACCTCAGAATTAACTGCCCAAATGATCTTAAATTTACTTACTGGGTCTTACCTCTAGATCCAACCTAGTGGCCCCGTGGCCATCTTCCCTTTACAGTAAGTGTGGGGAGGTGGTCAAGTAGAGGCTCATTATGAGAGGTGTGTATAGAGCTTGGATATGTGGATAGATGGGTTTTTAAGATGAAGGACAAAGTCAAAGGTGAAAAGAAAGGGAGCTTGGCCTTGGAACAACCAGGGACATTCATTTCTAGTCTTGACCTGGCCAGGTCAACATTGTTAGAGACAGGCTTGCCTATGGACACCTTTACTCACTGCCATATTTTAAAATTCCATCTGCAGGCAATGGATTCCCAGCCATATTCCCCCTGCCCAAATCCAGACCTGACTTTCTCATTGTCCCCTGAATGCATCCACCTGGACTTCCTCTATTTTCAAATTTCATATAAAATATAAAAATAAAATACAAATGCGTAAATGCATATTGTTTCTCATTCCCTTTTGTTCCTTTATCTTAATAGCAAATCAACTTCCTAGTGATTCATTGTAGATCCCTATTTCTTCTTCATTCCCAATAAGCTAATCAGTTATTAACAACGTCCCATTCCATCTCAGCTATCCTAAGTGCAGGCCTCAAGAACTACCATAACACATCCAGAAATAGGAGCTAATGATGGGTTTTGGAAGACAGAGAGATGATTATCATTCTACATAGGCTGTTAATTTGAGGCAAAACACTGAAGTATAAAAAGATGTTTGTAGCTACCAAAAAACACTCAGAAACATTCAGGAAAAATTATCTGAAGGTAACAGTAAGAATATTTTTTTATTCAGAAATATCCATCAGAAGAACAAATGTGGCTCAGGAAATCCCCCCCCCCCAATATGACACCTTGGCATAATGAAACAGTTTCAAATGAGAATATCAGCAATATCAACTGAAGAATGAGAAAATAATTTCTTTTCTAGATCTAGGCACAGCAAGCTAAATTATTAATAGTTGACTTCAATAGTTAGTCCTTAGAGAGATAAACAGATGGAAAAGTGTCCTTTAAGCAAATTTGTTTTAGGTGCTTACTTAGTACCATGTCTGTGCTACATGCTGGCTAAAGTAAATTACATATAATCCCTCTCCTCAATGGATCAATCTATATTATATTATGCAGAACACATAGTAATTAATTATTCAATTTAGTAAAAAACAATAAATACCATGACATGAAGCTTTAATGAATACAGAAATTTGAATATATTCTGTCAAATAAGGCAATGCCCCTGAAGAGATGATAGAAATGTTGGCATGAACCAGATTTACCAGGTTTGTCTGGCCAACACAAAAGCTGGATGATTCTCATTTTTTATTCTTTAAAATAATACTTATTTTAAAAGGTTCATAGGGAAATCTCTCCATCTTTTATGTGGTTTTAGTTTTCCTATGGGTTCTAAAGGCTACACAAAGGAGTTTGTAGAAAATGTTGGCCTGGCAAAAAATGAAAAAGTAATGGAATTGACAATTTTAGCAACGCTGTAAAAAGCAATTAATCAGTGTCACCAGGAGCCAATATGTTAGAACGCCTTTCAACAAAGTTAAAAATATATTTCCAAGCCCAGAGTACTTAAGAGAAAGAAAGCAATTCAAACTATTTACAGAAGGGTTTTTCTCCTCTAAGTTTCAATTCAAGACCAATTTTATTTGAATGTCTGCACATTTAAATTGTAGACTCAATGATGTTTATTTTTTCCTCTTCTTCTAACTGCATGAGTGACTTTAGTAGAGTCATTTTCTCAGATATTGTATAATAATTTGAGTTTAGGGGGAAAGAGGTTTTCTCCCCTCTTTCCTTAGAGAGTAGCATGCTCTCTCCCTGACCCACAAATTGACGGAATCAGTCCATTTTCTATGAAAGCCTTGGCCTGAGCTAAAAAAAAAAAAAAAAAAGCACAGAATAAGTGCAATTATCTTCTCCCTAGACAGAACGTATGTGGTATGAAGACAGCTGGTCAGTTAGTTAACCAAACATTTTCTCTGCATTATGTTCAAGTATTCAGATAACTATTTTTTTAAACCAGACCAAATGAAGTATTTGAAACCATGGAGATATAGCCTTATTCCATTTGTTTTTTCATTTTTAAAATCAATATTAGCATAAAATAGGACAACTAGATTTCTAGCTAGATGTCTTATCTTTGTTTTCTCACAAGAAAAATATCTTTTTAAAAATTTTTCTTAAGTGAGAAGCAGGGAGGCAGAAAGACAGACTCCTGCAGGCACCCTGACAAGAATCCACCTGGCAAAACCCCTACTGGGCTATGCTTGGACTATTGCTCTGTTGCTCAGCAACCAAGCTACTTTAATGTCTGAGGGTTGGCCATGGACCCATCCTCAGCACCCAGGGCTAATTTGCTCCAGCTGAGCCACAGCTGTGAAAGAGGAAGAGAGAGAGAAGAGAGAGGGGGAGGGGTGGAGAAGCAGATGGTCACTTCTCCTGTGTGCCCTGACCGGGAGTCCAACCCAAACATCCACATGCCAGGCCAACATGCTACCATGGAGTCAACCAGCCAGGGCCATGCAAAACATTTTTTTTTGAATGAGAGGCTTAGTGTAGATTTTGAAATCTCATGATCTTGAATATTCAGCAACAGAAGAACAAGCACTACCATGACTCTCTCTATATAAAAACATAGATATAGATAGATTTCTACTGTTTATATGCAAAATATGATCTACATTGAGACTTAAAATTTTATTATGTTTTTGATTGTACAGCATGCTCTAGTTTATATTTTTCTCATTGCATAAGAAATAAAAGTAGAAAATAACTTTTTTTTTGAAAAGATGAACTTATATATAAGTCAGGACAGGCTAGGTTATGTTGAAATAATACGGCCTCTAAATCTCAGTGGCAGGAAATGACAAAAGTTTGTTACACACACTAAATGTTTATCACAGATTGCCTGAGGACTCTGCTTATTTTTATCACTAAGGGACCCCGCCTGTTGGAACAGCTGCCATCCCTAATAAGGTCAATTACCATGCTAGAGAGAGAAGAGAGCTCTGAAGGGTTGTACAATAGCAATAAAATGCTTTGGACTAGAAGTGACGCACATTGTCCCACTTAAAATTCACTGGCCAAAGCCCTGGCCGGTTGGCTCAGCGGTAGAGCGTCGGCCTAGCGTGCGGAGGACCCGGGTTCAATTCCCGGCCAGGGCACACAGGAGAAGCGCCCATTTGCTTCTCCACCCCTCCGCCGCGCTTTCCTCTCTGTCTCTCTCTTCCCCTCCCGCAGCCAAGGCTCCATTGGAGCAAATATGGCCCAGGCGCTGGGGATGGCTCTGTGGCCTCTGCCTCAGGCGCTAGAGTGGCTCTGGTCGCAACATGGCGACACCCAGGATGGGCAGAGCATCGCCCCCTGGTGGGCAGAGCGTCGCCCCTGGTGGGCGTGCCAGGTGGATCCCGGTCGGGCGCATGCGGGAGTCTGTCTGACTGTCTCTCCCTGTTTCCAGCTTCAGAAAAATGGAAAAAAAAAAAAAAAATTCACTGGCCAGGACCAATCACATGGTTCCATACAAACAAGGACACTATGAAGAGTTAATATGCTCTGTGTCTAGAGCAGGGGTCCCCAAACTACAGCCCGCGGGCCGCATGCGGCCCCCTGAGGCCATTTATCCGCCCCCGCCGCACTTCCAGAAGGGGCACCTCTTTCATTGGTGGTCAGTGAGAGGAGCATAGTTCCCATTGAAATACTGGTCAGTTTGTTGATTTAAATTTACTTGTTCTTTATTTTAAATATTGTATTTGTTCCCGTTTTGTTTTTTTACTTTAAAATAAGATATGTGCAGTGTGCATAGGGATTTGTTCATAGTTTTTTTTTATAGTCCGGCCCTCCAATGGTCTGAGGGACAGTGAACTGGCCCCCTGTGTAAAAAGTTTGGGGGCCCCTGGTCTAGAGGTAAAGAGACAGGTATATTTTAGGTAGACGTTAATGACTGCCATGCTCCTTCAGGGTAAACATGGACTTTATGACCAAAACAGATAGATTTCTGATACCAATCTATGAATTCCCTCTTTGCTCAATTTCCCAAAGTTAGTTCCTAAGGCAGAAGAAACCTTATGTACATACATGCACATGCACACACTCTTTCATACTTTTCTTCTTCCTAGGTCTATTCAATAGAGAAATAAATAAGGATAACATTTTAGGCAATAAATTGATTTAATGAGCTCTGGCTTTTGGGCCTAATGTGAAACAGGGTAGGAAAAGTCATGATAAGAAAGGATGGACTCTATTAGTATATTTCTAGGTTTTAGAAAATATAAATATATAAACAGCTGGACTAGAGAAAATCAAAAAAAGAAAAAAGGACTGAGAATAAAGATAAACAACTTTTATTATATTGTTTTTTTTTTCCTCTTATTCAGCAATTATTGTACTTACCAATCCTCTAATATGTGCTAATCCTATAGTTGATTCTGGACATAGCACATACAAAATAAACCCAATCTTTGACTTTATAAAACTCACCGGAGGAAACATCAATATTCATCATGGTAATCCTTAACCTTCACTGAGTAGTTATTGCAAACTCATTCTCTGTGTTCATAAAAATTATACAAGAGTAGAAAATGCCAGTTTAACCAAATAACTTATTTGATTTTCAGAATTAACAACTTTATGAGGCAGTGTTGTTATCACACTCATTTATAGACAAGGACATGGATTCTCTCTCTTTTTTTTTTTTTTGGATTTTTCTGAAGCTGGAAATGGGGAGAGACGGTCAGAGAGACTCCCGCATGCGCCCGACCGGGATCCACCCGGCACGCCCACCAGGGGCGACGCTCTGCCCACCAGGGGGCGATGCTCTGCCCCTCCGGGACGTCGCTCTGTTGCGACCAGAGCCACTCTAGCGCCTGGGGCAGAGGCCAAGAAGCCATCCCCAGTGCCCGGGCCATCTTTGCTCCAATGGAGCCTCGGCTGCGGGAGGGGAAGAGAGAGACAGAGAGGAAGGAGAGGGGGAGGGGTGGAGAAGCAAATGGGCGCTTCTCCTGCGTGCCCTGGCCGGGAATCGAACCCGGGACTTCTGCACGCCAGGCCGACGCTCTACCACTGAGCCAACCGGCCAGGGCCAGGACATGGATTCTCAAAGATTGGTAATATGCTAAAAGTTCCCAAGTAGAGTCTAGATTAAAATCTAAGGATTCTGACTATACATCACACACATGCAATAATTGCATTACAAAAATAGCACCAATTAACACCTAAATAGGAGTTTTTGTGTGGTAAGAAGCCACGGGCAGGGGATTAAGAAGGGAAAAGAAGGGAAGTATCATTATCAGGAGTATCAAATTATGTGAGACTGTATCTTAGGGTGTCTTACGTAAAAAAAAAAAAAAAAGAAAAAGAAAAGGAGGAGGAATTTAAGTATTTTGAAAAAATATAAGAGTGGTTTAGATCAGGGTAGAAGAGGTGGTAGAAAATGGTCAGATGCAGGAAAAGAAGAGAAAAAAGCTCCCTCCTAGTTATATGGCCCTTTTAATTGGATGAATAGTATACTATTTACTGAGATGGAGAAAAACATGGGTGGAAAGTGCAGGGGTAGAAGAAACATTGTACTCAGAAATTTTTAGGTCTGATTTAAGAAGAGATGGAGGGAGACCTGACTTGGGGTGGTGAACACGCAATACCATATACAGATGATGTATTATAAAATTGTACGCCTGAAACCTAGATAATTTTATTAACCAATGTAACCCTAACAAATTTAGTAATTTTTTTAAAAGGCAAGATGCCAGTAAGTTGAAACCACTTGTTCATATTTCAAAGAAAAGGAAAATATGATTAGACACATAAATTTAGGATTCAATTGCATGAAATGGTATTTAAGCCATAGTCACATAGGACTTTCAACATTTGCAGATCAGGGAAAGAAAGATAAAACAACACAGAAGACTTAGAAGCAGTGGTAAATAAAATAGGAGAATGTGGACTCCTGGAAGCCAAGTGAGGAATGTTCCAAGTTTCAATGAAAAAGTGGTCATTGGCAAATGTTACTGATAGGTCAATAAGATAGATTGTGAACTAAGCATTTGATTCCATATGATAGAAATCATTGGCAATATTTACCAAGTTATTTGGTTACAGGTCACCCATCATTTCTGATTTGTTGGAGAGTTTAGAAATATAGTCTTATTCTATCTGTGTCGTGTAATATTAACAAAAATTGAATTTTCATAGTTTATTCCATTAAAGAGGTTGGCTACTTTCTCTTAAAAATAATATTTTTGCCCAAGCAGTAGTGCCTTATTATTATGTGAACACTAGAAAATTAAGTTCATTACATACAGAAAAAGCTAATATGTAAATAATACCAAATTCTGGTCTAGTATTTGGGCATTGAATTATAAGTCTTTTAGGAAGTACAAACTCTAACTACAAAATAAAATAATCATATATGCAAAATATATTTTACAAAATGATTGGCAATACATAAAGAACAATAGCACGTTTCAAATCAAAACTTTATCACCTATTTGCCTTATTGATCCTCACTTGACAACTGGATTTCCAGAAAACTTTTTTTTTCAGTCTGTCCTCAGCTATCCTCAGGTAGTTTGCTATTTAAAGCCCTCATGCTGTCTGTGGCTGGCTACTGAGCCAGCAAAGACACAGGGAGGGGCTGGTGTGTACACAGTACTTGAAAATCATATCCTTACGCCCCTGAGTTAATGAGGTCTGGACTCCTCCCTTCAGCAGTCAGAACAGAGATTATATGCTCATTTCCTTTGTCATAGTGTCACTAAAAGAAAGAAAAGATCTTGACAGGAAAGTATGGCAGCTCCAGATGGTGACTTTCCATCAATTAAGAAAAACAGTTAACCCTTGGAAATCTGTCAGTCATTGCTCCTTTTCTTTTGTTGATCTGTTAACTGTAAAGGAAGCTAACGTGTTCAGTCGTGATTATTATATACAGACGCCTACTGGACTTATTTGAAGGACCTTTTCTAAAAATTTACTAACACATTAAAACGGACTCTTAAGGAAACCGTGACAATTTTCTGGTGAATACTTTAAATATCATTTGAAATAAAAATGAGAACATACATACATGGAGCTACCTCCCATTTTTGGAAGAGATACAATTACATAACTCCCCTCATCAGCACCATGCCTGGGCCTTTCCAGTCCCCACTGCCAGTTTCACACCAGACTTGATGCCTGTACCCACCCCTTCAGTGCTAGATGTTGAAGGGGCCAGGTAGATTGAAACATTCCCAATGTCTCAATCTGAATAGCCGATTTTTTTATTTCATGTATTTTCTTTAGCTATTTTGTGAGCATCTTAATGCTTTTGAGCACTTCCTCAAAAAAAAAAAAATTGGGCAAAGCACACAAAATAGAGACAATACATTTGATTGCTGTGGAGTCACAGTACTGAAAAACAGAAAAACAAAAAGTCCCCTCTCCCACCCTGGCTACAAAGATTCATTAAACTCACCAACTGACTAGACACTTTTTTTTACTTCTCTGTGTATCTGTCTCCCTTACAAAAAAATATTAATACAACTAGTACATATTGTAAACATAAGTTTGACTAATATCTTTTTGGATCCTGAGGGATAAATTTAGGAATAAATTAATGAAGCATTAGAGAATTCACTTTAGAAAATTTTCGATTGTAAATTCATTCTCTATCTCTTTGAGATGTAAATCTTTTATGATCCAGGAATGTCATTCTTAAAGGCCTGGGAGCCATCCCTTTGAAATGTAATCAGTAGGAAAGATAGGACCCCTGTCTCCCCATTTCTGTGGAAGGGTAGGAGCCTTACTTTAATAAGTGACAATTGGCAAACACAGATGACCTCTGACATCCTTCAGTAATTTTTCTCATAATCTCAATACAGTCTTTATAAATCCTCCACTTTTTCTTTCAGTAAAATTGATTGAGTGTTGTCTCTCTCCCATACTGCAGTAGTCTTTTTTATTTTTTCTGAAGTGAGAAGCGGGGAGGCTGAGACACAAACCCCCACGTGCGCCCAACCAGGATCCACCTGACATGCCCACCAGGGGGCAATGTTCTGCCCATCTGGGCTGTTACTTTGTTGCAACCAGAGCCATTCTAGCGCCTGAGCCATGAAGCCATCCTTAGCACCTGAGCCAACTTTTCTCCAGTGCAGCCTTGGCTATGGGAGAGGAAGAAAGAGATGAAGAGAAAGGAGAGGAGGGAGGGGGGAGAAGCAGATGGGCACTTCTCCTGTGTGCCCTGACTAAAAATCGAACTCAGAACTTCCACACGCTGGGCTGACACTCTGCTACTTAGCCAACTGGCCAGGGCCTACAGTACAGATATTGGTCGACTTATGACCTATGCAACTTACGACCATTCGACTTTACGACCACAATCACTAGCCACAACTGCTCTGCATCTGGCAGCACAAGCGTTGCTCAGCTGGGTGTACGACAGTGCGGACCAGCTTCTGGCAGCACTACCATCTCCGCGTGTACCATTTCAACTGTTATCCCAGACTCGGTACAGCAATTTGTGTTTTGTGTCTTGGATATTTTTCATCAAACCCTTCTCAAAATGTCTACCAAGAGGGAATTGTCTTTGTCTACACCTCAGCCTGCCAAGAAGGAAAGAAAGGCCATCGATCTCGACCTGAAAATGAGCGCGTGCTCATCTGACTTGAGCATGGGTTCACCAGCTTGAGTGCAGGGGTGCTGGCTTGAGCATGGGATTATAGACATGACCCCATGATTGCTGATTTGAACCCAAGGTCACTGGCTTGAGCAAAGGGCCACTCCCTCTGCTGTAACCCCCTGGCCAAGGCACATATGAGAAAGCAATCAATGAACAAGTATGAAGGAGGAAAGAAAGTGAAAGTGATCGCACATGTTTATGAAAAAACCAACTCCGGTAATCCCAACTGCTGCCTCAGAGGACGACATCAACGATCCGCAGCCAAGCACCAGTGGCCAATAAAATGTTTCATACATGTTTATATATTTTGATATGTTTTGCAATTGGGAAAATGTTTCCTATGGTATTTTTTACACTTGTATTTTATATTTTTGTATGCACCTGTATTTTGTAATTTTGTATGTTTTGCAAATATTAAACCAGTTGTACTGGTAATGCAGTGTTTTACTTAAACCTGACGAATGTAAAAATAAGAAAGAAAATGGTGTAGAGATGATACAAATGGCATAAAATGAATTTAAAAAATTATGATATATAATAATGAAAGAAAATTATGATAAAATATGACTTAAAGATTTTTATAACATCATTTCACAGTACTGTACATATAGCCTACTGAACTTACGACCAAATCGTGTTACAACCAGTCTGTCGGACCCAATCGTGGTCGTAAGTTGAGCACTAGCTATAGTCTTGAACCCTAATTTGATAGTCTTGAATAAAGTCTTCTTTCCATTTTTAACAAGTTCCTGGTGCACATTTTAAAAAAGATTTTATTTATTCATTTTAGAGAGGAGAGAGAGAAGAGAGGGAGCAGGAAGCATCACCTCTTATATGTTTTTTTGACCAGGCAAGCCCAGGGTTTCAAACTGGCAGCCTCAGTGTTCCAGGTCAAACCTTTATCCACTGTGCCACCACAGGCCAGGCCTGGTACACATGTTCTTACCATATCAGCAGGGACTGTGAAAGATGGGGTGGAAATATAAATACTACCGTCAACCTACAGAGCTTATAATCAGTTTAATAAATAGAAACAGACACACCGAAGAGAAAGTGAAAAGTGCTCTATCAACAACAGTAATTAATTGAGGTGCTAAGAAAGAAGTCAATGTGATTTGTTAATAGTCTATAAATAAGATCATTAGCTAACACCTACGTTAACCTAAAGGTAATATTGTGCACAGAGCACATTATATCTGACTTTGCCATTGACTACTCCATAAAATGGAGCTATTCTCTCTATTTTATGGATGAGCCACCTTCCTCATCCATAAAATGGAGAGAATAGCTGATTTAACTATGTTCTGAGACTTAAAAACAGCCAACAATTATTGAGCACTTATGATGTGGCAGGTGTAACATTCTAAATGCTTTACCTGTAGCAACTCATTCAATTCTTACAGCAACTTTAGGTAGTACTGTTTCCATCCCTATTTTACACAGGAGGAAACTGAGGCACACAGCTGGTAAATATCTTGATTCAGGTTATTACTTCATAAAAGGCTGACCTGCTGTAAAAATCTGAGCACTATAATTTACTGCTTACTTTACTAAAAATCTGTGAAAGTGCTTTCAAACGGAAAAAAAATCAAAAACATGGAAAATATGATAACTATAAAATGAAATGAATGTCCACTCTAAAACAATGAAACAAACAACAGGAAAACCAGTTGACTTCTGAAATTTGTCAGATTTTATACATTCTGGCATTTGGGGAGTAATATACATTAACTCCTTAAACTGTACTTGCCTGATAGTCCTCCCAGTTTCTACATCCCAAAATAGCATAAATCTGTATCTCTTTTTCCTGCATTTGTGGAAATTCTGCTTAAATCTATACATCCTTGCATCAGAATCATCATCTCAGAGAGTGATTTTCTTTGTAATTCAGAGAAGGACAGATGGGAACGTGTGCTTCTCTACAATGACAGCAACAGAGAAAGCCTTTTGTTTGCCCTGCCTGGCCACCTGCCCACGGCAGCCTTTGGTTCTCTCCCCAGAACCTCAGCACAGCTACTCTGAAGGTCAGGTCCGTGCTCCACACATCTGTCATCATGTTATTCCTTGTGATTTTCCAGCACCAGAGATGGCAGAATTGAGCTGGGTTGTGGATAAACATTGATAGTTGTCTATGCAGATGTACTAGTGTACATATGCTAGTTCTGCGTGGGGAAATTTTTGTTCCCTGGATTCTCCTCTCTTGCCCTTTACTTTTCAGTTAGTTGCACACTTGTTAATTCACACCCTGTAGGACCAGCAAGGACACATAAGCTATGCACACTTAAATGAAACCATTCAGGTATAGTGCTCTGCAAAGGTATGACAGCGAGGAACTAGAAATGACAGACTTCTGCCTTTTGACTTTTAGTTGTGGAGTGATGCGTAAATTTGCTCTTTTTTCAATTGTTTTATTCTTGGCATTTTTCCTTCTAATGAGCAATTTTTTTTTGGTAATGATAAATTAAGTAAATCTTTATACTAACTAAATCCTTGAAAATATATTAGCTTCAAGTCTCATAGAAGTACCAACTGCTAAATACAATTCAAACCTTACACAACATATGCAGTTTCTTTGTATGTTTAACATTGATTTTATCTGTATGCAATGATTCAGACTAGCTGTAGGTGTCTGGAACACAACCATTTAACCATTCATTGAACAGACATTAAGTGGGGCTGCTCAAAAATTGTCTCTTTCTCCCATGGATTACTGTAATAGTAACAATTAGAAATTATTACTCATGTGTTAAGTACAATTAGTTCATTGAGCACCAAATATCCTGAGTGTTATGTGATGTGTTACTCAGCTTGAACTAAATTGTTAACTATACAACAAGCAGCAAGATGATTTGTTATTTTTAATTTGGTATTTATCACATATAATTTCTTATTGATTCATATGTTTGTCTGCCTAGCTGGTAAGATGATAGAAAAATACATACATACATGTCATTAGGACAGTTATACTATATAACGGTAAGTAAATTCAGATAAAGAATTCATACAAAGCACTAAATTTATAACATAATGTTTTAAATTCATAACATAAATGTTTTAAGGATAGCCTAAGATTTCTCGACATCAATGTGCATAGGGTAAATCAGAGGGACTGAAAAGTGAATGAGTTTGAGCAATTTAAGTTTTAAACCCGAGTACAAGGTGGCCACCAAAAGTATCTAAATGCTTCAATGACAAAAGGCCCTAAACATAGAGCGTGGAAGGGGTGGAGTCTTACATATCCCGAAGGAAAAGTAATGTGTCAGAGATAGACATAGAACAAGCAAGATCATTTCTAGGGAGCTCAAAAAGAAACGAATATGAGACGAAGATGAGAAATGGAGGGCAGTCATCGATGGATAGTCATGCACGATCAATCACAGGCTACTGCAATGGCTAAGTTATTCAGGAACTCAGATTGCACTGAGAAGTCTATAGTTAACTTGTGCTTGAAATACATGTAAGACCCATTCCTTTAGTTCTAAATATTAATGCTTTATCAAACAAATGGTTGTGCACATTCTAACACTAAAAATGGAATGAACTGTGTGATACATGTACATATCACTTACTTACAAATACTATAGAAATGGAGAGAAAAGAGGAGATAGCGAAGGCTGGAGTGGCAAGGGAAGGCTCCTGCAGGAAATGGAACCTGAGCTCAGCTCTGATAAGCAGGCAGACATGGACGGAGGTGATGAGGGAAGAATCAGGGCAAGGAGAAAGAATGCTGGGAGTGAAGGTACGGAAAAAGCAACACAGGTTGGTCCAAATTATATTGGGCCTGTGCAATTTCTTTGTTTTTGTGACAGAGACAGAGAGAGGGACAGATAGGGACAGACAGATAGGAAGGGAGAGAGATTAGAAGAATCAGTTCTTCTTTGCAGTTCCTCAGTTGTTCATTGATTGCTTTCTCATATGTGCCTTGACCATGGGCCTTCTGCAGACCAAGTGACCCCTTGCTCGAGCCAGCGACCTTGGGTCCAAGCTGGTGAATCTTACTCAAACCAGATGAGCCCGCGCTCAAGCTAGTGACCTCAGGCCTCGAACCTGGATCCTCCTCATCCCAGTTAGATGCTCTATCCACTGCGCCAGCGCCTGGTCAAGTGGGCCTGTGCAATTTTAAATGCACTTCTGAACACTAACCTCAAGGTAATAAAAATTATGATTTTTTTCAACTGAAATAAAAATTTCACTATTTCAAATAAAAATGTTTTTTTTGTTTTTTTTAGTTCACAATCTCTATAAATTATATAAAGGCTGGATAGAGGGGAGAGTAGAGCCCCCGCCTAAGGGACATCTGCATATAAAATGTCTGTTCATAGTTACATTAGCACTACTTAGTTTTGCTTAAAGCTTCCCTGTGAGTAACTGTAAGAAATTAGTTGGAAATAAGAAAGCAATTTAATAGCTGCTTTTTTCAAGGTTTTCTCGAAAGTCCAGTGAGTCTTGTAGAACATAACACTGTGTCAGTCAATTCTGACTTCATATTAAAAACACTTATTTGGGAACATCAGGCAGACAGAGACCTACGAGCCAGATGATAATTTTAACAGTCCAATGGAAGGTGCTAACGCACTATGGCAGGGTCATTAATTATTCTCTTTTGAATAATATAAAGTAGATATTTGTTCCTTGAGCCCTTGGTCAATCCTCATACATCAGCACTCATATATTCTTAGCCGTTTAAGAAAAACTCTCAGTGGAAGAAATCTTCAAAGACTCAGCAATGACAAAGCCATGTTTTCCTTGTTAGGTAGTCAAGGGAGATGAACATGGTTATTTGTTCACTTTTCCCATTTTCATAAGTGCCATGCCTACCTTGTTCATAGTTACATCTTTTATTCACATTATCATAGTTTCCCATAGCTCCTCTGCATATCTAAATTATACATATCTCTCAAGGCCAAACTCAAAATATAGTCTCTGCTTACAGCGATCCTTGATAATCAATCCCAGTCTTTATTAATCAATCAATCAAGAAATAAATCTCTCTTTCAAGATTTTTCTTTATATTATTAGTATTTTTAATTTAATTAATTGTGTTTACATAGATTCTAGGGTCACCCTGAATGCCTCCCACCTCCCCCCTATTCCCCTCAACATCTCCCTTGCCCCCCTCCCTCTAACACCCTCCCCCTTCCCTTCAGGTTTATCCCATCCCTATCATCCCCTTTCCCTCTGTCCTCTTTTCCTCTGTTCCCTTTGATCTCTCCTCTGTCTCAATTCTATTCCTCAGTTCTCATTATTCCTTGGATTCCTCAAATGAGTGAGATCATATGATATTTTTCTTTCTCTGTCTGGCTTATTTCACTCAACATAATAGTTTCCAGGTCCCTCTATATTGTTGCAAAAGGTAAGATTTCCTTCTTTTTCATAGCCCCATAGTATTCCATAATATATATGTACCACAGCTTTTTAATCCACTCATCCACTGACAGATACTTGGGCTGTTTCCAGATCTTCACTATGTGAACAATGCTGCCATAAACATGGGGGTGCATTTCTTTTTTTCAGTTGGTGATATGGTGTCCTTGGGATATATTCCTATAAGTGGAATGGCTGGGTCAAAGGGCAGTTCCATTTCTAATTTTTTGAGGAATCTCCATACTGTTTTCCACAGTGACTGCACTAGTCTGCATTCCCACCAGCAGTGCAGGAGGGTTCCCCTTTCTGCACATTCTCACCAGCACCTATCGTGTGTTCTTTTGTCAATGAGCGCCATTATGACTGGTGTGAGGTGGTATCTCATTGTGATTTTAATTTGCATTTCTCTAATGATTAGTGATGTTGAAAATTTTTTCATTTGCCTATTGGCCATCTGTATGTCCTCTTTGGAGAAGTGTCTATTCATTTCTTGTGCCCATTTTTTGATTGGATTGTTTGTCTTCCTGGTGTTAAGTTTTACGAGTTCTTTATAAATTTTGGTTATTAATCCCTTATCAGATGTATTGTTGAATATGTTCTCCCATTATGTGGTTTGTCTTTTTATTCTGTTCATATTGTCTTTAGCTGTGTAAAAACTTTTTAGTTTGATATAGTCCCATTTGTTTATTCTTTTATTTTATTTGCCTGTGGAGATAATTCAGCAAAGAAATTGCTGCAATAGATGTCGGTGAGCTTACTGCCTAAGTTTTCTTCTAGGATACTTATGGTTTCACGATTTACATTTAAGTCCTTTATCCATTTTGAGTTTCTTTTTGTGCATGGTGTAAGTTGGTGGTCTAGTTTCATTTTTTTTGCAGGTAGCTGTCCAGTTTTCCCAACACCATTTGTTAAAAAGACTGTCTTTACTCCACTGTATGCTCTTACCTCCTTTGTCAAATATCAGTTGTCCATAAAGATGTGGGTTTGTTTCTGGGTTCTCTGTTCTGTTCCATTGATCTATATGTCTGTTCTTATGCCAGTACCAAGCTGTTTTGAGTACAATGGCCTTGTATCAGGAAGTGTGATACCTCCCACTTTATTCTTCTTTTTCAAGATTGCTGAGGCTATTAGTGTTCTTTTTTGGTTCCATATAAATTTTTGGAATATGTGTTCTATATCTTTGAAGTATGTCATTGGTATTTTAACTGGTACTGCATTGAATTTATAAATTGCTTTGGGTAATATAGACATTTTTTTTAATTTTTTTTTTGTGTGTGTATTTTTCTGAAGCTAGAAACGGGGAGAGACAGTCAGACAGACTCCCGCATGCACCTGACCGGGATCCACCCGGCACGCCCACCAGGGGGCGACGCTCTGTCCACCAGGAGGTGATGCTCTGCCCCTCCCGGACGTCGCTCTGCCACGACCAGAGCCACTCTAGCGCCTGGGCAGAGGCCAAGGAGCCATCCCCAGTGCCCGGGCCATCTTTGCTCCAATGGAGCCTCGGCTGCTGGACGGGAAGAGAGAGACAGAGAGGAAGGAGAGGGGGAGGGGTGGAGAAGCAGATGGGCGCTTCTCCTGTGTGCCCTGGCTGGGAATTGAACCTGGGACTTCTGCACGCCAGGCCGATGCTCTACCACTGAGCCAACCGGCCAGGGCGGTAATATAGACATTTTAATGATGTTTATTCTTCCTAACCATGAGCACGGTATATGCCTCCACTTGTTTGTGTCTTCCTTGATTTCTTTTATCAATATTTTGTAATTTTCTTTTAACAATGTTTACAAGTCTTTAACCTTTTTGGTTAAATTTACTCCTAGGTACTTTATTTTTTTTGTTGCAATAGTGAAGGGGATTGTTTCCTTAATTTCTCTGACAGTTCATTGTTCATGTATAAAAATGCCTCTGATTTCTGTGTATTAATTTTATATCCTGCTATCTTGCTGAATTTGTTTATTAGGTCCAGTAGTTTTTTTACTGAGACTTTAGGGTTTTCTATATACAATATCATATCATCTGAAAATAATGATAGTTTTACTTCTTCTTTTCCAATTTGGATGCCTTTTATTTCTTCTTCTTGTCTGATTGCTGTAGCTAGGACTTCCAGTACTATGTTGAATAAGAGTGGTGAAAGGGGGCACCCCTGCCTTGTTCCTGATTTTAGGGGATTGCTTTTAATATTTGTCCATTAATTATAATGTTGGTTGTGGGTTTGTCATAGATGGCCTTTATCATGTTGAGGTATGTTCCCTGTATTCCCATTTTGCTAAGAGTTTTGATCATAAATGGGTGCTGGATTTTATCAAATGCTTTTTCTGCATCTGTTGAAATTATCATGTGGTTTTTCTTTTTCTCCTTCTTTTTGTTTGTGGTGAATCACATTAATTGATTTACAAATGTTGTACCAGCCTTGCCTCCCCAGAATAAATCCCACTTGATCATGATGTATGATTTTTTTCATGTATTGCTGGATCCAGTTTGCTAATATTTTGTTGAGGATTTTAGCATCTAAATTCATCAGGGATATTGGCCTATAATTTTCTTTCTTTGTGTTGTCTTTTCCTGGTTTTGGAATCAGAATTATACTCGCCTCATAAAAGGAACTTGGAAGTGTTCCTTCCTCCTGAATTTTATGAAATAGCTTGAGAAGGATAGGAGTTAGTTCTTCTTTGAATGTTTGGTAGAATTCACCAGTGAGGCCATCGGGCCCAGGAGTTTTGTTTTTTGGGAGCTTTTTGATAACTGTTTTGATCTCTTTTGTTGTAATCGGTCTGTTTAGGTTTTCTGATTCTTCCAGATTGATTTTTGGAAGATTCTATGTTTCAAGGAATTTGTCCATTTCACCTAGGTTGTTTAATTTTTTGGCATACTGTTCTTCATAGTATTTTCTTACAATATTTTGTATTTCTGTTGTGTCTGTTGTTATTTTTCCACTCTCATTTCTAATTTTATTTGAATCCTCTCTCTTCTTTTCTTGGTGAGTCTTGTTAAAGGTTCATAGATCTTTTTTACCCTCTCTTTCTTTCAAGATTTTTCTTTTAACCTTAAATGGTATGACATATTAAGGCAACAGAATACTGCAGATTATGAACTCAAGTAGTGGACTGGGATATACTTGGACAGGGGTCCCCAAACTTTTTACACAAAGGGCCAGTTCACTGTCCCTCAGACCTTTGGAGGGCTGCACTATTAAAAAAAAACTATGAACAAATCCCTATGCACACTGCACATATCTTATTTTAAAGTAAAAAAACAAAATGGGAACAAATACAATATTTAAAATAAAGAACAAGTAAATTTAAATCAACAAACTGACCAGTATTTCAATGGGAATGATGGGCCTGCTTTTGGCTAATGAGATGATCAATGTGCTCCTCTCACTGACCACCAGTGAAAGAGGCGCCCCTTCTGGAAATGCAGCGGGGTGGATAAATGGCCTCAGGGGTCCGCATGCAGCACGTGGGCTGTAGTTTGGGGACCCCTGTACTTGGGTTTGGGCCATAGTTTTGTTTTTTTCTTTATGCTATCAGGTAAATTACCTACTCAATTCAGCCTAGATTCTCTTATTAGAATGAGAATGATGTCAAGCCTCAGGGTTGTTACATGAATTGAATGTGACATTTTCCAGTATGCTTTGCATGGTGCTTGACTGTAAACTCTCAATAAATGTAAAGCATTTTTGTGTCAATAATAATGGTTTTACTGTTTGGTTACCAAAAACAGAAATTTTGAGATTAAGTAGAATGCCTTTTTTTTTTTTATATTAACTGTGACTGCAATGCTTTTTCTGTCAATATAAATCATAAACTTCAATACTCAGTTCAAATTTTACAAATATCATTAAGACTCTCTCAAATACTTTGGTACCCATTAATCTCTTTTGGAATTATCCAGGCATTCATTAGAGTTTGTTGTGAACAGAAAGGGAGATAGGCAATAAACCTGTCAAGAGTGGGTGGGGTGAAGGGAGATACATGGCAAGCCTAGCAAACTCAAGAGACCAAAGGTAACCACACAGGATGGTCTGATCAGAGATTCCTAACAGAGCAGGTTATATAGCGAGAAGTCACAAACCAGGCCTGTACCTTCCTTACCAAAGGTCAGGCTTAACCTTAAATAAGTCTGCCCATTTTTCTTGTACATCTAGGATAACATATCTTCAAAATGTCAGAATAATTTTCTTTTTCTACCCCTCAAAGGCACAACCCCCAGCAGCAGGAGACCACAGAACTTCTCATTGTTATCCTGTTCTCCTAATACCATCACTCTGTGCTATAAATGCTAATTATTAATGACCCTGTACTCACCAATGTAAAAGAAGTATGTGTTTCTCAAGTTTGCCTTCTATCCACCCTAGAAATTTCCCCACTATATTTTCCCTGCCTCCTTCGTCTCCCTCCTATGGATTTCATGTAACCCCTCTATACATCTCCTTCAATTCTAATGAATAAAGGAAGCTGGAAAACTGGCATTCTAAGGCACATTTTCTCAGTTTGTTGAGATTTTGCTTCCTGGAAACTGTTGTCAGTTTGGCCCAAATAAACTCATAAAAATTCTCAACAGGTTTGGATGTTTTCTATGTTGACATCACACAAAATTTTAAAAACATCATTTATAGACTATAGAAAGTGCTGTGAATTCAAACAGACCTGTTCTTGAATCCCTTGTCATTTCCTGGCTAGACATTATTGGATGAGTAACTACAATTGATCAAATAGAAGGGAATCCAAGTTCCAAATAAGAAAATCCAAAATAAGTTTTGAATTTATAAACTGAGTTACATATTTGCTTATAATATTTAATTCTAAATTCATAGATTTTAAGGTTTATTAAAAATAATGTATTAATTTAGCCTGACTGGCGGTGGTACAATGGACAGAGTCGACCTGTAATGTTGAGGTCCTAGGTTCAAAACCCTGAGGTCTCCTGCTCAGGCAGGGGCTCATCCAGCTTGATTACAGGTTCACTAGCTTGAGCATGGGGTCGCTGGCTTGAGTGTAAGATCATCAGCATGATCCCATGATTGTCAGCCTGACCCCAAAGATTGCTGGTTTGAAGCCCAAGGTCACTGGCTTGAGCATGGGGTCACTGGCTCAGCTGGAGACCTGCAATCAAGGCACTTATGAGAAACAATGAACAACTAAAGTGTCAAAACTACCAGTTGATGCTTCTCATTTCTCTCCCTCTCTCTTGCTAAATAATAATAATATATTAATTTATACATAGCATTCTTTTCTCATATATTTTAATTGAATTATTGGGATGACACTTGTTAACAAAATTACACGTTTCAGGTGCACAATTCTACAACATCTCTGTACTCCATATTATGTGTTTGCCCTCCCAAGTCAAGCCTTATATTTTATTAAAAAACTCTTTAAAATTTCATAATCATTTTTGATGCTAGACTCTTACAAATAGAGTTATTTGTGAAGTCATCAAACACTTCTCTCCACATCTGGTTGAGATACTGTATTTTCTGTTTCCAAAAGATGCTGGCAGTGAAAATTTTACTTCAAGTGTCATTTGTATAATTTTAGCACAGTTGATTCTTCCCCTCACCACATGCCTTGTAGGAATAGATATAGTAAATCATTAAGATCACAGCTATTATTTTTTAATGATATTCAAATTCTGATTTCTAATCATCCCCATCATTTAGAATTGTGAAATTACATGCCAAAGAATCATTATTAAGTCAATGTTAATTTTCTTGGTCTCTTTTAAAAAAAATTAAACCAATTCTACTTCTATAAACATTTACTACCACCTATGACTAAGGTTGTTTCAAGTTAGAATGTCCTCCTCAGATGTCAGATGTCATTTTATTGTGTATAATAAGGTAATTGAGAGAATACTCCAAATTTTGAGTGATATTGAAATATTCAACCGTAGGCTATTCCTTTTTATAAGGGATAGTTTCACATTTGAGCATATGTGTAACTTACCCTCCTTAGGAAAAAACAGTCTCATTTCCAAATGGTGCTATCTATATCTACAGTTATAGAACCATTGGATAGTTAACTAAGTTAGATGGTATATAGAACACCTGGTATTATGTCTAGCACATTTTTCATTCATCATACATTTTAGAATTTTAAAGAGTCATAATCATCATCAAAGAAGAGAGATGCCCAGAAAACCTGCCCAAGGCAATGCAGCTAAAATGAGAACCCAGGATTCCCAAATATATATTCAGTTCACCCTTGGGTAAGCAATTAAAAATGCCTTTTTAAAATTTAATTCACTGTGGATGAAAGGAAATCATTTCAGAACTAGATCAGTGGAACAGTAAGTTGTAGCAGATCTAAAAAGATAAAAAGAGAGGTGAATAACCTAAATGTCTGGTGTATGGGGATTTTAATAAAGGTCAATAATAACTGGAAAACCCTCCCAGAAATATAACTGGCAATGTATTGACACTTGTCATAGCCATTAGGACTTTTGGGTTGATTGTTGTTTGATTTCATTTAGTGTTTTTGTTTTCCTCTATACAAAGGATGTGAATTTATTCTGATCGTGTTTGAATTTTTTAATGAGAAGATTTTTCTAATCATAGTATTTTAATTAGAAATCTGCCTTTTGTCTGTACTATTATTTACTTATGGCATTTTATAATTGACTTGTTATTCTAGAAGTAAATATCAGGAAGTATTTTATATCACTATCATTATATCTTTGTAACTACTTATTTGTGTTTAATAGAAATTAAAATAAATTCATTCATTAAAGTATAAACACAACTATTAATACATGCAAATATTAAAATGTAAATGTCTATTTACTTAAATTGCTTTACCTTCCTCTTCTAGTTCAAGTAGTGTAGTTTGAGAGCACATTCTTGGCAATTAAATAGCATGCCAACTCTTAAGTCTCAGGTCTGACAATCATCTTGTTTCATCCTTTTATTCCAGTGGTATTTATTACTACTAGTCTTTTATATGAAGTCTTCACTCTAGTCATATAGAACTCCCCATCCTCACCCAACACCCTCATAATAATTCTCAATGTTTTGACTCTGTGTTACACATAAAAAGCCTAACTTCCTTTTCATTGATCAAATTTGCCTAATTTTTTATATCCAGTCTAATTACTCCAGAGCACTTTCTTATAACCCTGTTTGTTTTCCCTCACCTTGTTCAAAGTTTATACAGCTCTTATTCTCATATTAGTCCACTATAGAAGTTCAGAGAAGAGTGAGACCCAAGAAATCATGAAATTTATAGATATTAAGACTGGAACCTCTTAATACAATGCAGTGTGTAGAGGGTGTTATATTGAGTGGGACACCTGAAACCATGTCGATAAAATAAATTAAAAATAAAAATTAAAGAAATTATATAAAGAAAGACTGGAACCTCAAAGGGAAAAATTAAATTTCCAGATAAGGGAAATATGCTTTTTTTTACTTTTTGTTGCCTGTGTTTTTGGTGTTTTATCTAGGAAATCATTGCCAAGACTAATGTCAAGGGACTTTCCCCCCATATTTTCTTCCAGGAGTTTTATAGTTTCATAGGTCATACATTTAAGTCTTTAAACAACTTCCAGTTAATTTTAGTGAATGGTATAAGATAGGGGTCAGGACACCACTCTTAAAAATTTTTGAGAACTTTATATATCTTTTGTTTATATGGGCTAGATATTAATATTTCCATATTACAAAATAAATTTGAGATTAAAAAATATTAATACAATAATAATAAACCCTATTACATATCAACATAAACATGTCTATAAACAAGTTTAAAACATGTTTATAAACAAGTGTCATTGTTTTACATTTTTGCAAATTTATGTTGCTTAATAGAAGACAGCTAGGTTCTCATATGTGTCATGTTTGATTATCAGTCAGCCCAACTGACAAAGGAATGCCTGGTAAAATGTTATTTCTGGGTATGTCTGTGAGGGTGTTTCTGGGAAAGATTAACACTTGAATTGGTAGACTGAGTAAAAAAGACCCACCTTCACCAAAGCTAGCAAGTATCCAATCAATTGGGAGCTTGGACAGAACAAAATTGCTGAAGAAGGACAAATTTGTCCTTGTTGTTTGAGCTGGGACATCCATGTTCTTCTATCCTCGGACATCAGACTTGGACCAGGACATACACCATAGGCTTTTCCAGTTCAGGACTCCAGACTTAGAGTGAAATACATCACTGTTTTTCTTGATTTTCCAGCTTTCAAACAGCAGAGCATGGGACCTCTCAGTCTCCATAATCCTGGGAGCCAATTTCTATAATAAATCTCCTGTTCTACATATATGTATAATCCTGTTGGTTCCGTTTCTCTGGAGAACCCTAATATACAGCTTCTTAATTCCATATTTACAAATATATTGTTTGGTTAAAACATATATATGCAGGCTCACACAAATACATAGTTGGAAAAGAAAAAGTATCTTCCTTTTCAGATGGTTATGGTGTTTCCTTTTGATACTACACCAAAACTTGGCAAGGTCAGTATCCCTAAATATTAGTTACAATGTAGAAATCTGAGACCAAGTCATTAAAATCTTTATTTTTGTTACATTTAAAATTCATTGGTCAATCTTGAATGTTGAATGAATTTTTATCTATGAATTATTTTTGAAAAAAATCTTACATTTATCATTGGAAGACATTGCTTTACTGACCTAAGTTGCATTTATAAATGTTGACATAAAATATCAAGAAGCCACATTCACTAATATCACTACTGATTTCATCGGAAATGTCTTTAAGTATTAGAAAGCTGTCTAGCCCCATGTGGTCCATATGGATTTTCCAAAATCCTAATTTTTATTTGAAAGTTTGATGACATTGTCATTTTTTTCCTTGAAATAAAAACTCATTTATTCATTTCCAAGAAAATATCTACTTAACCCTAAATCCAAATAACCATAAGTATATTGCCAATTAGTTATTACTACAAATTTAAATAAATGGCCTCTATGAACTAAGTGGCTAATTTAGCGTGCCACTTGATTGCACAAGTGCTTTTCCTGGAAATGACCCTTTAATATTAGTATGGGGCAGGATTAGTATTAGTAAGTATGCCTACTTACTAGTTTCTCATGCAGAATTTCAGAGATGTACTCAAGGATATAAATTTAATAAAATCAGTATTTACTGATTCATCAAAGGCATTCTTAAATGAAACTGGTCTATTTTAATGTGAGTATGTGGTGGTCAAGAATAAAACAATTACTAGTAGAATTCGATACCACCACATTAAATTATTTTAATTTACCATAAGTTTTATCTACCATAATTTCTGTATCATCAATACAAATGTCAATGCAGTAGAATAAATGAAAAGCAGTTTTTATTTTATTATAAAAAGGTTTGACATTATAGATCCCCTAACCACATCTTGGAGATCCTCAGTGGTTCTGGTACCACACCTTGAGAACCTCTGTTCTACTGTTATATTTATTTTGAATCACCAATGTCACAATTTTGGTGCATGTGTGTTTGTGTGTGTGTGTGTGTGTGTGTGTGTGTGTATATATATGTGTGTGTGTATATACATGTATATGTATATATACATATATATATATTTCCATAGCCAAAGTATTGCCAGGAATATAGAAATGTGTCCTTTCATACTCTCAGAAAATAATTATTTCCTCTTTTAAATCCAGATATGCTATTTACAAAGGGCTCTTCCAACAGGAGTTTTCCTAGTGTTTGCTCTCTATTCTACATCTGTTAATTACTTTGAGCTACCAACTAAATTAGGATCAAGCACAGACTAATAAATTGACAGGGAGCTAATGACTCTTCTTATCTGGATTGTAAGCCCCTGTTCTGTAAATCACTTTGGCTCTCAACTATCAAATCACTGCCTCAAAACACTTTATCAGTTTGGGAAATACATAGGGGTATAGATTATAAAAATATTATGAGTCGTTGTTTTAATCCATTTTCTCTCTCTTCTTAAAAGATTATTGATGAACCCTGGCACTGACAGGGGGCAGGATCTACATTAGCACAGACCAGGCAGATTCCAGAAGGGAGGCAGTGCATCAAGAAATGAGGTAAGAGTAACATAATGAAGAGTCAAATACATATCTATTTGATAGTTAATAGTAAGGCTTTCCAAATATATATGCAAAGATAGATAAAACTATTTTGTGAGTGGAGAAAGTACGAGTGAACAAACTGCTTTTTTTTAAAACAGTGTATAAGATGTGAAAAAGAAACAAAGACAAAACCCCTATTCTAGTAATCTCAACCTCTTGGAAAAACCACTTACGGTATTTTATCACCACGTACACTAGCCCAACGAGGAGATAGAGTCCTCATTTTAGTTTGTATGAGCTGTAAACCTAACAGTGGAAATAGCGATGACAGTATTTCCTAAGATGAGAAGTAACCAATTTGTCAGATAATTCAGGAGGCTGGCTATGTGGGCTACTTGACATAGTAGAGTCACCTGATAAGATGTTCACTCATTGTATTTCCTTGCTTAGGGAACTCTAGTTTAAAAAAGGAGGGGGAGGTAAGAAAAACTCTATCATAGTCTTCAACTTCTTATTGTGAAGATTACCATTCCCTTGGCTTACACACACACACACACACACACACACACACACACACACATTTTGTCACTCAGTTTTACTGTTGAACATGTTGTTTGATTTAATTTTTTAGCAAACATATTTTTTCTATTTTCTTTAAGATTCAAAAAAAAAGTTGTACTTATCACCTCAAAAAACAGTCAAAATGATGGAGCTACTTTGTACTTCATTTCTTTTATATAGAGATCACCCTATTGCCAACTCAAGTAACTTACAAATCTAAAATTTTTTATATCTTAGCACCATCTTCACACATGTATAGCTCCCCTGCAATTTGAACAATTCAAACATCCTGAGACCTCCAATTTTCCCTCTTGTGATTCCTACTAAAATAATATTCCACTGAACAGATGGAATATTAAGAATATTAAGAAAGGCACATGCAGCTTTCTTCCTAGACACATGCATCTCCTGCCTAGTTCGAGGATGTAGAAAAAACAATGCAGAAAAAACAAATCAGATTAGAAGACCAATTTACACCCCCTCAAAAAATCTTAAATTTTTATCACTAAATTTTAAAGTGTTTTAATATATTTTATTTTGATATGGTGTCTACAGGTAGAAAAGTTAAATACTGTATTCTCATGTCACATATGAGCACACTAATGGTCAAAGAAGCTGAGGTAAGACCCTGTTGACTATTTTACCCCTCTGTCCGGGCTGGCCCAATCTCTTCAAGTAATAACAAAAACAGAAAACACCATCAACAGCTGCCTGATGACACCATTTCTGGCAGGTCAACTGACACAGAAATCTATGGGAATGATCCCTCCGTGTTTTCTTAGGGTTCTCTCCCTAGATGCCATTTTTTATTAGTGTAACAGGCAAGCCAATGTAGCAACAAATCTGTTCTTTATTCATTAAATTAACTTGACAGAGTCAGAGAGAAAAGCAGCAGGACTATAGAACCCTCAAAGCTATTAAATACACTTGAATTAACCTACTCATATGAGGTAGCCCTCTCTCTTTTCCTGTGTTTTTTTTTTTTTAGCACCATGCAGGCTTCCACTCAGAATGTTCATCAGTTGTGTATAGCACACCCAGACAAATCCCACAGTGTTGCCTTGACCAGATTAGATATGTACTTCCACTTCCTTGTTTAACCACTCAGAATATGGCGAGGGGTTTTGTGTCCCCGACTATTCTGTAGGTGTCAGAGTAGCTAACCCAACATTGGTTATTGATAATGTATTTAGTACTTAGTACTGCTTAGTCACTTTAGTTTACTTGACATTCACAGCATCAGTCATCTCTTGTAATCAGGCTTTGATTGAAAGGTCTAATTCTACTTGTTCTGCCCCCTGTACAAAATAGTAGGTAAGGTCATTTTTTGTTAACAATATTTTTCTCTCCTATAATAGCTGATGGAGTATTTTTAGCCAAATGTGAGAGGAAACACTGGTCTTTAGGAAATGCTTCCCATAAACATTCTGTTAACTTGGAGCTCTCAGAAAGGGTATGTGGGCTCTGGCCAACTGGCTCAGTGGTGGAGCGTTTGCCCAGTTGTGGAAGTCCCAGGTTCAATTCTCGGTCAGGGCACACAGGAGAAGTGACCATGTGCTTCATCACCCCTCCCCCTATCCCATCTATCTTCCCCTCCTGCAGCCATTTAAACATAAATATTTTACTTCTTAGGCCCTTGTACAAGACATAGGCATTATCAACCATTCTCTATAAACTGTACACATACTCCCTCTCTATCTAAAAACCTATTTCATTGTTTAAAACTAGCTCAAAGCTCATCAACTCCATGATGCCCATGTGGACTCATAAAATCCAGTCATTTCTTATCTGGACTTTTCTTTCTTTCTTTTCTTCTTTATATTTAACTGAGTTACTTCAGCTCCAGAAATGAATTTGGGGGAGTTTCACATAGTGATGCTAAAGTCATGAGGCCAATGAGATCATCTAGTAATTGAGTACAGTAGGTGCGGAGGTGGGGGGGATTGGTGTCATAAGGAGAGACAAAAGGAAAATGACTAAGAAAAAACAAACAAGGCCCTGGCCGGTTGGCTCAGTGGTAGAGCGTTGGTCTGGCGTGCGGAAGTCCTGGGTTCGATTCCCGGCCAGGGCACACAGGAGAGGCGCCCATCTGCTTCTCCCCCCCTCCCCCCCTCTCTTTCCTCTCTGTCTCTCTCTTCCCCTCCCACAGCTGAGGATCCATTGGAGCAAAAGATGGCCCGGGCGCTGGGGATGGCTCCTTGGCCTCTGCCCCAGGCGCTAGCGTGGCTCTGGTCGTGACAGAGCAACGCCACGGAGGGGCAGAGCATCGCCCCCTGGTGGGCGTGCCGGATGGATCCTGGTCAGGGGCATGCGGGACTCTATCTGACTGCCTCCCCGTTTCCAGCTTCAGAAAAATACAAAAAAAACAAAAACAAAAAACCCCCAAAAAACAAACAAAAGATCCAAAGTGAAAAACAAAACAGAAGAAAGTGTTTCAAGGAGGACAGTGATTGTGTGGAATACTGCTGATAAATCATAATTTGCTTTTACTCTGTACTTTTTATCTGATAGAGGGAGATGAAGATGGAGATTAACCAAAAGATTTCTTTATTTTTTTTTCCTGACATTTTTCTAGGACAGCTTGATAACTTTTAGGAAAGCCCTCTCTCATATCTAAGCCCTCTTATATTTTCCATTAGCACCCCACAATTAGAACATTTTTCCAGATGTCATCATATATTTTCTGGGTTCCCACTTTTATTACAATTAACTACTAGCTACATGAAGGGATGCAGTAATTTCACTAGCCTACATATTTTTTACCTCCAAGAAAACTCCCACTTGGAAATATCAGTTAAGAAACTTGTTCTTGCCTGACCTGTGGTGGCGCAGTGGATAAAGCGTTGACCTGGAAATGCTGAGGTCACCGGTTCGAAACCCTGGGCTTGCCTGGTCAAGGCACATATGGGAGTTGATGCTTCCAGCTCCTCCCCCTTTCTCTCTCTCTCTGTCTCTCCTTTCTCTCTCTCTGTCTCTCCCTCTCCTCTCTAAAATGAATAAATAAAAAAAAAAAAATTAAAAAAAAAAAAAAAAAAAAGAAAGAAAAAAAAAAGAAACTTGTTCTTTTGAATCATTGGCACCCTCATCTTTATTTTTCTTTTTGTTTATTGATTTTAGAAAGAGAGGAAGGGAGAGAATGGGAGACAGAAACACTGATCTGTTCTTGTATGGGCCCCAACTAGGAATCAAACCCACAACTTGTGTGTATCAGGACAACACTTTAACCAACTGAGCTATCTGGCTAGGGCCTGGAATCCTCATTTTTAAAGCAGAAATATCTACCTAGTCCAAATCAAAGAAATCATTTACATCAGTGGTCCCCAACCGTTTTTGGGCCATAGACCAGTTTAATGTCAGAAAATATTTTCATGGACCAGCCTTTAGGGTGGGACAGATAAATGTATCACGTGAGCAAGGCAAGCGTCAAGAGTGAGTTTTAGACAGATGTAACAGAGGGAATCTGATCATTTTTTAAAAATAAAACATCGGTCAGACTTAAATATAAATAAAACAGATATAATGTAAGTTATTTACTCTTTCTCTGCAGACTGGTACCAAATGGCCCACGGACCAGTACCGGTCCGTGGCCCGGGGGTTGGGGACCACTGATTTACATGACATGGCATTGACTAGTATATATAAACCTTTGAATAACATATTGTATCAAAATAATGGATTTAGCTAATTAGTCAGTTTTTGTGTTAATTATAATGCTTGCTTCTGCATTACTCTTTCCAAAATTTTCCTTATAATTTTCTTGATTAAGAGGAATAGGAATGAAAGGTAAGATGGGCTTGCTTTGTCTTTTAGGTTAAAATAAAGAGGTCTTAAAGACACACTTTATACTTCTGATTTTAAAAATAGTTTACATGGATGTCTCAGTGCAAATGTCTAACATAAAAAAACCTTAAATTCAATAAAGGTGATGGAATTGTTGTATGGTGCATTTTTATTATAGGAAACAGTTCATATTGCGCAGTAGAAGCTGATTCATATCATGTCATTTATCAAAGAAAGCAATGAAAAACTTTGAGGACTTCCATGCTAACAGGGAAGGGGGGCAGTTCTTTTTCATCATTATGAAAAATAATACATAATAAAAAATGATGGAAATAACTGTCATATTGACAGTGGAGAGAGGCCTCTACCATTTACCTAGGGCATTTCTTTGCCACAGAAAAATCTTGATATGTCACAGGCTGTAGAAAAATTGACATTAATATTTCAAATGTTTTTCTCTTTCCTTGAAAGTAAGGAGAGGAACAGGCACGAGCACCCCCATCTGCTCCTGACCACAGCCAGCAGGGTGCTGGGTGCAGGGGTTCTCAGTTCTTTGGGTCTCTCATTAAGCATCCCAATGAAGTGGACAAACATTATCTTTGGTGTTTTTTGTTTTTTTAAAAAAAGAGAGACTGAGTTCATACTTATAGTTATTATATAACAGGATTTAGCCTGAGTTCTAAAAAGATGCCATTCTTTTGTATGTGTGGTTTTTTAAAAACTTGGAATGTTATTACCACGTGTTTTAATATTTTCTGTCTTTCTCATTTGACCTTCCTCTGACATCCTCCTATCTCGTCCTAACGGAACTCACCCCAGTTCCTCTGAGTCTGCTCTTCTTCCTTTGTACTTACCTGGTCAACAGAACCAAGTAGCCTCTGACTCTCTCAAATACTTTTCAACGACTTTTCCCGACATGTGTACTCTGGGTTCATCCAGGAGAGCTCAGTTACCAGAACTGTGAAGATTAAACTCCCTTTTTGTAAAACATTCAGCTGTGCTCCCTGACTCCTTAAGTAAAGACAGGAATTATCTTAGGACGTCAGAGTAGTCGAGTAAATAGACTTTGGTAAAAGCAATAAAAGTAAGTTAAATTTCTATTTCTTTTCTTGCATTTATTGCTGGCTAATTTTAGATACCTCTAAATACTTATTTGCCCATTTATAAGGAGGAGAATAATTGTTAGAATTTGACAGGGTGGTTGAGAGATTTACATAATACAAACGTGTCTACAGAGAACATCTACACAGTAGGCCCTCAGTAAATATTACTCTTGTTCACTTCCTTTGTGGCTGCATAGGAAATATGTAAAGGATAGGAAACCAGGCACATAACCTAAAAAGGGATTTTGATCTTTTTTTTTTTTTTTTTTTTTTGTATTTTTCTGAAGCTGGAAACGGGGAGGCAGTCAGACAGACTCCTGCATGCGCCCTACCGGGATCCACCCCACACGCTCACCAGGGGGCGATGCTCTGCCCATCCTGGGCGTCGCTCTGTCGTGACCAGAGCCACTCTAGCGCCTGGGGCAGAGGCCAAGGAGCCATCCCCAGTGCCTGGGCCATCTTTTGCTCCAATGGAGCCTCGGCTGCGGGAGGGGAAGAGAGAGACAGAAAGGAAGGAGAGGGGGAGGGATGGAGAAGCAGATGGGCGCTTCTCCTGTGTGCCCTGGCCGGGAATGGAACCTGGGACTTCCGCACACCAGGCCAACGCTCTACCACTGAGCCAACCGTCCAGGGCCAGGATTTTAATCTTAAAGAAGGGTAGTTTAGGATATCTGAAAGTCCACAGTATGGACTGTAGTACCAAAGGGGGATGAATGTGTTTACTTCAGCAATGTTACCACCTCTTCTTCACTCAAACCACAGGAATAAATTAAGCTTGCATGTGAAAATCTGAGCTCTAAAACCAAAGTGGCATCTTTTGCTATTCCACTATAAGAAAAAGAAAAATCAAAATATTACAAGAGAGTGACAGTATCATGAAGATGCATTAATAGCTCCGAATCTTATTTTGCTAAAAGTAATTCATTTGCAAAATTAGGCATTTTCCTTATTGTTTATTACAAATCATGAGGAAGAGCACTCACACTCCATCTCTGCATAGGCTGACCCAAGATGATTATGGGTGGTTTGGTTGGGACCGTCACTCTGGGTCACTCTCTGGCATGGAGACAGCACCACCTCAAAGGTTTTCAGAAAACCTCTGCCTTTTTGGCTAAGCTCCACAAACATGCCCTTACTATAAACTGATCTGAAATGAAAAGTAAGTATGGAAGCAATATATTTGTCACCCACAGGAGGAACTAAGGAATTTACTTACTCAAAAGGCCAATTTCAACATTTCAGAGAACACTAAAATGACAAGACATGACCTTCTACAATAAGGTGGCCCAGTAATAGTATGTAGGGTAGAAGCTAAGACCTCCATCATTCTGTCTAAAATTTGAGTTTGCATAAATTAAATACTTGAATCTCTATACTCTATTTGCCAAATATAGGGCTTGTACTATCCTCCATATTTCCTTTCATGTCCACATACTCTGTTCTGGATCATCAGTTTTAATTCTATAAAGATATGCAGGTTATTATATAATACTATGGAATATATGGTTCTACTATTCATTTTGGGTTTTTTTGTTTGTTTGTTTGTTTGTTTTTTTCTTAAGCTGGAAACGGGGAGAGACAGTCAGACAGACTCCCACGTGCGCCCGACTGGGATCCACCGGCACACCCACCAGGGGCTTCACTCTGCCCACCGGGGGCGATGCTCTGCCCCTCCGGGGTGTCGCTCTGCCGCAACCAGAGCCACTCCAGCGCCTGGGGCAGAGGCCAAGGAGCCATCCCCAGCGCCCGGGCCATCCCTGCTCCAATGGAGCCTTGGCTGTGGGAGGGGAAGAGAGAGACAGAGAGGAAGGAGGGGGTGAGGGTGGAGAAGCAAATGGGCGCCTCTCCTATGTGCCCTGGCCGGGAATCGAACCCGGGTCCCCCGCACGCCAGGCCGACGCTCCACCGCTGAGCCAACTAGCCAGGGCCCTACTATTCATTTTGGAAGAAACAAAACAGTCTAGGATTTGTGAACTTATTGCAGCAAATTTTACCCCATAGTCATGCAAAATTAAAACTGAAGCCACTTCTGAGTAGCAACAGTCCTTTCCTTATTTTTTAAGCATTGAGATTATTTATACAGATGAAAGCTGATTTACTTTAATTTCCAATAGTTTATTGTACTATTGACTTTCCCTCTCTAAAGTTTAAGCTAAAAAAGTATTAAAAAATAAATACAATAGAAATCATAACCAATAGATATTAAATTGGAAAGCTAATTAGAGATGTTCTATCAGATTTTGCCTTCTGCTGGGACTGTAGGAAAGCAACATGTCGAGGGGCTTTGGCTGGTTAGCTCAGTTGGGTCGAGTGTCCTGATACACCAAGATTGTGGTTTAGATCCCCGGTCAGGACACATACAAGAATCAACCAATGAATGCATAAATAAGTAGAACAACAAATGAATGTTTCTCTCTCTCTCCCCTTCATCTTTTCTCTCTAAAAATCAACAATAATAAAAAAGTAAAATTGAAATTGTGCCTTATGTTCAGCTCTGACATATTTTCTTCCTAATCCCTCCAACCCAGGATGGGCACCTAGCCAATTAATGGCTACACTGAATGTTTGAAATTGGGTTGCCACTGGTTCCAGACAATTGCTTTATGAAAGGTTTTGTCTTTATTCACAAAGGTTTAATTGAAAATTTCCGGTCTCCAAGAGAGCCTGGTGATGACTCAGATGCAATGGAGACACAGAGTCCTACGTTCAGAATCTCTGCAGGCTGGAGAATCATCCTGGAGAATTTTCACGGGTCTTTAATCATGATCAACCCATGGAAACGCAGCCAGTCTCACTGCATAACTGTTTATTTTAGTTTAGTGTTTATTGTAATTGCTTGTTATCCTCACTTCTGTCACACTGTCAACATAGTAAGTTCAGTAGCTATTAGGGGAAAATTAAGTATTCTGAGAAATAAATATATAGGCCACCTGTATCAGGCCTTCAGTGGCTGAAGAGACAAGAATACAGTGATCCAAATGAAATTCTATCTCCTTACCTTCCCACCCCCAGTGGAGCTGTGACTCCACTGGGAGCAAAGTCTAGTCTCTTTTCATGGAGTTGCAATTTAAGTAACTCTATTAAGGTGTTACAAAATAATAAGATTATAGACTTTCTTGAAATGGATCTTAGAAGTAATATAGTCAAGCCCTTTATCCAAAGCAGAATTTCTCATTCTTGCATTTTTCATAAATAATCATCTTTCATATCCATTTAAACACCAAAATAAATGTTTAAAAATATAACAAATTCTTGTAGATGAATAAATGAATAGAGTGAATATATAACAGTGATAAAATATGTATTATATGTAGTGCAATATACATTAATAATAGCAGTATATAATAGTACTTACTATTAGTATATAGTCCTATTACTGCAGTCCAAGTAACTATCAACTTTACATAAATCATGTTTCAACATGTAGCTACTGTCTGCAGGACCCTGATTCCCAATTTACTTCAGGGTTTTATATTTAAACTATTATTCACATTGACTTTAACCTGCTTGCACTGCACATAGAAGTCAACTTCAGAGCTGAACCTTCCAAAGCTAATTGTTCCTTGTCTTGTTTCCAAGACACGACGTTCTTCTTCAGTATGTCTTACAGTTTTCTCTTAGTTTTATGTATTGGACCCTTATCCTCTATATGGCTATTTTTTTTTATGAATTCGTAATTATATCCTCTAGTTCATTCCATTAATTTTTCATGTATTCCATTGGCAATTTCATCATTCCCATAAGTTTCACTAACATCAATTACTCATGACTGCCATTTTTACATCTTTCTCATGCTCAGTTCCTGAGTTGTAAAGAGAAGATGCTTGACCTAAACAGTTATGTGACAGTATTTCTTATGATGGTTTTACAATATGCAAAAATATGAACTCGATGCTAGTGTTTTGCATGCATTTGCTGTTTGTTGAACAATGTACTCACAGCATGTGACACTGAGTCCCTGCTCAATGTCACTTTGGACATCAAATGCCAAGAGCTACAGATCTTTGCCTAGAGCCCCATCAATAACATTATTTATTTATTTACCCATCTATTTATTTACTTATTTATTTGTATTTGACTCATAAAAATGACTTATAAAGAAGGCATATAAATAATGCAAGGAACACAATTTTGCCCAGCTGAAATGCAGAATATATAGGCTAGCAGAGTCAGAATTGGGTACACTTGAAAATAGAGTCAAATTGAATGCATGAATTTTAATTAGGGTTATAATTAGTAGAAATGTTCAGTCTTACACATGGGTTTAAAAAAATATAAAAATGAAGAGATGCTTGAGAACTTATTTAAAAACTAGTTCATGCAGAAGGAGAGAGCAGTTTATTAGCCAGCATGCTTAGTACAATCAAACAGTAGTATGGTGTAGTTACAAAAAAATGAATGGAATTTTAGGTTGAATATAGAAAAAAAAACTATCCATAGGAAAGTCAGGTCAGATAACATCTTCAGCCTTGTCTGCTGTTTCAGGCATTATGTTTTAAGAAAAATATTTATAGGAGCATGCACTAATGTGGAAGACTGATGAGCAACAATGTCTAGTATCAATACCTGTTTGCACACTGATAAGATAAAAATGGGAAACTGCTAAAAATAGTAAAGACAAAAGGAATAGAGGTACTAGTCATTTTGTAAATCCTTCCTGGGATCTAGAATATGTTTTTTCAAAAAGTGATTCTTCAAACCACATACAGGGACCTAACTGCTGTGTCTTCTTTTACTTTATTTGTGGCGTGGATTGGTTCTCTTGCTAACCTGACATTGCTGATTACATAGATGTTTATGTTTTATGTTCTCTCTCATTTTCCCTTTATGTGGATGTCTTAGAATTTCAAAACTGTGTTGTTTTCAGGCATTTTGAAAACTTATGCCCTATTTATTTATAAACTAAAACAAATCTCTAACATATTTCATTGTAAACATTTAAACTGCCAGTACTCTATGGATGTTATAGTTAGCCCTCAGGGAATCACGGCTCTGTTGCCTACCAGTACTGTGACCTTGGGCGAGATATTTAACCTGCTAAATCTTAGTTTCCTCATCTGGAAGATGGAGATAAAAGTGCCACTAATCCCTTCATCGACTGATAATTTTAATTAAATATTCATTAACATCTACTCTAGGCACTGTACATCTACTTAGTATTCAGTAAACATTAACTGTTCTTATCAATAGTAAATTCTAGTGACTTTAGTATCTTAGCCCATTCTTTACTCAAGTACCATTTCCTTCTTTAGGTAAGTTAAACTGTATACACTAAATTTTCCCAATTTCATTTTATCCAAAGAGAGGAACTAAGAGCCACATTACTTAATCCTAAAATAAATTATAAAGATGAGTGGAAGTAGTTTGTTACCTTTTGAATGAACAAATATCTATTTATCTTTCACTGAAACCTATTATTTACCCCTCAAAATGGCCATTTCTTAATTATGCATTGTATTTACTTATAAATTATAAAGCAGAGGTGAAGTTTGTCATACTGGAGCTAATTGAGTTATTTTATTTTAGAGACCTCATTGAAACATTCCCTCAAGTTATTCAGACTTACTTCCTTTCTCTGGTACTAGAATTTAGACCCTAAAAGGCATATTCAAACAGGTGGTAGTAATTTCCATCATGTAGATTAGTGGTGAGCAATAGAGCTAGAGGGTAAATTATTACTCTATAGAAATTGAAATAGTATAAAAAGAATTATGTAGGAAACTGAGTTCAATAATGTTATAAGGCTATAAAATGAATGTATTTAAAGGTGAAACAAATAATAAAAATAAACATTTTTTTAAGAACACAAATAAATCAATCAGATCTATGTCTTAAATATGACTGACTATTCAGGACCTAAAACAATCTTTCAGTTTCCAACTTTTCATGAGCAAGAATCAGCTTTAGCTCTATATAGAAATTAACGAAAGCATGTTTCTCAGTGCTCAAATCAGAGATTAAGATCAGGTGCCACAGAGATCAAAAGCCAAGAGAAAGCCCTAATCAGATAACATTCCTTTGACCCCTATGGAGGGTCCTTTAAAATACCTGTCAACTGACTTTCAGAATTACTACAGAGTGACATTTCTTTTTTTTCATTTATTTCCATTTATTTCATTTTTTTTTTGAATGGTAAGGTTTATTGAATTATTCAGTTCCTGTTCTGCCATTGTATATGGGATGTGACAGGAGGTATGTACCTTGTTTCTTTAGGTGCATAGGCCACACTGGACAAGGAGGAATCATGCAAAACATGATGAAAATCACTGCACTTCTACCATAACACCACCTTGTAATCACACTTTTCTTTCCCTTTTGTGGCAACTGTTGACACATGGGTTGAAGATTACAGTTTCCCAAGGGAGCCTGGATTCCAGACTCTATTTGGAAAAAAGTCACCCAGGAGAGTTGCTCCATCTATATAATATTCTGACATGAACTAGAATAAAATCTCATTTTGTTAAACCACTGAGGTTTTTGTTGTTGTTGGTTATAGGAGCTAGCAAGCATTACCCTCAATAATATCCTTACCCTAGTAAAAGATAAAAGATAAGCTTTTGGATTTTAGAGTAAAAAAGTAGCAGCCTCTAGCCACTATCAAAGCATTTTGTATCTAATAACAGACTAAAGTAAAACAATGATTGAAAAAAATTAATGAATAAATAATGAAATAGTTCAAATATCCTAAGGAAGATCAAGCCTTTAGAATCTCACTTGAAACATAAGATCAATTGCTTTTATACGAGTACAGGAAATGTGCAGCTGGGAGCTTAAAAGAATATTTTTATGTTGTGTTGTTTGACTTCGGTGCCCATTTGAAACCTTTGCTGTCAGTTGCAACAGTCCATTGAAAATACTGCTATCGGACCTGGTATGATTTCCAACTAGTATTGTTACCAAATACTGTGTGAGTATGTTTGCAGTCAAGTGTAAACAATGAGAACTCTTCGCTTCTGTGCAGCTTTCCTATTAGCCCTTCTCTAAGTGGAGCGTGGAATTTAGTATGCCCTCTTTTAGCCACAGTGGTATCACAGGATGCAAGGGTTGCCTTGGCAACTCCATCTAATTTAGGCAATAGGACAAAACAGAGCATGTTTTATGGAACAATTAATGCATGTGTTGGTAGATTTCAACCTGATGTTTTTTTCTGCCCAAGGTGCTTATTAATAGTCCTATAAAGCATTTTGCAACCAACACTATTCTGATAAAAATGGTAACATTTGTTTTAAAGATGTGATTTCAACAAGAACTCTGTTTTAATTACAGAGTCCCCAGGTTACGAACGAGATAGGTTCTGCAGGTATAAGTTAAAATATTTAAGTATTTATATGCACAGAGAGGTAAAAATAAATACTATGTTAAGACAAACATCAGTCTAAGTTGCATTTAATAGGTACCTGTTCCAACTTATATACAAATTCAACTTAAGAACAAACCTACAGAGCCTACGTCATTCATATCCTGGGGACTGCCTATACTTATTTCCAGTTTAAGAAATAGAATCTGATGATTAGCCAGCATCAACTGAACCCTGCATAGCACAAGTACAGGTAAATTTTAAGGTATGAGGCTACTTTTAAGAAAAAACTTGGTTAATATCACAATTTTTGTTACATTCAGGTCTTAAAGGAAAACATCAGCCAAGGAGTATAGGTATTCAGACTAGCAAGTAAAATATACTGCTCATAAGCAAAGAATTGGAGTAATAATTAAGACTAGATTCACAGATGTTGGCTTATATATCAAAAGAGGTGACAATAAATTTTGAAAGTCAGGATGTCCCAAAGGAACCCTTTACAAATATATCAGCATTTCCAAGATAACTACATATATCTGTATCAAGCATAAACTGGATAAGAAGGAATGTTCATACCAATTTGGATTGAGGTTTATAGTCTTAGGAAAGGTAAATGTCTTCCACATACCCCCAAACTTTCATCCTTATGTAACAAAATATAAATAATGAACTCATGGCCTTGATCCTCAAATACGTGTCAACTATCACAGCCCACTGTGACCCAAGTCAATCTCAATTTTCTTGAACTTCTTTACCATCACCAGCTGACCAAAGCTTATCATCTCTAACTCTGGTTTTAATTTCCAGGTAGGAATGAATTTCAACACCTACACTCTGTCATTCTTTATTTCCCTAGATGTGCCCTAATCAGGAAAGAGAGAGCTGATGTGGAGTGCACCGAATTCTAGGCAATCTAAGGCCCACAGAAAGGAGAGTGAGGTTTCTCATTGGAAAGAGACTTTAGGAAAGAGACTTTTTTTTAAGCAAAAGTAAAACCAAGGACAAAAAAAGGCCCTGGCTGGTTGGCTCAGTGATAGAGTGTCGGCCTGGCTTGTGGATGTCCTGGGTTCAACTCCTGGTCAGGGCACACAGGAGAGGCACCCATCTGCTTCTCCACCCCTCCCTCTCTCCTTCCTCTGTATCTCTCTCTTCCCCTCCCGCAGCCAAGGCTTCATTGGAGCAAAGTTGGCCCCAGGTGCTGAAGATGGCTCTATGGCCTCCAACTCAGTTGCTAGAATGGTTCCAGTTGCAAAGGAGCAATGCCGCAGATGGGCAGAGCATCGCCTCCTAGTGGACATGCTGGGTGGATCCTAGTGGGGCACATGCGGGAATCTGTCCTTCTGCCTCCCCACTTCTCACTTCAGAAAAATTACAAAAAAAAAAAAAGGAACAAAAGAAAGCACCCATCTTTTTGGGGATGGCAGACTATAAGACTAAAGACTAAGGTTCTAGTTTAGTGGCTCCTATTGGTTTATGTGAGTTCCTATTGGTTTATGTGAGTTATATATATTAATATGCTATTACTATATTGTTTTAATATAGTAGATTAAGACACTCTTGGCTTACAAAGTTGGGAAAGGGAGAAGTATTTGAATAGCCATTCTGGGTAATTGTAGATGGTTTTCTTTGCTATTATTCCAAAACAGGACTAAAAGTTAGTTGCAGTATAGAATCTGAAACCATATAAGTAAATGGCTTGTACTTTCTTTTTTTATCTTTTTATTAATTTTAATGCAGTGACATTGATAAATCAGGGTATATATGTTCAGAGAAAACATCTCCAGATTATTTTGACATTTGATTATGTTGCATACCCCTCCCCCAAAGTCAAATTGTCTTCTGTCACCTTCTATCTGGTATTCTTTGTGCCCCTCCCCTTCCCCTGCCCCCTTGGCTTGTACCTTCTTACATTTAAATATATTTGCCTAGCTTACATTTTGAATGGATTCTTTTCTTTTTACTCATTCCTGATTTTATAACATCACGTAGTGGTCATTTGGGAAATATTGGTTTACTGAACAATGCTGATTTTCCAAATGCTAACACATTGATTATACAAAATCAAAACAATCATACTTATTTATATTGCTACCAAGCTCCTAGATAAATTTTTATAGAGAGAGAAGTTGTAACTGCTATTATAGTTCTTATATGCCACAGTACTTCTTTGTCATTTTGTCAACAGAATATTAAAGTGACATGTTCTCAAAGGTAGAGATTCAATAAAATTCATTGTTTGTAACTGATTCAAGGGCATTTTTAAGTGAAACTGGCTTTCTTTTCTCTTTCCTTTTCTTTGCTTTTACTAGTACTATGTGGCCATGAGGAACACAATGACAACTAATGCAGTTTAGTGCTAATAATTTGAGTTGTGCTAAAGGACCGGCAGCTTCATCGTAAAAGATGCTAGTAGTAACTTAATATTACTACGAGAATAGTTTTGACCTTACAGGGTCGCAGGCGTCTGTGGAGTGCACTTTGTCTGAAAGTATTCTAAATTAATGTTTTGCAGAGAAATGATCCTCAATCACTAAAATCACCTTGAATTTATTAAATAACTACTGAATTTGCAAAGGCAATAGTTATAAAATGTTCAATACCCCTCTAACAGAGAAGGCCATACTTGATGCAAGAAAGTTGAGTTGTATGTAGTAATTTCTACATCAGTATGTGGGAAGAATATTTTTCCTTGAAGAAAACAACCTTCATACTACAAAAATATAGAAGGAACGTTCCTGAGATGTGTTTGCAGGGGTTGTATGACTTTAATATATATCTTATATTAGTTGAATTGTTCATAGTTTCTTAAAATTCTGTGTAAATTTCACTATCTCCATTGTCCTTTAAATTATGTTCCACTGGCCCTGGCCGGTTGCCTCAGCGGTAGAGCGTCGGCCTGGCATGCAGGGGACCTGGGTTCGATTCCCGGCCAGGGCACATAGGAGAAACGCCCATTTGCTTCTCCACCCCCGCCCCCTCCTTCCTCTCTGTCTCTCTCTTCCCCTCCTGCAGCCAAGGCTCCATTGGAGCAAAGATGGCCTGGGCGCTGGGGATGGCTCCTTGGCCTCTGCCCCAGGCACTAGAGTGGCTCTGGTCGCGGCAGAGCGACGCCCCGGAGGGGCAGAGCATAGCCCCCTGGTGGGCAGAGCGTTGCCCCTGGTGGGCGTGCCGGGTGGATCCCGGTCGGCCGCATGCGGGAGTCTGTCTGTCTCTCCCCGTTTCCAGCTTCAGAAAAATACAAAAAAAAAAAAAAAAAGCGAAATTATGTTCCACTGAGTCTTCCAATTTATACATTAAAATGGCCTTACCAAGAAGGCCATTTTATATGGGGTGGGTCATTTCTTCCTCAGTCTTTTCTAGATAAGATCAAGTTCTCAGCTTTTCTGTTTTCTTTGAGAATGGGTCAAACAGGTTACATGTTTTAAGCAGCCTTGAATAGTGTTTGTGTTTTGAGAACACTAGTTTAAAACATGGTACCTGAAAACTGTATCATAGATACTGAGTCAGAATAACAAAATAAAAACATTTCCAGTCCTTGAACTTAAGCTGTTGTGAAAACTTCTGTCTCTTTGAAGCACAAAAGGTAGGGACAAGGTAACTTTAACAGAAAGTGAGTGTCTATTTCACTGGAAATAAAGTAAATTCTATGTGAGTTTGCCAGGGTGCTTCAGCAGTTACTGGTGTTGGTAACAGTCAATGCTAAAGATGTTAAGGTGGGATTTTTGATCGAAAGACTCAAGGCTGGTTCTTTGTGTCTTATGTGGATGACGGGTTATAGGAAGAGCCCAGCAGACTCTCATGAACTGTCAGCTGGCCAGCTAGTCGGCATTCTCAGAATGCCGGAATGAATATGAACAAAGGATTAATAAATACCTGGAAGGCTCAGCATGGCATCTCTCAAGGTTGTTTTGCTCAATGGAGCAAAAGCAAAATCATTTAGCATCTATTTCCTTGCCCCAGAGTTGTACGAGAGAACTGAAAAGACTGAATTGATGTGGGGAAGATGGACAATATTAACACAGAGTTCTACAACACAGATCAGGGCTGTTTAGCTAAGGGGATCTGTATGCTGTTTACATACATCAAGATCTGGAAAATGTTGGACTTCATGGAAAAGAATAATACATTCATGTGGAGCACACACACAAATTTCATGTAAAGTCATCATTTTGTGTGAGGATTCCATCGCCCCCTCTAATCACTAAAGAGCTATTGTTTCCTCTCTAGAGAAAAAGAATAGCTCTGTATCCTATTTCTGTACAGGCGCCGCAATAAAGATGTCTATCTTTACATAAACAAGTCCACATCACTTGAATCATCAAGTTGGCTAAATAGGACAAAAGAGAGAATTCATTATTTTTTTACTTGGTAAGAGGAAAAAGGGGATAACCAACTGAAAATCTGATTGAAGTGAAAATTAGATCATCTGTGTTTAGTAGAGTTCCCTCTTAAAACTATGTTTTTTCTTAAAACTATGTTTGCTCTATCTTTTAAGTGCCTAGAAGAATGGTAAGCTGTGTAGTGTGCTCGTGTAAATTATTGTGTAAAAATTCACTGAAGACTGGTCTCAATAATCGTGAACAACTCTAACAATAACCAAAATATAATCCTACTGTTCTACTTAGGTTAGTTATTTACCAGTAGCAGTTACTAAATTTAAAATGATATGGAAACTACCAGAAAGGCCATCCTCTTAAGGTTTACAGTAAAGACTTGGCTTTTCCAAACTTTTTAAAAAAATTAATTTTAGAGAGAGAGAGACAGAATCATTAATCTGTTCCTATATGTTCCCTCACTGGGGATCAAACCCACAACTTTAACATATCAGAATGATGCTTTAACCAACCAAGCTATCTGGCCGGGGGCTCTTTCAAACTTTATATCAGTAGGTTTAATATACCATTACAATAGGAAGCCTTTATTTAGAATGTATTTACATTGGGGAAAACTTGTATTAGAGTTGAACTTGTTTATAAGGATTTCCTAATACTGTTGATAGGCTAGACAAAACAAATAACACAGGTCATATAAACTTATTGTATAATATGGTGACAAAGATATAGTAAAAACATTAAATTCAACAAAAATTCTGATTATATTGTGTTTTGAAAATAATCTAATTTGCGTCATAACATTGAAGTACTGAAAAGGAATTTAGAGACAATCTGAGCCAAGTTATTAAATGAAAACAGTACGGGACAAGGTTCAAAACATTCTATAACTAGAAATAGACATAAATTACTTAAGTTCAAATCTCTCAAATCCCTGTTATTTTACTCTCCGTCACACTATACTGCTCTGTTATATGTTATGTGGACTCTTGTCAAGCAAAGCTTCATTCTGAGTCATGAAAACTAGAAAATCTGAAATGAATTTCAAGAGCTGGATTGAATACTTGACTGTGTCTGTAGGAGACAGTTCATTCTAATGCCATCCTGTAGAGTGCATGCTCTGTGATAAACGTTCAGACTTTCCCATCTCACCTGTATGAGTCTATGTACAACTGAATACTACCAGCCCTGGAAGAGGTTTTCCATGAATCTGTGTGTGTAATGGAATAACTATCTAAAGAAGAGAAACAAGTTTAAAGTGTAAGGTAACATGTAAAGAGGTACATTTGGGGGTTATACTCATAAATGAGATTCTTTATTGTGGGTTTTTACAAATACTTCTGTCAAAATTGCTTACCTACAGAAAAGAAATCATTGCTTGTCTTTATAGCAGAATTCCTCTGGTGCAGTCGCAATGTAATCTAAGAAAGACATGCTCATTAGTGGCTCATTACTTAGCTGGATAATTGCTGTTCATATCAGCAACACAAATCACAGAAAAAACTTATTAAAGTAACCTATTAATTTTTTTACATGACCAACTTCATTATACAGTATCTTCTCCTAATTAATGTAATCAGTGCCATAAAAATCCAAGATGAAAGAGAACTATTAGGTCATCTGCATTCAACTACCTGGAAAAAGAAAGGCTATTTTCTGCAGTGACCAGTCCATTAATCTCAAGCAAAGAATCTCATTGACTGTACTATAAATAATTGCTTCCCTTTCAAAAAGCTCTACCTACAACGGTAAATCTCTTTCCTCCTGAGAAAATTCCTTGGATTTCTTTAAGAAGAAAACAAGAGCAAAAGGTCAAGCAACTCCTCTGTGTCAAACTTTTAATGACTTCTCACTAACTGTAATATGACACCCCTCAATCTTTTTTTAAATTATTTTTATTTATTTATTCATTTTAGAGGAGAGAGACAGAGAGAGAGAGAGAGAGAGAAAGAGAAAGAGAGAGAGAAGGGGGAGGAGCAGGAAGCATCAACTCTCATATGTGCCTTAACCAGGCAAGCCCAGGGTTTTGAACCAGTGACCTCAGTGTTCCAGGTCAACGCTTGATCCACTGCACCACCACAGGTCAGGTGGACCCCTCAATCTTAAAACAGGAATTCTAAATTAGTTCCTTTGCATGGACTTTGAACATTGTGACCTCAAACTGACTTTTCAATTCCAGATTCTAGTATTGTCTGTGTTCTCTCTTTGGATCCTAAGTTTTAGAGAAATCTTTCTAATTATTCTTTCTCCAAGAAGTTTTATAGTTTTCTCTGGCTTTGCTTTAATTCATGTCATTCTTTCAGTTTTGGATGCCAGACTTCCTCCTTTCAATTTCATGGATGTGCAGGAAATTTCAGACTTTGCTAGGAAGTTAAGAGTAGACGACCTCAAAACCCTCTTCTAATTCTCAGATGTTATTATTTTATTTCTTATTCATCCCTAGCATATCATCTTTCACTCAGTTACAGATTAAACAGATCTAGAAAGAGACGTGCAGCACAGACGTGAAAAAACTTAAATGCAACCTTTGGTTATTGAGCAGTTCCAGCATTATCTGTGGCTTCCCACTGAATATTACACACTAAGATCACTGCACCAAAACATTTTTGAAAGTTCATAAACCATTCATGTTGATGATATATTTATAGGTGACGTGTGTGCAGGGACATGTGAAGTGGGAATTATTAACCAGGGCCACAACCAGGAAACAAAGAGCTTGACTGAGGTTTAAGGATCCTACAAAAATGCCTCATACCACAAAGGACAATGTGTTCGTGATCCAGGAATGTCTCCCAGGCTGTTCAAAAAGCTATGTACAATCAAATGGTTGAACTTTCTGTATAATTTCTGTAATAATGGGTTCTGAAAAAGAATCTTGTTCTAAAAAGAAAAATTTTTAAATAGGTAAATTATAAATATACAATAGATAAATACTATTAGATAATTCACTAACAGTTGTGCTTTAGTGGAATAATGTAACTAGAATGATTCATTTGAAACACAGGGCAAGGTACTAGAATTATGGACATGTGAACACTGAAGAATGAAATATCAAGAGAACATATATACAGTGATGAGAAAAAATATCTATAAATGTTACAAAAATTAACTCTCCAAAGAATGCAAGGTCCCAGATTTAATATCAAGTAGGCATAAGGTAAGTAAATACAGGTACTGTGTATAAGTATTGAGCATTCTATACAGACATGGAAGTCCTGGGCCTGTAAATACATGAAGATACTCACAAGCAGAAAGATAAACAAAAACAAAAAAAGTGATCCAGAGGTATGCAGAACAGTGTGGTAAGTGTGATAGGAGCAACTTGGTATATCTCTTGGTAAGTTTTTTGGTATAAATGCTATTAGTATTGTTCACTTATTTCTGACTATTTTCCAGAACATAGTAGGATCCTATATCCTTGCCATCTTTGAAGTTAGGTGTAGCCATATAATATGCTTTGGTCAATAAGATGTAAATAAGATGTAAGTAAACATTTTATTTACATACGAGTCTTCATATTCCTATTTTTCAGTCTTCAGGATCATGAACATCTGGATAAGAAGCTTCTCTAAACTAGGGTCCCTCAATAAAGGCCACATTTTTTTTTTCTTAAGCTGGAAACGGGGAGAGACAGTCAGACTCCCGCATGCGGCCGACCGGGATCCACCCAGCACGCCCACCAGGGGTGACGCTCTGCCACCAGGGGGCGATGCTCTGCCCCTGCGGGGCATCGCTCTGCCACGACCAGAGCCACTCTAGCACCTGGGGCAGAGGCCAAGGAGCCATCCCCAGCGCCCGTGCCAACTTTGCTCCAATGGAGCCTTTGCTGCGGGAGGGGAAGAGAGAGACAGAGAGGAAGGAGGGGGGGGGTGGAGAAGCAAATGGGCGCTTCTCCTATGTGCCCTGGCCGGGAATCGAACCCGGGTCACCCGCACGCCAGGCCAATGCTCTACCGCTGAGCCAACCGGCCAGGGCCAATAAAGGCCACATTTGGTAGAACTCTCTACCAACCCAAGATTGACAAGAGAGTAAACAAGAAATAAAGTTTTGTGGTTTTAAGTTATTGAAAGTAAGAGAACATTTCCAACATAAACTATTTCATCCTGATTGATATATTTGGTTTGGGGGATTCTGTTAGAAAGCCATTTCTTTATTATACTATTCTATTATAACATGGCAAAGTATTTGTGACTATTTTGTCCTTAAGAACTCTACCTTCTCGGGCCCTGGCCGGGTGGCTCGGCGGTAGAGTGTCGGCCTGGCGTGCGGGGGACCGGATTCGATTCCCGGCCAGGGCACATAGGAGAAGCGCCCATTTGCTTCTCCACACACACCCCCCCCCCCTCCTTCCTCTCTGTCTCTCTCTTCCCCTCCTGCAGCCTTGAGTGGCTCCGCTCCTGGCAGAGCGATGCCCCGGAGGGGCGGAGCATCGCTCCCTGGAGCATCGCCCGGTCGGGCGCATGCGGGAGTCTGCCTGTCTGTCTCTCCCCGTTTCCAGCTTCAGAAAAATACAAAAAAAAAAAAAAAAAAAGAACTCTACCTTCTCAAAGATAGGATGCTTTTCTTCCCTATTTTGTTTCCCTAGAGTCTAGCACGATACCCCACATTAGCAAGATCACCAATGCATTTTCATGGAAGAAGGGGAAGAGGAAAAGAAGTGAAGGAAGGATTGATGGGATTCCCTTGGGCTCTTCATGCTGATTTCATATCTGAGAGACTGATCTCTTCCACAGATTGAGTAAACAGGGAGATTTTACTAAAGGTTCTTTTTATGTACTCAGTATATTGTTTCAGAGCTTCTTATTATAGCTAGTCACCTTTTCTGCATCACCAACAAACCCCCAGAGGGTGCTCTGCTGCTGGTCTGCTGACCATCCTTCAAATAGCAAGAACTGAGATTACAGGAAAATTTTCTCTATGTTTCTGAGACTACAACCTGGCTGTGAAGTGAAAAAGAGAAAGAGCTAAATTGAAGTTCTTATCTGAACCAGGTCAAGCTGGAACTAGCTGCCCTAACACAGACTGAACACAATTCCGACTATCCCAGAGAACGTATTCCTGGACACACACAGGGAGCAGGGAGAGGAGCTGGAGGCCGAGGAAATGGGTTTGAGTCACATCCGTTTTGTTTTTTGTTTTTTTTAAACAGATCTGAACTCAACTTGATCAGTAAAACATTCACAATTCAGTTGGAGCTAAATTGAACATTTGATCAGTGTGTTCTCAAAGTTGATTGTCTTTGTATTTTTCATTTTTTTAAAGTAGTTTCAGAGAGAGACAATGGATTAGATTTGCTGAGTTTTGTTCACATCATGGAAAAGAAAATCCATTCTGTGACCAGTTTGATCTACTATAATTAGTTTCACAATTATCATCCAAAAATGTCTTTGAATAATTAATTGGATAATCTGCATGTAGGTTTGAAATTACTTCCATTAAAAGATAAACATTTATTAGATGTCACAATAATAAGATGTACTAGAGGAGTTTAAAATAACAGATTAGCATTGCTTCCATTATATAGCATAGCAATTGCGATATAATGGAAGTAAAATGGGATTGAAATTCAAAGCCTGTCTGCATTGGTTTTTTTCTGATGAGTGTCACTTATCTTTACATGGGAATTAAGAGATGGAGCTTAGACCAGGGGGAAGATAGAGAACTTTGAAACCATTGAAATCTGAGCCTGAAATTTTGGTTGGCCAAGTAATAATTTTGGGACCTGTGACAAGCCAGGTTGCCTGAAGCTCAATTTCCTCATGCTTAAAATAGTGAGGATACCTACTGCTCAGGACTGCTGTGAGGATAATATATATTTATAAAGTATCTTGTGAAGTGCATGCACAACACAAGCATTTAATACTTTGTCATTTATAATAAATAATCATTATCGTGGTTGGTATAGACTTTTTATATTATTTTTGTGCTAACTTGTCTGTTAAATAATGTATAATATAAATTTATTTATATTGAAATATCTCAACTAGATACGCATTAAAGTAATACATTAGTCATGTTGCTATTTCAAGAGTTTTTGTTAAAAACAATAATTACTGTTAGTGACACAGCTGCTCAATATGCTTAATATTAAGATAAAATGAGGTCCTCTATGACACTTCTTTCAAAAATATAAAATAAATGACTATTCAACCAGAATGAATTGACCATGCATTACCAGATATACAAAGTCAAGACACTGATGCCGAGAAGAGACAAAACCAGACCAGCTGGGTCCCTAAGTGCATTTTATAATTCTACTTTTGTCTGTTTCTGTAACCTATTACAATTGGTACAGTGAAAAAACCTAGTAAACTTAAGTGTTTAATACAAATTATTTTCCTTTTCCCCTGAGAAATTTGAGGACAAGATTCACACATGAAGCAATGAGACTCTTCAGTGGTAGACTGTATTGTGCTAATGTACATGTAAATGTGCAGAAAAGAGGGAAATCTTTGGATAACAGATTCTTGAAATAAATCTTTGCATAGCTCTTGATATCTAATTTTTACTTTGGAGGATAGATTGGATTTGGAAAGGTTGCTACAAACAGCAATAGGTCATGTTTCCTCCTTAACTAAGGATGTCAAGGAGCACAGACACAGAGCAAGGACAAAAAAAACAAAAAAACACTGCAGGCACATCACTGATTATAGTGAAAGGTGGTTTCTTGGAAGGCATGGTCAATATAGCGTGATAGTTAGGTTAGGGCAGATTATGGAGCATCTGGAATAGAAAACAGAAGCATTTGGGAGCAATGTGACAGGCAGAAAAGTCAGTCAACCATTAGATTGGTTCTTTCTAGAAAGAATTGGAATGCAAAAAAAGTTCAAGTCAGAAAGGATATAGCAGTCATCTAAATGCTCATAAATATTGAGTCTTCAACATAGTTCCCCTTTTCATTTATATTTTAAGTGTTATATGTGATGAAAATATTGTACAGGATTAAGAAAAGGACAATAAACCACGGCTTTGCTGTACCAACTCTTAGAAAAATCTTTGTTCAAGAAAAGAAATTACAAAAAAAGACAGAAGTGGTTAGAAACTCAGTTTGTGAACAAAGGTGAGATACTCTTACACAAAACAGTGTTTATATTTCTGCATTATATGATGAGATGTTATAGCTGAAGAGGAACTGGTAGCAACATCATGGGTATTACCAAATTTGTATTCATCAATAGGATTATGCAAAAACAATGTAAATGTTGCAATCCTTTAATTTGTATTCTAACACTTGATACTGAAGCCCCTTGGTTCCATTTCATTAAAATCACTAGAGATTTGGAATATCATGTAAACAATGTCAAACATAGGAGATAATCACAATTCATGAACTGTTTATTTCTAAAGAATATCTTGTTAAATCCTTATTAGTTCAAGTGTAATATTTTTTTCCTCTAAAGTAAACCTGACTGACTTTATGATATTGTCTTCTCCAGCATAGTGGTCTTTTATTAACTGTTTTTATATTTAAATAAAGCATTTACTTATGCATGTCAGTGTACTCTACAAATATTAATTTATCTTGTTTCATGTTATCCCCAAATTTTCAAAGATGGGATTCCTGCTTGACACCACATAGGGAAACAATGACTTTATTAACATATACCATAACATGCCTGAATTCATTGTCCAATTCATTAAAGTCAACAGAGAATTCAGTAAAAACACCAACAAAAACCTAAAGAGCCATAGGTATAAAAAACAATCAAGCATGTACATACACACTCACACACACTACTATTTGTGTCACTAATATTTTAACCAAATAACTTGAACAGCTTAGTGAAATTTGGTATTTTCTATGTGGTTTCAATATAAGTAGAATATTCAGTTACATTTTTATTTCATCATTGGTATTCACCTTTTGTTCAGCTTTGATCAACAAATATTCATTCATGTGTTCACTATCTTTTAAGCATTAGAGTGTTTGGTGGCATTTCCTAACCTATGGGGCCAGTCCCACAGTACACCTGGGGCCACACAGCAATTTTGTGGTGAGAGACTGACAGAGGCAGAGAGAGAAAGAGAGACAGAGGGGGGGGGGGTCTCCTGCAAAGGAACTATGGTTTGTTACCATTGGGGTTGGGGGTTGGGCAGGGTTTTTGCAGACTCACTCTTTATTGGTGAATTTAAAACATAGAAGCAGAAATTTAAAGTGTGGCAGAAGAGGAAAAACTAGAGGCTCAAATGGTCAGTTCTGAAATTCAACTAAGATCTCTAAAACAAAGCAGCCTCTGTGGTGTGTGTGTGTGGGGGGGCAGTCTGGCGTTGTATGTAGTCCCATGGCTGCAATGTGTTTGCTGGAGATAGCCCTCTTAACGTGGATGCCCTGGCAATCTCAGCTTCGGTTAGACACATGCGTTACCCAAATGTAAGAAAAAGTCAGGGTTTACACTACACAGACACTACGCTCAAAGCTAGGATTTAAAAGTAAGCATCATCAGAACCCTGACCTTGAACAGAAACAATGCATAATGTAAGAGGCAGAAACAAGGCAGTTCAACATCATGGAGAATTCTCAGAGTTCGTATGAAAAGAATGTGTGAGGAAGTGTAAATTCGTTCATTCATTTCATTCAAGAAAAAGAGAGTGCATCAATTCATCCTGGAGGGAAGGATGCAGGAGTCAGACACTTGTTAGGATTAGATGACGCTTTAGCTTCTTGTAGGATGAGTAGGAGTTTTCCATGTAGGCACCTGTGAGATGTTCCAGGAAGCAGCGGCAGAAGAATGGACAGGCCCACTATGATGGAAGGATTCAGGGCTATGCAGTATTAAGAAACTGTCAAGTGCAAGTTGAGAAAAGCTGAGAGATGACACATGTGACTAGTGGGAGCAAAATCATTTTGTCTATACACAAAAAAACTAGAGAGCTCTAGGAAGATTTTTGCAGGAGTATAACTGGTATGTGAGATGAGAAGAGTGGATTAAAATGTAATTAAAACTAAAATATGAGTAAGCAGCAAAAGCAGTATACATATTATTTGTTATAATGTAGAGAATTAAAAGATCGGGAAAGAAGTTTATGGCAACATTGAAATAAAAACATTAAATATATAATTAAATGGGTTTAAAAACCAGTGGTAGGAATTAAAAAGGAATAATATGAATAAAGTATAAAAATAAAGAAGCTTAAGGGAAGCCATATTTAAATGACAAAATAAAAACAGAATATGAGGGAGAGATGAGGAAAGGGGAAGAAATAAACATTTCTAGAAGCAACCGAGGAATGAGAATTTATGAGTTCTCAGAATTATCCAGCTTTTCTTCTTGAGAGCAATTTCATCACAACCCCTACCACGTGATCCTCCTGGGTAGAGAGGGCTTACTGCCTAGATGTACCCACTCAAACACCACTTCCTTGAGGGGTAAGCAGATAAATTCACTATCTGAAAAGGTGACAACAGGAGTTTGTATCACAGAAAGGTTGCTACAGTTTCAGTAGCCACGGCCACCAACACAGCCTGGCCCGTGCAGGTTCACATTTGATTCAGACAGATGGTAACAAAACAATGGAGCCAAGAACTGGTGGGACATTACATTTAACCCTAGCTTGCACCCAGAGGGCAAGAAATACACACAGTGGGAAAACACTTCCCTTTCCATTCAGGGCTCCCAAAACCACTAACTCATCTGAGTTTCTTAGAATCAAAGGTTTCTACCTTATTCACCTCTGTTCCCCATCTCCTTTTCTCTGCACAAACTCTGCACAAACTGGCTTCTCCTTCAGCACTCTGCCATCTTGGCTGCCTCTCCTCTTCAATGCTAATTTCAGGAACCTACATAGAGCAAGCACCCAGTCTGCCCCATTGTATAGTGTAGAAATCAAAACATTTAAGCCAATATACAAATAAGAAAGTCTCTGATACAAAGTCACTTATCTGAAGCATAAATGGGATTCCTCCTAACAGAGTACCACCCCACATCATGCAACAGTCAAGGGTGTGGAGAAAAGCTTAGTGTTGAGAAGATTTTAGGATTAAAAACATGGAAAAGGCTTAGTCTTAAAACTAAGCCTTAGGCTATAAGGACCGTGCCTGCTTAAAGCCTGTCCCCCCACAGCCAATGCAAACTATAAGCGAGCAAACATACAAATCATATTTACAAACTTATTTGACCAACACAGGATAAGGAGAGAGACCAAATATGTTTGCTAAAAGTGTTGGGACTCACTTATTAGGAAATCTAATAAGCTAGTCCCCTCTTGTTTAGTTTACAAGTTTTTATACATATAAAGGATTTAAAGAAGGATGATTATTAGAAAGCATATAAAATGTTACAGAATGCAGGTTTTTCAAGCAGGGAAAGTGGTCTCCTGATCCCTTTGTCTAGACCAGAGATAGTCAACCTTTTTATACCTACCGCCCACTTTTGTATCTCTGTTAGTAGTAAAATTTTCTAACTGCCCACCGGTTCCACAGTAATGGTGATTTATAAAGTAGGGAAGTAACTTTACTTTATAAAAGTTATAAAGCAGAGTTACAGCAAGTTAAAGCATATAATGATAATTACTTACCAAGTACTTTATGTTGGAGTTTCACTAAGTTTGGCAGAATAAATCTTTATAAAACAACTTACTATAGTTAAATCTATCTTTTTATTTATATTTTGGTTGCTTCGCTACCACCCACCATGAAAGCTGGAATACCCACTAGTGGGTGGTAGGGACCAGGTTGACTAACGCTGGTTTAGACTCTAGAGCAGTGGTTCTCAACCTTTCTAATGCCGTGACCCCACAATACAGTTCCTCATGTTGCAGTGACCCCAAACCAAAAAATAATTTTGGTGGCTACTTCATAACTGTAATTTTGCTACAGTTATGATTCGGAATGTAAATACCTGATATGCATTATGTATTTTCTGATGGCTTTAGGCGACCCTGCTGGGGTCACGACCCACCTCTAGTAGAGTTATATGTCACTCTCAGGAATCCAGGAGGGAGAAAAGTTAGAATCAGTGTAGAAATTTTAATTAAGACATGCAAACTTGTCTCCTAAAGCAGTGGTCCCCAAACTTTTTGGGGTCACGGACCGGTTTAATGTCAGAAAATATTTTCACGAACTGGCCTTTAGGGACAGATAAATGCACAAAATAAAATTATATGACCAGTGTAAAAACTGTGGTATTTTAAAATATAATTGTCTAACTTACGAGACAAGCGTCAAGAGTGAGTCTTAGACGGATGTAACAGAGAGAATCTGGTCATTTTTTAAAAATAAAACATCGTCCAGACTTAAATATAAATAAAACGGAAATAATGTAAGTTATTTATTCTTTCTCTGTGGACTAGTACCAAATGGCCCACAGACCGGTACCGGTTCATGGCCTGGGGGTTGGGGCCACAGTCCTAAAGGATCTTAAGGGTGGGGAAGAGGAAGTTTTCAGATAAGTTTTATCCTCTTTGTTGTCTACCAAGTAGTGGTCTCAGTCCTTCCAGAGAACTATAGTTAAACTATAACTAGATGACCCATTTGTCTTTATAAGCCAGGAAGCTCCTGCATTCTTCTCCCTCCATTCTTCACAGAAAGGAGGGGGCAAGAAGCCTGACCTTTCCTCTTTAAAATGGCCTTGCCAATACTAAGTTTTACAGTTCTTTGGCACCTTATCACACTACTCATTGTAATAGTTTCACAAGAGTCACCTAAGTGGACACTGTGAGGTCAGTTAGCAATGGGGAAGGTCACCTGAGGAACCACCCACACCCATGACCACCAAAGGAAATGGCCCAGGAGCATTTTGAGAAAGAACAACTGTCTGTCAGCCAATGAAATTTTGCCACCCAGCAGCACCCTACCACCACTATAAATTACCCCTGTGTGGGAGAAGCTGCATGACTTCCGTGGCCCGTTTTGCGGACCAGTGAACCTCACCCAGGAGCGCTCTAAATAAAGCTTTTGCTTGTCCACACTTGGTGGCTATGTCCTTCTTTCTTCCTCGGTGGAAAATACCTTATATTTGGTGCCAAAACCCAGGAGGAGCTTGAGTCCACAAGGGCCACTCCTCTCCTCTTCCCTTCCTAGAGGGACCAGGACCTCCGACCTCCCATCTGCTTCAGCACATGGTACGGTAAGTCCCCTGCCTCTGGCCTCCCCTCAGTTCTTTCTGACTCTGAGACTCCTTGTCTGTAATCGCAGCTGCATCCGGGGCCTCCTACCCTTTCCGAGTGCGTGTGTGCCCATGGAGACGGCTGGACACTCCCACTCTGCCTGACTGTCTGGTGGCCAGAGATTGAGTTGCGGGGCGCCAATTCTCATCTCTGATCATCCCAATGCTGAGGGTAGCCATGGGGGCACAGGAATCTAAACCTGGCTCAAAAACACCCCTAGGGTGCCTTATCCAGAATCTATCAAACATAGATCCCTCCCTAAAGAAGAAGAAACTGATCTTCTTCTCCACTGTGACTTGGCCACAATACCCACTGGATAACCAGACCAGGTGGCCTCCTGAAGGGACTTTTGACTTTAACACCCTCACCGATTTACAGAACTATTGCCAGAGAACTGGGAAATAGTCAGAGATCCCTTACATTCAGGGCTTCTGGTATTTGTGCTCCCGTCCTAATCTCTGTGCCACCTGCTCTATGGCGCAGGACCTTTTAGCCAGAGAAACCTCAGCTAAACCCTCTGCTTATGATCTTGCCTCCTTCGCCGACCCCGTTGAGGAACTCTCTCCCTCTCCTGCCTGACATCCAGGGGCACCCCTCTCTAGGGACCCCTCTCTGATCCCTCTGCAGATCCCTTCCACTTGGGTCTCTTCCCTCTAGGAAGTCCCGTCCTCCGCCGGCCAATGACCCCCGAGTTTGCAGGGCTCCTGAACCCCATGGTCCAGCCCTGGTCTTCTTGCAGGAAGGCCTGGTCTTGTCCTGCCTCTGGCTCCGGCAGTTCCAGCTGGATCTGGGTGCCAGGCTCCCCAGGAGCCCCCCTCCTCTTATTCTCAGCCCCCAAACCCCTATCCAAAACCTGATGAATATGGCATTTAAAGTTTTTAATGGTCGAGAGGAAAAAGCTGAGGTAGCAAAAGGTAACGCTCCAAACCCAGGCTCTTGTGGCAGCCCTGAGACCGGCAGATCAACAGGGGCAAGGCATAGGCGGTGCCTGACCCAAGTCCGGGCTGCATAGAGGAACCCCACCAGGAGCTTGCTTTAAATTTGGCAAAAAGGGTCACTGGGCCCGGCAATGCCCCTGCCTGAGGCCGCCCACTAAGCCCTGCCCTGACAGCAAGCGGCCCAGTCACTGGTGAAGCGATTGCCCCCTTCGGGTAACAGGCTCTTTCTTGGCGTCCCCACACGGAGGACAAGCCATCCAAATGGGAGGCCAGGCCAGCCAGGCAGGCCCATTTCTCAAACTTTCAGTCTCATGGATGACTGACACTGCCCAGACTCAAAGACCCCCATCACCCTCGCCGAGCCCTGGGTAATGCTGCAGGTAGCGGGTAAGTCCATCTTATTTCTTGTGGACATGGGGGCTACCTTCTCTGTTTTGCCATCACACTCTGGACCTCCAGTTCCCTCACAGGTCTCGGTTATGGGAGTTGATGGGACCCCTTCTTTTCCCCTTCGCACACCACCCCTGACATGTAGTTTGCACGGAATCCTCTTTTCGCACTTCTTCTTAGTTATGCCATCATGCCCTGTACCCCTCCTGGGTCGGGACATTCTACAAAGTCTCAGAGCCACTATCCAGCTGACAACATCTTCCCACTTACTTCTATCACTCCTTACTGAAGGCTTTCCCACTACCACAGATTACCCTAACCCGATCACACCCCCTAGTCCACCTGATGCTGTCAACCCCCAAATTTGGGACACCTCGACCCCAGTGGTAGTGACCCACCACCCACCTGTACACATCTGCTTGAAGGATCCTTCCTGATTCCCATCTAGGCCCCAATTCTCTATTTCAGCAAGTCACCACCAGGGCCTTAAACCAATAATTACCCACCTCTTGAACCAAGGCTTACTCATTCCATGGACTCTCCCTGCAATACCCCCATCCTTCCTGTTCAAAAACCTTCAAGGGCTTATCACCTTATACAAGACTTACACCTAATTAATGAGGCAGTTGTCCCTCTCCATCCGGTGGTCCCTAATCCACACACATTACTGTCACACGTTTGCTCAGACACCACTTACTTCACGGTCCTAGATCTCAAGGATGCCTTCTTTACCATTCCTCTATACTCTCTTACTTTCTGTTCGCTTTTACTTGGACTGACCCAGAAACTAACGAACCCCAGGGGTTCAGGGACAGTCCACACCTGTTTGGCAGGTGCTAGCTCGAGATCTGGCTGCATGCAATCTCAAGACAAGTACCCTCTTGCAATATGTAGATGACCTACTCCTCTGCAGCCCCTCCCTGTCTGCCTCAAGGAGACACACCGCCACTCTTCTTAACTTCCTCGCTGTGAAGGGGTATCGTGTCTCCTCTACTAAGGCTCAGCTTCACTCTCAGTCCATAGTCTATCTGGGCATCGCCTTAATCCCCACCACCTGAGGTCTCACTCTAGATTGAACTCAGGCCCTCCACAGTCTCCAGCCACCTACCACCGCTGATCAGATACTTACTTTCCTCAGTCTGAAGGGCTTCTTTAGACACTGGATTCCTAATTTTGCTCTCTTAGCCAAACCCCTCTACGAGGCTGCAAAAGAGATTCCCACGGGACCTCTCACATCCCCCAACACTATTAAAAGAGCTTTCTCTACCCTTCGAGAGGGCCTTATCTCTTTCCCCCTCTTGCTTTACCTGACCCCAGACGCCCCTTCTACCTTTTCACTGATGAAAAGCACGGTAATGCAATTGGAGTACTGACTCAACCTGTGGGGCCTACTTACCGCCCTGTGGCATATCTCTCTAAACAATTAGATACCACCATCAAGGTTGGCAGCCCTGCCTCTGGGCACTGGGCATGGCAGCTGAACTCACCAAGGAGGCTACTAAACTCACCCTTTCCCAACCCATCACTGTCTTCTCCTCCCACTGACTCACCGACCTCCTTTCTCACAGTCTCTCTCTCTGTTAAGACCAGGGGTCCCCAAACTACGGCCCGCGGGCCACATGCGACCCCCTGAGGCCATTTATCTGGCCCCCGCCGCACTTCCAGAAGGGGTACCTCTTTCATTGGTGGTCAGTGAGAGGAGCACATTGACCATCTCATTAGCCAAAAGCAGGTCCATAGTTCCCATTGAAATACTGGTCGGTTTGTTGATTTAAATTTACTTGTTCTTTATTTTAAATATTGTATTTGTTCCTGGTTTTTTTTGTTGTTGTTTTTTTTTTTTTTTTTTTTTTTTTTTTTTTTTTTTTTTTTTACTTTAAAATAAGATATGTGCAGTGTGCATAGGGATTTGTTCATAGTTTTTTTTTTATAGTCCGGCCCTCCAACGGTCTGAGGGACAATGAACTGGCCCCCTGTGTAAAAAGTTTGGGGACCCCTGGTTAAGACCTTCCACCTACAAAAATTTCATCTCTTGTTCATCAAAGATCCTTCAGTCACTCTTTTGCCCTCTCCCTGACTCAATCCAGTCACTCTACTGCCAGCTCCAATAACACTTCTGGAACCCACCCACTCTTGTACAGAGCTAATAGATTTCCTCAACAGACCCTGAGATGAATTATCAGATTCTCCTTTAAAAGATCCAGATCTAATACTCTTTGTAGTTGGGAGCTCTGTACAGGGACCCAATGGACGACGACGGGCGGCCTATGTGGTGGTCACCACCTCCTCCACCCTAGAAGCTCAACAGCTGCCAGAGGGCATCACCTCCCAGAAAGCAGAGCTAATTGCTCTCACACGGGCACTCACTCTGGTCCAGGGAAAACGCATAACCATATATACTGACTCTAAATATGCTTTTCTTATCACCCACAGCCACTCTGCCCTCTGGAAGGAAAGGGGCTTCCTCACTACGAAGCCCCCCCCCCCATAATCAATGCTACCCTCATTTCTAAACTTTTGCAGGCATTACAGCTACCCACTGAGGTGGCCGTGGTACACTGTAGTGGTCATCAAACCTCTCAGGACCCGGTGGCCTTAGGAAATGCTCGGGCCAACGCGGGGGCTCGAAACCTCACCCTGGGGACCTCCCCCACTCCTCTCATGTTTCTCTCCACCTCCTTGAAACGTTCCTACACTCCTGAGGAAGAGCATACCCTCCTCAGAAAAGGTGGGGATATATGCAACCAGGGATGGATATTTCTTGGAGCTAGAATTGCCTTACCAAAAGAATGGGCTGAAACTCTCCTTTCTGATATTCACTGTTTCTTATACATAGGACCAAAAGTTCTCTATCAATTCTTGCAACCACTCTTTTTCTTCCCAGGCCTCCAGCAGACTATCGAAAAGGTACATGCAGCATGTGCTGTCTGTTCCAAAGCCTCCACACAAGGGGGACTCCGCCCCCGCTTCCCCACTCATCAGCTGAGGGGTCACTTACCAGGCCAAGATTGGCAAATCGACTTCACTCACATGCCCCTCACATAAAACTCCATTATCTCTTAACTTTTGTCGATACCTTTTCAGGGTGAGTAGAAGCCTTTCCCACCTCACAAGAGACAGCAGACACCGTTGCCTCCATTCTCGTTGAAAACATCATCCCACGGTTTGGACTGCTGACTACCATCCAGTCAGACAATGGCCTGGACTTCACTGCCCAGATAGTCCAACAGGTTGCCACCTCTCTCAACATCACCTGAGACTCCACATACCCTATCACCCTCAATTGTCAGGTAAGGTGGAAAGGGCCCATGGCATCCTGAAGGGTCAGCTAAACAAACTTTCCATCGAGACCAGACTCTCCTGTCCAAACCTCCTCCCCCTGGCACTCACCAGAATCAGAGCAACCCCACAAAACCCCACTGGACTCAGCCTCTTTGAGCTGATTTACGGTAGACCATTCCTAATCAATCACAACTTACCTATTAACCCCCCTCCTCTTGCTACATACCTCCCCTTTCTATCCTTACTCTGCCATCTTCTCAGGGAACACACAGACCAGACCCTTCCTCCCATAGGGGGTCCAGATGAAGCACACCCAGTGGTCCCCCTCCAGCCAGGAGACAGAGTTCTTCTGAGGGAGCTCCAGCCCGGCTCCCTCCAGCCCAGGTGGACGGGACCCCATATGGTAATATCGACTACTCCTACCACAGCCAAGCTCTTAGGGCAAACACCTTGGTATCATGTCTCTCACCTCAAGCTTGCCCCATTCAGGACCGCTGGCAGTCAGAACCACTGGACCCCGTCCGTCTTCAGCTCACCAAAAGGTTGGGCCCTGCAGATTCTCCTGGTACTCCTGTCCCTCCCACTGGGAACCTGCCGCCAGAGTGAATTAAAGCCAGGAGCAATGCTGTTACTATATCAATGAGACTGGCCTGATGGAAGAGAACATCAAGGTCCTCAACTGTCTGCAAGAGAAACTGTGCAAGGACCTCTCCTTACAACCCACTTAACTCCTGGGCAGTCACGCATCCTCACCTGGGCTGCCCCTATCCTAAGTCCTCTTCTAATTATCAGCATATTACTCATGTTTGCTCCTCTTTTTCTTAGATTCTTACACAGCTGCATCTGCGAGGTTTCTCGAGTTACGGTCAACCAGATGCTTCTACACCCATATACGTGACTACCCTCAGAGCCACCACCTTCTGACCTCCCTTCCCCACGATGCCCCTAACCAGCAGGAAGTAGCCAGATGAATAGCGGTGCCCCTTTCTAACATAAAATGTCAGAATGTGAAGTCAGTTGGCAATGGAGGAAGGTCACCTGAGGAACCACCCACACCTATGACTACCAAAAGAAACGGCCACACCCATGCCCGCCAAAAGAAATGGCCCAGGAGCATTTTGAGAAAGAACATCTGTCTGTCAGCCAATGAAATTTCACCACCCACCACCACCCTACCAAAGCTATAAATTACCCCTCACAGCCCCCGGGCGAGAGAAGCTGCGCGACTTCCCTGGTCCGTCTTGCGGACCAGTGCACCTCGCCCGGGAGTGCTCTAAATAAAGCTTTTTCTTGTCCACACTTGGTGGCTACATCCTTCTTTCCTCCTTGGTGGAAAATACCTTACACCTATGAGAACTCCTTCAATAAAAACTTCCCCCAGCTGCTGAGGAATTTTCCAGCAAGAAAGAGCTTCCATGAATGACCAAGGGGAAATCATATATACTTCCTGTTCACCAAACTTGCTGGAATGGTGTGGGAAGATTAAACTTTGGATCCATCAAGTGTATAGACCCAAGTTCTACAGGACCTAAAGACAGAAATGTGCTAATCATCTGGAGCTGGAAACAGAGCTTCTTCATGAGCTCAAGGGTCCTCCCCATCACTCTGTCCATTTGATCTGAGTGCCTTTTGAGGATAAAACAATAGGTGCTATGGGAATTTGAGGCGAGACAGTGAACAAACCCTGCCTTAATCATAGATGGGTCTGTGATAAGTGCTTTTTGATGATAATTGGCTGGGCGTTTTCCTTTCCAGGAAATGAATTAAATGAATCGAGGCTCATCAAAGTCTTCACGTAAAACCAGAATCCCTGGGTCACCAACTGCACTTTCTTCCAGAAAGTAATTGATAGAAATGGATTGTTCCTCCCATAGTATTTTCGAATTTGCTCTTCTAAATAAGGGCACAGAACAAAGATGTGGAAACTGGAAATGCTTTTCCTTAGTGCATAATGAAATTCAAGTGTGCTGACCCCCTGACCATGATGTATAAGCCTAATGATTTTAAAATTACTTTTGCCTGCTGAGTTGTACATTTTAGCCTGGACTAACTAATTATCATTTTAAACTGAACAGATTATGTAAATGAGTGTGCTTGATAGCTTTTTCTTTTCTTTGTGTCTACTAAGAGAGTTAGGAATGGTTTCTCAAATAAAAGAAATTTAACATCTGTGTTTAGTACTACCTCAGTGTTAAAATACCTGTTTTCTCATAAAGCTGATTTTATGTCTAAGCAAGCAAATACGTCAAAAGGGAACTGATTTGAAGGACAGAAAATTTTCATTCTCCACAAAGCTAGCTCCTGGTTTTGCTTTTTTTTCCAGATATGTCCTTTTGGTTAAAAATTGTACTCATTGATTTTATAAAAAATTTAAACCCATTGGTATTTGGGGCACATTTGCCTTGATAGGGAGTGTGTATCAAATCATTTCCTCTAACAAGAAAGCAGGTATGCTTAGTGCAAGGGTAGAGGCAAATAGGAATAGTGCCCAAGGAACAGGAAGTCCGACAGAATGAAGGGACAAGAGGGAGGAATGGAGGCAAGAAGAAGAAAATTCAGTTTACATCTTTGACTGTTAAGTGTTACATCTGACCCTGTCCCAGCAGGTATGGAACACAGATATATAAAACACAAACTAAACTTGGAAAGAAGGGTTCACAATCATTTCGCTCCAACTCCTGAGCAAGTGCTAATTATGATTGGGAAAGTCACCTGAGTGATTGACAACTCCTGATCTTGCTGGCTCTCCCCTTTCCTGCAATAGAAATTAATCTCCTAGCTTATAAAACATTGACTTGAATGATCAGGCTTAATACCCACCTAATTTACTTCCGGTCCCACAGACACTTAGGCAAGCCGAAGCCACAGTATGTCATGTCCCCTATTTATATACTTGACTTTCTTTCCTTAGGTCAGATGCAGACTCAGAGGAGAAAGCCTCAGGGCCCACTATTATCAGAGGAGCAGTTTTGCAGAAAATGTTGAAAATGGGTTGGAAATGAGGAACCAAGGAGGCAGCTTGTAGTCCAGTGTGTGCCATTAAATCCGACCATGAATCATTTAGTGTCTGGCCCAGGTAAGAGTGAACTTAACCATCAGGGTTACCCTTGAGCCCAAAGCAGCAGTAAACAGCCTTGTGTTGGAATAAATCTGTGATCAAACAGTTTCCAAATAATTCAAGTGCCCAGTAGAAAGTGATGAAATAAACTTGTGGATTAGTCACTTCTCCACCCACCCTACAAAGTAATAAAAACTGATAGTCCAACTTTTAGATAATTTTACTAGAAAGCTGATTTTTAAGCAATTCTCATGATCAGAATATGGTTTAATACGGTTTATGTTTACTTCTAATAAATAGTATTGTGAAATGAACATGAACACAAGTATTGCCTTTTAAATGAGAGGACAGACTCTGCCAGTAATAAAGTCACTCTACTTTATATAGCTTTTTAGGTATACATACACACAGGTCCTGACACACTTAAATAAGAAAAATAACTTGCACCTAAGATCATGCAGCTTGCAAGTCACAGACGGGCTCAAACTTATCTCCTGAGTCAAAAGCTCGTTATCTAAATTGAAAATGAAACTAGGGGAGTCACTTATTGAATGCATTCTTATTGATTCAACCCAAATTAATTGATAAAATTCAAAAGAATATTTATTGAGGACTGACTGTGCTCAGCATTTTGGTAAGCACTGATAGGAAGAAAAAACCCTCAGAAATGTAAGTTATTGTACTGCTCTGAGGAGAATGGTACAAGAAAATCAGAGTGGAAAAGAATAGATCTGAGGAGAGAGGAAGAGGGGAGAAACACTGTGCCAGCCTCACTGTCTGCCAGGCAGGGTGCTATGGAATTGAAAAGGTGCTCTCTATTTTAATCTAGACAGCAATCACGCAGACACATGTTGCTTCTCTTATAAGGTAGAAGAACAAAGAGATGTTATATAAGTTGTCCCCCAACCCTCTCACCCCCCAGAGCTGCTGTGGAGTGGACTCTATCAGCCTCATCTTCTCTCCACCATACTTTGCTCTTCCCCAGGGATTATATAATAAATGAAAGGCAAAACTCATTTACTATGGACATTCACAGGAGGAGAGAAAAAGATTGACTATTTAGTTGAAGTCCTTGACTGGTCTGTGCATGGTATAGTTGGAAGTTTCCTGGGTTGAGAATCAAATACTCTGCCATCTAGGTTTGTGTCTGTTTTCAACTCCTTCTAGAGGCTAGGGCAATTAACATAAAATATCAACTTCAAGAACCTTAATTTTTCCTCCTATAAGTGATGGGTTGGATTAGATTAGACAAAGCCAAAAGTCCATTTTATTTTTTTTAATTTTTATTTTATTTTTTTGTGTGAGAGAGACAGAGACAGAGAAAGGAACAGATAGGGACAGACAGATAGAAAGGGAGAGAGATGAGAAGCATCAATGACTTGTTGTGGCACCTTAGTTATTCACTGATTGCTTTCTCATATGTGCATTGACTGGGGGGGGGGCTACAGCAGAGTGAGTGACCCCTTGCTCAAGCCAGCAACCTTGGGCTTTAAGCCAGCAACCTTTGGGGTCAAGCCAGCAACCATGTCTATGAGCCCATGCTCAATCCAGAGACCCCATGCTCAAGCTGGTGATCTTGGAGTTTTGAACCTGGGTCCTCTGCATCCCAGGCTGACGCTCTATCCACTGTGCCTGGTCAGGTGGTCCAATTTTTTAAAAAAAAATAATGATTTAACTGAACTTGGCTTGTCTAAATTATGTGACTGGATATTTGTTATAGGGGAGGGGATAGAATTTTGCTACCACTTTTGCACTCTTTCTCTCTCTCACACACTTCTATAATGGTTTTGAATAGCTTTCAAAATTTCTTTCCAATGAAAACAGGATTATTTATTATAAATTAATTTCTACTAAGTTATAAAAGAATGTTAATTACTGATATAAACAGACTTTTAAAATAGAAATAAATTTAAATATATAGTTATTCAATGGGAAACCATACTGTTTTCTCAGAAAAATGTCACACTCTAGTAGATATGTTCCATATTTGTCCACTTGAGTATGTACTTACAAATTAAGCTAAAAGCAGTTGATGCCACAGTGAATTCACTGTATCTTTCAGAATGCTTTTGACATGTTTGACATAAATCAGTCCCACAACAGACATGATTGCTAAACTCTATAAGCACAAAAGAAAATTCATTTAATTTTGCTGAATGAGCTGGTCAAGCAGGAGTCTTCAAACTGTCCTCACTCTACCATTCAACATTGGAGACAAATGATTCCACTTAAAGTCCATACACAGTTATGACCCATGAAGCATCCAGTTAAAAACCTTTATTTTTAACTATTTCTAACTAGAGTAAAATTTTAGGAAAAAAGGTTTTTGAAAATCCATCTTCTACTTTGGCCACACTCAATGCACTTTTAAAGACAGTTCTCTAAAGTTTATATCAGTCCATCATATTGATTAGATTTTCTGGTTTCTACCAAAGATTCAACAGATAGGACAGCAGGACATATACAAACATGTAGAGAAACACACATGAAGTTAGAAGTGTACCTTTGAATGATAAACTTTAAAAACAGTTTTGAGCGTGATGGAATTAATGCCTGCAAATGTTGAAATCTACTTTCAATAACATGGGGTCTACATACTTCAAAATGACTGGAGGTTAATAAAGGGTAGTAAAGAAATGTGTACCATATTGTCCTGGGCAGAATATTTGTTGTTTACTCAAAACTATATAAATAAATTAATTTGTATTCCTCCAAATATGAAATTATTATCAACAATAATGCATTTGTTCTCAATAAAAGTAACCAAATCATATCACTTTCTAGGTTTTAATTTTTCTATTTTGTAATATGATGGTGGAGAACTAGCTGATCATCAAGTTTCCTTTCTAATACCCTTAATTTCTTACTTAAGGACTTATTCCTTAAATACTTCCTCTCCTCACTTCTGAGTTGTATATAGAAAAGAAATTGGGATAGTAATAATCCATAAAGGCATATGGTACATAAACATTAAGCAGACCAAAAATAAATAAGTAAAGCTTCATTTCATACATGATCATCTTTAATTTCTCCCAAGAAAGTGTCCTTACTTTCTTGACTTTCAGGTAACATAGTTTAATGCTTCCCTGGAAGCTATGATTTACAAAACCACCATTTTAAACTTAAACTCATCGGTGTCTAAGCTAGGCTAATGGAAACCACAGCCATACCTCGGAGATACAGTGGTTTTGGTTCCAGACCACCCTCATAAAAAGCAAGTGTTGCGATAAAGTGAGTCATAATCTTTTTGCTAGTGGAAGGTCATGCCCTCAATTTGGAAAAATCACAACATCTTTGAAGCACAATAGAGCAACATCCAATAAAACAAAGTATGCCTCTGCAACAAATGGATGGGTGGGGATGGTACAGCTAAAGTGTTCTCCTCTATGTTAGGAGCCTATGCCTGTGGAATAGTCATAGGGCCTAACGTGCAAACGAGAATAGTGGGCACTGGACACCAGAAGGTAAGACGGAAGAAAAATAAAAGACGATGAGAAGGCAAAGAGGCCAAGCTTTCCTATCTTTAGATTTTTACCTCAAAATGATACTGAAGAGAGATGGCTTCTGGGAATAATAACTTTTTCCCATGCTAGATTAACAAACTCAAAGAACAGGAAAATGAAGACCATAGAAATCATAGGAATAGGAATAGAGATTAAAAAAAATACCACCAGGCTCTTTAGTTTCTGTTGAGGAACAGTAATGTACTTGGTAACATTCACTTGACCTTGAGATGACCAAGTTACTCTGAGATGATATATCATTCTCTATCTTTCAAAAGTAAAAGTGCTATGATTTAAGTGCCTCTCAGGTTTTAACATGTTTTGTGATTTGCACAGGATTTAATCAAGCCTTTCCCCAATGTTAACAATCTCAGGAATGCTGTTCCCCATGGTAAGGACTCTGCAGCTGTGTACATTAGACATGTATTAAGAGAAAAAATTTAGCCCTGCCAGGTAGCTCAGTTAGTTGGAGCATTGTCCCTATACACCAAGGTTGTGGGTTCAATCCCCAGTCTGGGCATATACAAGAATCAACCAATAAATGCATAAATAAGTGGAACAACAAATTGATATTTCTGTCTCTCTCCCTTCCTCTCTCTTTAAAATCAATAAATTAAAAAAAAGAAATTTGGATAGAATCACTAAATTTCCTAATGCAGTATTTTTCAAACTATCTGTGGGAAAGGACCATTTTGTTTTCTTTTTTTAACTGTCATGAGTGGACACATAGTCCTACTGACCCTGTCTGCTACATAGCTCAAGTTATATACAATGTTTACCATGTAAATAATATAATCACATTCAAACTGATCTAGACCTTTTCAATGAACCATTCAACTGATTATGTTCTTAAAGAACATGACTATGTTAAATTGCTATAAATATTTTTAAACTCAAGTTTTGTATTTATATCAATAATGTTCAGTTCATGGACTGGGACCTGTTCAAGGGACAAGCTTGAAGAGAAATGCTATTTGGTGATTTTGTCAAACCCTTCTCCAATTACAAGATTCTCTATATCAGTAGTCCCCAACACCTGGGCCACGGACTGGTACTGGTCCGTGGGCCATTTGGTACCTGTCCGCAGAGAAAGAATAAATAACTTACATTATTTTCGTTTTATTTATATTTAAGTCTGAATGATGTTTTAATTTTAAAAAATGACCAGATTCCCTCTGTTACATCCGTCTAAGACTCACTCTTGATGCTTGTCTTGGTCACATGATACATTTATCCATCCCACCCTAAAGACCAGTCCGTGAAAATATTTTCTGACATAAAACCGGTCCGTGGCTCAAAAAAGGTTGGTGACCACTGCTCTAGATTACAGAAACAACTACATGAAAGGAAGATGAAGAAAAAAGTATAATTCAGGGAAAATTATGGTCTTTCTATAGTTCTTATTTGAGCTATTAAACCATCTTGCCCAGGTTTAATAAATTATTTTTGTTTTTATTAAATTGGACATTTCAAAACATTCTTTTAACTGAAATTAAACAGGGAATTTGGAAGCATCATACTCTTGGTTTGTGTCTACATGGTACCAAGGATATTAAGCAAATGTAGATAAGTCACAATGAAATATTAAGGAGAAAAATAAATGAAGCATGTTACCAAGTATATTTCAGGAAGAAAATGGGTTACTGGGGAAATGTGGAAGAAGGGAGTGCAGATATCATGGTGACACAAAAACTCAACCAACACATGCATGATTACTCTCTTCTCTGAAATTCGTCGGTGGCACCATACATTTGATGCCTGATTATTTATTCTACTGTACTGATTTGTATGCTTTTTTTCTGTTCTCTTCAAGCAGATTAAAAGCTTATCAAAAGCTGGGTTCATGCAATAGTGTTCTTTTCATATGACTCTGTAGAACTAAAGTTGGTTTTTGTTCTACAGGGAAGACTATGATTCCAGGGAACAGCCCCTTCCAATTTTTCAGCCCTTTTGGAATATTCCCCCAAAAGTTTATTCAGTAATAGCATTTTTTTTTATCAGAAACCACAGTGGACTGGAAACCTGTTGATTTTTTAAAATGACTCCATTTTTTCCATCACCTCCTCTCCTACTTTCTAGATGTTGATGCCAACACCCCACAGTGTATGTTTTACAATATTACCTCTCATCTTCCATGGCAATTACGGAGTGTTATGCTCAAGTTTATGGATGAGGAAACTAAAGTTCAGAGAAGTCAAACAGTATGGCCCTATTCACATAGCTACAAAGTGGCAGTTTTACTCTGAAATATTAAAATAGCTTTGTCTGGGTCTGAAAACTTTTCTCTTCATCCTGCTTTTTTTTTCTGACAGAACATTTTACCTTTTCAAATCTCTACTATCTTCTTGGATGAAGGCCTCAGAACTTTGAAACCAAAACATGTGCATTCATTTAGATACCCTAAAGCCCATGGGTTCTGATTAAGCACTAGATAGTTTGCTTCAGCTGTTATTTACAACCAAAAAGAACAAGCAACCGAAACAGAAACATATGTTCCAGAAACTGGCATGCACCACTTCCCCTCACTGGAGAGGAAGGAGCATGCCAAAGTCAGTGCACACCTCACCTTGCAGATCAACTTCCAACAACAACTCGCTCCAGCCAGATGGGTCCTGGCACTCCATCGCAACACCCAGCCCAGAAGGACCAGGGAGATGCTAACACAGCAGAAAACAGCCCAACTAGTTAACATGTTAAAAAGATTTCTTTATCCCCAGCCAATTCACTGTATACTACCAGATGAGAAGAGCAAAGCCCCAGTAAGCCATAATAACAAAAACCAAGAAAAGGCCAAGTTTTATGTCTGATTTCAGCTGACCCTCATTAGAGGGCCATTCCTTCAAGATCAATACCCCTAATGCTTAAATATAGACATTCACCAATCAATGAAAAGTGATAAAGGAAACAGAATCAATAAACATCAGGAGGACTAGTGAGAGGGAAGAAAGAAAATTCAATGGAAACACTGGACTTTGTTGAAATGAGAGGTGTGGGACTTGCTTGAGAGCCATGTGATTTCTCCCTAATCTAAACAATTTCTTTCACATGAAAAAGTTTATGTCTTGGCATCAGTTGACTCTATGAGAAAACTGATAATAGCATGTGTTAATAGCATGGTGTGACTTGAGGACTTGACTGACCTAAAAATTTCCCTTGAGAAAATTCCATAATCTGCCATTACATCATAAGAGACTGCCTTTGCCACATGAAAGCATTGTGTTCTCTTTGGTTATTTTATAAAATGCAAATACTCCTGGGAAACTAATACACATGTCATTATCACTATAATTAGTTATATAGCATCAACCATTTAGCAAGTACTTAATATTAGTGTTGCCAGGACACATGCAATATTTGGGACTAAGAGATTAAATACAGAAATGGACAATGTCCAGATCATATATAAAAATAGGTCTTTGACCCATAACCTTCAGCAATCTGTCAGGGAAAGCAACCCCTTATCTACAATAACCATCCCAGGAAGCCAGACTTGTAGAAAGTCAGACTATCACTAGAGACAAACCAGGAAGCCAAACAATAATTTTCTTAACAGTCAACCCCAAAGGTCCAGGAATTGATTAATAACTAATAAACTTTCCGACTGTTGTCCCTGCTCACAATTTGGAACCAACCATAAGCAGATAACTAGGTAACTAGGTATCCCCAACCAATCACATAGGATGACCATTTCATTTAGCATGCCTGCAGCTTTCTCTTGCCAACAGCTTCCATCAAGGCCCTCCTGAAACTTTCCCTTTTTTCTACTGTACAACTTTCTTACTTTTCTGCCTGCCTTTGAGTCTTTACCAAAACACACGGGACAATGGCTGATCCTTTGCTGGAAATAAGTAGCCTTTGCTTATTCTCGTGGGTTGGTTATCATTTATTTCCATAGGACATATTTATACTAAACAATTATTATTTCTCTGAAGTTCAAAGCTAGCTGGGCACCCTGTATTTTTATTTTCTGATTCTGGCAAAATTATTTATTATAAACCCCCAAATCCAAAAACTGCCAAGAGTTTGACAGGTATTACTTATAACTCTTACACTATTCTGAAGTGGATACTGTCATTCCCTAATGGGACACCTGTGACTTAGAGATATTTAGCAATATGTTTGAGTACTAGAATGAGGGATTAAAAACTACATCTGTCAGATGGCAAAGCCCATTTCCTTACTAGTAGACTACACTTCAAAGTTAAGAATGACATTTTTACAATCAAATTTATACACAATTTCTATTTTAAAAGACCTAAATGCTGATCTATGAGTGAGAGAGGAGACAGAAATTGGCACATAAGAATTCTAAGTAGAGACATGTGCTAGATTAGGGAGAGGATAGAAATGAAAGTGAATGATGTCAGTGGTGTGTTTCAATAAATACTCTGCTGAAAACCCCATTAAGAATTTTCAAATAACAAGAATAATTATGATAGTGGTATCAGAGAAACACATATTTTCCCCTCTCTTCTATTCCTTGCTCACCTTAAACTTGTTAATACAAAATCAGCCTTCAGTTGGCATTATAGCAACTTTTCATCTATAATGCCTAAACTGAATAAAACATCAGTTTCCTTAAGAAAAATGTACAGTTTTTAAAGTACAGAGTGATACATTTTTATCGTTTTCTAATTTCCCTTCTATAAAGAGCTATATGATGAATTTAGGTAAAATGCGGTCTCTAGAAAAAAATCTTTCTTGCTCTTGATGGTTTGTTTCTTTCATGTAACAATAAAAATACATAACCCACAATTTTTCATCTTTATATACTAGAAACCGTAAATTTGAGTCAAATTTAATCTAAATTCTAATCTAAACACTGGGTTTCAGATTGCACACCCTAAGCTTCCTTTAACATCTTGCCTTCTCTTTCTATTTCACTATCTACCATTCAATAACTCCATTACACCAAAAGAATAAGATATTAATTTAGATTGTGTCATATTTAGTCTGCATTCTCATTTGTGGAATTTAACATTATGTTTTAATATAAAATCTGTATATAATTCCATGATTGTCCAAGAGAGCAATCTCTTTTTCTATAAATTCAACTTTGAAGCACTGATTTACACCCTAAGGTCACACTGAGTCTGTCCTCACTCCAACCTCCAGAGCTCTGTCATAACCTCATGTCATCCAGGTCTTGCCTGACCTGCATCCTGTAGTCATATAATAGATTCTTTTAAATATAAAGTTGAGAATCCACATTTATCCCCACTAAATATCATTTCTGTGACGTTTCCTGATTGTTTCAGCAACTACCAGCCAATTGAGGAGATAAAAAGCATTTATTTGTTGGGGGCTGATATAGAAATAATTTGTCTATTAATGGCATTTTTCTCCAGGGGAAAGTATTCATTCAGACTCTGCCAGATTCACCTTCTGTTGTGTTGTACACTGATTATCATTTGTTCATTTTATTTGCGTTCATTGATCATTATTATATATCACTTACAACTTAAGTTAGTTTACATCTGGCGGAAAGGGCACAGGGTTGTTATCAAACTCACTAAGAAATAAAATCCCCTTGGGTCTATTATTATCAATGTCTGTCATCTTTTTTTATTTATGATTTTAATTTATTGCATTTACATAGATTCAAGCATCACCTTCTAACAAATATGTGTTGAGGGGTTGAAACAGAAGGTGCAGATATAAATTACTGATATAAAATACTTGATTTTCCCTCAAATCATACTTTTATTGAATTCAGCTGTATAAGAAAAAAATTAGAAGAAAATTAATTTATGTACATGAAAATTATAAGAGAGAAGGTGACTAAAAGTCTTATACATACATTTCTCAGATATTTATCAAATGCACAGTGAAATGTGGGCTGATTTACATCATCTTCCTTCCTCAAGCTGAGATAAATTTTCAGTCCTTCATATTCAGAAAAAGTGTATTATGGTTTCATAAAGGAAGTCCTCAGTCCTGATAGCTCCCGCAATGGCAAAACAAACCTTCCACCAAATCACAACTGAATAAATATATAAATTAATGCACAGGGAGTTAGTGTATGGTAAATGTCTAGTGTTGGCTTTAAGGCTAAGTGGATGCAAGGAAAGATAAACATTTGAAACTATTTTTAATAATATAAAGAAATAGCAGACATATTAAATACAGAACAAGTTCAAACATACACTGACTTGGATCCATACACCTTCTAGCTTCTCATAAAGTTTCCAAAGACATACATTAGAAGGGAAGATTTCTCTCCAAATGTTACTTTCATTTCATAGGTTAGGGATAAGAGGCATTGATATTTATGACATTCATTTATTCATTGTAACAGATATTTGTGAATTCTTTTTTGAATATTCATTATGCTTTCTCCCTCTTAGGTTAACAACATCAAACTCCCCATATGGTAATTATCTTACTATCCATTTCTATGTTTATGATAAGAATGAATAAATCTCACAATTCAGATGTGAGCATTTACCCAGGCTTACATCAATTAGTAAATTATATCCCTTCTCAAAATAGCTATGATGGGCACAGGACCCCATAATTCATGTAAAGAAGAATTAGATAGAAGACTTGTGCAAACTAAAGAAGAGACGATTCCTTTTCTGTTTGTGTAGCCCTTGAGATACTGTTGGCAACCATTGTGCAATCCTGAGGAATGACTAGTTGCGAATGAAGTCATCAAAAACAAAATGTGGTCAAGAAATGAAGAAGATCAGGTCCTCATTATTCAGTTGATATGTTATTTTTGTTAAATTACACTCCTTTAATTATGTTAACTCAAAGAAAATTTGTAAGTACTCTCTTCTAATATCATTCTAAGGAACAGAAAACAGGAAATTTTTTTAAAGTTCAGAGACTTTATCAGGTGCCCATCAAGTTCTAAGCTTTCTATATTTCTGTTCTAATGGCTGTTGGAATCAATTAAATTCAGCATGTTTACTTAGCATCTACTGTGCACTAGATATTATTCTAATAATTAAGAATATAATGAGGAACAACTAAGTCTCTGACATCAAATAGTTTTAGACTCACTATTAAAGGTAAATAGGAAATTCATGGTGTGTGATGAATGCTCAGAAAGTGTAAGCACAAGGCTATAGGAACTCCAAAGAGAAATTCCGTACTTGAATTGTGGGAGAGAATTATAGAGCGACATGTTAAACTAAAAGCATCATACATGAAGACTCTTTATATTAATGACTACATGACTAAAACCCATAAATTTTAAAATCTGCCACCTCAGGCTTTCAGAAACTCCCTAGCAACATAAAGTTCTCTACTATGAACTTCTCCTATGTCTCCACTAATAAGATACCAAAAGGAAATATTAACCTCAGAATAGTAACTTACAATTATAAAATACATTTTTATGAAACTCTTTAATGATCTGGCCAAGCTGCTTGCAGAGCATAACCATATGTCTGGAAATTTGGTGCATAAAACAGTCACAAAGGAAAAAAAAAACAACTCAAGTAGAAATAAACAGCGAGAAAGAGAACACACGTGCTCCAGATTCAAAGCACAACCTGTTCATTTATCATTTTATTGGCCTCAATGACATTGGAATAAAGCAAGCAAGCTCAGGGGTTTCCCTATTTAGAAAGTATTATGACTTATTTCTATAGAACTTCGGCAGGTATACAATGGAGACTTGGATATCAGAAAAGTCTTGAGATTTGTAGCAATGACTTCAGAGACAGTGATGAAGGAGACTTCTCAAATGTTATTTGTAGAGAAAACAAATTGAGTTGAAGATGCAATTCCATGGGGCTGTAAAAATCAAAGGCCACAAAGAAAAGAATTACAAATTCTACACAGTAGTTAGCCTTTTCAAAATTGTACAAAGAGTTCAAATAAGATCCAAATTAGGAGCTAGTGATTTTAAAACCTTGATGATTGGAGCAACTATGTTGGTGTTTGAAATTGTCTATCTAATTTTAAGGAAAATAAAGTCATTGTATATCTAATTTTTCTAAGATAGGTCTGTAAATATTAGATGACAATTTCTAGACCTTTTATCCTCTTATAATTATGAAATCAAATCACAAGAAATCAAAAGGAATAGTTTTATTTAGTGCCTGAGTTTGCCATTGCATCTAAGCATATTTTAGTAAGATTATCCAAGTTCAAATTCCAGTACCCTCACTTACCAGCTTTAAGACTTTAAGCAGGTTATAATTTATCTGATTCTCACTGGAGTAAAAGTGGACTCAATAATTTTTCAGGCTAACTGAGGATTAACAGAGATAAGTGTTCATCAGAGTGAGTGGCATATAGTAAGTATCCCAAATAGTTAGATTATTATTAATATTTATAGTAGTACTACAAAGGACCAACTTATGTTTATGTTTGAGAGTAGGCTCAACAACAAAGAAAAACCCTCATAAATGCAGAACTCTCTAAGATCACACAGCAAACCATGGGACATTAATTCATCACCCTCACATATAAACCTAAGCAGAATCATGTCCATCAATTGTCTATCTCTAACCCAACCCAGCATGATAACCTGGGAAATTCTAGAGAGGCAGGAAATATGCCACATTCTCAGCTCAGCCAACAAGAATTTGTCTCTCCTGGGGCAAACTATTTAACCCTCGGGGCCTCAATTTTCTCATCTATATAATTAGAACTGTGTTAAATTCAAAGTATCCTTTGAGGTGTAATAATCCATAATTCTTATGCTAAGTATTCTAAAACTAAGGCCCAAAGCACACTTCCCTCCCATTCTTAGTATACTTTAGGAAGCACATATTTTATTTAAGCAAAAACACCTCCTTGTGTATCTGTATGTGTGAGTGTGCATGCATAAATGTAAGAAGATGAATACAATGTTAGTGAATCCACTATGGGTCCACACAGGGTAACTTGGTTAAGAAAGATATCTGGCAATGATAATTCTTTGGAATAGCCCCATCCCTTTTACCTCTCCTTTTAATTTGCTATCAAAATAATCAGTAAAATAAATTCTGGCCAGAAAATTTAAAATGCCACCAGTTTTGAATCATGTTACCCTGGGGCATGGCTATCACTCAGTTGCACCATTACCCACATTATCTAAATTGCTTGAACATGTTTATGCACAGTTAATGGATTGTATTGTAAAGAGTAAGGCTGGTCTGGATGTAAATCTGGTGGCAGACCACATTTGATGATGAATGTGTTAATAGCCTTTATGCATGAAGTCCTTTTACAAGTCATGCAGAGTCACTGGTGAAGATATTCCTAGAAGATCAAGTGACTTCAGAGGCTGGGGGGAAATCCTTGAGAATGGATAAATGAAAAAAAAATTCATAGGAGTAATGTATAAAAAGACTCAAATTTTACCTTTTGATTCTCCTTTGGCTTTTATAGATCAATAAAAATTGTTTCCTTGGCAGAAAGGTTCAGGTCCCTATCTACTCTTTTGTCCTGGCTTCAAGTCCCACTTTGTCCAGGATGCTTCCTTAACTCTCTGTTCCATTACCCAATGATCTTATCCACCTCTGAACTTACCATCTTGACAGTATGTTAGGCAATTCTCTCTAATGGTCCTGTCACCATGATAGGCACTTTCCCCAACTACTCTATAATTCTCAGATGTCAGGAACCAGATGGTATGTTCTTGCACATCCTCCACTTTGCCTCCTACAGTAGTGAACATATATAAGAGGTTCTCATGAGTGAGGACACGAAGAAAACAAAAGTCATAAATTCCTGGACTAAGCGGTAGTGCCAATGACCAGGCAAAAATACCTAGTTTTGCTCAGGTGATTCCATTACTTAATTCAGATGATGCCAAAATCTAGGCAGATGAGACTGCTAGTTCTCAGATGTCTCTGACCATTTTGAGGTGCTCATCCTCTCTCCTTCCTCTGAAGTACCCCTTGTTACTTTTGTGATGTGCTTATAATTTATACTTTTCTCAAGTAGAATCCTGTTTAATATTGACAATAAGCTTAAAGCAAATTTTAAAATGCTGATTTTGCTGGTAGATGATTTTAGAATCTGAGTATTACTGAATAGAACATAAATTGGGAAGTAATGTGTTTTTGAAAACAAACCAAAATAAACCAACAATAACAACAAAATAAAAACAAAAGGGGTTCTCCAAAATGGGGCTCCATAGTATCTAGCACATCTTATGTTTAGAACGTCATAGACACAGGTGGTAAAGTTGAAAGACAAGAATATGTTTTTTGCTTCCGCACTCTTAAAAGTCAAGTAAGGGTCTCACCACAGAGAACCCTCTCTCTTATGGGTAAAGCCTGCCCTACTCTGTGGCCGCAGAGATTGGATGGCCTGCAGGAGACACATGATTCCACACATGCCTATAAAGTCATCCCTGGCCTCTGCAGGCTTCCAGACACCAGAGTTGTGCACCTGACTCCAGATGGAAGTGTACCACAGGCTGTAACAGTGCTGGTCCCCATCTCCTATCACTCTCAACTCTCCACCATGAAATTGTCATTAAGTCATTAAGTCCTAAAGGCATCCATTCAAATATGAAGTGTACCCTAAAAATGCAAATTGGTAGCAGGGTATGATTTAGTTCTCTCACATGTATAACTTAGTGCATCTAGATGAATTAGTCAGGCTCCTAGCTGTTGTTTAAAATTCATGAACATGATTCTAAAACTTAGGGAAGTTCAGTTTTGATAGAAATTAAAAGTAGTAGGAGAGGCAATAATCAATTTAGACTATAAAGGAGCTCAGTTAAACATCCTACTAAAGTAGGGGGCATGATAAAATACTAATAAGGCTCTGAATAGCTGAACTGATTTGGCTAAATATGAGGTAAGGGATAGAGTGAAGTATGTGACTTTAACCTCAAGGTGTTCATAGTCTGAGGCCTCTTCCTCACTTGACCCATTGGTTTGTGGTTAGAGATGTCATTGAGACCAAGTAAAATCAATGCAAAATGGCAATGGCATTTGAAAGGCTCTCCTTTTCAAACATGTGCCCTCTATTTCTGATCACACAAGCTCTGTAACTATTATCACCTGACTGTACAGCTTATAATATGCCTGTCTCTGTAAAATGAAATGGGTTCGATTTAATTCTCATTTGAGATTTTCTTGTAAGAATTCTTTCTGTAATGACTTGAGATTAATTTGTGATATCTTTCTTGTATGTATGCTTAAAGTTAGCTACTTATGCCTTCTCTATTGATATAATAATTGTTAAAAATAGATCTAGCTGCTAAGCCATTTGGAGTGTTTAATGAGTTGCTGTAGGACTGTCGCAATTGAGACTGCTTTGCATGTGTGACAAGCCACTGTAGTTTCATAAACCTTGATCATGCACAAGTTAGAATTCAAATGAATCACTGGCATAAATTCAGGCAATGTCTAAGCATAGCCACTAAATCCACCATTCGGAATAAATTGATAAAGTATCTGTTCTCTGAATTCCAATTACTTCATCATGAGTATTTATTTCCTGACATTTGCATGTAAAAATCATAAAACTCAAGGTAAGGAAACAGAGAATCTTATACTTGAACAAGTTCCCAGTATTGCAGGATCTATTTTCTCACCTATAACTATACTTTTTACTCCTCTCCTCAGATTCTAAGCTCCTGCTAACATTGTAATTCTGCTTTGTAGCAGGATTTCTAAGATCTGAGGTCTCTCTCTTATAGATCTGTAGCTCCTATAGAAGCTATTAAAGTCCTGTGTATACGCTCAACAGTTTTAACTGATTGCATAGGTTTTCAAGCTCTTTTTGGCTCAGCTAAAATTCAACTCATGTACTTCTTCTTAAATCTCTGACCTGTAAGCTTATAAATAGATTGTACTAAATGCTTAGAGAGAAAATCTGGGTTTATAACAGCGATCAAAGGATTGAATTTGTTCTGTGCAAAAGAACCTTGTTTTCAACCTGGAAGGTCTCTTGAAACTAGACTCAAAGAAAACAAACTATTCCACTCTCTGTTCTATTATTATTTCACATGATTGGCAGCTCATTACATCACTTGATTCTTTAATTACATCATCAGATTTAGCAAGTTATCTGTAACTTTTAAAAACTAAATTATTCTTTACAAATTTGTTTATCCTTATAGTTAGGTTATGAGGGCAAGAGCCATACTATATACTATATAGTTTGGTTTTCCACATTCTATATATAGCCCAGAACTTTACACAAAACAGTTATAATAATACATACAGCTTTATTGCTTTCTTAGCTAATAAGGATCCCAATTCTCCAACCAATAAGTCAGAAAGTGAGATGATATAACTTTTGCTTGATTTACAGGGACCTATGTATTGTTCATATAACAGCTCTATAGCTCCTTGTCTAGGATCTTTAATATAGTGAGCATATAGTAAGGGGCAAGTGCAAGACTGAGAACAAAATTAAACCCTACAGTCCCAATAAACACAGGGCCGGAGCATTCTTATGTGGGCTTGTTTTGAGACTCCTGTCTTATTCAGGATACTTTGTTGTTAATATTAGTTCTTACATTTATGTTAGGGTCTTAATAGTAATTGTAAATTCAAATTGGCCTTTGGAACTGAAATAAACACAATTCCCATCCCTGTCTTGTTAGGATCAGGCATGTTTTTATGCCTATGTGTTAAACATTATGGGACCAGGCATACACTTCTACAATACTGAGAACAAGCCACAGAACTAAATTATTTGTTCCAGGAAATACTTGTTCCTAGAAGAGAAAACTGTGACCCTACTAAAATTAGCTTTATATAAAGGCTTACAGCTTGCTCATCAAAATTCACCTTGCTGTATCTATCAATCCAAAGCCAATAGGTTGTAAATTCTAAAAATCCCAACCATTTACCCTCTTTGTGAGACTCACTTTAAAATCACAGATCGCTTGACAAAAATCTTATATTCTTCTTTGACCCCTGCCTTTCGAGACACTACTAAGAGCTTATGAAGGTAGTGTTCTTGCTTTATTGGGAAGATGTAAAACACTACGATTTACCTTATTAATAAGTTTTACGTTGATTTTTTGGGAAACTCAACAGCCTTCCAGGCTGACTATCAGTCAGCAGGATTATATATCATAAGTGTTTTCATTTCTGAAAAACCAGCAAATTATTTTGCACTGCTAAGACATGTCTTTCTCAAATGATATTTTATGAGATTTGAAATATTTTTTTTATATTCTTCAGATAACAAGGCCTGTTGGGAACTTGCTTTAGTTTGGGGTTATATTATTGACTAAAAACTTTCTTCATCAGGGAAATACTCTTAACCCTTTTAATAGTTTTAGTTAAGTATTACCATCTTAAGATTTATATAGAGATTAAGAGGTAAATTTTTATTCCAGAGCACTTGAAAAGGGCATAATAGTCACTCAAGATATACAATTATAAGAGAGGTTAACCATCTTGTGCTCACTGCTATAATTCACCAGATATATCACACAGTAAAATTCTGTGATAATTCACTTTTCCTGACAAAATCTGTAATGAGAACAGAAAATGGAATAAATTCATCTATTCACTTGACCCAACATGTAAGTAGAAAGGGGGACATGCCTCAGAATTATACTTCTAAAAGTCACCAGTCAGCTGTAATCTCAGTTTTCCTTAGGTTGCTAAGCAATATATCTTTCATAAATCTTAAAGTCTAGTCAGCATTGTAGATAATAGTTATAGAGTTTAACACAGAAGAACATACAGAATCCTGTTTTTTCAATTGGCTAGCAGTGGTTTTCGACCTTTTTATACTTGGGGGCCAGTGAAAGTAGGAGAATTATTTTGGGGACTGCTAAGGTAGAAATTATCCTGAGCATAAGCAAATTTGACTAAGATCATTGGATCTATAATCTTCACACAACATCAGGGTGGTTCACTCTTTCGTGGACTAGCACGAAATTTCTGGCGGACCAGTTTATGGACTGGCAGTTGAAAAACTGTAGACTTGATTTAGACATTATAAGGGAAGCAATTAAAAAAAGAAGATAGGCGGCCCTGGCCGGTTGGCTCAGCGGTAGAGCGTTGGCCTGGCGTGAGGGGGACCCGGGGGGTTCAATTCCTGGCCAGGGCACATAGGAGAAGCGCCCATTTGCTTCTCCACCCTCCTCCTCCTTCCTCTCTGTCTCTCTCTTCCCCTCCCGCAGCCAAGGCTCCATTGGAGCAAAGATGGCCCGGGCGCTGGGGATGGCTCCTTGGCCTCTGCCCCAGGCGCTAGAGTGGCTCTGGTCGAGGCAGAGCGACGCCCCGGAGGGGCAGAGCATCGCCCCCTGGTGGGCAGAGCGTTGCCCCTGGTGGGCATGCCGGGTGGATCCCGGTCGGGCGCATGCGGGAGTCTGTCTGACCGTCTCTCCCTGTTTCCAGCTTCAGAAAAAAAAAAAAAAAAAAGAAGATAGGCAAACATGATAAATATGTAACTATATACAGGGGTGGGCAAAATTAGGTTTACATTTGTTTGTATGAAAAATAATACAATGGTAAACAATAGCACAAGAATAAATTCTGTGTTTTGTGTACTCACAACTAGAAACCTACTTCTTCCCACCCCTGTATGTGTGTGTCACTATTGCATCTGAACCATGAAATCAGTAAAGTTTTAATATTTTTTTTCAGATCCAGTATATCTTTACTCTCTTTACTGAGGGTGATGTCAGGAGGATCACTGGACAAATGTCACAAGGGTTCTTACCAGATTTTGCTCTGACTTATATGCCATCAAAAGCAGGTCACTTGAAATCACTAGGGTTCATTTTGCTTTCAGAACATAAAGGGATTAGACAAGAAAAAACTGAGTCTCAAATATTCTCAATAAGGGGGAGAGGAGGAATTATTGGTCTCTGCCCACAGACATATTTTATCCTCACAACTAGCATGGGGGGAGCATTAACATCCAGTGGGGGTGGGGGGTGCTGCAAAACAGCCTACAGTGCACAGAACCAACCCCCACAACAAAGAATTATTCAATCCAAATGTCAACAGTTTCACAGTGGAAAATCCTGGACTAGAGTGTTTCAGAGATCCCTTCAAATTCTGTATTCTTGCTTTAACCTATTTGTTCATGAGATTCTTTTCAGCTTATTTTTAAATCAAACTTACACATTTGTGGACAACAGCACTGAGTCATTTGTTGGGAGATACACTAGTGTTATTTTTTACTCCAGTGTTATTTTTTTCTGACCCAGTCTAATAGATCCGTTGTACACAAGGTTATAATTGAACACACACAAATAAAATACAATAGAATAAATTACTAGAAAAAATACATATTTATAGCAAAATATATTTTAGATGAAAGACCTCAGACTTGCTGTTATGGCTGGGCAACTACGTCCCACAGACAGCATAGCCAGACCCTGGAAAGGGTCCTTATTCCTCACAGTATCAGAATTGTGCAATGAAGTGGCCATGCCCCAGAATGCTTTCATAACCACTGATATAAACAGGGTCCTTACTTTTGCAACAGGGGCAAATTAAATGCTTTTATTAGAAGCAAGTTTTAGGCTCAAGATTTATGTAGGGGATTGCAGAGTACCTGGTAATATTTTAACCCTTGGAATGGGAAAGAGCCTGTGGCTAAAAAAAATAAATAAATAAGCAAAAGCAGATGCAGTTACATTCATGAAAGACTACAATTTTGGGCTCAAATAGAATTTCTTTTGGCACCCGACAATAAAATGTGACACGGATGTGGGGAAAGGGCCATCACTCTGCTCCTGCATGAACATATGTGGTACTCTGGGGCCTGAGTTTTCTGGAGTACAGGCATGGGAGCTGGGGGAACTGGTAATGGGCAAGTTAAACATCACGAGGCTTGCTGCTCTTCTTGAGAGTAGACATTTCTCTTTAATAAATACTCGCTGATTGTTTCAAGAATGTAGTTAATTTTCAGTTTCTAAAAGTTGGTTTTGATTTTTTTTTTTTTTTTGCCAGTGTTTTCTTTACCTTTACAGAGAAACAAATCTTTTGGAAGTCCCTACTTCACCATTCCAGATGGGCTCTTCTATCCTATTATAATCTGAACAAAAATTCTGTGGTTTCCTTTGATTCCTCATTGGGGAGAAGGTGGAAGAATAGAGCAAAAATCTTCCTTCCAGAAAAAGTGCCACCTATCCTGGGATAGAGCAAACATTTCTGCCCTTCTCTCTGTAGCCTTCAGTAGGCTATAGAGAGCTTTGTAATAAACCTGCTTTCTTTCAGTGTGTGTGTGTGTGTGTGTGTGTGTGTGTGTGTGTGTTTTATTCCAGTAGGCCAGGCCTTAGGCAGAGTGTGAAAGACAGCAGATGAACCAAAGGGAAAAAGTAACCTCACTCTGTACAACCATGTTCACATATTCCCAGGATGGCAAGGGTCTGTGCAGGTCACACTTTGTGTAAGAGATTTTTCTTCTTTCATATCTATCTCCATCAGGAAATTAATGTTTATTTATTTATTTATTTAAGCTAGAAGAGAAAAAGAGAGGGAGATGAGATGAGAAGCATCAACTCATTGCAGCACTTTAGTTGTTCATTGATTGCTTTCTCATATGTGCCTTGACTGGGGCTCCAGCCAAGCCATTGACCTCTTGCTCAAGCCAGTGACCTTTGGGCTCAAGCCAGCAACCATTGGATCATGCCGATCATCCATGCTCAAGCTGGTGACCTCACACGCAAGCTGGATCAGCCCACATTGAAGCCAGAGACATTGAGGTTTTGAGCCTGATACCTAGCATCCCAGGTGAATGCTGTATCCACTGTGCTATCACCGGTCAGGCTAACCTTTATCTTTATGAGGGCTGTGTGTGTGTTTGTATTGGGTCACAAGTCCTTAATATTACACTCAAATTCATGGAGAAAATGTAGCTTTTTTACTTTGTCTATAACTGGTATAATATTTCTCATAAGATTTACACCACTGCATAGTGAAGAAATAAAATAATATAGCTATATTTGGGACTGTCTGCCTTAAAGTTTACTAGGTCCAGTTAAACAAACCAGGTAATTAGGTTAACACTGATTTACTTAATATTCCATATTCATCTCCTCCACCCTCAGCCACTTTCAAGTGGTGTGTGAGTATAAGAAAGAGATTTGATTGACTAACTGACGGTTAGGGCAAGGTGCTCTCTCATCCCTTTCCTTGTGACAGCCCCTGAGATACTCCTGACTGAGTTCCACCTCTGACTTTCTCTGTTAGAGACAGTGATTCGGATAGTAGCATGTGTCTATCTTCCTGTATCCTGTCAGGGCCGCCAGCTTATTTCGCTTCCCCATCATCTCTCAAGCCTTCAAGTCTTGGCCATGTGTTCAGACTCTAGTCTACGAATCTGTGGTGACATCACCAGATGTCTCACCAGAGAATGATCCACAGTCAGGCATGCTGGCTCTCAATGGATCATTCATATGATAGGAGAGCACAGGAAGACTTCAAAATATGGAAGAAACCATTTCTCTAGCTCAGCGGTTCTCAACCTGTGGGTCGCGACCCCGGCGGGGAGTCGAACAACCAAAACACAGGGGTCGCCTAAAGCCATCGGAAAATATATATTTATTATACAATACATTTTTAAATAAAATATGTATTTCCGATGGCTTTAGGTGACCCCTGTGTTTTGGTCATTCGACCCCCGCCAGGGTCGCGACCCACAGGTTGAGAACCGCTGCTCTAGCTGATAATGCTGTTTCATGCTATTAATAGCTTGACATTCATGTTGGTTTGTTATCATTTTATTCAGTGATCCTGTAGAAAAACGTTCTTCTAGCAGGGGTCCCCAAACTTTTTACACAGGGGGCCAGTTCACTGTCCCTCAGACCATTTGAGGGCCGCCACATACAGTGCTCCTCTTACTGACCACCAATGAAAGAGGTGCCTCTTCTGGAAGTGAGGGGGGGAATAAATGGCCTCAGGGGGCTGCATGTAGCCTGCGGGGTTGTAGTTTGGAGATACCTGTTCTAGAGTTTCTAAAAGTATGTCAATCTCTCTTCTATTTCTGTCAATTTTTCCAACATACTTCCTCTCCCCTTCACTAGGATCATGCTAAACAGAGGACAAAAGAAATTAGCAAACCCCTTCTTTTTCAGTAATAGCTGGCTTTTAATCCTAGTCCATCAAAGCATAATACTATTTTGAATGCCATTAACTATATATTTTCCTCTGTATTTCTATCACAATCCTAATCCCATTTTCCACTCTGGAAGTTAAACTTTTAAACTTGATGGGGCAGAGGTCAGGCATATTGAAAAGCGAAAGAGAAAAGCATATTGTTTTTTTATATATATATATATAATATTACCATTGCATACATCTGTGATATGATTCAGAGAGAAAGATACTGGGATATGTGAAACCAAACATAGTTCATTGTGGCATTTAATGTAATTGCATTTATCACAAAGCTGGAATCAACATCACTATTTTCAAATCATAACTTGGGAACTTATAGTGCCAATTCAATATTTTGTGAGTTCATCCAAACTTGGTCTAATTCTCATATAATCTCCATACATTTCTTCATGAATTCCTTATTGTATATTATGTATTATGCTTCTGCAACCCAACATTCAAACTGCCTGAACCTGTATCTGTCAACAGCAGTGACTCAGCTTCCTGAGCAAAAATTTCTTTCCACCGTAATTTAATTCTCCATTGTGGACATGTGTAACCTTCCTAATAAGATTATGGAATTTCTGAGAACCAAGGACAAATGTCTTCATTATTTATATTTTCAATAACATCTATGAATAGATTAGGCATAATGCTTAAGAACATAAAATACATACTAAATGATCTATTAACTGTTAAAATCATTAAATACCCCAAAATTAAGGGGCTTTAATTCAAATTGTTCTAGGTTTTGTTTGTTTGTTTTTACCATAATTCTTCTATTAAATATGTCGATTTCTAATCATTCTGATTCTCCTTTTGATATTTTTAGAAATGAGAGAAAATCTCTTCTCCTATGCCTTTCTAGTATCTATAGTTCAGATAGAGAAAAATTCTCTAGATAAGAGTAACAAAGAATTTAGCCAGATCTCTTACAAAGCAATAACACAAGTATCTTGCACCTTAAATTTAAAAGCCAAACATACTTCCATGGAAATTCTAGGAAATGGACTATTTTATCTTTTTTAAAATATTAACTCCTAGAATATTCACTGGAACCTTTCCCATTTCTTCAGCTCTCTTTCTAACTACTGGTGAGTCACTCTCCCTTTTACATAAACTTGGATTACGATTCCAAAATGGCTCAATACTGATCTCAGATCAGGCTATCTATGACTCCTTTCAAATAACCACCAAAAGGTGTATATTTCAAAGATAAATCTAATTAAGTAGAGCCAAGCAGAAGTAAATGACCGGTATCTATGCCTTGAGAGACTGAAAGCAAACTAATTGAATCAGGTATTGTTTCATAGAAAAGGAGAAAAAAAAAACAATAATGAAATTATCATAAGACATTGAGATGGGGCACTAGCAACTCTATCTACCAATTGAATAAAAGAGTGTTCATAAAGAAATGGAGAAAAGCTATATAGAGGTGATACTGGTAAACAATCAATCAACCCTTCAATAATTTCCTGACCTGAACACACCAAAATAACACTTTATCAGTCATTCATACCTGCTTGCTGTTGATATGTCTGCCTTTTACTTGCACAGCCTAAACCGTCACAGCACTAGAACCTGGTATCAACTTTTAAAATACTCATACCCCTAATGAGATTTTCAATTTACTTTTCAATTTTATTCTTTTCCACATTATGCCCCTGAATAATTGAAAAAGTTTTGTAAATTACAAATCCCCATGAAACTCATGCACAATAGTCATTTAATTATTCAACCTTTTCTTCTGTTATCATTAATAGAGTAATTGGCATTTTCACTGCACACTCTGTACTCTGCTATACTCCAAATGGAAGCTACTGACTTTTGGGTTCTTTTTTGTCATAGGAAGTAGCCAGGTGTCTGGGCCTGTCTCAGAATGAGTGAACTGCAGGAAGGATATCAAAGCTTTATCTTCAGTTTGCCACTCTTCAGAGAAACTCACTCATATTGATGACAGTGACTTGCATGTGGAAAGTTTATTAGAATTAACTACACAAAACATAATTTTCAGAGCTCTACATTTCTGATTCAGAAAACCTGAGGTTGATCTAAAATGTGTATTTCTTACACGTTCCTAGTAGGTCCCACTGGTCTGTGGACCACACTGAGTACCAGGGTTCTGTAGAATTCAATCTCACCATGCTCTAACTATATACTTAGTCCAACAGGCAATAAATATCCTAAATAAAGCAGGTGATTTTTAAGTGTTATTCCTGTCCCTATGGTTCTCAGCAATGTCTGTACATTAAAATTTTCTGGGGAACTCTTAAATCTCTGGAAACTCAGGTCAGTTAAATGAGAATTTCTCAGGTATGTGCTCAGGCATAGTACTTTCTATTGGTGATTGCAACATGTAGCCAACATTGAAAACTACCAACATTTTTTTTCCAGAAGGTAAGCCAAAATCAGTATGTTTGAAAGTTGAGAGTCCAGAGAAAGTTTGTCTTATCAATTTATACAACATTATTTACCAACCTACAAAATCAGCAAAAGTAGATTTTTTCTTGTTTTCCATAGAGGAAACCAAGGGTAGCTTAAAGGTATTTCTGGATTTTCTTAAGGTTTTATGAATGATAAATGGAAGTATAGAAAACATTCTTTTGAATTTCACACATTCTTTTATCTACAAAACATTAAATGATTTATTTTAATTTGCTAGGCAGCTATATAGGTACCGTGTGTATTCTTAACTTCTACTTTATAATAGGTCAATAAATATTTATTGAACAATGCTCAAGTATATAAAGGTAATATACATAGGATTCATGAGCAAATAGCTCTGTTAATATCTAAATCAAAATATTTGTATAGCTGATATTCCATGATTTAGAGATAATCATTCACCAAGATATTACAGTTTAACTTATTATTGGTAGCACTCCACAGAAAATGGGAATATCGTATAATTGGGAATCTTAATGGGCATCTTTTCCCAGCCTTTCTCCTCAATTAGAATACCCATTATAAAATATCTTTGTCATTTGATGGCCCAGAACACTGACTGAAGTGCTCTTATTTTTCTTCATTAGGTAGCACATTACATTGCTGTAATATATTACATAGTATATGTAAATTTTCCCTTTTGCTTAAGTCCTAACATTATTTCTGGAACAACTTTGTTATTTCTTCCACAGGATAGTCTTTCAATTTTGGTTTCTTATATGATATTTATTGAGGAACAATTTACCTCGATACTAAGTACTAGAAAATACATTTTCTTTTCTGATGACATAGCCTTTGTTATCTGGTGCAAATTTATACATGAAGCAAATACTGATCATTATAATTCGTCTTAATCATAGAATCAGCTGAGGTTTATCTAGCTGAGGATATTCTACCTTCTATAATTCTTCTTCCTTAGAAGTGTATTTTGTTAATAACTATGAAATAACATTCTAAAAAGTATCAAATGCTTTAGAAACAAAGATTCATCTTTAAAACATCACTAATGAAGATCCCATACCTAAGAAAACTCTGAACGGGAAACCAGTGAATAAGTAGGTCAGGAATTAAGACTACCTCACTGGCCTGACCTGTGGTGGTGCAGTGGATAAAGTGTCGACCTGGAATGCTGAGGTCTCCAGTTCAAAACCCTGGGCTTGCCTGGTCAAGGCACATATGGGAGTTGATGCTTCCTGCTCCTCCCCCTGTTCTCTATCTATCCCCCCCTCTCCCTCCCCTCCTCTCTCTAATAAAAATGAATAAATATTATAAAATCTAAAAAATTAAATAAAGAATATTAATAAAAAAATAAAAATAATAAAAATAAAAAGACTACCTCACTCACTGTATTCCTTATTGAACGGTTCCCTATAAAGTTGGGCAATATGGCAGCTCTCCTGAGAAGATCAAAAAAGAAACTCATTGATAAGAACATTCAAGATAGAAGTTTTACCTTCAATTCTTACTTTCATCTTTTCCCAATATACCACCTTACTACACAACACAGAACACAAACAACTTCATAACTTCTTAAAGATTTAATTTTATTTCAAGAGACAGAGTATTTTGTTTTAGGGATTAACTTTCTCATCACTAAAAACAAATGTGTGTTATTATGTGGAACACAGAGCTATTAATTAATGAGTTATGGTCTATGTTCTGACTGATGATATACATCACACAAAGTGCCCCTCCTACAATAACTATCTCATTGAGGGAGATAATTATCTGATTCATGTTTATAAAGCACTGCTAAAATTAAGTCCTCTAGAACTGTTCTAGCCAATACTCATCACCTAACCCCTCTTAACTCTGTTGTAACTAATAAGCAGTGACATATTTTGGCACTTAATATTCCTTTAAGATTTCCTTATCTGATCTGAATGTTTCATCTGAGAATCTACATTTTAAACTATATTTTAAACTCTTTAAATAAGTCAAATGTATTTATATGATGTGAAGATATATATATGTATAAAATATATATTTCAACAATAACTGATTAAACACTTTTTATATTTCATGATGCCAAAATAGAACTGAATCAAGACATTATCTGATTTATTCCAAATAAAGTAGCACCTGGACACACAACAAATCCACACTAAATTTGTCTAAGCCAATTGTTTTTTATTTCTGTTGATAACCTAGTGTCAAGGATATATATGCATGAACATATTTCCACTGGGAGAAATCTTATAAACAGAGAACTAATAGAGCAAACACAATCACCAAACTCATTGTTCTACAGCTTAAACCACCCAGGTATAAATGCTCTGTCTGCACAACAGCCAAAGGAGGGGTGGTGAGGGTAAGGGTGAGGGAGAGTGGGGTTTGCCTTGCCCAGTGGAGTGGATTGCTTACAGATTCCATACCTTTACATGCAAAAACTGTATAGTTCGCCTAAAAGCTCCTTAAGTAACTTATAGTTTTTTGAAGTAACAAGAGCAATTTTGAATGATTTGTGGGCCCAGGAACTATGGGAGGGAGTACATACAAGGGCCTTGGAAGTATTCTATGTATCAGGAATATGGACACCAACCATGGCCTTGTCTCATAGACTTTCTTGGGCCAGGGAACCCAATCTGCACTAGGCTACCAAATGGGGGACGGAAATGAGCGTCCAGGGCTATCCTCACTTGTCACTCAACACAGTAGTGTAAAACTTGATCCCTCCATATCTGAGGTTTTGATATCAAGTTAAAAAAAAAAAAAAAAGAAAAACCCGGGACCATTCTAAACAACACTCCCTACATTTATCTTACATAGTTTTATTTTACAGTGCTTAAATTAAATTTTCTTTTGTTCTTCTAGTTACTCCTTGATGACTTTTTAATTTAAGAAATGGTTCAAGTTTTTAAGGAAAAACAAAGAAATTTTTCTTCCTTCTGCTTGACAGAAAGAATATTCAAGTTGATGAAAGAAGATAGTAGGAACTTTTTAAGGCAATTCTTCCTCAAAAGGAAAATTAAAAGGAAGGGACCTTGCATTTATAAACATAATTTCTCTTAAGAAAGAAAGGAGGGGGCACACTTTCTAAGCTAATGAAAGAAAACTAACTCCTCTGTCCTTGCCAATGGTTTGGAAACAAGAAGAGGCTACATGTTACAGTGAAAAGAGTACTGAATTAGGAATCACAAAATACAATGGAGAGTGACAAGTGGGCCCTGGGAGAACACAATGTCACTTTCTTGCTGCTAATTGCAGAGTGTAACTCAGAGAGCATATCTTTAGATATAGAATGGGAATGAAGGCAGAGTTGCCATCACAGCATCATTCCATGGAGAGATGGATGGGAGCAAATTATGAATCAACATAACCCTGTTCGTGTCTCTGAATTATTGAGTATGAAACTAACACCTTGGAGAGACTTAAACAATCTATCAGCTGCTAAACTTGCGTTAGAAAATTAGCTCGTGATATGTAATGGTCTTTCTTATACATTTTAATTTCTTTTAACAGTTTAAATAGAATTTGAGTAATAGCTTCTTAATGTTCACCACAGAAGGTAACTAAATCTTTAATGGACTCCTGCTGCAGCCTTCTTAATATTATAATTTAATTGAAGTCTATGTAAAAAAAAGGTTTTCTTTTTTTCATATTTTTACTTGCAGATTTGTTGAGAACCATGCTTTAGTCAAACTGTTTTACATAAACACAACTAATATTTGTCCATGACTGAAACAAGAATCTTTACAATAGATGTTACCTTTTACATTGTTGAAACCCTTAGATTTGAAGATATTAGATTTTAACAGAAAAAAATAGTTGATAACTGTGTAACTTCTATTCACATGTCCTGTAGTTCCCGGGTGTTGACACTGTGAAATTGCTGTGTAACTTCTTGGTGTACAATGCACTTTTCCCTTTAATACGGTCCTGATTATAGAATCTTCATCATACTATGTTATGAATTGTAAGAACAATTGGAAAAATAAAAACCTTTCCTTTACTGGAGAATTTACATTTTTTTTAGGCACCAAAATCCTAAGCTGTAGTGTTAATGGCTTTGTACACCAGCCCATAGTTGGAAGAAAAGACATGGAATCCCTGTGAGGGAGAGTGCAAGGAGCAGAGAGAAGGCTCACTCAGGGCTGCCTGGTGCCCCGAGAGTCACACCATACGGGCAGGAACCTATTCCTCTGAAGCTGAACCGATGGTGTGTGTGAAGCGAGTGATTCTATATTACACTCACATAGTTTGGATCTAAGCAGGGAGAAAACTTAAAACCAGAATAGTCAATGTGTCACTGTGACCAGCACCATGAAGAGCCATGGTCAAACACATATTACTTTGGCATACGGCTTTTTAAAATTTTTTACTTTTTGAAAAATTGTTACTTTTCAATCATAGTTCATGCTCAACACCATTCTACATGAGCTTCAGATGCACAGCACAGAGGCCAGACAACTCTATCCCTTATGGAGTGGTCCCCCCATGTATGGCCAGTATCCACTGCCACTATCACAGCTGCCTGGTCCTGGCAGGTCTGCATTGGATTTGGACAGTCAGTAAAGAAACAATGGAGCCCAAGAACTAGTGGGCCATTAGCTTTAATCCTAGCTTGCACCTGGCAGACAAGTAAAAACACACACTGGGCTCCAAAACCCACTCATTCAGTGCTCACAAAGCTACTGACTTATCTGAGTTTCCTAGAATCAAAAGTTTCTAGCTCACCAGACTTATTCTCCTCTGTTCCCCATTTCCTTCCTTCTCCCTGCACAAACTCTGCACAAACTGGCTTCTCACTCAGCACTCCATCATCTTGGCTGCTTCTCCTGGCCTCCTCCACGTGGCCTTTCTCTGCTGTCCAACCTGTCTCTGCTCTAATGCTAATCTCAGAAACCAAGACAGCAAGCTCCCGGTCTGTCCCACTTTATATTGCAGAAATCAAAACCTTTAATCCAATATACAAAATAGCGAAGTCTCTAATACAAAGTCACTTATCTGAGGCATGATAGGATTGCACCACCCCATATCAAAAAGGGTGGGAAAGGCTTAGTCCTAAAACCAAGCCCCAGGTTACAAGGATCCTGCCTGCCCACAGCCCACCCCCAACACACATTAATATCACTTGGGCGATGGGCTTCCACGTGGGCAGCGCCATCTTTAACAAAGTGAGCATAATATATTTTATCTGCCCAACACCTCATTATTCCAAGCACCCACCTAACCCCACACATAGTCACCACGACACTATTGAATATACTCCAATGCTGCAATCCACATCCCAGTGACCACTCTGCATCCTCCACCCTTCACCCCTGCTCTGCCATCAATTTCCAGTCCATTCTCTGCATCCATGAGCCTTTCTCTATCCTGCCTGACCATTCATTTTGTTCTTCAGATTCCACGTGTAAATGAAATCATGAGGTATTTGTCTTTGTCTGACTGATATCACTTAACACAGTGCCCTCTAGGTCCTTTCGTCCCTCTCAGCCCTCCCCACTGCACTGTCTGCCACCTCTCTCCTGCAATTCCTTCCACTCTTAGTCTTTCCTGTTCTCCATATCTTTTCTTCTCTCTGTAGATTTAGCATGGGTATGCTTGTTCTGAGTCAAGAGACAATGGATACAGATTGTGTTTTATTTTGTTTCAAAGTATGACTCTCCCCCTTGGGCATGTTAATTTACTCTTCCTAAGCCTAAATTGTCTTCTCTGCTAATACATACACACACACTTCATAGAGTGGTGAGATTTGAATGAAAGAGTAGAGATAGAAATAGCAAAATATTTTCTGTATGCTAGTGTACTAGTAAGGGGTATTGTGTAATTATTAGTGTTTTAATTTATGAAAAACACACTTTTGAATATGTGAAAACAGAGATGCTTGGCTTGCAGGTAAGACCTTTAGTTAATGCCACTCCTGCACCCCTTATTCAATATGTTAATTTTATGTAGCTGCACTGTTATTTAACTCTTTTTGAGTAGTGAGTTTTTTCATGCTCGCTAACACCTGGGAGTGAGTTGTTGTTTTTCTCCCCCAAAATAAAATTAGTTCGTTACAATTTTATTAACTTAAAATCATGTTTGTTTGATAACCAATTTATGGAAACAAGAACATACATTTGCCTTTTTAAAATGTTGCCTTACACGTTTTTAAAATAAATCGATTATACTCTGGATGGTCAGGAGACACGAGGATGTCCATGAAAGTTTGTACTACTCAAATGGTTAAAAACACATTGTAGATTTGTAAAAAGTACCTTTAGAAACCATGATGATTTTCATTAGCATTACACATAGCTTTAGGGAAAATAAAAGAATAGGCCACCTATTCTAGTCTCTTTTTTCCATCTTCACCCAAATATTCTTATCCTGTTTCATTTCTGTCCTTCATGGTGAAGAGACTGATATAATCAACTTAATATTAACAGAGTTCTCGACTATTTGCATTTGAAAGAGCATAGAAGAAAAGGGTAGATTTTTTTTTTTTATCAAAGATTTAATCTCAGGTGATATTCTCAGCATGGAGCTTGGGAAGGAGATGGCTTGGCAGTGGGTTCTAAACTATGATAACTTTTAAAGTATAAACAGATGACTCAACATCAAATTGCAAACACACAAAAAAAGTCAATTCAATTAGTCACTGAACTATATTAAAGTCAGAAAGTTTAGAGCTGGAAAGGTCTTCACAGACCATTTATTGGTTCAATACTCTGACTTTTAGTATAAAGATTAGGTCTCAGAGAAGAGAGGTGACTAATACATCTTTTATCCGGATAACTAAGATGATATAACTCAGGTTTCTGACTCCCACTTCAGTTTACCTTCATCACATATTAATATTTGAGCACTCATAATTCATTTTTAAAAATCAAATGTTAATTTAACTGTGTATAAAACATTTTTTCAGGAAAACACTGATTTTTTTGAGAACGATTATTTATACGAGTTATCACTTTCAAGGGTGTCAAGAGAAAGGGAGTATCTAAAAAGACAGAAAAGGAATGAGGTCTTAAATTAACTTTGTTTTCAATTTCAAGCCTCTTTGCTCTTCTTGCTCTTTACCACTTGTGAGAAAAGTAATCACAAGGGGAGAAAAAAGGCAAAACCTTGAATAACATTATTACTGAATATTGTAAAGTTAGTAAATAACACTGGGAAACACATTCCCAAGTAATTTTGAGAAATACAGTTTTCATATTCATTTATTTAGAGATCCATATTTATTTTAGTACATTTCTTTTTCTAATGAGTAACAGCCAGTGGTCTGGGAAGTATTATAAATGATAGCCATTATATTCTTTTTGTTTTTATGTGTGCATTAAATTCTTTGTTCTTATACAATTTAATATTTTGTGAAAATAAATTGCTATCATATGCACTAAAATATATTTGAAGGCCAAGTCTTTAGAAATTCAGAGATATAATTTTTTTTTATCCTGCTGTTCCTCACAAGAACAGTAGAAAATCTAAGCCCTTTGAGATTTGCTTTCACAGTTTTAAAGGCTTCTTTCAGACTATTTCATTCTTGAGGATAGCCAGTTATCTAGTGAGGAATTCAAAGCTACACAAATATAAGACAAAAAAAATTGAAAAGGAACTCTGAGCGCATGCGCAAGACCTATCACTGTGGGCTTCATGTTACGATGATTTGATTAGGATTAGATTGAGTCTTGATCTCGATATATTTATGTGTTAGATTCTCATCGGCTGTTTCTTTTGTCCCAGATACACTGACTTCAATCTTCTGAGGTGGCTATTGGATTTCTGGGAGCTGACTAGGAGAAAGTGGGGGTTTAAAACATACAGGGGTATATACAGCAGTCCCTTTCTCATCTACCGCCAGTTTAGGATCTGCTTCCCAGCTTTCAAACTTTGACTGTTTGCATCGTTTTCTCTTTTCTTGATCCTTGTAGTTTTATCCCCTAAAAAAAAACCCTTACTATTGGTTTAGTGGGGTTTCAAGAGGGTTGAAAATATGTTGTGTATTGAAGCTACCATCTGTAGCAGGAACCACTCTGTCCTTCTTAAAACTGCTTTGTTTTTTACCTTTGGTGTGGGCATCTTGTTCTCTCCTTATTCTCTTCTTTTTATGGTTATTTTGATCATTTTCTTTCCTAGGTATTTATCCCTTTTTTTCATCTCTAAATCAATTATGTTTCCCCGAGTTTCCTGTTTCCATGCCTTTTTTCCCTTCTTTGGTACTTGTTTAAATTTTATTTTTCAATTACTGTTCACCTTCAATATTACTTTGTATGGGCCTCAGGTGTACGAACAGTGGCCAGCCTGTCATACACTTCACAGAGTGTTCCCCTGACATTTCCAGCACCTACCTGGCACCATACTGCAGGGGTCCCCAAACCACAGCCTGTGGGCCTCATGCAACCCCCTGAGGCCATTTATCCGCCCCCGCTGCACTTCCAGAAGTGGTGGTCTTTCATTGGTGGTCAGTGAGAGGAGCATAGTTCCCATTGAAATACTGGTCAGTTTGTTGATTTAAATTTACTTGTTCTTTATTTTAAATATTGTATATGTTTCCATTTTGTTTTTTTTACTTTAAAATAAGATATGTGCAGTGTGCATAGGGATTTGTTCATAGTTTTTTTTTATAGTCCGGCCCTCCAATGGTCTGAGGGACAGTGAACTGGCCCCCTGTGTAAAAAGTTTGGGGACCCCTGCCGTCCAGTCATGGCAACATCAATGACTATTTTTCCCATGCTGCATCCCCATGACTGTTCTATAACTACCGAGTTACACTTCTGAATCCGTTCACCTCTTTCTCTCTACCAACACCCCTGCCCTTGGTCAACCGCCAGTTGGCTTTCTGTTTCTCTGAATCTGTTTCAATTTTGTTTATTTCTCTCTTTAGATTCCACTAATGGGGGGAGGGGGCAAAAGTAGGTTGTTTGAAGATAATACCATAATTAATAAATAACTATACAAAGATAAATTGTTTCATGTACTTGTAACTATAAACCTACTATTGCCCCACCTTCTATAGGTATTTGTCTTTCTCTGACTTATTTTACTAAGTATAATACATTCTAGATTCATCCATGCTGTTGCAAATGGTAAGATTTCATATTTTTATGGCTGAGTAGTAATTCAATGTATATATGTACCACAACATTTTTATCCACTCCTCTATTGATGGGTGCTAGGGGTTGCTTCCATATCTTGTCTACTGTAAATAATGCTGCTTTTCTCCCTCCTTTGAGACTTTATCATACTCCAAATACTGCATATACATTGATGATTTTGTAACCAGAGTCTTAAGCCTGGTTTCTCCTGCTCTATTTCAGAACAGTAATTATAACTGCAAGTGTATGCATCCAATACAGAACTCTTCTTTTTTTCTCTCTTCTCCACTCCCCACAAGCTTACTGCTTCTCTGATACTCAGAACCTCATTGTGATTGTCACCACAACTGTCCCACTAAAAAATAAATAAATAAACAACAGAAACCTGGGAGTTTGCTTAAACAACCTCCTTTCACTACTTTCAACATCTACTTGGTCAATAAATCTCGTGGGTTTGTCTATGTCTCTGGTGTCTTCTCTCTCCCTTCCTCTCTCTGTTTGCTCTCCCAAGTCCACTATTTTGTTCAGCTCTCATTAATTCTTGTGTTTCTTTCATTATAAGACTCTGGGTTTTCTCCTTAAATTTATTCTTTATCCTGTCTCTAGAGTTATTTTCTAACATATACATAAAAATAAGTCACTCTCTTCTTGAAAACTTTCCCTAACAGTTCTTTATCTAAATTCTTGTGTAGAAGTGCAGGGCTCTCCATGGTCCCTCTTCTGAGGACTTCTGCAGTTTTCTGGTGACCGTTCCTTCTCCCCTCCACAGGCATGCAGTGTTCCAGCAAATGGCCCCAAAATTCTTCAAGTTATTCACTTCCTTCTCTTTGTCACATTTTCTGTTCCTTTCAATGTCTTTAAACTTAGCGCTTAAAATTTCAACTCAGATATCTTCTCTAGGAAGCCTTCTCAGCATGGTCAGGCTGGTTAGATGACCCTCTTGTGTGATCTCTATTTACCTTTCTCTTGGCATCTTCAACACTATGCTCATTATAGCCTAGTAGAGCAAGAGTTTGATGGTCCATTAGATCAAGTGTGAGAATTGTTTCTTATGCACATTGACTGACAGGTAGTAAAGAATGCTTCTTGGATTAATGAACTTTGAAAGCAAAGTTGAATGAGCAAAGCAGACTTTGAGTATAAACACCACCTGTTGTGTTTGTCTAGACAATATATAAGGGAAGCTGAATATCAAAAAGTGCACATCTGAAGAAAGGAGGAATTTGAGATGGAGTAAAAGATTAAACTTTAATTATTCATTTTTCTCAGATCTGTTCCTGCCTACATCCATCAGCCTGTATGGAAAAAAAGAGAAGGCTATTTACAATTGAGATTATTATGGCATGACCACTATTGAACTGGACAGTAGCTGCTTACTTACTACTTTAAATCATGCTTTATAATTCATGAAGGCAAATTTAACAGTCAGCCAACACCCTCACTATACCCATGTCCGAGTCCACACTGAGTTTCCATTCTTCCTTATCCAATATATGCTTTAAATCATATAATCTCGGTGTTTTATAATAGAGGCATACATCTTAATTTTTAATTATATTCCAGGCATACGGATAGATCATTCTAGAGCTCATTGCTCATTGAAATTTAGATACTTTTTATTTGATTGCAAAGATCTTATTTTCGCCTTGCTAAAGAAAATAAGCATTTCATACTGTCTCCAAATTAGCCTCGGGCTGCTGTTTACACTTCCCCATTTCAGGAACATGATATCAGTTGGGCCCTTGTCTTCCATTTGATTAGTTTGTAACTATTTATTTTCTGCCATTCAGGTTTATTGCTGAGCAGTAAAAGACAAGTTAATGGGCCAGTCAGTATTCAAGGGTGGGAAATCATCCAGCTAGTGAGGCACTGAAGATAGCAAATTAGAAGCAGTGATGATCCGTCCTCTCCTTACTTAGCACCTGTCTACAAATGCTTGCAGGCCAGAATGTGAGGAGGCTGGGTCCCAGGCTGCAGTGCACTGACAATTTCACATTCTTCCATGTTGTTTAGTTTAAAGGGTCATTCTTCTGGCAGAATTTGTTGAATTCAGTGATGACCAATTATTTATACCTGAGACCGGGGCTGTATACTTTAAATACTTTGACCTTCAAGAAACCATCAGTCCAGTTAAACAACCAGTTAATTCACACTGCTGCTTCACACCACATGCACTGGGGTAGGCTGGTGGAACTGAGTAGGTATTAAGTCAAAGGCGATGAACTTTTTCATGTCAGCATGAAAAGGCTGAAAGTTTGTATCAAAACCACTTAGTCACTGGTGCTGCTAGCTGACTTTGACTTGGGTCAATCAGTGAAACTTAAAGCTTTAATTTCTGCTTCTGGCAAATCCAGTGTTTGGTGAGATGAGAAGCACACGAGAGGAGGATCTATGCTGAGGATAGAGCTCTCCTTGGATAATAAATTCTGGCTCCTAATATGCTCATAACCTATGGGAATGCTACTAGTAAGTCTAGAAAAATTATGGACAACTAAGAAAAATTTTAGATTTATAATATGCCTTCCCAACACTTAGATAATTTTTGACAGTGAATAGTAAGGATGGTAGCTAAGGGGGTCACTGTATGACCACCACATGACGTGCAAATAGGGACTTCACTGACAGCACCTACCTGTATGCTTCCTTTTCCAAATAGGCATCTAACTCTAATATAAATCATATGCTTATTGAGCATCTCTTGTGTGCTAGAAAATGTCTATGTGCTAACAGCACAGCAATGAATAGTACAAAGGCCTTTGTGTGCTCACATTAATTGCTTATGTGGATGGATATGTATATGAACATTGATTTTCTCCACACAGAAATCATGAAAACACTTATAACTTTGACAGATTATACTTATATTATATGTATAGACACATTCTTGTAATAACAGAAAACTTTTTATTCTAGAATTGCATCAGGAGGGAAGCTGTAAGTTTATTTTGCCTAGAGTATTTTTGAACTAAATAAAGATAGCATCCAGGAAGATTTGGATAAATTTCTATTAGGAAGCAGTGTGATAAAGCAGAGAATCTAATAGTATAATATGTTCTTCTGTAATAAGATTCCTCTATGATTAAAATAAATATACATACTTAAAATATAAATATAAAGTTATCATATATGAAATTATATATTTATAATTGTTTAATTATATAAATAAAATGATTTAAGAATTTAAGAAAATATTTTGGCCATGGCTGATGCTCAGTGGATAGAGTGTCCACCTGGCACATAGACATCCTGGATTTGATTCCTGGATAGGGCACACAGGGGAAGTGAACATCTGTTTCCCCCACCCCACCCACTCTCCTACTTCTCCCTCTTCCCCTACCTCAGCCAGTGGCTTGATTTCTTTGAAAATCAGTACAGGCACTGAGGATAGCTCAATTGTTCCAAGTGCATCATCCTTAGGTGCTAAACATAGCTTGGTACTTGAGCATCGGTCCCAGATGTGGTTGCCAGATGGATCCCCGTTGGGGTGCATGTGGGAGCCTGCTTCACTATCTGCCCTCCTTGCCTAAAAACTTTTTTTCTCTATGTCTAAAAACCAGCTGTTAGATCTACAAGTTACAAAATAAGAGAATTTGTGAATTGCAGCTAAAGAAATATTGAATACATTGGAGTTTGAAGAATTGTGTGTGTGTGTTGTGTTTCTAAAATGCATTTTGGAACCCCAAGCAGACCTGGTGTGTTAACATATGTAAAATCTTGAATACTGCACAAAACACTACTAAGGCTTAGTTTTATTCCTGAAAATAAAGCCAGGAACAGAGGAAGCTGGTGATCAAATATTGCTTAATGAACTATTCCACACTTCACAATGTCATTATAATTGCTCTACAGTTAATTTGAGGTACTCTGTATTTGTTCCATCTATGACTATGTTAATTTCCTTGCCAAACATTATCATACTTCATGTGTTAACCCTCTGTCTCAGAAATTGGACATTAGAGCCTCAGCAGGAGACAGATTCCAAATAGCACTTTTGAAAATTGGTTACTGTAGGTGAATGCTTGAGGTTTGTTGGATTTTCTTTTCTTTCCTCAAAAGAGAGGAATAGTAAATCTTTTCTCTCGGTAGGAAGCCCCAATGCTATTTTCAGAAATAGCTGAATTGTGAATATGTAAATAATCTTTTGAAGTAGCATTTTATGATTCTAGGCATATAGATATAAAAAGGGAAGTTTTATTCATATCTTGGGGGATTCCAAATATTCAGATGTTTGACTTTCCAGAGATCTTCTGTTCATATGACTTTTCAATAAAACTATTACTTCTAAATAAGAAGTCTTAAACATCATATGTCTATAAGAGACATTGATACAAGTGTGGTGGTTACGGGGGGAGGGGGAGGGGGAGGGAGAAAGGGGGAGGGGGAGGACAATCTGACTTTGGGTGATGGGTATGCAATATAATTGAACGATAAGATAACCTGGACATGTTATCTTTGAATATATGTATCCTGATTTATTGATGTCACCCCATTAAAAAAATAAAATTATTTTAAAAATTAAAAAAAAAAAATCATACGTCTAACTACCAACATTTTCTGATCAGAACCAGAAATGTGAAATTTTACCCCTAAAATGATGTGACAACTCAGTAGCAGATTAATTAGTGTCTTTTCTACCATATTATGTGTTATAAAAGTTTAGGAATCATTCAGCCTTAAAAAATCTTAGTAAGTCTGCAAGAAAATAAAATTCTATGTAATCATACAAATAAATGCAAACTATAAATGTCACAACATGACAGTTGTAATACCCTGAACCTTAACAGTTTAGAAAAAATGTTCTTAAAACTCCTGTTAGTTTAAAGACAGAGCATGGCAGTGAATCCCAAAGGCTTTCCTAAGAAGATTTTGGTAACCCAGTTCCCCCTGGGAGCTAACAGCTCTTGAACTTCATGTTTTTGGAGACTGCTTGTCCCTATGGATTGTCAGTTGAATTCTCTAAGTCTAGAGGGTACAGACTCTCAAAGGAAGTCAACCTCTCTCTCTTTTTCTTTTTTAAATGTCAACAGCCAAGGTCACAACTATGAGAACTTAAGGCCATACTAGTAATCTGAGAAACTTTCCCTTTGGAAATTTCCATACATAATAATGAAATAAATACAGAGACCTTAAGGTCTAACTTCCATTACAGTTGATAGATTTCTATCACATTTTTTTCTTCATTGTGGCTACTGATGGTTATGTAGACCTCTTAGGTTGTATCATTCCAGGGGTGCTCCATGCCTTATTAGTTTTTGATATTCACTCTCTAATCTCACCCCATTATTAGAGACATTCATCTGACCCAGTTGGAGACTCCTTTCAGTGCACCAACATTAGGTTACCTGGAATAGTATTCCAGTAACCTGCTATTGTCTGAAGATCAAAGATTAATTTGTCAGATGGGCAAAGTGCCTATGAACCAACTCTTGGGAACAGACACAAAGAAGACTTTGGTTAAGGGAAGTTACAAAATTTGAAAACTTGAAGAGAATAGTCCTGTTTGTTATAATGCAAGGAGTGGGCATCATAAAAGAGCATCTCGGGACATCACCTCAACAGTTTTCATGACTTTATAGACAAGTTTCTTTAAAAGTTATCTGTAATTCCATCACCATTTATCACCCCAATAATTCAATATTTTTTAAAAAGTTATCTGCAATTTAAACCTCCACTCCCCAGCTCTAGCTCCCTCTTTACCTAATTGTCATAAGCTTCTATCCAGAACCCCCACTGACACTGTTCTCACAGATTTGCCAAAGTGAATGGCTACATAGCTGTTAGATCACACCACTGGACTGACTCTAAAGTCAGTTGTGATTCTGAATTGCTTCTGTTGCTACTTCATCATAAGTCAGGTAAATGACTGGTTAAAAGAGGCATGGCTGGCCAGAGATAAAATGAAGGCAGTATAGTAGAAACAGAAATTAAACAGCCAAATAAGGCCTTTAGGTGCTGTTTTTATAAGTACATAATACTCATTTCAGAGGTGACACAAGTTGGACTTGCTTATACCCCTGATTAAAAAAAATCACCAATTGCTATAGGAAACAAAATAGGAGCACACTTGGTTGCCATTTAGAGAACAATAAGTTGGAGTCCACAATAGGAAGAACTGTATGAAATACAGGCATTTTTATGAATATGTATTATTACAGGAGAAGGCGAGTGGGATAGCAGTACCTCCCATTAGTACCTCCCATTAGTGTTCATATCACAGCACTTTCTAAATGTATAGTAAAGACTAACAAAGTCTCTTAAACTGAATGAAAGACCTTTTTTGAAAGACTTAAAACTTATTTGCATCTATAATTTTTGGGATTCTAGCTTAATAATCAATCCCAAAGCTTTATAATATCAATGCTTTCATATTTTTCATACTTCATAGATCTGCAATGGACCAGGAATAGAAGTAAACTTATTATATTAGTTTTCTGACATAATGATTACAGGATTTAAATCCCAAAACAACACTGCCTCATCCTTAGGAAGTGTTTGATTAGTAAGGAGGATCATACCGATTCACTGTGTTCTTTTTCTTCAAAATGAACTCCTTTTAATTTTAGAATTACAAAATAAAGGCAAAGTTATAATCTGATTTACTGCTATCTATAAATTTTCATGAGAGGCTGCTGATTAAAATATACATTTTAAGAGTATAAATTTTAAAATACATTTCCATTTCTGTCAGTTGCAGTATTTGCTTTCCATCAAAACTCTATCAGACAAGAGAGGAATGATTATTTTAAACAGCTTTTAGATAACTATTGTAAACAGAGTAACAATATAATGAGTTCATTAGCAATTAATGGATTATAAATAGACTCCAATAACAAAAATAATGATATGCAGAAAATCAAAATAGAAAAAGATATCTCATTAATTAAGGGAGAGGGCTAAATTATATGAACTCATATCTTGGCTATTTTGCCTCTATTATGAATAGAGAGATTCTAATGCCTGTCATCTTGCTATCTTTAATGGTCAGGTAGGTCTGCAAGAACATTTGGGAAATTATGTAAATTGTGAATCTTAGAAGAGGGAAGGTACATGGGCACTTAAGTTTTATTGCCTTTTCTTGATTTAATGAAATCTATGTAGTACGTGAGTTGGCAGATTATTTTGTAGCACATAATGAATGCTAACAATTTTTGATGCAGAGCATTAATACAACAACTGAAATGAACCAACATAGAGAATAACAGAAGGGCAATATGTAAATTAAACTACAAATAATGATGCTTGTTAAGATTGGCTGTTATCTAATTACGAGATAATATAGGGATGTCTGGCTGCCTCCTAAATTACCTTGGATTAGAAAAAAATCTAGAATAGCACAGAAGAAAGGTCTAATATATTTTCTTCACAAGATCTCAGTGCCACATTCCTTCCTAAAGGACTGTATAGTTCAAGTTCTAGGTCATTCAGGGTTGCTGCTGAAAAGAAAGGATTTGACAGGGCTGATGGATTATAAAATTATGATGTATAAGAGACATGGACAAGAGTGTGGTGGTTATGGGGTGGGGAGGGAAGGAGGGAGAAGGGGAGGGGCAAGGGGAGGGGCACAAAGAAAACTAGATAGAAGGTGATGGAGGACAATCTGACTTTGGGTGGTGGGAATGCAACATAATTAAATGACAAGATAACCTGGACATGTTTTCTTTTAATATATGTACCCTGATTTATTGATGTCACCCCATTAAAATTAATAAAAATTTATTTATAAAAAAATAGAAATAGGTAAATAAATTATTATAGGTATAGTCATACTAGATAGAGGGTATTTCAAAGTCCAGATAGGTTATATTTCTGAGGTATTTACATATGATGTGAATAAATTCTTATTATGTTATGTTAAATAACAATAGAATGAATATTTATGGAGTGTTTTGAAAAAAATAATAAAATAAAATAAAATTATGATGTAGACAAAAGAGTTTTTAGTCACAAAAATAATGTATACACCTATTTAAAAATATTTTGTTCCATGTAATTCATTTTAAAATGTGGTTTTAGAGAAAAAGAGTTGTACTATAATTAAGACCAATTTTACCTAATCAGATACTAGACTAAATAGAAGCACCGGAATTGTAAGGATTTGATGGTGGAGTTATAAAATAGATAGCATATATAAATATAGGCATTTAATTAATAAGTATTGCACAACTAAATACCAAGAGAGAAAACAGTCGTCTTTTTGGAGAAATTATATGTTCTATATATTTAGAAAAAATAATCTTGACTAGAATTTTATACTTGATGATGTATGTATGCAATTCCATGGTACTCTCTCCTTAATTTGACAAGTAGCATGAAATAGGAAGTTCCAGAGTTCAATTTTAGTTGATGATGTAAAAACATGGTAGTATATAGCTCCCAGAGGTCCAAGGAAACAGATGGCTAAGTTTAGGAAGGTTCAGAAGTAGCTGGCACGTAATATCATAGAACGCTCGGGTACTGGTGACATGCTAATGGGCCAAGTCATGGAGTGTACAATTCAGTTTAGAGAAACTGAATACTCTGCCCTAACTGGAGAGTACCAAGTTGCATATTTAAAAAGATACAGTGACTAGAATCCTCTATCCAGAGTTTCCAACTATCCCTCTATCTGTTCTAGGTTGGGTATTCTTTCTTTCTTCAAATCCATTTCTATCTAATGGCCCCTATTTCTTGGGGCACGTGATTGGCTTACAGTTTATGAGACAAACTATCTTGCTCCCAGCTACTCTCAAAATACTATCCCCTAATGCGGTCTCAGGTGGGTATATTCTTCCCTAATCTGGTCATTCCGTTGACTATACAAAGCCATTAATATTTAATTTCTTAACATCCCTGTCATGGTGAGATATATATGGTCTTGAATATATTAATTGAAAGGGGACATTACTATTCAATAGAAAAAAGGTGCTATATCCCAACTAGAAAAATCAGTGATCTATTTCTTTTAGAATGGGTTGGTGAATGGCAAATGTGCCTTAAACCTAAGGAGAAAAGTCACTTTGTGATGGACACATTATTGACAAGATTCCTTTTAAAAATGTATACTGTTATCAAACATTTATACATATAATTACAGTAGATAAACACACACACTATCTCATGTAACATAAACAGCATGTGTATTGACAACAAAGTGACAGAGAAATGCAGAAAGAACATTAGGTATTGTACTGCTAGTTATATTCTTATACTCTGAAGTCCCTACTTGAATCACCATTCACTTATTTGGATTAGCCCTTGTGCTACGACCTTGTTTCTTTTTCTACAAAGGACATACATCTAAGAAGATGAAATCAGCTCCCATTTTCTCCAAATGATCAGACCCTTTATTTCTTTTAATCATCATTAAATATATTGACATACTTAAGCATTACTGTGTTATGCATTATGGTATAATGCAAGAAGCTGGTTGATTTTGGCATGGCACCATTTCTGGTTACCACCAAGATGACCTTAGGAAAGTGATTTGACTTGAGTGTTTTCAACCTGAAAAAACTGAGAGCTCTAGGATAGTTAATCATTCTATTGTTTTCCAATTCTAAGTGTCTATTTCTTTATGGGCAAGTAAATATGGTTACTCTTTACTTGGACTATTCCTTATCATTATTCTATTTTAAAGACCTTCCAAACATTAATGTTAATCAAAGTTACTGTTAACAAAAGAGCATAGCAAAGTAAACCCAACAATGAGAATTGTAATTTAGTTTTTATCTTCTTGTAGCCAAATTATTTTTAATAATATTTGATAGACAATTTGAACACTATTTGGTAAGAACATTAATTTTTTTTTGCTATTTGTTAAATGTGAAAGGAAGGAAAAGAGGGAGAAAGAATTTAAGAGCCAATAAAAATGTCCAGAATTTTGCCTTCTTAGGTGTTTGCTATGTAATGGCCAAGATCGTTAATATAAAATTTTAGACTCATTCAGTTTGGTTTTACATTCCCTTAGCTATGTTGCCAAATTGGAAAAAATATAAACATCAAATTTAAACAATAATAAAGATAAATCATCTTACCTCTACCTTACTAATCTTCCATAAACACAGAGCTATATTAAAGAATAGGTCAGGTGCCTGGATATAATTATAGGAGGGATATTAAATGTCACTGGGATTAAACACAATAAGTTCATTTATATTCAAAAGAGTAATGTTCCCTCAGTAATTGGAAAGTTTTATAAAGTCTTTGGGTGAAGAGGAAGATGGAGCTCTCCAACAAATACTCTGCTCAAAACTGAATGATGAACTATGGCTTAGAAAGAAAATAGCCTTAGAAAGAAAATGGTCTGGATCACTGTGGAGCTTGGATTTGGTGAGGCCCAGAACATGAGGACAGAGCTGAAGGCCAAAGTGGAGATCCAACATTGGCATCAGCAGTCCTTCTTTGTCTTCTCTAATGCTATACTCAGCCTCAATTCTAAGTCAAATACTTTACTCATATTTTAATAGTGGACACTTGAATGTACATCACACCTCCCAGATATTTACATTCTTTTATTGAGTTTCAGCTAGTCTTATATGCCCATATTAAAATATATAAACAATATTATAATCTCTAAATAAGTTACTCAATGCATTAATACATTCTTTTGTATCTTGCATACATGGGTAATAAAACCCCCTCCAACGTCCACACGAATTTCTGTGTGTGGGCCCTGGCAGGTTAGCTCAGTCAGTTAAGAGTGTTGTCCCAAAACAACTAGGATGTGGGTTCGATGACAGGTTAGGGCACACATGAGAAGCAAACAAAAAATGCACAACTGAGAACAACAAATGCTTCCCTTCCCCCTCTCCTCTCTCTCCCTTTCTCTATCTCTCTAAAAATCAATAAAAATTAAGCCCTGGCCAGATAGCTCAGATTGTTGGAGTGTCATCCCAGAGCACAGAGGCTGCTGGCTTGATTTCCCAGTCAGACCACGTAAAGGAGCAGCTTAATGTTCCTGCCTCTCCCTCAAAAAAATAATTGTGTGTGTGGCTGTTTATAAGAGCTTTATTCTGAGTTGCCAAAACTATGATGCCCTTCAGCAGATGAATCGATAAACTGTGACACATCCACTCAGTGGAATATTATTTACTGCTGAAAAGATATGACCTATTTAGGGCAGTGAAACTATTCTGTATAATACTGCACTGATGAATACATGGCATTATACATTTCTCAAAACCCACTGACTGTACAACCCCAAGAATAAACCTAATGTAAACCGTGGACTTTGGGAGATAATGTATCATCAGTAGAGAATCATTGATAGTGACAAGTGTACCTCTCTGGTGGGCGATGTTGGGGGGTGCTGAGTCTGAGCAGGAAATTTTATGGGAACTCTGTATTTTATGCTTAATGTTTGCTGGGAAACTAAAATGGCTCTAAAAGATGAAATCTATTAAAAGCAACAAATCTATCCAGTGCTTGGCCCAGATCAGCATTATCTCCTGCCAGACTTCGTGTTGCATCCCCCAGTCTACACACCGAGTTTCCTCAACTCATCCTAATTCAGACCTTAGGATACAGTAGTCTTCTTATCTTCAGTTTAATCTGCCACGATTTTAGTAACAGGTCAATCATGGTCAGATAATATTAAATGAAAAATTCTAGAATAAAAAAAATTCTTAAATTTTAAATTGTGTGTTGTTCTGAGTAGCCTAATAAAATCTCATGACCTCCTGCTCTGTCCCTCCTGAACATGAATTATCCCTTTTTCCAATGTATCAAAGTTGTATCCACTACCTGCCCCTTAGTCACTTTGCAGCCAACTCAGTTGTCAGAGCTAATGTTGCAATAAGTCAGTGCTTAAATTCATACATTAATTATAATTGAACTAATAATGGGCCCAAAGTTCAAGAGCAGCGATGCTGGCAATTTGGATACACTAAAGAGGTGCTTCTTCCAAGTGAAAAGGTATGTATGTATAGGACAAAACAGTGTATGTAGGGTTCAGTACTATTCGTGGTCACAGGCATCTACTGGGGGTCTTAGAATGTATCCCCTGCAGACAAGGGGGACTACTGTATATTCTGCCTTGCTTGTTACAAACACTTTCAAATGTGGAGGCCCTATTTTCCCAGTTCAACTGAACAATTTTTCTGTAATATCTAGGCCAAGACTGCACTTACTATGATTAAATTAATATATAAGTTAATGTATGTTAATGCTATCTTAATAGAGACCACTGAAGTATACATATTTCTAAACTACTTAAAACAGAAAAATCCCTGTTCTCAGAATGTCTTGCTGCTTCACAGGAAGCAGTCCAGCTTAAGATGGAGATGTGCATTCCTAAAGGCCATGCTATTGCCTGACCTCCAATACACAGAATCGGGAGCTGTGTCAGACCTAAACAAAACACAGTATTTGAAAATGCACTTGGAGAAAACACTAAAGCTGTTTGGAAAATAAAGTGACTAGAATTATGGATATAAATATGCACTGGTAACAAAATGCTTATGAAGAAACTAAGAAGAACCGATTTTTCCTTGAGATAAAAATACCTAGGCCCTGGCCAGTTGGCTCAGTGGTAAAGTGTCAGCCCGGTGTGTGGAAGGCCCAGGTTCAATTCCCAGCCAGGGCACATAGGAGAAGCGCCCATCTGCTTCTCCACCCCTTTCACCTCTCCTTTCTCTTTCTCTCTCTCTTCCCCTCCTGCAGCCAAGACTCCATTAGAGCAGAGTTGACCTAGGTGCTGAGGATGACTCTATGGCCTCCAGCTCAGGCACTAGAATGCCTCTAGTTGCAATTGAGCAATGCCCCAGCTGGGCAGAGCATCACCCCCCCCCCCCGGTGGGCTTACTGGGTGGATCCCAGTCAGGCGCATGCAGGTGTCTGTCTCTCTGCCTCCCCACTTCTCACTCCAGAAAAAGTACCAAAAAAAAAAAAAATGGTTAAATAAAGTTACCTGCAATCCTCTTGTCTTATAAAAAGATTGCCTCACCCATTGCATTTTTCATGGGAAGGAGTCTGATTTCACAATGTTGTGTTAGCAGGTCTCTGGAGAGTCCATTCTCAAAGTGGTCTAAGTTGGATTTGTTGAAGTGTGGTAACTAACACTGATTATCTCTGCTTACTACCTCAAGCTTCATTAGGCTTTAGAGGAAAAATTCTTACCAAAGCACAACAGACTTTATTGAATTTTTATTACATATACCTAAAATCCAATCCCAGGGCAATTTAGAGACCTTAAATTTTCACCATGACCTTTAAACCTCTCTGTGTGTAGGATCTTAAAAAAAAAAAAAATGGAGTTGATCATATTAAGAAATAAACTATATTAGAAATGAAATACTACCTTTGAAATAGATTTTTATATGTTACTGCTAACAAGGAATTTCCACATATCTGTTCCAAAGATGGAAGAAAGAAAGTGAGAGTAAAAGATGGAAAGATCCACTGTCCATCCCGTCAGGGGCTGGTGTACCTTTCTTTCATTTTTATCCCACTTTGATCGTTTTTGCTCAGTCAAAACTCATATTTGTGAAAGTGTTTTCAGCTCATTAGATTAAAACAGTTGACACTGAAATGTGAATGAACAATAGGATCAATCTCTCTAAGAAATCTTTGCATCAAAAAGATCAAATTTTAGAAACAGTAATTTACTGATTAAGAGATTGTGAACTGTGTTCAGGACCACAAGCCTGATAGAGCTCTCTCTCTCTGTCAAAAGGCTGAAGGCGTTCAGTAAAAACAGCACAGCTCCGCTGAGCTCTTGCAGCTGGACATCACTCCTGTCACATCCCTGTGTACCCCTGGTACCAATGACACGTGAAAATGGGGGAAAGAAGGGATGATGCCTTAGTCAAAGCAGTGAGTGCTTTGTGAGGTTATTGGCAAAATAAAAACATTTTCTATCAAAAAGGCAGTAATGTCACAGACTGTGAATTTTGCAGAGGCCAAATTCCAGTAGAAATCAACAGAAAAATCGATGGGAATCTAATCGTCAGCAAGACACGTAGAAAGATTTTGATCTCCAGTGAAGAAAAACTTATCTAAGAAGTTAGCCGCACACAATGGTCATGAGAGAATCTCACTACTTGCTGAAGGAATATGTTAAGAACAGTATGGTTATCAGCAAAACCACGTTTAAAGGAAACGCATGTTTTAAAAATATCGATAAAATAGTTCAATCAGTGTATGAGCTGAATTGTGATAATAAAGGAAATACATTTTGAATATTTCTGAAACTGGTAAATAAAAGACTAAAATCAACTCTAAAGAAAAAAATAATATAGTCAGCCTTGTAGGGAAAAAAATAAGACATTTTGCAATTATGGTCAATTTATATGAAATCACAGTGTTCTAGGTAGAAGAAATGATGCTGTGATATGATAAGGTATCACCCTTTTGGGAAGGTGAGAGTTTTATGTACATAGAGATACCTTTGAACAGTTTTTAGAAGCCAATTTATATGACAATGTTCAGGCACTAATTCTTATTGCTCTGTGAAAGGAAGCAGTGTTAGCGAAGATTAAATGACTTCTGGTTTTACCGTTCCAGGTAGCGAGCATGACAACAATGCAGGTGTTTATTCAGTCTATTCTCAGGTTATGAATATCTGACTTTATGAGCAGAAGACTCAAGTAGAAGCTGAGGGATGAAGAGAGAGCTTTACTCTTATCTTCAATGAGGAAATCTGTAGGTAATTTTATAATAAGGAATTAAGCTTTGGCATTTTAATCTCATGCAATCAGATATAGGACCTGAATGGGGAACTTCTCTTTTTTTTTTTTTTAATAAATTTTTATTAATGGTAATGGGATGAAATTAATAAATCAGGGTACATATATTCAAAGAAAACATGTCTAGGTTATTTTGTCATTAAATTATGTTGCATACCCCTCGCCCAAAGTCAGATTGTATTCCGCCACCCTCTATCTAGTTCTCTGTGCCCCTCCCCCTCCCCCTAGCTCTCTCCCTCCCTCCCATGTCCTCACTTCCCCCACCCTTGGTAACCACCACACTCTTGTCCATGTCTCTTAGTCTCATTTTTATGTTCCACCAATGTATGGAATCATGTAGTTCTTGTTTTTTTCTGATTTACTTATTACACTCCTTATAATGTTATCAAGATCCCACCATTTTGCTGTAAATGATCTGATGTCATCATTTCTTATGGCTGAGTAGTATTCCATAGTGTATATGTGCCACATCTTCTTTATCTAGTCTTCTATCGAAGGGCTTTTTGGTTGTTTCCATGTCTTGGCCACTGTGAACAGTGCTGCAATGAACATGGGGCTACATGTGTCTTCACGTATCAATGTTTCTGAGGTTTTGGGTATATACCCAGTAGAGGGATTGCTGGGTCATAAGGTAGTTCTATTTGCAGTTTTTTGAGGAACCACCATACTTTCCTCCATAATGGTTGTACTACTTTACAGTCCCACCAACAGTGAATGAGGGTTCCTTTTTCTCCACAGCCTCTCCAACATTTGCTATTACCCGTCTTGTTGATAATAGCTAATCTAACAGGAGTGAGGTGGTATCTCATTGTAGTTTTGATTTGCATTTCTCTACTAACTAATGAAGCTGAGCATCTTTTCATATATCTGTTGGCCATTTGTATCTCTTCCTGGGAGAAGTGTCTGTTCATGTCCTCTTCCCATTTTTTTATTGGATTGTTTGTTTGTTTGTTGTTGAGTTTTATGAGTTCTTTGTAAATTTTGGATATTAGGCCCTTATCTGAGCTGTTGTTTGAAAATATCATTTCCCATTTAGTTGGCTGTCTGTTTATTTTGATATCAGTTTCTCTTGCTGAGCAAAAACTTTTTATTCTGATGTAGTCCCATTCATTTATCTTTGCCTTCACTTCTCTTGCCATTGGAGTCAAGTTCATAAAATGTTCTTTAAAACCCAGGTCCATGATTTTAGTACCTATGTCTTCTTCTATGTACTTTATTGTTTCAGGTCTTATATTTAGGTCTTTGATCCATTTTGAATTAATTTTAGTACACGGGGACAGGCTGTAGTCGAGTTTCATTCTTTTGCATGTGGCTTTCCAGTTTTCCCAACACCATTTGTTGAAGAGGCTTTCTTTTCTCCATTGTGTGTTGTTGGCCCCTTTATCAAAGATTATTTGACCATATATATGTGGTTTTATTTCTGGGCTTTCTATTCTGTTCCATTGGTCTGAGTGTCTACTTTTCTGCCAATACCATGCTGTTTTGATTATCGTGGCCCTATAATATAGTTTAAAGTCAGGTATTGTAATGCCCCCAGCTTCATTCTTTTTCCTTAGGATTGTTTTGGCTATTCGGGGTTTTTTATAATTCCATATAAATCTGATGATTTTTTTGTTCCATTTCTTTAAAAAATCTCATAGGGATTTTGATGGGAATTGCATTAAATTTGTATATTGCTTTGGGTAATATGGCCATTTTGATTATATTTATTCTTCCTATCCAAGAACAAGGAATATTTTTCCATCTCATTGTATCTTTTTCGATTTCCCTTAACAATGCTTTGTAATTTTCCTTATATAGGTCTTTTACGTTCTTTGTTATGTTTATTCCTAGGTATTTTATTTTTTTTTGTTGCAATCGTGAAGGGGATTGTTTTTTTGAGTTCGTTTTCTAATATTTCATTGTTGGCATATAGAAAGGCTATGGACTTTTGTATGTTAATTTTGTATCCTGCGACCGTACTGTGTTGGTTTATTGTTTCTAATAATCTTTTTGTGGAGTCCTTCGGGTTTTCGATGTATAGAATCATATCATCAGCAAAAAGTGATACCTTTACTTCTTCTTTTCCGATATGGATGCCTTTTATTTCTTTGTCTTGTCTGATTGCTCTGGCCAGAACTTCTAGCACCACGTTAAATAAGAGTGGAGAGAGTGGACAACCCTGTCTTGTTCCTGATTTAAGGTAGAAAGTCCTCAGTTTTATGCCGTTTAATAGGATGTTGGCTGATGGTTTATCATATATGGCCTTTATCATGTTGAGATATTTTCCTTCTATACCCATTTTGTTGAGAGTCTTAAACATAAAATTGTGTTGTATTTTATCAAAAGCCTTTTCTGCATCTATTGATAAGATCATGTGGTTTTTGTTCTTTGTTTTGTTGATATGGTGTATTACGTTAACCGTTTTGCGTATGTTGAACCATCCTTGAGATTCTGGGATGAATCCCACTTGATCATGATGTATTATTTTTTTAATATGTTGTTGTATTCGGTTTGCCAGTATTTTGTTTAGTATTTTACCATCTGTATTCATTAGAGATATTGGTCTGTAGTTTTCTTTCTTTGTGCCATCCTTGCCAGGTTTTGGTATGAGGGTTATGTTGGCCTCATAGAATGTGTTTGGAAGTATTGCTTCTTCTTCAATTTTTTGGAAGACTTTGAGTAGAATAGGAACCAAGTCTTCTTTGAATGTTTGATAGAATTCATTAGTATAACCGTCTTGGCCTGGACTTTTATTTTTGGGGAGGTTTTTAATAGTTTTTTCTATTTCCTCCCTGCTGATTGGTCTGTTTAGGATTTCTGCTTCTTCATGACTCAGTCTAGGAAGGTTGTATTGTTCTAGGAATTTATCCATTTCTTCTAGATTATTGTATTTGGTGGCATATAATTTTTCATAGTATTCTACAATAATTCTTTGTATATCTATGATGTCTGTGGTGATCTCTCCTCTTTCATTTTGGATTTTATTTATTTGAGTCCTGTGCCTTTTTTCCTTGGTGAGTCTTGCCAAGGGTTTGTCAATTTTGTTGATCTTTTCAAAGAAAAATCTCCTTGTTTTATTGATTTTTTCTATAGTTTTTCTGTTCTCTATTTCATTTATTTCTGCTCTGATTTTTATTATCTCCTTTCTTCGGCTGGTTTTGGGTTGTCTTTGTTCTTCTTTTTCTAGTTCCTTAAGGTGTGAAGTTAAGTGGTTTACTTCGGCTCTCTCTTGTTTGTTCATATAGGCCTGAAGTGATATGAGCTTTCCTCTTATTACTGCTTTTGCTGCATCCCAGAGATTCTGATATGTCGTATTTTCATTTTCATTTGTCTGTATATATTTTTTGATCTCTGTGCTTATTTCTTCTTTGACCCATTCATTTTTTAGAAGTATGTTGTTTAGTTTCCACATTTTTGTGGGTTTTCCCCCCTCTTTTTTGCAGTTGAATTCTAGTTTCAAGGCTTTATGATCAGAAAATATGCTTGGTACAATTTCAATTTTTCTAAATTTGCTGATATTGTCTTTGTGGCCCAACATATGGTCAATTCTTGAGAATGTTCCATGTACACTAGAGAAAAATGTATACTCTGTCGCTTTGGGATGAAGTGTCCTGTAGATGTCTATCATATCCAGGTGTTCTAGTATTTTGTTTAAGGCCACTATGTCTTTGTTGATTCTCTGTTTGGATGACCGATCTAGAGCTGTCAGCGGTGTATTGAGGTCTCCAAGTATGATTGTATTTTTGTTAGTTTTTGTTTTAAGGTCAATAAGTAGCTGTCTTATATATTTTGGTGCTCCTTGGTTTGGTGCATATATATTAAGGATTGTTATGTCTTCTTGATTCAACTTCCCCTTAATCATTATGAAATGACCATTTTTGTCTCTGAGTACTTTTTCTGTCTTGTTGTCAGCATTATTAGATATGAGAATTGCTACACCTGCCTTTTTTTGGGTGTTGTTTGCTTGGAGTATTGTTTTCCAGCCTTTCACTTTGAATTTGTTTTTATCCTTGTTGCTTAGATGTGTTTCTTGTAGGCAGCATATAGTTGGATTTTCTTTTTTAATCCATTCTGCTACTCTGTGTCTTTTTATTGGTAAGTTTAATCCATTTACATTTAGTGTAATTATTGACACTTGTGGGTTCCCTACTGCCATTTTATAACTTGCTTTCTGTTAGTTTTGTATCTAGTTTGATTCTTCTCTTTTGTTTTTCTATCATTTGTTTTTGTTTGTTTGTGTTCCATACTTCTTTCCTCTGTTGCTACCTTTTTTAAGTCCAGTGTTTTTGTGGTGGTTTTTTCAAGGGTGGTTACCATTAAGTAATGAAAAGGGTACCTACCATATTGATTGTAGTACCCTATCTTATAAGTATTTCTGCACTTCATCATCCTTTGCTACTGTTAATCTCCATCCTCTCCCCCCTTTTTTTCCTTTGTTGTCACAGTTTAAGTTTGGTTTTATTGTGTTCTTGGTGGAGCTGTTACTTGTGGTGTTGTTTTCTTTTGTTCTTTGAATCTGTTTGGAAAACCCCCTTTAGTATTTCCTGGAGTGGGGGCTTTCTGTTGATAAATTCTCTCATCTTTTCTGTATTTGTGAATGTTTTTATATCTCCTTCATACTTGAAGGATAGCTTTGATGGGTATAGTATTCTTGGCTGAAAGTTCCTCTCTTTCAGGACTTTAAATATTGGGGTCCACTCTCTTCTAGCTTGTAGAGTTTCTGCTGAGAAATCTGATGATAATCTAATAGGCCTTCCTTTATATGTTGTACTCTTCTTTTCCCTGGCTGCCTTGAGAATTTTTTCTTTGTCATTGGTTTGTGTCATCTTTATTATGATGTGCCTTGGAGTGGGTTTGTTGGGGTTAAGAAAACTCAGTGTTCTGTTTGCTTCTTGAATTTGAGGCTTTAGTTCTTTCCACAGGCTTGGGAAGTTCTCGTCTATTATTTGTTTGAGTATATTCTCCATTCCATTTTCTTTCTCTTCTCCCTCTGATATATCTATTATTCTTATGTTATTCTTTCTATGGAGTCAGACAATTCCTGTAGGGCTTTCTCGTTTTTTATTATTTTTGAGTCTCTTTCTTCTTCTCTCTGTTGTGCCTCAAGTTGTTTGTCTTCTATTTCACTAATCTTATCTTCAATCTGGGCTGTTCTGTTAGCTAAGCTTGTTACCTCGTTTTTCAGCTCGTGAATTGAGTTTTTCATTTCTGTTTGATTTGTTTTTATAGTTTCAATTTCCTTGGTAATATATTCTTTGTGTTCATTGAGTTGTTTTCTGATTTCCCTATATTGCCTTTCTGTGTTTTCTTGTATATCTCTGAGTATTTTTAAGATTTCTATTTTAAATTCTCTGTCATTTAGCTCCAAGGCTTCCAATATGTTAAGTCTTTCTCCATAGATTTTTCCACATCTATTTGTGTTACCTATCTTTCTTTTGTATCCATAATATTCGATTTCCTCTTTCTTATCGGCATCTGAGGGTGGTCTTGTTGATAGCACTAATTAGAATTAATAATGAGTAAAAAGTAAAAAAAAAAAAAAAAAAGGTAAAACACCCCACAAAAAAAAACAGTAATAATTTATTATTTCCCCCTTTTTTTCTTTCTTCTCTTTCTCTCCTCTTACCTCCTTAGGGAAATATCGTGCCTATAATGGAGGGCCTGATTTGGGGTGAAGAGTTCAAGGGGCAAAAAAAGGGAGTAGGGACCTACTAAATGCAAAAAAAAAAAAAAAAAAAAAGGAAGAAAATCTTAGACAAGCATAAGATGATTTGCTTGTAAGTGATGGTCAACTAAGAGAAATAATGAGAGGGATAAGAGGGAACCAGAAAAAAGCAACAAAAAAGAATAATAAAGAAGAAAAAAAAATAAAAATAATAAGTAAAAATCTGTTGTATTAAGTGGAGCGAAGATTAAATACAATGGAGACCTTGGGTTGGGAGGACCCAAAATGCCACAAAAATAAATAAACAAGAAAAAAAATAAAAACAAAAGCAAAAAAGAGAAATAAAGCCAAAAAAAAGCCTTGAGTCCCAAATTAACTAATTTGTTCGTGATTGAGGATTATATGGGAGGAAAGTAAAATGAGAAAAGAAAAAACGAATAGAAAGAAAATAATAAGAAAAAGAGAAAAACGAAGGAAGAAATAAAATAGGAAGAGAAAAAAACAAAATAAAGCAAGACAAAAAAAAACAAAAGAGGAGAGAATGAGAGTTAAGTGTTTTGGAGTATAACCTTAAAGGAGGGTGAGGATGAAGAAGAGAAATAAAGTGCAACACTCATGGGTAGTGTAGTTCAAGAAAGGGGAAGCATAAGATGGGCATAGAATAGAAGGACCGAGGTGGAGGAAATAAAGGCAATAAGATAGAAGAAACAAACAACAACAACAAAAAAATTAGTGGATCAAGTTGTAAAGTCTGTGGATTTTTCTTGATTTTGAGAGGTTGACTTCTTCCTTTTTCTTTTCTCTCCCTCTTCCTGGTCAGTGACTCTGTACCCCAGGCTCTGCCCCTGTGTCACACTTAGGTAGGGATTGCAGTGGATGGGATTCTATGGCAATGTCATATAATTGGCTTTAGTCTTGTTGGTAGTCAAGGCTTGTTGGCGTTTGCAGGGTCCAATGATGAGAGAGTTTGCTTTCCTGGATTCTCTCTCCTAGTCCCCCCTTTCTGAATTAGCAGCCTGGTGATCCAGCTATAAGGCTGCAACTGCTTCTGCCTGGGGAGTAAGAGGCTCAAAGAGCTGGGAAATCCCCACTCTATCCCCACTTAGTGCAAGGCTTTGGGAAAGGCTCTGACAGTCAGGGCCTCCAGTTTAATCAGGCGGGGGTGGGAGTCAATTGTTGTCAAGGTGACTGTTCAGTGCCTATCATTTAGTTGGACCTCTCAACCCAGGCTTTCCACACTTTGTAGCCTGTTTTTGCAGGGAAGAAGAGGCACTAGTCTCTGCTTGCGACTAGTGTAGTATAGATCTTATTATCTGCCAAGTCCTTCTTGTTAGCGTTTATCCCTGAATATGGAGGCTCTATCAATCAGAAGTTGCCCCCGCCCCTTTAGCGAGAGGCACTAAAAAATATCACGCCTCTTGTCTTGGATCGCTGAACTGAGAGAGATCTTATCAATTAGAACCGAGGGTGCGCAGATTTCATGGGTTAAGCTAATTTCAGTGATTGGGACGCAGCTGTGCTTCCGAAGGTATTTTAGGCTGCCTGCGCGCGCCCCTCCCCAAACGCTTGATTCTTAGCTTGAATGGCTGGGTGAGGTGCCCCGCCCACGGAGAGAATCTCCCAAGCCTCTCCTGCTTGCCCTGCAGCTGGCGGCTGGATTGCACCAGGCGCAGGATAATGGAGCACCCTGGGTGTGCGGGCCAGTAGGGCGCCCTGGGCGCGTGGAATGCCCAAGGCACGCACGCGAATGGGGTGCTCTGGGCACCGGTGGCTGGCGACTCTCACTCGCAGTGTGCGGGCCGCTGGGAACGTTAGCGGTGCCCAACCGGACCGGGCGCGCGCGCGGCTGCTCGCGTCGGCGGCGGCTCGCGGCTCCCAAGTGTGGGCTGACTCACCACAGGCGCACTTCCTCGCGGCTTGAATGAACATCCCTGCGGTAAATTCCTCCACACCCTCGTCTCTCAGATTCAAGTGATAACAGTCCTTTCGCTATCAGTTTGTGTGGAACTCCGGAATGCTCCGAGGATAAATTTTTCTGTTTCTAGTTGATAAATTTGTTGTGATTTAGGGGAGAGCTGTTGGACGCGCTGCTCACGGCGCCATTTCCGTCGGGAACTTCTCTTGAACCTTTTTCACCACACCTCAATCTTTATTTATTTATTTATTTATTTTTTGTGGCAGAGACAGAGAGAGTCAGAGAGAGGGATAGATAGGGACAGACAGACAGGAAGGGAGAGAGATGAGAAGCATCAATTCTTTGTTGCGGTTCCTTAGTTGTTCATTAATTGCTTTCTCATATGTGCCTTGACCGGGGGCTACAGCAGACAGAGTGACCCTTTGCTAGAGCCAGCAACCTTGGGCTCAAGCTGGTGAGCCTTGCTCAAACCCAATAAGCCCGCGCTCAACCTGGCGACCTCGGGGTCTCAAACCTGGGTCCTCCATGTACTAGTCTGACACTCTATCCACTGTGCCACCACCTGGTCAGGCAATCGTTATGGTTTATTTTTCAGGCATAACTACATTACCTTTTTTCAGAATACTGAGAACCTCAATTATGCCCTCTACTTTGTTTGCAATACTTACCAATTAAAGACATCTCATTGATAAAAAATTTCCCTATTTTCTGATATTAAGGACAATAAATATGTATTTTAGAATCTTGCTATTAACCATAATTTCCTGAAAATTAAGCATTTTCCTCTCCATTATAATCTTAGGAGTTCTAGCTGAATTCTGTCCAAAAACATACTTTTACCTATACTTTATGTCTGCAGTCTCCAAATTTGAATCATTTGGGGACAGAAAGGTACCTGAGCACAGAATCTAACATTAAAGTACAATACATATAACACCAAGTAAAAAAGCCACTATGGAATAATGTGATTGGACTCTTCTGATTGAGTACATGTGAGAAAGGGCTTTCATTGAAATTCAAGAAACTTAGATTCTTGTCCAGGCTATTCACTAAATAGTTGTGTTAGCTTTGCAGTGCTATTCACCTGCAGTAAGTCTCACTGTCCCTTCCATCAATTGCAAAGTCTGAGGTCTCTGTTAACTGACATAAAGAGATTTCTCAGTCACAAGGTAGATTGGGGGAAGCAATTTACAGAACAATGTGTACTTAATAAACCATGAAAATGTATACAAAAGGGACTGGAAAGGAACACAACAAACTGATAACAGTTTTTTTTCTGAGATGAAAACCAAAATGATTCCCATTTTGGGGTGGGTACAGTATAGGGTGATCAGACAGTCCTTCAGATTTACTGGTACTGTTTTAATTTTTTTACATATGTTTTTGTGAGTCACTTGTAAGAAGGCGTATATGGTCAATTTTCAACAAAAATTCCAAGAAGATACAATAAAAAGAAGGATAGAATTTTTACTAAATGGCACTGGGAAAAAATTCTGTTGTTGTAGACAGAGCATCAGCCTGAGGTCGCTGGTTCGAAACCCTGGGCTTGCCTGGTCAAGACACATACAAGAGGCAACTACTATGAGTTAATGCTTCCTACTCCTACCCCCCCTTTCTCTCTCTTTCTTCTGCTTCTGAAAATCAATAAAGTCTTTTTAAAAATGCAAAAGAATAAAAATGAATCTTTGTGTTACATCATACAAAAAAGTCAATCCAAAACAGATTAAAGAGTCGAATGTAAGACCTCAAACCATAAAACTTCCAGAGAAAACCATAGAGGGTAAACTCCTTGACATTGGTCACGGCAATTATTTTTTAAATTTGACAACAAAAGTAAAATCAACAAAAGCAAAACTAAACAAGTAGGATTACATCAAACTAAAAAAGCTTCTCTCTAGTAACAGACACAATCAACAAAACGAAAAGACATATAAACTGGATATTAAATAAGGGGTTAATATCCAAAATACACAAACCAATAGCAAAAGAAAAAAAAAAGTAACCCAAATTTTAAAAGGGCCAAGGGCCTGAATAGACATTTCTCCAAGGAAGCATAGAAATGGCCAACAGGTACATGAAAATGTACTTATGACTCACCATCAGGAAAATGAAAATCAAACCCATAATGACAACCTGATCAGGTAGTGGCACAATAAATAGAGCATTGGCCTGGGATGCTGAGGATCCAGGTTCAAAGCCCATAGGTCGCCGGCTTTAGCATGGCATCATAGACATTACCCCATGGTCACAGGCTTGAGCCCAGAGGTTGCTGGCTTAAAGCCCAAGGTCACTGGCTTAAGCAAGAGGTCACTGGCTCGGCTGGTGTCAAGTGACTGGAGTCAACCCACTCCCCATCAAGGCATATATTTGAAAACATCAATGAACAACTAAGATGCCTCAACAAAGAATTGATGTTTCTTATCTCTCTCTCTTCCTGTCTGTCCCTATCTGTCTTTCTCTCTGTCTCTGTCACTAAACAAACAAAAAAACCATAATGAGGTATTTCAGCATACCTAGTAGAAAGCCTATTCTCAGAAAGAGAAGAGATAACAAATGCTGCTAAGGACATGGAGAAAAGGGGACAGTTATACTTTTGATGGGAACAGAAATCGGTTTAGACACTATGCAGAACATGGAGGATCCTCAAGAAATTAAAAACATAAGTATCATATACCAGCAATCCTTCTTGTAAAGAAAACAAAATTATTATCTCAAAAAGAGCCAGGACTCCCATAACACATCTAGATTACTTTAAGTCATTAAAATATGACATATGTAAAAAAAAAAAGTAAAATATGAAATATGTAGCACCATTTAACAATACAATTTACAGTTTTAAAAATCTAATTACTAGTACACACTTTCTTAACATTGCCTATACAAGGGTGGGCAAAAGTAGGTATAAAGTTGTTCATGTGGAAAATATAATAATTAATAATCATACAAGAATAAACTGTTTTTACATACTCACAACTGTAAACCTACTTTTACCCTACCCTGCGTTATTAAATTGAGTAAGTTAGACCAATAAATATGCAACTATACAATGTCAAAACAATTAATGGACTTGAATTAATAAAATTAATGAGAATGACCAGACTAATTAAGTTAACTAGTAACTAAATACCAATAAAACTTAATAGTCCATTTTTTACTTATTGAGAAAACATGTCTCATTTAATCTTGATTAAAAAACCTAAGGTAATTTTTAATAAGGTACTTTTTATTCTACACAATTTAATGCTTTGTAATTTGGGGGGAAATTTTGATTCTCTTAGGTAGAAGGTAGCATTACAATACCTTATATGTGACAGACACCGTACAGTTACATAAAGAGTTTTAAAGTTAAAATAGTTCTCTGGGGTTTTTCACAACACCTACCTTAGACTCAAGATATGAATCTACACCATGACAGTGGCAGACACAAGCACCGACTGTTCCCCAGACAATGAATTTTAGGATATGCCTGGTTATCACCACACAGTTTTATCATTCAGTAGCTTTCAGTGAGAAAAAAGCTAAAAGGACACCAGTGAATGTCTTTTACTGAAGAGTTTCTTCTGATGGTATTGGCCATTATCTAATACCATACCTTCAACTCCTTAGTTTAAACTTCTACTATAGGCTTCCCTAAAAGAATGAATGTTTTATTAAACAATTCTCTCTCTTTTTCAAAGATCAATGTTGATCATATTTCAGTAACAAGATATGTGGGTATTATTAGAGTTTTAACTTTGTAAGCGGCAAAGGACTGGAAAGGAAAGAGAAAATTTAAAGATGTTAGTGAAACAAAAAAAAAAATTTATGAAGGTACATCACAGAAAAGATAGCAAGGATGGAAACACAAAGTAAAAGAGTTTACCTTCAACAGTGATTCTTAAATATGAAACATAGACTCAGGGCATGCTGAAAACTTTTTCAGCAGATCTGTGGGACCAAACAAAACTATTTTCATGTAGTGTTAAGATTTTATTTGTCTTTTTCACTATGCTGGCATCTGTACTGATGTTGCAGTAACAATATTGGATGTAACAGCTGGTGCTTTAACATGAATCAAAGCAGTGGGACCAAAATGAACTATACTATTGTATTCTTTGCTGCCACATGCTCACATGATCAAGAATGGCAGTTTAATTTAAAAATAAACTTAATTAAGCAGTAAACATTTATTAATTTCATTAAACACTGACCCTTGAGTTCACATCTTTTTAAAGTTTATGTAATGAAATGAGAAGTATGAATAAAGCACTTCTACTGCTAACGTACAATAGTTGTCTTGAGTTAAAGCCCTTATACAATCGTTTGAGTTATGAGCTGAACTAGCCACATTTTTATGGAATATTAATTTTGCTTGAAACAATAATTAATAGATAAGCCATAGTTATTCATACTTGAGCATGAGGCATATATTATCTTGACAATTAAGAAAATAAAATTTTCATTTCAAGGAGAACAATGGGCAATATTCATGGCAAATAATAAAATGGAAGCTCTCAAGCAAAAATTAGAATTTTGGAAGACTTGTACCCCTTATCATGAGTTTAACAACTTCCCACTCCTTAAGAAAACTTTTTTTTTTATTTATTGATTTTTTAATTGATTTTTAGAGAGAGGGGAGAGAGAGAGAAGGGGGAGGAGCAGGAAGCATCAACTCCCATATGTGCCTTGACCAGGCAAGCCCAGGGTTTCGAACCGGCAACCTCAGTGTTCCAGGTCGACGCTTTATCCCACTGCGCCACCACAGGTCAGGCCTCCTTAAGAAAACTTTTTAAGTGAAATTGATAGTAAAATTAATAATTTTGATGTTTCTAGATTGTATAACCAAATGTGTTACCATTTGGAAGATCTGCATAAATTAGTGAAAATAGTATTTTCCAAAACCTTAAAGCATGATGTTATAAAACCCTTAATGTTTTGGCAAAAGGTTCATGGAAAATGCAAAGTAGCCAGACCAAGCAGTGGCTCAGTGGATAGAGTGTCTGACTGGGATGCAGAGGACCCAGGTTCAAAACCCAGAGGTCGCTGGCTTGAGCGTGGACCCTCCAGCTTGAGCATGGGATCACAGACATAACCCCATGGTCGCTGGCTTGAGCCCAAATGTCACAGGCTTGAAGCCCAAGGTCACTGGCTTGAGCAAAATGTCACTCACTCTGTTGTAACCCCCTGTCAAGGCACATATGAGAAAGCAATCTATGAATAATTTATGCTTCTCATCTCCATCCCTTCCTGTCTGTCTGTCCCTATCTGTCCCTCTCTCTGTCTCTGTCACACACACAAAAAATACAAATACAAAGTAAACCAATGAATTTCAAGTTAGGAGAGTAACAGACATGACAACTAATTTTTAAGAAAATCCCCCTTCTTGAATTTTCCAATATTGTCAAAGGAGAATATCTACAACTATTTGTAAGAACTACAAAAATGTCTTCACTTTTCTGAGCTTGAATATTATTCATATACTTGAACCAAAACATGCTTACTGCAGATTGAATGAAGCAGCAGATATGGGAATCCAGCTGTCTTCTCTTAGGCCAGACATAAAAAGACTTGCAAACATTATAAAACAATGTCACACTATCACTAATTAGGGGGGAGGGTTATAGGTTGTTTTCATTTAAAATATTGTTGCTATTAACATGTAATAAGTTTATTATCATTAATTTAAATGACTTAAAAATAACAATAAATTTAAAAATTTTGTTTTAATTTTTAATATGGTAAATATCAATAGAGCTGACTCAGATAAACAGAAGCTCCTTAGGGGTGGGGTTTCAATAATTTTAAGAGTGTAAAGGGACCCTTGAGAACCATTGACCTTTATGTTTTCTTACCTACAAAATGTGTATAAATCTGTCATAATGATGTTTAGTACACAGACATGATGAGTCTAAATTAAAGCAAACAATTATGAATATAAATATAAATTCAGAAGAGAACAGCAGGGAACTATAGTCACAGAGAGGCCCAAAGGGAACTTCTGTGTTATTACAAACATTCTGATTTTTGAGTGTAGAGTTTATTGATACATGTTTTATTATTACATGCTTCATAATAATTTATATATATTTCTGTCATAGTAATTATTTCAAAATTATAAAACACAGAAGTCGAATTCTAAATAATTAAATGGAAGATGGCAGTAAGAAAAATTATAGGGCAATTGGAGTATGTTAATACTTTGACAAGAACATAAAAACACCTAATAATTTTGCCTCTTCTTAGACAAAAATAAAAATGAATATATTTGTAAAATAATGGAGAGTAAAATAGGAATGTAGGCTATAACTTTAAAAAAATATGAGGGATAAGGCCCTGGCCAGTTGGCTCAGTAGTAGAGCATCGGCCTGGCATGCGAGGGACCCGGGTTCGATTCCCGGCCAGGGCACATAGGAGAAGCGCCCATTTGCTTCTCCACCCCCAGCCCCTCCTTTCTCTCTGTCTCTCTCTTCCCCTCCCACAGCCAAGGCTCCATTGGAGCAAAGATGGCCCGGGCGCTGGGGATGGCTCCTTGGCCTCTGCCTCAGGTGCTAGAGTGGCTCTGGTCGCAGCGGAACGACGCCCGGAGGGGCAGAGCATCGCCCGCTGGTGGGCAGAGCATCGCCCCCTGGTGGGCGTGCCAGGTGGATCCCGGTTGGGCGCATGTGGGAGTCTGTCTGACTGTCTCTCCCCATTTCCAGCTTCAGAAAAATACAAAAAAATATATATATATATATGAGGGATAAAAGAGAACAAAGAATTGTTAACTAAAGACAGGGATGGGTTAAAAAAAATACCGTAAATTAGAAACACCAAATAAATCTCAATGTATCAGTAATTATAAAGTATGTAATGATTAACATTCTTTAAATTAGTCTATAATATTAGATTTAAAATTTAAAATCTTTTTATATGCTACTTTCAAGAAAAATATTTAAACAGGATAACTGAGAAGATGAAGGAATAGAAAAGATAACTAAAAAGGCATAGTAACAGAATTTGAGGAACAAAGTAATAAAAAGATGAGGGACATAAATAGAAAAAGAAATAGTCTGGAATATTCAACAATCAGATACTCACATGATCTTAACAAAATCATCTTATGTATTATAAAAACTAAAAAGTTATAAGAAAATGTGAACAAATCTTCAATCTTAGTTTTATAGCACCTACGAGAAACCTCTAGCTAAAGTCATTATGATGAAAAACTTAATGTTTTCCACCTCAGGCTAGATTCAATGCAAGAATGTCCATTTCCTTTACACTTATTTTACATAGTCCTGGAAGTTCTTGCCATTGCAATAAGGCAAGAAAGGGAAAGAAAGGCATACAGTCTAGAAAGGAATCAGTAAAACCATCTTGTCTTGCAAATGGCAAAATTATCTACATAGGAAATCCTCAAAACTCTAAGAAGCAACAAGTTTTATGGAGTTATAGGATATAATATTATTACACAAAAACCAGTATTTCAATATACTGACAAGGAACATTTAAAAACAGAAATTAAAAAAAATATCATTTGCAATCACTCCAAATAAAATACTTATGTATGAATCTAACGTTTATAGTAACTGCATGATGAAAATTATAAGATGCTGATGAAAATATCAAGGAATGTTTGGAAAGAAATACCATATTCATGGGTTGGAAGACTCAACATAGTAAAGATGTTAATTCATCATAAATATAGATTTGATAAATTTCTATAAAAAATCTTGTTTTTTTGTAGATGCAAATACATTATAAAATTCATTTGCAAAAGGAAGATATTAAAATAGGTGAAATTTTAAAAAGAATCAAAATGGACTTCTTAATGTTTAGGCTTATAATATAGAGGTAGTAGTCAAGTCAATTTGTTACTGGCAGAGGGATAGATACATAAACCAAAGGAACACTTCACTGAAAAGGCTACAGAGGTGGCAAATAAACACTTGAAAAGATCATTAGTCATTGGAAAAATACAAATTAAAACCATAATGAGATATCACTGAAAATCTAACAGAATGTCTAAAATGAAAAATAATAACCTCTAAAATGGCAAGGGTGATAATGTAAAATAATATAGCCACTCTGAAAAATACTTGAGCATTTCCTTTTGAAACTAAAAATGGAGTTATCATAGAACCCAGAAATTTCACTCTTGAGCATTTATCCCAGAGAATTCAAGACTGGTGTTCATGAAGAAACTTGTATTTGAATGTTCATAGCTGTTTCATTCATAATAACCCCCAAATGGAAACTACCTAAATGTCTTTAAAGGATGAATACATAAACTGTGTGCGGTACAGTCAAACTGAATACTACTCAGTCATGGAAAGGAACACATTATTGTATACACAAAAACTTGGATGTATCTCAGAATATAGTGCTGAATGAAAAAAATCTCTGAAGGATGCATATTAGATGATTCTGTATACATAACAAGAAATAAAATAATTGTAGAGGTAAAATATGGACTTGTGGACTAGTGGTCACCAAGAGTTAGGGGCTGGGGTAGGTTGGGGATAAATAGCTCTAAAGAATAACAGCAGAGAGTCTTAGTAATGGTGCCCTTGAGCATCCTGGTTGTGGTGGTGATTATGTAAGGTACCTCCCTATGTGACAGAATTGCACAGAACTGTATACATACAAACACAAATTAGTGTATATATAACCAGTGAAATGTAATAACATCTATGGATTGAACCAATGTGAATTTCTTATTTTGATATTATTCTATCATTGTATAAGATAATGAACACAGGGGATGCTAAGAAAAGAGTATGTGACCTTTTCTACATATTTGCTTGCAATTTCCTGTGCCTCTATAATTACTTAAAAATAAGACAGTTGAAATTTAGATTTTTTTTACTATTTTTTTCTGGAGAACTGTGGTTAATCTGTAATATTTTCATCACTATTGTTATATAAGCACTAGTCCTTATTTTAAAATTATTTTTATATTTCATATGTGTGGTTTTTTTTTTTCATTTTAGATCTAAAATATTTAAGGCCTTTGAAATGCTTGTAGGATCTAGAGTTTTCTAACAGGGCCTAAAGGATAAAATGAACCATCATGTACTTCCATGTTTATTTTAACCCAGTGGTGCTCTAACTTTGGCTTGCTTCAGAACCAAAGAATTTGGCATAATATACGGCTCACAAAAATTAGGGGATATTTCAAAATGAATATGAAGCGATAAAAAAAGAAACATTTGATTATTTATTTATTTATTTATTGTGGCAGAGACAGCTAGAGTCAGAGAGAGGGACAGATAGGGATAGACAGACAGGAAGGGAGAGAGATGAGAAACCAATTCCTCATTGCAGTTCCTTAGTTGTTCATTGATTGACTTCTCATATGTGCCTTGACTAGGGGGCTACAGCAGACCAAGTGACCCCTTGCTCAAGCCAGCAACCGTGGGTTCAAGCTGGTGAGCCTTGCTCAAACCTGATGAGCCCGTGCTCAAGCTGGTGACCCTGGGGTCTCGAACCTGGGTCCTCTGCGTCCCAGTCTGACGCTCTATCCACTGCACCACCAGCTGATCAGGCACACTTGATTATTTTTAATTAAACAAGACCATCAGAAAAGCAAATAAGTCAAAGAAAGTTATGTGATTATGCAAATGTGATGCAAAACCAACTTTTATTTCATTGGTGAAAATGCACTACACAAAAGGCTGAAAGTACTGGAGTATCTTCACATTCCTTCAGCCCCTAATTTTTTATTCATTTTTTTTTTTTAGAGAAGAGAGGGAGACAGAGAGAGAAAGAGGAGACACACAGAGAGAGAGAAGGGGGAGGGGAGGAGCTGGAAGCATCAACTCCCATATGTGCCTTGACCAGGCAAGCCCAGGGTTTCAATCCGGCGGCCTCAGCATTTCCAGGTAGATGCTTTATCCACTGCGCCACCACAGGTCAGGCGAGCCCCTAATTTTTTGAGCAGTTTAGTTCCCAGTTTAGAAACCCTCTGGGTTTCTGATTTAGTAGGATAAGGATGGGGACTAAGAATTCATGTTTCTAACAATTTCCAAGTGAGACTGATCCTTCTGGCTTGGGGAAGCACATGTGTTATCTAATATGAGTTTGTCCATACATGGAGAAGTTAGCATAGCTCTTCAGAAATGACCAAAAAACATTGTGTATTTTTCACCTGTCTCCACATAGTTTTATGAAGTTCATGAACTAATGAAGCACTGATTTGTCTAAAACTCGGTTGTTTGGAGTTCAGTTACTTCAGAATCACTACTCTGTGTTTTATATCTGGAAATTAGAAAAATAATTTCAAAACGGGTTTTGCAAAATCCATGCAGTGAAGCCTGTTGGTGTTGCACAGTGGGCTGCAATGGGTGGACATTCACGCCTACAACTCTATGGAAATGGATCTCCCCAGGAAGGTCATAGCCTAAGTCATGGAGATTTGTGTAGCTGAGGCTGAGCTTGAAGAATTGGACAGCTGGAAGAATGCCTACTGATGACACCTCCTGCCTCTGTGCTGGACAGAAAGTGCTTCTTTGATGGAAAAATTGGGTGTATGTTTTGATTTGTACAAGGATACAGAAATTGGCTCAGAAAAGATTCAAACTCAGGACTATCTCATTTTTTGACCATATACTTTTCTAAAAATATATTTGCTAAATATATTTCTTAACTACGTCTCTGAAGTCCATTACAGACACCATTGTACTGCATAATGATGCAATGATGACCTCAGGCACCACTGAGTAGTGTAGCAGATTTTGTCCCTACATGAAAGGTCTCCACATCTCAGTGTCACTTTGTCACCTGTCATCCAGTCAGTATGCTGCATGAGTATGGAATCTGAAGAGTTAGTGCTGATTTCCCCCAGCCTATCATCATTCCTCATCCTGATGACCAAGGCTCCTAACTGGTCTTCCTGATTCCATTGCTGCCCTACCCAACAGCTACCCTGATACAGAAACACATTCATGCCACAACCTTGCTCAAATGTTTGAAATAATTTCTCTTCAATTGTATGTGCATATGTATATGTTAAACATATATGTATAGATGTATGTATATTCATATAATTTATTCATACAGTTTTTACAATATGCAGTTGTTACACACACACACACACACACACACACACACAAATAGTGCATTATCATTATCTGTTTCCTCCACTATAATTTCAGATTCTTACAAAGTTTGGTCATGTTCATTCCTGAACAACCAGATCTCTAAGAGTACCTGTTACCCACTGAAAAATTATTAAATATTTGGTAAATATGACAAATGAAAAAAAGCAAAATAAAGTGTCAGAAAACCAATTTAGGTTCAAATTCTAGTTCCATACCTACCAGTTTAAATAAATTACATAGACCTCTAAGTTTTGTTTTGTTCTGTTTTTCATCTTAATTGAAATACCTTTGCATTTTAATTAAGTTAAATAGCATATAAAGAAAATGCAATGGAAAGGAAAAAATAGGGATAAATAATCAGTAGGTTTGAATGTTTATCCCATAATACTGGGTAAATTACTAAACCTTTCTTTTCCCACTAATTGTAAAATGTGTTTATATGAATTATCTAATGTACTGATGATGAAATATGAATGATGTGCTACTCTTTTTGAGTGGTATTAGTCATTAACACACTCCAGTACATGTTTATGCTTTGTGTTTGACTATGTCTTTAAGGCAGACCCATCTATGAAATTACTCTGAGGATGGTTAATATGTGTGTACTGGGTAGGCTGGTCTTGTCCACTGTGCCCCTTTCTTAGCATTCATGGCTTATGCACACTCACAGCCCCACAATTCATTTCCCACTTCTAGATTCACTCTTTCTGGTCCTTTCTTAAAGAACTATCACCACTCACCTGATTCTTTGTCACTGGTCAGGATGCTTCTCCATTTGGCATCATCCTCTCTCAAAAATGCTGCCCAAATTATTTTTTCTAATTCTCAACAATTTCACTTAATGCATGATGCCATGCTGTTCAACATTTCGTTTTGTTGTTTAATATGATTTTTTGTCTACTTCCTATGTATAGATCCCTTCTGAGGAGAATGGAAAGTCCTTGAGGACAAAGACAGGCTTACTCATTCCTTTACCCTGCTCCGAAGCTGCCCCCACTCTGCAAAGACAAGTGGATGTGTAACATAACATTTTAGTATATGCGCTGCTGAAGCAAGCACGTGTGACATAACTCGAAATCGATGTTATGTTTCTTAATACAGTGATTCTTGATCCGCACAGCTACCATCTGCCCCTCTCAGTACAGGAACAGAACCATTTTCATTAGATAAATCGTTGAAGAATAAACAAAGGGTATTTCACAATCCCAAGTCAGCATTCGGAGAGTTACTCAGGCTGTGGGAAGCAGACTGTCACGGCTCCCCACTGAGCACAAAGCTGCAATGACACCGTCAGCACTGAGGGTTGTGTCACAGTCTATCGTCAGGATAAAACTGTTTGTGGTCGGCCACCGATGTCAAACCTTGCAAATCTAGCCCCCAAATCCCTGGAGCTCACTCCATTTGGAGCACCAGTTTGACATGCACAGTTGGTCAGGGTATTGCAAAAACTGTAAACAGGAATTGTCTCCCTCCACTCCCCGGTGTTAACTGCAGAAGACATGATGAGTAGGGATGAAGACCTTGGAAGCTCAGGGACCTAATGTTGTCTGGGTATGTAAAAAGGCTTTAGAATAGTCTGGATGGTCTCTGCACACATTGTTGAGCTGATTAGAAAATAGTGCTTTCAGTAGTATCGAACCTCATTGTTTACTGTTTTTTTTCCTCATACTCTTTTCCCCAACTTCTGGCTATTACTGGCTTGTCTAGGTCCTGGAGTTTCTCAACTCCACATCCAAAGAGTAATCATTCTGATCCTTCCGCTTCAACTTGCCAATTAAATGCAACTGCTTATGTCCTATTCTCTGGGAACACACTAAGATCCTAAAACTGATACATTAATTTAAAATACAAAAATAATAATGGTTTGTAAGCCAAAAGTATAATATAACACAGCGAGATTTTCTAATCAGAAGACCCTGGGTATTGTCTCTCAAATGTAACTACTTGGGTGACCTTGAGCAAGTTATCGAATGTATTAAAGAGTCAGTTGATTCAGGTATCATATAGTAGGCTATACATGGGTTTATGGTAAGAAATTAATGCACTTATGCATGGCTAGTACCTGAGCCACACAGAGCCTTCCAAATACTAAATGCATCATCAACAATATGAACAGGAATATTGTTCCCAGATAAATACTAGACTTTAAACAAGAGCCCTTCTATACTGTAGCTCAAATTGGCGATATGATGATAAAACATCAAGCACTAAAACTCATTCATTTTTTCTTTAGAAAGGAACTGAGTATTCACCAAAATGCACTAAGAATGCAGCTACTACCTACTCTACCAAGCAGTTACGGTAAGAAATAGCTTTCCTTTCAACCTCTTAAAATACTGACCAAGGAGGAAGAGCCACCGGGTGAGGACCCTATTCCTCTGGCTCCAGCACTAAACCAAAGTATTGTCATGATTTCCTCCAGGCTCTTTGAGTTTAACTTTGTTGCTCTGATAATCTTCACAAGACTCCTCTGAACTATAGGTGATGAAAGAGTGAGCATCATTTTGGTTTTAATTGAAAAAAACAAGAGACCTAACCTTTAAATACTGATACAATAAAAAGTAAACATTACTGGATTGTAGCCTTAATTTTGTTACAAACAGCAATTGTTTCTGTTTCTTTTTTTTTTTTTCTTTTTCATTTTTCTGAAGCTGGAAACAGGGAGAGACAGTCAGACAGACTTCCGCATGCGCCCGACCGGGATCCACCCGGCACGCCCACCAGGGGCGACACTCTGCCCACCAGGGGGCGATGCTCTGCCCATCCTGGGCGTCGCCATGTTGCGACCAGAGCCACTGTAGCGCCTGGGGCAGAGGCCACAGAGCCATCCCCAGCACCCGGGCCATCTTTGCTCCAATGGAGCCTTGGCTGCGGGAGGGGAAGAGAGAGACAGAGAGGAAAGCGCGGCGGAGGGGTGGAGAAGCAAATGGGCGCTTCTCCTGTGTGCCCTGGCCGGGAATCGAACCGGGGTCCTCCGCACGCTAGGCCGACGCTCTACCGCTGAGCCAACCGGCCAGGGCTGTTTCTTAAAGTCAATTTCTGTCAATATATTTCTCAAATGTCCTCATCCATCATATGCTTGTCTAAAAACCACACAAGGCAGTTCTAGGATGAAAATAAAGTGTGAATTGAAAGCATTTTGAAAAGGAAAACCACTCTACAATTATAAGAAAATTATTTTCATCACAAACACCACAGCCAGAAGCCAAATTTGCATATTTACACTTCATTATTGGAGTCCTGTGTCTATGAACATTTTTTTAAAAGATTGTAATTTGAGTTTTCATGGTTACTGCACTTTCTGTGACTATCTTGTTTACTTGCTTTATCTAAAAGGAAAAAGTCAGTCAAATCTGCAAAGTTATCAGTTTAATGTCTTTTTTGGTATTTGTTTCAGTGACATTTGTGAGGCTGACAATTCATATCACTGCTAAAATTCAATTAACCAGGCCAAGATGAGGGTCCTGTTAAATATCCCCTTGGGACATGCAGAAGACCACTGTTGGGCTTAGGAATGCCAAAGCCAGCCAGTGTTGGCATCATGAAGAACAGTCATTCTAGAGAGAATCTGATTAACTTCTGCTTGAAGAAGTTTTCCTATGTTCTCAAATTCACTCGCTTTCTCAGTCACTAATAGCTCTCTTGACTGGCATCCAGTTACAGGTTTCTATTCTCTAGGAATTCTGGGAAATGCACTAACAGTGATGATGCACTTCCATCTCAGGATGCTCCGTCATGCCACTCTCAGAAGTCCTAAAGAAACAGTGAAGTTCCCCCAGCCTTCTGAGGAGTATCTGAAGTTTTTACCACCAGACCTATTTATTGTACTTCTCTGATTTCTGTCATGTGCCTGAGGAGAGATTCACATTTAGCTAGTGGGAAAAACTTGAATTTCTATCCCATAGTAATGTAACCATATTTCACTAATTACTACTTTGGAGAAAGAGAACCAACAAAGCAAGACAGAAGAAAGGTGCAGAGGAAATAAACAAATCTCATAGCTCGAAAAAGACCATTAGCCATCACTTTAAGATGCTTAGATTTTCAAGTAAAATATATTAAAAAAATAACAAAAATACATAAAATATAGACACACATCTCTGTGTTAAGCACATATTCATAAACATTAGCTCCATATGAGAACTTTTCAGTTTAAGAAAACTTAGGATGCATTATATATAATATAAAAATCCATATATGTAAGACACTTATCATATGAGAAAACTAATTGTTTTAGCAAAGATTCTTACCTTAGCAAAAGTTTTTATTAGCAGCCAACTTTAAGAAATTCAGAAATAAATTAACTGGAATAACCTAAATTATTGAAACCCAGTTCAAATTTAAGTCAATGCAAATAAAGATGAAGTATCTCAAATTATACATAGACTGCTCAATTTAGAGAATTTAATTTATAAAAAATTGTTTTTGCATGCAACAGCTCAGTAAAGTAACTTAACAAAGTGAGTCTCATGGCAATGACACTGTGAGATGATTTGTCTGGTATGATGGTGGCTGGCACTGAAACATGCAGATTGGCTCGGCCCACACGTGGTCCCCTGGCAGGGACAGCTCTCAGACAGAGTGCTGCGTTCTTTGTAAACACAGCTCTCTCCAGTGGTTACCTTGGTCTTCTTACATGGCACTAGACCCTAATAGCAGGTGTTTCAAGTGGCAAAGGCAGAACCTGCTTCACTCTAAAGACTTAAATTAACCTTAGAAGTTATACCATAATCTACTGTTCAAAAACAAATCACAGGGCCATTCCAGATCCAGGAGAAGATGGGGAGGAGCACACTCCTCCTGACAAGGGAGTGTAAGGGCGCTGCAAAGCCACATGTGAGATGGGACCTATTGTGGTGGCTAACGCAAAATACCACGGGACCTCAAAGATTCCTTGGAAAAACTTGCATCACTTCTTTCTCAGAATTCTCCATAGGAGCCTTGGAAAGCAGCCATACTTGGTACTATGCATCTTCAAAGAGAAAGACAGACGCTAACAGATAAAATTGGCACTCACCTGACGGAACTGCTCCAGGTCGATTTTGTTACCCACCAGCACCAGGGGAATTTCATAGGTGTGACGGACCTGAAAAATGAGCTCTTTAAACTTGGCAGCTTCCTGGAACGACTGGCGGTCGGTGACGGAGTAGCAGACGATGAATCCCTCCCCGCCTCGCATGTACTGCTCCCGCATGGCTGTGAACTCTGCCTGCAAGTGAAGAGCAAAATTGTCATGTTTAAAACAGTGGCAACAATAAAATAATTGGTCAAAAAAAGAGAAACTATGAGAGTGAGAGTTTGGGTAGAAATTTTCTAAAAGTTTATGCTGTACACACTGGCCAGGTAGGTTGGTTGGTTAGAGCATCATCCCTGATACCCAAAGGTTGCAAGTTCAATCCCCAGTCAGGCATATACAGAAACAGATGAATATTTCCCTCTCCCTTTCTCTCTCCCTTCCTACCTGCTCTAAACAATCAAATTTAATAAAATAAAAAAATAAAAATAAGAGCATACTTGTGGGTTTTCATATAGAAAAGCAGTATGAAGTCTAAATATACTATTATAAAAATATTTTTAATTGTTCAGAGTATTAGTCTTTAATCATAGATGATTTAAGAGATTTTAGGGGAGATATATTAAATAGCAGGTTTACCAATGTAATGTTGGTGATTGTACATATAGATTACATACTTTTAATATAGTTTTCCATATAATGACTTATTATTTTAAGGAAAAGAAATCTAAATTTGTTTAAGTACTCCAAACATTAAAACCTATAAGAACTAGTTTCTCCTCAAAAATATACAAATTAGAGTATAACAGTGATTATCTTTATAAACAAAGGAAGTTATTAGCATAGGTGATCATAGCCCCATTGGTACATTTGGGTCTTCTTAGAGCTGTCTCCCTGAGAGATATAAACAGAGGGATCTTGATGCCAAGTCATGAGTCTATTTCTACATTCTGTTGCTTCCTCCATCCGCTTCTCTCTCTGCAGAGAACAGAATTACCTTTCACAATGTATCAATGTCTTAACCTGAGGACATTGCTGTATTAGTTTTTCATGTTGCATCACTCCTGAACTACAATTTTCTGGCAGCTGAAAATTCAATATTGGCTCTGTATTGCATTCGGAGAAATTCCTCTCAAACTGAAATATCTGTTTTCACTCACTATTATTCTGAATCTATTGTTCAAGTCACAAGAGCTAATTAGGTTCATGCAAAGGGAAAATAGAAAACAAACTCTGGCTGTGGAACAAGCCATACTAAATAATCAAAGAATACAAGAACATATTGTGACTTGGAAAATTTGTGAGATAAATAACCAAAGGAAGGGAGATTCACATGAACTTGAACTGTATTTGAGCTATGAAGCAAAGATGTGAATTCTTCACCCAGTAAAAGGTTTGCAAGATCTACTGAAATGTTTTGCTCAGAGTAATTATCTAAAGAATTATTAATTTGACTTAACATGGCTTGATTTTTGAGGGATGGGAACATTTACATAGCTCCAGAGATTCTGGAAAACTGGGAGGCTTACAAGTCTATAAAGAGTAATAAAGTTAGTAAGATCTTAAGTTACTGCATGGATCTCAAACTGTGTTCAGTCAAAAAGGAATGAGTGCAAACAGTTTCACTGGGTTCACCCAATCATTGCAAAGTTTTACAAACTTGAGCCTGGCGGGGAAACAAGACTTGTCCATAGATGGACAGAAAGTTAACCTAAAATTGGTTTGAATAATTCATGTTCCCTCCCTGTCAATTTACTTAGTATTAAATTTAATTTAAACCTAAATTTCACTATGTCAGTCAAATATACTAACATCAGAGAAACAAATCTACTTGGTCCCAATTTTGTTTATCTCCAAAAAAGTATCTGAGGCCCCTTGTTGTTCTGAGATTCTTTAATTGTGAAAACTATTTCTCAGTCAAGAATCTCACAGCTAATATGGATCAACTACAGAATTTTGGGCTGAAATTGCTAAATGATGTTTCCCAAATTTATAATTAGTGTTCAAAAAGAAACAATAGAAGCATTATAGAAATATATGTACTATTTAAGAAAATATAAATGGATTTGTTACATCAGCTGTATATGATTGAAACCATAATAAAAGTGCTAGCTAAAATAAACTGGAGAAGATTCATTTTACAACTTATAGTTCATGTTACTTGCCAATATTTTAACTAGCTTTTTGAAATTATTTTATTATTAAATTTTATTATATAAACAATTAAGCATTAAAGTGATTTTTGTCTATTGAGTATTGAAAAATAAATACACACTGAAAGATATATAAAGGGATACCAAATATATACAATTAATTTAATTTTCTTTCCACCTCAAATTCCCACTTTCCCTTCCCAAATGTGTAACAGTTAGTAGTTTATCTTTACAGAAATAGTCTTTGTGTACACAGGCATAGACATACATAGTCCACCTTTATATACCTTTTTATACTCAAATGGAAACACAATATACACTTTTTACTTTTAAGCTTAATTAAGATTTAATAGCCCTATAATGTATCTTGAAGGCCATTCCACAGAAGCATATACATTATCTTTTATGAATGTATAATTCCTTTAATGCATGTACCACAATTTAACTAGTTGCCTATGAAGAAGCATTGAGTCCTCCATTTCTATTAAAAACAATGCTTCAATGTATATCCTTAAACATCCTTAAGATTTATGTATAGCTGAGAGCTACTGTTGCTAAATCAGAGAACTAACATTTTTACTTTTTGAGAAACAGTGCCAATCTTGCCACCAAAGACATTATACCGGTAACTCCAACATTAAAGCGCCTATTACTGCTCATTCTTACAAATATCATGTATCAAATTTGTTTACCCTTTATAAATTTTAGAGTAAAAATGTAGTATCTTGTTCTTTTCATCTTCATTTACTTATGAGCCATACTAAGTATCTCCTGTGTTTACTATCTATTTACAAATTATTTTCTAGATATGGATTTTATTTTGGGATAAGAAATAAGATATCTTTTGGGTTCTGGAATATTTTTAATGTTTGGACTGGGGTAGGTTTTTCTTTTCTGTCATACATAAGAAAACAACAATAAATTTGTCTACTTCAACAATACACCACAGAGAAAAGACTAATAAATTTTAAAAATTCCAACAATGTGAAGGTAAAATTCACAGGAAACAATATTGGATGAATCCATGAGTGACTATCCAACCATGTTGGTAAACAAGACTCAATATCATATGTGTGTTCTATTATAAACAGATTTTGGGGGCCTCATCTGATCTGAATCAGAGTCCCCAGTAGGGGGCTCCATCATTAGTATTCTAAAGGGCTCCTTGTTTGATTTCTCCTTACACCTGGATGTAGGGGTACATAACTACGTTTAAATTCAAAAGTGGTCTTTAATGATCTGAGAGCACAAAATCTGGGAGGCCCTGTACATGACTTCTAGGTCTGTTACTCGCTTAGAGCATGGCCTCCAACAAATCACCTAACCCCTCAGCGCCTCCGCTTCCTCTTTTGTCAGAGGGGATTAGAACACACACTTAGCCTGTCTTACAGGGCTGTAGCAAGGATCAAAGGAGAGAACAGATGTGAAAATGCTTTGATGAATTTTTAAAATACGATACAAATTAATCCTATTATTATCTCTGGTACAAATTCTGCAGAATAGAACCTTTCACTGGGAGAACAGGCATGAAATCCTCTTAAAGCTGCATTAAATATAAATGCGGGAGTATTGCTCAAATACACTCCATCAAAAATTTAACCTTTTTTTTTTTTCAAATAGAGGAAGCTTTCTACCAATAAAACAGATATAATTATCTCAATGAATGGAGAAAACACTTTCTCTTCACTGACTTATCCATACTAACCTTTCCATAGCAGATCTATGTGCATTACTTAAAAATTCAATGGAGTCTGGTGGGGCCCAGAGAATGGAGGAGAAACTCTGAAGCTAGGTATCAATTTAGGAATATGATACTGAAATCATTTTAATAAAAAAATGCAATGTTCAACACGTTGCTTCCATCTTTGTTCACCCATAAATTAAGGGCCCCTATGCTTTCTGTTCTGTGTATCTGGAATGTGAATATCTTCTTCATTTGCTTCCTACTATAAATAAAACCTGTCAGTTAATTATTCAGGAACACTACTACATACCATTTGCTTATCCATAAATAGCTAAATAGCTATGAAACTGACCCAATGTGTTAAATGCTACAAACACAAGCATTATTAATATTTTCTCAGCTATTTTAGGTACAACACTGCAGCTTGATCAGCTCCTTTTGATTGCTTCCTGGTATTAAAATAGTGTGAGAGTTCTCTTAATTCTGTAAATAATTTTTGATTAATCTCAAATCTCAGTTTCTTGATTACCAGAGCAAGTTTTTTGAGTGGGTTTTCAGAAACTTAAGAGACTGAACCAGTGCCCCACTGCATTCAGCGCATCTACTACAATATACAAATGACTGTAAATTGTTTTAGCATTAAAGTCAGACCCTCCTTTCAACTGTTTCCTAACACAACATGCACACACACCTTTGTCTACACTGGTTGTAATACCCACAATAACCACAGCTCTGCACCAAATTTATCCTCCTAGTAAAAAAAAAAAAAGTAAATAATAAAAGAAATTCAGTCATACACATAACATTTTGCTAACTGGTGAGCTATATTAAGAAGTAAAGAAAAATACAACCCTGTCCTGGTTGGAGATATTCAACTAGGCCAGCATAAAACAAATGAGAAGCCACAGAGTGCTTAATGAACCAGGGGGTTCAGGGAAGGGCAAGAATAGCTTGCAGGAGGCAGGCTACGAGGGCTTGGGGTAGGAAATGAGATCTGGTATTTTTTTCTTAAATTCATTATTTGTAAAGAGCTCCTCAACTTTAATGCAATCCTACTTCCAAAGATTGTATATTGTCACCATTAAATAACCTTTCCTGATTCAAATTCAACCTTTGCATGGCAGTTAAAGATCTGGGGCCTGATAGTCAACAGTTCAATATTTGGAGTTTGTCAGAGGAGCAATATGGTCGTTGCTTTTGTTTACATGTTTTTAAAGAAGAAAGAATAATAAAATAAAATATTATGAAAGGAATGAAAGTGTAGGTATCAAATTTATTGTAATGGATGTGAAGTACAAAGACTGAAATCGGTTGAGTGGGAGTTTCTCAGTGTCGAGCTGATCTGTGAAGCTGGTGAAGAATGCTCAACTGAAATGGAAATGAACGAGGGGCTTTTATAAATGCTGATACCATAGGGTCAAAATTTTATCCTGAAAGTCAAAATCTAATTCAGGACTTTATATTGTTTTGTAGTTTAAAGAGGGTATAACTATCTTCACCATTATACATTTATTTGTCATCTCTCTTTCAATGTTTGACATGTACTTTCAAGAATGCATTAAATCATGGAATACTGCCTAACTCAATCATCAAATATTCATTGAACACTTATTATGTGACAGGCATGTAAAATTTTAGATATAAAACAATGCATATAATTCAAAGATAATGCACATTATATATAATACATATAATAGGATACAATTAAATAAAAATATGGATAAATATGGAAAAGAAGAAATAGAAACTCAAGCATTAAAACCAAGATAAAGTGAGAACACAATTTCTTTTTTTTTTTTTGCATTTTTCCGAAGCTGGAAACGGGGAGGCAATCAGACTCCCACATGCACCCGACCGGGATCCACCTGGCATGCCCACCAGGGGGTGATGCTCTGCCCACCAGGGGGCGATGCTCTGCCCATCTGGGGCATCGCTCTGTTGCAACCAGAGCCATCCTAGCTCCTGAGGCAGAGACCACAGAGCCATCCTCAGCGCCCAGGCCATCTTTGCTCTAATGGAGCCTCAGCTGTGGGAAGGGAAGAGAGAGACAGAGAGGAAGGAGAGGGGGAGGGGTGGAGAAGCAGATGGGCACTTCTCCTGTGTGCCTGGCCGGGAATTGAACCCGGGACTCCTACACGCTAGGCCAATGCTCTACCACTGAGCCAACTGGCCAGGGCCGAGAACACAATTTCATCTGTAAACTTGACTCTCAACTTTTAGACATCCAAAGCTACAATAAAAAAAAACACAATCAATTATAACACTTTATGATCAATAAAATAACAACACACTAATGGGTCAGGTGACACAAATCTCTCCCTAAGCACTGAGAGCTGAAAGCAACTTTTCTTATGGGTGTTCAGATAAGGAACAATATCCTCAATATCCAAAGGATCTGTAGGATCAAGTTTCCTAGGTCTAAGTCTCTAATTGTATTTTTCAATGTAAGTGTCAGCAAACATTTTGTAGACTTACTCCATGGTACTACTGTAACAAGGCTCAAGCAAGATAACAGAAAAGTTGTTTTGTAGAAGATAGAACAGCATGTTAAAATTGAGCATAATAGCTAAAATATTTTGATTTTATTGTTTGAAAAATTGTAAGGGCCCATGAGGTATTGAACATGGAGGATTCAGGGTGCCTAGAATCTGGCTATCATGAACATGGTCCTGTAAAGCTCTTACCTCAATATAACTCAAAATAAATGCTAATATTACAATACAGGACAGGCTACATAATTTGTAGGCCTGGTGCAAAATGGATATATGGGGACCCTGGTTCAAAAATTAAATATTACAAAACAGGAACAGCAGAGCCTTAAACAAAATACAGGACCCTTCTGACCATGGAGCCCTGGACAATTGCATGAATTGCAGGCCCATGAAGCCAGTGCCATTGACATGAAAAACCACAAAAAAGCATGTGAGGAAAATTCCAAAGAGAGGCTCCCTGCACAGGTCTTCCAGAGGAAGGGCCAGTGGCAATTATGCTCAGAGGTTAAGGCACTACTGAAGCTTCCTGACCCCAGTGAGGGACACAAACCCAGACAATGATGGATGTGCAAGGTGGTGTGAAGTGTGGGTTTGGGGAGAAAGTGAGAGACATGAAGGAGGGGAATGCCATATATACTTCACACAGAAAACAGTTATTACAGAGAGAGACATGTAGCTCATATAGAATGGCATGTTTCTGTTGTCAAGTGAAGTAACCTTACTAAAAGCACGTGACAACTAGGTTCTGGATTAGATGTGATAGGATACCAAAAATTCAATATAATGAGATATATGTACGGCCCTATTTTAGAATTGATCTGGCAATAGTTGAATGGAGTAAACGGATGTTGAAGGTAGAGAAAAACTACTAAAGGCTTTTGAAGTAATTCTGAAGCAGTTTTCCATGGGGGAAGAAATAGAATGAAAAATTCTTGAGAGGTCGTGATGTAGAGAAATGGAGAGACGAGAAATATTTCTGACTTGGTGGACATTATTGTGGGTATGAGAGAGAAAATATATTTTAAACGATGCTATAAATGGTTCAATCAGTAATGCTGAGCCACTGGGTGGGCTTCTGCTCATGTTCTACTTCTGTGGTCTGTGGTATTAGCTCCTACGTTAGATAGGAAAAAATCAAAATGTAGAGATACTAAATAAGATGGCCAAAGTCCTAGAGACACCATACCACACTGCTTATCCAAGAAAGGAAGAATTAATTTAATTTTGCTCCAGTGTTTGTAGCTCTAGAGCCTAGAAAACAACAGAAGTCATAATAAAATGATGCTGATTGAGAAAAGGAAATAACTTAGGGACCACTGTGTCACAAAGATTTGTCTAGAGCCAACCCTAGAAACCTAAAAGGACCTATCCATAGGCAACTGGAAATCGGTTTTATTTGTTTTTAATTATTTTTTTATTTAGTGTTTTCATTGGGTGGCACTGGTTAACAAAATTATATGGGTGTCAGGTGCCCAATTCTACAACAGTTCATTCATACACTGTATTGTGTGTTTACCATCCCAAGTCAAGTCTCTGTCTGACATCATTTATACCATTTATACCCATATTCCCTCTTCCTTCAGCAATCACTACACTATTGAGGTAGCAGAGGGTTTAAGCAAAAAGGGGGAAAACAGAAGAAACTTTATGGAGATAGACAACAGTATGAAAACGGTTTATGTGAAAAGAGAACAACTGAACGAGGCAGGGCTGAAGGCCACAGGAGACACGTCTTTGGCTTGATCATGAGAACAGGAATAAAGGTGACTAGTCTGGATTAGTTCTGGGAACAGGGATTGTTTTTGCTACATTTTGTGGGGGGCTTTGGAGCTTTGTCCCATTGAGAGTATACTTATCTATTTTAAAGGAGATTTTCTGAAAATAGTTTTTCACATCTTTTAGTTTTGTTCCTTCCTGCCAAACAGTGCAGATTTAGGCACTTACTACCCTTCCTCTGTATTGTAATCTGTGTGCTTTGCTCCCTTTCCCATCACTAGACTCTAAACTTTCAGAGAGAAGAGCATTTCAGCATTGCATTCTCCAAAGCACTAGGGATGGTGCCTGGATCAGAGACCAGTAGATAATTATATCATTTTGTTAATTACTTACTTTAAATGTTTTTAAGTAATGTTACCATTCCCTGGATGATGTACACTTTAAGGAGCGTAAGGTTTAAAGGATGGAGGCTGGAGATAAAAGGAAATTAAAATCAAATCTCTCAATTAAATTGATAAAACTTTTGGTTATTTACTCACTCATGTACATGTAAGGCCAGGTCTAGTTTACCATTTATGTAAACATGCATCCCACTGAAATCTGCAATAATTAAAAATCAATTTAATGATTCTCATTTCATTTCTTACCTTGAATCATTTGTCTTATTTTAGTAAGAGAAGAAAAACGAATCTCACCATCTCTGGATGCATCAAATTTCTATCCCAGAGAAGTCAGTTTGCCTTTCACCAATCTATTTGACTTGTACTTTCTCAGGGACTTAAAAGTTTCATGACTGCCTCCGGTGATACAAATCCACTAAAAGATATTTTTATCACAGCTTGTTTCCTGCTTATCCTGGAGGTCACTCATACTGTGAGCTGCTTTCCTGCTAATAAAATCTACAGGAATGCATCTTAGAAGAAGGCAGCATAACTGTGTCACAAAAGGATTCCATCTACAACACTTTCGTCATTCCCAATACAATACTGAAAGAATCATACCAACAAAAATACAGTGGATGAGAAAATGCACATGTCAAAATTGCATTTGCCAATTGATTTAGAGTACACAATAGGATGCTACAATTTAAAAAATGATGCATGAGACGTGTATTTAAACAGGGTTGGGCAAAAGTAGATTTATAGATATAGGTGAAAGTTTATTCTTGTATTGTTATATACTAATTATATTATTTTCCATACAAATACGTGTAGTTCTACTTCTGCCCCACCCTGTATATACATATATGTGTGTGTGCACGTGTGTGTATTCACACATACTGCTCTAAAAAGCCTATCACATAAAGTATTTCTGTTGGCTAAATAGAAAAAAAGAATTACCATTTGGTGGTCCTGGTAAAAATCCTAATCATCTTGTTTTGTGATACTTAGAATAACTTGCTACCAGATAATCTAAAATTTTAGAGATTTATTGAGAAGCTGTTATGCCTTCACAAAACATATGAGGAAAAGATGGCCAAAGTGTTTTTCCTTCATAATATAGGAGTTAATGGGTGGCAAAGATGCTTTCCTTGACCAAATTCCATTTAGGCTCCCCCAAACTTTTCAATTAGGTCTTGATGCTTGGGCCTCTATGTTTCTTTCTGCATTGTCCAATTTTAGCAACAACTCTGCTAAATTGATGTAGCCAGACTGGTGCCCCATCCTCCTTTTTTTTTTTTTTTTTTTTGTATTTTTCTGAAGCTGGAAACGGGGAGAGACAGACTCCTGCATGCGCCCAACCAGGATCCACCCGGCACGCCCACCAGGGGGCGATGCTCTGCCCCTCTGGGGCGTCACTCTGTTGCAACCAGAGCCACTCTAGTGCCTGGGGCAGAGGCCAAGGAGCCATCCCCAGCTCCAACGGAGCCTCACTGCGGGAGGGGAAGAGAGAAACAGAGAGGAAGGAGAGGGGGAGGGGTAGAGAAGCAGATGGGCGCTTCTCCTGTGTGCCCTGGTGGGGAATCGAACCTGGGACTTCCACACGCCAGGCCGACGCTCTACCACTGAGCCAACTGGCCAGGGCCCCCATCCTCCTTTCATACCATCCGGGATATTTAATCAGGGTCCTCAGCCTCTACCCTCCTCCAAGTGATGTCTGATCTTCACCCGGGCCTGCCTCAAGTAAGCATCCTACTAGGATAGTTTAGCCAAAACCCTCCCTTCTCTTAAACGTTTCTGCTTAGCAATTTTCCATCTACCCATCCCCACCCTGTTCCTTGATTATAAATTCCTACTGTCAATGCTGTGTTTGGAATTTTTATACTGAGGTCTCCTTTCCTTATTGTGAATAGTCCTGAATAAATCTGTTTTTACCACTTTAACTGCTGTCTGGCTCTGACTTTTCTTTAGTAGTGTGTGGTCCCTGTAATGTGCTAGATATCCCTTACATTCTGGCTTAGTTACAGTCTCCTGGGTGGCTGCTCTAACCCCGGGCTCCCTCTTCTCCAATCAATCCATCATTTATTTATTTCCCCATGCCACTAATCTTCTTTAAGCAGTACATTCATTATGCTGCTGCTCTGCCTCCAAAAGTTCAGTGGTTACCCATTACCTTTCATGTCAAATCTATACTCATCTGCTTGATTTTAAGACCTATATTATCTGATATCTTGCCGCATATCCAGCTTTATCTCCAATTAACCCTGACTATGTACTTTCTGTACGCTAATGGGGTCACATCTTTCATGGCTTACTCACATTATGTCTTCTCTTACCATTGTGCCTTAACGCACTTCATTCCCTGCAACAGCACTTTTTCAAGCTAATAGAGAGTTTAGTGACTATTGGCTGCAACTCTTATTCTGCAAATGAGGATATCAGTGCCCGTAAAAGTAGGTATGATGTCATTTTCCCACAGCTAATTAAAACAGCCAAGTCAGAAAAACCAGTCTTTTAATCTCTTTTTCCTTGTTGGGAAGCTGCCCTTTCTCTTCTGTGACCAGTACATTTTTTTTTCTTTCATAAACCTAAATATAGGTAACAAACCCAGCCCTTACTATTAATCAGTTGTGTATCTTTTCCTCACTTATGAGCATCAAAAACTAGCAACTAATAATACCTCTATTTCATAATTAATTAGCAATTAATTGTATCTTTATTATATTGAGTTAGGTTTGTGTCATTGAGTTTAAATATTCTGGGGTCAACATCAAGCCCTGAACTATGTTTAATGTTTCTATTGCTCAGTAGATTTTTAGATATATGATAACTTCAATTAAACTGCTGCTGTTTACCCATATAATGTTAAATAGTGTCACCCTAATAAATTAAAAAAAATTAAACTGCTGCTATTCAAATGAATAAATACCATTTCTAATAAATAGTTATGCTTTTTTTAAATTTAATTTAATTTAATTTTATTTTTATTTTTTTGTATTTCTCTGAGGCTGGAAACGGGGAGAGACAGTCAGACAGACTCCTGCAAGCGCCTGACCGGGATCCACCAGGCACGCTCACCAGGGGGCGACGCTCTGCCCACCAGGGGGCGATGTTCTGCCCCTCCGGGGCGTTGCTCTGTCGAGACCAGAGCCACTCTAGCACCTGGGGCAGAGGCCAAGGAGCCATCCCCAGCACCCGGGCCATCTTTGCTCCAATGGAGCCTTGGCTGCGGGAGGGGAAGAGAGAGACAGAGAGGAAGGAGAGGGGGAGGGTTGGAGAAGCAGATGGGCGCTTCTTCTGTGTGCCCTGGCCGGGAATCGAACCTGGGACTTCTGCACGCCAGGCCAACGCTCTACCACTGAGCCAACTGGCCAGGGCCTAGTTATGCTTTGTTTAGAGCAGGGGTCCCCAAACTTTTTACACAGGGGGCTAGTTCACTGTCCCTTAGACTGTTGGAGGGCCGGACTATATAAAAAACTATGAACAAATCCCTATGCACACTGCACATATTTTAAAGTAAAAAAACAAAACAGGAACAAATACAATACTTAAAATAAAGAACAAGTAAGTTTAAATCAACAAACTGACTAGTATTTCAATGGGAGCTATGGGCCTGCTTTTGGCTAATGAGATGGTCAATGTGCTCCTCTCATTGACCACCAATGAAAGAGGTACCCCTTCCAGAAGTGCAGCGGGGGCCGGATAAATGGCCTCAGGGGGCCACATACGGCCCACGGGCCATAGTTTGGGGGCTCCTGCTTTAGAGTTTAGAGGATGTGTATGTTCTAGAACAGAGATAATTAGAAAGCTTCTCACAACACAGAGGTTTGTGAAGACATATGACACATTTTCCTAGATTTATCTTTTTATCTCATAGAACCCAAAGTAACAAATCCTAATTCCAGTGTTTTATTACTGAATAATTTGGTCATCAATTTTATTTTCAAAAGTCCTTGAAAACATGCCTGCTTTAATATGCCATGCCTATTTCAAGAGTACTCTGCTATCAGAATGATTCTAAAATTGTTCTATGCTATTTAGACTTCAGAGGTAAATCAGAGAATCTGAATTAGAGGACAGTAAGAGCTTGACTTTGCTGGCAATATGGTGGCAAATTATCTGGCAGGTATGGATTCAGGGTTAAGTAGAAGAGAAAAATAAAATAAGAAGAATATGTGTTCTGGAGAACGTCAAATCCATCTGCAAAGCTGATCTAGTTATCACCTAACCACAAAGTTTCCTGCTGTACCTATCTCAGGGTTGGATCCAATTTGCTCAAATATAGATTGAATAGAAAATAGAGTAAATAAGACATAGATTAAATATTTCAGGGAGTTACATAGATTTGTAAACAACAGAGATAAAAATGTATTGGGGAAAAATACAAGTTAACCCAATTGTAGCAGATCAAAGACCCTAGGAAATAGTAATTGTGACTGCAGAGGTAATAAATAAAACTCTTCAGAGGCCAGGGGTTGGCCATAGTTATTTGTGCGGTAAATGTAGGATGGGCAATGTCTTAGGAGTTCTCTCCCTCTGATAGAGGCTGTAGAAGGCTATTTTGTGTTAACAAAACCTCAGAATCTGGCACAGTGTAGATCATGGAAGGGTATTCCAATATGAATCTCCAAGACATTTCAAAGTTTAATATTTAATACAGAGGTAATGATTGATGTGAGGAGAAAAGGCAAAAACCAACTGTGCTCTTGATACTATATGTTTAAAATTTTAAAAATGGAAAAAGAATAATGGTGAAAATAAAAACAAAGAACTTTCAAGCAACACATGCAGAAAACCTTATTGTAGAAATGCCAGTCCCAGAGATATCTGCAGTGAGTCTGCATATGTATGAAATCTTGAGATTTCTGTCCTAGATAATACAAAGTAACAGCATAAAATAAGTCTCTCGCCTAGTTTTCATGATTCAGTACAGGTTAACACACTTGATAGGTACTTCCAAAATTTGCAGACCCTTTCCTTCTCTCTTAAAGTAACATCTTTCAAAGCTGCTGAATGAAAATTTATCAAGGTAATCAAGTTTTTATTTTAAAACCCACTATAACAGATGGTTTTTCTTCCATAAATAGCAAACCATCTATTCCAGTGTTAAATTTTAGCATTATTAACTGAAGGATGATCCAAATATAGAAAATATTCTATTTTATATTTAGGGGGGAAAAAAGAGATGTTAACTAACTCCAATAAAAGATTATTAGTAACATCCATGATAGATTGTTTCTGATTTGCTTAAAAGATAGTAGATAAAACAACTGATAAAAGAAATTTCGTGACAGTCAAGTCATTCATGTCAAAGAAAGAAAATGTCATGAAGCTACAACTAGCAAAGAGCCACAGAGGGATATTAAGCAAGGGCCTCTGGGGCTCGAGTCAGTTTGAATTCTGATTCTGTCACTCTATATAGTTCCACAGGACTCACTTTTTCATCTGTGCAATAGGGTAAATAAGACTGCTTTCCCATAAGGTAGTTATGAAGACCAAGTAAATTAGCAGAACTAAAGCTCTGAAGATTTCTCTCTGTGAAGCATTTCCAAGTGTTCCTAGGACACATGAAGACCCAATACACCTTCGCTATTATTAACATTGCTTGTCCTATCAGGTCTGTTTCCTCTGCTTAATCCAAGAGAGATCCAATAGCTCTGTCTGTCCTACATGGTCAAGAATAGGATGTGGAATTTGCAGTTAGAACTTGCCTCTTTTAACCACCTATTTTGTATGAACAGAGTCACAAATGAATCTAAAACCACAGATAGCTCCTTATAAAAGCAAATTTTAATTGTCCTCTAAAATAAATTTACTGCTGTTTAATCCAGTATTACTACTAAAATACCCATTTAAAATTTTTGTTTTATTTTATATTGATTCCCAATGCTTATTCCTTATTTCAAGTAAAAGTACCTTTATAATATTTTTATTCTACTGGAACAGCTATTAATTTCCCAAAACTGAACTCTACTTCTGATGAGAAACAATTCTCCTTTCCAACACTATGCCTGAAAAACATTGACTTTTGATGGTAGCTCTTGGCACATCATATAATATAGAAAACAAAATAAAAATACTTTGGTTTAACATTCTGTAAGTACAGTACTTTAATATAATAACTAAAAGCAAAAGGATTTGCTCAAGAGGATTTCATGAAGTCCATGGCAATTTGCATTAATCTGACCATTCTCCTATTGTTTGCCTACCTGAATGAAGGTTTTCTGGGTATAAATCTTATAGATTAACACACTGGGGAAAGCCAACACTGGTGTTTGAATGCATTGTGCAAGCTAATGTACAGAAGCTGAATACCAATGGCTCAGGAAAGACATATTTTAGCACACTCTGCAATTGCCTCTGCAGTTCTTGTGCCTCAAATTGCCCTCTCATTCCTCAAAGTTTAAACGTTGCAGGTCACATCTTCTCAAGATTCTGTTCAGAGTAGAAATAAATGCTCTTAGATGTTTTAAATCTCACAACATGTTTTATAGATATGTATTATGTGTGTATATATATATGCATACATACACATACATATAGAATACATGCATATAGATGTATATGTGTATGTATATTCTGTCTTACTATATTTATATTCATATATTCTGTCTTATACTTTCCACTGCATGATGGGCAGCCTGTTATGGTGCTTGAACACTGAATCTAGTAGGCCCTCTAAAAATATTTGTTAATAACAAACAAACAATCCAATAAAAAAATGGGAAGAGGATATGAATAGACACTTCTCCCAGGAAGAAATACAAATGGCCAACAGATATATGAAAAGATGCTCATCTTCTTTAGCTATTAGAGAAATGCAAATCAAAACGGCAATGAGATACCACCTCACACCTGTTCGATTAGCTGTTATTAGCAACTCAGGTAATAGCAAATGTTGGAGAGGCTGTGGAGAAAAAGGAACCCTCATACACTGTTGGTGGGAATGTAAAGTAGTACAACCATTATGGAAGAAAGTATGGTGGTTCCTCAAAAAACTGAAAATAGAACTACCTTATGACCCAGCAATCCCTCTACTGGGTATATATCCCCAAAACTCAGAAACATTGATACGTAAAGACACATGCAGCCCCATGTTTATTGCAGCATTGTTCACAGTGGCCAGGACATGGAAACAACCAAAAAGCCCATCAATAGATGACTGGATAAAGAAGATGTGGCACATATACACTATGGAATACTACTCAGCCATAAGAAATGATGACATCGGAACATTTACAGCAAAATGGTGGGATCTTGATAACATGATACGAAGCGAAATAAGTAAATCAGAAAAAAACAGGAACTGTATTATTCCATACGTAGGTGGGACATAATAGTGAAACTAAGAGACATTGATAAGAGTGTGGTGGTTACGGGGGGGAGGGTGGAATGGGAGAGGGATAGGGGGTGGGAGGGGCACAAAGAAAACAAGATAGAAGGTGACAGAGGACAATCTGACTTTGGGTGGTGGTTATGCAACATAATTGAACGACAAGATAACCTGGACTTGTTATCTTTGAATATATGTATCCTGATTTATTGATGTCACCCCATTAAAAAAATAAAATTATAAAAAAAAAAAAAAAAACAAAAAAACAGGAACTGTATTATTCCATACATAGGTGGGACATAATAGTGAAACTAAGAGACATTGATAAGAGTGTGGTGGTTACAGGGGGGAGGGGGGAATGGGAGAGGGATAGGGGGTGGGAGGGGCACAAAGAAAACAAGATAGAAGGTGACAGAGGACAATCTGACTTTGGGTGGTGGGTATGCAACATAATTGAACGACAAGATAACCTGGACTTGTTATCTTTGAATATATGTATCCTGATTTATTGATGTCACCCCATTAAAAAAATAAAATTATATAAAAAAAAAAAAAATAATTGTTAAGGGAATAAAGAGTCACACTTTAAACAAACTCCTTTATAGTTTTTATGGCTCTTTCATAAGCTTAAAATTATCCTTTTAATTTTTCCATTGATTTGATAGAGAAGAATCAACTTGTTCCAATTAGTTGTTCCATTTAGTTATACACTCATCAGTCCTTTCTTGCATGTGTCCTGACCAGTGATCCAACCCATGACCTCTGCCTACCTCTATCCATCTGGCCACCCAGCCAGGACCATAGCTTAGTTTCTTTAAAGTAACAAAATTAAAACCTATCAAGAATTCCACTTCATAGGTTAGAAAAATAGAGCTCATTAATATCGATGTCTTTCAAAGTCACAGATAGTAAGCATTTAACTCAAGCATTTATCTCCACCTGATGCTAATTTTGGTGCACTTCCCCACAATAGCCAGCTGACTCTTAGAGCAACAACGCTATTTTATTGTACAAAATCCCACTAATCGAATACTTCCCATGCAACCCTCCAATAGTGTAAACTGGAGTTCCATTTATTTCTAGTTTATATCTTGGAAAATTGCATTTATCCCATCAGGCTTGATTCTCGGGCTTCTAACATATATTTGGAGTTATGGCATTATTTAGCAGAAGGGGTATTTCAAGCCACACCTCAAGGAGGGAAGGAATAGTTTCACCCTGAGTGTTGAAAAGGGATATCCAGACCAAGATTCTACAGAAACAAAAGAGAAATGAGCAAGGCATGCGTATCACTTTAAGCAGATTTGCATGACTGCAGCCAAGACTGCTGTCAGAGAAGAAGACAGATTGTCTGTGCTAGTACCGGCTAAGAAACTGTCGGGAGCAGCTGATTTGAGGAACAATAAAAGCCATTCCTTTACCTAAAATTATTTTCCCTATTGACCTTCACTCAGCCCAGTATTAATTATTTTTCTGAGTTAAAGCATCAAAAGTTTCTGTTTACAGGCAGGCCCATTCTCTAGGAGGACAAAGTTTTCCTCGTTTGCAGCTCAGACATACCTCGAAGTGGTGGACCAGCAAAGCATAATGTAATGAATGCCCCAAAACAGTGAAGCTAAATCCAGAATGAAGCACATACACAAAGGTTCCTGAAAAACACCTCCCTCGCATTCATTGTCCTACTTACTCGCCTCCCCATTTACAGTGTTGGCCATAGCACTCACGGGTATATAGAACTTGAAGACCCGTCTTGGGATGCCACAGTCTTACACGCATAACGTGAGTGGGAAGTACGGTCTCCTTGAAAGAACAAAAAGTGCCACTGACCCATTACGTGATCTTTGTTGGTTCGCAACGTCCAGAGTTCCCAGGGTGAAACATGAAATGTCCCCATACACGCTGGGCGAGGGTAGATTAAAGAAGACACAGGCCACTCCAAATTGGGAGGTGGCAGTTTAACAAACAAGGGAACTTACGTGTGAGGCTTGTCTTGGCAGCCACAAGACTTACAATAGATCTCAATACCTGCTCATTCCAATCTTAAAAGTTTATATATTGGCCTTAAGTGGGTTCTGACATGTGAACCATCCAGGTGGTCTCAATACCACACTGCTCTCAGCAGGCTGTAGCCTTACACTGGTTCCAGCTGCGGGCAAGGTGGGTAGAAATTACAGTCAAAGCACAGGGATGAGCAGTAGTCTCGGAGTGCCTGGGGCCACTTATCGGGTCAACCACTGGTCACAGGCTCCTGATGACCTCCAACAACAATCTTGAGTAAGTAATAGTCCTTACACGTCCAGTTTCTTCACTTTCAGAAAAGGTGAGGATAATTCCCATCCTTTTTAAGAAACAATTGTTATGAAGGAGTTACATCAATTTAGTAGGAGGAAAATGTGCTAAAAAATGCAATGTATTATTCTTTACTCTAAAACACAAACATCTAACATATTAAAACAGAATTATGAACATTTATTTCATAATTACTGTAAGGTTTTATTACATATTATATGTAAGTTTATATTTTATATTATATATAATTTTATAATATATTATATATAATTAATATATTTATAATTTCAGTTAATTTTAAGAACAACCCTATAAAAAAAGAGAAACTAAGGAACAGAGATAAATTTGTCCAGTCACATAGCTAATTAGTGATAGAACAGGAATTATTATGGTAGAAACTTTTTTCTCAATCCCTTTATATGAATTTTTGAAAGAATAAGCTACTTGTTTCCTGGTATTTAAATCCTAAAGGTATCATCTTAGTGTAGCTACTTAGACATATCATTTTAGAGTTGTTATCTGAATTGTTCATGTTAACAAAATGGTGATTACGTCCATTACTTACACTTACATACCATTTGGCTTTTCAAAGTAGAAACAATCCCTTAGAACCTAAAAATAATAACTGATCACACGAAAACTTTTCAATATGGCTTGGCATATGGACTCTATCTAGTGCACAGACTGGATACTAATGTGAGGTTTCAGCTCCTATAATTAGAAGATGCCGTGTCCTTCCACCCGTAGGACAGTAGAGGAGTGGACTCGGCATCTGAATCCTCTCTCTGCTCAGAAGTCCCGTGACTTGCCTCCGAGTCCATTTAATAGCCAGTCAAATTTCACTACTACATACAGCCTTCCTCTTAGTTAATGGTCACTCTAACTTCATTGCTTTGGTCCTACATTGTAGCATCATCGTGAACTTTTCTCTCTTATTTTCTGCATCTTACATGAACTTTACTGCAAATTTTGTCAATTTTACCTTCACAACATAGCCAAAATCCAACTACTTTTAATACTGACAACTCCTGGATGCAAGTCCCCATTACTTACTTGATTGCAATAGCCTCGCAGCTACTCTTCCTGCTTGTACTAGTTCTTCCCAAGTCTGTTATCAACACAGTGCTCAGGCTGAGGTCCTCAAATCTCAGCCAGAGCAAGTCCCTTCTTTCCCTGCTCAGACCCGGCTAATGGCTCACTATGTCATTCAGTGGAAACAACAGTGTCCTGAAAATGGACCATAAAGATTTATACAGACTGCCCCTCACCCTCACCTCTCTGCTCGTGTGTCTTACTACAAGTAGACACGCTCTACTTAGATCCAATCTGCAGTTTTCACATGCTAAGGAGAGCCAGAAAGATGGGTTTTTATGAAATATCTCCTGATTTTAAGATTAAAAAATGATTCCAAAAAGTTTTTGTTGTTTGTTTTAGCTCTCCAAACCAAACAAACCCTATATAGCCAGGGACAGGTATACCCACACGTGACTATTTCTCTGGGGCTCTTCTCTGAACCTCTGAGTTACTAAAAATCCTTTTAGATGTGACACTCAAATATTCAACCTAGGGCCCATTTACTGGACCAAACTTATTTCCAGAAGAATGTATAATTTATAACTGCCAATATTTTCCACCATCCTAGAAGAGAGATTATATCACTTCTGAAAAGTCTCTTTCCATTAAGCCTTCTGGGAGAAGCAAGCAGTTACAATGATTACAGAACTTCTGAGAGTGATTACTTTAGTTAATGAAACTCAAGCATTAGTGTTTGGGATTTGTTCTGTTTTGTTTACAAAATAGCATTTCTCAACATTTTCCTTAATAATTAATTACGTTATTGAATGTGGTAGATTTCTATCTAACTTTATTCTTTTCTCAAATGTAGTAATTTCTTTCCACCTGATAAATTGAGCACATGAATTTTATCAGATATTTTACAGGTGCGTTTATGTCCCTGACCATTTAACATTATCTTAATTAAAGTGCTTATTGTTATCTATTCCATAAGAGATTATTCTGCAAAGGATAGTCATATTCTACACACATGCATAGCTGATGAATGTATCTAGCTTCTTTTTAAAACATCTTTTCTTGTTCCGTGGAAGAGAAAATGTTAGGATCCCAGTTTAGCACACACTTAGGCCTAGATTTCTTCTTTGAAGAGGAAAAGCAGACTGGCAATGATTCTTTCCGTTAGGACAACGCAGGCTTAATATACCTCTGAGAATCTGGGCACCGACATGGTGTGAACTGAGTGTTTCTGACACTGAAAATCCACATGAGCAAACACGGGTTTTGTTGAATGTTTCCCATGAGAATGAAGAGAACCTTATTCCAATCAGGCAGTGATAAGGTTACATTTGACATGATGGTTAATGTAATTATTTTGTAGTAAATTTGATCTTTCATTATTATTTTTTAACTTTTAAAAGCACATATTTTCATTCTTAGACTTGTGCAATGACTCATTTTATATCTGTTAAGGATTGTGTTTACAAGATGAGTGAGCTATACAGAGTGAATCATATCAGTTTATCAACAAATTAGAGGCAAATTTGTTAGTCAAAACATTTTTTGGTGGATTTTATGCTGGTTCTACTATTTGAAATATTTGAGTAAGAAAACACCAAAAAAAGGAATATCAGATAAATAATATTGTTGTACACACAATAAACTGATTTGGAAATGTTTTTATTTAATTTTTAGTTCTTGAAGGTGCACATTTTATGTAATTGTACATTACCCTGTAAAACAAAACTAAAGTTCTACAAAATTAAAATTAAATAAACAGACCATGATATGTGGACACTATGGAAGAATATAGTTTAGTCTGAGGAGGTAAAAGGTTTAAAAGCTGATATGGCATTGTTATCAAAAAGTCCAACTTTTAGCATCTCCTAATGTAGACCAGTGGTTTGGAGATTTCAGCATGCATCAGCATCACCTGGGTGGGGGGGGGGGCTTCTTAATAAAGATCTGGGCCCAGAATTTTCACATCCAACAAGCTCTCAGGTGATATTGATGCTGCTGGTCTAGAACCCACACTTAGAAAGTCACTGATACAGCTGATGTGTTTTCCTGTCTCTCATTTTTGGTGAGTCTGATGCACCTCTGTTCAACACAACACATAATTTTTGTGTTCAGGAGGAAGCCCACTCTCTTTTAAACCCCAGTGAATCTAATGTTTCCTATCAGCTATTAAAGTAATTTACAGGATAAATTCTCTAAATGCTCTATTTAATCATGTATGCAGCACTTATAATTCAGAGGAATCACAATTGATTAAAGACTACTTATTTTCTTACTTGTTAATGGGGATACTATTTTAGGGATCGAACAGAGTATTCTTGGTAAACAATATGAAGAGCTCTACAAATCTGAATCCTACCAACTTTGTTCTTGTTAAGGGAATTGTAAAACAACTGGAAATTAGGAATGACCAAGGGTAATATATTGTCTTAAAAATCTCAAAAATATTATTCCTGCTACAGACGATTTAAACATAAAGTACTTTTGTCAGTTCAGGAGAATGTAAATGTAAGTGGAATGAGTCAATCATTTAGGATCCAATATGTATATGCAGGGTGAAAAATGAACCTGAAAATCCCTTAATAGTCTTTAATTTCCTGGTCTATGATTTTAGAAGCTCAGAAGAAGATAGGCATTTCTTTTTTTTAGTTGCTTTTTCATCTTGGTTCTAGATTTTCTTTTTTTTGGTCTCTCAAGAGGTACTTTGGACCAGAAGGAATAATGGATCGAAAAGAGAAGGGGTCTCTCTCTCTCTCTCTCTCTCTTTCTTCCTCTCTCTTTCTCTCATATCTCAATATAAAAAGTATAACTGACTGCCTGACCTGTGGTAGTACAATGGATAAAGGGTCGACCTGGAATGCTGAGGTCACTGGTTTGAAACTCCTGGCTTGCCTGGTCAAGGCACATTTGGGAGTTAATGCTTCCTGCTCCTCCCACCTTCTCTTTCTGTCTGTCTGTCTGTCTGTCTGTCTCTCTCTCTCTCTGCCCCCTATCTAAAATGAAAGTTGGAAAAAAAAAGTATAAATGATTGTGAGGAGAAACTACAAATTTTCCAGCTGTGTAGACTGGGGAGTGACTCATGGAAAAACTAGATTTGTGTTAGTTCTTGATTCACGGATATAATTTGAAAATATAGATATAGGAAAATTTAACTTTACAGAAGCACACAAGAGTATTGTTCACAAAGGCAAGAAGGTTATAAATTGAGAGGCATAAATTGTGAGTGGCATGTAGTGGTTCCATTTGGAGAGAAGACTTAATGAGAACAAAGTGAATTCCTTTGTCCTCAAAACAAGGTTGACAGCTAAATTGATTAATTCATTTGTGGAGTCCAGGTCAAATGGTGAGTGTTGTGATCAGTTGATTCTTTACATATTCAGTAAGTGAGACCCTCATTGCCCATGAATGAACACATTAAGAAAATGGAATTGAGTTTCTTCAGTGGCTTGTGTGGGATTTCCTGTATTAACCTCTTTACTTCCTGTGCCTTTTCATCACTCTGGTTTTGCACAGCATATTACAATAGAAAGAACAGGCCCCTTAAAAATCACTGGATAAAGTCTGCACTTAATAGGAACTTTTAAAGGTACAGATATAAAAATGAAGAATTTCTGTAAAGAAAATGAGGCCATGAATCAGCAACACTGCTCCTATTCCAGCAGCACGGTGAAGCATAAGACACGCAAAGGCATGAAGCGTAGAAAAAGCACATGGACTAAGTGTAACTCAATCTGGTTCAGGACGGAAAATGCAGAAGAACTGAGAATTGATACAGAGCACCACTGTTCATACCCACTGTATATAATATATACTTTAGTAAATAAAATAATAAAATGTATATCGTTCTTATCCTAGAAGGTAGCTATTACTTTTCACCATATTTTTTTTTGTTCTACACCTAAATATCTGAACTAAATAACTCCTCCAGGAATAATTTGTATATATTTATATCAGTGTCAGAATATACACGAATCAGATTGGATTGTTTCTAATTTAAAAAGTTAGCAGAACTACTTGCAGAATGCAGTTTTCAACACTTATTTCTGTCTCTGTGTGATACATCATACCTCCTACCATTCTAAATGTGTCACATATAATACAATTTTAATTGGAATGAATTAAATTTAATTTTATGCAGAGAACAGAGGCATTTGTAGTATCTTAAAGCATAATGAGAGATTGAAAACAAAGATTGGGAATAATTTTCTTATACTGTAATGGCTTGACATGTTGTTTAAGTGTACAAAGGCATTAGCAAGCTTAGTTAGAGGAGAAAGGAGAGGTTTGGCTGTTACAAATGTATACCCAGAGCCTGCCTGATCTTTGATACTTGATATTGCTCAGTGACAGTCTAAAGTCTACAAGGCCAGAGGAGGGTTTCTCATTTAAAGTTGAGCTCCAGTGTGTCAGGGGGGCCATGACAGCTGGCATCTTACTACTGAATGATGAGTCTAAGAAAGAGCCATATCAGATGGGAGGATGAGAATGAAGTCAGGACACAAAAATACAAGCTCAGGACACGCATATGCATGCTAGCTAATGGATTTGGGCAGAATACAAACTAGGAAACATTGCAGTTTGCCTAAGGAGTCCTGGGTTATGCCTAATGTCTCTTGGTTATTTATTAATACATCCCTCATATCCTGAAAAGTGTCCCATTGAATAATAAACTTAATGGCCACCTTAATAAGAGAAAACCCCATTTTCTGGAGCAAATCTAAAGCAAGAAGAACCTTTTGAGAGGAGGACCATTCTCTGTAGCACCTCCAGCCACCCACTTTCCTCTCCAGTGTACATCACAACACAGCTAAACCCCAAAGAATAGGAAGAGAAATGAGAAATTCAGAAAATTCTGCCCACCCTGGGAGCTTAGAACTCTTGGAGCAACTCTGCTCTGGTTTAAAACTTCATTGGGTTTTCAACTCTTCAATTCTTCTTATTTCCCACAGCGCTACTTCCCATGTGGGAAGAAATTAAGGTAGAGATTTCCGCAGCCATTCTCAGGACCGGGAGCTCTAATTAGATGTCCTGTGACATAAACCTGGCCCTCCAAGCCAAAAAGAATCATAGCACACGTCTTCCTGCTCCAAAAGGTGAAGTGGGGATGGGTGGGCACACTGGATAAAGTGGCAATTTGTCCCTTTGACTTGGGGGTGGTTGGAAACTCGGACCGAGAATCCTCAGAAGGACAGAATGACATGTGGCTTTGGATTTAACAGCCTGAGAATTGTCTCCCCAGTGGAAAGAACATTTGAGGAATCAATTTGGTTGAATACAACAGGAAAAATCACACCTGATCTCCATCCCAATTGATCTGGATTCCAATTTATTCCCAAAAAGAGCTCTCTTAGAGGTTGGGCGATAGTATACAAGAAGGAAGGAAACAATGTCTGTTTCTGATATTCACATGATAAAAAGAGCCACTCCTTAGAATTTCTACATTTTGGGTTTTTTTAAATTAGAACAGTTTGTGTAGATGATGTAAAATATTCAATCCTATTTCAAGGCTTAGAGCAGAAAACATCAGTTCCCCATCCTAATCCTCCCCGGGCTTTCTCCTCTGCATACCTTTTCAGCCAAATCCTCTCTACTTCACCTCAAGCCTTAGCCTCTTTTAGTTCATAAGATGCATTCCTACAATTTTGTTAAACACAACATTACACGAATAAGGAATAATATAGGCCGCCACAAACTTAGAAATATGATATCCTTCATACTATTAGGTTTCCGATATATCTTTCCTCAAGAACAAAGCTCTCCTTCTGAGGTAAATATTACCCTGCGTTTTTTCTCCTTTTTCTTTTCTTTATAGTTTTATGCTCTGCTTTTTTTTCAGTACATTTTACCTCCCCTTCTCAGCTTTTCCAAGAGTCTACAGACTCAGCTGTATTATTTTTCATTCTAATCTTCCTCTGCAGACACTCAGCTTATAGTTTCCTCCATTCTACAAAATCAGCCCTATTCATCTGTTCACTGTGTTTTTTCCTCAAAATGTGTTGCAATCTCTCATCTATTGTTCTCTTTCTTTGTCTTTGTGAGTAGAGTTTTAGTCTTTTAATATCAAGTTTTAGTGTTTCAAGGTCATTTTTATATTTTTGGGAAGAGAAAGAAAATAGACATATCTGATAGTTTTTTATGTTTACCTGTAAGTGATGGTACATCATTTAAATATAAATTTAAATCTCTCCTCAAAGCCTTATTCTTCATTATGGTACTGACCCATGACAAAGGGAATTCAAGTATCAACAATTAAAGGGGAAGATATTTTATGAAAGAGGTGAACCCTCTCAGTGTCACCGAAAAATGGGTGATACTCACATATAAAGGCAAACACAGTGGTTGCTTCTGAAATGTGGCTGGGCAGAGAGGACATTATCATAGTGTGAGAGGCATTTGCAGAGGAGACAGTACTAGTTTCATCCCCATAGCTCTCTGATTTGGGCCTCTCAGGGACAAGAATGCTCACAGGGCAAGGGGAACCCAACATTTGGTTAAGACAATTTGCTTCTTACAGAGTCACCCAGACATGTGCTTTGGAAGTGGTTTATTATGCTTGTAAACACCAACCTTAAGGGGCTATTCTCTGTAGCATCTCTTTCCTGTAACACACCAAGTTCTTCCAAATTCAGTAGTGATCCCTAATGCTATCGTTTCAAATAGTTTCGATTATTGTCCCTACAAATAATGGTTTAAAAGAAATATAAAAAAGAATAAGATTTAAAGAAGAAAGTGCTAAAGAATAACACTAGAGACCAGATGCTATTATTGTAGAGTCCTTGCAGCTGCCAAGTTCCAGGCTGAGCACAGGCACAGTGCTTTCCTTACCTTCCCGCAGGGATTCTATTCTCATCTGAGACTCAGAGAGAAAGGCTTATATATTGCTCACAAAAATTAGGGGATATTTCAAAATGAATATAAAGCGATAAAAAAAAGAAGCATTTGATTTGTTTTTATTAAACAAGAGCACCAGAAAAGCAAATGACAAGTCAAAGAAAGTTGTTGGGTTATGCAACTTTTATTTCCTTGGTGAAAATGCACTACACAAAAGGCTGAAAGCACTAAAGTATCTGCACATTCCTTGATCCCCTAATTTTTGTGAGCAGTGTAGTTTGCTCAATGGGAGTCCCTCGCAAACTACAGAATATGTATTCCTGAATTCACAAGAAAAAACCGTCAAAGAGAAGAGTAAGAGAAAAAATCAATAATGTGGCATTATACCCTTTTTAAAATATAGTAAATAAAATTTCTAGTGGGTATCAACTTCCAAAAGAAACCAGATTTTTAAAAATGATGAAAAATGTAGTCTAGTACAAAATCTATCTTATTAAGCATGTTCTTTCTTATTCCAGATGCAGACTCCCCCACGAGATCCACATTACATAGACTCTATCAGGCCTGCCATTTTGAGCTATGTCTTACTAGCTTGAAATTGAATATATTTTAAATTTTCATTCCTCTTTATATATTTTTTAGTCTTAATGTGAATGTGTGTAACTACACAGTCTTTTTTTTTTTTTTTTTTTTTTTTACAGAGACAGAGAGACAGTCAGAGAGAGGCATAGATAGGGACAGACAGACAGGAACGGAGAGAGATGAGAAGCATCAATCATCAGTTTTTTGTTGCAACACCTTAGTTGTTCATTGATTGCTTTCTCATATGTGCCTTGACCGAGGGCCTTCAGCAGATCGAGTAACCCCTTGCTCAAGCCAGTGACCTTGGGTCCAAGCTGGTGAGCTTTGCTCAAACCAGATGAGCCTGCGCTCAAGCTGGTGACCTTGGGGTCTCGAACCTGGGTCCTTTGCATCCCAGTCCAATGCTCTATCCACTGCGCCACCACCTGGTCAGGCTAACTACTAGTGATTTGCAACCTTTTTTTTCATGGCATAAACACACTAATTACTAAGGTCAGTGCCCCTGACTAAATATAACCATTTTCATCTCATGGCACAAATAAATTAGTTACTAAAGAAGAAGAAGTCAGGGCCCCTTTATCTTTAGTAATTAGTTTATGAGTGTGTGAGAAACAAAGGTTGAAAATCACTGAACTACACAGTCTTTTAAACTGATTCCTCAAGTGCATTTGTAGGTCCTGACCTCCGTCCCACACAGCGAGTCAGTACTTTCTCTCTAGGTTTTACCAAAAGGGGCTTTCAAGAATAGACCTGGCTCATAGAGGGATGGAGAAATGATGGTTGTCAACCTCTTTGATTTAAAAGGACTGATGTTGTACTCTTGTACATATTTTTTCTTAATATTGATTTTTCTATTGTAATGAACAAATAAAAAAATCATATTATCTTAACTCCATTGTTGGCAAAATCATTGCTGAGGAATTGTCCGAATTGCTGGCAACCCTGCCAACTGAAATGTTGCAAAGGGTTGTGCAAACAATTGTCAGTGTATGAGAATCCACTCTTTTTCTCTCTGCTCTCAGAATCATGCAGAAATGTTGGAGAACTTATGTGGACTAAGAATGACCAAAAGCAAGTGTATTAGTAAATGTTTAACAATAATGCAAATACAGGTGGTATTTTGAATAAATCTATTTGTGAACTAGATACATCATATATGTAAACTGTTTTAGAACTATATTTTTCATCAATTCACTCTCTGTACTGTAAAACTATACACTGTTTTGAGAGACAAACTGTGCTCTATTGAGTATCAAAAGGATTCTAACCTCCCCTATTTCTCCTCATTAATTTAAAGATATCAATCATCTTCTCCTTAACCTTATCCTGACTCACTGGGGAATCAGAAGGTCTAGGTTTAGGATCTGGAAGCAATCCTTGACATGTGGGAGAAGTCTACCTCTGTTAGCACCATAAGAGCAATGCAATGCTAGTTTCTACCCCCATCCCACATCCCTGGGAGACACTAATGATCATAAGAAATAGGTCAAATTCTCAGTAATCCAGCCAACCCTGGCTTAGTGTTCCAGGAATAAGAGCAAATCACTAAAAACATCCTTTTCATTCCTCTATGTGTCCCCCTTTTACTGTCAGTCGGCTGAATCTTTGATCACTTAGGCGTCAAGATAGTGCATCTATAACCTCCAAAGACCAATCGGGCTTTGTGCCATGAGATGAAGGTTAGAGAGAAATGAAACATGTACTGAAATTTGATTTCCTCTCTGCTCCATTTCATTGGATAGAGATACGGTAAATCTAATCACAGATTGATCTTATTAAGGCTAATGACCTGATGATTAACAAGAGTAAAGCATCTGCGGTCAAATTGCCTGTTTTAATTATTCTAAGGAGCTGCACCATCAACGGGCAGCAGGCAGCCGTCTCTTGGATGAGGGTTTGCTTGCTTGCATCTGGTGCTATACTGATTATTACTCTCTTGGTGTCTACCAGAGGAAATATACCCAAAAAGCGGAGGTATATTCAATTCCTCACAGCTTACAATAGGCAGAATGAGGCAGCGGTAAAAGGTTTCGTCCCGATATGTGTCACAAATTGCGATAGAATCCTAGTGTTATGGAAGGCAGCTCAGAGTAGACAATGGCAGACTGGACAGGAGTTTGTTTGGCAGAAGGTAAGGCAGATGCTGGTATAAATCAGGAATGCCAGATTCTAGCCCAGGAAGTAAAGATCTAGAGGGCACACTATTTACTAGTGATTCCAGCAGAGAATATTTGATGTCTGGGCTGTCTTTTGGCCAGGGACAACTAGGGGCAATAGAAGACCTGATCAGGCCTCATCCTGGTTAATCGGCATCAGTTTAAAAGTGGAATAGTGTTAAATTATATATACTTTAAACATTTTATATTCATTTAAAACATACAAATGTATATTCATTTTCTCATCTTTGATAGTGAGCCAACATGCCCCCTTTTAAAAATACGTCTGCCAAATGGAGTTGTATTTTTGCACAAAACATCCATAATGCATAGTTCATGCCTTGAAATTTTGATACCTTTAAAGTGGAAAGGGAATTTAAGATATTTGTGAATCCAACATAGTTCAGAATCATAGATTTTTGAAAATTTTTTATTGAATTTATAGGGGTGGCATTGATTAATAAAATTCTATAAGTTTCAGGTATACAATTCTGTAATATATCTTTACCCTCCCAGGCCTCCTCCCCCCAATGCCCTTTTCCTTGAGTAATCACAAGCTATTATCTGTGTTTACAATTTTTTTTCTTTGCTTAATCCCTCCACCTTCCAACCATCTTGTCCACTCTTATTTCAGTGATAATTTGAGAGGTGGGCGAGTTGAGACCCCTCAATAGCATACTATTGTGAAACACACTCACCTTAGTTTAAAACTTGACTCTCTTCATACAATATTTGTATCAGTTCATGTGCCTTACTTAAATGATATAGTTACAAAATTATATACAATGAGGATCATCTTGTTGAAGAGTCAACATCACTGACTCTTAGATAGCACAGGCAAAAAGCTGACAGCAGATGGAGTAGAGAGTAACCTGGCTGTGAGGCCAAATCATGGTTCAGAGAAGGATTAGGAGCAACTGTTTAGCCTAGTGGGTGAGTTAAAGGGAAGCCTGGTTAAAAGAGTTTATACTGTAATAAGTAGAAGAACAGAGTGAGGTATTCTGTCATAGGCTTTGGGAGCCAGGGAGCGCCCATTTTGACACGGTAAAAAATGACCTATAAATACAAAGCTCTTTTAAAGGCTTTATTGCAAGAGCAGCAATTTGGAAATTTTTTAGATTTATAAACTCAGATCTACATTTCTGTTTTTAAATGTAAATGTGCAATAGCATTCCAGCAATTCTTTCTTATCTATCATTCAATATAGGCCTGAGAGTTGGGATCTGTTATATTGCAAAATATAGAACATTACAGACCAAGATATTTAGCCTTTCAATGCCTACATATGCATTCAGAAACTAGAAATGCCCCGTTAGGTGGTTCAAGCTGTTGGGTGAGTATAATACCATTTCTAATTAGCACAGGAGGATCAGCAAACAAAGAATGAGCTAATACAATAATACAACCGATACTTACAGTACCTAAATAAACTAAGAGTACTTTTCATGAAAATTAGGAGAAAAGTGTTTTCATAACAAAGTAATCTTACAAAATAACAATATATAATTTGATCATGAAAATACTAAAATGGGCCCTGGCTGGTTGGCTCAATGGTAGAGCATCAGCCTGGCATGTGGATGTCCCAGGTTTGATTCCCAGTCAGGGCTCACAGGAGAAGTGACCATCTGCTTCTTCATTCCTCCCCTTCTCTCTCTCTCTCTTCTCCCATGACCATGGTTTGATTGGTTCAAGGAAGCTGGCCTCAGGCACTGAGGATGGCTCCATGTTTTCTGCCTCAAGCACTAAAAAAATGGCTTTGTTTCTGAACAATGGAGCAGTGGCCCCAGATAGACAGACCATTGTTCCTTAATGGGATTGCAGGGTGGATCCCAGTCGGGGCACATGCAGGAGTCTTTCTCACTGCCTCCTCTCCTCTCACTAAAAGAAAAAAAATACTAAAATGTCACACCATGATTAGAATAATAACACTATTGTCAGGTTGGTAACTCTGGAACATTTTCCCAGTCTTACTCCTAAATCTGAAATGACTCTGGGGTGTGCTCTTCTCTCCATCTACTTAGCTAGGCTAGCATTCTTTGCCTGGAATTCTGATGTTTCTACAATATACTTTGTCTCCTTATGGTTCTTTCTTTATACTATCCCCAGGTAAGCCTTTCAAAATACAACCTTCATTTAGTTACTCTTCACATACAACTTCTCAGTATTCCTGAAAAAAATATTCAGAATGATTAACCTGGCATGGTATGATTGGACTGAACTATTTAGCCCCACCTGATCACATGACTCTGCACCTGCTCCTTGCCTAAGAAGTATTAGGCCTCTCTTAGTTTGCAAACCTAACATCCTCTTCTTTTTTACAGATGTCCTCACATGCCAGTTCTCATACCTGGAATAGTTTTTATTATTTCCCTCCATCTGCCTCATGAGCTCAAACTCATGTCTCAAATTAAAACCTTGACAAACTTTAACCCTCCACATTAGGCCAGGCTCCCTTTGCTCATTTGCAATTGTTCATTTAGTTTAAATTTATGTTAGTTTATAGCTTTTCATCTTTCTTCTTCACAAGGCCAGACTCCATATGAGGTAACAGTCTCTCTCTGCTTTTCATCCACTTACTGCCTTGTGTCCAGTTTCATGTGAAAACATCACCAGCTCTTAATTAAAATTTAACTAAGTCAGTTATTGCTATTGTTTACAAAATAATCTGGATCTTATTGTTTGCTTTATTAATTGCTAAAGTTAAGAACTCTAGCACAAAATCGTCAATATTAGGACTCTTAAGTCCTACAGTTAAACCGTTACAACTTCACTCTAAATCTTAAACAAACACTAAATTTAAAATGACAGCTTTGCAGCTTATTGCAAGTTTTTATATATCAGTGTGCTCTCCAGAATTTACGTGTTAAAGACATTCTATTTTGAAGCCAACAGAATTGAGAGCCCAGGCTGGAATGTTGCTCTTCTCCTCTTAGGCTATCGGTGACAGGCATTTGTCAGGCCTAGGTCATTGCAGTCTATTTAAGGTTAATTTATGTGATGAAATTGTTGCACTAATAAAAGTTCATACTGCATTTGCACTATAAACCATTGCTTATAGACTTACCAGTTCCAAAGGAAATCAATAACCTGGTGAAGACGTCACAGATTATGGAAAATAACTGAGTCATTTCTCTTATGCCTACATCCATTTCTGAGAAATTTCTAAGCTGATTACTGGAAGATCATAACACCCACGGAGCCTTGAGGAAACAATGAGCTAGCTAGTATCTCTTCACTAAAGTAAATATAGCAAAAGTGAATTAACAAAATAATTAATTAAAAAGATATATATATACTGTATATATATATATGATATATAGTATAAATATATAGTATAGTATAAATGACTTTATATACTACCAAACAGGTAATGAGACAAAAAAAGATATTTTAAGTAACTAAATGATGTCAATAAAAGATAATTTACTTCCCTAGTTTAATTGGAATGTCTCAAGCCCTGTACAAGCTTTGCTCTTCTATGTAGATTGCCCAGGAGACAGAAACTTCATGAAGGTTTTCTGTTCTGAGGATCACCTCAGAAAAAATTTTAAGAATTGTCACAGAGACCCATATTACCTAATATCATGAACAGACTTGCATGGGCAAAAGTCTAAACAACATGGAATATTCAGAATATTTGAGGGGAAATCTTTGAGTGACTACCAACATGTACAATAGAACTCATTAATAACCATGAGTCTGAAGGTCAATACAAGCTTTATAATATTAATAAACTGTGAAAATATTTCCCACAGTTTGCTATTACCAGAAAGTATGTTGACTAGCATATATACTTTTAGGGACCATATTGCTCTTTATTCTCTCAGGATACAAAAAGAAATCATCCTGGTATTATTAAACATCTTTCTCAAAATATCATATATTTGCATATTTTAATCAATCACCTTTCTACTAAAGTTTTTATAACATTTAAAATTACTTGTTTGTTAGTTTTTTGTTTATTATTTATGCTTCTGAAATTTCTCAGTGCATCTTAAAGAGTCTGATTTGTAGGATTCCAGATGTGGTGCCATATTTCAAGACTATGTTATTCATGGGAAGAACAGGTAATATAGCTTTGGGAATTATTTTTAAATTTATTATGGTTCATAAGGTTTATACATAAGAGAATAAAAAAATCAAATTTTATAGTCACTATATACCCAGCTAGCATTTACTTCAATTTACTACTATAAAAGCAATTCAAGAAGAGATTAAAAAAACAGAAACAAAAACTTATAGACACAGACAACAGTGTGGGCCTTGCAGGAGGGGAAGCATGGTGGGGGGAAGTGGGGGCGGGTAGAGAGGGGTAGGTGGTGATGGAAGAAGACTTGACTTGGGGTAGTGAGCACACCATGAAGTGTACGGATGATGTATTGTACAGTTGGACACCTGAAACCTGTATAATTTTATTGAACAATGTCACCCCAATAAATTCAATAATAATTTTAAAAAAGAATTTTAGTTTTTCCTTAAGGCACTCAATTCCTGCAGTCTTTCTTCTCTCAAAGATGAATAAATGTCTAGTTAGAAATATTATTAAAGTTGTTACCAGTTACTCTGGAAGTGAGGTTGTGGAAATGATTGGACAATAAGTCTGGTCAGTTTATTGCTGGACATATCAACTGAGGTTCAACTCAGCAATGCTGAATCCCTAACATGGTTAACACATACTGAGAGTCTTATCAAGACCTGGCTAAAGCTATTCAAGATTCAAGCCAGTTTATTCTAATACTACCCCTCTGCTAACTGATTCTTAATTATAAACACACATTTCTCTATACATATTTACTACTAGAGTGTAATATCAGGAGAAAACATGGCACCTATGGCCAAATCAGAACACTTGTGGCATAATTATATTGATCTGTTGTAAAGACACATGACCCCATAAGTAACTTGACCCCCACCACTAAATTTTTATAAGCATATCTGTGGAATCACAGGTATATTTTTACTTAGGTTCCATTATCTATGATCTCACCCATGCCATAAGATGAAATAAGCAATAATTCTTCTTTATCTACCACAACTGCTGAAATGAATTCATGTTATATTTTGATATCAGTTAGTAGAAGAGCCTTCCCAAATGGTAACACTTTATTTCTGGGTGTATCTTTTCAAACTGTTTCTAGGGGAGATTAGCATTTGAATCGGTGAACTGTGTAGTGTAGATGGCCCTCCCCAACATGGGTTGGCATCATCCAATGTAATGAGGATTCAAATAGAACAAAAAGGTAGAGGAAGTGTGAATTAGTTCTTTCTTTCCTTGAGCAGGGGCATCCATCTTCTCCTCCACTGGGACGTTGGAGCTCTTGGTTCTTAGACTTCTGGATTCAAATGAAGTCTCACAACATCAGACCCCCATTTCTCATGCCTTTCAACTTAAATGTTACACTACAGGCCTTCCTGATTCTCCACCTTGCAGACTGTAGACTGTAGACTGTGGGAGTTTTTAGCCTCCATAATTATGTGAACCAATTACTATAATAAATCTCCTCTTATGATTTGCATCCATACAGAGGTTGGCAAAAGTATGTTTACCATTGTTTGTATGGAAAAATGCAAATTAATAAATAATAACATAAAATGTGTTTTGCATAATCACAACTGTAAAAGTACTTTTGCTCACCACTGTATGTGTATCTATGTTTAAATCTGTATCTCTATCTCTCTGTCTACATAGAAGACTGACTAACACATTGTTCTCTCAGAGAGAGAGCTGGCATGCCTTCCACATAGCAGTGACTCCGGAGATCCTGTAAATACACTGATTCCATTGACTTTCGGTAATTTAATGAGATGATGTTTGACTGCACTTAGCTCATTATAATTTTTTTTGACAGAAAATGTCTGTCTTCGCTGTATCATGCCTAGTTTTTATTACTCTGTGACTCATCCTTTTCTTTTCTCTGAAATTTTAGGTCTGTGAATAAAAGAGCAGAAAGTTTAGGAGTGAGAGCATGGCAGCTCCAAAGGCAGACTCCTACTGAACTTACACGTGAAACCTGTCCGAGACACACTCCTCAGGCCTTCTATAAAGAAGCACTTTGGGTTTCCCAGAGCAGCAATTTGATTTTGAAATCAAAGTTGGATATCTCTAAAGAAAAGTAATAGCACTTTGCATTTTATCATAAATGGGGCTTTTCCGCATTATAGTAGGAAAACAAATACTACCAACAAAGAAGGTAGGAAGGGGAGACCCATTTAAAATTATTTTAAGGCCTGACCTGTGGTGGTGCAGTGGATAAAGCGTCGACCTGTGGAAATGCTGAGGTTGCCGGTTTGAAACCCTGGGCTTGCCTGGTCAAGGCACATATGGGAGTTGATGCTTCCATCTCCTCCCCCCTGTCTCTCTCTTCTCTTCTTTCTCTCTCTCTCTCTCTCTCTCTCTCTCTCTCCCTTTCTCTCTCCTCTCTAAAATGAATAAAAATATAAATAAATAAATAAAATGATTTTAAGACAAATTTTGTACTTTCAGGGACTCAGTTGATGAGCCATTAAAAGTATTATTGCTAAAAATGTTTTTTTGGGTTTTCATTAGATAATATACTTTCGCTTTCCTTTGAAGCTTGAATGAATTCAGAAAGAGAGAACAGCAGTTTTGGACAATAGGCTGGAAGAACCTAGATAACTGTCAGAGCTTCTGCCGGAAGTATTAAGTTTAAGGTCTGAATGTGTGTTTGTCTGAAGGGACTCTGACAGTCAAACAGCTTTGCTTAAACACTGAAAGCAGGGTATGAAATGTTTGGCTTAGGATCTGGGAGGAAAAACACGTTTTTTTATTTCTTAGTGATACTAAAGATACTTGTTATCCTACTGAGTGAACTTATGCAGTTTTCAAACTGCCATTCTACCGTAGACCCCCTATCAGTTTGGGTAATCTCAGAATAAGATGTTTATTATCATTTTCATTTTCATTAAAAAGAATGCAGAATTCAGAGCATATTTAGAAATACAGATAAATTTAACAAACAGTGTCCAGGATAATCCTATATTAAATGGCTTGTTATCAATTTCTCTTTTTATTTTCTTTTTGGTGTCAGTTTTTTCTTTAATTGAATGCAGATTCATTAATAGAAAACAGAAATGCAACCACAACATGGAAATAGATGTTAAATTAAGTTCTGAAAAAACTATCCAGACACAACTCTTTTCCCCCGCCCAAAGGAAAGGTATAAATACCAGCTGGAGGAATAAAACATTCCCATCTGTGAGGCAGAGGCCTGAGATGACCTGCCCAATCCTGGCATCTAGAATGGACCAGGTAGGGCAGCCAGCGAGGACTCCAGGACCAGAGACACTAGGGGTCCCAGAGATGGGGCCACTCAGTGTAAATGCCACTGTTTCATATGCATATGCATGTGACCAACATAGAACTTGGCTGAAGACTGGAAGAAACTTAGGAGCCATCCTAGAGTGAGGCTGGGATGAGGGACATAGAAGGAAATGTTGGCCTTTTGGAGCCCCTTTCTGTGAAAGGCACTGTGGAAACGGGAGAGGCATAATGGGCTGGGCTGTTTGTATTCTTTCTTCTTTGCCTCTAGACATAATTGGGCAATCTCAGTGTACCGAAAGACCAGTTGGCTGGGACTTGGAAGGGCTAAGGGCCTGGAAAGAAAAATCAACTCACCCTTTTTCTTCCTTTTTCTTTCCAGTCCTGGTGCTAGCAACAGCCTAGGGACTGATGGAATAGGAAAGTGACCTCTGAATTCAGCCCCTAAGATCAAAGGCAGTTAATGCAAGAAGTTTCTTACTTTGAAGGCACTTAATGGCTCTGGGACAATATATTATCCAACTTGTTTGGTCACAGTTTGTCTCCAGTTGCTTATTGAAGTCAAAATTCACATGCTGTTTACAAGTACTTTGTCCAAAGAACAACCGGAGTTCCTTGAATGGGAGCATTTCAGAAGCTTTGCTGCCTAATTGCAAAATTGACTTCTAGTAGAGAAGTTTCATTCCCCAAACTGCATCTGTCTCTGAATTTCAAATGAAATGCAGCAGTTTCTAGGACCTTTGCAGGTTCTTAGGCCTATGAATAAGATTAACAGAAAATATTCACCACGGCTCTTAAACAAAACAACAAAAATCTGGATTTATTCCCTTTTTTTCCCAATTGACTGAAAAAGCTACAACATACCTAACAAAATACCAGACATAGTGACAAAAAACAAGACATAGCCCTGCATTTAAACGATTTTTTAATCTTGTAAAAGAGACCAACTGGCCCATTTACATTTTGATATATTAGCTAGGAAGTATGGAATAAGAACTGGTGGTATTTCCCAAGTGATTTTCTACTGCAATCCATTTACCATACTAAGAATCCATAGGTCACTCCAGCCAAATTCATGCCCTTATTATCATATATGTTCCCAACTTGCCAACCTGGGCTGTAAAGTGTAGAAATATGACCTAGAAAAAACCATCAAGCTTCTCCCATAAGCTTTGATTTAGTTTCAAGAACCCAGTTTTCCATTTCCCTTCCTCTGATTCCCGTCCTGACCCCTTGTGGCTTTCCACATATAAAAAAATGCTCCAAACCCATTCACAATCTCTCTCATTTTCTATTTCCCACAAAATAACACACACAAAATTTTTTAACATCATAATATTACTATATTTACAAAAGAAAAGAAAGAAAAAGAAAAGGAATAGTTGTATCATTATAATGTTCTAATCCTAAAATATTTATGATAAATAGGCATTTTAACCACTTGTTTTTCTTTTAACAGACTCATAATTTGAAGTTCTGTGTATAAATACACCTCAGCAAAATCAAAGGTCTGTTGGGAGAAGCCATCCTGTATGATTGTTTTCTGGTTATCATTTGACAGAGCAGAAATTGTTGGTTTTCATTTTTAACTTAATTAAAAGCTAACTTTATTACACATAAGAGACATTTCTCTTAACAAAGCAAGTATATTTTGCCTCCACCACTAAATTACAAATTTCTTAAAGGCAGGAAACATTTTTCAAATTTATTGGAATCTGTCGTGGTAACTAGCACTGTTGAAAGAGTATAATTAGTGTCCAAAACATAGTAAGTCATTGTTGAATGAATGAAATAGTCTTGAGAATGATAGAATGATAGAGCACAAAATGTTTTAGATAAAACTGTATTTTTTAAAACAATGGGTAGAAAGTGAATCACAGAGACAATAAACATTTTGTCTAATTCTATCTATCCCATTTATGTCAGATGTAGGAAAGACGCAGGTCAGATGCCGAAATGTTTCATTCACTTACTTGCTATTAACTGGGGCCCTCCTTCAAGACATAGCTGTACAAGAGTTATAGAAAGTAGTATGGATTGATCCTATTGTTCTTGCTAAGTTGATCATTCACATAGATGCCAAATATATGCAATATTGTTATTTATGTATATCATCTAAACCTTTTCCTAATGGCCCAATATATTGACAATGTAATGCAAGGAAAATCTGTAAACATATACCCCTGATTTTAAGAATTAGGGTCCAGTCAGGGCAAAAACAGGAACAGCTAAATATTCCTTTCTTTCTCACTCTCTTTCCCTGCCTCTCTCTAAATTAAAAAAAAAAGAAAGAATTAGGGAAGATAAATCCTTTGTGCAAAATATTGTAAAAGATGTAAAAAAAGAAAAAAAGATGGTTGTAAACTAAGTGTTGTACTAATGGCATTTTTCTCTTCTTTCAGATTCTTCCTTGATTTTACCATCTTGAGTTTTTGATCCACTGTTCTTGCCAGGTTTCTGTACTGGTGGTTTTCAACTAAAACTATTTTAATCAAAATATCATTGACATTGTCAAAAAGCAATGCAAAAATAGCAAGCACTGCTAGTCATGAATAGTCTAGTATTATTCACAGAGATGGCTTTGAGAGGTAATGTGGCCACATCACTATAGGCTTTCAGGAATGACTCCTGGGCATACTAACTACCTCAGTCCCTCTAGTGTTGGCATTTAGGAGCCACATGACTTTGGGTAAGACATTAACCTCTTCTGAGCCACAGTGTCTTTCTTTGTAAACAAAAGGAACTAAAATATGTGATCTCTAAAGCCCCATCTAATATTAAATATTCACAATTATAGTCATTTACATGGATATTAAGTAAAAAGAGGTATGAATTGACAGCAGAGTCTCTACCACAGATTATCCTTAGTGAAAGTTCTGTTTGCACAGTGGCTCAGCAGCAATTATAGGATGAGAAGCTTTGGCATTGTCCACCACATAAATGCAGTACTGAGGGAAATTCTTGGGATAATGAGGTCATTGAATCACATTCTGTTTTTCAGCTCTTTCTATCAAAAGTATACTTTAGAGAGTCTTGGTAGTCATTATACTTAGTACATTTATGCTGTGTGAATCAAATATATATATTTTTATTTGGCAGGTTTATTTTTGAAATTGCCAAGTTTCAGCTAAAAATAGAAATGATAAATATAAATTATAATGCCCTACATATCACACTGGTGAATAATTAGATGCTTAAAACATGGGTGGATAAGCAGCACTCACTGTTTATAAGAGAAAGCTAAAGAGGTGATATGATTAAAGAGATGGAAATAAAATTTGATGTCTCTTCAGTTTTAAGTAGATTCTTTCTTAAACATGTACAAAAATAAAAGTAACTCTTCAAGGCCAAGGACTAGTTATTTAACTATCTTTTTTGTATCCCTACTGAATAATTAACCCAGTTTTGTGACCCGATGGATGCCCAATTAATCATATTGAGAATGTGAGCTACATACATACACACAGATATGTAGACGTATAATCTCATATAGTAGCATGTCACATACATACACTGAATTACTAAGGACACTGTGATGGGTCTTTGTATATCTTTAGCTTTTTATACAATTTATCGTCTAGCTATTTTTTTTCTAGAAGGCATTACAAATGTTTCTACCTTAGATCTCCTCAAAGGCTTCAAGATCCCCATCCCAAATAAGTCCATTGTTTTAGTCCCTGGAAATGAGTTTGTTAGCATATAGGTTTCAAATTGTCTTGATACATGTCATAAATATAGAAAGAGACCACTTTCTGCCAGTGGCTAGTACAGTATCAGCATTACATGAAATGCAGTTATTTTGTAAATAGCTACATCAAATAGATGAAATCATCAAACATTTTTTAAAGTAGAAATTATTTAAGTACAAAGGAAAATGCTATGATGATGATCTGTGCACCCATGGCTTACATTTTCAACTACTAACATTTTTCTACATTTAATCAGACCTTTAGGAGCCATTATTTATTACATGTACAGTGGAAGTCTCCTTTGCACCTCTCCCTTTTCCCAATTCTTCCCTTTCTCCTCAAGAGATAAGCACAAGCTTAAACATATTACAAAAATGTATCGCATTTTAAATCACTAAGCAAAATTCTCCATATATAAGATAATCTACAGACTGCATTCTTTGCTTAGATTAGAAACTGATAAAAAGTATAAACCACATATGTATGTGAAAAGAAATGCCTATTCTCATATTGACTGCAGAATTCTATATAAGTTAAATGGGTTTTCAAATCTACAATTATATTACTTTTTGACCCAACACTTACTGACACAGGTAAATTAAATTTCCAACTATTCATGATTTTAGTTTAATATATTTTTCTGTACAGTTCACTCTAGTTGTCTTAAATATTACATACTAGAATTTTTTAATCTTTTTAATGATTTTTATTATAAATTGACTCTATTATATCTTCATAATCTATTTTGTCTGATATTATTACGTATTTATCTGCTTTAGATTTGGTTACTTTATTATATTTTTTTTGTGTGACAGAGAGAGGGACAGATAGGGATAGACAGAGAGGAAGGGAAAGAGATGAGAAGCATCAATTCTTCATTGTGGCACCGTAGTTATTCATGGTTTGCTTTCCCATATGTGCCTTGACCAGGGGGCTATACAACAGAGTGAGTGGTCCCCTTGCTCAAGCCAGCAACCTTTGGGCTCAAGCCATGGGGTCATGTCTATGATCCTATGCTCAATACAGCAACCTCAAACTCAAGCTGGTGAGCCCATGCATAAGCCAGTGACCTTGGTGTTTAGAACCTGGGTCCTCTGTGTCCTAGTCTGATGTTCTATCCATTGCACCACCACCTGGTCAGGCACTTAAGTGTACTTTTTAATAATCATTCTTTGATTTGCCACTTGTCTGTTTTTATGTCTCTTTAAAACTAAACAAATACAGAAGGTTATTTTGTTCTTCAATATGATGTTACTACTTTACTTGCCTATTCTGGGAAAGGTATATTCATTTGCATTTATTTTAATTCCTGATATATTTATATTACTATATTTTGCTGCTTTACTTTTCCTATTTATCTTATATTATATGCACAATTTTAAGTCATTCTTCCCTTTTCCCTCTGCTAGTTTTTTTTTTTAATTTTATTTATTGATTTTAGAGAGAGAGAGAGGAAGGGAGAAAGAGAGACAGAAACATTGGTCTGTTCCTGGATGTGCCCTGACCGGAGATGGAACCAGCAACCTCTGTGCTTTGGAGTGAAGCTCTAACAAAATGAGCTATCAGGCCAGGGCTTTTTTTTTCCTCTGCTAGTTTTTATTATATTTTAAGACTATTTTTAAGAGAACTTTTAGGATTATAACCAGGTAGAGAGTTATTTGTTTTATGTCTGGCATTTAATAGATATATTTTAATATAATTTTCTTTAAAGTATGAAGTTAAAAAATATCACTATCACTGTCCTCCAAAATACTACAAGGCTTTGAAATATTTTAACTCTGATTCCTTTTCTTCTATTTTATTTATAATTGCAGTGTAATATTTTAGCATTATCTTTATATCACACAAATTATTCTCTCCTTCTCCTCGTCATCATTCTCTTTCTCCTTGTGCCTATATACAAATCTATAAACTAATGTATTAGATTATGCTAAATCTTGGCTCTGTTACTCAGTCCATTGAACTATCTGCCTAGCTTTGGTTCTGTGAGCATATCTGCCAAACGGATCTTCCTTTTTTAATATTCAACTAAAACCTTCTAATAAGAGCCTTCATCAGATTAGGTTATCAGACATAGTTCTGAGCACATCTGAGAAAGAATAATAAACTATTTCATTAATTTTACAATCTCACTAGCAATAATACATCTAAACTTATATTTTTATATTTAGAAAATAAAGGGAATATTGAAATATTCTGGTTGGCAATGAGTCACATTTTCCTGTCATTTTTTTGCTTATTTAATTCTTGATTGCTATTGAAAAGGTGGTCTTCTCCTATTTGAACAATTAAACTTATCTTCTTTGTGGTAAATGCATTTGAGGTTAAAACCTAAACTGACCTCAGAGATTAGAGAGATCCCAGAAAATCACCTACCTGACCAGCAGTGTCCAAGATGTCCAAATAAGCTGGCTCATTGTCGATCCTAACCTGGGTCTTATAAGCATCCTCTGAAAAAACACAAGACAAAGTTTATATTTAAATATAGTCAATGGAAAAGGCATGATTAGTTTTTGACTTCATAAGAAAGAAAATACTGGCCCTGGTCGGTTGGCTCAGTGGTAGAGCGTCGGCCTGGCGCGCAGGAGTCCCAGGTTCGATTCCCAGCCAGGGCACACAGGAGAGGCGCCCATCTGCTTCTCCACCCCTCCCCTTCTCCTTTCTATCTCTCTCTCTTCCCCTTCCGCAGCCAAGGCTCCATTGGAGCAAAGTTTGTCTGGGCACTGAGGATGGCTCTGTGGCCTCTGCCTCAGGTGCTAGAATGGCTCTGGTTGTGACAGAGCAATGCCCCAGATGGGCAGAGCATCGGCCCCTGGTGGGCATGCCGGGTGGATCCCGGTCAGGCACATGTGGGAGTCTGTCTAACTGCCTCCCCGTTTCCAGCTTCAGAAAAAATACCAAAAAAAAAAAAAAAAGATAAATAATAATAATAAATAAATAAAAATTAAAAAAAAGAAAGAAAATACTTTCTTAAAATGTTATTACTATGGAAGAGAGTTAGATTATCTAGTCAAGGAAAATAGGAATGAGGAGGATATAACCCAGGAAAGTATAGGAAACGGATCCTTCTTAAAGTGAAGTTAAGTCTATTTCTCCTTCATTGAGACAAATACATGATTTGAGGTAACTTGATCATGTTACCTAGAGACACAAATCATCAAATAAATGTTTCAGTTCTTTCTGAACCATGCACATCAAGTATGTTATCCTAACATTATTCACAATGGTGGAAAACTAAAAGCTTTTCTTTAAGATCAGGGACAAAACAGGGATGCCTGTTTTAACCATTTTTTTATTTTACACAGTATTCAAAATTCTAGTCATAGCAATATGGCAAGATAAAACAATAAAAGACATCCAAATGGGAAAAAAAGGAGTCAAATTTTCTTTTTGCAGATAAGATGATCTTACATGCAGATAACATGTAGAAAGCTCTAAAAATTTCACACACACAAAATTAGAACTTCTAAACAAATTTAACAAAGTTGCAGGCTACAAAATTAACACACAAAAATCAGTTGTGTTTCTATACAATAATAATGAACAATAAGAAAAGAAAATTAAGACAATTATTTCATTTATAATAACATCAAAAGGAATTAAATACTTAGAAATAAACTTAACCAAGGAGGTGAAGACTTGTACACTGAAAACTAGAAAAAGTTTTAATGTGTTTGTTTTTGTACTTTGCCACATTTGTGTATCATTCAAGTGAAAACAGTGAATATCTATCTGGGTTTGAGGCTCTGAGATGAGAGCTCAAACCCAGATAAATAAATATTTCCTCATTCATACCAATCTCATCCAATGTATTTCAGCCTGTTCAAATACCTACAGTGAATACACCATCATTTCTGAACCATAGTTGGAACTTCTCAGCATTGAACAATCTCTATTTTGTTTTATTCACCACTTATAGTATAAGAGCAAACTGAATCACCATGAAAAAACATGTAGAACAGAATTAAATTGTGGCAAAATTCAATAATTATTTATACTGCTGATTATGAAACACAAATAAATAAATGATTATTTTAACAACCTTTGTTTTTACAAAGTGGTGATGATCAACCACAGGAGGTACTTTTTCAATGCATAAAACTAAGCACCTCTCAAAAAATTACATTTCTGCTAACTGCTGAAGAAAAACACACACAAACATATACATACATACAGAGTATCACGATCTCTACTCACAACAAACATACAATCATGATGTAAGATACACATATATGCAGTGGGATGTTGAGATCCCAAAATTTATAGGGCATATACTAGCTTACCTTCAGGGAAATTTATTCCTTATGACTGTGCTCTAGAAAGATAAAGTGTGGGAAATATAACTTGCAGGGAGGCCAATCTAGTGTGTTTTTAGCAACTCCCTGCCATTCTAAAACCCATCATTGTACAGGTACCACACAATCTTTCCACTTTTCATTCCACTGCTCTTTGTACTTTTCACTGATCTTCCTCTCACAAAGAGAACTCTTGTGGAATTACTTGCAATATTTTTTGAAGATGGATAGGACTGTTTTTCAATTTCATAGGGAAATACGACTAGTTACTTTGAAAAGGGTGCTGTGAACCAAGAATCACATGTAAGTCTTTCAGATTTTGTTTATTTATTTCCACTCAAAGGTCCCCCAAAAGAGCCTGCTGAGGCCAGGAGCATGCTGAGAAATCCAGATGAGAACTTCACTATATGATTATCTGAGCCCTAGATAAAACCAGCACATGAAACATCTATCAGATAAAAGCTTTTCCTGGAATTAGAAAACCCCTTCAAAGAGATATGATGTGAATGGCTGGAAATTGAGCCAGGCCCTATATCCAAGATTTCTGTCTCTCATTTAAAAAGTATTCATCAGAGTACACATCCCAGTGTTGTGAATCTAGGTCACCTGCCTGGCTTCATAAAAACTAATCCCTTTCATTTCCTCCCAATAAACAATCTTCCCTTCTGTTTGAATCCATCCCCGCCCTGAGACCTCCCATGCAGAAATGCAGTGATGGCAATACTTTCTTGAATGCATATAAACACCTCCCTGAAATTTAATCATCTGCTTATAGCCCCAACATGGAAGTGAGTTTATTTATCTTCCCAAACAAGAGGACAAGTGTACACAAATACACAATGCTCCTAGAAATGGTAGCAACTGCCTATTATGTCATTTGCACAGAAAAGCACAGTGGGGCCGCTTTTTTGGAGGCATCTCCCACCATAAAATTCATTTGAAAACACTAATTCTTCATTTGGGACTATTGCTTGTCTTAGGATGTGTCCTCTTCATGCTTCCTTTCCAGCAGAATTTTACCAGTAGAAACGTCAAAGACCTGTATTAAAGCATCAAACCCATCACTAAATACTGGTGTATGATTGGCCAGCCACTTGATCTTATTTGCAAAATGGAGATACTAGTATATGCTAGTCAATGCATAGGAGCTCTATAAAGATCAACAAAGTGGCAAGTTTCATGGGGCTAAAAAAAAAAAAAATTCAAACCCAAGGCATGTTATGTTGTGATTTTTAAAAAATATTGCTTCAAATTAACCATGAAATTATATTACTACTGAATCATTTCTGCTATTTATATTTACCGTGTGGAATGCTTTCTTTCCAACAAGTAAATCATAGAGGAAATGGCAGGATATGTTTGTAATCATTATCAAAAATATAAAGTTTTTGATTAATTAAAAAACCTTAAGGCATTCTGAAGAATTTACCCAAAATAATTCATTAAATTCCTTTGCAGAACAGATATAGGTATTTAATAACTTTAAAATAATTTAGTTGTAAATATAAAATTATGATCATTTAAAACCACAATATTAACTGAGACACAATATTAAGTGATCATTGAATTTTCACCAGGTGACTGTTAGAAAATCTTAAGATAATTGAATATGTTTTATATGATTTAGCAGAAAATCTAAAATGTATGATAATTAGTATTACAGTGAAGATATAGTATTTCTATAACTCTAAGCTAGTATATATCCCTAAGATATTAGTCATTGATCCAATTTTTTAAAGAATAATAAAAATATTAAGGCTTAAATAATCTATTTATAAGAACTTTGTTGCCCTGGCTGAATGGCTTGGTTGGTTAGAGCACTGTTCTGAAGAGCAGAGGTTGCTGGTTTGATCCCTGGTCATGACACATATAGGAGAAAATCTATGTTCCTGTTTCTCTCTCTAACAATCAATCAATAAAATAATTTAAAAAATAACTTTGTCAAAGAATTATTTAAAAGAATTATCTTAATTGTGTGTGTGTGTGTGTGTGAATGTGTATAGTAGAAGCATTTTGGAACATACTGTACTAGATACTTTCACTTGAACCAAAAGTTAAATCATGGCTGAATCAGAATTGATACAAACCCAGTATTTCAGTATACTTATCAATAGTGACATCAATAAATATTGGAGTGTATCATCTGTGCTGCACACTCTGATAGGCACAGAATCAACAGTGTTGAAGGAGACAGTTAATTTCTACCCATGAAGAGTTTATAATCTTGGGGGAAACAAAATTAAACAGTCAATTACATGGTATTTTAATGAGCACACATTAGAAGCATTTGAAATGTGCTTATTTAGGAAGGCAGAGAAGACACCCAGAGGAGCGTAAGTTGAATTGAGGTCAGTCTTCAAAAAAAGCAGACAAGAAATAGGGTTTGGTAGGAGGCAGACGGTGAGAGGCCAAGAAACAAGAGATTTCCACATGTTCTAGCGTGATCTCCTCCTGAACAAAAACATTTGGTGACATCTAGTAAGGATATATATGCTTGTTGGGTTTGAAAAAGGTTTTGAAAACTGGTTGAATTTAGCTTTGGAGATGACCTAGAGTAAATAAGAACACCCTTCCCCACAATGAATATAAGAGCTGAAGAAAGGGGTGCCATTAGAATTTATGTCCTAGAAATTCATGGGAATTATAAGGCAGAGTTTTGATCCCCCCCTCCATACTTAGAGTTGAGAGTTGAATCAAGTGTATTTAGGTTCATGAGGGATGAAGTCTCCTTGATGATACAAGTTACATGGCAATTGAAAATTTCCCCTAGATGTATCATCAGTTCCTCATGGGTAGTTCATACCAGCCAGCATCTCCATGCTGTCTTCAGAGAAGCTCAGTGTCATGTTCTGGGAAGTCTGAAACCAAGGTGGCCAACCATGCACATGCTGAGGGTCTGCAGGTAGATTAGCCAGTCAATGAACTGCCTGACATTGTAGGAACTGAAAGCCTTGACAATACATCAGACCCAATGGAACAACAGAACACCACCTGGAGATTTGCACTAGCAGAGGACCACGACAAGAAGTCATTCCAAATAATAATAAAAAAAAAAAAAACAATAAAAGAGGTACACAAAACTAAATTGTTATAAGAAAGAGTTTTAAAATATTAATGAAGAAATACTAAATAATACCTGACAAAAAGCAATACAAGTTGTCACCCCCTGGTTATTTGACACTTTTTCTCTGTACATTATATGTTTGTTTACTGAAGTAACAAATCTGAGGTAATTAAAATGTAGTATTTCATTAAATGTAATGAGTTTTATGAAATGAATAAATAAATATTTCAAGCATACTTCCATCAATTTTTTTTTTTTTTTTACCTATGGATGGAATGAACATTGCTAAGGGCACTTAGAATATGCTGTTGTGCACATGAACTTTAAAAAAGAGTAAGGAATGTAAATTTGTGATTTCCACATTGGGCAGCTGCCCAGCCACCTACCTTAGAGAGAACCCTGATTGCAAGTTCCATTTGAACAACTGGTTTGCTGAACTCAACAAAAGATTAGTTTAGGGATCGGTTCTGCCAAACCAGTGTGAAGTAGCTGAACCCCACCACTGCCTCTAACCCTTTCTTTTCAGCCTAAGAAGACAGAGAAATTCATGGAAACTTGATTCCATGACACTCTTCTGTCAAATAGCTACAAAAGGCAAAAGGACTATGCCACTGGCACTGATACTGAACATCTCAATTCCTTATCCTCTGCCTCACTTACTGTTCTTTTGGGATGAGGAGGAGCAGATGTTCTCTTCCCCTCAGCTTCTTCAGCAAGGAATGATGACATCCCTTATTCTACCTTTCTTGCACCTACACCATAACCAAGATGATTCTGTGCAATGGTTGCCTTCCAGAAGTTTTGTAAGACAGAACGAGTATAAAAGCAGATTGTCTCTTCTCAGAAATAAAAGGAGGTTTTATGTTCAGGGAAACCATGGAAGTCTCAGATTCCAACAGGATCTTTACCTCCACCTGATGGACACCTATGGAAAGCCCCAGAGAGCCTCTGGAATACACACATACACTATGAGAACATCTAGTTACAGAGCTTTGATTTATACCAAGACTATTGTCTCTGAGAAGGAGGAATAAATGTACATTTTTCTATGCCTCCTGCTACATACAACATAAAACCATGGACATTATACAGGTGGGACAAAAGTAGGTTGATAGTTGTGAATATGCAAAACACTGAGTTTATTCTTGTGTTATTACTTATTAATTACTGTATATTTTCTATACAAAAAAAAGTAAACCTACTATTGTCCCACCCTATATATAAAACAAGCATAAAAATTTCTGAAAGGTAGAAAGAAACAGGCAGACTAGCTAGAAATTTCAGGACCCAAGAAAATATGTGGTGGTAAGTTCTCTGGGTTTATCTTTGCCTCATAAGAAAATGGCAACTTGAAAACACCAATTTGTGCAGACCAAACACATACTAGACTGACATGCTAAAAACTACACAACATTAATGTGATAAATCAAGATTTAAATAAATACCAAGACATTCCATTTTCCTAGTAAAGACATGTAATCTCCCCAGAATAATGTAAAGATTTAACATAATTCTTATCAAAAATCTCAGAATAGGTGTGTGTGTTGGGGAGGGCACAATTATTTTTATGTTTTGTTATCTTTTGGGGGGGTGTTGAGCAAATGGGTTTGTAAAATTTGTATTTTTTGAGTTTGCTCACTTTTTGTGTTAAAAAATGGCTCTGGGCAATGCCAGGTATGTGATCTGTGAAACTGCAAATTACCTTCCTGCTTGGGAAGGGCCATTGTCTTGCTAATGTTTGCTGGAGGAGAGGTTTTTGCTCCAGAAAGTATTGAAAAAGAGAAGAGAAAAAGAAATAGGGAAGCCATGTTTTGCAGGGAGAATGCAGAGTACTGAAGAAGAAGCCAGTTTGTGAAGAGAAGGGAGAAGGTGTGCAGATGGGGAACCAGAGCTGAGGGGCTTTTGTGAGCTAGACTGAGACTGGTGGGGCCTTTGATTCTAGGAGATTCTCCTGGTTGTGGAATGGAAGAATGTGTCAGTGACTTTGGGAGCCCTATGTGTTTGCTCGTCAGCCGGTGTAAGACTTGAATAAAGGAATGGCCCACCATCCTCTGGCTCCACTGTTTCTTTACCATCTGTCCAAATCTAATGAGAACCTGCATGAGCATGGCCACAATGGCAACAACTACTGGCCATATAGGGGGGGTACAATTATTTCAAAATTTTTTAGAAAAGTGAAAAAAACTAGAATACCTAAAACAATTTTGCAAAGGAAAAATATAGTAAAAAGAACCAGTTTTCCTGATTTTTGGACATATTATATAGTTACAAAAATCAAGACTGTATGGCATTGACAGAGGTATAGATGCATAGACCAGTGGAACAGAACAGAAAATCCAGAAATAAACCTACATAATATGACTTACTACACTTTGACAAGTGATAAAGCAATGCAGTGGAAGAAAGATAGCCTTTTCAACAAATGGTGTGTGTGAAAAATTAAATATCCACTGCAGGGCAGCATACCCTTGAGCCGAGTCTCACACTTTATACAAAAACTCAAAGTGTATCACAAATTTCATGTAAAATGTAAAATTATATAAATTCTAGAAAAAACAAAAAAATCTTTAGCATCTAGTGTTAGACAAAGTGTTCTTATAACTTGATATAAAAAGCTCAGTTCATAAAAGGAAATTTTATAAATTGGACTTCATCAAAATAAAAAAACCCAGCTTCTAAAATGCTGCATTAAAAGAATGAGAAGACAGGCTAGATTAGGAGAAAATATTTGCAAACCTCATATCTGACAGGGACTAGTATTTAGCACATATAAAGAACTCTTAAAGCTTAACAATAACAACAATCATACCAAAGAACAGTCTAATTAGGCTGTGAACAAAAGACATAAAGAGAAGTTTCAACAAATACGATGTATAGTGGCCAACAAGCATATAAAATCATATTCACGGTTTTTAGCCTTGAGTGAATGCAAATTAAAACCACAATGAGCTATCACTGCATACCTATCAAAATGGTTAAAATTAAAAAATGGTGACAACATTTAATGTTGATAAGATTGTGGGAAAAAATGGATTATACTGATGGAGATATAAAATGGTACCATCACTCTAGATAATATTTTAGCATTTTCTTTTTTAAAAAGCCCATGTATGTATGTATGGATGGATGGGTGAGTAGATGGATGGATGGATGGATGGATGGATGGATGGATGGATGGATGGATAGATGATATAGATGATAGATATAGATATGGATAGATATAGATAGATATAGATATAGATATAGATATAGATATAGATATAGATATAGATATAGATATAGATATCCTGCATGTAACACATGAAGCAGCAATTGTGTACCTGGTTATTTATTGAAAACAACTGAACTATGTTTACACAAAACATAATAAAAAATGTTCCCAAAGTGTTTATAGTAACATTATTCATAAAAATCAAAATGGGAAATATACCAAATATTCTTCAAAAAGTGAATGATTATACAATATGTGATACAATCATGTCATGAATATTATTCAACAATGAAAGGTATGGAGTGTTGAAACAAGCCTTAACCTGGATGATTCTACACAGAATTATGCTAATTGAACAAGCTAAAACGAAAAGGTTATATGTAGGGAATCACCCATCTAACCTTGAACCCTCTATGACTTGGATTGGGGAACTTGAGTTAAAAGTCCTGAGTGAATGACTCATGGATGCAAACACTAAGTGTGAGTGGGTGACCTTTGTGCAGACACAAAGGAATGCATGTGAAAGGGTCTTAGAAAATTAGCCTACAGGTTCTGGATTGCCCCCTTCCTTTGTGCGTGTTAATTAGCAAAAGAAAAAGAATGCTTTGACCAAATTAGCTCATTCTCCATGACAGCAAAAAAGCCATTAATCATGCTTTCCTTTGTCACCTGATGTCCCTCCCTTGTAATCTTCTTACCTCAGTTCTGCTTCTGATAATAAAAGCTGAGGGAGAAGAAGATTCAGGAGGTCTCTCTTTGCCTCCCTTGGCAGGCCTCCCTCTCTCTTCCTCTTGACATAAATTTGTGTCTTGAGTAGGTTTTTTCCACATGACACTGGTAAGTACCCAGCAGGCTGGAGTACTACAGTTATATATTATATGATTCAATTTATTTAATATTCTTACATTTTAAAATAAATTCCAAACCCTCTCAAAATCTTAGCATACCGAGCATAGAAGGCAGCTTGCTTTATATAATTTTGGGTATCTAAACAAAACCTAAAGCAAACATTAAATACTAAAACGATTTTCTCTGAAATTAAATACAAGATAATAATCATTACAAACATTTTTTGATTCACTTTATACTGGTGGTTCTAATCTGTTCAGTTAGGCAATGTAAAGCCAGAAGCCAAAGTCAGAGCCACCATCAGAGCAGCCTGGCTCATGCAGGTTCGCATTGGATTCGGACAGTCGGTAAAGAAACCATGGAGCCAAAAACTGGTGGGCCATAGCCTTTAATCCTACCTTGCACCCAGCGGGCAAGTAAAAATACACACTGGGCTCCAAAACCCAGTCACATTCAGTGCTCACAAAGCCACTGACTTATCCGAGTTTCCTAGAATCAAAGGTTTCTAGCTCACCAGACTTATTCTCCTCAGTTCCCCATCTCCTTCCTTATCCCAGATACAAACTCTGTACAAACTGGCATCTCACTCAGCACTCCGCCATCTTGGCTGCTTTTCCTGGCCTCCTCCACGTGGCCTCCTCCCGCTGCTGGCTCTATTCTCTCTGCTCTCTCATGCTAACCTCAGGAACCAAGCGGCAAGTTCCCGTTCTACCCCTATTTTATAGTGTAGCTTCACAACCTCTAATCCAATATACAAAATAAGGAAGTCTCTAATACAAAGTCACTTCTCTGAGGCATGATTGGATTGTACCACCTTACACCAAAAAGGGTAGGAAAGGCTTAATCCCAAAACCAAGCCTCATGCTACAATTCTCAACACACATTAATATCACCTGGGCAACGGCCTCTTTAACAAAGTGAGCATAATACATTTTATCTGCCCAACAGGCAAGAATACAGCTGATGTCCATAAACTTTATACTGGTGGTTCTAATCTGTTCAGTTAGGCAAGAATACAGCTGATGTCCATAAACTTGATAAATAGAAAAATATTACTATTCATGGAAAATATCTTTTGAGTATGTAGAACATTTCAAAGATTCTAACATAAATTAGTGTGAATATACAGTAAGTTTTCTAGGAACAAAGTCAACATAGAATTTTTTTTTCTATAGATGAGAAACAAATAGATAAGCTATGAAAACATTTAATGGTATTACCATAACATCAACAACATCAAATCTCAAAGAATAAATTTCTCAAAAGTTTTGCAAGACTTCTACTTAGGGAGCTGTAAGACTTTCTGAGAAAAATTAAAAATGATATAAATAAGTGGAAGAGCATGCCATGTTTATGGTTTAAAAGATTCAATATTTTAATGATACTAATTTTCCCCTAATTGATTTATAAATACATTCCAAACAGATTTGGGGAAAACAGTAGAGATTCACCAACTAACTCTATATTAATATAGAAATGAAAAAAATCCAAAATAGTTGAGACAATCTGTAAGGCCAGGAGCCGCTGTTGGGCAGATAAAATGTATTATGCTCACTTTGTTAAAGATGGCTCCGCTGCCCACGTGAGGCCGTCGCCCAGGTGATATTAATGTGTGTTAAGAATCCTTGTAGCCTGGGGCTTAGTTTTGGGATTAAGCTTTTCCCACCCTTTTTGATGTGGGGTGGTACAATCCAATCATGCCTCAGAGAAGTGACTTTGTAGTAGAGACTTCCCTATTTTGTATATTGGATTAAAGGTTGTGAAGCTACACTATAAAATAGGGGTAGAACAGGAGCTTGCCCTCTTGGTTCCTGGGATGATTAGAGGAGAGAGTAGAGCCAGCAGCAGAAGGAGGCCATGTGGAGTAGGCCAGGAAAAGCAGCCAAGATGGCGGAGTGCTGAGTGAGATGCCAGTTTGTACAGAGTTTGTATCTGGGATAAGGAAGGAGATGGGGAACTGAGGAGAATAAGTCTGGTGAGCTAGAAACCTTTGATTCTAGGAAACTCGGATAAGTCAGTGGCTTTGTGAGCACTGAATGTGACTGGGTTTTGGAGCCCAGTGTGTATTTTTACTTGCCCGCTGGGTGCAAGCTAGGATTAAAGGCTATGGCCCACCAGTTTTTGGCTCCATGGTTTCTTTACCGACTGTCCGAATCCAATGCGAACCTGCATTAGCCGGGCTGCTGTGATGGTGGCCCTGGCCCTGCCTGCTGGCTTTACAGCCGCCATCATGGCCATTCACATGCAGGTTCCCACTGGATTTGGGCAGACGGTAAAGAAATGGCAGAGTCAGAGGATGGTGGGCCATCCTATTTGTAAAGCCAGGAGCTACGGCCAGGGCCACCATCACAGCCGCCTGGCACATGCAGGTTCGCATTGGATTCGGACAGTCGGCAAAAAAACAAAGGAGCCAAAAACTGGTGGGCCATAGCCTTTAATCCTACCTTGCACCCGGCAGGCAAGTAAAAATACACACTGGGCTCCAAAACCCAGTCACACTCAGTGCTCACAAAGCCACTGACTTATCCGAGTTTCCTAGAATCAAAGGTTTCTAGCTCACCAGACTTATTCTCCTCAGTTCCCCATCTCCTTCCTTATCCCAGATACAAACTCTACACAAACTGGCATCTCACTCAGCACTCCGCCATCTTGGCTGCTTCTCCTGGCCTCCTCCACGTGGCCTTTCTCTGCTCTCCTCTGCTCTCTCTTCTAATGATAATCTCAGGAACCAAGAGCCAAGTCCCGCCCTGCCCCCATTTTATAGTGTAGCTTCACCACCTTTAATCCAATATACAAAATAGGGTAGTCTCTAATACAAAGTCACTTCTGAGGCATGATTGGATTGTACCACCCTACAGCAAAAAGGGTAGGAAAGGCTCAATCCCAAAACCAAGCCCCAGGCTACAAGGATTCCGCCTGCCTTTAGCCCACCCCAACACACATTAATATCACCTGGGCGACGGCCTCCTCGTGTTATCTTTAACAAAGTGAGCATAATACATTTTATCTGCCCAACACTATTTATTGGTGTCTCACCAAGACAGGCAAACCACAAAAGAAGACAAGGGAAAAGCAGAAAACCAGCTTTTCTCATGAAGGGCAAGGGATTAGGGAAGCCCCTGCAATCATGTTTACAGGAACTGTGTGAGCAAGCTCCTGGTCTGTCCCACTTTATAGTGTAGAAAACCAAAAACCCTTAATCCAATATACAAATAAGGAAGTCTCTGATACAAAGTCACTTATCTGAGGCATAATGGGATTCCTCATGAGAGTGCACCACCCAGATCATACAATCAGTCAAGGGTGTGGGGAAAAGCTTAGTCTTAAAACTAAACCTTAGGCTACAACGACCCTGCCTGTTTATAGCCTGCCCCCCACACCCAATATAAATCACAAGCAAGCAAACGTATATATCATATTTACAAACTTATTTGACCAACACAATCTCAAAAAAGAACAATAAGTTCTACCGTATATCAAAGACATACTGTTAATCTACAGCAGTTAAGACAGTGTGATATCAGCACATTGATAGAAAAATAAACTGACAGACTAGGGAAACCATACACTAATGAACCCTTTTTTTAGATGACAGAATTGACAATTCAGAGCAGTAGGAAAAAGAAAACATTTTCAAGAAAGCAGGCTGTCAATCAGATATAATTGTTAAAAAAATAAAACTTGACTGCTACCTAATAATATACAGTAAAATAAATTTTCCTTAGGTTGTAACTTTAAACATGCAGAGCAAAACAAGAAAGTTTTTAAGAGCTATTGTGGGGAAATACCTTAATTGCTTGGTAAGACTATATAAATAATAATATAAACATACTAATTATAAAGTAAAGGTTCGACAAGTTGGAAAACATTTATTAAGTTAAAGCTACATTACAACAACAAAAAAGAATTCATCAAAGTCACTGTTAAGAGCAGTATAATCAAGCCATACATAGTGTGGAATAAAGTATATGCAGCAATACAGCCTCATCTCCAGTATACGTAAAGGATTCCTACAAATCAATCAGAAAGTGGCAATCTTTTCCAATGAAAGTGGGCAAGAGACTGAAGGGTGTTTTTTTTAAGTTATAACATCTATTACTATCATTTATTGAGCATTGAAACTATGCTGGCATGGTGAAAATATATGTATTTGTTATTTATTATCGCATTCAATTCTCATAATAATCCTATGAAGAAACTATCCCCACTTCCAGCTCCATTTACAGATGAGAAATTAAAGTCAGAGAAGTTATATTATTGGCTCAATTTCACACAACTTGGAAAAAGCATGCTATTGTAAAAGAACTTTTATTCATTTATCTGATATTTATAAAATCTTTGCTTGTTTTCTAGTATGTTTCTAAAAATAGTATGAGGTACCAGGGATCTAAAAGTCAATGAGATGTGGCCCTTTTCTGTAAATGAAGGCACAAAGGAGGTATAACAAAGTCCACTTGATTTGGAAGTTGGTGAATAGATAGATTTCAATTGCAAATAAACCCAGTGCACTCATACAGTGGACTTTTTTTGCTATGATATTTAGAAAATGACAGCACATTACAACATGAGTAAATTTTGGAAATGAATGCGGAGTGAAAGAAGCTAGAGCTAACAACACACATTGTAGGTTTCCATTTCTATAAAATTCAAACAGAAACATCCAAATTGAGCTATATTTATTAGAAAATACTTTCTTAACCAGGATAGAGATTAGTTGGATATTTACTTTGTGATAAATTATTATTTGGTATACTTTTCTGTATTTGTATTATACTTTTACTATTTAAAAACATTTGAAAAGGGGAATGTTCTCAATTACTCCATTATAAAAATGGAGACACTACCCCATTCTAGTTCTCTAACTGTTTCTATTTTATAGTAACACAATATTTGCACAAAATAAACCCGTAACTTAACTCATTTTTCAATGATTTCTATTTTTTCCTCTAGTCTATATCAACTTTTATGTCCCATCATGAACACTTCTAGAAATTTAGTTCATATTGAGTAAATTCCAACAATGCTAATGACTATGGTGTTTACAGGAATGGGAAATGGAATGATACCAATGGACCCTCCTGTTCGAAACATCCTTCTCATTGGACTGGCGTGATCCCAAATTCCACCCCTTCTATTTTATTCTCCCTAGTTAAGATAAGCCATTTTATTTCTAGGAACTCCCTATTAAAATGCAATAAAATTACAGGAGAGGTAAAATATTAAGCTATTATCAAGCACAAACACCTTACTCTGAGATTACTTTTGCACAGAATTAGCTGTCAAGAGAGAAACAGAAAGCAGAGCCCGAGGGGATAATCAGCAGAGATGATAAAGGCAGAGTGGAAGGGGAGGGAAAATACTGCTCATGGCTGTGAGCACAGAGACTTGGAGAGGACCAGGTGAACAGGGACATGCAGGAGGTTGGAGGGCAGCTGAGGACCAGGATGGAGCCCAGGTCTGGGCACCAATCTGTTGAAGAGCAAGGTATGCATGGGAGGAAATGATTCATGCTGCCTCCTTCTCAAAACTGATAAAATGAAGTTGTTTTGTCCCCAAGCTTGCTAAGAATGGCATTTTTACAATTAAACCCTATGCATGTAAAGATAAGTTTGACGCAGAGGAACATGATACACAGAATTCTGGGCTTGCCTTTTGTGAAGTAGGTTAATCTATCCTTTGTCAGCCTCTCTAGGAATAAGGGCTGCAGAAATGAAATTTCCTCTCCAGATGGAGGAAGCAGGGGAGTATTTTTAGGGCAAAGGGCTAGTGTAGAGCTTCACAATTTTTCATGTGCATACAAATCTGCTGGGGACCTAGTGAAAATGCAGTCTGTTTCAGGAGGTCTGGGGCTGAGATTCTGTATTTCTAAGAAGTTCCCAGGCCATAGCCACGCTAGCTATAGCAGCAGGGCCGTGCGACAGTCCCACGACATGGGCCACATATGCAATTTAAATTTTCTGTTTGACACATTAAAGCAGTAAACAAAAATAGGAAAATCAATTTTAATATGTGTTACTTAACTAAATATATCTAAATTATCATTCGAATATGTAAGCAACATAGAAAAATATTTATGCAATATTTGAAATTCTTTTTCTTGTACTAAGTTTGTGAAAGCCACTGTGTTTTTTGTGCTAACAATACGTCTTAATTTGGGCAAGTCACTTATCAGCTGCACCACAGCTTCAGAAGGCTCAGGGAAATCATTGAGTAATCTCCATAGACTCAAAATACAAACATAGAATTTTCTTTTTTAAAGCCATAGGTGGCCTTCTTGATTGGAGACCAAAAATGAATTTAAAATACAAATAAATGACCTACCTAATTATATTATAAAATTCTACTATTATTCTGGAAATATTTCATAGTTTATTTCCTGTACTAGTCAAGGTTCTCAAGGGAAATAGAAGCAACATTTAATAAAATATTAATTAGACATTTATTTTTTTTATTTATTTTTTATTTTTTATTTATTTATTTTTTTCTGAAGCTGGAAACGGGGAGAGACAGTCAGACAGACTCCCGCATGCGCCTGACCGGGATCCACCCAGCACATCCACCAGGGGCAATGCTCTGCCCACCAGGGGGCGATGCTCTGCCCCTCCGGGGCGTCGCTCTGCCATGACTAGAGCCACTCTAGCGCCTGGGGCAGAGGCCAAGGAGCCATCCCCAGCGCCCGGGCCATCTTTGCTCCAATGGAGCCTTGGCTGCAGGAGGGGAAGAGAGAGACAGAGAGGAAGGAGGGGGGGGGGTGGAGAAACAAATGGGCGCTTCTCCTATGTGCCCTGGCCGGGAATCAAACCCGGGTCCCCCGCACGCCAGGCCGACGCTCTACCACTGAGCCAACCTACCAGGGCTAATTAGACATTTAAATTGTATCTTGATATATAAGATCGATCGATAAGAAATTGGCTTGAGCAGTTATGGAGGCTGAGAAGTTCCAAAACCTGCAGCTGGCAAACTGAGATCCAAGATAGCTAATGGCATAATTTACAGCAGTGGTTTTCAACTATTTTATGCTTGGGGAACAGCAAAAATAGGCAGAAATCACCCTGAGCAGAATTCTACTAAGATCATTGGGTCAATAATCATCATACAACCTTGGGATGGTTAATTCTTTTGCAGACCAGCATGAAATTTCTGGAGGGCTGGCACCAGTCTGTGGACTGGTGTTTGAAAAACACCGATTTATAGTCCAAATGCAAGAGAGGACGCATGTCCCAGCTCAATCTATCAGGCAGGCAAAGTTCCCCATTACTCAGCCTTTTTGTCTCTTCCGAGCCTTTATATTCTATTCAGGTTCTCAATTGATTGGGTGAGAATGATCCACATTAGAAAGGGTAATCTTCTTTACTCATCTACTATCAAATGTTAACCTTATCCAGAAACACCCTCACAGACACCAGACCCAGAATTATGTTTGACCAAACATATGGGCTTCCCATAGCCCAATCAAGTTGACACATAAAATTAACCATCACACTCCCATGAAGTCTTCCTCTACCTGCCCAGTGAGAAACTTTGTCTTCTTCCTGTATTTCTGCACATAGCTTTATTTAAGCACTTTAAATATTTTGCTCTTACTATGTTTTGGTCTCAGCTATTTGAAAGCATGGGGCATGCATTATTCATCTTTGTGTGTACATTTTCTAGCATTCTGACAAGCACATAATAAGTGGTCAGTAAATTCGGTTTACCTTCTCTGACTGTTTCTAGTACCATATTCAAGTGTTTTAGATGGGCTAGCTTATTTAAGTCACATGACACACCACACATATATCTATACCCCCAATTTAAGTATCAAGAAAAGAGAGTTATTCAACTTAACAAAGCTCACAAAACCAGTAGAAGGTAGTTGGGAGCGAAACTAGGTCTGTTAGACACCAAAGTTGTTCTTTTTCTGCTACACTGATTTTTTTTTTCTTCAAAGATTAATCAAATGAGTAAAGAGGATCACTTTGAAGGTTAGGTGCTGTTTTTTCATTGAACTGAGTGAATACATAACTTCCAAATCTGGGACACATTTAAAGTAATACTTACATATAAATAATAAAGAGCTGAATCTTTCATGAAACCACATTTAGCAGTGTAGTAGACACCCAGCATCTTTTAAGCCCTACGTTCCATGATTGACATAGATGCAGCCACTCTCCAGCCTCCTCTGCAACACAGTTATAGGCATGTGACCTAAGATTTGCCAAGCAGATATTTTTAATCAAATCCTTGATTCAAACGCGACCATGTGAGGATCCTTGTGCCATAAAATTTGAATTTCCGGGAGGATAATGCAGCTCAACAAACAACATTCCCAGAAGCAACAATGGCAGCATTATTGCTGGGTCAGTGCAACTATCATTGAATTTTGACCTCATGCAGCATGCAATCCTCAGGATTCACTTCTCTCTATCCACTGAAGGTTATGTGAATGATGCATGCCTAAGTTCTTTCCAATTTGGGGCACCTTCAGATCACTCTGGGGAAGTGACTGCCCATCCTCTTTAAAGAGGACTTGAGCTTGATCATCCACCAGCCTGGCTTTTTTAGAGAAGAATTTTCCCAGACTTAGCACTGATTCCCCCCTTCTTCTTACAGGCTTCTACACCAGGCAAGATTTAGTTTTTTCTTTTTTCGTCCATAGTAGCAGTTCTTATTTATAGTCTATGTGTCACCTTCAAACATCTGGTCTTCATTTACCTTTCCACCACTTGGTGGGAACAGCCTGGTGTTTCAGAGATATGCAGTAGAGCAGAAGACAAGGACACACGACTGTGGATTGACTTTTATAGTACATAATTGCCACTTCAGCTGTTCTCTCCCTGCTCAGGTGTGACATGTGGAAGACATCTGCCACATATGCAGGCTGTATGACTGGCACCTGTCTCCCCCTACTTGGTTAGGTGTTATCAGCAGGTACTTACAGATGTGTGTCTCTTTCCTGTCTCGTCTCCTCCTTTCCCTCCTATGTTCAATGTTATGGTTGAACTTTGGAACTAAAAAACTTATGAGAATCCAACAACAACAAAAGGACCTAAAGTTATTACCCATCTGAATGTTCACTTTGTTCCACACTTTTATGACAGAGAGAAACAGCTGGTGATGTTAATCCTGTATTGCATTTACTCATTCAAAAAATATTTTGAGCACCTTTTACATAATCTGTTCCGGGACACAGTGTGAACAAAACAGACATCATCACTACCCTCATGTATTTTTAACCTAAAGGAAGAAAATCTAAAAATAGAAGGTGGTAAATACTGAAGCACAGTTTTAAGTCAAGGTATTCCCACCAATTCTTATAAAATAGACAGTGATTCCAAGAAACATTCAACTAAAGAGAAGGAAACAATGCCATCAACTGTGGGTTTAAAACTGTCTGAAACTCATTGATATAGAATTAGTTTTTCTGTACTTCCCTGTGCTGTGGGGAAAGGAGGAGGAGGAGAAAGAATTTCAGTGAAAAGCAATTAAAACTTAATTGTTTTCCAAATCTTCCAAAGTACAATAAAATGTGGCTTATAACAAGGCTTCTGACTGTTTCAACATAATAAATTTTCCAAACTTACTTCCACTTTCTGCTATGCATCCTATGTTCTAAGGACATGAACTATTTTGTGTTCTTTTAGTAAACCATGGGACAACAAGCTTTTATGACATTATTTTTGCTAGAATGCTTTTTTTCACATGTCTATCATGTAAAATGTTAACCATGCTTTAAGACCCAGTCCAAATATCACCTCCTTTGTAAGAGCTTGAGTTACCTTTCCTACTATTATTTAATATATTCTTCTTCAACAACTCCAAATAATTCCCCTATGAGAATTTCCCAAATTTCTATGCCCCTATGAGAAAGTGGTGTGGGCAAATTTGGGTGTAGTTAGAGGGATACGGTAAAGGAGATTCAATCATAAGATAGGATGTTAGAATGGATATCTTTTAAGATTTCCTTTTTTTCTTTCTTTCTTTCTTTCTTTCTTTCTTTCTTTCTTTCTTTCTTTCTTTCTTTCTTTCTTTTTTTAAATGAGAGGAAATGAGACAGTGAGGCACACTCCTGCATGCTCCCAGACTGTGATCCACCTGGTAACCCCATCTAGGGCTGATTTTCAAGTTTGGAGCTGTTTTTAGCACCTGAGGCTGATATTCTTCAATGGCACAATACTCAGTCCCTGGGGTCATGCTCAAACCAATTAAGCCACTGGCTGCAGGAGGGGAAGAAGGAGAGAAAGGGGAATGTGAGGGGGCGTGCAGATGTTTCCTTCTCCTGTATGCCCTGATGGGAAATCAAACCAGGCCGACACTCTATCCACTGAGCCACCAGCCAGGGTAATTTCTTTCCCCTTTTTCAGGTAAATTAAAGACACAGAGATGAAAGATAATTACAAAGAGAATCACAAATATAAATTGAATGAGACATAGTACTTTAACAGCATTTGGGATTTTATCAGAAGACATAAAAATTTAATTTCACTTTTTTTAAACTTTATTTGGTTGGTTTTCCCTTTATGTTACATCCTGTCACCATACTTATTTTTTTCCCCTAACTTTTATCAATGAGACATTCATCAGTCAAGGCCCATTTATCAGTTAACACAGGATTGAGTATTTTTGAAAAGTTCTATTTTAGGTGTGGCAAAATTAAGAAAAGTAAAATTCCCTCCCTCTCTGCCAGAATGTGTGTGCACAATAGTGCTGATATTTCAGAACTCCAGGAGGTATAAACAATTCAAATGACACTTCTCCACATCAAAAGTAATTTTAAAAACCACCCATATATTACTGACTGAGTATCACCTTTGGCTGAGGATGGACCACTTAAAGGGGCGGAGGATAGAAAGAACTGGCTTCACCCTCCAGCTGAGCCTGGAATAGACTAGTGTGTCACTGAACCAGTGCAAGAAGGAGTAATCTGAACCTTTTTACTTCTTTATTTCGGGTAAAACTTATGATCCATTATAGTATCTATGGTAGGCAGAATAATGCCCGCCACTAAACAGTGTGTCTTAATACCCAAAATTTACCAATATATTAATATTATATCACCTGGCAAAGTGGAGTTAAGGTTACAGATGAATTGAACATTGTTAATCAGTTGACCTCAGAATAGACAGACTATCCTGATTATCAATGTGTGCCCAACATAATCATTAACTTTAAAGAGGAAATCTGAGGCCAAAGAAGAGAGTCAGAGAGAGATGCGACTAGGGAAGCAGAGGTGGAGAGATGCTATGCTGGTTACTTTGAAGATGAAGAAGAGCCACAAGCTAAGGTATGGAAGCAGCCTTTAAGAGTGAAAAAGGAAAGGAGAAAAATACTTTCCTAGAGCCACCAGAAGGGAACACAGCCCTGCTGATACCTTGATTTTTAGCCCAGAAGACCCGTGTCAGACTTCTGACCTCCATAAATGTATGAAAATATATTTGTATTGTTTTAAGCCACTGTTGTTTTTTCTTTTTTTCTTTTTTTGTATTTTTCTGAAGCTGGAAACGGGGAGAGACAGACAGACTCCCGCATGCGCCCGACCAGGATACACCTGGCACGCCCACCAGGGGCGACGCTCTGCCCACCAGGGGGCGATGCTCTGCCCCTCCGGGGTGTCGCTCTGCCATGACCAGAGCCACTCTAGCGCCTGGGACAGAGGCCAAGGAGCCATCCCCAGCGCCCGGGCCATCTTTGCTCCAATGGAGCCTTGGCTGCGGGAGGGGAAGAGAGAGACAGAGAGGAAGGAGGGGGGGTGGAGAAGCAAATGGGCGCTTCTCCTATGTGCCCTGGCTGGGAATTGAACCTGGGTCCCCCACACGCCAGGCCGATGCTCTACCGCTGAGCCAACCGGCCAGGGCCTATAAGCCACTGTTTTTATTTTTTATAATTTGTTATGGTAGAAATGGAAAACTAGTAAAACACCCAATCACAATTTTCTTTTGCTTTATTTGGGAAACAGAGGCATACCTAAACTAACAAACAAGCAGGATTTCACTTCAAGACAGTTTTAAAGAAGAGAGTTGCCGATGTTAACTTTCTGACTTGCATATATATAACTTCTTAATTTTAGTGAAAACACAAAGGACCTTGGTGTACCTTGTTTAGAAACAATAATCAAGGTTGATTTGTTTTATCGCTTTAGAAGGAGGCCTCTTGGCTTGAGCATGGGATCATGAACATGACCCCATGGTCGCTGGCTTGAGCCCAAACGTTGCTGGCCTGAAGTCCAAGGTTGCTAGCTTGAGCAAGAGGTCACTGGCTCAGCTGGAGCCCTCACCTCTGGTCAAGGCATGCATGAGAAAGCAATCAATGAACAACTAAAAATTCCACAACTACAAGTTGAGGCTTCTCATCTCTCTCCTTTCTTGTCTGTATGTCTCTATCTGTCCCCCTCTCTCACTAAAAAAAAAGAAAAGAGAAGAAAAGAAAGAAGCCTCTTATGTTAAGGATGAATCTCAGACAAGTATTTTCCCTTCAGAAAAAAAATCACTAAATCAAAATTAATTTCTTCATTAACCTTATTTTTATAGGTTAACCTTGAAATGTTTATAGCACTGCTTGAGATACTGGAAATTCCATAATGTATCTCACACCAAGAATCATGGGTTTTGTTTCCATAAAACATCTCTAACTGAAGTTCTAAATGAGCTGAATGTACTCTAAGCAAGGCAGGGAAACTGACACACTGAGAGGTGGCTCCCTGAAATATGCCTGTTGACTCAGGTCTAGGGAACAGGACTTCCATTTATGTGACCCTGGTGCCAACATTTAATATGTGAAAGGAATGAAGCCACAGTTCTTTGAAGGTTTTTTCTGCTCAACCAAGTAGTGAAATAAAGACTTGAGACTGAAGCCTTTGTCTTTGATTCCAGAACGCTAACCTCGTCCATTCAATCATTCTCAATTTCCACCCCTCAGTGACATGTACACAAACACATAATGACATTGTTTCCATGAAGTTATCAAGATTTTGAAGGATGGTCATTATGATCTAAAATAGTGTGTGTTACCCTCTGCTTTGAAAAGAAAAACCATACTCCCACCCTTAAATATTCAGCATGACCTCCTTCTATGGCAACAGTTTCTTTCCTTCTCTGCTTCTTTTGTTCTCCATCTAGCTAATTAGGAGAAGGATCTGAGTGTGACCTATATTGCTTTTTTCCCAAGATCCATCTTTCAAATGCTAAAAGCAGTGCAGACGTTTTCTTAAGACTATTCTGGATAGTCTTAAGAACTTTTCTGCTTAAAACACTGTGTTTCTAAGAAAAGAGCTTTCATTCCATGCTACTACTATTTATAAATCCATCTTTGAAGATCAAGAATCCTGAAGAATAGGGTCTATATTAAAAAAAATAAGATTCAATGATTGAAGGGTTCTCTGTTCCTGTTCCCTAGACCTGAGTCAACAGGCATATTTCAGGGAGCCACCTCTCAGTGTGTCAGTTTCCCTGCCTTGCTTAGAGTACATTCAGCTCATTTAGAACTTCAGTTAGAGATGTTTTATGGAAACAAAACCCATGATTCTTGGTGTGAGATACATTATGGAATTTCCAGTATCTCAAGCAGTGCTATAAACATTTCAAAAAATAATTTTCCAAAGCATTTTGTTTTTGCTGTTGTTAGTGTGAGCCACATATAGGACTTCCCAGTTAGCAGATTTAAATCAACTGTGAGACCTTAAATGCCCATAGACTGCCCTGTGCTTTCCGGGAAGCACACTTACTCCATTGTCCTGACTGCCTTTGCTCCCAAGCTGACCTTGTACACCTCTGCTTCACACTCACGCTCCTCTTTCACGAGGCCATTCACTAGATCAAAGTAATGATTGTTCTCTGCTACTCTCCCTCACTGATTGTTCTTAGTTATAAGGTTTTTCTCATTGCACTTCTTATTGTAATTACTTACATTGGCTCTTATCTCCTACAGCACTGAACATACTAACTGGCTAACAATGTGAATCAAGCTGTGAAAGAGAGCGGTTGGTAAGGGAGAGGCCATTGTGCCAGAATCTAAAAATGTTATTTTCATTTGTAAGCTTTAAGACTTCTGTGCCTTTAAACGAATCACTAAAGTCCTCTGAGACTCAGTTTCTTGATATAGTAATTTCTGCTGTAACACTTGTTTTGTAAATGTAAATTTGTTTCAAAATAAGTGATCTATATTAGGGACAATTTAAGTATAAGTAAATTTCACATACATACATACTCCCCACCACCACACACACACATCATTAAACATCTACTAGCCTACTGGCTACCTCAGCTCGCCATGTACTATGAGCCTCATCCATCCACATTTGATAATATAACTTTCTGTCCAATTTCAGATCACTTTTTCCCACAACTTCACAATACCTTTCAAGCTACAATTCTTCCAGTACCCATTTCCATAAGCACTTTTGGGTCTTTTTCAAGGGAAAGAATTATACTTATTGCAGCACTTATGATTTCATAACTATTTAGTATGTGTGAAACTGTATTTCTCTTATTCCATTCCTATCGTTAAAAAAGAATGTCATTGATGAAGTGTTTGGGTGTTGAACCCCTGCCCCCTTATTCTCATAAGAGTATTTATTTTATTATTAGTGCAATTTTAAATAGTGCATTGATTTTTTTAGGAGCATATATTATGCTTAGCGAAACTGACTATATGTAACAGAGATAAATAACCTAGCTACCTGATGACTAGTTATTGTAGCAAATGTAGATAATATTAAAGTGCTTTGATATTTTAGCATTGCAACATTTTGGTAAGTATCCCATCTTATTCTTCAAGATTTGCTTGTATTTTTAATTGCCATTATTTTTAAAAGATATTGCAAGACACTTGTTCAGTATCTTTCCTAATCTAATTATTGGATAATATTTCTATTCCTATAAACAAATGAGCACACACTTGCAGTTTAAAACAATGCTGTGTTAGGCCCTGGCCGGTTGGCTCAGTGGTAGAGCGTCAGCCTGGCATGCAGGAGTCCCGGGTTTGATTCCCAGCCGGGGCACACAGGAGAAGCGCCCATCTGCTTCTCCACCCCTCCCCCTCTCCTTCCTCTCTATCTCTCTCTTCCTCTCCAGCAGCCAAGGCTCCATTGGAGCAAGATTGGCCCGCGTGCTGAGGATGGCTCTATGCCTCTGCCTCAAGTGCTAGAATGGCTCTGGTTGCAACAGAGCAACGCCCAAGATGGGCAGAGCATCGCCCCCTGGTGGGCGTGCCAGGTGGATCCTGGTCGGGTGCATGCAGGAGTCTGTCTGACTGCCTCCCTGTTTCCAACTTCAGAAAAAAAAAATAAAACAATGCTGTTATAGATTGAATTGTGCTCCTTCAGGTGTGAGCAGGGTTGTTGTGTTCTTATCTGCAACTTTGAATCCTCTTCCAAGGTCATTCAGGTCACAGGCAGAATTCAGTTTCTGGCTGTTGTCGAGAGATCACTTTTAGCTCCTAGATGTCACCCTCATAGCCCAACCTTCATAGACCAATGACAATGTAGCAACTTGCTCTTTCAAAGCCAACAAGCAAGTCTTTGACTTCTAGACTCTCTTTTAAGTGTTCATTTGATAAGGTCATTCCCATCAAGATAATCTCCTTTTTTGATGAACATAAACTCCACTGATTAGAAACCTTAATTACACCTAGAAAATCCCTTCACCTTTGCCACATACTATAAAATTTCATGAGAGTGACATCCCATCACCTTGCTATTAATTAAAAACAAGTTATAGGTCCCTCCCTCACTCAGGGCAAGACTATTACACAAGGATGTAAGTCATTGCATGTCATCCTAGCATTCTGTTTATCATATGAGGAACTCAATTGTGCCCAGAGAGTAGCATTAGACATAATATTTGTCAGCTCCCTAGTACTCTTTTGCAGGTAGGGAAAACAATATAACTAACTCTCTTAGGGCAATTTCTTAGATGAGGCTTCTAGGAAGGCACTGTGAAAGGGGAAGATTGTCTTGAATCTGCTTTATCCATTACCATTCACATTTTTATTTTCTGTCTTGAATGTAGATGGAATGTCTAGACTTCCAGGGGCGACCTTTTGTCCATAACCACACAGAAAGTTGGAACAGAATGCATAAAAATATTGGGCCCAAAGGCTTCTCTTTATTGTCACAATTTCTGGGTTACATGCCACCAGACCTCTTGATATATGAGAATAGTTATTCTTTTATGGTCAAAGACTATTTTATAAGTCTCTATTACTCATATCTAAATAAAATATAACAGGTAACAATCAAGAGTAGCTTCCCTCTGCCGTAGTTCTCAGAAATGTTCGTATCAACATTCATCCCCTGCCACAGTTCGCTTCAAATAGTACAAAGAATATATTCTAAGTTTTCTTGTATACTTTTCAAGGCTTCAGAGAAATAAAAATTTGCTTTTTTTTAAATAAAATATTGATTATTCCTTCCATGGGAGGGAACAAGCATGATGAATGGTAGGTACTAGATAGTAGGAAAAATACAAAGTAGGGATAATGACATAGCATTATTAAATTATAGTTTCACCAGTCCTCAATTCTTTCCCACCAATGCTTGAAATAACTCTGTCTCATTTTATTCAATCTGGTTTCAAAGCCTGCTGTGATTATCTCTTCATGATCAAAGATTGAAAATATGAAATTTGATTATAAAAAGGATATTTGCAAGTTAAAGAATTATTGTAAAATTGATTTACAAAAGTGGGGCAAAATCTTGCTAATATATAATTACAAAGTATTATTGCTTTCTTTTTCTATATACACAAGCAATTGTTTACAAAGAATATTTTAAATATTTACAACAAATATTTTTGGCCTCTCTGAGACTAGGAGATCATATTTTTGAGACTATGAGATGATCCATCTGAATGAAATGATAGTAAGACAACACTCAGAGGGCAACAAATGCACATTTGTGTTCCATTATAAGGGGTTCACTCCATTACTCTATTAAGTCCCATGTTGGCAGGGATGGCATTGCCCAACTTTGTGGCAATGACATAAGATGAAACAGTGTTGTATTTCTTTAGAAGTCAGTTTGCTTCTGGGAAGTTGGTGGTGGCATAAATTTAAAATTTTTCTCAACTCCTCTATCAGATTTCCCCCCAGGGCAAAGCCACAACCTAAATGAGAATGTATTCCATATGTTCCCCGAACATGAATGGCTAGAGATGTGTTACTGCCCTATAGTCCTACATGGGTTGGCCTCTGTGCAGGAGAAAACAGAGGTGAGCAACATGAGGTCTGAGGGATCTGAGAACTCCACTATAACCAACTGGTACGTACTCAAAAGGTCAAAAGGTAAATGAAGAGTAACACTTGAAACTAAGAGGGACATGCATGTGTCAATGGCCAAAGAGGGCAAGGAATCCTCACTAAAGGTGAAAGTGCTGGCATGGAAAGCTCCCCAAATATTTTCAAAACTAAGCAGCCTGCTTCCATGAACAAGTTCCACTCTGGAAAGAAACTTTTGAGGGAAAAAATGTATTGAGCATGACTACTTAACAGAGACAAAAAAAAAAAAAAAAGAAGAAGGTTTAGGTAAAAGTAGGGGAAGAGAACAAAAACAGGAGCTTCAAAGAAATAAGCCTCACACAGAATGAGTATGTTTTAGATTGTAAAGTCATAAACACTACCTAAATGGCGCTTCTTACTAAAGCTTCAGGAAAGCAATTGTTAGATAAAAATCTATGGAAGAATTGAAGTACATTTCTATACAAATGTAAGTTGAAAAAAAGTGCAAGAAGAAAATAACATTTCTGGAGAAAAAAGTAGTATGTTAGAAATACAGCTCACACCAACATTTGGAAATGGTAGTATATATTTGTTAAATGAGTTAAAATGCACTAAAAATTAATACAAGATATTAAATAACAAATCAGAATTAGCACAACTCAGAAGTAACATGATAGAATTTAGGAAGAAACAAATTATGTCAGAAAATATGAGGCTAGAGAAGAAAGAATGTAAAGTAAATAAATTCATTGCCTTAAGAACAGTGTGAAATGAAACAGAAAAAAATTTTTAAAAGACAAAGAAAATAAAAATAAAAATGATTCAAGAGAAATACAGATATTTAAGACAGGCATAAATTTCCAAAATAATAATAACAGTAGTCTCAAAAAAAAAGATAGCAAAACAAGAGAAGAGAGAAAATATTAAAAACAATAATTCAAGATGATTTCCTGAAATTAAAAAAAGAGTTGAAATTACATATTAAAATGATAGATTGTGTACCTTAACTAATCAACCCAGAATCACCATCACTAAGACAAAGCCTCATTGGAGTTTATAGGAAAACAAAAAGTTCTTGGGCATGTGGGCAAAAGGAATAGTAAAGAAAATTAGATTGTCTTCATTAGGAAAAATAAAAAAGAACAAGAGTAATATATTTTAGGTAATTAAGAAAAGAAAATGTGAACTAAGGATTTTATATCCTGAAAATCAACTTTCAAGTATAAAGGCAATAGACAAACTATCATCGACATGCAAAAATTTAGGAATAATGTTTTTATACTCCTTATCTTTAAAATGCGTTAAAGAAGGAACCAGAGGTGACCAAAAGAACTGCAGAGATATTGACATAAATGGTAGCAAGAATTACTTATATATTATATTGACACATAGAATTAAGACTATGTAAGGAGTATATATAATGTCTACATGCTCTGTTTAAAAAATATATGAGAAGAGAATGGGGATTATAGATGCAAAATTTTATTTTGAACTTGTATCAATTGTATTTTCCAGCTTTATCTACTGAAAAAGCCTAGGAACATGGATCACTTAGTAGTAATAACTGTTCATGGCACTGAGGTTGTGGTCTTGAATAACAGTTTTGCATTAAAATAAACTGGGTCTCCTTGGTTTGAGGAATGGCTGTGTCCAGTTCCGGAGTGGGAAATGAGCAACAGAATCCTAGAACATCGTGTCCTATCAGATAAGAAGAAAGATATCAATGACTACTGGAGTTGTGTTCAAAGGACTCAGGAGTCACCTTAAAAAAAAACTGTCACTGGCAAAAGAGAGTGCAATATAAGCAGCAGTAAGAACAATGGCTGCCATCAAATCAAACCCATCAAATGTGTTTGAATCTCTACATTAATAATGATATAAAAATAAAATTGGTCACTTTTAGAGGATGCTAGAGAATCAACTCATTACTTTGAAAAGTGGTAAGTAAAAGGAAAGACTCAAGCAAATATTGTCATTCCTATACAAACCAAATAGCAATTGGGTTACCAAATAGCAATTGACAGAATATTTCACATTATAAAACATTCCAAATAGTCAAATTTAAAATGCTAGAATTGAACTGTTACTATTTTAAAACCCTTACTGAATTAAGGATCTAATATTTTAGTGCCAATGGCATCACAAAGGGAGACAAGCAGATATTATGTGCCTTTGTATCAAGGATATATACCACATATGAAGTTGTCTTCCCACAAAATACCAAACCTGAAATGATTAAACCTCTAGATCTAACTACAAATTTAGAAGTTCAGAGTGGAGACTTCAAAATGAATAACACAAAGACAATCATGTTTTTATTTTTTTAAAGTAATACATTGCTTGGAAACAAATTGATGGAGGGGAAATACATAGATTATACACACACAGAAATTTTTATATGTATACAATTTATACACACACACACACACATACACACACATATATGTAAGGTTGGGGAAGGCAAAGCTAAATTATAATGATAAAATGATTAAGATAATTTAGGCCCTGCCCAGCTGGCTCAGTGGTAGTGTTGATCTGGTTTGTGGAAGTTCCAGGTTCAATTCTTGGTCAGGACACATAAGAGAAGCAACCATCTGCTTCTCCTTCCCTCCCACACCCCTTTGTTTCTCTTTCTCTTCTCCCAGAGCCATGGTTCAATTGATTTGAGCACATTGGCCCCAGGTGATGAGAAGGCTCTGTAGAGCAGAGCTCTGCCTCAGGCACTAAAAATAGCTCAGTTGTGTACATGGACTCCAAATGGGCAGAGCATTGGCCCAAGATGGGGGTCGTTGGGTGGATCTTGATCAGGGAACATGCAGGAGTCTGTCTCTATATCACTCTTCTCTCACTTAAAATAAAATTTAAAAAAATATATAATTTAGGAAAGGATTTCATAAAAGGTAAACAAAGATTACTTGTAGTGGAGAGGGTACAAGGAAAGCTTCTGGGGTGATTGAAATGTTTAATTTTTTTTCAAGGATTACAAGGATATTTTTCTTTTCATAATTTATTAAGCTGTACCATGTTTTATCTTATCTCAATAAACAGCAATACAAATTTAAAAAAAGAATGAAAGTTGGTTATTTCAAGTTGGTTAGATCATTTATTTAATTATGAAATAAACCTTATTTTACCATTCAATATTAAAACCCTTAAGAACATCTTATGAAAATAAAAGTTGGGATGGTTTTGTATAAATCTTTCTTTCCAGTTAGTAAAAATATTTCTAAAAAGATAGTAATATCACCTTGATAAAATCATTTATTCCTTTAAACAAAAGGCATTAATGTATTTTTATTATAACAGATATACAAAACAAACAATACAAAAATCATATTTCTTTGCTGTGTAAACTTGAGGAATCTATAGTTTCTGTGGAGTTCAATTTCCCAATTGGTTAAGAAATCTAGGGATTAGGTTTGTTCTGTTGAGTTGTGTAATGATCAGATAAGATATTAAATTGAAAACAACACAAAGCATTACTGTATTTAGTAGAAAATGAACCAAACTCCCACAATTCTGAATAATCCTCAAATAATAAACATTTTAAATATTTAGTATTTGTTCCAAAATATAAATTAGATAGAAATGCCAGTAAAGAATCTCAAATTTATCTAAATATAATCTGAGAGATTCCAATTCCCCATGTGTAACTGGTAAAAATTTTGGTTAAAAAAACTAAATTTGAGACGTCAGAGTAATGGCGGGGTAGGAAGCGATACCGATAAATCTCCCCCAAAACTCAACAAGATCTTCAACCAGAAACAGAAAAACCTATACTTGGAGCTTCCAGATGCTTCGCAATACACCCAAAGGTATGATTGAGTGAAAAATTGGCTAAATATATAACCAAACCCCGAAGGAAATAGGGAGTAAGAAATGCTCCTCCTTCCTCACTAACCTAAACAGGGCGGCTTTCTCTGGTAACTGTGAATATAGAAACTGAGGCGGGCAAAGGGGGTGAATAGATCCAGGCCGCCGCATCACAAACGGCCGAACCAGGCTGTGGCACAGAGATCCAAGCCGAGGAAAATCTGATCCTGTGGCAACCCGGGCAATACAAGCTAACACTTGCGCCAAACCCAAACAAAGAAAGAAAAGTAGAGCGGCCATTTTACCCGGTCTCCTGGTCGGTGCGCAGTTAGTGGGCGAGAATTTCTTCCTGGGAAAGCCACGCACGGGAGGGAGTGAGAACTAATTCCAACGGTGGAGATTTTCCGTGCTGGAGGGTGTTTCACTCAGAGGGAACCACGGCCGGCCTCATATCCTGGTTTGCGCACGCAGATAAGGAGTGAGCAATTCCTCCGAGTGCCTCGGCAGTGCGCGCCCGTGTTATCGCACAGAGGGGCAGAGTCAGGGGCCTTTGTGTGGGCCAAAGCGGAATCTCGAGCCGCCCCAGCGCCTTGCAAAAGCTGCGCACGGGGACGGAGCGAGACTCAATTCCAACGGTGGAGATTTTCCGTGCTGGAGGGTGTTTCACTCAGAGGGAACCGCGGCCGGCCTCATATCCTGGTTTGCGCGCGCAGATAAGGAGTGAGCGATTCCTCCGAGTGCCTCGGCAGTGCGCGCCCGTGTTATTGCACAGAGGGGCAGAGTCAGGGGCCTTTGTGTGGGCCAAAGCGGAATCTCGAGCCGCCCCAGCGCCTTGCAAAAGCCGCGCACGGGGACGGAGTGAGACTCAATTCCAACGCTACAACTTTTCCCTGCGGTTGGGGGTTTCACTCAGAGCGTGAGACTGCTGGCCGGATATCCTGGTCGCAGACAGTGAGTGAGAGTTTCCTCCAAGCGCCCCGGAAGTGGGCGCCCGCTTGTGTTACCGGACAGAGTGGCAGAGCCAGAGGTCTTTGAATGGGCAGAAAGCCCGCCTGATTATGCTAGCAGCTCTGACTGACTGAGCCTTACCCAGAGCCCTGTGCTGAGTGGAAATAGAGTGGGGAGTTGCCAGCTCTTTGAGCCTCTTACTATCCAGGCAGAGGCAGCAGCAACCCCATAGCTGGATTATCAGGCTACTAATTAAGGAAGGAAAGACTAGGAGAAAGGCTCCAGGAACACGGACTCTCTCACTGTCGGAGCCTATAAATGCTATTGAGCTTCGACTGCCAACGAGACTAAAGCACAATACATGACATTGCCATAGAGACTTATCAACTGCAAACCTCTACCTGAGCGTGCCAAAGGGGCAGAACCTGGGGTACAGAGTCACCGACCAGGAAGAGGGAGAGAAAAGAAAAAGCAAGAAGATAACCTCTCAAAATCAAGAATAATCTGCAGACTTTATAACCTATCCCATTTTATTATATTTGTTCATTTGTTTCTCTTATCTTCATTCTTGATACTTTTTTTTCCTCCTCCAATTTGGCCGATTAACTCTCTACCGGTCTTACTCTCTCCTCTCCTTGAACTACACTACCCATAAGTGTTACATCTCCCATTATCTTTTCTCTTCTCTTCCTTTCTCTCTATGAGGGTTGCACTCCAAAACCCTTAACTCTCTCTCTCTCTCTCCTTTCTTTTTTCTTCTTTTAGTGGTTCCCTCTTTTTTTCTCTCTCTCTCTTTCTTTTCTCCCTCTATATTAGTTTCTTCCTTTCTCCTTTACATCTCCTCTCATTCAAACCTCAGTAACAAACAAATTATCTTATCTGGGACTCAAACCTATGTTTGTGGCATTTTGGGAGGTTTTTACTTCACCTTTTTAACTCACTAGCCGTGCTCTCATCCCTGGCTCTCCATATTATCTAGTTCTTGTTCCACTAAATACAATAGTAATTTTTTAATTTGTCCCCCCATTTTTCCGTTTTCCTCTTATTCCTCTCATCATAACTCTTAGACAACCAACACCTAAAAGCAAATCATTTCATTCTTGACCCAAATTTTTTCCTTATTTGCTTTTTGTGGGTCCATATGCTCTTTTTTTTCTTTTTTCTTTCCTTTTTTTTTTTTTTTTTTTTTTTTTTTTTGCCCCTTTATTACTTTTCCCCAATTCAGGCCCTCCATCACAGGCATTGTTTGTTATAATTCACAGTCCACCACAAGATTTTCTCAAAAAAGAGGGGAGAGGAGAGGAGAGGAAAAAAGGAGGGGGGGAATAATTTCCTTTTCTTTAATTTTTATTTTATTTTTCTTTATTTCATTATTAATTTTTTTAAAAAAAAAAACAACTCTTTTCGATTTTTTTTTATTGTTATTTTTTTTAACTTTTTATTCTTTATTAAATCTCATTAATACTATCAACAAAAACACCCTCAGATGCCATTAAGGAAGAGAAAATCGAATATCATGGATACAAAAGAAAGAGAGGTAACACAGATACATGAGGAAAAATCTATGGAGAAAAAATTTAATATATTGGAAACCTTGGAGCTAAATGACAGAGAATTCAAGATAGAAATACTAAAAATCCTCCGAGATATACAAGAAAGCACAGAAAGGCAATATAGGGAGCTCAGAAAACAACTCAATGAACACAAAGAATATATGTCCAAGGAAATTGAAACTATAAAAACAAATCAAACAGAGATGAAAAACTCAATTCACGAGCTGAAAAACGAAATAACAAGCTTAGCTAATAGAACAGGTCAGATAGAAGAGAGGATTAGTGAAATAGAAGACAAGCAACTTGAGGCACAACAGAGAGAAGAAGAAAGAGACTCAAAAATTAAAAAAAATGAGATAGCCCTACAAGAGTTATCTGACTCCATCAAAAAGAATAACATAAAAATAATAGGTATATCAGAGGGAGAAGAGAGAGAAAATGGAATGGAGAACATACTCAAACAAATAATAGATGAGAACTTCCCAAGCCTGAGGAAAGAACTAAAGCCTCAAATTCAAGAAGCAAACAGAACTCTGAGTTTTCTTAACCCCAACAAACCTACTCCAAGGCATATCATAATGAAATTGGCACAAACAAACAGCAAAGAAAAAATTCTCAAGGCAGCCAGGGAAAAGAAGAATACAACATATAAAGGAAGGCCCATTAGATTATCATCAGATTTCTCAGCAGACACTCTACAAGCTAGAAGAGAGCGGATCCCAATATTTAAAGTCCTGAGAGAGAGGAACTTTCAGCCACGAATACTATACCCATCAAAGCTATCTTTTCAATATGAAGGAGAAATAAAAAAATTCACAGATACAGAAAAGATGAGGGAATTTATCACCAGAAAACCCCCACTTCAGGAATTACTAAAGGGGGTTCTCCAATCAGATACAAAGAACAAAAAAAAAACAGAGCCACAAGTAAAAGCTCCAAGAAGAACACAATAAAACCAAATTTAAACTGTGACAACAACAAAAAGAAAGAGGGGGAGAAGATGGAGATTAACAGTAGCAAAGAACGATGAAGTGCAAAAGTACTCACAAAATAGTTCGCTACAATGAACAGGGTAGGGACCCTTTTCATTACTCAAAGGTAACCACCATTGAAAAAACCACCACAGAAGCACATGAGATAAAAAAGATAGCAACAGAGGAAAGATGTATAGAATACAACCAAATAAAAACAAAAGATAGAAAAACGAAAGAGAAGGATCAAACAAGACACAAAACTAACAGAAAGCAAGATATAAAATGGCAATAGGGAACTCACAAGTATCAATAATTACACTAAATGTAAACGGATTAAACTCACCAATAAAAAGGCACAGAGTAGCAGAATGGATTAAAAAAGAAAATCCAACTGTATGCTGCCTACAGGAAACTCATCTAAGTAACAAGGATAAAAGCAAATTCAAAGTGAAAGGCTGGAAAACAATACTCCAAGCAAATAACATCCAAAAAAAAAGCAGGTGTAGCAATACTCATATCGGATAATGCTGACTACAAGACAGGAAAAGTACTCAGAGACAAAAATGGCCATTTCATAATGGCTAAGGGGACACTGAATCAAGAAGACATAACAATTCTTAATATATATGCACCAAACCAAGGAGCACCAAAATATATAAGACAGCTACTTATTGATCTTAAAACAAAAACTGACAAAAATACAATCATACTTGGAGACCTCAATACACCGCTGACGGCTCTAGATCGGTCATCCAAACAGAGAATCAACAAAGACATAGTGGCCTTAAACAAAACACTAGAGCACCTGGATATGATAGACATCTACAGGACATTTCATCCCAAAGTGACTGAGTATACATTTTTCTCCAGTGTACATGGATCATTCTCAAGAATTGACCATATGTTGGGCCACAAAAACAACATCAGCAAATTCAGAAAAATTGAAGTTGTACCAAGCATATTTTCTGATCATAAAGCCTTGAAACTAGAATTCAACTGCAAAAAAGAGGAAAAAAATCCCACAAAAATGTGGAAACTAAACAACATACTTTTAAAAAATGAATGGGTCAAAGAAGAAATAAGTGCAGAGATCAAAAGATATATACAGACTAATGAAAATGACAATACGACATATCAGAATCTATGGGATGCAGCAAAAGCAGTGATAAGAGGGAAGTTCATATCGCTTCAGGCATATATGAACAAACAAGAGAGAGCCCAAGTGAACCACTTAACTTCTCACCTTAAGGAACTAGAAAAAGAAGAACAAAGACAACCCAAAACCAGCTGAAGAAAGGAGATAATAAAAATCAGAGCAGAAATAAATGAATTAGAGAACAGAAAAACTATAGAAAAAATTAATAGAACAAGGAGCTGGTTCTTTGAAAAGATCAACAAAATTGACAAACCCTTGGCAAGACTTACCAAGGAAAAAAGAGAAAGAACTCATATAAACAAAATCCAAAATGAAAGAGGAGAAATCACCACGGACACCGTAGATATACAAAGAATTATTGTAGAATACTATGAAAAACTTTATGCCACTAAATTCAACAACCTAGAAGAAATGGATAAATTCCTAGAAAAATACAACCTTCCTAGACTGAGTCAAGAAGAAGCAGAAAGCCTAAACAGACCTATCAGTAGAGAAGAAATAGAAAAAACCATTAAAAACCTCCCCAAAAATAAAAGTCCAGGCCCTGACGGCTATACCAGCGAATTTTATCAAACATTCAAAGAAGACTTGGTTCCTATTCTACTCAAAGTCTTCCAAAAAATTGAAGAAGAAGCAATACTTCCAAACACATGTTATGAGGGCAATATAACCCTCATACCAAAACCAGGCAAGGATGGCACAAAAAAAGAAAACTACAGACCAATATCTCTAATGAATACAGATGCTAAAATACTAAACAAAATACTAGCAAATCGAATACAACAACATATTAAAAAAATAATACATCATGATCAAGTGGGATTCATCCCAGAATCTCAAGGATGGTTCAACATACGTAAAACGGTTAATGTAATACACCATATCAACAAAACAAAGAACAAAAACCACATGATCTTATCAATAGATGCAGAAAAGGCTTTCGATAAAATACAACACAATTTTATGTTTAAGACTCTCAACAAAATGGGTATAGAAGGAAAATATCTCAACATGATAAAGGCCATATATGATAAACCATCAGCTAACATCATATTAAATGGCACTAAACTGAAGGCTTTCCCCCTTAAATCAGGAACAAGACAGGGTTGTCCACTCTCTTCACTCTTATTCAACGTGGTACTAGAGGTTCTAGCCAGAGCAATCAGACAAGACAAAGAAATAAAAGGCATCCATATCGGAAAAGAAGAAGTAAAGGTATCACTTTTTGCAGATGATATGATCCTATACATCGAAAACCCCAAAGAATCCACAAAAAGACTACTAGAAACAATAAGCCAATACAGTAAGGTCGCAGGATACAAAATTAACATACAGAAGTCAATAGCCTTTCTATATGCCAACAATGAAACAACTGAGAAGGAACTCAAAAGAATAATCCCCTTCACGATTGCAACAAAAAAAATAAAATACTTAGGAATAAACATAACAAAGAATGTAAAGGACTTATATAATGAAAACTATAAACCATTGTTAAGGGAAATTGAAAAAGATATAATGAGATGGAAGAATATACCTTGTTCTTGGCTAGGAAGAATAAATATAATCAAGATGGCTATATTACCCAAAGCAATATACAAATTTAATGCAATTCCCATCAAAATTCCAATGACATTTTTTAAAGAAATAGAGCAAAAAATCATCAGATTTATATGGAACTATAAAAAACCCCGAATAGCCAAAGCAATCCTAAAGAAAAAGAATGAAGCTGGGGGCATAACAATACCTGACTTCAAACTCTATTATAGGGCCACGACAATCAAAACAGCATGGTATTGGCAGAAAAATAGACACTCAGACCAATGGAACAGAATAGAAAGTCCAGAAATAAAACCAGATATATATAGTCAAATAATTTTTGATAAAGGGGCCAACAACACACAATAGAGAAAAGAAAGCCTCTTCAATAAATGGTGCTGGGAAAACTGGAAAGCCACATGCAAAAGAATGAAACTGGACTACAGTCTCTCCCCCTGTACAAAAATTAACTCAAAATGGATCAAAGATCTAAACATAAGACCTGAAACAATAAAGTACATAGAAGAAGACATAGGTACTCAACTCATGGACCTGGGTTTTAAAGAGCATTTTATGAATTTGACTCCAATGGCAAGAGAAGTGAAGGCAAAAATTAATGAATGGGACTACATCAGACTAAGAAGTTTTTGCTCAGCAAGAGAAACTGATAACAAAATAAACAGAAAGCCAACTAAATGGGAAATGATATTTTCAAACAACAGCTCAGATAAGGGCTTAATATCCAAAATATACAAAGAACTCATAAAACTCAACAACAAACAAACAAACAATCCAATAAAAAAATGGGAAGAGGATATGAACAGACACTTCTCCCAGGAAGAAATACAAATGGCCAACAGATATATGAAAAGATGCTCATCTTCTTTAGCTATTAGAGAAATGCAAATCAAAACGGCAATGAGATACCACCTCACACCTGTTCGATTAGCTGTTATTAGCAAGTCAGGTAATAGCAAATGTTGGAGAGGCTGTAGAGAAAAAGGAACCCTCATACACTGTTGGTGGGAATGTAAAGTAGTACAACCATTATGGAAGAAAGTATGGTGGTTCCTCAAAAAACTGAAAATAGAACTACCTTATGATCCAGCAATTCCTCTACTGGGTATATATCCCCAAAACTCAGAAACATTGATACGTAAAGACACATGCAGCCCCATGTTTATTGCAGCATTGTTCACAGTGGCCAGGACATGGAAACAACCAAAAAGCCCATCAATAGATGACTGGATAAAGAAGATGTGGCACATATACACTATGGAATACTACTCAGCCATAAGAAATGATGACATCGGAACATTTACAGCAAAATGGTGGGATCTTGATAACATGATACGAAGCGAAATAAGTAAATCAGAAAAAACCAGGAACTGTAGTATTCCATACGTAGGTGGGTCATAATAGTGAAACTAAGAGACATTGATAAGAGTGTGGTGGTTACGGGGGGGAGGGGGGAATGGGGGAGGGAAAGGGGGAGGGGGAGGGGCACAGAGAGAACAAGATAGAGGGTGACGGAGGACAATCTGACTTTGGGTGGTGGGTATGCAACATAATTGAACGACAAGATAACCTGGACTTGTTATCTTTGAATATATGTATCCTGATTTATTGATGTCACCCCATTAAAAAAATAAAATTATAAAAAACAAAACAAAACAAAACAAAATTTGTAAAAAAAAATATTGTTGCTGTTCTTAAAAAGTAAAAATCAATGCAAGAAAATGCCAGCTATATTTTTTAATAAGTGGATCTGACTAAATATATGGATAGGTCATTTAAGACAAAATGGCACAAGTAAGATTTGTATTTAGGAGCTCTTCCTGTGCACTCTCATGCCATCGATGCACGGATGGGAAAATGCAGACTTCCTTAAATAGTTAAAATGTTTCCACTGTTTTTTTCAAGATTTTATTTTTGATTTTAGAGAGAGGAGAGAAAGAGAGAAAGGTGACAGAGGGGGAATTAGTGGGAAGCATCAACTTGTAGTTGCTTCTCGTATGTGCCTTAACTGGGCAACCCTGGGTTTTCGAACTGGCAACCTTAGCATTCCAGGTTGACACTCCAGCCACTATGCCACCACAGGTCAGACTAAAATGTTTTCACTTTCAATATGAATGGAGTAGAAACAGAGAAGTTTCAGAAAACAGAAAGGTCATTGACGGAATTTGAAGAAATTAGGCAGCTGGAATATTCTCATAACCTTTCCCCACTTCTTTGAAGAGTTTAAATATTTCTATGGTCTTATTAAACACAATTTCCAAAATACTCCTCCACATCACTGGATTCCATTTTAACCAGACTAAATTTTATGGAAATTTATATTTAATTCTAAAACATGTTCCACCCACCACTGTACTCTGAGTAGAGCACGACACTGACACCTCCCATGCCCCTGCCTAATGCAGTGTTAAGAATCCAAACAATTTCACATGCTGGTATCTCTCCAAACCAGAAAGTTACTTTCACCTTTAATTTTCATGATGCATTCAATTTCAGATTAGTCATGTGATTGATGAACATTTTGGAAATTATCCAGTTTTACCCACTCTGTCATGTTGGCCTTATTCCCACCACCAGACCCGATTAACTCTCCCAGCTGTTGCCAAGTGGTTTGACTCAGTATAAATTATGCTTGTTCATTTGTTCCAGGAAACAATCATATCCACTGCAATTTAGAGGATAGTTTTTTCCATTCAAGAGGATAGTTAATTGTTAAAATGTGTATCCACAAATATTTTCCCTTACTACTTAGGCCAAACCTTTCAACTAATCAATATTGAATATTTATCTCTCTCCAAACTTGTACGCCACAATCTTCATCCCTAGGCTCTGAATAAGACCCTGCAGACTTCTAGGGAATTTCTCATAATGAGCGATTGCTGTTGAACTTGATAGACTTTAGTTTTCCAATAGGAGAGAGTTAATATAAAAGTGTCTTTATAATGAGGAAATTGAAGAGGTACCTTATTGTGTTCTTACCATCATATTTATTTTTTTTCTACCTCTCACAACTTGATTGAACTTTGCAAATTTTTATTCCTTGAACATTCAGTCATAATACGAAAATTAATGTCTGTTTTTTTCTGCCTTTCACATCATCTCAATTTAATTGACAATTTTTTCAGCTCATACATAATCCAGAAAGAAAACTATTGCATTTCTTCTGCAAAAATGTGTTCCGGTTGGAGTCATTAATAATAATTATAAACTCTTGAAAATCAAATAAAAGTGATGCTTTTAAAAATGGTTAGAGTTTCAGTGGAAGTCCCAGGCTGTATTTTTGTTTCTCAAAAGACAAAGAGCCAATGGACTTCTTGGTTCTACATTATTTGTGAGTACACTAGCAGTTTAATTGAAAAACTTTAGATTTGTTATTTCAAAATGCACTCACATGCACACATACCAGAGCTCTAGGCTGTAGTTAAATTTTACAGGAATGAAATAGAAAATGCACAGGTAATTGTGCTATTGTTGCAAAGTTTCCACATGTTCAGCTTTACATAATTGGTGAGAAAGACAGGAGAATACAATCAATTGTTTTTCAAGCAGTAGGGGCTCCCAAAATACAATTCTGGGTTCTGGGGACTGAAACAGACAGATCAATTCTCAGTTCCTGTAAAGGACAATGAAACAAAATATATGTTTAAGTAAAACAGCAGATATTGATAAGTATCATGCAGTAAATTGTATAAAGGTAGAGGGAGAGATTTTAAAGAGAAGACATTTAAGATGATAATTGAATGACAAAAAGGATTTAGCCAAGGGAAGTAGATGGAGAAGTCTTTGGATAGATGAAACAATTCGTGGGTAAAGATAACAGAGTCGGGATCAGGCTTTGTGTGGTGGAAGCAAAGAATCAAGTTGATGTTGACTAGACAATAATGGGCAAGAGATAGAGTGGGGCAGGATGCCCCATGAGATCCGAGAGGTAGGCAAGAGGTACATAAAACAACCAACAGCACCAGCCAGTGCAATACAAAGAAAGAGACATTACATCTCTCAGGCTCCTGGATAGAAGAGGGACCAGAGTGGAATAAGAGAAGAATCAGGGTGGGGTGTGGGGGGAATTGTAATATCTGGCAAAAATTGCATAATCTTCCCCACTTCTTATTTATTTATCTCAAACAAATTTAGATTAAGAAATTTGGGAATAGAGAAACAACATAAATTAAAATCAGGCAAAGAGGAGGATTTAATCCTAAAAATGAACTGGTCCTAGTCCTAATTGAGGAAATAAACATTAAACTCCACTGATACAAATTTGTTCCTTTTATTTATTTACTCCTCACTCCACACCCATAAACACTTTCCCTTTCCTTCTACTAATCCTAGAATTCTTTCAGGGTCGGCTCCAGTCTTATGTGTATAGTGCTTTTGGGAAGACTTTTCTAACTCAGAGGGATCATTTTTGCTTTCTGAATACTAGAAAAATTATTATAAACATCATTTCCAGCCTGACTTGTGGTGGTGCAGTGGATAAAGTGTTGACCTGGAATGCTGAGGTCCCCAGTTTGAAACCCTGGTCTTGCTTGGTCAAGGCACATATGGGAGTTGATACTTCCTGCTCCTTCCCTGCCCTTCTCTCTCTCTCTCTCTCTCTCTCTCTTCTTTCTAAAATAAATAAAAATAAAAAACTTTTTAAATGTCATTTTCTTGCAATGTTTGATAGAGTGTTGTTCCATATACCTCTTAATATACTTTTGTGTTTTGATAGATGGCATCAAGATTTTGATATTAATTAAAAGATTGTATAAATTACAGATAATAAAATACATATTTAGGGTCAGAAGGACAGTTTCATGTCTCCAAAATTACTTTAGTGGGCAACTGTCTATTCTTTCAATGTTTGTGCTCAACTCAGTCCCTGCCCAGGATTAGGGTTTCAGATGTGAGCAACACCAATTATGAAAGGGATTAGTATTAAAATTTAAGATTCTTCAATGCTCATCTCTTTTCTCTTTTTTTAAAAAATTATTTTTATTTATTCATTTTTTAGAGAAGAGAGAGAAAGAAGTGGGGGAGGAGCAGGAAGCATCAACTCCCATATGTGCCTCGACCGGGCAAGCCCAGGGTTTTGAACCAGCGACCTCAGCATTCCAGGTCGATGCTTTATCCACTGCGCCACCACAGGTCAGGCTCTCTCTCTCTCTTTTTTTTTTAATATGTTATGGCCTAGAAATATAAATTATTGTGGACTGAATTATTGTGTAAAGTTCAAGGCTATTTATTTTAAATTTACTGTATTGCAAAGCTATGGAGAAACACCTTATTACTTTCAAATAGTGCTTTTCTTCTCTTTTTTTCTTTACCTCTATAAATCAAAATCACATTGTTTTTCAAGTGAAAATATTATCTCTATGTGACCTCTTCAGAGATGTATTTTAAACTTGAATTGATATACAATAGAGCCATGTTGTTTAAAATATAAGAGAGATCACTTATTATGGAAGATTTGTACACTATACTTCTGAGGAGCTACAGGAAAATAATAGATTTTCAAATGTTAGTTAAACTTATGAAAATACAAATGTTAGCATTTTTATTGTTTTCATTCCTGAATTTTCTATTTTTATCCCTACTCATTTTATTGGTTTTACTTTTTAAGCTCCACCCCTCCTTCCCCAGGAGAAGGTAGCGAAATATATTTATTATGTATTAATTTATGCATAGATGAAGATAGCATATATTTTTATGGTATATTATATACTAAAGCAATTCTTAAATCAGGACTTTTGATAGTTTATAAGAGCAATTCACATATATTGCATTATCTGAATTAGTCCTCATCACAACCAAACATTTTAACAAGACAGATATTAATCACATTTGTAATTAAAGAAACTAGTCTCAGAAGGTCAAGTAATCTGCTAAGAACAGATAGTTCTAAAATAATTTACCAAATGAAGATACCACACACTTACCACACACTTACCCCAATATTATTGATTTTATAAATATTTTAGTTTTATTACATAAGCTCCAATGTTAGTTGAGCATAAGCCATATAAAGGGGGGAAAGCATTAGTACATAACATTATTTGTACCAATTGCACTTCTCCAAACCAGTCACCTACTTCATTGCTTTTTTCCAGAATTCTAGTACTTTCTTTAAGAATGACCCTTTTCTGTGAATACATTTGTGTACTATGTACAATACAGTCATTTTTTCAAAGACTGCAACATCACTTACAATTTGGCTATTTGAAATGATGAAAAGGAAGGAGTCTTATTTAAATGCATGATTCTGGTACATTTGTTTACAAACTGTTGCACACTTTTAAAATCAACCACAGTGGTTGCTTGGTTTGTTTTTAAAGCAAATCGAATATGAGCTATAGTTATTCAGCTGGTGTGCATGTGTGTGATGAATGTCAACATGTATCAATCATTTTCATATTCCCAGTGATTTTTAGTGATATAGTATCTGGGGTCCAGGACTAAGAATTACTGCTCTTGCAGTTTCTCATCCCAATGGTGGAATGCTGAACTTTCATTATCTACTGACAAAATTTATTGTTCCTAGTGTTTGCAGATGAGCCCAGAAAAGTGCAACTCTAACAGAAGAACATGCGGTTATTTGGGGCCAAGACAGCAGGGATATTTTTGATATACCAACAAAATTTTTAAAACATTCTTGCAACATAACTTTAATTCTACAGTATCTGAACCCAAAGTCTTATACTTTTATTTTTGACTTATTGCTTCTTCCTTTAGAAGCTATTACTTTGGTACTGTAAGATTGACCATCTGTATGATCAAATATTCCACTGAAATTTTGGTATCTAATGCCAAAGACTTGCAAACTACATAAATAAGTGTATTAAAATTGTAGATAAATAAGAAAAGGGTAAACAGACTTTGATAAGAGACCCCAAGATCCTTTGTTTTAAATACCTTATAAAAACAGGATCCTTTTTGGTTTCTTCAAGATTCATCAGATCTAGGCTGGGTGTATTATGCTGCCTTAATTAAATAATAAGCTTCTCCTGATGTCTAAAAATAAAATATCCAAATTTATTTACCAGATACAAGTTGAGTTTCTTCAAAGTCTCATTACTGAGAAAGGTACTGGGATTTTAAATGCAAAGATGTAGTTGAAACCAATAATCATGTTGACAAAGACAGGGTGACTCAGGTTTGAAGGGAGTGTTTGGAACTTATCCTTGAAAACGTAATATTTTCTGTGAAGTTAGACTAGATATTAACTAAGCAAATCAGAGAAATGGAGGTGGAAGTAGAGGCTAAGCAGGGCATACGAACATACTTTAAACCCATAGATTGCTTTGTGAAGCAACATTGTGGCTGGAGGAGAGGCACTGAGATTCAGTACAAAAATAAAGATAGTATTCTTAAAGGTAAGAGACAAAGGGAAAAGTAGTGTGTAGATATACTTAAAAGCTTGCCAAACAGCAGCCCAAGTACAACTTAGTAGGATGTATTAATTTTTTTCTCCTAAATGCCAAGGAAAGTCATTGCAAGGGACTGAATGTTTATACCATTCTCCAAATTCAAATGTTGAAACCCTAATTCTAATGTGATGGTATTTAGAAGGGGGGGAGTACCTTTTGAAAGTAATTAGGTCATGAGGTTGGAGCCTACATGAATAGAATTAGTGCCCTTATAGGAAGGTGTCAGGGAGCTAACTAGCTCTCTTTCCACAGTGTGAGAACACAGCAAAACAGGGCCATCTGTAAACCAGAAGAGGTCATTTACCATGAACCTGAACATGGTGGCATCCTGATCTCAAATATTCTGGATGCAGAAATGTGAGAAATAAGCATTTGTTGTTTTAAACCACCTTGTTTGTGGTAATCCTTTCTGACAGCCCCAAATGACCAAGATGGTCAGAATCTTAAGCAGTGCCTTGGCTGGTTGGCTCAGTGGTGGAGCATCAGCCCAGGATGTGGAAGTCCCGAGTTTGATTTCCGGTCAGGTCACACAGGACAAGTGCCCATCTGCTTCCGCTTCTCCTTCTTCTCTGTCTCTCTCTTCCTCTCCTGCAGCCAAGGCTCCATTGGAACAAAGTTGGCCTGGGTGCTGAGGATGGCTCTATGGCCTTCACCTCAGAATGACTCAGACTGCAATGGAGCAATGCCGCAGATAGGCAGAGAATCACCCCCTGGTAGACATGTTGGGAGGATCCTAGTCAGTGCATGCGGGAGTCTGTCTGACTGCCACCCCACTTCTAATTTTGGAAAAATACAAAAAAAAAAGAATCTTAAGCAGAAAAAGGATGTAGATCAGAGGTCTGGAACCTATGGCTCGTGAGCCAGATGTGGCTCCTTTGATGGCTGCATCTGGCTCACAGAAAAATCTTTAATAAAAAAAAATAATAGATGACATCAGAGTAATGGCACAGTAGGAAGCAATACCGATAAATCTCCCCCAAAACTCAACAAGATCTTCAACCAGAAACAGAAAAACCTATCCTTGGAGCCTCCAGATGTTTCGCAATACACCAGAAGGTATGGTCGAGCGAAAAATTGGCTAAATATATAATCAAATCCCGAAGGAAATAGGGAATAAGAAATGCTCCACCTTCCTCACTAACCTAAATAGGGCTGCTTTCACTGGGAACTGAGAGTATAGAAACTAAGGCCGACAAAGGGAGTGAATAGATCCAGGCTGCGGCATGGAGATCCAAGCCAAGGAAAAACTGTGCCTGTGGCAACCCAGTCAATACAAGCTAACACTCATGCCAAACCCAGACAAAGAAAGACAAGTGGGGCAGCCATTTTCCCCGATCTCCTGGTCGGCGCGTGCAGATAGTGGGCAAGAGATTCCTTCGAAAGCCCCGGGATTGGGTGCCCATGTTATCCGACAGAGAGGCAGAGTCAGAGGCCTTTGTGTGGGCTGAAAGCGGAATCTCCAGGCTGCCCCAGCACCCTGAAAAAGCCGCTCACGGGGAGGGAGTGAGAGCCAATTCCAACACTGGAACTTTTCCGTGCGGGCAGGGGTTTCACTCAGAGGGTGAGGCAGCCGGCTTGATATTCTGGTCTGTGTGCAGATAAAGAGTGAGAGTTTCCTCCGAGTGCCTTGGCAGTGGGCAACCACCCATGTTACCAGACAGAGTGGCAGAGCCAGAGGTCTTTGAGTGGGCGGAAGCCCCGCCTGATTATGCTAACAGCTCTGACTGACTGAGCCTTGCCCAGAGCCCTGTGCTGAGTGGGAATAGAGTGGGGAGTTGCCAGCTCTTTGAGCCTCTTACTATCCAGGCAGAGGCAGCAGCAACCTCATAGCTAGATTATCAGGCTACTAATTGAGGAAGGAAAGACTAGGAGAAAGGCTCCAGGAACACGGACTCTCTCACTGTCGGAGCCTATAAATGCTAATGAGCCTCGACTGCCAATGAGACTGAAGCCCAATACATGACATCGCCATAGAGACTTATCAACTGCAAACCTCTACCTGAGCGTGCCAAAGGGGCAGAACCCAGGGTACAGAGTCACCGAACAGGAAGAAGGAGAGAAAAGAAAAAGCAAGAAGATAACCTCTAAAAATCAAGAATAATCCGCAGACTTTATAACCTATTCCATTTTATTATATTTGTTCGTTTGTTTCTCTTATCTTCATTCTTGATTTTTTCTTTTCCTCCTCCAATTTGGTCATTTAACTCTCTGCCAGTCTTACTCTCTCCTCTCCTTGAACTACACTACCCATAAGTGTTACATCTCCCATTATCTTTTCTTTCCTTTTCATTTCTCTCTATGAGGGTTGCACTCCAAAACCCTTAACTCTCTCTCTCTCTCTCTCTCCTCTTTTTTCTTTTTTCTTCTTTTAGTGGTTCCCTCTTTTTTCTCTCTCTCTCTCTCTTTCTTTTCTCCCTCTATATTAGTTTCTTCCTTTCTCCATTATGTCTCCTCTCATTCAAACCTCAATAACAAACAAATTATTTTATCTGGGCCTCAAACTTATGTTTGTGGCATTTTGGGGGGTTTTTACTTCACCTTTTTAACTCACTAGCAGTGCTCCCATCCCTGGCTCTCCATTTTATCTAGTTCTCATTCCACTAAATACAATACTAATTTTTTAATTTGTCCCCTCATTTTCCTGTTTCCCTCTTATTCCTCTCATCATAACTCTTAGTCAACCAACACCTATAAGCAAATCATTTTATTCTTGACCCAAATTTTTTCCTTATTTGCTTTTTGTGGGTCCATACCCCCTTTTTTGCCCCTTTATTACTTCTCCCCAATTCAGGCCCTCCATTACAGGCATTGTTCTATTTAGTACAATATAATTAACAGTTCACCACAAGATTTTCTCAAGAAAGAGGGGAGATGAGAGGAGAGGAAAAAAGGAGAGGGGGGAATAATTTCCTTTTTTAAAGTTTTTATTTTATTTTATTTTTCTTTATTTAATTATTAATTTAAAAAAACAACTCTTTTTGATTTTTTATTTTTTTAACTTTTTATTCTTTATTAAATCTCATTAATACTATCAACAAAAACACCCTCAGATGCCATTAAGGAAGAGAAAATCGAATATCATGGATACAAAAGAAAGAGAGGTAACACAGATACATGAGGAAAAATCTATGGAGAAAAAATTTAATATATTGGAAACCTTGGAGCTAAATGACAGAGAATTCAAGATAGAAATACTAAAAATCCTCCGAGATATACAAGAAAGCACAGAAAGGCAATATAGGGAGCTCAGAAAACAACTCAATGAACACAAAGAATATATGTCCAAGGAAATTGAAACTATAAAAACAAATCAAACAGAGATGAAAAACTCAATTCACGAGCTGAAAAACGAAATAACAAGCTTAGCTAATAGAACAGGTCAGATAGAAGAGAGGATTAGTGAAATAGAAGACAAGCAACTTGAGGCACAACAGAGAGAAGAAGAAAGAGACTCAAAAATTAAAAAAAATGAGATAGCCCTACAAGAGTTATCTGACTCCATCAAAAAGAATAACATAAGAATAATAGGTATATCAGAGGGAGAAGAGAGAGAAAATGGAATGGAGAACATACTCAAACAAATAATAGATGAGAACTTCCCAAGCCTGTGGAAAGAACTAAAGCCTCAAGTTCAAGAAGCAAACAGAACTCCGAGTTTTCTTAACCCCAACAAACCTACTCCAAGGCATATCATAATGAAATTGGCACAAACAAACAGCAAAGAAAAAATTCTCAAGGCAGCCAGGGAAAAGAAGAATACAACATATAAAGGAAGGCCCATTAGATTATCATCAGATTTCTCAGCAGAAACTCTACAAGCTAGAAGAGAGTGGACCCCAATATTTAAAGTCCTGAAAGAGAGGAACTTTCAGCCACGAATACTATACCCATCAAAGCTATCCTTTAAATATGAAGGAGAAATAAAAAAATTCACAGATACAGAAAAGATGAGGGAATTTATCATCAGAAAACCCCCACTCCAGGAATTACTAAAGGGGGTTCTCCAATCAGATACAAAGAACAAAAAAAAAACAGAGCCACAAGTAAAAGCTCCAAGAAGAACACAATAAAACCAAATTTAAACTGTGACAACAACAAAAAGAAAGAGGGGGAGAAGATGGAGATTAACAGTAGCAAAGAACGATGAAGTGCAAAAGTACTCACAAAATAGTTCGCTACAATGAACAGGGTAGGAACCCTTTTCATTACTTAAAGGTAACCACCATTGAAAAAACCACCACAGAAGCACATGAGATAAAAAAGATAGCAACAGAGGAAAGATGTATGGAATACAACCAAATAAAAACAAAAGATAGAAAAACGAAAGAGAAGGATCAAACAAGACACTAAACTAACAGAAAGCAATATATAAAATGGCAATAGGGAACTCACAAGTGTCAATAATTACACTAAATGTAAACGAATTAAACTCACCAATAAAAAGGCACAGAGTAGCAGAATGGATTAAAAAAGAAAATCCAACTGTATGCTACCTACAAGAAACTCATCTAAGCAACAAGGATAAAAACAAATTCAAAGTGAAAGGCTGGAAAACAATACTCCAAGCAAATAACATCCAAAAAAAAGCAGGCGTAGCACTACTCATATCTGATAATGCTGACTACAAGACAGGAAAAGTACTCAGAGACAAAAATGGCCATTTCATAATGACTAAGGGGACACTGAATCAAGAAGACATAACAATTCTTAATATACATGCACCAAACCAAGGAGCACCAAAATATATAAGACAGCTACTTATTGACCTTAAAACAAAAACTGACAAAAATACAATCTAGAGCTGATGGCTCTAGATCGGTCATCCAAACAGAGAATCAACAAAGATATAGTGGCCTTAAACAAAACACTAGAGCACCTGGATATGATAGACATCTACAGGACATTTCATCCTAAAGTGACTGAGTATACATTTTTCTCTAGTGTACATGGATCATTCTCCAGAATTGACCATATGTTGGGCCACAAAAACAACATCAGCAAATTCAGAAAAATCAAAGTTGTACCTAGCAAATTTTCTGATCATAAAGCCTTGAAACTAGAATTCAACTGCAAAAAAGAGAAAAAAAAATCCTACAGAAATGTGGAAACTAAACAACATACTTTTAAAAAATGAATGGGTCAAAGAAGAAATAAGCGCAGAGATCAAAAGGTATATACAGACAAATGAAAATGACAATACAACATATCAGAATCTATGGGATGCAGCAAAAGCAGTAATAAGAGGGAAGTTTATATCACTTCAGGCATATATGAACAAACAAGAGAGCCCAAGTGAACCACTTAACTTCACACCTTAAGAAACTAGAAAAAGAGGAACAAAGACAACCCAAAACCAGCCGAAGAAAGGAGATAATAAAAATCAGAGCAGAAATAAATGAAATAGAGAATAGAAAAACTATAGAAAAATTAATAGAACAAGGAGCTGGTTCTTTGAAAAGATCAACAAAATTGACAAACCCTTGGCAAGACTTACCAAGGAAAAAAGAGAAAGAACTCATATAAACAAAATCCAAAATGAAAGAGAAGAAATCACCATGGACACCATAGATATACAAAGAATTATTGTAGAATACTATGAAAAACTTTATGCCATTAAATTTAACAACCTAGAAGAAATGGATAAATTCCTAGAACAATACAACCTTCCTAGACTGAGTCAAGAAGAAACAGAAAGCCTAAACAGACCTATTAGTAGACAAGAGATAGAAAAAACCATTAAAAACCTCCCCAAAAATAAAAGTCCAGGCTCTGACGGCTATACCAGCGAATTTTATCAAACATTCAAAGAAGATTTGGTTCCTATTCTACTGAAAGTCTTCCAAAAAATTGAAGAAGAAGCAATACTTCCAAACACATGTTATGAGGCCAATATAACCCTCATACCAAAACCAGGCAAGGATGGCACAAAAAAAGAAAACTACAGACCAATAGCTCTAATGAATACAGATGCTAAAATACTAAACAAAATACTGGCAAACCGAATACAACAACATATTAAAAAAATAATACATCATGATCAAGTGGGATTCATCCCAGAATCTCAAGGATGGTTCAACATACGCAAAACGGTTAACGTAATACACCATATCAACAAAACAAAGAACAAAAACCACATGATTTTATCAATAGACGCAGAAAAGGCTTTCAATAAAATACAACACAATTTTATGTTTAAGACTCTCAACAAAATGGGTATAGGAGGAAAATATCTCAACATGATAAAGGCCATATATGATAAACCATCAGCTAACATCATATTAAATGGCACAAAACTGAAGGCTTTCCCCCTTAAATCAGGAACAAGACAGGGTTGTCCACTCTCTCCACTCTTATTTAATGTGGTACTAGAGGTTCTAGCCAGAGCAATCAGACAAGACAAAGAAATAAAAGGCATCCATATTGGAAAATTAGAAGTAAAGGTATCACTTTTTGCAGATGATATGATCCTATACATCGAAAATCCCAAAGAATCCACAAAAAGACTACTAGAAACAATAAGTGAATACAGTAAGGTCGCAGGATATAAAATTAACATACAGAAGTCAATAGCCTTTCTATATGCCAACAATGAAACATTTGAGAATAACTCAAAAGAATAATCCCCTTCAGGATTGCAACAAAGAAAATAAAATACCGGCCCTGGCCGGTTGGCTCAGTGGTAGAGCGTTTGCCTGGCTTGCAGGGTTCCCGGGTTTGATTTTCGGCCAGGGCACACAGGAGAAGTGCCCATCTGCTTCTCCATCCCTCCCTCTCTCCTTCCTCTCTGTCTCTTTCCCTCCCGCAGCCAAGGCTCCATTGGAGTAAAGATTGCCCGGGCACTGAGGATGGCTCTGTGGCCTCTGCCTCAGTCGCTAGAATGACTCTGGATGCAACAGAGTGACACCCCAGAGGGGCAGAGCATCGCCCCCTGGTAGGCCTGCCGGATGGATCCTGGTCGGGCGCATGCGGGAGTCTGTCTGACTGTCTCCCCGTTTCTAGCTTTGGAAAAATGAAAAAAAAAAAAAAGGAATAAACATAACAAAGAATGTAAAGAACTTATATAATGAAAATTATAAACCATTGTTAAGGGAAATCAAAAAAGATATAATGAGATGGAAGAATATTCCTTGTTCTTGGTTAGGAAGAATAAATATAATCAAGGTGGCCATATTACCCAAAGCAATATACAAATTTAATGCAATTCCCATCAAAATTCCAATGACATTTTTTAAAGAAATAGAGCAAAAAATCATCAGATTTATATGGAACTATAAAAAACCCCAAATAGCCAAAGCAATCCTAACGAAAAAGAATGAAGCTTGGGGCATTACAATACTTGACTTCAAACTATATTATAGGGCCACGATAATCAAAACAGCATGGTATTGGCAGAAAAATAGACACTCAGACCAATGGAACAGAATAGAAAACCCAGAAATAAAACCACATATATATAGTCAAATAATTTTTGATAAAGTGGCCAACAACACATAATGGAGAAAAGAAAGCCTCTTCAATAAATGGTGCTGGGAAAACTGGAAAGCCACATGCAAAAGAATGAAACTGGACTACAGTTTGTCCCCCTGTACTAAAATTAACTCAAAATGGATTAAAAATCTAAACATAAGACCTGAAACAATAAAGTACATAGAAGAAGACATAGGTACTAAACTCATGGACATGGGTTTTAAAGAGCATTTTATGAATTTGACTCCAAAGGCAAGAGAAGTGAAGGCAAAAATTAATGAATGGGACTACAACAGACTAAGAAGTTTTGCTCAGCAAGAGAAACTGATAACAAAATAAACAGAAAGCCAACTAAATGGGAAATGATTTTTTCAAACAACAGCTCAGATAAGGGCCTAATATCCAAAATATACAAAGAACTCAACAACAAACAAACAAACAATCCAATAAAAAAATGGGAAGAGGACATGAACAGACACTTCTCCCAGGAAGAAATACAAGTGGCCAACAGATATATGAAAAGATGCTCATCTTTAGTTATTAGAGAAATGCAAATCAAAACTGCAATGAGATACCACCTCACACCTGTTAGATTAGCTATTATTAATAAGACAGGTAATAGCAAATGTTGGAGAGGCTGTGGAGAAAAAGGAACCCTCATCCACTGTTGGTGGGAATGTAAAGTACTACAACCATTATGGAAGAAAGTATGGTGGTTCCTCAAAAAACTGAAAATAGAACTACCTTATGACCCAGCAATCCCTCTACTGGGTGTATACCCCCAAAACTCAGAAACACTGATACGTAAAGACACATGCAGCCCCATGTTCATTGCAGCATTGTTCACAGTGGTCATGACATGGAAACAACCAAAATGCCCATCAATAGATGACTGAATAAAGAAGATGTGGCACATATACACTATGGAATACTACTCAGCCATAAGAAATGATGACATCAGATCATTTACAGCAAAATGGTGGGATCTTGATAACATACGAAGTGAAATAAGTAAATCAGAAAATACCAGGAACTGCATTATTCCATACGTAGGTGGGATATAAAAGTGGGACTAAGAGACATTGATAAGAGTGTAGTGGTTACACGGGGAGGGGGGAGAGGGAGAGGGTAAAGGGGAGGGGGAGGGGCACAAAGAAAACTAGATAGAAGGTGACAGAGGACAATCTGACTTTGGGTGATGGGTATGCAACATAATTGAACGACAAGATAACCTGGACATGTTATCTTTGAATATATGTATTCTTATTTATTGATGTCACCCCATTAAAAAAATAAAATTATTAAAAAAAAGTGAAACTAAGAGACATTGATAAGAGTGTGGTGGTTACGGGGGAGGGGGGAGAGGGAGAGGGAAGGGGGAGGGGGAGGGGCACAAAGAAAACTAGATAGAAGATGACAGAGGACAATCTGACTTTGGGTGATGGGTATGCAACATAATTGAACGACAAGATAACCTGGACTTGTTATCTTTGACTATATGTATCCTGATTTATTGATGTCACCCCATTAAAAAAATAAAATTATTAAAAAATAATAATAATTTTAAAAATATAATACATTCTCATGTATTAAAATCCATTCATTTCCTACTGCTCATGTTCATGGTTGCAGGTGGCTATAGCCAATCACAACTGTCCTCCGGGACAACACCAAATTTTTATTGGATAATGCGTAATGTACATGGGTCGTTGTATGGCTCTCACAGAATTACATTTTAAAATATGTGGCGTTTATGGCTCTCTCAGTCAAAAAGTTTCCTGACCCCTGGTGTAGATGTATGTATGCATGTATGTGTGTGTATTTGGGTTGTATGAATGTATGTGAAGATATGATCATATTTGAATTATCAAAAGATCACCTTGGAGACTTTCATTTCAAAATGAAGCATGTAAAAGTTTGGCCATAACTTAAAAGCAAGGCAAACAGGTTTTTAAAAACATTATAAATATTTTTCTAACTTTGCCAAGAAAGCTCAGTGGATTAAAAATTTGGGGTAATGCCTGAGAGAAAAGAAAAAGGAGAAAAGGGAATAAAAGTGAAGAAATATCATGGTGAATAGAAACACAAAATAGGATAGCAGAATGAGTCCAAATATACAACTAAACAAAAAATATGTGAATTAGACTAAAAAATGAATTCGACTAATGTATTAAGAAGAAGAATGATCTGATTAATTGGAAAATTCTCATTCATAGATAGGAATAAAACATTAAATAATAATTAGTACAGTGACATAAAATAGAAAAAAAAATTAACAAGTTTTACAGCTATGTGCAATAACATGGATATATTTCACAAACATAATGTTGAATGTAAGGGACCAGATGCAGAATAATCTAAATTGAACAATTCCATTTGCATAAGTTTTACAAAATGGTCAACACTCTAACAAAATTAGGAACATTTGCTTAATGATAAAACTGGTAAGAAAAGCAAGGACAATTTGGGGTTCTAGAGATTGTACCGATTGGTCGGCGGCATGAGGGGTGTTGCTGAGATGCCGAAATATCCACTGTTTGAGCTGTATGGCAGTTATATAAGTGGTTACTGTGTGGTAAATTACTGACCAAGCCTTTTCATTTTGTACACACTCTTATTTGAAAAGTTAAAAATAACCAAAAACAGGATATATAATATTTCATTCATTTGGCAAATAATTTTTTAAAGTGTAAATATTAAGTGTTGGGCAAGCTATAAAAATTACAAACCATTATAAACTGTCATGGAATTTTGTATGTTTCCCTAGAGGATAATATTACAATTTTTATTAAAATTCATGTGCTTCTTGACTTAACAGTTATACTTATCAGTATACACCTCATAAAAACAAGAAGGATGTTTATTATGGTATTATTTACATAAGACAGAAACCAGAAATAAACTTCAGTCAAGTATTAATTGTGGAAGCCAGTTTAGAGCAGCTTGAAGAGTGAATAGAAATTGCTAAAAATTTATTATCCATGATTTAGAAATAGCTATAATAAAATTGTTCATAATTATATATCAAAACAACTATCATATGTATGACATACATAAAATAGTATAAATTAGCTAATTGGATTGAGATAGCTCTTTATGTTATGACATGTTGTCTCTGTACTGACCTGACCAACTCACCAAGATATTATTTGGATTTAAAATGACAAGTTTTAGAAGTTATACATCATCTAATACCATTTAAAAAGACATACAAAGCAATATTATATCCTTTTTCCCCAATATGCTATTATGTGAAAGCATAGTATATTTTCCGAACCAACACTAATTATTATCTTTGAAGTCAAGGGTTATTGCAAATGAATGGTTAAAGGAAGACTTAACATTTTAAATGTTTGCAAGGTAATAGGGACATGCACTATTATATAATCACAGTTTGTTTGTAATTATTATTTTAGCTGCCTGGTGAGGATACATAATGGATGGAGCAGGAGTCAAGTCAATATGGTAACCTCAGTGAGAAAGCTATTGGAGTAATTCAAGAAAGAGTTGCTGTGGCAGTTATAGTGAAAGTGTATTTGAAAAATATTTAGAGGTTAGAATCAGTAGGTCAATGACAGTATAGCTATGAGGGGTGAACAAGAGGGGTCAGAGATGAGTCCCAGCTTTGGAGCTTGAATTACTTTATGGAGAGCTGCAGCATTCACTAATACAGAGAATACTGTGAGACGAGCAATTCCGATAGGATTCAGATCAGGCATTTAATCTGAAACAGTCATATCTGAGATATATCAGGACATCCAAATAGTAATGTCAAGTAAGTACAGTAGTTGGATGTGTAGGTCTAGATGCTAGATGATGAATCTTCAGAATTATCATAGGCATATTGATAATGGGTGAGACTGTCTGGGGAAAGAGCCAAGAATAAGAGGAGAATCTATGATTAAGCTTTGAGCAATGTTTCAAAATAATAGCTAGATACAGGAGAATGAGTTTGCAAAGGCATCCCAGGACTGCCTGAAAATAAGTAGAAAACCAAGAGATTATGAATTTGAAGAAAACAAAGGAAGATAACATTTTCTTCTCAAAGAGCATAAACAGTATTGGTTACTCCTTAAGACTTAAGTCAAATGAAGACTGGTAAATGTCACTTGGATTTAGAGCATGATGTTGACTTAGCCGACTTTCTTCAGTCAAGTAGTAATTGTGGAAGCCAGTTTAGAGCAGCTTGAAGAGTGAATAGGAGTTTAGAAAATACAAATAGCTGGTATAAACAAGGGTCATAGTGAAGAGAGAAGAGAGACAAAGGGGCAACTGAATAGAAATATACAATTTGAAAAATTAGTATAGTTGGGATAAAGCTAACATGTATGACACATGACAACATATAATAAAGTTTAAGATTACAGCACCAACTACATGCTGATCATTTTAGCCCTAGCCTTTCTTACAATGGTCTGCTATGGCCCCATATATTCACTGCGGAGATTCTTTCAATTAGTTAACTTGGTTCTCATTATGTAAGGTTTCACTATTCCTAGGTGTATGACATATACATATAGGACCTTAGAAAAAGGAGTATTGATTTTTTAAAATGCTACCATCTAGCTTCAGAATAAAGACAGAATGAATTTTTTCTTTTTTCATATATAAAACATTCAAATAGCCAAGTAAGTATAAAGATGAATCAACTGTTCATATTGTAGGGCATTATTCTAACCCCAAATATCTTGGCAAATATGTTTGATGTTCATAAATAAAATGCATATCTGGAAAATTTAATTGAATTACCCCTTTATCACATGACTCATAAAGATAGGAAGATAAAATATTTATAATTGTCTTCTAATAGAAATATTCTTGCCCAAATTGGTGTAGTGCTTGATAGTTTTCAAATCGATTTTCCACATAGCTAATTTTAGTTTCCATCTATCTTTGTTCTAGTGAGAATGCCCACTGTGGGACTGTCTTTAATCAAAGAAATCAAATTATAGAACACGAACCTATGTATGACAAGTTCAATTTGATTATTTGCATAAATCAAACTAACCAACTATTTCTAAATGTCTCTCTCCATGTCTTCATTTCATGCTGAGTAAATGCAAGCTTATATGGACAACTTTGATATGAAATGTCAAAATGCTGACCTCTTTATTCTCCAGAACTCATCTCAACATAGTAGTTAAAATTACACCAGTTAAATTAAAAGCATTAAATAAAATCAGCCATGGCTAATGGCCATCACAAAGATTACCTTTGATGAAGCCATCAATGATAAGGCAGTAGTTAAATGCTCTGACTGGGATCAAATGAATATGGATTTGGATTCTAGTTCTACAAATTTCTAAATGTATGACACTGGGTAAACAAATCTAAATACCACCAAAATATTGAAAATACCAAGAGATATGTTACAGTTCTAAATGTTTCCCTATGGAGAATATTTACACTCTCATGTTTTAATTTTCATGGGAGGTAAATGTAAATTTGATAGCTCTTTTGAGACATGTTTAAAATAATTTTTATCTTCTATATTGCATTTATCAGCCATCGTCCAATTTTTAGGACATCTCAGCATGAATTTTATTTTCACTCTAATTGTTTATGCAAGATTGCGCATTAGGAGCCAAAAGAAATGTAAAGATGTCTTTAAAAGTAACCTACTGAAGAAAGAGACAAAGTTTAAATAACAAGCCATTTGGCTTCATACAAAGTACCCACTTACTATAATCATTTCATAAGCAAAGAAAATGTTGAGAAGTGTTTCTGTTATGGGCACACCATTGTCCTCAGGACATCTCTAGCTACTTGCAACGACAGAATTGGTGCATGTCTCTAGTTGTTTAGGTTGACCACAGATCATTTTAATCAGCTACTGAATATAGTCAACATCACAGATGGTTAATTAAAGTTTCCATGGTTATGGTACTGTCTGAAAACTTTATTAAAAGACTAATCATGAGAACATTGTTATTACATAATTTAGCAATTATGGGCTAGATGTTGGACAAGGGAGCTTCTCATAGCAGCCTGTATTTTAAAAAGCCTTTTTCAGCCCATTTTCCCTTCAATCTCAGGCAATTATAAGGGTTTTAATTATCTTTTTGGTTGCTTATATTTCAAAGACATGGTAAGATTTACATCTCCAAGAAACAAAAAAAGAATACAACTTTTTTTCTTCTAGGAGTTTAGGGGTATATTTATTTCTCTATTATCAAAAATCTAGGGTAATTACTATTTTAACATTTCCTTTGTATTAGGGGTGGGACAGCATGGGGCACTTAATGTTTCATTTTCAATCACGATAATATCCTCCCTTTAGCTCACCTCATTTTTCCAGAAATTCTACCTCTTAGTTCCTATTCCAATCAGATTTTGTCACAAACACTTGGACCTTAATCCCCAGCTGTTTGTGACCTAGTAGCTTTGCAAAATAGCATGCTAAGGTCCCAACCTATCCTGTTCTACTTTGTTAGTATCAAAGTAGTGGACAACTGCACGTCCTTCTCTGACCTTACCTCTTCTTTCAGCTTTCTAACTTGAGCCTGTAGGTGGGCATTGGTGACAGGTGAACTTCTCACAATAAAAGCCAGCCCACTGCATAGTCATTCCTTCCCCTTCTTTGCTATTATTGTGTCTTCTGTACAGTTCCTTAAACAAACCAGCTGGTGTTTTCGGAGCGTCCCTGTACTCACGAGCAGTCTGCAAAGACATGACCCACCATGTCCACGTACAAGTCATTGCCAACTCAAGATTTTCCCCTTAATGCCTCTTTCCCAAGACCCATTTCTCACACCTCCTGGCTGGCTTGCCAATCGTTGGTTCAAAAGTTGGCCCCTCTACATGGAGGATAAAGAGAAATGGAAAAAAGATGCAGGCCAGTCCAGATTATTAGGTGTTACATTTAATATGCAAGGAAACTTACACACAAGGCTTGTTTGGGCAGCCACAAGATGAGTAGATCATGCTGTATCATACTGACCACCTGAACTTTAAGGAGTTTACACAGAGGCCTCAATGGGGCTCAGTCACGTGAACCATCTAGATGATCTCACAACACAGTGCTCTTTCAAGCTTGCATCCTTGAAATGGTTCCAGCTGTGGGAAGAGTGGGCAGAAACTTCATTCCATGGACAGGGGCAGGGGTGAGGAGCCTCCTAATGCTTGAGTCCAGCTCGTGGGTTAACTGGTGGTTACAGCCTCTTTCATCTCCTCAAACAGCAATGCTTAGTACTAAGATTTATTTATTTAGTCCTAACAGTCCTGAGATTTATGGGATGATTACAGTGTGCTAGTGTCTATGCCAAGCACCTCACTTCTACTATCTCAGCTAATTCTCACAGCAGCCTTATGTGGTAGGAAAATTTTCAGTTTTGTTTTCCAGCTGAAGAAATACATCCAATAAATCAGATGTCTGAATAGAGGCATCCTCTCTGCATCACAGTGCTGAGAATCGGGGTATTTAAAACCAGAGCCATTGGAGTTCCATCTGTGAAGTGGTAGGACTGTTTTTTGTTTGTTTGTTTGCTTGCTTGCTTGCTTGTTTTTAGTGAGAGAGAGACAGACAGAAAAAGAGAGTGATGAGAAGCATCAACTTATAGTTGTGGCACTTTAATTGTTCATTGATTGCTTTCTCATATGTGCCTTGATCAGAGGGATCCAGCTGAGCCAGTGAACACTTACTCAAGCCAGTGGACTTTGGGCTCAAGCCAGCAACCCTGTGCTCAAGCTGGTTATCCCATGCTCAAGTTGGATGAGCCCGTGCTCAAGCCAGTAACCTCAAGGTTTTGAACTTGGGTCCTCAGTGTCCCACGTTGACACTCTATCCACTGCACCGTCCCCTAGTCAAGTAAGTAGAAATGGTTTTATATATTATTTTTTTAAGATTTTATTTATTCAATTTTCAGAGAGGAGAGAGAGAGAGAGAGAGAGGGAGAGAGATAGAGGGAGGGAAGGAGGGAGGGAAGGAAAAAAGGGAGGAGCAGGAAGCATCAACTCCCATATGTGCCTTGACCAGGCAAGCCCAGGGTATCGAACAGGCGACCTCAACGTTCCAAGTTGACGCTTTATCCCACTGTGCCACCACAGGTCAGGCCAGTAGGAATGGTTTTAAATCTCATAATATTCACGTTATTCACAATGAATGAATAATAATATAAATTTGGGTGACTCTAAGAGGACAGGCCTCTTTGCACACACACACACAAACACAAACACTGTGAAACAGTAGATGGTGTAGTTCAGAATAGCAGTGTTACTATATTTGTGCTGATGTGAACCTTCTTTTTTTTTAACCTCTTGAAGATTTGATAGGAAGATGCTCTGCTAATATAAGCAGAAGGTAAATTGTTTTATAAAATTTGCCAAAATAACCACACTTGATTCAGACCACTCTGACCATTGACTCTGCCTCCCTTTCCTTCCCACTGTACTTACCATCAGCAGTGGGTGGAAAAGAGAAAGAGGGCACCTCAGAGGCCAGTAGACTGAAAACTAATAAAGCCATAGCTTCTGGGCTGCTCCCTTGCAGGGGTCCTTTCCAAAGTCCTATTCCTAATTTCCCATTCATAATTTTATCTTTTTTTTTTCTTAAAGAAGTAGTATTTCTAGAGGCCATGTTAAGGGAGCTAGCAAGAACTTGACTATACATAGAAGTAATTGCAAATCAAATAAATACATATATATTATTAAACTCAAGTGAAATGTGTCCCCAAATTAACTCCTTGACAGTATAGATTTATTGGTAAATTTGCATTATCCGTCTTCTCCAGTGAAATTCATCTCTACAAGTACAAAGGACTTTGTTGTACATTGCCATAGTGCAGGTTCAAGAAAAGTGCCCAGCTTATTAGTTATTTATTAAAAAATGAGTGGACATAAGCCAGAATATTGATAGGCAGAGCAACCTGAAAGACTGGGAATTATCCCTAACCTGCAGAACTCTACAGAAATAAGATTGCATTGGCATATATCCACAATGAATGTCTTATTCTTCAGAAGGGAACTGGTTTATTATGAATGCTGAAAAAACAGCAAGTGTTATTTCAATTACTTCCAGGAATGATCGAGGTCATAGACTGTTTTGGAGCTAAGAAGGAAGTGCTGTAGCCTTTGGTGAAAGAACAGTGCAATCCTGACAGATGTGTTCTACATTCTCAGCCTAGCATTAAGCTTTCTGTTCTATTAACTCCCTTAGGACTGATTCAATGCCTAGCAGGCAATTTTTTTATTTTTTGTATTATTATTATTATTGTTTATTTATTTATTTTTTTACAGAGACACAGAGAGAGATTCAGAGAGAGGGATAGATAGGGACAGACTGACAGGAACAGAGAGAGAGGAGAAGCATCAATCATCAGTTTTTCGTTGTGACACCTTAGTTGTTCATTGATTGCTTTCTCATATGTGCCTTGACCGCAGACCTTCAGCCGACAGTGTAACCCCTTGCTTGAGCCAGCGACCTTGGGTTCAAGCTGGTGAGCTTTTGCTCAAACCAGATGAGCCCGCACTCAAGCTGGCGACCTCGGGGTCTTGAACCTGGGTCCTCTGCATCCCAGTCTGATGCTCTATTTACTGCGCCACCGCCTGCTCAGGCTAACTTTGTATTCAAATGTAAGACAGCCGTCATGGAGATGCTATGCTTCCCAGATCCAGTTTTTATTTTATTAAATCAAGTATTTATAATTATAATTTTTTTCTGTTCTATGCAGTTTGGCCACATAAAATAATCATAATCATAGGTGCTTTGAGTAACTGTAGTAGTGGTGGCAGTAAACACTGTAAGTTAATACACTGTCATTCTGATTACCGTCTTTCTGAATAGATTCACTGGGCCACCAAATTAGACAACAACATCTAGGTCAGCGGTTCTCAACCTGTGGGTCGCGACCCCAGCAGGGGTTGAACGACCAAAACACAGGGGTCGCCTAAAGCCATTGGAAATACATATTTTATTTTAAAATGTATTGTATAATAAATATATATTTTCCGATGGCTTTAGGCGACCCCTGTGTTTTGGTCGTTCGACCCCCGCCTGGGTCGTGACCCACAGGTTGAGAACCGCTGATCTAGGTGGTCTTTTTCTGACAGGCTTCCTTATTACCACGTTTATCTTTTTTTTTCAATTAATTTCCACTGTGAAAACCATAAATTCCTTTTGTCTTGAGCAGAGTGTAAAGCAGTTATATCTACATTTCTACATTATCTCACAAAACAATTATGAGAAATAGTAACATCACCTCATTTTTGTAGATGAGGAAAGGTTGGCAATATATGCTAATTTATTCAAGGTTGACAGGCCAGTAAGTTCTTTCGGCATTTACTCATCTAATTTATTGATCATCTGCTATGAATCAGGTATTGATCTTGAGTCTTGCTAGACTTCAGTGACCCAAACAGAACCTATGTTATAGCTAAGGAAGACAGATGTAACTACATAGTAAGAAAGATGGTAATATATGCTATGAGAAAACTAGAAAGGTGAGAGTGAATGTAACCAGGAGTTCTGGTGGTTGTCAGTATAAGCCCACCACCCATTTGAACCCAAAAGAAAGTCTGGAAGGAGGTATTGAGGTAAGTAAGTTTTGTGAGTATCTGGGAAAAGAGTATTCCAGGGAAAGTCGTGCAAAGAGGCCAAGATGAGAAATTATCTGGCATGTTCAGAAACAGCAAGGAGCTTTTGTGGTTGAAATTGAATGAGTGAGATAGAGTGTTAAGAAGTAAAGTCAGAGGGGCAAGATGTGTCCTTCTGAAGGGCTTAATAGCCCTCTGTCAATATGTTAGCTTTTACTTTGAGGGGATAAGGAACTACTGGAGGGTTTCAACAGAGTGACATCATCTAGATTATTTTTTAAGAGATCACTCTGCTGCAGTGAAAACAGACTGGAGAGTGGGATACAAGGAGAAGCAGTGAGATCTCTTAGGTCCCAGTGTAGCAGTGCAGCCTGAGGGTTCTCCTGGCTCACATCAAGACAGGAACAGTAGAAATAAGTGAAACATTAGTGGATTTTGGATATGTTTTGAAAGTTAAGTCAATGGAAATTTCTGAGGAGATGTAGTGTGGACAAAGAGAGAATTAAAGATTGAAACATTTTAGGCATAAGCAGTCAAAAGGATGGGATGGCCATGAAGTGAGAAAGGCTATAAAATGAAAAAAAAATTTTTTTAAACAAATCACTTTTGGAGAGGGTAATTTAGGATGCCTATTAGACAGCCAAATGGAGAAGTTGAGTAGGAAATTAGAAATGCAAGTTTGGAAATTAGAGAAAAATTAGGTGGAGTTATACGTTTGGAAGTTTAATGTCTAAATGACAGCTAAGGCCATGACACTGAAGGAGGGAAGTCACCAAAGAGGAAAATTTAAATAGAGACCCTATAGGACCCAACACTGAGTGTCAGAGGTGCTTCATTATGCAGGAAAAGAGGGAGAACCGAGCCAGGAGGCAGAAAAGCTGTTAGAGACAAAAAACAGGAGAGCGTGGCACCCTGGATGCCAAGTGAGAACAGGTGATGAAACGTGAGAGTGGTAGACCATATCAAGCACTGTTGGTAGATTAAAATGGACAGAATGAAAACTGATCATTGGATTAGCCACTATGGAGTCAAGCTGAGCTTGATAAAAGCAATTTCAGTAGAGTAATAGGATTGAAAACATGGCTAGAGCTGATTGAAGAAAGAAGAATCATTAGAATTGGGGGTATATACAACTCTGAGGAGGTTTACAGCAAAGAAAGTGGGAAAATGGGCAAAAATTGGTGAAGGAAGTAGGATTAAAAAAAAGAATTTAAAATTTTTTTATGTTTAGGATGCAAGAAACAGTAGCATGTTTTTATGATGATGGAAAATGCTTCATAAAAGAGAAAATTTGAGCAACATTGTTGAGCAGGAGAGGGGGTTGAAAACTACTGAATTTAAGTGTGGTTCTAGTTTATATGGGAGTATGTATTAATAGCTCATCTAAGTAATAAAGTTACTTAGAACAAGTATGGGTCCACAGTGGCGGGCAGTTTTGGAAGTATCTTCGAGATAAGAGTCTTTGGAAATTCATCTTCTGATTGCTTCCATTTTTCTCAGTAAGTTAACAAGGTTATTGGAAAGAGTGTGAAGATGGGAGAAGTTGCTGGGTTTTAAAGAGTGAAAGAATGACCAGGCTATGACCTATATGTGTTTTTCAGACATCATTCAAAACCCATTTGAGATCCATGGTTATACATTTAGAGTAAGACCAGGCAGCATGTTCTGCTCAGCTGTCCCAAGGAAGTTTCAGCAAAGGAGTCTGAAATCATGTAATCATGAAACATAGGTAAGAAGGAAAAGAAAGACACCAAAGTCATTTATATTGTACATTTCATTATTCAGCAAGTATTTTGAGTACCCCTTGTAAGCCATGTATTGTGTTAGGTCTTGTGTGACATACAATGAATAAGGCAGATATGGTCTCTACCATCATGGAGCCTACTTCTGATGTGGGGAGACAGAGCAAAAAATAACAGAATTTTTTGCGTGGAATTAAATAAATATTATTAAGTTTACAAGCTATGTGTTGACATTGAGAATAAGTCTATTATACATGCACATTCCTGTGTGTGTTTATGTGTTGAGCAGTTAATTTAGGTAAGTAGATAAAGGAAGAAGTCTCTGGGAACGTGATGTGCAAACTGAGACTTAAAGAATGAGCAGGAACTTGTTAAGAGAAAAGCAGAGAGGTAGTATTCAAGGTAGACAATGGCTCATTGGCAAAAGCTGAATGGCAAAGAAGAGCCTGCTTGTCACATTTAAGGAACTGAAAGAAGACTAGTGTGGCTGGAGCTCAGCAACCTAAAGAATGTTACAGGATGAGTCTGGAAAGAAATCAGGGGTAGCATGAAGGCAGTTAATTTTCTGATCTATCTCATTCACACTAATTTTCTTGGCATTCTACCATGTTCTTCATCCAGAGTCACTAATAAATGCAATTTTTCAATTTCTGTTTATAAGCACAGCCTTCTTTAAGAGTTATATCTGGTAGAGATATAACCCTACCTCCTCCAAGACTCATGCTATCCCTTCAGTGCTGCCTTGTAGACCATAGCTTTTGGCTTACTCACTAGAATAATTGAATACATTAATCTATGTTAATGTATAAATGACTCTTAGTGGCTCTGGCTTTACCTCTCCCCTGAGAATACATTTTAATAGGGATTTTCCTAGTGACACAAAAAAGTGACTCTATTAGTACACTCTTTAGACACTAAGCAGGCTATTTGAGTGTGATTCAAACATATTTTTCTAAAATCCTTAGCTTACAAACTTTGTATTCCACTAGAAATGCTAAGAAACATCTATTTAATGTGCATTTGTCCTCTACTGGTCTAGTCACATTAATCTATTTCATGCTCATGCATTGTGGTAAAATAGCAGTCATTGGATATAGCGCTATTCACAGATCTGTCCATGCTGTTAATGTACTTTGCCACTTATATGAGGTCCTTGTTTTTCAAATTTCCCAAATCACTCAAGAAGACTAAATTCTATATATGACATTTTAGCCTTTTCCTGTGGAGCTTGTTACAGTTCTTACCAATTGCTCAGGAAGAATATAAATCTTTCAGATGAGTGCATTATGCAGTATTAATGATTTGTAAGTGACATTGGAGGTCTGAAACACTAAAGGAGGGGAAGCACTCACAGCTGAGTCCATTACAAGAGTATGTGTTCCCTGAAAATAAAATATTGAAGCTGGAAACTTGTTGGTCATGAGAATTTCTGGGCACTATGAATACTGAATAAATGTATGGCCAGGTAAATCAATAAAGTCATAACTGATTCCTGAATTGTTTATTACGGCTGTTTTCTCTTTACAAGAAAAGCAACCCAAAATCTATTGACTAGGTCCTTAAGGCCAATTTATGCAAATCAAATTGGATGCTGTACTTATATAATGATATCAAGTCAGTCTAATGCAAAGAGAAAAAGGGATGATTGGATGCAGATAAAGAGAAATGATTAGCCTGACCAGGTGGTGGCACAGTGGATAAAGCTTCGGACTGGGATTCAGAGGACCCAGGTTCAAAACACCAAGGTTGCTGGCTTAAATGAGAGCTTATCTGTCTTGAGCATGGGCTCACCAGCTTGAGTGCAGGGTTCCTGGTTTGAGTGTGCAATCATAGACATAACCTCATGGTTGCTGGCTTGAACCCAAAGGTCACTGGCTGGAAACCCAAGGTTATAGGAGTGAGCCCAGGTCACTGGTTTGAGCAAGGAGTTACTCACTCTGCTGGAGTCCCCTGGTCAAGGCACATAGGAGAAAGCAATCAATGAACTACTAAAGGTGACACAATGAAGAATTGATGCTTCTCATCTCTCTCTCTTCCTGTTTGTCCCTATCTGTCTCTCTCTTTGTGTCTCTCTCTGTCTCTGTCACAAAAAAAGAGATATGATTGGCCCTTAAAAATGATGAAATGATATTAGGTAGAGAAAATGAATGAGGAACACATTTTTGCTTAATTTTATGTGCCATTGATTCCTGTGCCTTGTACAATGCCTGGAACATTGCAGCTGCCCAACAAACATTTGTGGATAAATTAATATTGAATGGAGAGGAAGAAGCAGAGGAGAATAAAAAGAGGAAGCAGAAGAAATAATTTACACTAGCAAAATGCTTCTAATTTTTCAAAGAAATTTTCTTCTAGTAACTACACTGTGTCCGTAAAGTCATGGTGCACTTTTGACTGGTCACATGAAAGCAACAAAACACAATAGAAATGTAAAATCTGCACCAAATAAAAGGAAAACCCTCCCAGTTTCTGTAGGATGATGTGGCAGCATGTGCGCATGCACAGATGATGACATAAAACCGTGTATACAGCAGAGCAGCCCACGGCCATGCCAGTCGAGATGTGGATGGTACAGAGGAAAGTTCAGTGTGTTCTGTGGCTCGCTAAATTCGAATTCGTGACCAAAGTGCAACGTGAATATCGACGTGTTTATAATGAAGCACCACCACATAGGAATAACATTACTCAGTGGGATAAGCAGTTGAAGGAAACAGGCAGTTTGGTAGAGAAACCCCGTTCTGGTAGGCCATCAGTCAGTGACGAGTCTGTCTTCTTTTTGTCAGTGATAAGTCTGTAGAGGCTATACGGGATAGCTACCTAAGGAGCCCTAAAAAATCTGTGCATGAGCCCACATCGAACTGCACTGAATAGGTATGAAACTGGGAGAGTTTTCCTTTTATTTGGTGCAGATTTTACATTTCTATTGTCTTTTGTTGCTTTCCTGTGACTGGTCAAAAGTGCACCATGACTTTATGGACACACTGTATTTAGGTTAAGAAACAGCCATTAATATACATAGGGAATTTCTATGATAACACACCTTTAATTAGTTTAGTTGCTCCCTAGGACTCTAAAATTAACTGTAGCAAAAACTAAAAATGATAAATGTTTTCCTAGAAACATATTTGTTCATCCATTTTTTATTCAACAAATATTTATTGAGCACTACTATATACCTGACATTCAGGTAAGGTCTGGGGAAACACTCATGAATAATATATTGGGGGTTCTACCCTTAGGACATTTCAATTAAACATAAAGTTAAGTAAAATTTTTTAATTTACATAGAGATAAATGATATTAAGGAAATATTACTGGCTCTGACAGAATAAATAAAAGAAGGACTTACTTTGAGTGGTCAAAAGGAGGCTTTATTTTATTTTATTTTTATTTTCAGTTACAATTTACATTCAGTGTTATTCCATATGAGTGTCAGGGTACAGATAAGTGGTTACAAAATCATGTACGTACTTAACAAAGTGCCACCCCTCATGCTTCAGGAATCCACCTGGACCCATACATGATTATCACCATACTACTGACTATAAACCTTCTGCTGTAATCTACATCTTTGTGACTATTCTGTAGCTAAAATTTATACTCCTTATTAACTTCACTTTTTTTACCCAGCCTTCCTACACCCCTCCCCTCTGACAACTGTCATTCTGTTTCTATTTTGTTTACATATTTTGTTCTTTAGATTCCACATATAAGTGAAATTATATGGTATTTCTTTTTCTCTGTCTTACTTCACTTAGCATAATATTCTCAAATGAATCGTTCTTGAGGAAGCAATACTTAAGCTGAAATTTAAACAAAGTAAAAGTTTACCAGGCAAAAAAGGAGGTGAAGAGATAAAGAGCATCCATAGTTAAAATATGTGCAAAAATTTTTCTAAGGTAGAAATGAGCTTGGCTAGTTTGTGAATCTAAAAGAAGGTGGATGTAGTTGAAGCCCCAAATAGGAGTGGTGGGTAGCAGGTGTGTAAGTAACAGTAGCAACAACATGGGAATCTTCGCTCTAGTCTTAGAATTTTATTCTTCATCCTAAACTTAATTGATAATATTAGGAACTGTCCAGCAGTCCAAATTTGTATTCATAAAGATATTTCTGGATTCTGTGTAAAAAAAAAAATGAGAATAGTCCAAATTGGAAATGGGGGTGGTTTACAATAAGAAGACAGCTGGTATTATGGAGAGATGAGGACAGGCTTAAGATATTTTTAGAAGGTAGAAACAACAGAGTTTGGTGAATGTTTTAATGTAAAAGCTGAAATAGATATCAAGGATTTCTCTTGGTGTTCTAGCATGAGATCCTGTTAGATGAAGGGCTTTATTAGGATAAAGAATTCTGAGGAAGTAAAGTCTTCTAGGGGTAATCAATTATTAGTTAATGTTAGGGCACGTTCAGTTTTGTCTGCCTTGGAGCTATCTAAATGTAAAATTTAAGTAGGCTGTCAGGAATATTCATTTTTTATCTCAGAGAAAAGGGCTGTAGCCGTCTAAACCCTTAGCTGGTCCTACACAATTTTTGAAGATCTGGTCCCTGACAAATCTTTAATTTCTTCTTGCCAACCTTCACTTTATGTCATTTATTTCATCCTTAGGAATTTTGGTTCCCCAAATTCCCCATCTTAGCTACAACCTGTGTTGACTTGCCTGGGTGCCTATATATTTTGTTCTTTTGAGAATATCTATTCTTCTTCCCTCCCCACTTGTGCAACTCAAATGCATCCTTCAAAACTCAGCACAGAAAGCATTTATTCTAAATGTACTTTGTGTGCCTTCAGGTCCTGTAAGATGTGCCACATTGTCCTTCTTCAGTATCCTGTGCTTTTATTTTTTCATGAATTTATCATATGGCACTGTTTACTGATTAATTAACTTTTCCCATCCAACTGGAAATGCTTTAAAGTCATAGATTGTGTTTTTATCTCTATATATTTTATGTTTAGCATGAAACCTAATACTATACATACACATACACACACACACACAAAACACATACACATATATACATACATATGATAGCTTTATAGGCTTGCAGAGAAAGTATGCCAAAACAACAGTCTTTGAGGTTAGTAAAAGACAATCACCAATTACTTACATGATGTAATCAAAGTTATAATGCTCTGTAACTGAGAAGGAACACAAACCCTTCATGGCTCAGAATTTTTCATCAAGTATTAAATGACTTAGAGCAAGCTATTTGAGATTATATCTTGTTTCCATCTGTATGAATTTGCCAAAGAACATGACCTGGTTTTCTATGTTTACATTCTATATTTTCTATGTTGGCATTTATTTGATTATTAAAGAGCATGAACAGAAAGAAATCTCAACATATAAAGATATCAATAAACAATAATTTGAAGTAAATATATGGTCCACAAATGAGAATCTGGTTATAGTTGATTTTCGGAAAGAGACACCATATTCTATTGCAGGAAAAAAATCATCAAATTGATGTCTAATTCATATAAAGTCAGAAAATATACAATAAGATTTTTAATTTCAAGCAAGTTACAATAAGATTAAAAGTACATATCAAAACAAACTGCTCTAAGTCATTTTCTCAAATGTCTTTCAGAAGTCCAGACTTCCTAAGAAGCTTACAGGATCTTAAGTTTCAGAATGGAGAAGAGGAGCTACTTGGCTTTTAAAATATATAGGAAGCTGTGATCCTAAATCCCAGTAATACAACTTAAAAGAGGATCACTGAACTGCTGCTTCATTTTTTCAAAATCCCTTAGCCTTTTGCTTCTTTCTTATAGCAATAACTTACTTCAAAGGTATTATAAATATTTGCGTATATGTCTCAATTCCTCTTCCTAAAATAAAAGTACTCAATGGCTTGAACTGTGAATTTTAATCTTTTATTTCTAGAAAATAAACAGATTCCTTTGGAAATATTAGACATTTAAATATATTTTGCTGATTGAATTGCATATAATGTTTATCTCCAATGATTTATTATTAACTAAAAATGGCATGTGTTAATCATACACAATGGAATACTACACGGGCATGAGGAAGAAGGAAATCTTATGTTTCACGACAACATGGATGGACCTGGAAACTATTGTGTTAAGTGAATTAAGCCAGGCAGAAAAAGAAAAATATCATATGACCTCACTCATTTAAGGAATCCAATGAACAATGTGAACTGAGCAACGGAACAGAGGCAGAGGCGGGACCAAAGGGACCAGAGGGAAAGTATATATACATAACACAGCATTATAGAAAACAGGACAGCAAATCCTGGAGAAAAGTGGTGAAAGCATTGGGGGGAGGGGAGAGGGGGGGCTGAGAGGAATAAGGGAGTGGGGGAGATATATTAGGGGGACACTTGAATCTATGTAAAGACAAATTAAAATCATAAATAAAAAAAATGGCATGTGTTTATTAATATGAAAGGTTGGAGTTTGAACTTTGTTCAAAATGCTTTTTCTTATTATTTCCATAATTATTATACTATAGAAAAAGCAAAGTATACTTAATACCCTATTTAATACTTAAAATAGTCTATTTTAAAGATTTAATTAAAACTTGAATTTATTCACATTCAATACCTTTATAAGGAACTTAATTTATGAGTGAGATTCTCTACATGGAAGAAAAGAATCAACAGTTTTCAATGTACCTTTCACAGGTATTTTCTGTGGATTTGCAAGACACGTTGGTTCCTGACTTTGAAAAGGTGCCATTCCCTAAGGAGAGCAATTACTTCCTTGGGAAGAATGATGGTAGCAGATGATATGCCTAATTCTAGTCAAGGCTAAAGGAAACCCAATTTTTCAGAATTGATGTAGATTTGAAAGAAAAAATAATTCTAAGCTGGATATAGGAAGAAAGTAAAACCATACAAATATTTCAAAAATTTCAGAGAAAAACTATTCAAAAACCTCAGTCAGTAGGATGAGAAACAGATCTGAACAAGGATTGGAAAATAGTCATTTACTATATAAATTGTGAAATAAGTATCCTTAATAGGTATATTCTTCTCTAATTTGTATGACTTTCAAAATATACTAATATAAATTTCCTCTTGAGGGGTCATGAAGTCAGCCAGACTGAGTTATAGTTATGTAGCTTAAGCAGGATAAAAGCAAATTATTTGAAACTTTTACCTTCCTGGAGCAGGATACCAATGGAAAATTGTTAACCAATGTTCCCATTACAGATGCCAAGAAACGCAATAATGGGGAAATTGAATCGAAAGTAATCAAGGGCTCTATGCCTCCGTTTTCAAACTTCTTCTTCTGAAGCTATTTTATTTAGAGGCATGTAAAGGTGTGATTTTAGCACACTGGCAGTATGGAATCTCAAATGATGGATGTGCCTTGTGGATATCTAAAGGAGTCATCATACCATTCTTTTCCTTTATTCTTCTTCAAGAAGTCATTTATGATTCATCCACTTATATTGCCATTAGACATGAGAGTCTAGTGAGAAAAGAAGTAGGTTTTTTGAAACACCAGTATATATAAAGCTTAAACAATGACTAAAAATAATAAACATAGTGATCTGAGATTTTTTAAATGATATATTATAAGCCTAATTTTCCAACAAGATAAAAGATTAATTCAGAGCTTTGGCCAAGAGATTTCTCCTCTTCTGTAACTCATAACAAGTTATACAAGTTATCAACATTCCCGAATCCAGATATTAAGAAAATGGATTTAGAGGATTATCAAACATAGGCTGTAGCTAATCACTTCTAAAAGTTTACAAAGTGATTATTTTTGCTTCAGAGACAAAACTTAACTCCTTGAGGAAGTGCTTTCAGATTAACAACATACAAATTGTTGGAGTTTAAATTTTAATAATTCATTCCAACTAATGAAGAGGTCTTGCTGAATTATGGGACACTTAAAAATGAGTATATTTAATTTATTTTAGCAGTAGTAGTCAAGTAAATATCCTGAAGGATTTGAAGAAAGAGATATAATTACTTATAGAACAACATTTTATAAGATATTTTATTTTTTTAATTTTAGAGAAGGATAAGAGAGAAAGAGAGAGAGAGAAGGAGGGAGGACCAGGAAGCATCAACTCCCATATGTGCCTTGACCAAGCAAGCACAGGGTTTTGAACCAGTAACCTCAGCATTCCTGGGCAACACTTTGTCCACTGTGCCATGACAGATCAGGCTAAAACAACATATTGTATACACAATAGGACCTTAAATTAAAATTACTAGATGAAGATCATAGCCATTGTGGGTGAGGGTCAGAGATACTCAGACTGAAGGACTCAAAAGGGTAAGGGATGAAGTATAGTCAAAGGAACTCATAGTTTAAACAAGCAGGTGACCACAAGGGATCTAGAAGCTATGTGTTTTTCTATATACCATGAAATAATGCTTCATGTGTATTCAATGCTAATGTCTTTCTATATAAAGAATGTTATGAGGCCCTGGCCGGTTGGTTCAGTGGTAGAGTGTCCGCCTGGTGTGCGGGAGTCCCGGGTTCAATTCCCAGGCAGGGCACACAGGAGAAGCACCCATCTGCTTCTCCAACCCTCCCCCTCTCCTTCCTCTCTAATCTCTCTCTTCCCCTCCTGCAGCCAAGGCTCCATTGGAGCAAAGTTGGCCCGGGTGCTGAGGATGGCTCCATGGCCTCTGCCTCAGGCGCTAGAATGGCTCTGGTTGCAACAGAGTAATGCCCCAGATGGGCAGAGTATTGCCCCCTGGTGGGCATGCCGGTGGATCCCGGTCAGATGCATGCGGGAGTCTGTCTGACCACCTCCCCGTTTCCAACTTCAGAAAAATACAAAAATACAAAAAAATAAAAAAAGAATGTTATGTTAGGTTCTGCTAAGAAATTTACAACTGATTCTTCAAAGTAGCTCTTTGCATGAATAAAGCACTTTTATAGATACCTTTTCTGCATTGATTGAGGAAGAAGAAGTGTTCTCAATTGCAATGTCCCTGCATTTGATTCGATAAAAAGAAAATTGAATGGAAGAACAAAACATGACTGGATTTTTTACTCTAACAATATTTTGATTTTTTGGGTCTTTGTTTCCTCATCTGCCCAATGAGGATAGTGAACAAAATTATATCTATACCTGGAGTCTTTTCCAAATGCACCATTAGTGTGGTTCACTAGTCCTATAATACAAAATCCAGACACTGATAAAGTGAGTAAATGATCAAATTAAAACACACAAGCACATCAGTTATATTATCCAGAGTACAACTTTTCAAATGCAGTAGATATTCATTAGTAGATCCTGAAATCAAAATCAACTTAATGTCTTCCAACCATCATTAATCAAGAAGAAATAAAATAGAAAATATGAGAGTGCATAGTAAGAAATAAGGACAAATATTGTTTCTTGAAGCTATTATTGTGATAGCTTACATATTATATATTAATGTGTGTGTATACTGAGTCATAGCATAAAACATATTTCTTATTCTTTACAGATATCAACAATATTTGTCAGCTACTTATTTAGAGTGCCTTTATTGGAGCTAAAGGAAAAGAGGCTTTTACTCACCAATAGTAGGGTCATGGTAATCAGGGAATTGATGACTAATAAACTGCATTGTCATTGCTGAAAAAATAAATAAATACAATTTATTAAAAATTCACCAATTTATCAACAAGATAGTCTTTAATGTACTCAGTCAGTCTTTTAATAGGTTCAAGTGAGTGACTTATTGCTATGAGTGACTAATTACACAACATGAACCACAAAGTGATGTTAATAAGAGGAAATTGTAGAAGAAAAAATGTATCTAGAGTGAACAATGATGCCAGATAATTCTCTGGAATAAATATGTCCAAATTTTTAGTGTATTTCAACAAAAATTGCATTGAAGTAAAAATTGGAAGGCTCTTGATATAAGAGGAATGTAAACAAGATATAAATTGTTTAGCTTATTCTGGCTACAGTGTTGGTATTGGTTGGGAAGATCTTTCTACTAAAGGTCCAGAACATTTTCTGGGACTTAACTTCTCATCTTTAAAATAAAAAGATAATCTCTGAAGTCTTATTAGTTATAAAGTATTACATAAGTTATTATCCTTAGCTTCTCACAGTTGAAAGTGTTTAGGTCACTTTTATTTTGCCTAATCCATGTTGTTGCGAATCTTTTATTAATTTTCATTACTTTCTTAGTATCTCCTCTAATTCTCCACATTCTTCTTAATATATACATTTACAGTACATTTTCAATGTTTCTCTTATAATGTTTCCTCTTTTAAATTTTCATTACTAGGAGATGGGGCATTCTGAAGTAAAGGAACAAACTTGGAAAAAATTTGTATATAATAGTACTCTTCCTTTTATCCAAGAGAGAGAGAAAGAGAGAGACATGGACTCTCTCCTTAACCGAACTTGAATCAGGTTCCTAAGTAATCTTCTCAAATAGGCGTTGACCTTGGTTCCTGTCCTGGCAATACCTGTATACCCCCAGATGCAGCAAGAATCCCTATAAATCAGTTTAGTAAGACTCTACCACACTTGATATTTGATCAATTCAATATCGGATCCAATTCCTCATCCCCTACTCTTTTATAAAATTTTTAATTAAATATACTGGGGTAACTCTTGATGTCTGATCATTGTGGGCTGTCTTTAGCAACAATCCTTTCGAGTCTGTTCAGCAAGCACCACCCTCTGCTCTTGATGTTTCCTCTTCATAATTTTCTAGCCAACAAAGCCTTCCCTCACTCCTTGCCTATAAATCCCCAGTTTTCTTTGTATTAGGAATTGAGTACAGTTTTACCATAAGTTATTTTCCCCCCATTTCAATAGTTACTAAATAAAATCTATTTTTCCACTTATTGTTTGTCTCTGTTTCCCTTTATCAATATGCACACACTTCAGCTAATGTCCAGAGCAAGGAACACAGTTATATTAAACAAATCTGTACAAGACAATAATCTACCCCTGCTGAGAAATGCAAAGAAATGAAACCTGACCCTGTGAAACAGAATTTCTGTTTACATTTGAACAATTTACCTCCTGTCTTTGTACCAACAAAGGAAGTCTCCAGATGAAAGTACCACTCAATTTGACAGTTTAGGACAAGTTTTTGAAATGCAAATCAATAACTTTACAGATAGCCTTAGGAGTTAAAATATTTCAGGTAAACAAACTGAAAGCAATATGTTTATTAAATGGATATCAAGGAGAATTTGGAAAATATTTTTCATGAATTTTAAAATAGCAATCTCCTCCATCTCTTAGTCTCTGGCTGGTTTACTGTCACAGAGGTCAGATGCCTGGTCTCATAAGGAAAAATTGACTTGGCTAGTCAATCAACTAAATTTCAAAGATAGCTCAGACTCCATAAATTTAAAAGTAAAATGAAGATATCCCCATTCCACCCTGCTCAAAGCAAAGAGATATGCATTTATTCACTCATTATGTTTTTTTAATAATTTTATTTAGAAAATTAAATTTAATAGGAGTACATAGGTTTCAGTTATAAACATTTCTATAGCATCTGAACTTTGATTGTGTTGTGTACACATCACCATGTATTTGTCCCTCTTTACTGCCCTTCTCCCTAACCCCTCCCCCCAACCCCTTTCCTCTGGTGACTACTTCACTTTTATTTATCATCCATCTTTTGATTGTCAATTATTTAGGCTAATTTTTTTTTTTTTTTTTACAGAGAGAGAGAGAGAGAGACAGGAACGGAGAGAGATGAGAAGCATCAATCATCAGCCTTTCGCTGCGCGTTGCAACATCTTAGCTGTTCATTGATTGCTTTCTCATATGTGCCTTGACCGCGAGCCTTCAGCAGACCGAGCAACCCTTGCTCAAGCCAGAGACCTTGGGTTCAAGCTGGTGAGCTTTGCTCAAACCAGATGAGCCCGCGCTCAAGCTGGCGACCTCAGGGTCTCGAACCTGGGTCCTCCGCATCCCAGTCTGATGCTCCATCCACTGCACCATCCACTGCGCCACCGCCTGGTCAGGCTGTTTAGGCTAAAATCTTAAAGATATCTTTGAACACTTCTCTCATGTCCTCCATCTGGTCACCATGAATTTTTAGTTTTGCTTCCAAAATATATTTCAAATATGTTCTGATTCTTTCTGATTTTTTTCAGTTCAGAATCTTATTTCTTTTGAAAATTTCTATTGCAATAAACAAACAAACAAACAAAAAACAAAACCCTGAATTCTCTGTAGCTATTTTCTTTCCATTCCATTAGAACTTTCATGATGTCTCCCCAGAATCATTTAAAAAATAATTACGTCATTCATATGTCAGCAACCATTAAGATAAAGACCACAGTCATTAACAAGTCATGTTAGCATATGCCTATCATACTTTTTCAGTCTCAATTTATACCACAACCCAAACAAACTACTCTGTGATCTCAGAATTACTGAAGTTTTTTCCTCCATGAGCATGCCTTTCTCCTATGGCTTAGAATGGCCTTCACCTTCTTCTTCCTTTTGGCATCATACTAAGACACTCCTTTGACCAAACTTGAGACAGGCTCCTCTGAACCTTCCACTAAAGTAGGTCTTAACTTTCTGTTTCTGTGTCATCTCTGCTTCACCCAGTCTTATCAAGAATCGTGCTGAGTCAGAGTGAATTAGCACACTGGATATCTGTTCACCCATGATATTCATTCCTCAATATTTCCCAGATGACCTCTGATTATCTGACATACTTTCAGGAAATATTCTATTAAGTCTGATTAAACAAAATCCCCCATATTCCTGTTGTTTTCTCTTAATAATTTTCCATCCACTGACCCCCACCCTGCTATAGGCTATAATTACCACTTGTCCCTGGCTGCATCTGGAATTGAGACCAGTTCTAAACTGAGGTCTCTTGTCCATATTGTAATAGTTTCTGAATAAAATCTATTTTTAATGCTTTAATTACTGTCTAGATGTGGTTTGCTTTAACAATGCTAATAATCACCCATATCTCTGCACAAATGTCACACTATTCAACCAACACACTGAAACTCTTGACCTACCAGGTGCCAGTACATCATAGTCATGGAAACTACCAAGAAGTGTTAGAAAACATTGTGTATAATTATGGGCTAAGTTAATTACCAAAAACATAAGAAAACATGTGGAAAGCTGAAGAAAGTTAGAAAAAATTTAAGGAAAAATATATAAGCATTTTAAAATCTGATAGATGGGCCTGGCCGGTTGGCTCAGCAGTAGAGTGTCAGCCAGTATGTGGAAGTCCCGAGTTCAATTCCCAGTCAGGGCACAGAGGAGAAGTGAAGTGACCATCTGTTTCTCTACCCTTCTCCATTCTTTCTCTCTTCTTCTCCTTCAGCTATAGCTCAAAAGGTTTGAACAAGTTGGCCTCGTGCACTGAGGATGGCTCCATGGTCTTTGCCTCAGACACTAAAATAGCTCAGCTGCCGAGCAATGAAGCTGTGGTCCCAGACGAGCAGAGCTTCACCCTATAGGGGGTTGCCAGGTGGATCCCAGTTGAAGAGTATTGGGAGTCTCTCTGTCTGCCTCCCTGCCTCCCACTTAAAAACAAAACAGTAAAACTAATAGATATATTTAATATTAGACTTCACAATCAAAGAACCAGTATAAAAAGTAAATGAATAAGTCAAGGATTTACCTGTTACACTTATTTATAAGAACACCTATTTTAGATAAAGGACATTTTACTTTACTGGAAACCTGTTGCTTATTATATAATTGAAAAAGGCCTTCAATTCTCAAATCGTCTGATCTGCCACTGAGACAAAATCAAAGAGAGAGTTAGCTGAGCATTGTCCCAGAACTTCAAAGATAATTTTAGAAAGATTGATCTGCAAAAGTTTCTTTTCTGTTTTACAAAGCAGATACCCAATATGGCGTCTCAGACCCATTTCTTTTTGCAGAGATATGTAAAACAAACAATTATAAGTAATCTGCTAAATATAAATACTATCAATCCAACTGGAGACTAAATCTCACTCATTTTATGATGTATAGGTGTACATCCTCAAAATTTTGGGTTCTTACTTTTCTTTGCCAAAGAGCCATTCTGTGAGAAAATCAATCATAGTTCCTCTTTTCTTTTCATATATTTCAACTGTATTGACTATAAAATGTCTTACTACATTGGTTTTTAAGTATCTAATGAAAGTGAAGGTCTATGTCTTCTTTGACAGGTGCATTCACATATACATGTGTTCACAATATTGAGAGATAAGTAGAGATCAATAGACCCCTAAGTAAAAACACTTGTCCTAACAAATACCCACATATATCAGAAATGAGCCTTTTGTTTAAAAAGAGATAAAGCATACAAACTTCCTAACTCTTGAACACAGACCTGCTCAGTGAATCAAGTTAACTAAATCCACTTGGCAAGCATGGCCAATTTATCCTCAATATATTTAGGAAAGACATAGGAAAGCATGACAAGATATTAGAAATAAATTTTACAACTATTATCCTAGAACTTATGGTGGGTGTAGGTTTTCTATCCTATAAAAGACAACAAGAATCATCTTGGAAATTTTTGAACAGGAGCAATCTCACATTGAGGCCAGGATAACTTCTCCACACATTTTAGAAAATCTCGTAAGTGAACAGACTCAAAACATTTTTCAAGGTTTACCCTGTAGTCTCTTAATAATGGAAGAGTCTTTGAAATAGTTTTAAAAGGTCCTACAAAGTACCGAACCTCTAAATGCTATAAGGATTCATTTATGGTATTCAGAGAGTCACTCAATCAAAATCATTGCCCATGTACATTTAGCAATTCTTGTCTCTGAGACTGTAAACCTGAACTCAGAAGTACATTAGCCAGAAATAAGAATGCTAAGGAAGGAGTGGGGTGATGGGAGGCAAACACAAAAACTGGTTGGATCTCAACAAGTATCTAAGGAAATTTATTTAATTTATTGGGGTGACATTGCTTAATAAAATTTTACAGGTTTCAGGTGCACAATTCTACAATACATGTGTGTTTACCACCCCAAGTCAAGTCTCCCTCCTCCATCACCATCTCTCCTGCCTCCACCCTCCTCCACTTTCCCTGATCCCCTTTTCCCTCTTGCAATCCCTACATTGTTATTTGTGTCTAGGAGTTTTTGTCTGTTTGTTTTGCTTTGGTTAACTTATTGTTAACTCAGTTTTATTTGTTTAATTTTTGTTGGTAAAATATTTTTAGATAATGAATTGTCCTCTGATGTCTGCTTTATATATCCCAATGTATTCTGATATTGTTTTTCAGAAATTTATATTTGTATTTTTTCTTTCATCTACAAGTTGATAAAAAAATTTTTTTAATTTCCAGCTGGAAGAGACTTTATTTTCAGGTTCAGTTTTACTATATTGTGATCAAAGAGTAATATTTTTAATAATGCTACTTTATATAACTTACTAATGTATTTAGTGTCTTAACATATAATTAATATGTTTGATAAAGTATATTGATAAGAAGGTAGTATTTAGTATATGCATTAATAAAATTTATTGTATTGATTTTAACTTTAATAGTCTTATTTTTCCCACTTTTTGGTCTTATATTGAGAATGAAGTATGAATTCACCAATTATAGACAATGCTGTTATTTGTTGCATAAGTATTTTTAACAGAAATATTCTCATTGTTGTTTGTGTATTTTATTATTAAAAAATTACTTTATTCATCTCATTCAGTCACTTTGGTCTGATAACAAGATTGTAATTGTTGCTTCATTTTTTTTTTTTCATTTGCTTGGTCTATCTTTCTATGTTTTTGCTTTTACCCATGTTTAGATTCTTGTATCTTAGTTGAGTTTATTGTATCCTACATAGTGCTGGATTTTGTTTTAAAAGCCAATTTGAATTTATTTTTTAATAGGTAAGTTAAAGTTTATTCACACTTACCTTCATGGCATGAGAGCTCATTTCTTTTTCTCTCGGAATAATATTCTATTGTCAGGCTCTACAACAGTTTAATTATCCATCCTCTGTCTTTGTGATTTCTAAAAGTATTACAGTTAGTGGATGACCCTTATTAGCAAAAAATGCATACCTTTTTCCATTAGAGTAATGGACATTTACTTAACATTAAGCTACAGATAACATCAGGAAGTATCTGATGGATTTTATATCAAAGATATTTTCTTTTATTAGTAGCCATACCATTAACATATCTTATGTAAATGTAGTGCTTGTCCAGACCTTTATAAAATATTCATTAATTGCATACAATTAAATAATGGGCAATTACATCTTCAATGTTCATACAAAAGTAGTGGTAAGAGATAACATAATCATTTTTTAAAGCAAACCTGTTTTGATTAAACTCTTCTTTTTCATGCATATGTTTTTTGTTTAAATTTCCATTTTATTATTCAGATAGTCCAATAATTTACTATTTCATTTTAAAGTTTCATTTAAACCAACTGCTTTTTGTTTTGCATAATTCAGTATTAAACCATCAAATTTACCAATATGAAAAATCTGACAATATTATATATCACTCTTCTCAGAATGTCAGTGGCATTTGCCCAGAGGCAGAGACTGTTATGGAAAAGGGATATTATAGAAGGAAAGGAGTCATTTTTCAAAAAAAAATTTAAAAGATTAAAATATTGTATAAAATTATACAACTTCATTTTTATACTACCTACCACCCCCCTCAAAAAAAGGAGAGGGAAAGAGAATAAATTTGTTATTTATGGGAAGTACTAACTGAAACACTGGAGAGTGATATAATCTAATTATACAGAGGTTGAGGTTGACAAGTTATTGCTTTCTTTTTGGGACTTGAAGGCCTGTCTGTGGAGTAGGACAGTTGAAATGGGAGTCTGATCATTAAGATTTATTCCCATTCCTCACTTGGCTTGTCATAGTACCTTGATAAAATTACTTAAATTCGCTGTGTCAGTTTTGTTGTCTGCAAAATAAGAGGAGAAAGGAAAGACACTTAGAGCTGCATCCAGATTAAACATTCTGCAATATCTCTTCCTTCCTTGCTTTCGCTCTCATCATTCTCAACATCATCACCACTAACTCGTCATCTATTAGAATCTGGTTCTGTTAATTCTATTCTAGTTCTGTCTTCTAGTTAATCATTCTTTTCAACCCACATTGGATTTCTGGCAGTTTTTCAAAACTTTCCAGCCATAATACTTCCAAAGGAAGAACTTTCCTGGTGGTGTTTCCTCTGCCGGAACACTGATTCCCCCATAACTGTTTGGCTTGCTTCTTTCAGAATATTATTTATATGTAACCTCCTTTGGGAGGTGTTCTTTCACCACTGAATTTAAATGGAAACTCATTCCTCCTCACTAGGACTCCCTATACCCCTTTCTGACCTTCATTCATTCATTTATTCTTTCTTTCATCTATTCAAAACCATCCATCATGTGGCAGACCCTGCTTTAGGTGTTAGAATGTATCAGTGAACAAAAAGGACCTCTGCCTTCTAGGGACTTACATTCTAGAGCAGTGGTTCTCAAAATTTTTGAAGTTGGGGTGTATTTAAAATCCTACAAATAATTATAGGCACACTATATACAAATTTCTGAGAAATATGTTATAATAATTTAGTCAAATATTAAAAAATATATATAAAGTCCAAATGTGCTTTTATGGTCATTAAATGAAATAAATATGACAAAATTAAATTAATTCTGACATTTAAAAACATTTTTATGTTACATTTTTGTTATACTTTTTTAGAATTCATAAAAAAGAGGGGTTAAAAAATTTTAAAATGACAACTTATATTTTTATATATATAAATACATTCTTAGTAAGATTTAGTAAATTCGGCAGGTGCCGGCGTGAATGTGTTAAGCTTTTTCATTCTTGTGTTTATGAGAAACATGAGCCTGATGTATCCTAGTGATTTCTTCAATGTTTGGGCATATATTTGGAAGGCAAACTCTCATTTCCTCATCAGTACATTGAAGAATTCCTCTCTTTTTACTCTTAATTGTGTTGAGTGCAGAAAACCCCCACCATACATATTATCTTAACTTCACACAAAACAAAGGATAGAAACTTTCCTCCAGTCTTTCTGGGGAACATGGGGGGGGGTAGTGTAAGCAATCCAGCACCACAGCTTAACAGCCTTTTGCAACCTAATCGGACAAGTGAGGTGGGGGATTGGGCAGACTGTTAGCTTACAGCCAATTCCCCACACCTCTGTCCCCCAAAATCTAAACTTCAAAAACCCTGTTGGATTTTTTGTCCCCAACAGGCACATATTTTTCTGGAATACCATAGGGGGCACCTGGAAATCTTCTAGGGTGCACCAGTGCACCCTGGCACACACTTTGAGAACCACTGTTCTAGTGGATGGTGGGAACAAAAAATAAAAATGGGCACATATTTACCTATACATTAACAAATATATATTTATATATACATGTGCATTAGCAGCATGTTTGATGGTGACAACTGCCATAAAACAGTAAGATGATTACAAGATCATTATTAAAAAATAAAGAAGTGTTAAATTAGGATGAACTTTTGTGGAAAAAGATTAATGAATATACTATTTCCAAGAAGAACAGGAAAAATGTCATATTATCCACTATTAAAGAACTTGTTCATATAGTTTTAAAAGGATTATAGTAACTATTGAATTACTATGTCTTTTATGGTCTAATAAATATACTTATAAGAAATATAATATTTTTTATTCAAAATATCATTAAGCTGGCAATTATATCCTTCTAAAGGAATTAAATTTAGAAGAGAATATTAGATATTAAGGTTTGTGAGTTGGATACCTGATCTTTCAAAATTCCTTTAAGGAACAACTAAAAAATATTTTAAAAATCATGTGTTATAGATCAATCATGAAACAAATTGGTAGGTTCATAGGACTCCAAAGTCAGATACTTTCTATCATGTTAATTGCTTCTTAGTAACTCTTCTCTCTTAACTGAAAATGTGTGTTCTTCATGAGTTGACCATAAATAGTTGATGAATAATCTAAAAGCATAGATAAGAAATATATATTTAAATAAATAAATAAATAATCTCAAATTATCTCTTAATTTACAGTTAAGCTCTGGTGACAATAGTTGATAGTTCTTTTGTTTTTCCACCAGCACTTATATTTACAAACATTTTCTAAGACACATTGAGTTGAAGAGCAGAAACAGTCTCATGAGAAGACACAGCATGGATATTTTGCAAGAAGGGCATGTTACCATGCTAAGAAACTTGAGTATGATGAGATGGCCACCCCCTGGGATGCCTCCAATCAGAATAATAAAATCCTTCTCAACTCAAAGTAATAGGGAGGTACTGAGAATGGTGGTAGAATAGGATCTTCATGGAGTTTGGCAAAGATATTCAAAGACCCCTTGTTAATTCCCTTTGCAGCATTTAGTACTAAAGAGGTTGAACTTTGGGGTAGACTGAAAAGACTGCAGAATCAGAAATTAGGTCAGAGGAATCCTAATCTCCACTTGGATGCCACCATTCTCTTATTCTAATTAATGCATCTCTAATATAAATGGAGTTCTACTGTGTCTTCTCAAAGGGTATAATGGATTCTAAGTTCCTATAACACTAACATTTAGAAAGAAGAATCCAGCAATGATGTTTTTGTGCCTTCTAACACAAAACTATAATTCAATATAGTTATAGCAGAATGCATGGAGCTCAGCAACCCAGTCAAAAGCCAAGTCTATGCCTCCAAAAGTAAGATTCTTTCCACCAATTATTATTTTCTTAGAATAGCAATGTCATGAGTAGATATAGGATGAGGACTATAAAAAAAGAAGGAGTTGAGATCTGAGGGTTCAGGGATAGATTAGAAAATGGTACTGTTTGTTTGGGGGAATGGTGGTAGACCAGAGAGGAAGACCGAAAATGCAACACTTAACTCTTCTCCATTTGGCTGAGGGTTTCCCTTCCCCAGAACGTTCCCCTCCCCTTCACTTCCCTTTCTCTTCCTCTCCCCATAAACCCTCTGCTAACAGAAAGAAATGGTACTTTTCAGGACATTAAAAATTCTATTCATCTTCACTGGGTGATTTTCAAGGATGATTGATGGTACACAAAAAGAAATGATGGATATTAAAACTCAACATTACCAGGTATTGCTTATTTGTTCTATGCTGACAGTTTATTTTTTACTCAGTGAAACAAAGAAGAAAAATAGTCATTTTCACCAATCATTTCTCAAGTATTTTATCATTTAGAATAAAACCCATCTCCCTAAGTAAAAAACACACTGTTGATGTGCTGTATACATTGACTACCACAAGTAAATGTGTCTTTTTCTTTAGCTTCATTTTTAGAGAATAATAATTAAAGAGGCAATTATTAGAGTTTCATTCATGTGAATGGGAGAAGGTAACCAGATAGTGCCAAAGTGCTCAGATTTAAAATCTACATAATTTGTCAGTGAAATTACCATGGACATTAATATTTAGTCTATATCAGAATTTATATTCTTATTATTTTCTAGAACACCTAACCCCAAATATACCTTCATATACTAGATATTTTCAGCTGAAGGAATCTGAAAAATGGCAGGTGTCGAAAGGACTCTGACCTCCCCCGTCTTCCCTACCACAGTCGAAAGACCCTCACATGAGAGCTGCTCTCCCTCTACCCAAAGAAAAGAGCATCTTTATGTCCAAAGACAGAGGGATGCTGAGAAGAACCTGACCAATCAGGCCTTACTAAGCACCCTATCTACCAGTTTACTATCCTTATCTCATATTCTTTTGTCATATCACATTTTCTGTAACTTTCCACTCTTCCTTAAACCTACCATAAAAATGCCTAAACTTGACCACATCTTCAGGTCTTTATTTCTTTATAAAGGTTTCAGTGTGGTACAAAACTTATATTAAATAAGATTGTACTCTTTCTCTTATTAATCTGTCCTTTTTCAGTCCAATTTACAGGGGCCTAGCCTAAGAACCTAACCCAAGATGGATAAAGAAAGAGGCTTTTTTCCTCACCTCCACTAGTCAGCTGGCTCCCATACCAAAAGGGCAATGAAGTATACACATAGTTTTCTCTTGCCTCATGAAATCTCTCTTCACCCTGTATGAAATCTTCCAGTTAGGACCTTGTGCCTTGAATGATTTTGGGTTTTTGGATGCTCTTCTTAAAACATTCTGGCCCTGGCCCAGTAACCATGGTCTTCCCCAGATCATGTTTATTTATATTAGTAACACCAATAATTATAATAATCTTTATAATAGTACACTTTTTAAAGCACTTTCTGGTTTATATGTTATTTTAAACTATATGTTACTTTTAAAAACATGTATGAATTGGGATGAATCTAAGGGCAAAGGTTAATAGACTGGATATCAGAGAAAGAGTTAGAGCAATCCTGACAGTCTGGAATGTGGAACAAACCCAGGAAGGTGAAGGGTTAACAGATTAAAGCAAAAGTCTTTTATTTCAATTTATCAATTTTACAATTATAAAAGCATAGAATGAGTTGGACCTGGCATGACATCTGTTCAAATAAAAAATGACATGGAGGTAGGATTAGGTCTACATAATTATCTGACAGAGTAGTATTTGAAGGAGACGTACAGTTTAGGATAGATTGTGAATCCATTATTAAATTTCAACATGTCACTGGTTGGTTCTTTTTATTTGATTTGTTATGGTGACATGACAAATATGCTTCCTCCCCAACAAAGCCCTGAGATGACACCCATTGTCACTCTGGTGAAATAGTCAAGGAAATGAATACTAGAGGATTCAGACATATTCTGGATTTGAATCTTGCCTCTATTACTTGATGCCTATGACTTTGGGAAAGTTAGTAAATAATTTATTGTTTCTCAGTTTCTTCTTTTATTAAGTGAGGTTAATAATAATACTTATTATTGGGTTGTTATAAAAAGTAACATATAAAAAACTGTAATAAGTAGTCAATTCTAAGCTCTCACTAAACAACATTTATCAAGAGTTTTAAAACTCTTTTATTTGGAATGATTTATATGGTTTCTCTTTCCAATATTGTACTGTGGTCTCAGAGTCAAATTATCCAATATGATATTTTTTAAACCACAACTCAAATATATGATGCTATTCCATCTGTTTAAAATATAGCATTTCAATCAATTGGTGTTCTGCTCTCATGAGCACACCTTGTTTGATAGTCTTTTTATTATCACAGGAATGTGAGTTTTTCGTTTATTTTTTGTTGTTGAATTAATGAGTTCATAGAGAAGAGAATATAATCAAGGTACTGGTTTCTAAAACTATTTAACCACATGCTATAGTGACTTGAAAATAAACTGTTTGAACTAGAATATACACCCCTTTTTACTTGGTTAGGGTTGTTTTCTATTATTTGCTCTTCTTAATATAAAAATTGTAACAAAGCTAGTATAGAACTCCAACTCTTTGGAGTGAAAGTAAAGTGAATTATGAAGAGATAACTGGCAAACCATCACTGACATACATGATGACAGTAAATCCTGGCAAGTGAAATTTCAAAGACAGCCTGCATTTCCACTTCATAAACAGTTGACACAATAGGAACTACCTGGAATTTGTCAAGGGTTTGATAGAAAGATCATTTAGAAAGAACTGGGATTCACAATGGCTAACACTAGCTCATTAAATTAATTAGGACAAATCCTAACAATAGCTCTAGTTCAATTTCCTTAACTTTTATCCACAATGAATGCATTAAATATACTTCTGTGTTCTTCTGTACTTTTGTTCAACAAACAATTGCATGATAGTTAGGTACTCTGTTAAGTTTTGGGAGAAAGTTGAAATACACAAACACTATCTTCAAGGAACTCATAGCTGACTGATGGACACTCAATGTTATGATAGTTAATCATAGGTTCTTATTTAGGCAAAGAGGAGAGGAATGCAATCTAAACCTGGAGCTGTGTAATTATTAATAGTTTTCTGAGAAGGCAATCCTGATTCTTTTTTTTTTTTTTTTTTTGTATTTTTCTGAAGCTGGAAACGGGGAGAGACAGTCAGACAGACTCCCGCATGCGCCCGACCGGGATCCACCCGGCATGCCCACCAGGGGCGACACTCTGCCCAACAGGGGGCGATGCTCTGCCCCTCCGGGGCGTCGCTCTGCCGTGACCAGAACCACTCTAGCGCCTGGGGCAGAGGCCAAGGAGCCATCCCCAGCTCCCGGGCCATCTTTGCTCCAATGGAGCCTCGGCTGCGGGAGGGGAAGAGAGAGATAGAGAGGAAGGAGAGGGGGAGGGGTGGAGAAGCAGATGGGCGCTTCTCCTGTGTGCCCTGGCCGGGAATCGAACCTGGGACTTCTGCACGCCAGGCCGACGCTCTACCACTGAGCCAACTGGCCAGGGGCTGATCCTTGAATAGTAAGTGTATGCTAATAATGCACGTGGGGTAGGAACAAAGGCGAAGTCACGAAGGCGCAGGCAACATACTACATACAAGAATTTCTGGTAATTTGATATAGCTGTAGAGCAAGGTGACCAAGGTCCAGATGAAGGGTGGAAAGAAAGCCCAACGTTATATTTCCAAAGGCCCATTATGCCATGCTGAACATTCACAATTTTCTCCTAAAAGCAGTGGGCAATCATGAAAGGATTTTTTAGAGGGAAGTGACTTATTCAAACCTCATTTTGAAAACAAAATCCACTGGCAGAAATGAAACAACAGATAAGAAGTGGCATCACAATGTGCAGGGATACCTGGTAGGAGACTGCTGTGGGAAGGCTGGGTAAGAAGCAACCAATGCTCAATATGAAACTCCAGCAGCAGGGGCTTGAAGGGACAAATGGAATTGATAAATATTACAGAAAGAGAATTTGCAATAAATGAGGGACCGATTAAATGTACGTGGAGGAATTATTTTTTCTAGGGGGAGTGAGGGGTGCCCTTTGCTGAGAGCCACAGTAATAAAATAGGTTAAAAAAGATAATACATTTCCATATAAGATAGATAATGAATGTGGGCATCCATTCAAAATTTGACATATGGGCTTAAATCAGGAGATGATCTCTCAAATACCTTTTAAACTAATATTATAACTCAATTTACAAAAAGAAAATTAGTTAAGAAAACCATTTTAGTGTTAACTAAATGTAACTAAATAGCATTAGTTACACTAATGCTAATCATTAGTGTAAATCTGAATAATTGAAAAAAGGAATATTATTTAAGTATTTGTTATATACATTATTCTTGCTTTGAAATAGCTCATTAACTCAAAAAGAATATAACTTTGTTTAATAATTAACCCACAAGTTAGGGATTCAAAAAAGCTGAAAGAAATGTTCAATGTTTAAGTCTTGAACATATTTTAGGATATCCCTAATTACTTTTATCCAGATGAAATTGGTACTTTTTCAAGCTACAGCTTCCTTTGTTTTCCACTACTGATCTTTGTGTGTGTGTGTGTGTGTGTGTGTGTTTTAATTATCACAAGACTGTTCATTTCCTGTATGACACAGAGACAGACAGGGTACCCAGGGCTATACCAAGTTTTACAAGCCAAGTATTGCCAGACAATAGCTTTCTAGACAATGACACTCTTCTCTCATGAATTATCTTTAGTTTTTTCTCCTTTTACTGCCATTGTCGTTTTATTCAACAAGGGCTAATAAATAACAATCAAGTCTTTTTTCCTTCTTATAATGTAAAAAGTTAATTAATGCATTAACTTTTATTACATATATAATTAAAAAGTTAAATAGTACCATTGATCAATGTGAAAAAAAATATGAACCTAAATCATCAGAAAAATATGGATGCTCTAAGAAATTTAATTAGGATTATGTAAAGAATAAAGAGCTATGTATGGGAATGATTTATGACTGGACCTTATTTGTTTCTAGTATAATATTCATGGTGATCTGTATAATGTAAAATCTAATTTGAAAGCAGATGATACTATTTCCTAACTCTAACCTCCTGAATCCTTCATGGGATTTATCATATAATCACCCATACAAGAGTCTCTAATTTCCATTGCAATTCTATATACATTGATGCTCAAAAGCTCTCCCTACCTGTCCCTTTCCACAACTTTGACTTAGCCTCAGCCCGGTCTCTTACTTGTTTGTTTTCTTCTCTATCTGCATTTTACATTTAGCTTAATCTCTCTTCTTCTCTGAGAACTTCCCCAATCCCTCCAATTGCCAGTGGTTTTAATTACCTTCAGCATGTCTCACTTTCTTCATACAAGTATCTGTGCTCCCAAGTAAGTAGACTATATGAAGATGAGGGTGTGGAAAGTGGCCATGAAGTAAGCAGGAACTTACAGTTACATCTTGTCTATTAGTTACAAGCACATTGCATTTTTTCTCAAGTCTCAGTACCACTTTTAGATAGATATTATCATTGTGGATGATTAAATAAGACATAGAGAGGTTTTATAACTTGTCAACCCCTTCCCCCATCCCAAGTTTTCAGTGGGAAGCTGAATTTGAATCTAATGTTGCCTAGTTTGTCTTTCTCCTGTGACCCATGGCCATAGCATAGTAGGAATGACTTTGAAGTCAGGTGCTAGGGTATAATTTGCAATGATGCTCCTCATTAGCTGTATAGACTACTTATTAAACATTTTCTACGGTCCCTGCTCAGGATTTCACACACCTTATTACATACAGGTAAGGTTGTAAGAACCTTAAGCATGGTACTCATATTATTTTCACTTCATAAATAAGAAAAACAAACCACAGGGAGTTTAGGTAACTTGTCCAAGGTCACAGAATAAGAGGCACAATTGGGCTTCAATTTTAGGCTGTCTAAACCTGCACTCTGAATCATTATGCTAATCACTATGTCTTTATAGGAAACTGCCATAACCTCTTAAGCAGTGAAAATATCCTTATGTGTAAAATGAATATAGCATTGTTTTGAGGATTAAATGAGATTAGAGGGAAACATCTACACATAGCAGTAACTAGATAAGTAATGTTTGCTTTTATCTTCATTATTCAATAGTGCTGTCTGAGAGGCTTGGGGAAAGGATTAGGTAATTTTATCTCATTAAAAAGTGGTTTTGTGTATACAATTACTGCTCCATAAATACTTTTTTATTTTATTATTTTATATATTGGTTGTTTTGAAAGACGGTGAGAAGAAAACAGAAAGGGTATTATCAAATATTGACAGATGCATAATTCTAGTATTATATTATATTCAATTTACATGAAGAAAATAATTGAGCCTTGTTTTATGCTACCATACAAAAAGGAGATCCTTGTGAGAGAAATTTTCTCATTGGATCTTATATCCATGTAATAGCAGAAACCATCAATATAATCTACCTCAGAATCGAAGTGCTTGCTTTACTCATATTTGCCTATAATACAGCAATATAACTGTATTATGAACTCTGGTCAATCATTTTCTATCATTATCCCCCTTAAGACATTCCTATGCAAAGGTGCCCACAGCAGAGAACCTAGCATGCATTGGATTTGTGAAACTCTTTAACTATGAGCAATTCTATACCAAGAGAGAAAAAGTTGTGGAGTTAGTTCTTTGTTGAAAGTTAATTTTACTTTGTCCTCATCTCCAATCTCTCACTAAATGCGTGTGTGATTGCAAGGATGACAAGGCTAGACTACACGGCTGGGTCATTCAAATATCATCTGCCTGGAAAAATATAGAAGACCTGAAAGTGGACTGGAGGATGACATCATCCAGCCAAGAACACAAAGATTATTGGCTTGAGCCCCAAAGGTGTCCCTTTAAGGCAATTTATAGATGTGCTACAAAGAAGATTAGGGAGATTGCTGTATCTAAAAAAAAAGGACTAATGTCTAACTCCTGGGAGCAAAATTAATAATTTCAAGTAACATGGTTTAAGAAAGAATATAATAAAGAAGAGTCGTCTATATGGAAAACCAAGAAATTAATTGAAAAGTAATTATATGCCAGGGTTAATTCAGCAGTGACTAAGGAAATATAAATGATATCTAGAAAATGAGTATTTTAGTTATCAGAAAGTCAGACTCAGAATAATCTTATTAAATTGTTTCATAGCCCTCTTCAATTCCGTATCCTCTGTTTCATGTCCTAAAACCTGTCCGCTTTCTTATTCTGTTTGCTTGGTACCTTAATAATAGAAGGGTTTCCTGGAATAGCAGAAAGGAAGTTTCTGGTTATTGGAGAAAAAATAATTTTCATTATAAATTGTCCTTTCTGGTTCTTAAATTATTCTTCCTATACAGAAAATTTGATTAAGATAAATTACTTTCAAGATTTATTATTCTCATGGTGCCTTTATAAAATTTTGTGTCTGAATATGAAAAGCAAAGAACTTGGATCTGTAGAGATGGCCCATGGTGATATTGCAGCTTTCAGCTCATTTTCACGCATCCAGACCTGTGAAATCAACCAGGGACTGATATACCATTACTTTAAAAAGTTCTTTAGCTGATTCTGATGGTACATTTGCTATGGCTTCCCAAATACAGTAACGCCGCGTTTAAGAGAGACGGGCAGTCTGATAAACTAAGGACTGCTCTTTAATTGTTTATATAAATAACAACTACAAAATGAGAGAAATAGCTTTATTCTTCTTACAAAAAAAGCTGTGCAAGCAGCCTAATTCCTTCTAGAGACACACACAGGGCCATGTCGCCTGGGAATGCTTGATGGATACCTGGTGATGGAAACAATGATGAATTGGCACTAGGACACCAAGATGGACATTATAGTTGCAGGTGTTTGACAACTCTGCAGCAGAGGCTGGGTTAGAAGAAGATTTAATTAGGTCAGCCTTTCAATTTTCAATGTTTCTACCTTTAAGCCAGGAGACAATACCCATGATGTTGCTCAGGTTCTACAGAAAAAAATGATTAAATAAAGTCGATTCATTCTTATCCACAACTAGAAAAATACATACAACATTATTTTTGTAGCTCCTTTAGTATAAGTGATATAATATAAAATATAGTACAATATGAAAGTCTACAGTTCTCATGTTGAATAAAGGACATCATCTCCTACCAGGGACAGTGCTGTAGGACTGGTTATGGGTCTTGGTTTTTTTTTTCTCACATGTTCTTGGCTTAGGAGGAAAAAACTTGGATTCAAAGAAGCCTAAAGTTCACAGGGAAATTCTGGATCTACTAAGCAAGGATATAAGTGCAGAGGAGTAAGATGAGTGAGCCTAGGGCAGGGAAATTACCCAACTATGGGTAAACAGGTATTTAAGGTCAGCAATAGCATGCTAAAAATTAGGATCCGGATATGGTGAATTCTGTACTCAGCCTTCAGCCATTCTCTGAATTTTGGTCTTCCTTGGTCTGTGTGTGTGTGTGTGTGTGCGCGCGCGCGTGCGTGCAAGGGAGAGAGAGACCTGAGGGTGGAGATAAATGTTTATGGAGAGACAGAGATCAAGCCTATTTGCAAAAGTGAGAATTAAATGAAGACATAAATAACAGGTTGCCATGTGTCCACAGAGGACACTCAATGACTCACTATTATTACACATGCAGAAGCCCAAACTTAGCAGGAGTTTCTTGCACAGTGATATATTTAATGGTACAAATAAGTGTTTATACTTTAAAAAGTTAATAGTGAGGACAAAGTCCAGGGTACTGAAGAATGACTCAGACTCTCTGTAAAGCTAAGCCATCACTGTTAAACCCATCAATACCATAGCACACCGGTGCTGAAAACCAACAGAAGTAATATTCCTCCCAAGACTGTACAGGCACTGTCATCAAAGTTAATAAACATTTATTGCAAAAGATTATTGGGAAGTTTCCCAGAGCTGTTTTCTCCCAGGGAAATATGTACTTACAGGAACTGTGCTTTAAAGGTAACTCAATCACACATCATGTTTTAGGTTGAGAAATGACCAATAGGGGACAGTGTAAGTGGTGGCACTTATGAAACAAGAAGTCGGCACTTGACAGCCATTTTATTACACTTGGAACATATTGAAGAAATAAATCACAAAGGTAGTAAAGAATTTAGATTTTGAAACCCTAGTCTTGGGAACTTGAACTCTATGGAGAGTCAGAAGATGAATTCCTGGCACTGAATACATCAGGATCGCTCTGGGCATTGGTGAGGACCTCAGCAATCACAAGTCCCCTAGGTCTTGCCAGGATCCATGACAGGGACAATAGATTTTGACTGATCAAAGCTGTTACAGTCTTTGTGTCACCTTTAAGCAAACAAAGCTAACCCCTATTTCATTACTCTTGTCTCCTGATACCTCAACTGTCCAAAATAAACTTTTATTTAATTATAGGCATGAAGTTTTACTTTTCAATAGTTTGACTTTTGAAAAAAAAGCTCCTTGTTCATGTTATTATGAATGAGATTCGACCATCCCAGGGGTTTGTGTAAAGGCAGATAGCCAGGGCAGACTCTTTCTGGATATACTATGTTGTGTTATCTATTTATTAAAGCAGGGAGAATTCTAACAAAATGTAATGCTTATCATATCTGTTGTATCCTGATTTCTTTTGCCTCCTCTTGTCCCCTAATATATGGTCCTAATCATCAGACCTTTTTTCTGCCCTCTTTGATACCACAATCTTGCTTATTGTTTGAGTTAAATCACAGAAGGCTCTAGCCCTTGGCTTTCCCAATGCAAAGCACTATATATAAAATGAGTTACTGCAAATAAGGCAAGGCCAGTGCCATAAACCTGTCAACCTCATCTCCATGATTTTCCTTCCAAACAGCACCACACACTTTCTTGATATTACCTGACACTGCAAAAAGGGCAAGCCTTATTAAAGTTAGGCATTTACGAATTGCATGTTTTAACACATCCTCAATAATGTAAAAGAAATTGGGAGTATTCAGAATGGATCATTTTTAAATAGCTTTGGTGGGGATTCATCGTGTGTATGTGTGTGTGTGTGTGTTAAACTGGCATTCACTATTTAGTTAGTGTGGAAAGCAGAAGGCATTTTAGTTTGGGTTTAAGATTTAGTGATAGCATCCTGCAGTTTTCCACACTCCACCCAAGAACATCAAACAAGCAGAGAGGGACAGATGTTGATATTTTCTGTGGCGATGGAGCCTGCCCAATGGATTGGCACTTCCTTTCTGTGTATCCTCTAAAGCAAAGCCAGATGCAGTAAAAAGGCTTTGGCCAAAAAATTAGAATTAAATCAGGAGCCAAATATACTTAGGAGGATTTGAGTGTGTTCTGCCTGGGAAACATAAAGTACAATATTGGACTTTCTGGATTGATATAAGAGGAAACGTACAATGAATAATTAAAGTGAATGGGAACTGCATCAGGAACGTATTATTTTTAGTATGCCATGGTCAGTTTATAATACGTGAATTAAAATGGTAATTAAAATGAGGAAATAATTGAAGTGGGTAGTGGTTAAAAGTCAAGTAATTTGTGGCCCTGGCTGGTTGGCTCAGTGGTAGAGCATCGGCCCGGCATGTGGATGTCCCAGGTTCAATTTCTAGTCAGGGCACACAGACGATGCAGCCATCTGCTTCTCCACCCCTCACCTTCTCATTTCTCTCTCTCTCTCTCTTTCTTTCTCTCTTGCAGTTCCCCTTCTGTAGCCATGGCTCAATTGAAGTGAGTTGGCCCCTGGCACTTGAGGATGGATCCACAGCCTCTGCCTCAGGCACTAAGAAGAGTTTGGTTGCTGAGCAATAGAGTATTGCCCTAGATAGGCACAGCACTGCCCCCTAATGGGCTTGCCAGGTTGATCCAGGTCAAGGAGCATGCAGGAGCCTGTCTCTCTGCCTCCCCTACTCTCAAATGAATATAAATAAATAAATAAATAAATAGCCAAGCAATTTGCTGACATGTTAGATGGTTTAGAATCACAAATGTAGGTGTAACTGTATTGATAGTAACATCGAAGAACTCTTTTCTACATATATTTTAGAAAATAATTACTTGAATGTGCATGAAACAAAAATTACCTTGGATGGACAGAAGAAAGTTTCAAATAAGTGGCCAACATGAGATGTCCAGATATAAATTAAGAAATTATAGATGCGACACTCAGAAATTAAGATGCGACATCACCTGGCTACTTAGAGTGGTCCAGTGGTTGTTACACATGCAGACCCTAAGGCTCCACTCCAGACTTACTGGATTAGAATTCCATTTTAACAGGATTTCTGAGCAACCTGTATGCACATTAAAGTTTGAGATGCACCGCTCAATAACACTAAAAAGATCTGAGGGGAAGACAAGATGGCGGTGGAGTAGGCGGACATACCAACATCTACCTCCCAGAACCAAAGTGGATTACAAACTATTTTAAGAACTATCATCTGGAAAAACCAACTTTGGACTAAACTAAGAGGACTCTTCAACCAAGGAACACTGAGGAAGCCACACTGAGACTGGTAGGAAAAGCAGAAATGCGGAGAGGGCTGCCTAGCTCCCTGGAGTGAACGGCAGCCAGGAGAGAGACTTGCATGGGGGGAAGTAAATTTAGCAGAAAAGGGAGGGTCCTGAGCCCCAGGAACAAAGCCCCAGCCTGCAGCCCCAAAGCCCAGAAGAGGCATAAGGACAGTATTTAGCTAGAAACAAGTCAGGATACTGTTTGTGAGAGAGTCTGATTTCTCAGACCCAGGATCCTTCTTAAAGGGACCAAGCAGAACATCTCTCTCACAAACACTCACCCAGGGCTCCTGGGGACGGAGGGAGAGGGGAGAGAACCACAGTAACAGGAAGAGAGTGTAATCTAGGAGGCATAGGGAGAAACATTTTGGGAGATAGCCACCCTAACCCTTGGGACCAGTCACTCCCCAAAGCTGAAGTGAATATTTCCCCCGGAAACAGCAATACCAGCAAAGGGAAGCAGGAGAGCAGCCAAACAAGTCCCCCGTGGCACTAAGAGCAGAGTTGCTTAGAAGGAGGGAGCTTTCGGGTCTACAGTAGTGAGTGTTAGGGTCTGAGCTGCACTGCCGGCACTCACATGGCTGAGGGCTCGCCAGAGGGCGGGCGGCAGCGGGAGACGGAAGTGTGGTTCTGCTGGCAGGGGCGGAAGCTGGCTGGCCACCACTGGGCTTAGGTGTGAACTCAGTCTTGCCCAGCTGGGGAGGAGGGGGTGTGCAAAAGCGGTCAAGCCCAGCTGCTGGCAGCCTGTAATCCAGCCTGAGGGAGAAGGGTGGGAACCCAGGAAAGGGTGGAGACCAGCCCCTGAGCAAGGGCAAAGGAGCACAGCCTTGCCTGCCCATGCAACCCAGGATTGTGGTCTGACTTGGGAGCCAGCTCCTCCTGCGGAGGTGGAGCCAAAAGCCCAGAACAGGCGGAGTTACGCTACTGAACTGAGCGTGGGCACGCAGTCCTGCCCTGCCGGTAGAGCCAAGGCTAGCAGCCATTCCATGAGTGGGCTCCTCCTGCAAGGGAGGGGCGAAAGCCCGGAAACAGGTGGAGACAGGTGAGCAAAGGTGCTTGCCAGTGCCCTCAGGACCGAGCATAATGTCATCCATGGGGGCGGAACAAAGGCCAAGGCCACCAAGGCTTGTGCACCCAAGTACGTGATCACAGCCACTCCCATGAAGAGAAAATGCAGAGGCAGAGAAATGCAACACAAATGCACCAAGAGAAATCCCCAGAAAAGGACCTAAATGAATCAGATATAAACAAATTACTGGATGCAGAGTTTAAAATAATGATTGTTAGGATGCTCAAAGATATTAGAACAACAATAGATGGTCATTATGAAAACCTAAATAAAGAGGTAGCAAATATAAAAAAGGACATTGAAATAATAAAAAAGAATCAATCAGAAATGACAAATATAATATCTGAAATAAAGAATACAATGGAAGGAATTAAAAGCAGGATGGATGAAGCAAAGAATTGAATCAGCGAGTTAGAGGACACAATAAATAAAAGCATGGAAGCAGAGCAGAAAAAAAGAAAAGAGACTCAAAAAGTCTGAGGAAACTCTAAGAGAGTTCTGTGACAACATGAAGAGAAATAACATCTGCATCATAGGGGTTCCTGAAGAAGAAGAGAAAGAACAAGGGATAGTGACTTTGTTAAAACATATCATAGCTGAAAACTTCCCTCAATTAAGGCAGGAAAACATCTCACATGTTCAGGAAGCACAGAGAACTCCATTAAGGAGAAACCCAAAGAAATCAACACCAAGACACATCATAATTAAAATATCAAAGCTAAGTGATAAAGAGAAAATATTAAAAGCTGCTAGAGAAAAAAAGACTATCACCTACAAAGAAGCCCCCATAAGGATGACTTCTGACTTCTCAACAGAAACACTTGATGCCAGAAGGGAATGGCAAGAAATATTCAAAGTAATGCAGAAAAAGAGCCTACAACCAAAACTACTTTATCCAGCAAGGCTAACATTTAAAATTGAAGAAGAAATAAAAAGCTTTTCAGACAAAAAAACATCAAGAAATTTACTGCAACCAAACAAAGGTTGCAAGAAATGCTAAGGGACCTGTTGTAAACAGATCAAAGGAGAAAAAGAATATAGCAAAAGAGGAATACAGTTTTAAAGAATAAAATGGCAATAAACAATTACATATCAATAATAACCTAAAATAAAAATGGATTAATGATCCAATCAAAAGACATAGGGTAGCTGTGTGGATAAGAAAACAGGACCCATACATATGCTGTCTACAAGAGACACACCTTAAATCAAAAGATGTACACAGACTGAAGATAAAAGGATGGAAAAAAATATTTCACGCAAATGGAAATGAAAAAAAAGCTGGGGTAGCAATACTTATATCAGACAAAATGAACTTTAAAACAATGACCATAGTTAGAGATAAAGAAGGTCACTACATAATGTTAAAGGGAGCAATCCAAAAGGAAGATATAACCATTATAAATATCTACGCACCTAATATAGGAGCACCTAAATATATAAAGCAGACTATGATGGACTTAAAGGGCGAGATCAACAGCAATAATATAATACTAGGGGATTTCAATACATTAACATCATTAGATAGATCCTCAAGAAAGAAAATTAACAAAGAAACAGCAGACTTAAAGGACATATTAGATCAACTCGATTTAATAGATATCTTCAGAACCTTTCACCTTAAAACAGCAGAATATACATTCTTTTCAAGCGCTCATGGTACACTCTCTAGAATAGACCACATGTTAGGACACAAAAGTGGTCTCAACAAATTTAAGAAGATTGAAATCATATCAAGCACTTTCTCTGATCACAATGGCATTAAACTAGAAATCAACCACAACAGAAAAACTGAAAAACATTCAAACACTTGGAAACTAAATAGCATGTTATTAAATAACAAATGGGTTAACAATGAGATCAAAGAAGAAATTTAAAAATTCCTAGAAACAAATGATAATGAGCATACATCAACTCAAAATTTATGGGACACAGCAAAAGCAGTCCTGAGAGGGGAGTTTATAGCATTACAGGCATATCTCAAGAAGCTAGAAAAAGTTCAAACAAACAACTTGACCCTACATCTAAAAGAACTAGAAAAAGAACAGCAAGTAAAAGCCCAGAGCTAGTAGAAGGAAGGAAATAATAAAGATCAGAGCAGAAATAAATGACATAGAGGCTAAAGAAACAATACAGAGGATCAATGAAACCAGGAGCTGGTTCTTTGAAAAAGTAAACAAGATCGATGAACCTTTAACCAGACTCACCAAGAAAAAAAGAGAGAGGACTCAAATAAATAAAATTAGAAATGAGAGTGGAGAAATAACAACTGACACAACAGAAATACAAAATATTGTAAGAAAATACTTTGAAGAACTGTACTCCAAAAAACTGGACAACCTAGATGAAACGGACAAATTCCTTGAAACATATAATCTTCCAAAAATCAATCTGGAACAATGAGAAAACCTTAACAGACCAATTACAACAAATGAGATTGAAACAGCTATCAAAAAACTCCCAAAAAAGAAAAGTCCTGGGCCTGATGGCTTCACAAGTGAATTCTACCAAATATTCAAAGAAGAACTAACTCCTATCCTTCTCAAGCTATTTCAAAAAATTCAAGAGGAAGGAAGACTTCCAAACTCCTTTTATGAGGCAAGCATAATTCTGATTCCCAAACCAGGCAAAGACAACACAAAAAAAAGAAAATTATAGGCCAATATCCCTGATGAATTTAGATGCAAAAATCCTCAACAAAATATTAGCAAACCAGATCCAGCAATATATGAAAAAAATCATACACCATGATCAAGTGAGATTTATTCTTGAGAGGCAAGGCTGGTACAATATTCGCAAATCAATCAATGTGATTCATCACATAAACAAAAGGAAGGAGAAAAACCACATGATAATTTCAATAGATGCAGAAAAAGCATTTCATAAATCCAGCACCCATTCATGCTCTCAGCAACGTGGGAATACAGGGAATATGCCTCAACATGATAAAGGCCATCTATGACAAACCCACAGCCAATATAATACTCAATTGGTAAAAATTAAAAGCAATCCCCTTAAGATCAGGAAAAAGGCAGGGGTTCCCCCTTTCACCACTCTTATTGAACATAGTTCTGGAAGTCCTAGCCACAGCAATCAGACAAGAAAAAGAAATAAAGGGCATCCAAATTGGAAAAGAAGAAGTAAAACTATCGTTATTTGCAGATTATATGATATTGTATATAGAAACCCCTAAAGTCTCAGTCAAAAAACTACTAGACCTGATAAATGAATTCAGCAAGGTGGCAGGATATAAAATTAATACTCAGAAATCAGAGGCATTTTTATACACTAACAATGAACTGTCAGAAAGAGAAATCAAGGAATAAATTCCCTTTATCATTACAACCAAAAAAATAAAGATCCCAGGAATAAATTTAACCAGAGAAATTAAAGACTTGTACTCAAAAAATTATAGAACATTGATAAAAGAAATCAGGGAAGATACGAACAAGTGGAGGCATATACTGTGCTCATGGTTTGGAAGCATAAGCATCATTAAAACGTCTCTATTACCCAAATTTATAAATTCAATGCAATACCGATTAAAATACCAATGACTTACTTCAAAGATATAGAACACATATTCCAAAAACCTATATGGAGCCAAAAGAAAACACGAATAGCCTCAGCAATCTTGAAAAGGAAGAATAAAGCTGGAGGTATCACACTTCCGGATATTAAGTTATATTATAAGGTCATTGTACTCAAAACAGCCTGGTACTGGCATAAGAACAGGCATATAGATCAATAGAACAGAACTGAGAACCCAGAAATAAACCCACATTTTTATCAACAACTGATATTTGACAAAGGAGATAAGAGCATACATTAGAGTAAAGACAGCCTCTTCAACAAATGGTATTGGGAAAATTGGACAGCTACCTGCAAAAAAATGAAACTAGACCACCAACTTACACCACTCACAAAAATAAACTCAAAATGGATAAAAGACTTAAATGCAAGCCGTGAAACCATAAGCATCTTAGAAGAAAACATAGGCAGTAAGCTGTCTGACATCTCGCACAGCAATATATTTGCTGATTTGTCTCCACAGGCAAGTGAAATAAAAGACAGGATAAACAAATGGGACTTTATCAAACTAAAAAGCTTCTGCACAGCTAAAGACAATAAGAACAGAATAAAAAGACAAACTACACAATGGGAGAACATATTTGACAATACGTCTGATAAGGGGTTAATAACCAAAATTTATAAAGAACTTGTAAAACTTAATACCAGGAAGACAAACAATACAATCCAATCCAAAAATGGGCAAAAGAAATGAATAAACACTTCTCCAAAGAGGACATACAGATGGCCAATAGGCATATGAAAAAGTGCTCAACATCACTAATGATTAGAGAAATGCAAATTAAAACCACAATGAGATATCACTTTACATCAATCAGAATGGCGCTCATCAAAAAAAAAAAAAACACAACACAGAATAGGTGCTGGCGAGGATGTGGAGAAAAGGGAACCCTCTTGCACTGTTGGTGGGAATGCAGACTGGTGCAGCCACTGTGGAAAACAGTATGGAGATTCCTCAAAAAACTGAAAATTGAACTGCCTTTTGACCCAGCTATACCACTGTTAGGAATATACCCCAAGAACACCATAGCACTGTTTGAAAAGAAGAAGTGCACCCCCATGTTTCTGGCAGCATTGTTCACAATAGCAAAGATCTGGAAACAGCCCAAGTGTCCATCAGAGGACGAGTGGATTAAAAAGATTTGGTATATATATACTATGGAATACTACTCAGCCATAAGAAATGATGACATCGGATCTTTTACAACAACATGGATGGGCCTTGATAACATTATACTGAGCGAAATAAATAAATCAGAAAGAACTAAGAAGTATATGATTCCATACATAGGTGGGACATAAAAATGAGACTCAGAGACATGGACAACAGTGTTGGGGTTACAGGGTGGGGGGGAGGAGAGGGAAGGGGTTGGGAGAGGGGAAGGGCACAAAGAAAACCAGTTAGAAGGTGACAGAAGACAATTTTATCAATGTCACCCCATCAAAATTAATCAAAAAAAAAAAAAAAGAATGTGTCTCACGGCTAATTCAGGCAGTTAGAAGAATAGTATAAGGATGCTAATTCTGCTTCTCAGGCCACATCCTGCAAAAGGGGCCCCAAGCAAATTGATGACTTGGCTCCTCTGATTTTGCCAATTGGATTAAAAAAAAAAATAGGTCAGGAACACCCTGAAATGGAACTAACGACACATGAGCATAAATTTAAAGGACTTTTAGATACTGGAGCTAGTGTATCTGTTATTGCTAAGCTACATTGGCCTCCTTCCTGGCCCACTTATGCAGCAGCCACAGAATTACAAGGTATAGGGCAGAGTAAATCCCCTCAACAAAGTTCTAGTTTTCTACATTGGGGAGATTAAAAAAGGCATTCTGGATTTTTTAAGCCTTCTGTGCTCCCTGGATGGCCAATTAATTTGTGAGGTAGAGATGTTTTGAAAAATACAGGAGTGTTGCTTGTCAGTCCTAATGGTTTAGTCAGTACTCAGATGCTTGATCAGGGATTTTTGCCCACCAAGGGTCTAGGGAAAGAACAGCGAGGAATTCTCACCACCATAGAAGTGGCACCCAATACCAGAAGGTGTGGATTAGGATATCAAAATTTAGCATAGGGGCCTTGGTAGCTCCTGCTACCTCAATAATGCATTGTGCAGATCCAATTACTTGGAAATCAGATAATCTTGTATGGGTAGACTAATGGCCCCTTTCTTTGGAGAAACTTAGGGCAGCTGCTCAATTGGTACAAGAGCAGCTACAGCGTGGGCACATTAAACCATCTAATAGCCCATGGAATACACTTCTATATTTTGATCTTGTTGCCTCCTGGATTATCAAGGGGCATAGGCGACCCTACAGTTTATCGATTTTGAGCCTCAAAATTATTGTTGTTCCTTTTTTCAAAGGATCAACAACAATGGCTCTGGGAAACTTCCACTGAATGGCAAATCGCTCTTACAAATCAATGGACAACTTTATACTGAAACTGTCAACTTAAAATCAGCTCAAAGTCTAGAATTATATGCCATTATCGTGGCTTTTCAGCATTTGCCATATTCCTCCTTTAATCTATATACAGACAGCAAATATTTACTTATGGTGTTTCCACTATAAAGACTGCTGTCTTAAGGACAAATGCTGATGAACTGTTTCAGCAGTTCCTCCTTCTTCAAAGACTTGTATGTCAACATAGAGCTCCATGTTTCATAGGAGATACTCAAGCTCACTCCATGCTCCCTGGAGCTTTAGTACAAGGGAATGCCCTTTTTTTTCTTTTTTGTTTTCTTTTCTTTTCTTTCTTTCTTTATTTGTATTTTTCTGAAGTTGGAAATGGGGAGGCAGTCAGACAGACTTCTGCATGTGCCCGACCGGGGACCACCCGGCACACCTACCAGGGTGGAATGCTCTGCCCATCTGGGGTGTTGCTCTGTTGCAACCAGAGCCATTCTAGCACCTGAGGCAGAGGACGCAGAGCCACCCTCAGTGCCTGGGCCAACTTTGCTCCAATGGAGCCTTGGCTGCAGGAGGGGAAGAGAGAGACAGAGAGGAAGGAGAGGGGGAGGGGTGGAGAGGCAGATGGGTGCTTCTTCTGTGTGCTCTGGCTGGGAATCAAACCAGGAATCCTGCACACCAGGCCGATGCTCTACCACTGAGCCAACCAGCCAGGGCCTAGGAATGCCCTTGTTGATCAAGCTACCCAAAAGAAAATTATTTGGGGCAACCATGACAGATCAAGCAATTCAGTCTCATACTATTCATCACCAGAATGCTGCAGTACTGTGTAAACAGTTTCAACTTTCTCAGGAAGTGGCACAGCAGATTGGGAAATCCTGTCCAAGGGGTCCTATACTACAATCTGCCCCTTCATTTGGAGTTAACCCTCAAGGACCCCTATCAGGACAACTTTGGCAAATGGATGTTACTTATATACCTTCATTTGGCAAACAGTCCTATGTCCACTTTACAGTGGATACATATTCTGGATTTATAGTAACCTCTGTCAGAACAGGAGAGGCTGCTAAGCATGTTATAGCTCATTGTCTGTATGCATTGTTCTATTATTGGATTTCCTAAACTGGTTAAACTGACAATGCTCCTGCATATGGAGCAAAAGCATTTACTGTATTTTGTCATTCTTACAATCTTTAAAGTTAAGGTGTTATTAAAGTGTACCCAGCAAATATTTTAAGGTCAATTTAAAAAAAATTTTTAAAGGGGGTAGTCATATCCTGGAACTCCTACGGGTCTACCATATCATGCTTTTTACTTTTAAAAAATTTAAATTTCTTTTGAATGGTGATGAACAGGAGACACCAAATCTTTTTCGCCTGCAAACTAGTACCTTCTTTATTTGATCCAGCTAATAATACTGTTTTGTCTTTTTCCAAATAGCTCCAAATATATGGAAAAGATTTATATAGGCGGATGGGGATCCTCAAACCCCTTAGAGAGATTTTTTGAGCATGGCTTTTAAGATACCAAGAGGCAGAAAAAGCTCAATAGAGATCAGGGGAACTACCAGCTTTTAGGATACACCCTTAAAGGCTCCAATGCCCCAAAGGGGTTTCATAGGATGCCATCTGGGTCCTGCTTCAATAGTGGAAAGGAAGGTCATTGAGCTAAAGGCTGCAAGACTTACATGCCTCTGCTGTGAGGAAACAGGGACACTGGAAGGTAGGCTTCCCCCTCGCTCCTCTAAGGGAGAGTTCAGTCTCTTCCAACCCTGCTCCAGCCACCTATGACCTAACCTTGCCCAGAATGCTGGGGTTTGCCACTGAAGGCTGAAGGTGCCCAGGGCATCAGCCCCATCTACGACACTGTGGACGAGTCTAGGGTATTTCTTCCAAGAAGCAGGTAAACTGATCTCATTTGCTCAAGGGCCACTTAACTATGTCTTGCCTGAATAGTCAGGGTTTTTCATTCTTCCCTCGAAGATCTCTGTTGTGGGTGTTGATAGTCCAATTTTCTGCTGCTTTGTTTAATATATAGTGTTTCCTTTATTCCTCCTACCTCAATGCCCCACTCATATTTCAGGCTGGGACCTATTCCTAATTTAGAGTTCTCTTTCCCCCTTTTGCCAACTTCTATTATGAATCTGCCTTTGCCGCCCAGCTTAGTGTATCCCAAGGTTCTCTTTACCAAGCCACAGTCACAGAGCTCCAAGGAAAAGCAACCTGGTCTCATCTCTCCAGGCAGAGAAGAACAGAAGCTCCATATCCACAGATGCTGCAGATGGCTTTTCCAGTCTACCTGAATCATTATCAGCTAGAAGCAGCGATCATTGGGACTTGGACGTGAGCTGCAAAGTATAGAATTGTGACAACAATTCAGTGCCATGTGGACTTTTCCTGGAGGTAGACTTTTCCTGGACTCCTGCTCCTTGTGACAGCTCACAACAGACTGAACTGGGGTTGGTTTGCATTTTTCAGGGATTTGGCATGGTGTTGGAGCCAACTTGGACTTGGTGATCATGTTAAGGGCACTACTCTTTTATGGATTCTTGCTGTATTGGCCAAGAGTTTGCTTAAAGGCTTTAATCACTGTAAAAAAAAATAGAAGACTAGATCAAGAAGATGTGGCACATATACACCATGGTATACTATTCAGCCATAAGAAATGATGACATCGGATTACTTACAACAAAATCGTGGGATCCTGATTACAATATATGGAGAGAAATAAGTAAATCAGAAAAAAACAGTAACTGCAGGATTCCATACATTGGTGGGACATAAAATGAGACTAAGAGACATGGAAAAGAGTGTGGTGGTTACGGGGGGTGGGGGGAGGGAAAGAGGGAGAGGGGGAGGAGGAGGGGGAGGAGGAGAGGGAGGGGTACAAAGAAAACTAGATAGAAGGTGACGGAGGACAATCTCTCTTTGGTTGATGGGTATGCAACAGAATTGAATGACAAGATAACCTGGACATGTTTTCTCTGAATATATGTACCCTGATTTATTGATGTCACCCCATTAAAATAAAAATTTATTTATAAATTAAAAAATTAAAAAAAAATTTTATGTGTCCGTTTCTGTGTGAGTGTGCATGACATCCACATAAGAATCACTATCCTTGAAAACTACATTTTATAAAAATTGCTGTTCCATTTTCAATTCATTGCATCCCTCAGCCTATTATTAATGTTCTCTCCTGTCTACTGCTCCTTAGAAACCACTTTCTCCCACAATCCAACATAGTGGCTCATCCCTCATGGCTTTCCATCACGGGAAAGGTTCCACAGGGACCACAAGTTGGAGAGATGTATGGGAAGAGCATTTCTCTATATTATTCCAGTGAGGGATGTCACGACAGTTTTCTTAGGATAATAAGAGGTATTGTGAAGATCTACTGAGCACATACAATCTGCAAACTCCCCTTGTGAGGGTTTCCTGTCCATCATTTTATTTACCTACTTAATAGCACTGTGATGTAGGTTTGTTTATTGCCCTGCTTTACAGATGTCCATAGTGAGTTTCAAAAACTTTGATTACCTAAGGCAGGTAGCACATGAAAGTGTCAGGATTCATTCATATAACCACTAGGTTATTCTTGTTTGGGTAAAGCCACCCAATTACATGGATATGGCACTAGTTCAAGCTTGAGCAATATCAGGATTTAATAAGAATTATCATAGATAAGATATATATCAGAAACTGGGCTAATATAGCATCACTGGGTCTGAAAGAGGACTGCAAACAGAAGTAAAAAAGCCCATCATCCTCTCAGCCTACCCAAGCCAATTCCATTTTTAATCCAAAATGAAGGTTTCTTAAACTGATAAACAGCTATGCAAACCCTTTCTGAACTTCTGTAAAAACTCACATCATTTTGATTACTTGCTAGCTGGGATTGTTCTACTGCCATGAGAAACATGCAATTTCTTCAGCTATACTGTGAGCTTCCTGTAGGAGTGGACACCACAGATACCTTTGTCTTTTATCCCAGAGAGTGGACAGCACTGTGTCCTGCCTTTCACTTTTAACATGTTTATAGATCAACTGACTAGCAGACTCTGGGCAACCTTTGATATTAAGGGATGCCCTGAAGTAGGTCCAGAGAGTTAAATATTTATGCAAAGTGTCAGGCAAGCTACAGGTCACACACCTCAGAGGCTAGGAGGCTGTCTCAGAGAAGTTCCAGGTAGAATGCATGAGGGACAGTGAGGATTAAGCCATGGTCTATTCCTTTTGTTAACTGAACTTTATCCATGACAACATAGAATGTTAAATAAATAAGTAACTTGAAAGAAAGTATTAAGAGGTGCTTTTCAGGGCACAATAGAGTCTTAGAGAAAACTTGAGAGAGAAGAGCATCCCAACTCTTTTAATCTGACATCCAGGTTCATAAAGAATAAGTGAGTGGATTGCCCAAGGTAGCCCAGCAAAACTAAACTTAACTAGAATCAAGTCTGATAAACTGTCTAATTTATTCCCCCATCTAATGCTGTAGCCACTGTTAAGCACATTTACTCTTTTGAATGAGTGAACAAACTTCTCAGTCAGTTAGGAGGCTGAATGCCACTAATCTCTTTTAATGAGGCACTTGATTCTGAACCCAGTGATAACAATGCAAGAATAATCTAGCAGATAAGTATTATGTTTGTAGTTGAGTGCCCAAGCAGTTGGCAATGGGATCATCAGATGCTTTGAGAGAAGCAGTGATCCTCAGTATTATTCCAGAGATTATGCAGTACAGCTTCCACTGACAAAGCCAGAGTCAATAACTTGATTGATGCTGATGACACTAACTCTATGGAGAAAAGGATTCATAAACATATGAGCTTAAAAAAATATGGTCATATATTTTTTGGATGAAATGCATCCAAAGGAATTCAGCAGAAAATAAGCAAATGAACTAAAAAACAAACAAACAAAAAGTCACAGAGTCTCTGTTGTAGTTATGGTAGGAAAAGAATCCCATGGGTTTTAGATTGGCAACCAAAATTTGTCTTTATTCAGCTCCATCCTGCATATAAGCCAAGCATCTCTGTCACTGCAACACGAGGAAAGCATTATTACCCAGATTACCTTAAATGAGTGTGGTAAAAAACAAACAAACAAAAAAACAGGTGCCCTAGAGTTTTAAATTATAATAGTAACTTAATATTGAGCATGGCATATATTCTATGGCAAGAGTTCCCACATACTAATATAAATTATTATAGCAATCTCTGTGAATATTATAATCACTTTACATATGAAAAAACTGAAGCTCAGAGATACTATAGATAGCACAACATCATAGAATTGATAAATTAGTGAGATAGAATTTGACCTCAAGTGTGCTGGATTCCAGAACCAGTGCTTTCACCCATTTTATGATGGTCTATTTCCTGGCTCACTAAGACATTTTTTTAAATTATTTTTTTCATAATGAAGACTTTACAACTGTATTCATTAGATTTGTGTAGGAAAATAGTCCACAAAATCATCTACTGGTTCTCAATCTTTTGAAACACTTCAACATTTTTTGTGAATATAAACTAATTTGCAAAATAATTCAAACCTTCTTTTCCAGGACAGAACAATAATAAGCATAGGAAATCTGACTCTTTCATCAGAATCCTGCATCCTACAGGGAGGTTTATGCTTTTTAAATGATTTATATAAATTTCTGTTTAGATGTTGGGAATATGGATTGATAAATATGATTAGAGGATTGTGGTTATATTTATTATTATTATTATTATTAAAATCTATTTTTCTGAATGATGTACTATGGAAAACCCCTCACTATTCCTTCAAGAAAGTCAAGAGTAAACATATATATAGGGCTTCAACACACAGAAGAGAAAATTCCTCAAGATGGATAGCTATATGCCAATTACAAATAAGTCTATTACATTCCCTTCTCCTCCATATCTTCTACATGTCTCTGGATATCCTATAGTCCACAATCCCCAATGATTGGAGAGATTTTTATGAGCCTTACATTTATAGTATATAATAAGGGAATTATGAGTCCTAATATTCTATTGAAAATAAATATTAAAATATAATATTTAGTTTGTGTTTTCATATTGTGTATACACCACCAGTAAATTTTGATAAGTCACCCATTGTTACCATGAGGACTAGTAAATTGATAGGTTCCACAAAACCAAGATCATTAGTTTAAATATCCTCTGCAATGCCTAGACTTTCTAGAACAGCACTGGAAAAACTTAAGATTCTTTTGAGAAATATTCACCTTCTTTGACAGACTGGAATGATTGCATGCTTAAATACGAGCAGTGATGCCATATCAGCTGAGTGTATGAAAAGGAAAATACAATTCTGACAAGGCTATTTAGGGATTCAGAGTGGCATATAAAGCACTGAGTAGACAAAGGCACCCTAAGTCAAATATGATGTAGACTTAGAGATAGTGTGGCAGCCAGGATAAATGGAGTTTATTAAGAAAAAGTTAAAAACTTATAGTTATTTCTAAAAGGGAAAGGCTGGGGACATACTGAAGCTAGGGACATATTAAAGACATACTCTGTCAGCAGTTATATATTTTCATTGAGAATAAAAACAAGAGCAAGAAGGTTATATCACAGAAGAGCAGCTTTAAGTCAAACAATAAAAATTAGATTATGGCTGGAATCATCCCTTTCTTTTAAAAATTTTCAATAACTATTAGTAGATTTAAGTAAAAAAGAGATAATATATTTGATGAATTTTAGTATGGAGTCATTAGATTGCTCAAGACAAAAGGTTGGTTTAAAATAAGAGTCATCATTGTGTGTGTTTGGAATTTCTATTCTCATTCAGCCACCCAAAGCCCAAGGTCTATGCCTTCATCCGGTAAGAGTGTGGACCAATACTGACTGACTTTCTTGGCTCCGTTCATGACCCTTGGGGTTGAAGAAGTAGCCAACCTCTGTCTTATATGCAGAGAACTAAAACAAACACCATTCAACACCTTTCCCATTTATGTAAGAAATGATTTAGGGACATTGGTAACATTAAGCCACTGTCTTATTTGATAGTCATTTAATATACTTCCTTTTTAAAAACTGAGTTAAACTTTCTTGGAGAAATTTTTATGACTCCTTTCTTTAGTAATATGTTCAAATCAAGAATCCAACCCAAAGTCTTTAATTTCAATTTTGACTCCTAAGTTGTTTTCCTTCGTTTGCAGGGGTCTCAAACTTGTGGCCCGCGGGCCGCATGCGACCCACTGAACAATTTTTCTGGCAATATTAAGATAAAAAAAAAAACACACAAAAAACAAATTTTCAGTGACAACTTAGAAAGTTAACAAACAATAAGAACTAAAACTTTTTTTATCAAAATTAAGAATTACAGACTTCTTTCAATTTGTTACTAACCAAGCAACCAATCACATTATGTTAAAAAAAAAAAGTGAATCCTGGGTATGATGATGGCTTATAAGGACCCACAGAGCTGAAAGTTGATATGGTGGGAATCACAGAGTGGACCAAGTCTTCACGCAGATACCAAGTCCTCAATACAAAATTCCAATATCCTACAATGAAAAGCATCTTAAGACTTCAAGTACTTATTTACAGATAAAAAAAATATTATGTCCAGAGATGCGAAGAGATTTGGTTAGGAACATGCAAGCTAACAGTGGCAGTGCTGGAAGCAGACAAAAGATTTCATGACTTCCCTAACAGTCAATCAATAAAGTCTGTTACATTAATAAATGGATGCCCTCAAAAGGCAGTCCCAAATTTCAGAACAAAAATGAGTAAAATGCAATCTTAAATTTTGTAAAAGGAAAGTTTAAGGCAGAGTTAATGCTGGCATCTTCCCAACTCCAGAAATTCCAACTCAACATAAGGTCATGCACCAGAATACATAATAAACTAATAAAAACGTGTGTTAAGTGTTGGTTTCAAGTTAGAGTAATGCATGGCCTTTTCAGAAGAGAGTTAAGTGCATTTATTATTGGTGAATAGCTTATTCCCCTGACTGCAGTAGCTCTAAGTAATGTACATTTTGGAGGTGACAAATCTCTTTTTACATCCTATTATGAAGCAATGTACATTTCACTCAGGAAAACACAGGAATTAAATAAAGAGATGCAATTTCAGACAGAACACAGTACTTGGGATCGGTAGATGCCATGCAGGTCTCCATAAAACATTTAAAGAACACTAGAGCCATATGATCTCTGGAGAAATTTTTCTTCTGGTTTCTAGAATGTGTTTTAATGCAGAAATGCTTTCTATAATAAATTTCTGACAGAACAATGGTCCCAGTAAGGACCCTTTTCAAAAACCTTACAATCAAAACATCAAATTCTAATGCTCACTGAGGTCATTGGCCACAAGTCACTCTGACTATAACTTAACCGATATTTCTATATTCGATAGTCCTTACAATATAAATTCAAATAGATTAATTTCATTGTGAGTTAGTAGGTTTTCCTGAGTTTCTTCATCCTGAGCTCAGCCCTACCCCACTTATACTTTTCTGAGTGTGTAAAATAAGCTACAGGGTGGCAACATACATCATTTCAAATGGACATTTTTCTGCTTTTGCTTTATTTCTCTATGCTTTCCTTGAGTCAATGTGAATCAGTACAACTTTCTGGTTTGAGGAAACATCTTCAATCATGTGCATGTAATCAGGCACTTTAACGTAATTAAAGTGGTTTATCTCCTTCAGTCATTTGAATGAACAATACTCTGAGCCCTGCTCACCCACCCCAACTTTTGATTTAAAAAGTGAAAAATAGGAGATAGGTACACTTTCATGCTACATGTTAAGATGTATAATGGTAAGTTAACAAAAGAGGGGGAAAGAAAGTAGAATGAGGTAACTTCAACTTACAATAATCATAGGAGGTCTCACAGAGAATGTAGCATTTGAATAAGGAAATAAACAATAAGTAAAATTCAGAAAGGCAGAAATAGCAAGTGAAAAATCTTTGAAATATGTAGATTATGACCAATCCAAGGCATGAAGTTGATATAGGAAAAAAAAACAAACATGAGAAGGGGATATTTTATAAGTAGCATTTAAGTTTAGACTATACATTTATATTCAATACAATAGAGTGACTTTACTAAACAACACTGTATTTTGATTTATACTAATACTCCTCAAATGTAAGACATTGTGGATCTCCAGTAAAATATTTCAATGTTGTCACAGAAATGGACTCCAGTTGTATTAAAAGCTGAGGGCTAACTAGCTAAGTGAATACTTGGTACATCATCATTGTAATAAAAAGGTTAGCACGTGCACTCAAGCCAAGTGGCAGGTCTGGGTTACAAAGTGGCTATTCTGAATGATCCAGAATAGGCTTATTCTGTTGATTCATGAACTGCTATTTAAGTGAATTCACAAAATTAAGAAGAAACCCATAGAGAAATGTCATACTCTGATAGCAAGGACTTGTAAACTCCAATTTAAGAGTCACTGTCTCATAGTCATGGAGCACAATTAGATTTTAAAAGTATAATAAAATTGACATTTCAGAAGAACCATTTTGGAGAATTTAATCTTAATAGACACTAGGGAACTCTGGAAATATCTTGTTCAATTAATTATTCTATTGACTAACATTCAGCTAAGCCCCTAGATTCCACCTAGGTGCTACATACTGGAGAAACAAAAGTGAATACATGGTTCTGCCATAAAGAAGCTCATGGTATAGTTGAGGGAAAAGTCCTTTTGACATATGAAAATAATCAAATATGGAGGTGCAATGGTAGAGAGATTGACAAAGAAATGTAATGTAAACCAGCATGGAGGCCAGAGAAGACTCAATGATTAGGCCAAGTGTCAAACAGTAAATTGGAACTGTGTTTAAGTTTGAGTATGTATGTGTGTATATAGGTAGGAGTGGGACTTTTAAAGAAAAAAGAACAGCATGAATAAGTGTTCCTTTGATGTTGCTAAATGAAATGTTTGAAGTAGGGGAAGTCAGAGAATGAAACGGGGAAGGTAAAGAGCAGCTAGATCTTGTAGCAAATTGGTGTTAAGGAACTACTTTATCTTTAAGTCATGGAGACTCTTGGAGCACAAGAAGCTAAGGATGACATAGTTAACTTGGCATTTTAGCAAGATGATTCTGAGGAGAAAAAGAATAGAGAGGGTATATAGAAGCTATTGTAATATTACTCAAAGTGATGATGAGTCCCTGGGCTAGAACACTGGCAATAGAACTAGGTAATAGAAAGATAAAAATTTTATTTAAGAGGTAAAATAATCAGGACACCGACAACACATGGGTTGTGATTAAAAAAAAAGAAATTAAGGATAAACTTTTTTCCAGATTAGGTAGATCTATCAATTGAGAATACAATGAGAAGAGAAGACGTCAAAGAGGGAATGGTAAGTTTAGTTTTTGACATTTTGAGAGTATAGGGCCTATGAGGCATCCAGTTAAAGACTATTGGCAGACAAATATATAAATCGTAAACTTGAGGAGATGCTATGGCCTAGAAATATAGTTTTAAGATTGAAAAACTTAATAGTTAGTTGAACAGTTTGATGATGATGTTTAAGACAGGTGCAAAGCTACAATTATTATTATTATTATTATTTTGTGGCAGAGACAGAGAGAGTCAGAGAGAGGGACAGATAGGGACAGAGAGACAGGAAGGGAGAGAGATGAGAAACATCAATTCTTCGTTGCGGTTCCTTAGTTGTCCATTAATTGATTTCTCATATGTGCCTTGACCTGGGGGCTACAGCAGATCAAGTGACCCCTTGCTCGAGCCAGCCACCTTGGGCTCAAGTTGGTGAGCCTTGCTCAAACCCGATGAGCCCATGCTCAAGCTGGCGATCTCAGGGTCTCAAACCCGTGTCCTCTGTGTCCCAGTCCAATGCTCTATCCACTGTGCCACCACCTGGTCAGGCCAAAGCTACTATAATTATTAAGTAATTATAGGAGACTGGGTTCTTTCCAAAGTCCTTTGAGTTACGTCATCTAAGACAACAAATCTATGGAGTAAGTACTAGTTAAATTCCCATTTTACAGATGAGTAAATTGAGGATTGGTCAAGAGGTGAATCAGCTCAAGGTCACACAGCTAGCTATGATTGGAGCTTAGACTGAAGCTCAGGAAGTCTGACTCTAAGCAACCTACCTGTAACCACTAGACTATATGTTTTCTCTGGGGAAATGTATAGTGAGAAGAGGTGTGGAACATGGCAGAACCCTGGGGAACACCAGCATTTCATGCTCCATATTTATTATTTCATTAAAAGATGAGCCTATGAGTGAGTCAGAGATCAGAGAGATGCACAGAGAACCAGGCTGTCGAGTACTGTGGTGGTCAGGAGACAAGAAGAAAGCAGCAGTCAATTACATAGCTGTGTTTGAGAAGCCAGTAAAAATTTGGTCTGGCAGTAAGGATATGACATTTATTGAAGCATCTTCAGTAGAATTTTTGAATAATAAAAGAACATTATAATTGGTAAGGTAGTAATTGATTGCTATAACAATCACTACTGTTTTGGAAGTTCAAAAGAGAAAAGGAAGAGATAGATTCAGGAAAGAATATTGTACTTGATTTGTGTAGATGCCAATCTTCAGTTATATAACTTCCAAGCTTTCCCTAAATTTAGTTTGTTCTAAATAATCCTTAGTATTATTTCTGTTAATTTGGGAATACAGCCAGCTGTCACCACATCTTTAATCCTAGCTGAGTGAGACTTGTGTCTGTCATCTAAGCAATCTCCTCATTGTTGTCCTCCTGCCCCTATATCATAATCTTCATAAAGTAACCACATAAAGTTGGAAAACTTAAATTGTTGTCACATACTTGCTTGAAATCCTTTAATGTCTTCTGGACACTGGACATAAAATCTAAAATCCTCACTGAGATCTTCATGGCCTTCCTGATCTGGCTCCTGCTACCTCTGTCACCTTATACTGTAAGGTGCCTCCTTTGGAGTATTCTTTCCCCAAATTTCACACAGAGTTCCTCCCTCATTTCCTTTAGGTCTCTGCACAGATGTCAACCCCTCAGAAAGGACATATTTGAACACAAGAAGATAATGGCCTTCCTATCACTCTCTCCCCTCTTATTACCTTCAATATAGATCTTTCTTAAAATGTAAATTTCAGAAGTCTCTGTAGCTAGAACAAGGCTTTGCAAAGTGTAACAATTAAAAATATGCGCTAAATAAATAGATAGAGCAAAGGGTTTTATAGCAATATTGCCCATTGCTGGAAAATAAGGAGATTCCCTTTAGAAGTTTTCTTCAACTGGGACATAATTGTAAATGGCTCTATTAAGAATGACATTTCACCACACTGTCAAATAGACAATCAAAGGTAACAGGGATCACTAATCAATGCATTGCCACTGCTTCAACAGGACCTGAAACTTAACATTACAAAGGAAAGCGATAAGCACAATCTACTTCCTTCACTTAGAAATATTTCAGGGGACAAAAATTGCTATGGTCCTCTAAATTCTTCATTTATATCAATGCAGATGGTAATTATAAGGGTGATGATTTTGGTCCAACTCATTAGAACTACAGTGAGTCTCTGAGTGCCAAGGGCTGTGATCAACACCAATAATAATGTGCCATTTTAGAAAAGAAAATGAGTGGCCAGCTGAAAAATAACACATTGTTCTAGGGTCACACAGGGTGTCTTTTTAACCAGAATGAATGAAGCAGGGGATAAGAGAAGCAGCTTTTATTGATCCTGTTATTTATATGAAAATATGATTTCCCTGTTTACAGCAGTGTTCATTAAGTGCAGCAGCTATTATGTAGTGAATTTCTCTAACACAATGAATATATTCAGTTGAAAATTACCAGAGCAGCCTTTTTACAGAATGATAATGCTTGTGAGAAATATAGCAGTAATCCAGTCAGTTAAATGTCTGCCCATAGATTTGGGTATGGCTGTAACAGTCCTCATGCTTCCTGCAATGCCAACCCAGCTCTATATTTATTGGCTTATTTTCTGTGTACAACCAGCCTTATTATTCCTTAAGCCCTGGAAAGAAACTGGTAATTAACCTTTTCTTTTTACATTTGCATAAAATGTGCTTCTGAAACAATTTAGCACAAAAGCGAACAAGAATACGAGCTATTTTTTGTGGTTTTATTACTTCAAAGAAAAATGTTAACTTTTACCAATAATTTTCTGCATTTCTCCTGAATGACAGAGATTGTATAGATTTTATTCCATTGCACCTGTAAAGAATAAGAATAATCTAGAGGTTTGCTTGATTGGCTAAATTTCTCCGAAATGTGGAATTAAAGATCTTTAAAATTCTTAAAGATTCTCTCTTTCAAAACTGCCTTGCAGTCAGCTTTAATGTTCTTTGGTAACTCGAAATAATGAGTCTCATGTTTTTATTTCAACTCTAACTTATATTATTATTCCTGGAGAGGCCAAAATAAACACAACCAGACAATGTTCTCAATTTAGGGGGGTTAGTCAATTTGTATAGCACAAAAAAAAAAGAACATCTTTATTTTCAAGTATCCTCTAATTGACAGTTGGCTTTTCCTTCTACCATGAACATAGTCAACCACTGGAGTGCTGTTAATGGTACCTGAGACTTTGTTACCAATGAAAGTTATTTTCAAATTACCTGTGAGTTGTCCAGCTATCACAAGATGTAACTGATGATTATCACTAATTAAAAATGATGGTAGTCTGATCTGTGGTGGCGCAGTGGGTAAAGCGTTGACCTGGAAAGCTGAGGTCACTGGTTCAAAACCCTGTGCTTGCCTGGTCAAGGCACATATGGGAGTTGATGCTTTTTGCTTCTCTCCTCCCCCTTCTCTCTCTCTCTCTCTTCTCTAAAATGAATAAATTAAAAAATGATGGTAGTCCTTTCTCATCTGAAGATTTTATTTAATATTAATTTATATGAGTATATTATGTTTCTTAATAGTATGATAAATACATTTCAACATAATTGGTTTCCTTTGTTACTTCATGCCCTTCATTTAATGCCTTTAAAAGCATTATTTTGAAAGGGATTCTATGGACTTCACCAGACTGTCAAAGGTATCTCTGACTCAAAACCTGATGGGTGGGGATGAGGTATCCTTCTCCATTTTTGCTTCACTCTAGCTTTGTCTCCCTTTGAATCAGACTCTTATAAACAAAATGAGTTTTGCAAATATTTCTTCACACCTCTAAGTACACTAAGTGTTAGTATTTTTATTCCTAAGCAGTTCACCAAGAAATTTCCAGAGTCAGGATTTAACTTCTAAATCTTTTTCCAGATCAGTCTGCTCCTAAGATTGTTGGCAGAGTTAAAAATTTAGCCAGCTGTTCAGAGCTAAGAGTTCTTTTGATCTTTTTATGGCTATACCAAGTTGTGTAAAGAAATAAAACATCACTCCTAAAGATAAATGGAAAGAAGTCCTTAAGTCCTCAGGAAATTACAATCCTAATGTAACAGTGGGAAACAAAGCAATCAATTAGCAAGCTAGTCATCAACTCCAGCCAAGCACCTGGGATGAAAGGCTGGTCAGAGGGGCACTGGGGATCTTTCCCTTACACTGCTTTCTTCCACAAAAGTTTCCCTTCTCAGAATCTCTGCTGTACATGGAATCTGCTTATTCTGAATCTTACTTGATCAGGTTTTCAACCTCCTGTGTCTTGTAAGGTGGCTACCAATTAATCTCTTAACGGAAGTGATACTAATAGGTAAACAAAAGAAGAAGCTGTCTTAACATTCACTTATTCTTTCACTGAACCATTATTAAGCACTTCCTAGGAATTTGGCACTATGGAGAGAAGGGAGCATACCCACCTAACCCTTTGGTGTGTTTTAATGGGTACTATAAGTATCTGAATTAACAAAAACACAGAAATTCATAGACACAGACAACTATAGGGTGGTTAAGTGAGGAAAGGAGGGTGGAGGAGGCAGTAAAAGGCAAAGGGAGTCAAATATATGGTGATGGAAGGAGAACTGACTTTGAGTGGTGAAAACACAATGCAGTATATAGATGGTGTATCATAGCATTGCACACAGAAGACCTATATAACCTTAGTAACTAATGTCACTCCAATAAATTTAATTTCTAAATTTTAAAACAATTAAATGGCTATAAAATACAACATGGAAAAACCAAGCAGAAAAGCATCACCTCAGTCTAAGAAATTTAAAAGAAAAGAAATGACAGAGTAAATTACTCTTTCTAGTTAGAATTGTGACAAGTGTAGGACTCTCCAATGGGCCATGTTCTAACTCTTTGAAGAGAAAGTGGGAAGGGTGCTTAATTGGGAGAATTGAATGTTCCCGTCTTCCTAGTCAGTTGAGAACCCAACATCCCATTGCTCAACAGCTGTCCTGGTGGACACAGTGAAGGTTCCTTCTACTTGCATATGTACTTTTAAGCAAAAATGAGGTCACACTGCAAAGAGTGCTTTATAACTTACTATTTTAACTTACTAATTTTTATCTTTCTCTTTCAGTGTTTATTTTATTTAAATTTTAGACTCTGTTCAAATTTCTTCAATGATCCCTAGAAAGTCATTCATAGCTTGTTTGTAAACTAATTCCCGTCCAGGACTATGTATTACCCCTTATTGTTCTGTGTCTTAAGGCTCTTTATAAGATACAGTACCAAAACATGTCTTAAATTACTTACCATCTTTAGTTTTGTGGGGAATATTTATACCTAAGTATATCATGTTTTTGTATCATAGGTAATCGCTGAGAATATTCAGTGTGTCCGTAAAGTCATGGTGCACTTTTGACCGGTCACAGGAAAGCAAAAAAGACGATAGAAATGTGAAATCTGCACCAAATAAAAAGAAAACCATCCCAGTTTCTGTAGGATGATGTGGCAGCATGTGCGCATGCGCAGATGATGACATAACACCGTGTATACAGCGGAGCAGCCCACGGCCATGCCAGTCGAGATGTGGACGGTACAGAGGAAAGTTCGGTGTGTTCTGTGGCTCGCTAAATTCGAATCCATGACCAAAGTGCAACGTGAATATTGGCACATTTATAACGAAGTGCCACCACATAGAAATAACATTACTCAGTGGGATAAGCAGTTGAAGGAAACCGGCAGTTTGGTGGAGAAACCATGTTCTGGTAGGCCATCAGTCAGTGACGAGTCTGTAGAGCAGGGGTCCCCAAACTTTTTACACAGGGGCCAGTTCACTGTCCCTCAGATTGTTGGAGGGCCGGACTATAAAAAAATACTATGAACAAATCCTATGCACACTGTACATATCTTATTTTAAAGTAAAAAGACAAAACGGGAACAAATACAATATTTAAAATAAAGAACAAGTAAATTTAAACCAACAAACTGACCAGTATTTCAATGGGAACTATGGGCTTGCTTTTGGCTAATGAGATGGTCAATGTCCGGTTCCATATTTGTCACTGTTAGCCGTTAAGAAGTGATGTGACGCACTTCCAGAGCTGTTACGCGTGCATCCCGCATCACCAGAAGTGGCGCTGCCACATACAGTACTCCAGGAGCACAAGATGTGGGTGCATCCTGTGCTCCTCTCACTGACCACCAATGAAAGAAGTGCCCCTTCCAGAAGTGCAGCAGGGGCCAGATAAATGGCCTCAGGGGGCTGCATGCGGCCCATGGGCTGTAGTTTGGGGACCTCTGTTATATAGGCTATAAGGATAGCTACCTAAGGAGCCCTAAAAAAAATCTGTGCGTGAGCCCACATCGAACTGCACTGAACAGGTATGAAACAGGGAGAGTTGTCCTTTTATTTGGTGCAGATTTCACATTTCTATCATCTTTTGTTGCTTTCCTCTGACCGGTCAAAAGTGCACCATGACTTTACGGACACACTGTATAATTTTTAAAGAAATAGCTCTGTCTCTTTTATTTCTAATATGACAATCATTACCAATGAAAAATTCATTCTTTTGCACCAATCTCTGTATCATATGAGCAAGAAAATACTGGTTTGTCCTCTCATGAAGGGCTATGAACAGGGGTTACAGTGACGACAGTTTGCTGGCATTTCTTTTCCAATAATCATGAATAAATTCCTTGACCAGAAATTGACTCCTTTGTACCTGTTAATGTTTAATTAGTTCAGAAACTGTAAGAGGCTTAGAGATAGCAGTTCTCAGCATACTCAATACATACACATCTTTTTTTAAAATTTTTATTTATTCATTTTAGAGAGGAGAGAGAGAGATAGAGAGAGGGGGTGGGGAGCAGGAAGCATCAATTCCCATATGTGCCTTGACCAGGCAGCCCAGGGTTTCAAACTGGCAACCTCAGCATTTCCAGGTCAACACTTGATCCACTGTGCCACCACAGGTCAGGCCACATCTTATATATATATATTTAAAGGCTGGCTGGCTCTTTATAGAAAATTAAATTGAATCCCATCTTAAGGCACACAGTTTAAAATATTCAGTTCCTATAGATGTTGCTAATATGTAACTTGTTTCTCAGCCTAAATATACACGCATATTATTTTCAGCATAACTTAATCATAATTGAAATTGTGGTTGCAACCATCATTCAAAATTGCTGCCATTTTGCCTCTTGTCACAAAGTTTTATTCTGCCTCTCCCACTTTGTCTAAGAACTCTGTCAGCCTCATCAAATGAGCAGAAATGTCCTTGCTTTTCTAAAACCGCACTAGACAAAAAAGGGGAGAAAAATGGGCTTTTAGAAGATGATTGAATTTTGTATGAATCCAAAGCTCATTTCCTTCTGCCTTTAGTGAATAAAAGAATATTTGCAAAATCAATCCTGCAATACCAAGTATCATTTTTTATCATTTTTAACACGGGGAGCCAATTCAATAGAAACAAGCTGAGACGAAGAACAATTAAACATAGGTCTGGCTTTAGAGTGTTGTTGGCATTCCCAGAAAGGTTCCTTTCTGTGATAATATCTAACTGCTATTCAATTTCCTCTGCTTTATAATGTGGTACTCACAGCTGCACGTTATTTGGATTCGGAGAATACATTATTTTTTTTCCTTCTAACAAAGAGCTTAAAAGAGGTGTGAACCTGGCTATATAGGATAGTGGCAGAAAGAGAGCAGTCCCCCCCCAAAACATGTTGACTTTGATTTCTGCAGCTCATTAAGTGCTTATGAGCTGTCCATCTACTAGAGCTACATCGCTATAACCTTCTTTGCCTGAAATTGATGTTTTGTCAATCACAAGTATTTGCTGAGCATCTACTATATGCCAACCTTGGGATAGAGCAACAATAGAACAGAAAAAATAAAAATCCCTGCCCATATAGTATATATTCTGACCAGGAGTGTGTGGTGGGGGAAGAGGAGAGGGTTGATAAGAAACATACAATAAGGAAGCACAAAAAGTATAATATGAATTATGTTGGATTATGGTAAGTGCTAAGCAGAGACCTGAAGTATATGCAGGGGTTGAGGATGGGGTAGTTGCTAGGGACAGCCTCATAGAAAAAAATAGCATTTGTTTAAAGTGCTCCAGGAAGAAAAGGAACAAGCCCTGCAGATATATGGATTCTAACCAAATCACGGTCAGAATGATATCAAGACGGGGTATTCCTGTGACCAGAATGGCTTGGGCATGAGTTAATCTTAAAGAAAATTAATTTTGTGTATTTACATGTCTACTGTTTGCTACACTGTATTAGAGAGTAAAGCAATAGTGTCTAGAGAAGGTAGTCCATAGTATTTTTTCTAGAACACTGAACTTTTTAAAATGATGTTATGTTTCAGTTTTCTGTGTAAGATGAGAAAAAATAACAAAGATGTAACTTCTCATCAGTGAATCCAGCCTAATATTGCCATTAAAGCCACAAATTTACTAAAACATTTGTGTTTTTCAGACAGTCATTTCTTGTTTCCTTCAAATATATTTTCTTCCTACAGGAATGCAAATGAAGGGGTGTCTTTGTCCATAGACACATTCTGTTTAGAAGTAAATTTCGAGTCTGTAATTTCGATTTCATCAGGCTTACTATAGGCCCCACCTACAAGGAGAATGAGGTCCCTTCCCTCTGAATTTCAGAGCTTATAAAAATATAAGAAAGTCCCCTGAGTTTTAATGTGCTATTTCAGTTGGCAAAATTGCTTTCTGTCATATTCCTGGGTCCTGTTACAAAGACTGCAAAACTGTCATCTCGTGGGAGGAAAAATGCTAGTAGACACTGCTTTCACTGAAATGTTGGCTAATTTCCACCTTTAAAAAATAATCAGTGAGTGGGAACTGAAGCTTCAAAGCCTTAATTCTTGTATTTCTACACTGTTCACAAAAATTAGGGGATCAGGGAATGTGCAGATATTCCCGTACTTTCTGCCTTTTGTATAGTGCATTTTCTTTTTTTTTTTTTTCTGTATTTTTCTGAAATTGGAAACGGGAGGCAGTCAGACAGACTCCCGCATGTACCCGACCAGGACCCACCAGGCACGCCCACCAGGGTGCGATGCTCTACCCATCTGGGGCATCGCTCCGTTGCAACCAGAGCCATTCTAGCACCTGAGGCAGAGGCCATAGAGCCATCCTCAGCGCCTGGGCCATCTTTGCTCCAATGGAGCCTTGGCAGCAGGAAGGGAAGAGAGAGACAGAGAGGATGGAGAGGGGGAGGGGTGGAGAGCAGATGGGTGCCTCTCCTATGTGCCCTGGCTGGGAATCAAACCTGGGACTTCCGCACGCCAGGCCGACGCTCTACCACTGAGCCAACCAGCCAGGGCCTATATGGTGCTTTTTCACCATGAAATAAAAATTGGTTTTGCATGTCATTTACATAATCAAACAACTTTCTTTGACTTGTCATTTGCTTTTCTGATGTTCTTGTTTAATAAAAAAAATCAAATGCTTCATTTTTATTGCTTCATATCCATTTTGAAATATCCCCTAATTTTGTGAGTAGTATATTTATTTATTATGAACTAAGATTTTTTGGTCTCATTGGTTTTTGGGCCATCCATCTTTCTTCCGTTGCTAACCTGGGCCAGAACACCTTCCCCTGTTAGAGAATTTATGCACATCTTCTAATAATGAGAAGAATGAGGTCCATAAAGGGAGGGTCTAGGTTGGTGATTTTCAACCAGTGTCAGCTCACTGATGTAGCACAAGAATTTTTATAACATGCAATACATGATTATTTAGTCAGGGGCACTGACCTCTTCTTTTTCCTTAGGTTGTCAAATTTTAAAAAAATGACAACAACGCACACAACAATAAATGTTCAGTGTGAATGAATCAAAATTACATGTATTTTTTTGTCAGATCAACAAAAAATATATTTTTTGGTATGCCTCAGAATTTTAGTAATTAGTTTACGCCATGAGATGACAAAGGTTAAAAATATCTGCCCTGTTTTGTTTAAGACCACAGACCTGGTGAGTGAGAGCTGTGAGATCTGAATCCAGAACTTTTTGATTCTCACACTTTCCTGTCTTTTAGTTATTGCTTCTCAATTTCACCATTGAGTGGAGCTTTCGTGCAATATTTGGATGTTTGGTCACAAGGACTCAGTCATCCAGCTTGGAGCAATGCCCAACTAAATACCAAAATAATACACTTCCCTATCTCCCCACCCCTACCCTTCCCTCCCTTCCCTTCCCCCCTTTCCTGCTTTGTTTTTTCTGCCATTATATTTTAAACATTGACACTAGCATAAACATTAAAGCACTCATTTTGTTTTCAAAACCCATTATATGCTTATTTCATTCCCTACTTTCAGAAAACAAGATTGGCAGGGAAATTCCCAATTTACGGTAGAGGAAACCAAAAACCAAACAGCACTTCAGTGGCTGGCTTAACATCACTTGCTGTTGCTTACTCACTCTAGGGACAAGACTTCTGTTCCCATCATGCCCTCTGTGCTTTGCTGTGGTTTCTTTTTCTTAAGAAGGATGACCATATAATTTATTATCCAAACCAGGGTACTTTTGAGAATGAAAGGGGCTTCTGTTAGTATGTGATTAAGCCAGAACACCAGGAATAAACCAGGATTCCTGGGCAAACCTGAGCAAAGAGTAACTTTAGTCTTAGTGCACCCGTGGTTCTCTTTAAAAAACAAAACAAAACAAAATGTGATATATAAGAGCAAATTGCCAGAAATTCTAGTGACATGTGAAGGTTCCTGTTATGCAACAAAATTAATGCAGGTGTCTCAGTAATTGAATAATAATCATCATATTCCTGTCTATTAATGGCTGTGTACAAACACTGCCAAAAGCTGATCACACACTGTAGGAAGCATGAGGACACTGTGACAAAACCAGGCTATATCTGGCACATTGCTGTGAGGGAAGAAAAGGAGAAAAAAAAGCCACTTTCACTAGCTTTTCAAATATGGTTTCAGAAACCAACAGGATTAAGTAGGAGCCAATGAAAACCCAAATCTTTTTTCAGAGCAGGAACCATGTACTATTTATCTTTGATTCCCAACAGGTGAAAAAACACCTGCCGAGAGTAGGTGTTCATGAACCATTAAATAGATGAAAATAAAATATATCAACTTAAGAATAATCAGCATAACACTTGGATATGTTTAGATATTTCTAAAAATAATAACAAATCACTCTTACTATGTGCCAGGCACTATTCTTAGTTACATAGACATATATTATATGTATATATTATATATGTAATATATTTCTGTATATGTATATAATGTATAGATATTATATATAATGTATATATAATATCCAATACTTAATTCTATCCAAAACAACCCCATGAGGCATTAAAGCACTTAGTTACCTCTTTGAACCCAAAGTAATTTTTGGGAGGGGTTTGATTAGTTATAATTAATTGTGAGTTGACCTTCCTCAGTCTTGAAGAAGTGAGGTAGTTCTTTCTTCTGATTTTACAGTGTATGTATTCAATAATATTATGACTGAAAACCACACAGGACAGAACTTTGAAAGTGCCCTTCATCAGACATTTTTCTTGCATCATCTTCATCCTCTTAGGTTCAGTACCTCTGAGGGAGTTTATCTAACTTCTCTAATAGTACTGGGGAAACTCAGGATTATTGAATGGTATCTGTTCATTTAGAAAACTACCCCTGCAATAAAGTGGTTTCAGTTGTTTGGTGGTCCTTGGTGTGACAGTTAGTGCTGGGGTTCAGCTGCCATGGTTCTGTTCACCAGTCTAACCAGCACTATGCAGGTGGACAGAGAGGGGCTGAAGTAGAGGAGGGAACAGGTGTGGAAGGAGTAAGGAAAGAGACACCACTTCCTGTGCAACCATGCATTGTTTCAGGAAAATTGAGAAATATGACAACTTCTTATTAGAAACACACAAAGTAAAAATGATACGAGACTAGAAGTCCACGTTTGCCGCAAGTTATATACAATTGCTCATCTACTTTGTCTTAAAAATTGTGTCTTAATTTTATTACTCAAATACCAGCCTCATCTAGGAACAACAGTTATGCAGCTAATAGCCAACAATCAGAAGGGTTGAGCTCTAGTTCAATTCCTGCCACATAATCGCTGCATAATTTTGAGCAAAGCTGTTAACAGTATCTCTGATTCGTCACCTTTGCAATAGGCATATATCATATACCATACTTTATTACAGAGAGACTGTGAAAAATAGAGCAAAAACTTCAAAGACTTTCAAATATTATTAAAGGATTATTAATGACATTATTTGAAGTCATTATTTGCTAGAGACATTTTGCAGCTGCCTAACATTTTTAAAATTGATATATAAAATAATAACGTGAAATTACAAGTTCTTAAGGGCTCAAATATTTCTAATAAATTCGATTGTATTTGTAGGGAGTATAATCAGAGTCATTTATTAGAGAAATGAAAATGCATGGAGGGTTGTCCAGTCCCCATATTGCATGAATATAGAAGGTAATCTTATATAGATATCTCCATTACATAATTGTTTATCTTATAGTAAAAAAGTGGTGGAATTCAGGGCAGTCATAGAAACAGAATAGAGGAAAATATACCAAGTCATAGAAAATTAGTCTATTATAACTCATTTCATGATTTTCATTAATGGCTAATAGCAAAGTTCAGAATAAATTATTCATGAAATTTGTCCACAGCTATTTTCTTGAACTTTGATAAGCACTGTGCATTTTGTCAAAATTATTTCTCGTCATTTTCACAGTTTCCATTCCACTTTCTTTTTCTTGTTACAGAGATAAAGAGTGACAGAGAGAGGAACAGACAGATAGGAAGGGAGAGAGATGAGAAGCATCAATTCTTCATTGCGGCACCTTAGTGGTTCATTGATTGCTTTCTCATATGTGCCTTGACCAGGAGGC